>NW_026522030.1:45902500-47252500 GCF_021234435.1 Artibeus jamaicensis
AAAGCAATTTATTTACTGAATTTCATCTATTGCAGTTAAAAAGCACTTTTGAAAAAATTCAACTTTGTCACACAGTTTTCTTTGCTTTTTCTCCTCTACAAAATATACATCCACAGAGTCAATGCACTGAGAAGAACACAGGGAGTGGAGTAAGAAAAATTTGGTTCCATGTCATGTTCTGTGATTATGTCTGAGCTCTATTTCTTTATTTGTTAGACTAAGATAACATCTGGGCCGTCTACCTGGGAACACTATGATGGCCAAAGGAGACTATGTACATGGATACCCCTTGTGTTCTACGTAATAAGTAAGTGTGTCACTGACGTCCAGGGTCATTCTGCTACTACTAAGATTTTCCTTGTGTAAGTCTTTCCTGACCATCAGGTCCACCATGACACTCTTGCATCTGGGGCTTATTTATGAATGTTCTGGGCTTTTTGAAATGAGTAATGCTTGCTCAAAGGGCAGTTAACATAGGATTCAGTAAAGTCTTCTCGCATTGACGAACTTTTTTCTTGTAATCTGAGAGAGCCCTTCACCTCTGTGACCATATAAACTGCTGCTCAGACCCTGGCTGGGTGGCTTAGTTAGTTGGAGTATCCTTCCACACACCAAAAGGTTGTGGGTTCAATTCCCAGTCAGGGCACATACCTAGTTTGTGGGTTTGACCCCTGGTCAGGACACATGTGGGAAACAACCAATCCATGTCTGTCTATCTGTCTGTCTGTGTATCTCTCTTTCTCTTAATGAATCCTAGGGTGAGGATTTGTAAAAAAAAGAATAAAAAATCATTTTGAAAGTTTTAATAAATAACTGCTGCCCAGGTGACGAGTGGGACTCCCTGAAACAGTAATTAGTTCTGCAGTCATCAGTACGGTTTGGTTTGTTTGCAGCTCAGCCCCCAACCAGTTTTCTGCAGAGGCCACACAGGGAGCTGGACAGTGTTGACCTTAACTCCTTTTCAGATGCCTCACTCCACCCTGGTCAGGCTGGATCTCCTCCGAGGTCGCACCACCCCCTTAAATCTCCAGCACAGGTCACCCTACTTTGGTCTCTCTAAAATCGTGGGTGAGTGGCCTGTGTGCCTTTCTAAAACTAGACCTTCGTTTTTATTCTTAAAAACAGGTTTTGAAATGATCTGGGTATCTCTAACTGATTAGCAAAAAAGTCCCGTACAGTGTGCTAGGAAAGGAAAAACATAAAAATGGAAATTTTAAGATAATATCAACAGCGAGTGTGAAGCTCTATACTAATAAAAACTATTCTCATCGAATATGTCCTCTTCAACTTTGACAGGTTTCTGACAACTCTGATGATAGAGGAGTTATGGAGGAAAAATATGAGAACTTGAGAAAAAAATAAGGTAATGGGATTTAAGTAGTGAGTGAACTGATGAAAGCCTTTGGAAATATTTTTACTTCAACTGAAATAATGCATATTAAATAAAGAATAGTCCAGTGATATTTTATACATCTAAAACTTATAAAAATTAGGATACAACTCATTTCCTATCCCCCATTTCTGTCCACTGGTAACTTTACAACATTTTCTTGCTACAACAGTTACTACATGCTAAAAATTTGTTTTGCTTAGTAGCAGATCATACATATATATAGTGTGGAACTTGGTAGATATTGACTCATTCAACTCTGCTCTAATCCCTTGGGTTATGCCTTTTTGCACGATTGCACTATAGCTTAGATTCTGAAAGTACTTGATTCCCACCAAGCTGGTGTGCCCATGAGAGAACAGGCAGGCAAAAGTGAGATGGGACACTTGCTAGTGGACAGAGGCATGGAAGCATTTTGCTTTTCAGCAACAGCAGAACCAAGGCTCTAAGTATCCGGTCCATAATTTTGTGGGTGTTTGGTGGAATCCATTGCATTGGCATGGCTTGTGGCTGTGATGTGGTTCTGGAGCCAGTCATTTTGGCAGGAGCTTCTTAATCCTCCAATGGTGGCAGAAGAAGTGTGAGAGCCCACAGTTGAGGCAATGGCTTCCTGTTTCCTCACTTCCTGATCGTTCCTAACCTTGCCCATTGTGGTGGCGGCAGCAGCAGCTCCTTTGGTGAACTGGCTCTGCAATGATGCTTTCAGATTTGCTCCTGGCACCTCTACTTAGAGTCTGCTCCTCAGATAACTCCTCAGTCTCTTCAACATTTTTTAAAGCAACCGATTCAGTGGATTAACTCCTTTCCATGTTTGAACCCTAATGTGTACATAAACTAAAATGTTTTGGAGTGATTTTTCTCCAGTTTTGATACCTTTTCTTATTTATGATTTGAAATTATTGAGTCTTTTCTCTGGGCTTCTATAACCCATCCCCAGGGCACAGAGTAATATATACCTGAGAGAGAAAGAGATTGATGCAATCTTTATTTAATGAGTTCACTTTCATTTTTCAAATGCTGTCCTCACAGATATGGTTGCTTATAATATCTTCTCTGTTCATCATAATGTCAAACTGCAAAATTGGGCTAATTGTCCACCTACCCCTTCTCCAAAAGGTTCAGTCCCCACTATATGAGGATATGCAGGCACCTGGAATGAATCCTAAAAGGAAAATAATTCTCAATGCTTTCATATCTTCAAAGTGTACATTGCAGAAACTTCATCTATTTCTTTATCCTTTTTCTTTTCTTCTAATCATCCCCAAATCAAGTGGTTTGAAATTATAGAATATGCAAAGCTAAATTTTTGTAAGTCTGGAAAAGCTACACAGAGGCAAATATATGTATAGTAGAATGTGGAATGAGTAGCAATCTTGTGTGGGGAAGAATTATCATTATCTTTGTAGTTTGATTTTTGATCCAAGGGATCAGAATATATTCACTTTCATTTTTTGGAGAAAATATCATAGAAGCAATTTGTGAAAATAATTTTTAAAAATTTAATTTGATCCCAAATCCATGTGTTGATTTAACTCCTAAAAAATAAAACTAATGCATTTGTTTTATTATATTTTCTTTCAATTCATTTCCAATTTTATTTGGACAAATATGAAGAAGTCTTCTTCTCTTTTCTCTTTTATCAATGTCCTTGGCTATTACAGACAAAATTAAAAGGTTTTAATGTATTTTTATGCTTTTAAAACATTGTTTTTCCCACTTTGCCTCATTTTAGGAAGGTCTCTTATGAACAAAAGAGAGGGGGAGAGGGAAACGCGATGAGGGAAAAGGAGGAGGAAAAGAACTTTTATTATTCCCAAGAGAGTAAAATAATACTTGCAGGCATAGAAATCACAAATTGTTGGCTAAAGACTAGTAAAAACATTCCACCTATGGTCATTGCCCTTGAGAATGCACTCTATGTCTGGTGTTTAATAGTCTGGCATTTTAAGTGGTACATTGAAGCTTATAAAATATATTTGGTAGTTTGCTTTGGATTAACGTTGACTGCTTTTTTCTATACCTGGATTTGGAAAAAAAGTGAAAAGGGAAGGGGTTGGCTGGAAAGAGAATTGGGGCATGGGGAAGTTAAAACAAATACAGGCAAAGCAAAGGATTTCCTCAGAGCACCATTGGTCTGGCTTCCACCACTTAGTTCCTATGTAACTGAGTCTGTCTCTAAGTATGTGAATAAGTTAATTGTACCAGTTAGGGGGTTGTCCTCACTGCTGGGGGCTCATCTGTGATTCTCACTGACTATACATCAAAGGAGGCCAAGACTGGGTCTCGGATGACCGAGGTAAAACGGAACCTTAGCCACACCACATATGTCCTCATATCTGAGAAATGCTGTGGGCATTTAAGGGTGAGATGTTTGCAAAGCATTTCAGACTCGCTAAAAAAATCTAACTCTCTCTAGTAATAAAATGTTGTTCTAAATCCTGGACTAGACACAAATATAAAAGTTTCAACCTCAGCCATACTTGGAATTTCAATGTATTTTAGATCCATGAGATAAAGAAAATACTAGCCCTTCTATGACGGGAAAATGCTGGTGAGTAATATTTTTACACATAAGCTTAAACCCAGGGGAAAGGAGGGAGGGACCCTGAATCAAGGCAAACAGAAAATATAACCAAAAATAGGATACCAGACAAAATAGGGAAAGAAAATCCTTACAGGTTTTTGAAATTGACTTAAGAAAGGGTGCACAGCCTCTCTATAGGGAAAAATGAACCTCTATTAAAGAACGTAGAAGAAGTAACTTTAAAAATTTATTGCATACTCCTGAAGGGGGCAGATTTATTTATTCTGATAAATCTGTAAGTTACATGTAATTTCGAAGACATTTCAGCTTGATAGACTTTAAGCAATCTAATTATTTTAAATGTGTATGAAAAGGGAACAAGTAAAGCAAGAGGGAGACTTGCTCTGTCAATGACCAAAAAAAATTACAAAGTTTCAGTAGTAAAAATTGTCCATGCATTGGTGCAAGGACAAGCAAATCGATTTCTGGAACAGAATAGAAAGCTCAGTGATAAAAATACATATATAGAAATATAATATCTGATTGAGTTGTACTACAAACCTAAGGGAAAAGAGAGACTATTCAGGAAACTGGCAATCTCTCAATAGATGATAGGTAAGAGATACAGATAGATGGATGATTGATATATATTTCCAAACTAACACTGGACTCCAGGATTCTAAGATCAAGGATTCAGGATAATGATCTCAATGTGAATGCTAATATTATAAAGATCATAGAAGATAAAATAGGATGATTTTTAAAACAAAACATAAAAACCTGATTCATTTTATCACACTAACATCAAAGATTTCTAATCAATGAAGAACAGCAGGGACAAAATAAATTTGGAAGTAATAGATTTGAAGAGGTTATTTATAATATCAAAAGTTTATAAGGTACTTACATATACTACATACAAACGAATGAGTAAACACTCCTTGAATACCAATAAGAAAAAGACAAGAACTAAACAGAAAACTACAGAAGACATAGCAGGTCATTCACAAAAGAGAAAGCCCAAAAGGCTAGTGAGCATATGAAGAGATACTCTAATTCATCAGTAATTAGATTTACTAAATTGACTATTCTGGACATCATCAAGCATGGCGGGAAGTTTGTCTGTTCTCAGAGAAGGGTATTCATAAACTGATGAAGTCTTTCTGGAAACCACTATAGCCAAAATGAGTCAAAAGCCAGTCAGTATTCCTTATGAACTAGTCACCCACCTCCTGCACATGTATCAGAGTGGAAAAGTGGATAGGTGTGTATAAGGACATTTAAGTGTAGCGTTTTTTATTAGGTAGTGGGGAGTTAGAAGCAATCAAGTTGTCCATAGCTGGGGGACTGGTTAAATAAAACATGGTGGATTCCCCTATGGAATGCTATGGAGTACCCCTATGGAGTACTTAGAAACAACCAGGTACCTGTACACACAGCAACATACTTAGATCTTTAAAGACACTGCTGAGTGAATCAGGGAAGTAGCAATGAAATTCAGAGCATGACTCCATTTGTATCCATTAAAAATACACATAACTCTTACATTTTATAAAAATACATATCAAACATGCTTGAATAATTAGTTGCCTATTTGTTGATAATGTGGGAATTGGGAACAAGGGTTGAGGATGCAAGTGGGGAAGGAAGGAGGGAAGGAAGGAAAGAAGGGAAAGGAAGAAGGAAGGGAAAATGAGCAAGGCTTTGCATAGATCCATGAAAACCTAATGCCCTGATTTCTTCAACTCTGTGTGAGGAGGTTAAACAAAACACACACACACACACACACACACACACACACACAAATAAACAAACAACCCTCAAGAAATGAAAAGATCTTGGGTATTCATCTTTTCTTTTTTGGCCAAGTACCAAAACTTAGCCATTTCCCCCTAAATAAATCCCATACTCCAGAAGCTCCAGTGGCTCAACCTACCTTCAGAGGGGACAACAGGAGGGAAGGGAGCTTACTCTTCCCAGGTACATACTTCACCCTCTCTTAACGAAGGCCATTCCACTTCCAGCCAATTCGTATCTATCTGCTCCCCTCCTTCAGTCAGAAAAGGGACTAGTCAGATGGAGCAGGAGGGTACTGGGCTGCCCATGTTTTTTTCTGTAAAATAAAAGATGCACTTTTCATTTTCACCAATAACTTTATTGATTTTCATGTTCTGAGTATGTTGGCCATCTCCCACATGGTATAATGTTTGATTATTTTCAATTAATGTCTCGATTGCTATCAACTTCAATAGATATACCTGACTGTGGAGCATTGTCTAGCAAGAAATCTCCAGGATGAAACTTCACAAACCACTTTTGATACATTTGATCAGTCATTGCACCTTCTTCATACACTACACGAATCTTTTTTTTTTTGCATTTCAGGTGTGTTTTTCCCTGTTTTAAAATAATAATGCATTAACACAGTCATGGTGGCCAAGTGGTAAGGCATCAGTCTCATAAAATACTAATGCATTATATGTCAAAAATACCACTTATTTTCTTCCATCTTCAATATTAAAATGGCTACACAAAAATTCACCAGTTCAGATAAATTTTTTAATGCAGCTGACATGATAGCTGTCACAATGCAATCTAACAACATTATTTCAAATGAAGTTAAAGACAACTAAGTCCTATAAGAACCATCTTATGGAAAAACAAACAAACAAACTTTTTGACCAATCCAATAAATGTTTTGGTTTATTTGACTACGTTGTGTTTTCCCCTAGCAAAGTGGTTGTGGAGACAGCCCAGGATGATCCTGGTGGGAGCATGCATGGTTGTAAGGGCTGAAAGCACTTCAGTGCTTCATACTCTACCATAATAAACACTTCACATTGCCCTCTTTGTTGGTTATCATGAAAAACAGCATACCCTTGTAGAAACAAAGGCAAATCTTGCCTTGGAGGGTCATCCAAAATGTTGTGTGGAAAGTAAACCTAACAAGCACATTGTCTAAGTTTATTTATCTGTTTGTCTGCAGCTGTCAATGACAAAGACAATTAAATTAGCTAGGTCAAAAGTCCATTTGAACTGAAGAACTGGATTATAAAATTAAAGTTTGTGGAAAGTGGCCCTCACCAGCCCATCTCACAGGAAATTGATGGAGAGGCTCTTTGCCGTTTGTTAAAAGCAGAAAGAATTAATAGCTCTCATGCAGGAGAATATTACTCAGAGTGCACGAGTTTAAAATACTTCACCCATGTAAATGAGCACTGGTTTCATTGTTTCATTTTAGATATTGTGTGGATTTTTTTAAGCGTCAATAAAGAGCAACTAAAGAGGGGGCAGATAACTGTTCTCAGAGAAGCATATTCTGACTTCTTTAAGATGGTATATAATTTGCTCCGCCAAAACCAGAGCAGTCAATAAGTCAAGATGTGGCTTTAGCTGAGCCTCAGAATAAACACTGGATTTTTTCATTAACTGATCAAATACAGAGTTCAAATGGAATTGCAGTGTTCTTTTGTGTGGGTAAAAATGATGGATCACAACAAATATCTCAGGGTTTTGGAGGCCACCCTAAGCAGAGAGGTTAGCAAGACATTTTCTTTGTCAACCTCAGATCACCCTGGCAGACTCACAATGGAGCCTGCATTTCATTAGGCCTCTTTTCTGACTCAAGATTAAAAAACAAACAGAAACCATGTCCCTTGAGTCCAGTAGCTCTCAGTGTAACTTGTCAAGTGCATTCTAGCGAGGTTCTGCTTCTCTGAGTTTGGTGGTCTGGCGCCCTTCCTACAGATCCCCCTCCCCTCCCCTCCCCTCCCCTCCCCTCCCTCCCCTCCCCTCCCCTCCCCTCCCCTCCCCTCCCCTCCCTTCTCTTCCCTTATTCCTCCTTCTCTCCCTGCCTTCCTCCTTCATATTTCCCCCTCTCCCTTATTTTCTTTCTCTCAATTAAGAAAATGGACTTTTTATGAATATTTTCTTTTAGCAGCAGTTTAAATTCCCAATGAATTAAAAATTTATATCTAACCCAGACCTCTCTCCTTGACCCTAAACCAGTATTTCCACTTGCCTCATGGAATCTCTACTTAGCTATCTCATATTCAACAATTCCAATATTGGTTGTATTTTCAGTCTGTTCAAACATGTCCTCTTTTATATTCTCTATTATTTATTTTCTATCCACACACTGTCCCAATCTGGGACCATGGGAAAATCAGCTATGCCTCTTCCATTTTCTCACAACCTTTGCCAGGCAGCTCATCTCCATGCTCCAAATAGGCAGCTTGGATTCATTCCAGCTTCCAGCATTCTGAGTCCTCTGACAAGTGAGATTAATCTCTAGCCTCATTTTCCTCATCTGTGAAATAGCCATCAAAATGACACCTACTTGATAACATTTTAGGGATAAAATAAGATACCCACGTAAAGCACATCACACAGTGCCTGGCATGTAGTCATGACCTGTAAATATAAGCTAGTTCTATTTTCCTCCAAATTGTCTTTTAAATCTGTTTCACCCACTCTGCTATTGCCTTAGCATAAAGTAGCTTGCAGTCTGGCCTCTGCTGACCAGAAAAATCCCAGTCTTATCGATTCACTGCCTTGCTGCTAGTATAATCATGATGCTATAAAACATTAGATGTGTTACCATTATCTGTAAACTGAAGTGTAAACTTGTTATAAAGGCGAATGAGGCACTTTTCCCTGGCAGCACATATTACCAGGCATCCTCTCCCACTTCTCTCCCAATTAGCTGCCGGAGCAGAGACCCTCAGGTAATCCTAACAACAGGCTGTTTCTCTGTGCTCCCCTCTCATTCCTTTTCTCTCCTCCTGCAATGCTTTTCCTTTTTTCATACTACATTCTACACAATCCAGCTCCCTCCATTATCACCTACTTCTTCCATTCTGTAGGCAGGCTGAGCATCTCCTTCTCCATTTTCCGAAAGGCCTTTGCATTTGCCACTATTGCACTAAGTATATCACATTCTGAGGGTTTGTTTTCAGAGTGGTTTTAAAGGCAAGCTTGTGCAAAAAAGGAAAGAAGATGTTTATACTCTAATGTGACGGTCCCCTTTTCCTGACCTGCCGTCTCACCTCGGCACATTCTGCCTCTAATCTTCTACGTCTCTTTTTCTCAATAGTTGTCATGTTTTCTCCGTGATTCGACCAGGGGTTTCAACGGGCATGCTGGGTGCACCGATGCCCCTTCAGTCATTCATCCCACACACTCCATTTGCCAACTCATCCCCACTCGTGTTAGAACTTGCATATCTAGCCTCATTTTATGCACTCAAAGAAAACTGTCCAATGATGATCAAGGGAATTTGGAAAAGTAAATATTCAGAGTTAAGGAAAACATAAGTAGAAATTCTTATATTATTCACAGAGGTTGAAATAGTTAAGCATTACTCTTTAATAAGAATGGAGTCTGTTGTATGGTATTTTAACTTTCCCAGAGCATTTATGTACACATTCAGTCTTCTCAGCAACTCTCAGTGCTATATAGGGAAAATATTATTATCTCTACTGATGAAGAAATTGACGCTCAGAGGTTAAATGATTTTTCAAGGTTATAGAGCTAGTGAATAGCAATCTAAGGATACCATATTATCTGATTCATAATGTGCTATTCTTTTCATATTTTTTATACTGCCATTTATTTATTTCTTCTGCTGGATGTTATTCCACTATTAGAGCCTTCACAAAGAATTGTATATGTTAGTAAAGATTTTGTAAAAGATATCAGGGAGCTTCTAGAAATATTTATATATTTTTACATTGGGTTTTTACTTTATAATACTAAAAACATGGAAGTTCTTAAAAGAAAGAAAAGTATAATTTTTCCATATAGTGACAAAATTAATATTTTAGTTAATTTCTTTCAGTTTTTTTGTACTTTGTTGATTTGTTTCTTTTAGATTGCTGTGGTCATAATTATGGTAAATATCTTATTATTCTATCTTTATATCTTTTATCAAAAGCATTCTCATACTTTGAGAAAGATAAGTTTATCAACATTATTAATGTGCAAATGGCTTTGATAAAGTCATCTATTTGATGGCTTTATCAAAATTTAGTTAAATAGTCTATTATTTTTGGTCGTTTTCTATAATTTTTTTTATCCTTTGGCTACTATATTTTTTTTCTTAACCCTGGATACCACAAGCCCATATGAAGATCAAGCATTAAGTCTACTTTTCTTTATTTGTAACCTGTGTCACAGGGTAACAAAAGTCAAACTTGCAGTTAGTGTAACTAGTTGGTCATTTATAAAGGTCAGGGCATTGAATAGGGATAGCACACTATTCCAGAAAGGACAAGTCAAACTGGCATTAAACCTCCTGTTAGACCCACATTCAGAGACCAGTGGGACATATCAGTAAGCCATACTCTAACCGTTGGGGATTTGGAGAACCTGTAGACAACACTCAATTTCAGTGTAGATTCTCCAGACCCATCTTTCAAATTTGGCTTTCTGAATATTAAGAGTTAAATTTATTTAAATGTCTTCTCTTTCTATCTTGATCTTCCACAAATGGAGATATGGTTCCAATGTTTCAATTGGCATCATGAAAAAGAGTAAACAAAGAATGTCAGACTGGAAGGAACCTCAGGGGATATTTAATTCAGGACTTAAAAGTATATGGCAGTTAGGCTGCCTGTGTTTGAATCCTGGGCTTTTCAATTATGAGCTGTTTGAGCTGAGACATTCTTTAATCTCCCTGTGTGTCAGGAGTCTAATTTATAAAATGCTAATAATAATAGTACCTGCCTTATAAGACTTTTGTGAGAATTAAATGTGGTAATCTACATCCAGCACCTATATGTGTGCCTGACCAGTACTGAAGTCCTGAATAAATATTAGCTACATCCAAGATTGCTCTATCCAGCAAAGCTTTCATTTAGAATGGAGGAACAGATAAGGTGCTTCTCAGATAAGGTCAAGTTAAAGGAATTCATCATCACCAAGCCCTTATTATATGAAATGTTAAAAGGACTTACCTAAGAGAAAGAAGATAAAAAACATGTATAGTAAAATAATAGAAAACTCACAATTATTAACAACCACACCTAAAACAAAAACAAAAACACGCTAAGCAAACAACTAGAATAGGAACAGAACCACAGAAATGGAGATCACATGGAGGGTTAGCAAGAGAGGAGTGGGAGGAGGAGAGAAGGGGAAAAGGTACAGAGAATAAGTAGCATAGATGGTAAGTAGAAGATAGACAGCAGGAGGGTAAGAATAGTATAGGAAATGTAGAAGCTAAAGAACTTATAAGTATGACACATGGACATGAACTAAAGTGGGGGAACGTGAGTGGGAGGGGGTGTGCAGGGTGGAGGGGAGTGAGGGGGAAAAGGGAAAACTGTAATAGCATAATCAGTAAAATATATTTTAAAAATATTAGCTATTATTTCTATCACTTCATTTTATGAAACCAGGGCCAATAAGCCAGTCCAACTATTTTTACATTAAACCAAGCTTAAAAGGAATAAACTGATCATTCATTTTGCAGACACCCTTAGCTTAGATTGGGAGAAAATGATCGTACCACAGTTTGGCAAAGTTTTGCTTTGTATTTTTAAACTTGCTGTCTTCAAATTGAACTCTTCCAAGAATTTGTAAACCCATGTGTATTACAGAGGAAATTGAACCAATAAATTTCTGATTCACTTACACTTAACTCATCAAACCATCATTAGAGTTATTTGATGTCTGGGGAAGTCTTACACACCTCCATGTGTGGAGGCGTGCATGTCTTTTCCTTCTAAACCAATAAATCTTTCGTAGCCAGCCATAAATAACAATGAAATGCCAAAAGAAGGAAGCAGCTCTAAACTCAAAATGGTTGAAACGCAAGTGAGCTTGTTCTGGGTAATTCATTCTTTTGGTCTGACTTAACAACACTTAATTGTAATAAATAAGCACTTTTATTCCAGAAGGTGTACACTTCCTTCCAAGTAACATTTATTGGGTGTCTACTATGCACCAGGGCCTCCTTTACCAAAAAGGAAAACATTGAGACCTTCAGGTTTCAAGATGGTTGTCTGCGTACATCCTCTGAGACCGGCACTTGTCTGACTGGGAAATGAGGACTTTGAAAGGACATCTGAGATAGAGGGGTTTTTCAGTGAGCCAGCTCTGATTCCATGGTATTTGGTACTGGCCCCTCCAGCTTATTTCTCCACATCTTTGGCCTTGCCAGTCACTCATCTACTACTACTTTTAGATTTCTACTGATGCCTGCATCCATTTTGACCTACTTTACACTACCAGTTCTTATATCAGTTCAAATTTGGCACTGCTCAGGGCTCTGACTCTCCAGGTGTAACATGTACCACTGCTGGCAGAGCAGATACTCCCAGATTCAGTACTCACTCATCTGGAATAGAGAACTAGAAAGAAATAGCAGCAAGCATGGTAGGCGGAGGTGCACCAGCAATAACAAAAGAGAAAGGAAATGGAAGGACCATATGGTCCTTCCTCAACAGAGCATGAGCACAGGAGACCCTCAAAACATTCCTAAAGCTGGTTGTTAGTGGTTTGCTCAAGTCTGAAGCGGCTACCATTCTAAGAATGCAGTCAAAATAAGAGCTTTGTGATTTTTCTAAGGCTGTGATGGACTAATTTACCCCAGAGTCTGTGGCTTGAGAAATTACAGTGTTGTTCATAGATGTGCACCTAGGAATCCTTTATATTCATTCAAAGCCTTATTTAGCTCTTCTAAGCCTTAGCTTCTTCAACTGTGAAATTAGGATCTAGCTCATAAGACTTTTATAAGAATTAAATGATTTTTTTGCATGTGATTCATTTAGAACTTACTAAATATTCAATTAATGTTATCTACTAATGTTATATTTTATTTGCTTTAGAGTAATAGGATGCCTAAATGGATTCCAAACAACAAAGGAGACTCTGGAGGAGGAAAAGGCTGTTTATTTTGTATGTATAGGCATCGGTTGCTCGAATTTTTACTTACTAAGCTGTGGAGATAGTAAGACTCAGCCACAGTTAACTTCTAAGCAGGGAGAAAACATAAACAAACATATAAATAAATAAATGGGGTAAATTAAAATGCTGAGCCAAACCAGGGAGTCTGATTAGTAGCAGCATTCAGGCTGAGGTCAGTCTTTCAACTTGCAGGCTGCCTAGGAACACATCTCTGCTAGCAGTGAATTAAAACATCAAGAAAGAGGCAGAACTCAAACAAGCAGTGCCTGGTGGAACTGTGCTGAAAACCTGACATAAATAATAACATATCCTTTTAAAGACTTTGAAATAACCAGCACAATATGCCAAGAAAGATAGAAATTCGTGCTATGCTAACTCTGGATGCAAATATAGCATCATTGTGGCAAGGAGGGCTACTGTTTAAAGGGTGGGGGGGACAGGGATTTCATCTGGGGTTCTGGTTTCTTATACAAGTTTCTTTTTTGAGATGGTATGAGTTCATAACGAACACTTTGATAATACATGGGAGGTAACAGGCCACCCAACAGCTCGATGAATTATGGATTTAAAATGACCAGAGGTGTGCTGTAAGGTTGCCGCAGAGATCCCAAAACAAGCTGCAATTTTAGACAAGACATGGTAAAAGAAACAGGTATTTGAGACTTTGTCCTGTGAGGATTTTTAGGTTCTTCTGCAGTCACTTTTTTTTTCTGAATGTGCATATGAACATATCATATAAACCCATATATTTATTTTTACCCATTATGTATACAAATAGTACATGCAAATAAAGTTTCTTATTTATTAACATAATAAATCTTAATTACAGGAAGTGTATAAGTGTGGGACAAAAATCAAATTGGAGAGAGTTTGGAAGCAAAACCTATTTTGGTCAGTGTTGAACGTCATGACAGAAAGAGTTCTAGCTAGTTTAAGCAGAAGGGCATTTAATGTAAGGAATTAAGTGCTCACAGAAACCTTCAGAATGAGGCTAAAGACTGAGTTTCTAGGAACAAGTTCCAGAGAAATCCATCTAACTGGATGAAAGAAGAATGACATTAATCATATAGAGAATGATTCAGAGGCTAGGGAATTTGAAATTTGCCACCACATCTCTTGTCTCTGGGGCTCTTCCACTTGTGCCTCTCCTTTCCTGCATTTTTAACTGCATGCTAGACCCTGGGCCATTTGCTTCTTCAAAAAAACACATGACTTTGTGTTTTGCTGCTCTATGACTTTGCTTCTACAGGAGTAGAAGCAATGAAAGATCAGCCTCACAGGAGTCACTTTCTGATTTTGCAGTCTTATGCTTATGCATCTATTGGTTTGTCTTAACCCATATCTAGAAATTTAGATGCAAGGGAGTCTGGGAAACACTTCAGACTTGCCCGAAAGAAAGACACACCAGACAGATGTGTTGGTTCCCACCTTGGAAGCTTCCTGGAGGGCAAGAAGAGACTGAAGAAAGAGGCAGTCCACTCCACATTTGTAGCTGTCAATTTTAAAATTCGAGGGAACTTATATAAGAGGTTTGTCTTGGGCGGCTACAAGATAAGTAGATCTACACACCTGTCCACCAAAATCTTAAAAGTTTGTATAGAGATCTGAATGGGGTTCAGTTACATATATACTCTTGATGTGCTTTCAACAGTTCCCATTGTAGCAACACTAGGCAGAGTGTACATTCCAAAGACAGGTGTCAGGGTGAGGTGTATTTGATTGCCTGGCTCTAGTTCAAGGCCCAAGTAGTGGTCACATCCTCTCAATTTACATCCTCCAGCAAGATGTTCAAATGAATATGAATAGATACCGTTTACTAGATTTGCCACAGTGTCAGTCTAGACAGAAGAAACAGCAACAACGAAACCAGAAAGGCATAAAATTACGCACCATGTTCAGTAATAGCAAGAAGATCTTATGTGGCTTGGAGATAGAGAGGCTATTGGAGAATTGTGAGAGAAATTGGACCAGATAATGAAAGCCACCTTATGGCCAACTAAGGACTTTGAATTTTTATCTACTAAGGTCACAATTACTATTGTATCTGGAAGGTTCATACTTCAGACCCTCATACAAGGTCTTTCCAGAGGTATCCAGCCATGTAACATGAAAAATAGACATTTATTGAAGAAGATACAAGTTACAATAAATATTGTGCATAAGACGATGATGCTTCAGTCCCCTTCAAAGTAGGCATCTTGGGACCTCACACAGTTCTCCCAATCACAATCAGTTGCCCTATCACATTTGGGGGCTGAGTCACCTGAGTGTTTTATGTTTCACCAAAAAGCTCTGCATAAGATGTGATGCATGAGCCGGCATGCTGTCGTAATGAAGCTGCCAATCACCAGTTGCCCATAGCTGCAGTCTTCTGAATCATCCAAATAGTTTCCACGGAAGGATGTTCAAGCTTAACTCAAAATTTGATGCAAATTCGTTGCTCTACTTGCTCAGTCATTTTGAATGCAACGAAATAGTACACAGACTGACTCAACAGCATCTACAGCCCCCAACGACTAGTACAGTGAAGTCATCATTGTTCACACATACACATTCCAGTTCACTGTCTTTGGCTGCCAGGTTACCTTGGTGTTGTACAAACCATTCCCATTATATTAACAATGGTTGGACTTTTTCCAGACAGGCCTCATATACCACTTGTGTAAATTTGGCCACCTCTATATACTGCTATTTACTTAATATTTTTCCTTTGAATAATTTTAAATAGACTCAGTGTTTTTACTTGCCTCACTCTCAACAAAATATCTATGAAATCATAGAGTTGATGTGCTGACTATATTGTTTCCGAATATAAATTATAGTAAGTGCAGCACTTTTAAAATTAAAATGCACACATTATCTAAAATCATCATTTGTATCATCAAAAGTTAAGAGTACCACAGTTTGGGAAATACAGCTCTAGATAAGTAGAAACACTGAAACTTTATAAACACAGATGTGGCAAAATCAGGTATGTGTTTTAGAAGGATACTGACAATAAATAGGATAATTCAGACTAAGTTTAAAGACATGAATTTAGGTAAAATTAAAATATTCTTTGAATCAGGGTAATATTGTTTGAATCAGTGTAATGAGCATCGTGGAATTTACAAGCCTGGTAGAGGGAAGAGAACCAGCAAGAAAGACTGAAAGAGAACTAAAGAGTGGTCCATGGAAGCCATTGAAGAAGGAGGTTTCAATAAGAAGAAATTGCTAACAACGTCGCATGTCAAAGAAGTGACTAAAAATAGACCAGATGGATTTGGTCTTTAGGATATTGATGTTCTGTAGTTAAGCAGTTTGCATAGAGTTGTTGGAAGGGAAGTTATATTTTACTGAGCTGAGTAGCAAATTGGGATGCAAACAAGTGGAGGTGGTAACTTTAGAACAGTTATTGTCAAACAGGGATGATTTTGCCCTCAGGGGACATTTGGTAATGCTGGGAGACTTTGCTAGCTGTCAAACAAGGGAACTGCTACCGACATGTAGCAAGTAGAAGCTGAACACCAGAGAAGCTGGACACCCTGCAATGCACAGGACAGCTCCCATAGCAAAAAAAAAAAAAAAGTCTGATCCAAAATGTCAATAGTGTCAAGGCTGAGAAATCCTGCTTTAGATTGTAAAGAGAAAGAGGGTTGTTATGGAGAAAGAATGAAGTATTTTCTTACAAAGGAGATTTAAGCATGAGAGAAGGGGAAAGAAGAAAGTGAGGAAGAGAGAAAGAAAATAAATAAAGGGTAGTTGGTCAAGTAATGTTTGGTGGAGATGGGAGAGAATATATTCCAAAGCACGACTGGGGGATAAAACTTGAGTGCGGAAGGTATCGTCACCATTCCCTCTCTCCTTCTGAGGTGGGAAGGAAGACAAAACACAGGCCCAATATGGATACAGATAAGAGGTAGACGGGAGAGTATTAGAGCACTTTAAGGCTGGGAAGTAGGAAGCTAAGTTATCATGGGGGAAGGGAGAAAGTGTAGAGAATGATAAATAGGACAGGCTTTTAGGAGGACAATAGAATTTGGAGCAGTAAAAGGTTAGGATTACAAAAGAGAGGTATTTAAGTAATTGTTCCTTTTAATGTACAGTTTTAGTTTCGACAATTATATACGCGTGAGAAAAATGAAACTAGACCAACTTCTTACACTGTAAACAAGAATAAACTCAAAATGGACTGAAGACTTAAATGTTAGATTCAAAATCATAAAAATCCTAGAAAAAAGCAGTGAGTAAAATCTTGGATTTCTCATAGCAATATTTTTTCTATTCTTAAGCTAAAGAACTTAAGAACAAGTTTGGTTTTGAGACTGCTAATTTGTAAGGGAAGCAATTCACATGGTAATATGATTTTCTCAGTCAACACTCAGCAACCCAAGAACAGTCAGAGATAACAGATGTTTGACAGTCGCCAGGATGCAGGACTTCCCAGAAAGGTATGGCGGTGGGACCCTCAAAAAATTTATTTGTAAGAAAATTGCATATTTATTTTTACATGTTTAAACTTCAGTCACCTTGAAAGGACTCTCCATTTGATGCAATATACCTATTGAGATGCTTTTTCCCCTGCTCAGAACAGTTTTTGAACTCATCAATTTTGATGCCTTTTAGTGCTACTGCCATTTTTTTGTTTCACCTCTTCTACATTCTCAAAACATTTCTTTTGAGGACTTTTTCATCTGGGGGAAACAAACAAAAAAAGCAGTCAGGGTGAGATTGGGTAAGTAGGGAGGGTGGGGCATGGGGTCATATTGTTTTGGGTGAAAAACTGCTGAACACTCTACGCAGTGTGGCCAGGTGCACTTGTAAATCACCCATGATGCAATCAGCAAAAGTGTTGAAAATCTTCAAAAAAATTCACTGAAGCCAAATGCAGCCTCTCACAATAATGCCGGTTGCACTGATACAGATGGATTCCTAGCACACTCACCTAGCAGGGGAAGCCTGTCCAACAAGGGGCCCACCCTCCAAAAGGTAATTCTGGGATTTTTGGGTTCCTCCTCATATATTACCCAGAGAATATTCTGGTTAGTACACGTGTAAATATGTTTTTTGTGATTGTCCCCAGTATAAGTCATGTCTTAAGTTGGATACTCCCAGATATCTAGAGTCTTAAAAATGTTGATTACATTAAAATAATCCTTGTGGTTAGAAATAATCTGTTGTTAATACTCTTAAATAATAGTTGTAATTCCATTTTTTCTTTTTTAATTGCTTAGGTGCTAAATAAATCAGGGATAATTAAATGATGAAGCTGATACTCTAAACTGAATTTAGACTTAGAATGTCTTTTTACTATATACTTATCTTTGGTTCTGCATTTATTTTATTATATATATATATATATATATATATATATATATATATATATATTTGTGCAGAAATTATACCAGTTTCCTCAGATTCTCTCCTTAATTTCTACTCTCTGCAATGTGTCTTTCTTCTGTCTGGCTGATTTGCTAGTTTTTTTCCACTGTGCTTCATTTGCTCATTGTCTATATTTTCTAGGCTTTAGTTAGTTCCAGGTTTTGCATTGCAAGACCTATTAATGCCATAGCCAGTTTTCTGGTGAGGGCTACATTATTAGAGCATTTACAAAAGCAGCCGACAAATCCTCAGTTGTAATTAGGTCAAATAATTCTAGAAAATTTCTTTTGTTCACTGATTCTATGGACTCATCATAGCCTTTTAGTGCTATTTTTTTCCCCTGGCATGCAGATAATTACTTCTATTACCATCCTCAAATAACAACACTTTTCTTCTCCAGTCTTTGTCTGGAGCTGCCCATTAGCTCACTGACACCAGAGTTTCTAAAATGTTGTTTTTGTCCATAATTTATTTACCCCAGAAATGTCAGTTGAGTTGCAAGCATCTGGTTTTCCGCTCAGGTCAGCTATTTTCTAATCCAGATCCCTTATCTTTTCAATTAAGCATATTGGAAGTTCAGACACACTCTAGCTTGTGTGGAGAGGAGCCAGTTTGAAGGTAAAAATTCATAAACTGGGTGATCATTTTAAAAGTGTCAATTTATGTTGATATAGTTGCTCAATGACCTGCTTCTTTCCAGTTTTCTCAAACTACAACTAGGTACCAGGTGGTTTTATTTGAATATTTACTCCACTAGTGAAGACCAAAGTTCAGTAAATAGACCCTTTGACTTTTCTTAAACCAGGGGCTACCTATTTCTAGAAGTTCAATTACAGCACAGTTATAGGATGATTCCAGTTCTACAGTTTAATCAAGTAAATCCCTTTGTCCATCTAACCAGTGTAACCAATTGTATTTGCCTGCCATGCAGATAGACTTCCTCTGACCCAGGTTATAAAACTGTTCCACAGCCATTGTACATAAAATACGAGTCCTGTTTCTCAAATCACTTACTGAGGATTTCGTTTATTTCTCGAAGACATAGCAAGTTGGATAGGTAACACTTCTTAAAATATTTTTTGGGATTTACCAGTCACAGTGGGCATTAGTTTTTTTCCCCCCGCCCAACATATCTTCACTCATACCCAAGGTAACAGTGTCAATGACTTTGCTTGTTATTGATTGATATCTACCATGCTGTGCCTATTCAGGCTGTGAGGTTTTGAAGCCACTCAATTCTAGAATTTGGTCCTCATAGATTTAAGCTAACTGTCATATTCCTACCATTAGCTACAAGGTGTGAATGGAATGTGAATCAAATCCTATCAGGCCAGTGAGATGCAGATATATTTGCTTGGGTCTTCAGGAAAAAAGTTTCAGCATTATTCCTTAGGATCTAGTAAGAAAGAAACATCTATCTATCTATCTATCTATCTATCTATCTATCTATCTATTTATTTTTGTATTGAATAAAACAGTTTAGTGTTTTGGAGCAGACACCGAGACATATTTCCTGAGAAATATGTCAGGAAATCATAGCTATTCCACTTATAGAACCTTGAGCAAGTTATTTAATCTCTCTATCACTTAGTGTTCTTAATATAAAATGAGAATATTAATTATTTTTACCTACAGAATTGTTTTTGAGAATTACATAAGCTGGTACCTTTTAATCATTGAAAATAGTGTCTGGCACATGGTGAGCACTATTCAAGAAAATAAATATCATCCTAGGAAGCTGCTTGCAGTCATCTGAGGAGCAACAGCTCTTAGGAAGGAGAAGAAATAATGAAAGGCAGAGAGGAGAGGTAGAAAATTGGGACTTCAGTAATAGCATTAACTCCTCTGAAGCCTACCGCTGGCCTTTGCAGTTATAGGAGTTGTAAATTACAGTTTTATTGATTAAACCTATTTGAGATGAGCTTTCTGTTACTTAAAATGTAAATATCTGACAAGCAAGTGAAATGTCACCAGCTTTAATTTAAAAAAATTAAATTAAAGCATCTATTGCTTTGAGGTATAAAGATAAACAAGGCACAGGCACAGTCTCACATTCAACACAAGTTTATTAAGTCTCTGTTGTATATAAGGTTATGTGCAGTGATTCAGGGCATCTTCCAGAAACCTAAATAATTATGATGTGAGGCGGAATGGTATTAACTCTTTAAGACAGACATAGATAAGTTGCCCTGGAATTTTAGACAAGTTAGTTGTAGATCAGTCTATTTAATAAGTCTTCTTGAGGCAATACCATTTATAGGATTCAAAAAATAATAGAATCCTCTTTAGATATTCTTCACCTATCCATTTACTGAAGTATTCATTGAGTACCTATATTATACCAGGCCTTTTGCCAGAAGGTAGAGATGAAACAGTAAACAAAATTAGACATGATTCCTGCTCTCATGGAGCATCAGTTGGGGAGGGGGTCATTAGTCAGAGAACTGCACAATAATACTACAAATACAACTGTGACAAATGCCATAAAGAAAGTGCAAAGAGCTCCAAAAGCATGACATAAAGGAAATGTGAAGTCTAAACAGATTATTCATAGTTTATTCAGATGAGGAAACATCATGTCAAAGACAGCGACTTGCTCGAGATCTCTCAGCTCCTTGGTATCAGCACCAGGGCCGTAATCCAGCGCCCTTGAATTCTTTTGCCTGCTGCTTTCTCCATCACACCAAACATCTTTTTCTTAAAGAACATTATTAATTTTGATTTGAAATGATTCTAGGCCAACCATGGTCCCTAGTAAAGATTTTGTTCTCAAAAAATACAGCATCTGTGCCTCATGACCAATTAATATCAATACCATTAAGAAAATTATTCCAGTAACACTTTTCTTAAAGTGGTAATACCATCCATCTAGAATAAGGTATTTTGTAGCAGCAAAAGAGAGGCTGTGCTCTCGGGGCAGGGTGTGGGGGAGATGAGAAGAACATCTGTAATACATCTTCAGTATTAAATTAATGTCATTTCTAGTTGTACTGGTCAGATTCCTTGTCTTTCCTTGACAGGCTGACAAAGAATGAAAACTAGCCCAAATTATGCCTACTAGAGGTCACATGTGGCTTCCCTAGACTCTTTAGTTGAGACATTGACATGTGGCAATTTTGTAGAAACAAATGATCATTATAGAGACCATGATTGCCAACACAAACAGGATGCAATTAGCATGTGTCACCACTAGTTTTTGGTTAGAAACATCTTAATAGATAACAAATATTAAAGGTCAGTGAACTGAGACAAACTCACTTAATTACTTTCTTGGTTCTGAGGAAGAAAGTAAATTATTTTAATCTTGTTTTTCTCTTTCAAAGATTTCACTTCACCCCATGGAAAGACTCAGGGTCCCTTGTATTCTGTTTGGTTCCTCACTTTTGTAAAGAGAGATCTAAAATTTGTCCTTACAGTTTACCACCTTCTTTCCAAAATAGATTTACCACCTTCTTTCCAAAATAGATTTTGATTTTTTATTGCATTTTTCATGCTCAAGGTATCCCAAAGCAATTTACAGTAATGAGTTTCAAATCTGGATAGACAGTGGCTCCGTAGGCAATCATGTTAGTCATTGCAGACTCAAGACCAGCTCACACCCGGTCCTGAAATTAAAGTCTGTCTCTCCTCAAAATGCAAATCCTCCTGTGTGCACATATAGGTGATTCTCTCTCTCTCTCTCTCTTTTCCCTCCCTTTTCCCTCCCCAACCTCCCAAACCCACTTGCTCAGCACAAAACGTCTTTACTGACATTTAAAAGGATATGATGTGTACCTCTTTCACAGGGATATTTGATGATAAAAGATATGAATGTGGAAAATGCTTAGAGCATCTTGGAAGGAAAAGTCAACACAAAGAACCAGGTGAATGCAGCTCACACCGGATCTGTGTGTCAGTGCTATCAGCAGGGCTGAGCTTGCCTCTGAGAAGCCTACAAATCAATGTCACTTCTCTGGAACACTCTATGCCTGGGTTAGTAACCACTCCCAAGTGCTCCCAGAGGACAATCCAAGACCCTATCATAGGTTTTATCACGTGGATTGTGTTTTCTTTTTTATACCTCTCGGTAGACTATAAACTCTGTAAGAGCAACAACCTTGCCTAACATGCTCATTGTTGAATTCACAGTGTTTAGTTACATTGCCTGACCTATAGTAGTTGCTAGTATGTATTAGGGAGAAGTAAGAATAAAGAAAAGATGGAAGAAGAAGGCAGAAAAAGTAAAACAGAGGAAAAGAAAAGATGTAAAGAGAGGCAGGAAATAAAGAACAGTTTTATGCACATACTGGAATAAGATATGATTGGTCTAATTCTCTGTGGCCCATCCAGAATATTCAGGTTTTAAAAGACAATACATTGTATTTGGTTTACCTAATGCAGAAGTCTCTCTCTTCTTTTAAAGATTTTAATTTCTTTCTTTATTTAGAGAGAGGGGAAGGGAGGGAGAAAAAGAGGGAGAGAAACATCAATCAGTTGCCTCTTGCATGCCACTGACTGGGGACCTGGCCCATGACCCTAGCATATGCCTTGACTGGGAATCAAAGTGGCAACCTTTTGGTTTGCAGGCCTGAGCTCAATCCATTGAGTTAACACCACTTCTGTTGCAACTCTGATAAAAGGTCATTCAACCTTTGCTCAAACCCCACAACATGGCCAAGGTAGCCACTGATATTTTTGAAAAGTCTTAATTATTAGAACACTTTTCTCCCAAACTGCATAATCTGTCTTTCACAACTTTTATGTATTTGTCTCACTTTATACATTTGGCCTTCAACAGAGTAATTTGACTGTTTTTTATACATGAGAAACCTCAGGTAACTGAAAGGTCTTCCTTTGGAGAATCCTAGATTTATCCTAGCCATTATCTTCTGGCCATCCACTGGTTACTCCTGAGTAACGGCATCTGTCTTTGGTGAAGAATTCGGAATGTGCCTTCACCCTAAGCCCATGTGTCACTATTCTCTACACTGATCAGAATCCATGACTTCTAATTATTCAGAATCTCTTCTTTGGTTCCTTCTGTGCTTCTGCTTTTCTAAAACTCCAGATGCTTTTAACATGAACTTTTACAAAGCCCATGAATTCTGTGATCTCTGTTTTCAATACAGCATGTTTTTATTTATTTTTGTTTCTACTTAGTGTTTAAAAATACTTGACATTTCACCTTGATACCTTTTATTTCATCTAGGTTTTTTGAGTTTATCATTTGTTATTACTGATGTTTTAAAAATGTCTTGGTTAGGTCTTTTATTCATTCAACTCCAATTAGTCTTAGAACAATGCCAGACATAAACAAAACCAAATGCTAGGCCCTGTGTTCTCCTTGAAGGTACAGAGTAAAATACGATAAGTATCTGCCATGAGAAAAAGCATAGGCTGATATACAAAAATAAATGAAATCAATGTTGTGCGGCACTATACGTGAGTGCAAGGCACTAGGACAGTACAGAGAAAGGCCATTAAAACCAGCTATTGATGGGAGGACAGAAGGCTTCCTGTAGGAGGTAACAGTTAAGATGAACTTTGAAACATATGAATCAGTTAACTCTATAAAAAAGGAAGGACAAGGGAATTTCAGGCCAAATAAATGACCTAGGCAATAGCTTGGAAGCATGAAAGCAAAGGACATTCTCTTATCTATGCTATTAGATTTCATTTACATCTTTGTCTCTATTACAAATTTGAAAAGCTTACACTCTATATCATCATCCAGGTTACTGAGGAAATATTTAATACATGCTGGCTCTTGCATGCCGTGGTATGGTAAGTAAATAGTTCATATGGGAAAAACTGACATTCAAACATAACCTGTATTTCCAGAACTTGCTATTTCTAGGTTCCAGACTCCCAAATTGGTATAAAAACTTTAGCACAATAAAAACCCTGAAATGATTTTACTCTCCTAATATTTGTGTAGCTGGTAAACTAAATATAAACATACATACACATAAGCATAACTGTAAATAATGAGAATAGTAGGAGAAAGTTGTCCTGGCGATCTTTACCTTCAGACACTGAGCCATTCATTTTCTAGTGGGTAAGAGAAGAATTGTTACCAGCCAGAATTTGTTGCATAGAAACCACTAAGTCTTGAACTCATGGAGCTATTAGACTGTCTGCCCCCTGTGGGCAAAGCACTAAATTAAATGGAGCTCAGACCTATATTAGTTAGAGTAACACTAGCTCTGATGAAGATAAAATATAACAAAACAAATATTAAATGTTTAAAATAAACAGAAGCTTCTTTATCACTCACATAATAGTCTGATAACAGTTCTAAATCATAAAGATCCAGGGACCCAGGACCCATCAATCTTCTGGTTCTGTTCATGATAGTAATACGGCTTCCAATGTCTTCATGCTCATGTTCATCAGAACGTGATGAAAGAAACCATCCAGAAAGAACATTTACTTCTTAACTCTGTTGTCCTGAAAATGAAATTTGTTACTTCTGCTCACATCCCATTGGATACAATTAGTCATGTGACCATGCTGGACTCACAGGTTAGCGGTTCTCTGGAGGGGAGTGCACAAGGCTTGGTGTATTACTTTGGACACAAGCTTTACAGGGATACCACAAGACACACAGAAATCTAGTTATTTTTGTGTATTTTAAACACACTCTCTACCAGCCAATTCAAATATTTTAAATATTTAAAAATCTTCAACAGTGTAGTATATCAGTCATCTACCCAGCACCCAGCAATTATTTCAGTACCTCAAAAGAAACCCTCTCTTATAATTATTAGCCTATTACCAATAATTAGCCAATTCTCACCTATATACAACTTAAAGTATGACTTCAAAATAATTTGTTATTAATTACGAAATTCATGAAAATGACTACCTGAAAATCTAATCACCCTAGAGGCAGTTGATTTTGCCATGAACAAACAGGTTTTATAAAACAAACAAACAAATAAGTATATTTTAATATTGCCCTGAGATACACAACATACACTAAACTCTCTTCCAACATCATGATAAAGTATTTGGTAAAGTAATTTAACAAGCCATGCATACACTACCTATGTTATGATTGAATCAGTAATATTCCTCATTGTTCTAAAGATGCCAAGGATATCCACTTCTTCAAATGTTTTGTTGAATGGAAATAACTTTATTGTGACCTGCTTGATTCCTGACCATAACTTTATTGTGACCGGCTTGATTCCTGACCATAATTTAAACAAGCAGACAAAAAATGTGTGTCATGCCTTTGTCACTTAACGAGAAAGTTCCTATTTATGCTGTCTCCTAGTTAGAATCAAATTTTGCCAAAGTGCTCAGGAATTATTTATCACATTTGAAAAATAATTCTAGAAAGCAAGGAGCTATACCAGTCCGAGAGATACTGGAATTCATCAGTCACACAGCTGAAGGCCTTTGGAGATCTCATGAAGCTGTCTTTAAAAAGCTCGGTAAATTGGAACAGCCATGGATTTTAAATTTCCAATTTCTCAGAGTTATTAAGGCATAGCAAGAGAAAAAAAGAAAATTATAGGGAAGGGAGGAAAAACAATTTCAAACTAGGTATCCCAGGGGCAAGGATATGGTAGCATGTCATCATAATTCCTCAGGTTTTTGTCTACCTGCTGGCATCCTCAGAGTTTTATCCCTTGAGGAGAAAATAGCTTTGTTCACATTCCATAGTGCCATTAGAAGAAATGCTTACCTATTTGCAAAGCTGTATTATGAAGAGTTATATCCACAGTCCTTCTCTTCTGGGCATCTACCAATATAACTTAATGTGATAGGAATTGAATGGACAATATTTCTGTGGTTGCAGCAAAACAGAAAAATATATAGTTCATGATACTTTTCAAGGTGTTTCTGTGGCAGTTTGTAGAGATGGCTTCCATTGTTTGGGTTCATTTTAAGATGCTATAAATACGGGGCCAGTATTAGGAAAATGGAAAACTCAGGGAAAGTTGTCTTCTTTCAGTTTCTTTGCCGAGGTTTGGATTCTTGAATCATTTCACCCAGGGTTTTTCTGTCATGCACACTGTTCTGGAAAGACATGGAAGCAGGCATCTTGGTTTGGGTCCTCTTGATGCTCCATGCTTCTCAGTGGGACACACCCTTTGATTATTAACTTTAGTGAACCTCTGCTATCTCAGCTGCAAAATAGATGATGATATCAATTTACTTCACAGGGCATGTACAGAACTTAAATAAGCTATTAGCAGGCACATAACGTGTTACCCTCAGGAGTATCTCCAGAAACAGGGAAATCTTTCTCTTTCCATGCAATCTCCAGGTAAGCAGAGAGCCTTCCCTGAGAAAGCAAAGGCTGGTATGGAATTGCAATTATGCTAGTCACTGTGATGCTGTGCCTAATTTCTTTAGAAATGATACTTATGTTTTATTTTTGTTGTTACTACTATGATCTCCAGAAACAGAAGCAAAATTAGATCAGTGCCCAGGGTTTGGGGCCTTGTGGTGTGGAGAAGTGTCAGGACCCAGGGCTGGTGTCCAGCAGCTGTCATCTCTGAATAAATGCATCTTTATCAGTGCTGGGAAAAATCACACAACTCTACTGACACTGATTAAAGCTGATTCTCCCCCTGAAATGCTCTCTCACAACTATTGCACGGTAATGAGTCATGCCCAATGTCAGCCTCTCACTTTCTGACAGTCTAAGTACACATCCTTGGATAGGCTCCAGGCAGGCTGACATCTGAAATATAATGAACAATGCCATTCTAAATTGCCAGCGAATGTAAAAGTAAAAGTGTGAGGAGCCATATGGAACTTGCTATTGTACTGGATGCTACAGTACATTGTTGAGCATTACTTAGCAGTAGGAAATGTGTACTGTAAAAGATGGATGACATAATTCTCAGTGTGATGGCAGCTTGAGTAGGAAAGGCAACTTTTGAAATAACAATCATATAAAAATGTCCACATGCACTTCCAGACCGTAGTGGTACCCTGTCAGTTTCTTTCATCTAGAGCCGAGGCAGGATGAGAAGAGGATCTCTAGGTCATTGCTCCTTTGAGTCAAGTCACCTGACATCTAGACAGTTCTTCCTCTGGGGGAAACGTTCACAGAGCAGTCCCTTCCCTTCAAGAATCCTATTCTGCTAAAGAGCCTGCTTGAACACATTATTACAATGGGGCAGATACAAGAAATATTTTATCCGAGCAATGTATATTGTGTATTGAGAGTAGAGAGGAGAGAATAGCTAAGTTTCCTGAGGTGGTGTGGGAAGAAAGAGAGGAAAAGGTTACAGAGAAAATAATAGTCAAAGGCTTTGAAGGTGAACTAGTTCACTAGGGAGCCGGGGGTAAGGGGGGTGCGTGGCCTAGAAGTAGGCGGGTGAGTATGGCCTCCTCACGTAATAGCCAGTAGCTTGGATGACTGCGGCTTAGAGAGCATGTGGGAAGGAGTGAGAACTGAGGCTGGACAGGTGCCAGAGCACGAACAACAACATTTTGAGAACTAAAGATAATATATAGTAAATTTAACAGAATTTTGAGGTGTTTCCAAAAATTATTAAGCCCACAGAAATGTACCTTGGCTAAAATCACATTGCCCAAAGAGAATTTTTACCTTTTGAAGTGGTTCCATGTGTCACCAGAGACTCCTATTTTTCAGGGACCCAAAGACATACCCTTGGCAGGGATATTCCCACTTTTCCTCTGACACAGAAACCCATGAAATGAATGATTCAGTAGAATATCATCAGAGAAGTGTAGGAAAATATTCACTGATCAAGAGTTCAGTTAAATGTTAGGATACACTTAAAAATGTAATACTCATTGCAGTTAAAATGAATGACGTGGTTCTTATGCAAAGATTAAGAAATATATATAATCAAGACATGTTGCTAAATTGGAAAGTAGATGAAAATGTTGCACATCTTCTTCCATCTTCAATATTAAAATGGGTGAACAAAATATTCACTAATTTGGTAAGTTTTCTTTTTAATGCACACTGATATTTCTCTCCCTGTCTTTCTCCTTCTCTTCCTCTCTCTCTAAAAATAAATAAAATCTTTTTTTAAAAAAAGTAGATGAAAGAACCATATGTACAAAGTATTGTGGTATATGCATCACGATATTATGATTCTAAGGAGTATGCTGAGTAAGGTGGAGATTTCACTTTTTACTTTATATGTTTTTATTTTTCTTATTTAACAATAAGCTTACATTATTTTACAGTTTTCAAACTTCCACAAAAAATAGGATAGAAAGCAGAAGCAGGAAAGATAAAGGTGAGATATTCACTAAAACTTTTTGATGACATCACCTCAACCAATCATTGAACAAATTGCTAGGTTGATGATTTTTTTTATTGACTTGATTTAATGCTTGGCTAACTTAATTCAACTTCCTCGTGGTTTTGTTTTTTTACTTATTTTATGTATTTTAATTGTTGTCCAAGTACAGTGTTCTGTCAGATCCAGAAATACAAAGCTCATGTTTCCCTTGTCCCCGCAGCTTTATTTTCTTCAGGCCTATCCAGGTTTCTTTTAGTCCTTTTTTCTATGATAGAACTTTACTAATTGAAGACTGCTCAGTTTTCAGATTTCTACTTTAGGAAAAATTAAGAGAGTTAAGGTGAGAATGGAGGATGGGTCCTGTTGTGTTGCAAATTAAAGTATTAAGGGGAAGGATGACACCTCGTAAATGAGACCAGTTTTGTGACTGGAAATTGGTCTGTCTAGACAGAAACACATAGGCACACAATTTTATAAATATGAAAATCGGTTGTAAAGGAAGTCATAATACATACCAGCCTCAGATATCTCACTGGTTGAAATGACTTATGAAGAAGGACGACCCTGGAAATACAGTAAACAGGCTGCAAAGGATGTGTCCAATCCTACTTCCCACCCAAATGTGTCCCTCTGTCACTCCTTGGCCTCTTTTAGATGCAATATAAAATGATATCTTGAATCGCATTAGAATGGACCATTTATGCACAGATCTTAATATTTGGTCATGGATTTTTTTTTTTTTTAGGTCAAGCCTCTTTGCCTCACAGAGGGCTCTCAGGCGTCTTCAGGCTACACCGTCGGGACCCACATGAGATGACCCTAAATCTTCACCTCTCTGATTCTTGTTTCACTTGTCTCCTTTTAACAGTTGTAGCCAATTTGGGTTTGAAATGGTTCGGTTCACTGTAGAGATTAAAGGATAATTTTGTTTATTTTTAATTCAAAGAAACCCTGGAAACTAGTTAGTTATCTCAGACACAGGGCCTTTCTCCAGGAAAAAAAAAGTAGGAGATTGTTTCTGGAGTCTGAAAACTATAAAGCTAAGATCTGATGCCCTCCCACCCTTTCATTTCTCTTCCTTATATCCACCCATGAGCAACCAAGGCTCAAAAGCATTGTCAGTGATTAAAATTGTTCAATTAGAGTGAGGGCATTTCTTAGGAGGAAGGGTTTTGAATTTACATGGAAGAAAAGGAGGCTGGAAAGCCCTCAGGACCCTGGAAACAATAATTCTGGACTGCAGAGAAAACATTTTCAACAGCGACATTGTGGGGCATTGTGAGACCAGGCTAATATTAGAGACTAATAAGATTCTGGGTACTTTGACTTTTGAAAGCATTGATCTCAAGCAAGGGGGTGGGGAGAGGGATAATGTTGGAAAAAGGGTTTAGAGTCTCAGGTCAAATCACACAGCAAACACATACAGCTGCAATTCCTTTGAGAATTTCTTTGGAGAAGGCTACTTTGAAACCCCCTCTCATTTAAATAAATGCAGTACATTTCCCCTTTGCTCCAGCAATAGGCATGTAGAGACGTCATCTCTAGGGGTAGAACAAATTGCAGTGTCTTTACTTGAGAATCACATGAAGATGTTGGCTTTGGCTTTCATTTGTCATCCACATTAGTCTTCACATAGGAAAATGCTCTCACTCTGAGAATAGGCTGGAAACGAAACCCTCTGAGGGAAGCTGAGGCCTCTTCCAGAATACAGCTCATTGAGTATAATTACTAGCAGAATGGTGGTCCCTAAATTTACCCTTTTAAAACATATTATTATAAATATATTAAAATACACATTAAAATAGACGAGTATAAAAACTCTTCATTACCCAGCTAAAACAATTACCAGCATCCTGCCCACGCTATTTAAGTTGATATTCTCACATTTTTCTTTTGATAATATGTGTAGGTGAATATTAAAAATTAAAATGTGAGTTGTGCAGATTCATCAGCCTGCATTTTAATAATTGAAAACAGTAATTAAGTGTACTGTGATCGTCATATTTGAGTGTCAAGCCTGCAAATTAGGTCATACCAATTTTAGTAGTATCTATTGATCTTCTACATTTCTATAATTTCTTAAATTTGGGCAGGGGGAGGAACCCAAGCCGAATTCCCCTGGATGCTAAGAACATAAAAGCAGCACATACAAAGGGATCTCCCAAAGGAATCATCTTTAAATAAAGAGGGGAATCATAGTTGCAGGCTGGTTTCTTCTTTCTCATTTGACAATATTTACTCCATTCTCTGTCACTACAAGGGGTACAAAGAAGAAGAGGGTTTTAGTGTTTCTTCTCTCTTCATCGGCCTAACTCCCAATGTGGAGTTTGAGCTAGGTTGGAGATGCTTATGTCCTTGTCTCAGCGTTCAGCTGGGCAGTTATCTATGAATCAGGTGAGTTCTTTCCCTTTTTAAGTTAGCCTAGGTCTTTCACCAACCAAAGCTGCTGGGAAAAAAGTGGTTCAAGTAGCTGCTAGTATATTTTATAAAAAATATTTTGTAAAACACTGGCAGCACAAGGACTTGAATTTGAGAACTTTTGTGTTCCATTTTGAATAGTCAGGAAGCTCTCCTCCTGCTTTGTCAGAATGCATTTCTGCCCTTTAAAAGCTGGATTCCATTCATCTCCATACTGTACTTTTATAATTCGAACCTGGGATTCCTCTAAATGTTTTTATAATGTTGAAGTTTTGTTTTGAATGGTTTTAACTTTATTCTCCAAGCCAATTGCTTTAACCAAGTAGAAAAAAATAATAATTATAAAGAGGGAGATGCACCAAGCACTCATAGACAATGTGTCTAGGAAACATAACCACTACACAACTGCTGAAGCTGTAACTTGGTACAAATGTCCATAGAGATCCATATTGCTGGGCTGATCATTCATGGAGGATGGATATATTTTAGCTCAATCACCCATGTGTTCTTTCTATACAATAAAAGGAATGCTTCTTATAGCCAGATGCCCAGTACCTTAAGCTTTGCTGAAATGGAGAAGGAACAGCTAGGCCTAGGGCCACTAGTACAGCTGGATCAGAACCAGAAAATCTTTTCAGCCTGAGATAATGTAGGCAGCCAGGAAAATGGCAAGGTTTGAAAGAATCCATGCACGTCCCAATCAGGAAAAATAAATAAAAACATACCACATGCATTCCCAATAGATGTAACTTCATTTATTTATAAATATTAAATATACCCTATTATACAAATAAATCATGCATTATCAAACATATTTAAAGCAATAACATAAAAATATAAATTTATTTACATTTTATTCCTAGTGCAGCATGTTGAACAACCCCTGGATGAATGTACTTTGCTGTCCTCTGGTGTAAAGAATCCTTTTCCACTGAAAAACAGCACTCCCAACGGCTTTCTAGACAGTTCATCACTAACCATATTATTGGGGTAAGAAGAAGGTACTGAAATCTGTGGCTAAACATAAATATAACTTTTAAGATAGGTAAAATTTTACTACTCCAGGGGTGGGCAAACATAAGTTTACAATTGTATGTGGAATATAGAGTTTATTCATTTGTTAATTATTGTATTACAAACACTGTAAACCTACTTTTGCCCACCCCCTGTATATTATTTTTATGAATTTGTTTTTGCTAACTCAAAGTAGCCCTCTGAACAAAGTACAACTGTCTCAGATTTATGGATTTAAAATGACCACAGCCAAAGAGCACAGGTTTAGGGACTTGGTTATTACATCAGGGGACTCTGGATGACTTCTTGGCTCACAGACAAGAAGATACAAGCATGGAAACAACATGGAAAGCCTGCATATTAAAGAGAATCAAGTATCTGTGTCTTGCTTGGGCCCGGTCCTCACCCCCCCCACCCCCCAGTACAGCCATCATGATGTCCCTGTGTGCTGTGGGCATCTCTTCAGAAAGTAACCAATGTTGGTCCAAGAGTTCCTGACACTCATATCAAAGACCTTTGCCTTCACCTTCCTAAAGCCACAGTTCTTTAATGGTTCTGTGTTCTGCCTTCTACTCAGGCTTGAGTGGAGACTAACTGACATGGAAGGATTAGAGGACCTCATTCCTTCCATTCTTTAAAGATATGTTTGCATTATTAGTTTCTTTCCTTCAAAAAAACTCAAATGTTTGCATATGAAATATTATAATAGATGGTATAATTTTAGCTTGCTTTTCCCCCCATCAGTTTAAAAATATCTTTCAAATAATTTTCCTCTCATTGGATTTTCTTTGTCTCAGATTCTTTCAAAACCAAATTTAGAGCCTTTATGAGTTGATAGTGTCTCCTTACTATTAATCACGTTCTCTGATAGATATTAAATTTGACTTGATTTATTGAGAGATTGATACTGATGACCTTAAAATGAATAATAATCATAATGATATTTAATACTGAAGCATGGTGATTATGTTAGCTGCATATTAATAGCCTGATGGATTTGATGATGCATTTTGAGCTGAAACATTAGGAATTTTCTTTTTGTTTTTCTGGATTCTTGCCAAAAAAAACCCCAATGACTCCATACAAGTGCTTCTGGCAGACCACTAAAACATGTCACTGAAACATGACTAATGTCCCCTGTAGGGTGGAAGAGGGCAGGGAATAGTTTGGGAGGGCACTGAGGAAATTTCTGGGAAAATAAAGCCACTTCATTTTATTGCTTTAGTAATCCCTTTTCAATGGCATTAGACATTAGTTGGGCACTTAAAATGTGCTGGGCACTCTGTTGGGAATTGGATACGGAGATGAATAAAATGTGAAGCTTTGAAGGGCTCACAGCTTACATGAGAGAGACACAAATGTTAGAGAAATTCTGAACATGGCCACACAAACCCTGTTGAAGGTACTTGGAAAGTGTTTGAGAGCCCAGAAAAGCATGACCCAACCTAGTATGGAAGGGAGGGAGGAGGTTTTCTAGGGACAGTTGTCAGTTGAGGAGACTAGGGCTCCTTGCCTCGTAGAGAATGACTACTAAGGACACAGAACCTGAAATACCATCATGTGTCTCTAAAACATAAATTCCTTTTCCCCTGGCTCTCCTATAGGCCAGCTGTGGAGAAACATAAAAAAAAAAAAGTAAGAGTTTAATTAGACATGTGATAGGCTCCAAATCTCACAATCAGCTTTTTAGAATAAGTACTATGTGTGGTGTACCCCAACCACCAAGGGATAAGGCCAAAGGCAGGTCTAATAGCTTGGACTTCGCGTTACTGAAGAAGTCAAGGGAAGAGACAGTGCCGCCAGCTTTCCCAAAGTTCCCTCTTTACTCCCGCCCATGGCAGCATAAGCCCTCTCACCTCTACTCTGCATGCATACATCTTCTCAGGGTGGGCAGGCTGCCTTTCCCTGTACCCATTCAACTGCCTTTGTATTTATACAGATGTGTTTCTAATTTATTCCTAGGACCAAATCTCTCAATTTTTAATTAAACTTCATAGGGAACTATGCACAGTAGACCACATTTCGTACTCATTTTCAAATTTTGCTTTCTGAGCAAGGGTGTTCAGAGTCTGTGGTGGATCAGGACTTCAGAAAAAATTCTGGTCTTCATCCTAAGACTTAAAATTTCAAGTGATTTGGAAATATACATCTCAGTTTTGTCTGTTAAATTTGAATACCTCTTTTTACTCTTAATAATCCTGAGATATTTATTGTACTGTAATTGAAATATATAAAGATCCCCTCACTTTGCACAACATTTGCACACTTAGTGAGAAAACTGGAGATATTTCATTGGGATAAAAACCTGGGAATTCTGACCCAACACTGCATGATGAGTCTCAGATTTGATCTTCCTGGTTTGGGAAGCCACCCTGTCACCAAGATTTGTCTGTCAGTGAGAACAATGAGAGTGGCTTGGCATTGTTTTTAGAGGAATTCAGCTTGTTTCAGAATGTGGCAGTGAACTTCAGAATGTCTCTCTGAGACCACCAAAAAGATCACATTGTACTTCTCATCTAGAAGCTAAAGATTTTAATGATTAAAGTATTTACCAAAGATAAATAAATTTAATGCAAGTGAAAAAATTGGAGAAACAGTTTAGATTTGCAACACCATGTGTTTGCTTAATTTTTATTTTTACTTGTCATCCTTATAAGTGTGCTATGTTGTTATATTCTTTAAAATTAAAACTTTGATAGTTGCGTTTCTAGTAAAAACAGGTTGACTGACATGGATACCCATCAGGTCTTAGATGTTGAGTCTGCAACATCCTTCCACCTTCAAAAGCCACCAGTCATGTGGGTCAGAGTTAACTTGTCAATGAACAGTTTAGAAATAGGGATATGAAGTAGTCTTGGTCAATGAGGCATGAATGAAACTATCATGGGAGGTTCTCAGAAATATTTTCTTGCTTCCAAACAGTGAACATGGAGAGAGACACTTCCTTTAGACTCCCCTGGACATTGTAGTATCTGCATGTGATGACCAGAATTGCTGGAGCCCTCTTGCTGTCAGCCTGAGGTTGAAGGACACATAGACAGAGGGCAGAGCCGCAGGCGTCAGAAGAGCAGAGCCAAAGGTTTCGCAGTTCCCTCCTGATGCTGCTCTGCATCTGGGTTTCTTGTGTGAATTACTCATTTTTCTTTCTTTTTAAGCTGGGGTAAATTCTCTGTTTCTTGCAAACAAAACAGCATCTTCTCTTATAAAAACAGACCCAAGATATTGAAACTGATCCTCAGTTAGCTATCTACCATCGCCTGTAAGGATCAAAGGAGAAATGCAAAGTGAGAACAAGGTCAAGTAGATGCATGTTAGATGTTCTAAGGTGGGTTGAGTGGTGGATTCCTTTTTTCCAAGCCAGGGGCACACAGAGACAGGTGCTGTTCCTATTCCCTCTATATCGGGGATTTTATGTGTGTTCTATGGACCCTTTTGCAGTCTGGCAATACCACTACTTCCAGATAAGTATTTCTAAATTAATAAAATAAAATGTATATAATTACAAATATTATATTGTGATAGTTATCAAAATATGTTTTTAAAACTAAATTCGTGGTACATGTGCTTCTTCATTAATTAAAGATATCTATTGCCAAGTCTAATGGCCACTATAATTTCAAAGTATCAAATGAAAATATTTCAAGGTATATGCAAATAAAACACTGATGTAAAAATATTTACCATTCCTGTTTATCATAGTCACAATTTTTGTTAATGCATCTGTGGATTGTAGCTTTCAATTTATAACGGAAGAAAATACCCAATTTCGGTTATAATTAGTGAAGTAACAATATAATGGCTTCATTATCCAATTTCATAGGCCATCTGAATGCTATCTCAGGATCACTTGCTTAGCAACCCCTGTCTTACCTTTAAAAACATATTCTAACCTACTTTGAAAGGAACCTTTTTCTTTATTTTGCTGATTGAGGCTGCAAGTATAACATTAGAACCACAATTGTGTATGTGTAGTAAGTGTGAATTGAGATAGCTACCATCTCAAATCTTGCTCATTTATGTAAAAAATGTCCTAGTTACTTTTTCTTAGCTAATTATTATGTTGTTTAAGATATTCTAGGCAACAACTTTTTTATTTAAAAAAGCTCTCTGTTTTTTTATTCAGGGAGAAAATTTCTAATTTTTCACAACTACTTTTTATCATCTAACATGTACAAGTTAACATGAGTGTTGCTTGGAAATAAGCTCTCTGAATAATTGCTATTCTAATCTTCGGTAGGGCAAACTTAATAAAGCGAAATTTGTTATCTGCTAAAATGCCCATCCTAACAATCCTAATTCCTGTTTCATGGGTTCAAAACTCAAATGTATTCCATAAAAATTGATTACAGCTTCATTCTACATTTAGTTAACAATTCAGAAAACAAAAATATGTATTGTAAGATTTAGTGGAGCTCTCTCATAAAAACTACTTAGTTTTAAAAGAAAAAAGTGATACTAAGGATGTAGTTACCCCCTGTCCTCCTTCCCAAACTCTAAGTGCCAAAATCTTTCATTTGCACCCTCTCTTTTGATGCATCCTAGTGAACTTTGCCAAATATTTGTCTTATTGTCTTATTGGATTCGATGTACAAAAAGTGGTGGCTTCTCTTTACTGAGTAGTAGACCAGCTAAATGCTTAAGAATGTGGAAGGGGGTATGACCTACAAGGGTAGGAAGCTTACCCAATACATCTTGAGATGCTTTGTGGAGGTAGCAGCTCTCCAAGCTCCCACTCATTATAAAAATATATGTATTTTTAGCAATTAGTTTCATTTAAAATGAGTTGTCTGATGTTTGTATGTTATCTATCAGTGTAATATTTCTATTCATTGAACTCTCATTGTCAGTAGAAACTGTAAGAAGTCACAAGAAGACAGTCTTCTTGGGGTTTCTATTTGATCAAGTTTTCATCGTTTCTTGAAATGCCTAAGCCTCATTAATGGCTTCTACATTTTTCTAAAGAAACTGGTCTGGTTCTTCACCTGGAGCTTATCAGGCTTGATAATGGCTTATATAAAGGAAACTGATAGACCTCAGCGTTAGAGTCATCATTAGAGACAGAATTATATCATTAAACATTATTACAGCCAGAATGAAGATCAGGGTAACAGAAGAATAAAGGAGGTAACAGCCTGGTTAGAAGGAAACATTTTTTTAAAAAGGTGAGATGGAGCCTTAAAGTTTCAACTTACCTTCTCAAAAGACTGAGTTCAATTGATTCTTTATTTTAAGGTGAAGGTTTTCACACCCAGACCTGCTCTGAGAATGATGCCATAGAATTCAATTCATCAATCATTTATTCATCTGTGTATTTATTTTAAACACATTTTCTTATAAAAATAATAAAACTAGAACTTGCTCAACCTAGTAAAAGACAATTATGAAAAACCCACAGCTAACATCATATTCGATGGTGAAAACAGAACATTTCATCCTAAGACCAAGAATAAGATGCTTTTCACTCCTTGTTAAATATTGTACTGCCAGTTCTAGTCAGAGAAATAAGGCATGAAATAGATATAAAAAGCATTCAGATTGGAATGAAGAAGAAACATTATCTTTATTCACAGATATTCACAGATGATCTCGTATCTAAGACATTATAAGGAGTCCACTAAAAACTATTAGAACTAATAAACAAATCCAGCAAGTTTGCAAAAATACAGGGTCCAGCACAAATAATGCCCCCTTTTTATTACAAAATCTTTTATTATAATATCACAAGCATGTAATTCTGTAACATAATATTACCACACTTGAATGCACTATATGACATTTTAGGTGAAATGTTCAAATTAAAACTATAAATTATTACACCCATATTATTACCCTACCAACCACACTCAAGCAGGCCTTACTTCTGCCAGGCCCTGTATTTCAAAAACTTGAAAAAAAGTTTTTTCAAACTTTTTGCAAAACACACAGTTCTCAATTTTAAAACTTACTACAAAGCTATGATAATTAAGACACAGTGACATCGGCACAAGAATAGACATATAGATCAATGGAAGAGAATTGCAAGTCCAAATGGAAAACTATTTGTGGTCAATTGATTTCAGCAATCCTGCCAAGCTTATTCAACGACAACAGCAAGAAACAATCTTTCCAACAAATGGCACGAGAATAACTGGATATCCACATGCAAATGAATGCAGTTGAAGCCCACCACACACAAAAATTAACTCCAAATGGATCATAGACCTATGTAAGACCTAAAACTATAAAACTCTTAAAGAAAAACAGAATAAATCTTCATGAACTTGGGTTAGGCAAAGACTTCTTATAACACCAAAAGCACAAGAGAAAAAAATAGACGAGTTAGACTCTACCAAAATTAAAAACTTTTGAGCAAGATGGTGATATAGAAATTTCCAGTACTGAGCCTGCTCCCAGAAACATCAATTTGAACAACTGTCCACAGACAAAACACCTTCACAAAAGTTCAGGATTCCAGATGAGGGATTACAGCACCTGAGAAGAGAATAGACATAAGAAAAGACAATGAAGAAGGTAAAAAGACCAGTTCCACATTATGCTCATCACCCTTTTCCCAAGCCCAGGCAGCCCAGCAAGGAGAGACATCTTCTCCATGAGGGGAGGAGAGTGAAAAGAGCAGCCCACTTCACCGTAGATCCTAGCATCAGACCAGCATCTGCACTGGGCCAGCTCCCACAGCCCCAGGAGGCTCCTGGGAACTGAGGCTCCTGGAAACCCAGGCTTCCAGTCTTCCCCAGGGCCAGACCAGCACCCTCTGGACCGGATTCCATACTAGCTCCCGTGGACCCAGGCTCTTGGTCCACCCCAATGCTAGGCCAGCTCCTGTGGTCCTAGTCTCCAAGCTGTTCCCCACACCTCTAGCATACAGGCCAGGCCCAGCCTCCGGCCTGGTCCCTGAGGTGTCAGGCTACTTGGCTGAATCTTCTGGCCTCAGGCTCCATGCTCATCGTCCCCAAGTTGGCCCCACCCATTCTCTAAGGCCAAAAAGGAAACAAGGGAGCTATTATTATTTATGGTTCTTTATTCTTTAAATTCTCGCCACTTTATTTTATGCCTTTAATCATGCTGTCACCTTAGCTTGAAGAGCCTTTCCCAGCCCTTGACTCTACAGAGCCACGTCTCATCTACACCTCAGAGTTCGCCTTAAATGTTACCTCTCAGGAAGCCTCCGAGGAGGGGGGTGGGGCAGGGGCTTTCTCCTTGCTGACCAAATCCAGTGCTTTATCACTATCATTTTATGACATTTGCCACCTTGTATTATAGTTATTTGTCTGCTTGTTATATCTTATTTCTTATATCTCGGTTCCCAGTAATTGATACAATAGCTAAGGGGCTTTTTTCAGCTGAGATTGTTCTGTCATTTCTAATGTTCTCCTGTTGACTGTTCATTTATGTTTATTACATGAAGGATGTCTTTGTCATTTCATGTATAATATTTCTTCATACTTTCTGTCAGTTGTTCCACTGTACCTCTTATTAATTATGCAGCAGCATTCAAATGAGCCTCATGACCTATCAAAAGCAACAGTGGGATGGAGACAGTAGAATTTTCTTTGGGAAGCCTATTTTTGTCTCAAAGAATGTTGTTGAGATGAGTGACAGAATATCAAAGAGGAATGTGGGACAAGTGGGAAAAGGAGTCCCCTTGTCCTATGCCTAAGACCACAGGGAGGAATCACAGGGGCGGCTCCCACTGGCCGCCTTCTGAACTGAGGGATGACTTTTGAAGTATTTGCCTACATTACACAGAAGCAGGAGTTTCCAGCTTCTAGTAGTGCTTCCTCCCAACTACAATGAATTCACAGAAAAATAGACTGTCAGTGGTGGCATTTGCATTTCAGATTAACTAGCAGGCCTATACAAACTCCTTCAGCTGGTCAGCTATTGCTGATGGTTTAGGACCTCAATACATTGCCAAGGAGGACTTACTGCAATTAAACTCCCCTTCCACCCACCCACTCATTACATTTAGATTCATGACCATGATCTTGATTTATTGTGCAGCTTTGGAGCTCAGAATAATCTGGCTTCAAATAAAATGTCTAGGTAATTTAAGAAAAATCTTTATTTCTCTCCATTTATAGTAATGTTAAGTTTTCATCCAGCCCCATAAAACTCAAATCCTTGTACTTCTGTGTCAATCCATAGTTCAGAAGATTTCGGTTTCAAAGATTGGAAAGGTACTAAGTTTAAGTTAGTTCCCTGACACTGCAATTGGCTGCTCACATAACCATTAGGTTTACATCCCAGATGTATTGCATGTTCAAAGTCACTTGTGCCCTGTAAATATAATCAGCAAATGCCCCTGAGGCATGAAAGAGTCCAGGACAACAAAATCCAGCATTCTATAGGCTAAAGAACTTTATTTCATATTGTCCTTCCCTCCCAATGGAGAATAAACTCCCAGTTAGAAAAGCAAGACTGGCATGAGAATTTGGTCTTATTTCATTTCCCGTGGGATGCTTAAATCCATTAGATGCATTTAATCATGGCAATGATTTCTGACACATCTCAGAGTATAATCAAATAAACGGATGTTCCAAAGTTAGTGGGTACTGAAAAAGGACACATTGTACCTTCAGGGGTCAGTTTCCATAGTGGGTGTGGGGAAGGGAGGTGTCAGTGCCAGCTCTCCACCTTTCACAATTTTACTAGTGCCATGACCTTGATCATGGGAAGCTACTGCTTTGTTTTTATTTTTGCTTATACAATATTATTCTGGGAAAAGAAACATTCACAAGAGAAGGATCTTATTTTGTCTTCGTGGATCTGACATAGAGTAGAGATTACTCTAGCCCTGAATTCAAGTTTCATTATGTTACCACGAGAAAAAAATGAAGTTCCAGATCCACAATGTCCAAACTCAAATCCAAAGCAACCCATTTGGCCAGTTTACTCAAATACCCATTTAGTTGAGCAAAAACCTATAGTACAAGTAAGTTACTTGCTCAGGGGTTTCCAAGACAGGCTGCCCGTCAGAATGCCCTGGGAGGTTTTAGAAAACATTCAGTATCCTCGTTGTACCCCAGCCTTAGGGAATCAAAATCTCCAGGCATGGAGCTGATGAATCTTCATGTGTGAAAATCACCCTCAAAAGTCAACAGGCAGCTACTTCTGAGGACCAACTTTCTTCTTTAGCTACTGGCCCAAGGATGTCGAGGAATTATCTTAATGTTGTCATAGTTCTTTCAATTTTTATTTGTTTATTTTATATGCCTGTGCAAGAAGTAGAATGTGGTAATAAATTTCCTAATAAATTCATTTCTTCCCTCTACTCCTTAATAATCCTGAAACTACTGCCATTTCCCAACATTCCAAAATAGAGTTTTCATGTACTTATAGTGGCAAATTTAACCATAATTAAAATATTGACATTATTCACTTTCCCCATCATGAGTTGCTCGATGTTGGATTACTTTATGCTCCTAGAGCATATTTTATAGTTCAGGGACTTACATCCTAATAAATAAAAAAGAATGAGTAAGAAAAAATATGTGGCAATCAGTGCCATAATAGTAATAATAAAGCTAGATAGGGAGAAAAAATTATAGGAGAGATGGCAAGTTTTAGGAAAGGCCTTTTGTTTTTTAAATTATATATTTCAATTATAGTTTATTTATATTAGATATTATTTTATTAGTTTCAGATGTACAGCATAGTGGTTAGATGATTTTATACTTTATAATGCATTTCCCCTTATAATTCCAGTACCCACTTGGCACCATATATAGTCATCACAATATTGTTGACTACATCTCCTATGCTGTATGCTACATCCCAATGACTGTTTTATAACAACCAATTTGTACTTCTTCATTCCTTCACTTTTTTCGCCCATCGTTCCAAATACCTTCACCTCCGGGAACCATCATTCTGTTCTCCATATCAATGAATCTGTTTCAATTTTGTTTGTTCATTTATGTTGTTCATTAGATTCTACATGTAAGTGAAATCATATGGCATTTGTCTTTCTCTGGTTGACTTATTTCGCTTAACATAGTACCCTCTAGGTATATCCATGCTGTTGCAAATGGTAAGATTTCATTTATTTTTATGGTCAAGTAATATTCCATTGTATATATATGTGTCACTGATTTTTTTATCCTCTCGACTATTGATGGGCATTTGGGTTGCTTTCATAACTTGGCTGTTGTAAGTAATGCTCCCTTGAACATTGGAGTGCATATATTCTTTCAAATTAGTGTTTTGGGTTTCTTCAGATATACACCCTATATCTTTATCTTTAAATATCCAGAAGTAGAACTGCTGAATCATAAAGCAGAGCCATTTTAATTTTTTTGAGGACCACCCATACTGTTTGCTATAGTGGCTATACCAGTCTACAATCCTACCAACACTGCATTCCCTTTTCTCCAAAACCTTCCAACACTTGTTTGTTGATATATTGATGATAGCCTTTCTGACAGGCATGAGGTGATATCTCACTGTGGCTTTAGTTTGCATTTTTCTGATGATTAATGACACCGAGCCTCTCTTCATGTATGTATGGGCCATCTGCATGTCCTTTTTGGAGGAGTGTCTGTTCAGGTCCTCTGAGGGAAGGCTTTTCTAAGGAGACATTTTAGATAAGAATCAAGTGCTAAAAACAGTCTCTGCTATATTTTTAGAACCTGAATAACTATTAGTTGTATGATTAACAAAAAGCATGAGGCCTTGTGAAAATCTAGGGAATGGATCTGTATGGCAATATAATCTTGGTATGTCCAAGGTGAAGTGAGGAGATCAGTGTGGCTGAAGTGGCAACTGTAACAGAGTGAGTTAGGTGGGCCAAGAGATATAAGCTGTGAGAGGTAATATGGGACCCAACAAAATGGGCCTTGTAGGTCATAATCCAGAGTCTGGGCTTGATGCTATGTAATGATGGGAAATTATTGGAGAGTTTCAGTGATAAAGATGATATGATTTATGTTTTATGGAGATTATTTAAGCTGCTGTGAGGTAAATGGAATGTGGGACCCTGAAGTGAAAGCAGAGAGACCAGACAAGAAGCCATACAGTGCTTCAGGAGCAGGCTGAGATGAGACCTGGAGAGAAGGGCTCAGATTCTGGATGTAGTTTGAAGGTGGACTGCTCCAATAGACCTGGCCAGTGGATTGTCTTTCAGAAAGAAGGAAAAGAGAATAGTCAATGACTAACACCTATGTATTTGACTTGAGAAGCTGGGTAGATGGTACAACCTAATGAGGTCAGGAAAACTAAGGAGATGCAGGGGAGGGAATCAGGGGCTGTCCTGAACTCTTATAAGACTAAGATGCCTATTAGACTTCATGTAAGGATGCTAAGCATGCATTTGGAGTCACAAGTGTGGTGAAGCTCAGGGTTCTGGAGACAGAGATTTGGGCATCGTCATCATAGTACACATTTGGGTTGTCCTTGCTGCCTCCTCCATTCCCACTTTTCCTTCTTTTTCTTTCATCTCCATAACTTTGACCTTCCCTCTCTTACTACCCACTCTTCTCCTCTTTAACCCCCTTCTTTTTTCATACACATACATTTAGGGATCACTGGCCTCTTATTTTTTTCTCTCTACATTTTTTTCACCATGGGACTTGTTATTTCCAATTTAGAAATATGCGTTCCCACCAGAAGACATAGACTACTGTGCAACTCATTATGTCACTGCCCCCTTTAAGCCTTAGTGTTTTCACCTGTGAAACATGGTGTGGTTGGCCTTTATCAATGGGATGCCCAACCGCGTATCCTGCTTCAAACACGTTCAGTCTGATTTTGTTGATTCCATCACTGTGGTTATAGATGATGATGTCTAAGGTGTCTGTGAGTAGAGAGGAAAGTGTGTAAGCCACTGAAATGATATGATATGACTTAAAATGATAAATGATCTTTATGTTATTTTCTGTCACATGATTCAATTTTCCATGTAACTTATGTTGGCCAAGACAATGAAAGCAGAGAGGATTGTGGTTTAAGATGTAAAATTAGGGCTCAAAATTATGTGCTATTTTGACATCTGGTAAAATCCATAGGGCTTTGAATGGTCTAATTCAAAGCTCCTTTTCTCACTCTGCTTCCTCAGGTGAGGTCTACTAGCCAAACAACCCTCCCAGGCAAAGGGACCAGAGTCTTGTTCTTTGTAGAGGGTTTCAATTTCTTGCCAGGAATGATTCAGACTAGCTAATCATGAAATTACTTAATTTATTATTAAGGAATTCCAACTATAGGATTATTCAAACAAGCCAATCATATTCTCCTATGGAAATGAGGGAGCACCTCATTCTCTTAACAATTATAAACTTGCTCCCTACAAACCCTGCTTGTCTACTCTGTTTCTGAGTTCAGCCCCAATGTGACTCTACACCATGTACAATGTCCTCCTCCCCTGGGCTGTGGGTATAGGTTACTAACAAACTGCCATTGATTTCATCTGTCCACTGTCAGGTGTTGAGTGTTCAGCCATTCTCATAGCCCTAGGGCAGGAATCCATGCTTCACCGATGGGGTGAATAGGAAGCAGGTAGAGCAGTGATGTAGGACACATGGGTATAGAAGCTTTAAAAGCCAGCAATTGTTTTTTCTCCCCTGTTTTCATTGAACATCACAGTGCCCCACAGGGAGGCCACTCCTTCAGCCTGGGCCTGGTTGAGGAGCTGGAGCCAACCCTGATGGACGGTTACAAAGTGAGACACTAACCTTCCTTGGTATAAACCCTGAGATCCTTGAGTTGCTTGTTACCTCAGAATAATTTAGAATAACTCAGTAACTTAGCCTAAGCTAAGTAGAAACAGATTTGTATTGGGGACCAGCAAGCAATGGCAAACAGGGAGTTTTTATAGGTGCTGGGATATCATAGAGAAAAAGAGGGGAATTATTTTGCTTCTGTACCTAATACAGCTATTCTATATTCATTATTTATTTCATTTTAATCTTTATTACAACTCTATAGGGCCAATAATTATGTCTCATCTTAGATGAGGTTAAGAAACTTGCTTAACCTTAACCATAGGGTAAGATTTTTCAGCCTCGGCTGAGATTCTGAGTTAGGTAGTTCTTTGTCAAAGGGGGCTAAGGCAGAACGGGCTCTCCTGTGCACTGTAGGTTGGCCTCTTCCCAGAAGCACCTCTCCATTCATGATAATCACAAATGCCTCTAGACATTGTCAAATGTTTCTTGGGGACCAAACTGACCCTGGTGAGAACCTCCGCAATAAAGTCATAGACCTGAATTCAAGAACAAGAGTGCCTGGCTCAAATGTTTATGCCCTTTCTCTTAGGCCCTGCAAACAGGCATTGAGGGTATGTAAAGAGGAAAGGCTTGGCCCCTTTGCAAACTTGCCTAGGACCTACCTGGCCAGTTCAGTAGGTCAGGAAAGGAAACAGATTCTGACTTTTCTCAGCAACTTAACCAGAACAGTCATCTGGCACTAAGCAGCACAGACCACAATGTGCAAAATCTCCATATCCTATTACCAAAGAGGGCAGCCATTCCTCCCCACAGAGGATGTTCCTAATAAATTACAGGTCTGAGTGAGAGCGTGATGGGCCTGAAGAAGGGTCATGATGAGTTTCTCTTTGCTGCTAGTCAGAAAAATAAAACCATGGTTAACCACATGGACCATAAGGGGAATAAATCAAGGAAAGTTAAATACATACTAGGAGGAGTTTCTGAGGCCAGGAAAAGCAGCACAAGCTGGCTCACCTGCCAACCTATTAAAAGGCCTATGCTTGACTCATGGTGAACTGTGTCCTGTGGCTGGCAGCCAGGAGACTTCTGGTGAGGTGGTGGGTATGAGAGGAACACATGTGCATTGGGCAGACTCCTGCCTCCTCATTAAGGCAGAGAAATAACATTTCAGTGAGTTGGGGCTTGGAGAGCCAGGCTGAGACTCCTAGCAATTCCATCCCTGCAAACTGGAATGGTCATATCTTCCCTGGACTTTGAGGAGAAGCCATGGGAAGCCACCGTGGCTGAGGAATCTGAGAATGATGTCCTGTTATGTTCAGAAAAGAATTTCCTTTTCTACAGCTAGCCAATTGGTGCCGATATATCTCCTGTATCATGTACATGGCTTCTTCAGCTTTTGCTGAAATACTGCTCTCTTTGGAGCAAATGCTTATATGAAAGAAAAACTCCATAGTCCCTGAGGACTGAGGGGAAAGATGCCACCATGTCCTCTATTGGGCACTGCTTTTCTATCATTCCAAATGTCCCCATTCCCATTCTACCTCCTCCTTCAACCAACAAACAAATATCTTCAAGGACACATCACAGGCACACAGACAATAGGGGCCACCAGCATAGTGCAATCACTTGTACTTGAATCTTCTCTAGGTTCAGTTAAACTTACCTTGGATGACCACAGATAAAGAAAATGGATTGAAACTGCCTTTCTCCAACTTTTAGACTTCTTCCTTTAAGTTTCTGAATTGATTTTTCATTTAAGATTACAACTATTATTCATTACACTGTAATTCACTTAGTTGAAATGTTGGTAAGGGTAAGGTTGCAATTGACTCGCTTAGCTATTTAATTTGAAGAATAATTCAAATTCATTATGGTATATATATATATATATATATATATATATATATATATGTTGGGAAATGGGGAATCTTAAAAATTTAAGTCTAATATACAGGGGTAGACAAAGGTAGACTTACAGTTATGAGTATGTGAAACACATAATTTGTTCTTATAATTTGTTAATTATTGCATTACATTTTACACAAACAAGTATAAACTTACTTTTGCCCACCCTTGTATAACCATGCATCATGATTTTATTTTTCCGAAAGAAAACAGCTGACATTCTTCTGGGTAAAGGCCTGCAGATAGACAGAGTCAGGATAGGGTGGCATATACAACGTGCCCACTGCAGCACGAGAGCTGACAGCGACGTTCTTAGGTTGCTCAGTGATGTGTTTTCCATAGTTTGCATTTTGGTTAACTGTCATTGCTTAGATGTGTGCATATAAATGTACAGAATTTCAGCTGTCTCAAGTTCTCTGCTTTGAGGATATGTTTAATCCTCTTTAAGGATAAGTAATTTTTATTATTTTAGACTCAATCTTCATCGTGTAATAGCTTTCATTCATGTGTGCAGCATTTGCTACGGCTGAGCAGCGTGGGCACCAGGCCGTTCTTGGGTAGAAGGGGTTTCCAAAAAGGTTCTTATTGCTTGAGCAGCATCCTCCCTAGAATAAAAGAAAAGAAACATTTTCAGGTCTTGGAAATTTATTTTTGTTTAGTGCAATTGCACCAAACATATGGGTCTTTAAAGGATGCCTGAGGATCTAATGTGCTTATCTGAGTGTTGAATATGTATGTGGTACACTTCTATGAGCCCTGGTTTTTTGAGGGCTCATAGAGTTTCTTTTTCTAATAGTTGAAAATTACTTGAGGGCTTCCTTTACTTTTTTGTTTGCTTGCTTGCTTTTGTTTGGTTTGGTTTTTTGTTCTTAGTTTTAGAGTGACTTCTTCCCCTCTCACTGAATGCAAGTCATCTCTTTGAGTTTCCTCCCATGATGGTTTCAATAAAAGAAATTAAAAGCAGGAAGAGCCCTGGATTTATTTTCTTGAACTGGATTCAGTGAGGTTAAATGGCAGCACCTAAATTTATTGATCAATTTCATCATATTTCCCATGTCTACATAGCAAAGGTCACTCAATAAAGGCAAACCAGTCCATTGTTTCTTTGGGGAGGAGGTGTTTGTTTATGTTTTAGCAATCTTAATGACAACCTCAAATCAATCTTATGGGAATCAATTATTAAGATGACTTCCAAAAAAAGTTTTGCATGTGTAAGTTTTGGCCTTATTTTTAAATACATCTTAATTTATTTTACTAGAACAGTGTTTGGCACAAAATAGTTTCTCAATAAATATTTGCTGGATAAGTGAGACACAGTTGATGAAATGATGAAGCTTCCCCAGGCATGAGAACAAAATACAATTTTCTGAAACACTGTTAGATAATCTTGCAAGTACAGAAATTTATGGATTTGAGGAGGTATAAACAATTCAGAGGCCTAACTTCTAATAACAAACCATCTTCCTCTTTCTGCTTTCATCATCTTAATTTTAATTTGATCATCATAATCATCTCAGGAAGTCATCTTAGGATCAAAGACAGGTGGAAATTCATTGTATATTAGTTATTATGTTTTCATTTAAATTAAGTGAAATTCCATCACTGTTCTTTCATTTGACTATGTTCATTTTACTTACTTATGTTAGTATATGGAAAAAAAGAAACTATCTAATTACTTCCAGAAGTGTGCTGTGACCACATTTCCCTTACCCTCTTTTCCCTTTAAGATTGTTAAGTTAGTCAATGGTAGATTTTCATACAAGCAATTTAAAGAATCAAATACTAATGAAATTGGTATGTGATTTAGTGTATCAATGTTGTAGGTTTAGGGATTTGCTGATTGTTAAAATGCCTTAACAAATAAAAACTCCCCACCAAAAATTTTCAAGGATAAGATTTTCAACTACCTGGAAATGTCAAAAAATACCACCAAGCTGAGCATTTGTTCTAGTGAATAAAAACAGACTAAATTACAAAGTGATTTTTTTTCTTTCTAACTCTAAATTCGGTCAACCACAATAGCTTTATGACATAATAAACCCCTTCAATGATTTTTTGAGCCTATATTAATTACAATAATGATTTTCCTAACAAATATAAATTGTCTTCACAGTACAAATATTACTGTGCATATTTTTCAGAAGCAGAACCTGGAACAAAACTTTATAATATCATGCTGTATATTGAGCACTTTGTATGAGTTAACTACAGGATACATGTACCTTCAGGAACACATTAGATAGGGTCTTTTTTCCTTAAGAGTTAGAAAGTATTTTCTAATTTTAGTTATTTATTGAGCACTGTGGTGAAGGACTGCAGGGGACTCACTTCTGGAAGGTGATGCTGAACTAGCTCTCTTGAAGGATGAAGATATATTAGCCAGGTCAGGAGGGAGGGTGGTGCTGCAGTGAAAAGGTCCAAACCAACGAGAGCACCAGAAGTGAACCGGTATGGTCAGAGCTGAGTACATAATGTATGGAGCTCAGTACACAGTGAGAATGTGGGGCCCCTAGTTCAAAAAAGAGAGAGTACTTTTTAAAATGACATAGTCTCTGCCTTGCAGGTACACAAATTCAATCAACAAATATTTATCAAGCATCTACTTTATGCCATTGACTCTTCTATGCATTGCAGATGTAGCAGAGAACATAAGACAGCAAAGTCCCTATTGTCATGAAACAGATTGTGTAGAGTCTTGTAGGTTCTTCATAGGGACTTTTACCATGAATGAGGTGGAAAACCACTGGAGGGTTCAAGAGAGGAATGATCTGACTTTATTTATGTTTGAAAAGAGTACCCTGCTATGCGGACAATAAATATATAGAGAGGAAGGTACAAAAAGGGAGACAGGTGAGGAGGCCATAGCACAAATCCAGACAGAGATGATAGTGGATTAGACTAGAAGGTTAGCAATAGTCATGAGCATTGAGTTAAATTCTGGATAAATAGAATTTTGAAGGTACAGCCATCTAACTGGCTTTGCTGATAAATTGGACATGTGATATGAGAGAATAAGAAGAACCAAAGATGACCCAAAGGATTTGGGCCCAAGGAAAAGGAAAAACAGAGATGCCATTTGCCAATGCACTAGAACGAAAATAAGCATGCATTCTGTCCATATATTGAATTTAGTCTGAAATCTGTTGTTAAACAAGGAATCACCCAAGTAAGTGTAAAATTTCCACCGTCAAAACTGATATGAATGAAAGGTACATAAAACAAATGGGACTTTGACCTAGATCAGGAGATTAAGAGAGGCTTTCCTGAAGAAGTGAAGGTTGAGATGAGATCTTAAGAACAACTAAAATGTATCATGTTCTAAATGAAAACATGTTTTCGTGATAAACCACCAACTAATTAAAGCCAGTGTCCAGGATGTGGTGGGAATTCAGGAATTTAGGATAATAGGAGTTTCAAGCAAAGAAAATGGAAACAAATGGGAAAACAAATGGTATGAAAGAAGAACTCCTAGTACAGAAAATATGAGAAAGAAGGGACTTTAGAATGAAATTTCAGATTTTCCTTCACTTCCAGTACACTGGAGAGAAATGTTTATCTTTAATATAGTGCAGCAAAAAAAGCTAACTAGACCATCCACCACCCAGTGAATGCTGAGTGTTTTTGTGAGTGAAATTATAATATCGCTGTCTTACATTTACATGCCATTTTATTGGCAGTTTATCTTAAATTTTCTTCCCTGTCATCTTTTATTACAAAAAATAACATTTATATTCTATTTGACATCCTACAAATGTGAGACAACTCTTCACAGAATTTGTTTTTTTTAAATGCTGAAATCAGCTTGTTTAGTGATTATTATTTTATTGCAACCATATTTTGCTGTCATTTAATATCTTGGCAAAATTGAATTCTGACCAAAAAAAATGAGTAAGGAGGAGACTTGAAGAGGAACACCTTTTCTATCTACTACTGTGAGTATCTAAGCATGAGGAGAGTAGGTCTTGAAGAACTCCATGATGTGTCAGAAATTCTGTTGGCCACTTTGTCCTTTTGGGGTTACAGTTAACATTAAAAAAAACAGAAATAAAAACGGTACTGGATGGTGTGAAAACATTTCTGTTATTCTGATGATTTCTTGACAACCACCAGCAAGCATTGATTCCTGATAACGCTAGTGTGTAAGGAAGGAATAACTGATTTTGCAGTCACTGATTGGCACCATGAATTTTGAACATCAAGACCCTATTGATTTCCTGAAGCCATAGTTTCTCCTTGTAAGCACTGGATTGAGTGTTAGCTGAAGCAGAAAGGAATCCATGATGGCATTGGAACCTTCTGTCAGTCCTGGGCCTCTTTGCACACACGTCTATTCCTGGCCCATCATTTACTCCACTTTGTAACACTGGGAGACTGACCTCCATGGGGACAGGAGTCTCAGACTCCCCTGGCCTGGCTCTTTATATGGTGCAACCATCCCACCAGTGTTCCTGCCAGCCTCCTTCCTCCCACTCTGGAATTAAATTTAAATGACAAGAAATACTAAAATGTATAAAGCAATATCAGCAGTGCAAGCTTTCAGCCTTTGCAATTGTTCTGCACTTTTTCTGTTTTACTTTGTTGGTACAGAAAACTTTGAAATTAGTTACAGGCTGTCTGTTGGCCTTACTATAAGGACACCAAGTATTAAACATGCTGAAGGTGTACATAGCTGAGAACCAGGGAAAGCCAGGGTATTTTCAGTCAGCTGATTAGCCTAAGGCTCTTGAAAGGAATACCCTAGGGATTAATTTAGCTCAAGTTAAGATTTAATTTGCAGTTTTTCTTCTCTTATTTGACTTTTAAAATATGCAAAGAAAAACAATATTACTGTAATGACCACTTACTGTTCCATCATTCCTGAGTTTGTATTTTCACAGCACAAAGCAATAATATTTAAACAAAGTTTAAAGTACCTTTGTACATATCACCACCAAATCTGAAATCAAAGTTCTGTTACAACCACAGAACGTCTTAGCTTAAGGGTTTTTAGCCAGTAGAGATTTTTGTTCCTGTTATTTTTAAGACACAACTTAAGAGACTTTAGAAGACCTATTGCCTTCAATAATAGTTGGAGCACCTTTTCAGCCTTGTGTAGCTCATTGCTAAAGACTCTTGTACATGCTGCAAGCTTTTTTATTCAGCTTTTTCCATCATTTATGTACTTGCTCTGTTGGTAATGCTGGTGAAGTCCTATTCTTAAAGCTTTATGTATACTAAACACTCTCAAAATTGCAGATAGATGGTTTCAGAACAGAAAACAGTATAGTCGATGGGGTCTTGGTTATTTATTCAACAGACAGAGAAGACATTCAGAAGGCCACACTTCAGGAAAATGCTTCTAGAAGTGAGGTGGTGCTTTCTCCCCAAGAGTTAGATATTGGAGAGAGATTTGAGTTCCTTCAGATACTGCCAACTTCAGTTCTTCACTATTCCAAAGGCATTTCAGATATTCTTGTCAAATTTTCTCTGGTGAGGGACTCATGTACTCATAACCAGATTATTAGTGACTACAACAAGCTTGGCTGAAACCAAGGATCTAGGAGCTAATACCAGCAGGAAGAGATCCTGTGTGGGTTTGTTCCACAGAGGAAAGCCTTGTAACTCCAGTAATAAAGTATAAGCTGATATTGGTAAAGTGGACAACCCTCTGAAACACTCCCTTAATCAGTCAAGTGGTTTGTGTCTATACATAGAAATACCATCTTATGTGGCAAGCATGAGGAAGATAATCCAAGTTCAAAAGAGGAAAAATTCTAAAAATTTGATTCTGAATGTCTGTGTTTTTAAATACAAATAGCTAACTGGCTATTTGTATTTCCCTTTTGACTTGTAAAGGAGAGTAAAGGTGTATCTTAGATCACAGTATTTATACTGATATATGAATTAGAAAGTCGAGTCTGTACCTTTATTGTACCTTTGAGTACAAACCATGCGGGAAAATCATATGATGTCATCAAGAGACTAGTAGAATATCAGAACCTAATATGTCAGCACTGAAAGGTATCTAAGGTATCATTTAACTCACCTCCACCTTGAAAAGGAACAAATGAATATTCCCTGACCACCTCCAATAAGTGATGGACTTTCTGTCACCTGTGTAGTGCTTTTCTTATATATCGCTCACTTAGCACATCTAACAACCTGCTGGGTGTTCTTTATCTGCATTTCTCATTTCCCCAGATACAAAATAAATGTTTCCAGGGCCAGAGCTGTATCTTACCCAACCCCAACCAATGCTGTATTTTTAATAGGTTCAGCTCTCATTTTACAGCTTATATGCCTTACCCTAGTTACATATTTGAATTTAATTTCTGCTTAGGTAAAAAGCCAGCTCACTGAATGGTTGTGGTGATTAAATAAGATCATGTAAAAGGAAAAACACTTTACAAAATGATATACAGATGATAGTTGTTAATATTACTGAACCTTGATGAATAGTTCACTAATGGGAGGGCTGGAAGGAGATAAACAATCTCACAGGAGGTGCTGGTGACACAGGGAGCAAAGCTTTGTGCTAAGACCGGCGGTATGACATGGTGCGTCCACACTAAGGGCTGCCCCCCTGCCCTTTGATTTGACCACTGTTTCAACTCTAAACGGTGATGAAGCTTTTCGTTGGCAGCAAAACCTACTCCTGCTGCTACAGCTGGAATGGAAAGAAGTCAGTTTCCATTGTGTTCATTACTGGCACGAAGGAGCTCAGTCTGTGATTCCTTCTTAATCTTTTGCCAAAACGACACCAGAATTCAAGGTGAGCAACCAAATCATTAAAGGCATTTCATAATTTCCAGAGGCTCTTCTGGCATGGTTGATTCTCTGCTTGCTAGATCTATTCTGTTTCTATTGGTTAATCTGTTTTACCCATTACATTTATTCTGTTTCTATTGGCCAAAATAGCTGAGGATATCCCCATTTGTCCTGTTTGTCTATGAAGTCTTCGTGGGCTGGTCTTGCCTCCTCACATGGCCACTCAGAGACTGTGGAAGGCCAGGCAACTTCTACTTTTTGAATATATGGTGACATAATACAGTACTAATATGTAACAATAAAAGGCAAAGAAATACAAAACAGAATTATAAAAATTTTGTCATATATTTTATTTCAATTTTTTAAAAAATGTGTTTATTGATTTTAGAAAGAGAGGAAGGAAGAGAGAGAAAAATAAATGTTGATGTAAAAGAGAGACATTAATTGGTTGCTTCCCACACATGCCCCAACTGGGGATCAAACCCATAACCTAGGTATGTGCCTTGACCGGTGATTGAACCCCCAACCTTTCGGTGTACAGGACAATGCTCCAACCAACTGAGCCACACCAGCCAGAGCTGTAGTGTATTTTTAAAATTTATATTTAATAAATTAATCTTTTTACCAGAATATAATATTATGATATATAATTATTTATTAGACAATTACATGATTTATTTTTTAACCCTTGTTAGTAATTTGTATAAGAAAGTTTATATTATATTAGGTAGCAATGATATGGGCGATCATATTGGCTGGGAGCTTATCTCCTTTCTTAAAAGGACTATAAGATTGCAGATTGGTCCAGCTATTATGGAAAACAGCATAGAGATTCCTCAAGAAATTACAAATAAAATTACCTTATGACCTAGTAAATCCATTTCTGAGTACACATCCAAAAAACCCAAAACACAATTCAAAAGAATATATGCATATTTATGTTCACTGCAGCATTATTTACAATAACCAAGATATGGAAGCCCAAGTGCCCATCAGCAGGTGATGAGTGAATTAAAAAAGTAGTCATACGTTTATAAAGGGGAATGTTAATTGGCCATAAAAACAAATGAATTCTTACCATTTGAGACAACATGGATGGACCTAGAGGGAATTATGCTAAATGAAGTAAGTCAGACAGAGAAAGATAAATACCATATAATTTCACTTATATGTGGAATCTAATGAACAAAATAAATGAACAAACAAAATAAAAACACACTCATAGATGCAGAGATCAAACTAATGCTTGCCAGAGGGGAGGAAGATTGGGGGGCTGGGTGAAAAAATAAAGGGATTAAGATGTACAAATTAATAATCACAAAATAGTGCAATAACAGGAATATAAAGCACAGCACAGGCAATGTAGTCAATAATATTACAATAGCTATGTATGCTGCCAGGTGGGTGCTTGAAATATCAGAGGGACCTCTTTGTTAAGTATATTATTTCCTAACCATTATTCTGTACACCTAAAACTAAAGCAAAATGACACTGGATGTAAGCTGTAATTAAAAATAAAAATAAATAAAGTATACAAGAAAGGGACATCAGAAGATGTGCTGCCTTTAAATGTTGACTTCAACATTTAGTTATCTTGAAATGCTCAAGGAATTCAGCCTAAGGGAAAAACTTTGAGTCCCTGAGGACGGCAGAGAGGAAAGACAAAAGGACACTTGTCCTTCCTGATGTGATTGAACTGCTGAATTATCCACTCCACCAGATACTTTCTGTAGTTATTTAGCCCCATTCCAATCTTTCTGTGCTCTTCTGTTTGTAGCTAGGGGACAAGCTCTCTCAGCATTTCCCACACTCCCTGGCCAGCTGGTTTCTGGTCGTTTCTGTCTATGGCAGGTCACTCACACAAGACTAGATGGAGGGAAGGAAGAAGACATAAGTCATTCTTTCTGCTTCCGGCTCTAGCATTAAGAGCAGTGGGAGACTGCAGGCAACTGTTGTCTCCTATAGCAGCAACAGCAGGCATCTGCAGGTGGCCAGGGGCTACGGCAGCATCCTGGCTTCTGGCTTAGATTAGCAGCAGAGGCACTCCAGCAGTTTTATCTGGGAGAACACTAAGGAGGTCATGCCTTTGCTTCTCTAGCCCTTCCAGTACCTTGGTGACCAATTCCTTGTATTAAAGTCACGCTCTTTGAAAAATCTACAGGAATTTAATTTTCTCATCTGGCCACTGACTGATAAACCATATAGAGAACTTCTTTCCCTTCAGACTTTTTGTTATAGGAAATAGTGAACTGTTCTTCTGCTAGAACTACTTAACTGAAGCTAAATGCATCTTAAGTGATGCTCTGTTTGGGACACACAGTGGTGATGGGAAAAGGAAATTACTGAGCCACTAGTCTATGCCAAGCTTTATGGAAAATATTTTATATACATTATTACATGATTTGAATGGAATTATTTTACTGGCCACATATCTTTTTCTCTGTTATTTTATAATCTTCTTGAGGACCTAGACTCTGTATTTGTCCACATTTGTCATTCACCATTCCTGGAATAGTAGTGACTTGTCCAGAACAGGTTCAATATATGTTTGAATGTTCTGAAACCAACCCGAAGGCATGATGCACACTTTTTGTTCTCATCTGTTCTGAAAAACTTGATGTTTCTTTCCACATTTTTCACGGTCTCCAGTAGTCAAAGCAAATTTCCAGCTACAGCCCTACCTAACTCCATGCGAAATGAATGTCTATGAGGTCTTTGAGGTCTTTTATCCAAAGGTTTTTTGACACGAGCAATATCTATTTTTTTAGGCAAAAACTGAAACTCTGCTTTTCAGATTCTGAATTGCTGAACCAGGCTTAACACAATTGATGGCTCTTTAAACAACCAGCTTTCGCTTTAATGGGTCCTCATTAAGCGCTCTGTGCGCTTTCCAAGTGTTCCAAATGAATGAAGTAAAGCCGACCAGCGTATTGGCCAGTTTCCCTCTGGACACTTTCTCTTTCCCCACCCTCCCCACACTTGCCAAATCCCACCAGGCAGCCTGCTGTGGCAGAAACCTGGTTACCAGGGAGGTGTGGGTGATGGGGTTGAAACAGTTATAAGTCAGCAGAGAGAAATGTAAATGCTTCAGAAAATCAGCCATCTGGGCTTGGAATGAGAATGCAGAGAAGATTCAGAAGGGAAATCAAGGAAGGAGAGGAGAAAGGCACTCCAGGACTCTGGGGAGGAGGGCACGGGCTCAGGGAGAAGGAATTCTAATGTGATTCTGCTCCTCTCCAGCTCCCAGATGAAGGGAAGGCAGGCACTGCTGAGCACAAAGGCTGGGGGTGGGGCTGGAGCTGGCAGAGCCAGCCTTTGGGCTAAGCTGCTTAAGGAGGGTGTTAGGGAGGATTGGATGCTGGGAGGCAGCCTGTGCTGAGACGCTTGAGTTCCAAATTGGCTTCCTTAGCTACCTGAGAACTGGAGAAATTCAAATAAAAGTCTAAATGCAAGGTTTATGTTTTTTGACTTAATTGACATGAATGCGTTATAGATTATGCGGGAAAGGAAGAAAATTAGGAAAAAAAACCAGTAGTTGCAAAACCTAATCCAGTGTCATACCACCTCCCAAACATGACCCTGCCAACGTTAAGGTGCATGTCCTTCCATTGCTTTTCTCTGCCAGGGTTTGCATTACACAGCAGCAATGGTGCTAATTATAAAACTTTGCAAGTCTATTGTTTTCACATAATGTTATTTTGTGATGTTTTCCCCATTTTTAATACTGTGGTTTGTGTTATGACCATGTATAACATTACATCAAATATGTGCAATTCTTAACACACCCACTTACCTATGGTTATATATTTATGCCATTTTCAGGGTTTTACTATTATAAATAATATTACCATGAACATTTAAATGTAAAGTTTATCTGGTGTTTCAGATTATATCCTTAGGATCGAGTAATGCAATGAGATTGATAGAGTGAATAGGAAAATAGATTTTTAAGTCTATTGACACATTAAATGAATATTTAATAGTGAAAAACTACTACCTGCCTTTATAAATGCAACACTTCCTTCATTCATTGTTTCAAAAATACATCACTCCTGTTCCTCCTGCTTCTTCCCAGCCTGGCGTAGGATATCATAAACGTTCAAGGTGTCCTTTTTCCCAGAAAGGTCAAACAGGGATGCAGATTGTGGTTATATCACGTTAGTATGTACCCAAGACTGCTTTTGTAGTAAGCCCGTAGGTATCATTCCATGGATAACAGAGAAGCAGAATTAACAAATGCTATGAACTGAATGTCCATATGAAGAACATTCCTACCCCAATTCATATGTTAAAAACTCAAACTCCCAACGTGATAGTATCTGTAGGTGGTAAGTTAATAGTTTCAGATGAGGTTATGAGAATGAGATTAGTGACTTCAGAGGAAGAGGAGGAGGCCAGATCCCTTGCTCTTTCCAAGTGAGGACACAGCAAGAAGGGGGCCAGCCATCTGCAAACTAGGAACTGGGTTCTCACAAAACACCAAGTCTGCTGACATCTCAACCTTTCAACTCCCTGCCTTCTAAACTGTGATAAATAATTATTTGTGTAAACCAACCAATCTATGGTATTTGCTATAGTGATTGGAACTAAGGCAATAGATCATATTGATCCCCTTGTAACCTCCAAACTTTTTTAACTTCCCAAAGATTTTATTTGCTTTCAATTATAACCCTAATTCCTCAAGTCAAATCACCATTGGGAATATTTTCAAAAGAAATACAGACTTCTTGTTCCTTTTGTTAACTCTCAATTACTTCACATCACTTCTCAGTTGCAAGTAGTTAAAGCATATACTTCAAAGTCAATAGCGTGTGATGATTTTGCTTATATACTATGAAAGAGTGAATAAACATAGAGATGCCCTCTTTTTTTTCTTCCATTTCTGTATTTTCTCTTTCTCAGGGTCTTGCTACTGTTGAGAGTGTTGCAGACAGTAACAGTGGGAATTTTCGTAGCAGTGAGGTGTAGTCACTCATTTAACAGAGAGATTGTGCCGTGGCTAAAGGAAGGAACTTAATCAATTTAAGATTAGAAATAAAACATCCACCTGTATTTCCACTGCCACTCCTTCATTTACCACTTGCTTCACAGCTTGTCTATCCAGAAATGTATTACGTATACTAATTATGTTACTCGCTCCTCACTCCATTCTCCTGCCTAATGAATGCTTATGAGAAAGTCATAATATATTTTTTGTCTGTTTGTTTGTTTTTATTTTATTTTTTAATATATTTTATTGATTATGCCATTACAGTTGTTCTATTCCCCCCTTCATTCCCCTACACCCTGCACACCCCCTCCCCCACTATTCCCCCCTTTAGTTTATGAACACGTGTCTCAAGTTCTTTAGATTCTATGTCTCCCCTACTATTCTTGCCCTCCCCCCTATCTATTTTCTACCTACCATCTATGCTACTTATTTTCTGTACCTTCTCCCCCCTTCTCCTTCTCCCACTCCCCTGTCAGCAGATTTCTCAAAAGAGACCTTACAGGCAAGAAGGGGCTGGAAAGAAATATTCCAAGTCATGAAATCCAAAGACCTACATCCAAGGTTACTCTATCCAGCAAAGCTTTCATTTAGAATGGAAGGGCAGATAAAGTGCTTCTCAGATAAGATCAAATTCAAGAAGTTCATCATCACCAAGCCCTTATTATATGAAATGTTAAAGGGACTTACCTAAGAAAAAGAAGATAAAAAAGATGAACGGTGAAAGGACAGCAAACTCACAGTTACTAAGAGCCACACCTAAAACAAAAGCAAACTAAGAGGACAGCTAGATCAGGAGCAGAACCATAGAAATGAAGATCACATGGAGTCATAATATATTTTTAATGAGGAAGTCACTAATTTCTGCCACCCAAAAGAAGCTACCCTAAATGACTTATGTTCCCTATAAAGCTAGACTTGAAATAAAAAGTTCTAATTTAATACCGCTGATAGGACATATAGATAGAAAACAATAGCTTTAAGTCAATCATTCTTAAGGTGAATGTAGCTATAAATTGTTGAACTTAAGTCTTACTGAAACCAGCATTAGAAATATATAAGAAAACAAAATGTGTGCCCTGGCTGGTGTAGCTCAGTGCATTGAGTGCCAGCCTGCAAGGATCACAAGATCGACTCACAGGGCACATGCCTGGGTTAGAGGCCAGGTCCCCAGTGGGGGGCATGTGAGCGGCAATGACGCATTGATGTTTCTCTCCCTCTCTCCCTCCCTTCCCCTTTCTCTAAAAATAAATAAATAAAATCTCTTTTAAAAATTAAAAAAAGTTGTTTCATAAAAAGCAAGTGTTTTAATCAATAACTACACTAATGATGAGATATTGTCAACCACCAGAAAGTTGTACAATAAGTTAATTCTTTCTTTAACAATAAAACAATTTTAATTATCCCATTACATTTCTATAAAAAGTTTCATGTGGGGAGAAGAATATTCTTGTGAAGTCTCTTATTAACCCAGTTTTAACAAGAAGTGCAAAATGGAAGGTAATCAGCCTTTGTGCATAGCATTATGATGATGGTATTCGAAACCATGCAATCACACAGATAGTTTGCTCTCTATAACTAGCTCTGAATGATCAGTGATTTTCAATGAAACAAAAAAGAAAAGTGTCTATTTGAAACTGCAACACTAGGAAACTATATTGATGTTTACATTTAACCCTGTACATTCTCTTTTGGTGACATTTATATGGAATAAGATTTCAATGGGAGCAAGGGAGAACAGGATCTTTTTAATATTTCAAATTTGTTGAGTATTTAGTTTATAATTATAAAGATGCATATTATTTTCATGGCTTTGCCAAATTACTTTGCTAAATTTAGTTTATAATGTAAAAATGCATATTATTTTGCCAAATTATATGGTTTTTGCCTTAAGAATCAGATAGCCCTCAAACACTGACTTGGCTTTTTCATATTTCTCAATATGGCTGTAAATATGTTGATTGGCAGACACAAGTTGAAAAGAGCAAAGATTTTTAGTCCCCTTAAATACAGAGAGTTATAGGTTGGCCCCATTTCACTATTTCAGAACAATGTGCTTATGATATTCAAATTAATTTATAACACGATTTACACAATCCTAACTCCTTTATCAGGCCATCCCCTAAGAGACAGGCGAATGGACATTAGAAGTCAGGGAGGAGTGATGTTTGTCATGGATGAAGGTAAGAGTGGAGAAAATGGAGAAAATTTTGATACCATTCACCAAATCCTTAAAGTGATATAAAAACTAGAATTGTCATACAGATCCAAGACCTTGCTAAGGGTTTTATTTTTAATGATTTTTTATTGTATTTTTTTCATTACAAATAGTCCCCATATAATGCCTTCTCCCGTGCAATTGCCAGATTGTTGTTCACATCCATAGTCCTTTTTATTTTTACTCAATCCCTTTACCCCCTAACCTCCCCCTCCTTAGCTGTCATCCTGCTCTCCAACCATAAGTCTGTCTCTATTTTGCTTGTTAGTTCAGTGTATTCATTAGATTCCACATGTGAGTGAGATCATGAGATACTTTTCTCTCTGACTAGCTAATTTTACTTAGCATAATATTCTCCAGGTCCATCCATACTGTTGCAGAGGGTAAAACTTTCTTCCTTTTTACAGCCAAGTAGTGTTCCATTGTGTAAATGTGCCATAGTTGTTTTATCCACTCATCTATTGATGGACACTGGAACTGCTTCTGTATCTTGGCAATTGTAAATAACACTGCAATGAACATAGGGGTACGTATGTTCTTTCAAATTAGTGTTTCCGGTTCCTTCAGATATATTCCCAGAAAGAGATCACTGGGTCAAAAGGCAGATTAATTTATATTTTTTTGAGGTATCTCCAAATTGCTTTCCACAGTGGCTGCTGCACCAATCTGCATTCCCAAAGGATTCCCCTTTCTCCACATCCTTGCCAGCACTTGTTGTTTGTTGATTTATCGATGGTAGCCATTCTGACAGGAGTGAGATGATATCTCATTGTGGTTTGAATTTGCATTTATCTGATGATTAGTGACACTGAGCATGATTTCATATGTCTGTTGTCCATCTATATGTCCTCTTTGGAGAAGTATCTATTCAGGTCCTTTGCCCATTTTTTAATTGAGTGTTTTGACAGGGGATGGTGTTGAGTTGTATAAGTTACTCATAAATTTTGGATATGAACCCCTTATCAGATATGTTCTTTCTTTATGTGGGTTGTCTTTTAATTTTGTTGATGATTTCCTTTGCTGTGCAAAAATTATTAGTTGATGTACTCCTATTTTTAATTTTTTTTAATTTGTTTTTCTTGCTTGGGGAGATATATGTGATAAAATACTGCTATGAGCTATGTCCAAGATTTTGCTGCTTATGTTTTCTTTTAGAGTGTTTATGGTTTGGGGTCTAACATTTAATTCTTTAATCTGTTTTGAATTTATTCTTGTGCGTGGTATAAGGAGGTGGTCTAGTTTCACTTTTTTTGCATGTATCTGTTCAATTTTCCCCAACACCATTTATTGGATAAAATATTTTGGCCTATTGTATGTGCTTGCTTCCTCTGTTCAATATTAATCGACAATACTAAAGGTTTGGATTTCTGGGGTCTCTGTTCTGTTCCATTGGTTTATGTGTCTGTTTTTATGCCAGTACCATGTTGTTTTGATTACCATGGCCTTTATAGTAGAGTTTGACATTAGGTAGCATTATTCCTCCAACTTTATTCTTTCTCAAATTCACGGTTGCTAATCAGGGTCTTCTGTGGTTTCATTTAATTTTTAAAATATTTGTTCTAGTTCTGTGAAATATGTCACTGGTACCTTTATAAGAATCACATTGAATGTATAGATTGCTTTGGGTATTTTGTATATTTTGATGATGTTAATTCTTCCTGTCCATGAACATGGTATATGGTTCCACTTATTTGTATCTTCTTCAGTTTCTTTATTTGGTATCTTACAATTATCTGCGTACAGGTCTTTCACATCCTTGGTTAAATTTATTCCTAGGTATTTTATTCTTTCTGAAGTAATTATGAATGGAGTTGTTATCTTAATTTCTCTCTCTAATAATTCAATATTGGCATATGAAAATGCAACTGATTTCTGGATATTAATTTGTATCCTGCTACTTTGATGAATTCATTTATCAGTACTGGTAGTTTCTTGGTGAAATCTTTGGGGTTCTCTATGTACAGCACCACACCATCTGCAAATAAAGACAGCTTTACTTCTTCCTTTTCAATTTATATGCATTTTATTTTTTCTTCTTGTCTGATTGTTGTGGCTAGGACTTCCAGTACTATGTTGAAAAGAAAGGTGAAAGCAGACATCTTGTCTTTTTCCCAGTCATAAGGGGATCAACTTGTAGTTTTTGCCCATCAGGTACAATGCTGGCAGTAGGTTTGTCATATATGGCCTTTATTATGTTTAGGTATGTTCCCTTGTATTCCCACTTTGCTGAGAGTTTTAATCATAAATTGCTGCTTGATTTTATCAAAAGCTCTTTTTTTGCATCTATTGATATGATCACGTGGTTTTTATCCTTCATTTTGTTTATGTGTTGAGTCACATTGCCTTGTGAAGGTTGTACCAACCTTGTGTTCCTGGAACAAATCCCACTTGATCAAGTGTATAATTTTTTGATGCATTGCTATGTTCAGTTTGATAATATTTTTGTTCAGGATTTGAGCATCTATATTCATCAAGGATATTGGCCTATAATTTTCTCTCTTTATAGTGTCTTTATTTAGCTTTAGAATTAGGATAGAGGTGGCCATGTAAAATGAGCTTGGGAGACTTCCCTCCTTTTGCATTTTATGAAACAGTTTGAGAAGGAGAGGTGTGAGTTCTTGGAATGTTTGGTAAAATTTACCAGCGAAGCCATCTGGTCCAGCACTTTTGTTTTGGGGGAGTTTTTTGATTACTGCTTCAATTTCACTAGGTATATATAATCTATTTATTCAGATTCTATGATTCTTCCTCATTTAGTTTTGAAAGATTGAGCATTTCTAGGAATTTATCCATTTCATCCAGGTTGTCCAGTTTGTTGTCATATAGTTGTTCATCATATTTCTTATAATCCTTGTATTTTTTTTGGTGTCAGTTGTCAATTTATCCTCCTTTGATTCTGATTCTATTTATTTAGGTCCTCTCTCTTTTTTCTTAATGATTCTGGTTAAAGGTTTGTCAATCTTGTTTACTTTATCAAAGAACAAGCTCTTGGACTCATTTTTTATATCTTTTTGTTAGACTCTATTTCACTTATTTCTACCCTGACCTTTATTATGTCCTTCCTTCTACTCACTTTGGTCTTTGTTGTTCTTTTCAAGTTCCTTTAAGTATGAAGTTAGGAAGTTTATTTGAGCTTTTTCTTGTGTTTTTTTTTTTTGTTTTTTTGTTTTTGTGATGGGCTTTCAATGCTATGAATTTCCCTCCTCGGATTGCTTTGTCAGTGTCCCACAGTTTTTGGATGGTAGTGTTCTCATTTTCATTTGTTTCAAAGTATTTTTTTCTTCTTTGATCTTGGTGTTGACCCATTCATTATATAAAAACATGTCATTCAGCTTCCACGTTTTGGTGTGTTTTTCACTGTTCTTCTTGTGATTGATTTCTAGTTTCACAGCATTGTGGTTAGAGAAGATGCTTGATATGATTTCAATCTTCTTAAGTTTATTGAGACTTGTTTTGTGTCCTCACATGTGACCTATCCTAGAAAACATTCAGTGTGCACTTGAAAAGTATGTATATTCTGGTGCTTTGGGGTGAAATGCTCTGAAGATGTTAATTAAATCCATTTGATCTATTGGTTATTTAAGGTCACTGTCTACTTGTTGATTTCCTATCTGGAAGATCTAGCCATTGAAGCCAAAGGGGTGTTAAAATCCCTGATTATGACTATTTTTCCATCGATCTCTCCTTTTATGTCCATCAAGATTTGCCTTACATATTTAGGTGCTCCTATGTTCAGTGCATAAATGTTTACTAGGTTTATATCCTCTTTTTGTATTGTTCCCTTTATCATTATTTAGTGTCCTTCTTTGTCTCTTACCGTATAGCCTTGGTTTTAAAGTCTATTTTCTTGGATATAAATATTTCTACCCCAGCATTGTTTCTTTTCCATTTGCATGAAATAAGTTTTTTCATCTCTCACTTTTGTCTGTGCGTATCTTTTGATCAGAGATGGATCCCTTGGAGGCAGCATATATATGGGTCTTATTTTCTTTCTTTCTTTTTAAAAAAATATTTATTTATTTATTTTTCTAGAGAGGGGAAGGGAAGGAGAAAGAGATAGAGGGAAACATTAATGTGTGGTTGCCTCTCACACACCCTCTACTGGGGACCTGGCTCATAACCCAGGCATGTGCCCCAAGTGGGAATCAAACAGGCAACCCTTTGGTTCACAGGTCAGCACTCAATCCACTGAGCCACACCAGCCAGGGCAAGTTTTATTTTGTATCAATTCAGCTACCCTGTGTCTTTTGGTTAGAGCATTTAAACCATTCACAATTAAGGTGATTATTGATAGATATGTATTTAGTGCCATTTTTATTGTTATTTTTCTTTTTTCCTTTCTCTTTTCTTCTTCTTCTTCCTCCTCCTCCTTGCAATCCTTTAACATTTGTTGCATTACTGTTTTGGTGTTAACAAACTACTTTAGCTTTTTCTTTTCTTTTTTTTTTTGCCTGGGAGGTCCTTATTTCTCCCTCCATTTTAAATGACAGTGTTGCTGGGTAAAGTAGCTTTGGTTGTAGGTCCTTGTTTTTCGTCACTTTGAACAGTTCACACCAATCCCTTCAGGCCTAAAATGTTTATGTTGAGAAATCAGATGGCAGTTTTATTAGTGCTCTCTTGTATGGAACTGCCTGCTTTTCTCTTTGTGGCTTTTCGGGTTCTCTCCTTGTCTTTAAGCCTTGCCATTTTAATTATGCTGTATCTTTGGGTCCAACTTGTTTGCAGCTCTCTGAGCTTCTGGACTTGTATGTCTTTTTCCCTTCACCAAATTAGGGAAGTTTTCCACCATTATTTCTTCAAATAGGTTCTGATCCCTCTCTCGCTCTTTTCTCCTTCTGTCAGTCCCATGATGCAGATGTTATGCTTTATGTTGTCCCAAAGGTTTAAGCTCTCCTCACTCTTTAAAAATCTTTTTTCTTTTTGTTGCTCTGCTTGGGTGGTTTTTTTTTCTACTCTGTTTTCCAAATCACTGGTTTGATCATCTGCTTCATCCAGCCTACTGTTTATTCCTTCAAGGGTATTATTTGTTTTAGATATTGCATTCCTTATTTCTGACTGGACCTTTCTGACAGTTTCTATGTCTGTTATGCTGTTGAATAACCTTATAATCATTATTGTAAACTATCTGAATGATTGCTTGCCTCCATTTCATCTAGTACTTATGGAGAATTCTCTTGTGCTTTCATTTGGGGTCTGTTTCTTTGTCTTCCCATCTTGGCTGCCTCTTTGTGTTTGTTTATATGTATTAGATAGATCTGCAAGACTCTGGTGCATGCCTAAGTCAAATCCTGCCTGTGACTGGCCCTGGGTAACCTATTTGGAGCTATCAGAGATTCGTAGCTTGTGCTCCCTCTGCTGGGCCTGGGTGTATGCAGACAGACTGCACACCAAGGTCAGCTTTTAACAGCCCTGGGCCCTGGGAGAGTGTCACTATAGTCCCAGAGCTTCCAGAGATCTGACTCCTCCAGCAGGTTTTCTGTTAGGCTTAAAAGAGTGAAAGTCTTTCAGCGTACACCTCAGCAGGAGGGCTAAAGTACCCCAGGACAGGGCAGAGCAATTGCTGTATGCAGGGCTATTGCTTCCCCTCAGGCTGATGCCATTCAGAGAGGAGTGCTCTGCCTGAGAATCATGGCCTCTGCTGTATGGGGAATGACTCAGCACAGAGATCCTGGTGGCTGTTCCTTCGGTTCTTTCCCCAGAGCCACCAGCCCCAGACCGTCCTCACATATCTTTAGTCCACTCTGCCCTACCTCTGCCAGAGCCCCCGGGAAGTGGCTACAAATGGAATCGAGCGCATTTGCCCTTTAAGAGGGTCTCTGCTTCTCCAGCCATCTCTCTCTGGTAAACAGAAACCCCACTACTTTCCACAGCCAGGTATTATTTGGGTTTCTTTCCTAGTTCTGGTGTCATAGTCTGGGGAGCACAACTTGGGGTTTATACCCCACACTGCTCAGGGATAACATCCTGGCTGCTGAAATATCCCTCCAGCACTGCAGCTGCCACCTGCGGGAGCCCAGTCAGATGTCTCCTCCACACTCCCTACCAGTCGCATTGTGGTTACATGGCTTCTTCAATCTGTCCATAGTTAGAAGGTTTGTCTCCAGCCAGTGTTCAGTTGGTTATTCAGGATGGTTTTTCTCTAATTTTGTTGTAATTCCAGTTTGGTCCTGGAGGAGGTTAGTGTAGCTTCCACTTACTAGTCTGCCATCTTGGGTCTCTACTGAGGGTTTTCTGAAAGTCAGATTCTTTCTTGTTCTCTTAGTCCTACATCCAAGTTCTTTAAAAGTTATATTGTCCTCTTGGACTATGTCAAAGCCCTTAATAGATCACTGTAGGCAAGACTGGTCTTTCTAAAAATATTGACTTTCTAAAGATTAAAGAAATCTTCAGTCTTTGTTACTGAAAAATTACTGAATGACTCTAGCCTATATAAAATCTATTCCTAAAATTCCTATTGCCATTACCAAATAATCAACCACAACTCATGAAAATAGGGAAAACCATATCTGAATAAAGACTATCTGGACACACTTTAGAGAGTTTCAAATGGAATATGTAGGAGGAAGGGATAAAAACTGGGAAAGTTTGAATGATCTCAATGGAAAGAATAACAATGAGAGATGCTCTAGCAATACATAAAGGAAAATAATTGGAAAGATAATCAGGAAAAATTTTTAATGCTTTGCATATCTGATACACACACATACACACACGAGTGAGGCTGAGTAATAAACACAGGGACCTGGAAATTGTGAACCAGAGGGTCTCTTTAAGAATTCTCACTCCAAAATAGGAAATGCCCAGATTCAAGGAACCAGCAAAATAAAAAAATAATATAAAAATGTTGAGGTTCAAATGAACAGCAGGGGAATAGAGAGGATTACTACTCCTTATAGGGCTATAAAAGGTATGTAGATGTGAAACAAGAAGGCAGGGGTGAGAAAAATGAGAATGAAAACAAGTCCAGACAGAAATTTTAAAGGATCAAGCAGATCCCAAAGACATTAAGAAGTTCTAAGACTTTAAAAAGCTGCTTTATTTTGCTTAACTCAGTGTTTCATAAACGTATTTAAAATAAGATTTGAATTCATTTCTAATGTAAAGTCAGCTAATATTCTAAAAAGCAAGTATTTTGTAGACTGTACTTTGGGGAATTAGCATTCATGACTTATGGACTAGCTGAAGCAGTTTAAGGGGTAAGAAGTCTAGTTCTGGAATCGGAATGCCTGAATTTGAGCCTGCTCTGAAGCTTAAATCTGTTGTAATCTTGGGGTTTTAATTTAAGCATTCTGTACCTTAGTTTTTCTATCTATGAAATGAGGCTCATAATTAGAATGTTTCGCATAATGGTCTTACAAAGTTTAAGTGATGTAAAATGTATAAAGCTTAACCCATGCTGGGACCGTGGTAAACTCTTCATAAATATTAGTTATTGGTACCATCATCATCACTGTCAGTGAATTGGCCCCACTTAAAACAGATAAACAAACAAACAGACAAACAGCAGAAAAACAGTATATTAGTCAGGACAGGCCAGAATTTTGTCATGGCGGCAACCGCCTCACTCCAGTGGTTTAAATATACCACTAGGAGTCATCTGTTCATCCTTGTCTCTCAGGTGCACAGGCCGATAGAGGCTCCATTTGGTCACCCCTTTCCATGATTGTTGACCCAGGAAAGGAGGACAAGGAGAATCACACATGGTAATTAAAGCTTCTAACCAAAAATGACATAAGTTCTTCAGTTCACATTCCACTGGACAAAGCAAGTCACATTTTTACACTTAATTTCAATCCTTGCCAGGCAAATTACCCTTTCTTGTCCCTCCAGCACCTATTCACGCTTAGTACCTGTATTGCCTTCACTTGGCTGCCCATCACATTGACATCATCTATTACTTTTGTCTAACTTCTCTAAAATGAGAAGTTTTGATGAATAACATCCCTTCTAAAATTCTAAGACCATGTGATCTCTAAAAGCTTTTCCAGTCTGAAAACAGTACAATTAGAAGTTTTGCCATTGCGTCCTTGAGGCCGCAATGCACTCCCTCACTCACCTGCAGAGTGACCAGAGGAGCCAACTCCCATTCTTTCATGTGGTGCTTGGGGAAGAAGGAATGTTGAATAAACAATGCTGGGAGGCAGAGCCAAAAGTTTTAAAAGCAAAAGAATAAAATATTTTCTTATTAGAACAAACAGCTGAGTCACAACAACATAAAAATGAAAAAAAAAAAACCCCACAATTTCCTGACCCTATCAGATAGATAAACACATGTATTTCAGAGTTGCCCACAGTATAGAGCCATCTGTCTAGGTGAGTGAGCCCCTGGGGTGCTTGCTGAAAATGCAGGTTTCTGTCTCAACATCAGATCTGCTGAATTGATTTCTGTGTTGCATTAACCAAGTGTCTGGAACTGTTCGGTGCTCAATAAATAGTATACTTTTATTACTAGCAGGTAAAATTATTTAAAATATTGTACCTTTTAAAAAAGAAAGGAATATGAAGTTAAACCCATAGTAGTACTTTTCCCTGTCTCCGAGGCAATATCAAGACAGCTATTGCAGAAACTTGGGTGTGAAGGCTCCGACAAGCATGGTATAAAACGAAAACCGCTCCCAGAGCTGAAAGCCTTTTTAAAAGAAAGGGTTTATTGAGCAATATGATATCCAGAGAAGGACCAGGTCCTGGAGCGTGAAGCTTAAATCCCCATCAGTGGGGCTTCATAGAAAAGACAGACTTGTGTGCTGTCCCCGAGTTGTGGGGTGCTTTTACATCTTTTGTTTTGGGGAAGAGAGGTGGAAATTGTTTTTGAAGAATTTACGTTGGCTGCAGATAAGGGGATGGGGAAACGTGAAACAGGGACAGTTCTATGATGGGCACACAACTAATCTGTAAGGAAGAAGTATTTATTTACTGCTTTTGAGTGGTTACAGGCAACAGCCCTGAAAGTTCATGTACATGTGGGATGCTGTGGTGCCTAGTGGTTGGCCAAGACAGTCTTGGAGGTCTATTCATAGCTCTGACATACATTCACATTCAGGATTGTGAGCTTTGTTAGTTGGCACGCAGCTGTTAACTGGTTAATTATTCCTGTCTCTTTCACTCTCTGGCCACTGTAATTTAACTTAGAACATCTTAGATTTTTTTCTCTTCTCAGTGGTGATGAGGGTAAAGAAGAGAGAGGAAAGGCCTTGGTAATATGAGTGAATACGAGGAAGAGCAAAGCACTGAGTCAGACATCGCCAAGTTCTTAAGCCTGGATGAGTGACAAGCAGAAGATGATTAAATTTTCAAAAAGAATGGTGCAGGCAACAAACGTTACAAAAGGTCAAAAAGTGAGCAGAGCCATGTGGCCAACCCAGAGCATTTGGGCAAGCCTCAGGAAAGGGCCATATGGGACCCACGTCTCATAGAAAAAGTTGACAGTAATTGTGACAGACATGATGATTGGAGGGAGATTAAAGGCGAGCTAAAGGTAACCTTGAGATTTCAAGGCAGTGTGACAAGGATGGATGGTGTTTGATTTGCCGGAGAAAAACAGAAGGAGTTAGACAAACTTTATTTTTCTGGTGGTGGAAATGTGACTACAAATCCTCTTTAAACTCTGGTGTCTCTTGCTTAGAGTGTTATAAAATAGAGTTTACACTATAGTTTATTATTTAAAGCCAGAGGTTTAACGCAGCACACAGGTGATTATTTGAAGTCAGGACAGCCCAGCTCGCTCAAGGTGCTTCTGCATATTCCGTAACGCTTTCCTTTCATCCTCCTCTGCGTCTTTGACTTAACAGCTACTCCCACTCCATGATTCACTTGGGTTTTGCAACAAATCCCTCCTGACAAGCCCACAAATCCTCCCAGATTTAGTGCAAAGAGCTGAACTAGCCTCCCCAATTCTTGTTTTGACTTTCAGTTGTTCTTTCAGGTGTGCAGGAAGGAGGTGTTCTGAGCAACAGGATTAAAAATCGTGGAGAAAGATGCCTGGAAGGTAAACTGATCCTGACACGGGGCTCAGAGAGCTGTTCGCACCCACTCGAATGACAACCGCAGGTCTCTGCGTTCCTGGAGGAAGGCGCACAGTAGAAAGCACACAGCTTGATTTGCAGGTGCCAATTTGAGCTTTGCAACCTGGTATGTGTTTTGATTTGAGGACTCAGCAAATTGGATGAGAAAGTCATACATGGATGATGAATATGGATCACGAAACAGCCTTTTTGTAATAAGCTGTCACCTGTCTTTTGAGAGATAAGCTTTTTTAGAGGTGAAGTGTGGCTAAAGTTGAAAGTTAGAAATCTGCCAAAGTTTGTGCAATGCTGTGAGGGTATTACCGTTTGGGGAAAATAATCCTAAGAATGGAAGTGTTCTACGTCTGTCTCCTTCTGACTTTGATCCTTTTCTTAAGGAAACTGCTACCAAAATGAAAACTTCACCTCCATCCAGGACTGGCGGTCATGCCAAGAAGCCAGGTGTATCCTCAAGGAAAAAAGGAAGAGACAGCTGGAGCCTTCTGCTTCAGAAATTCCTAGCTGCGTTAATGAGGAGGTCAGCCTCCCATCTCCTGCAAAGAGGCAGGCATCTACCATCAGGTGCATCGTCCATAATGGCTAGAGAAATGTCTTTTATAAAATCCAAAGAGCCTTGAGAATTATAATAAAAAAAGAACGCCAATTCAAAAATTTTCATGGGTGCAAGACCTGCCATGGAGCATGTTCAGAACATACTCCCAAGTCTGGAGCATCTCACACCACCAGTGTGGGCTGGTGCTGGGAACCTGCATTTTTAATAAGCACCCAGGTGATTCTGAAAGAGCTAGCCCAGGAAGTACACTTAGAGAAACACTAAGAAAAGATGTAGAGGAAGGGAAATAATTAACCCACCTAAGCCATTTCCTGGCGCTGATATAATGAATTACCATAAACTGGGTGGCTTAAAACAACAGAAATTTATTCCCTTGCAGTTAAGGAGGTCAGAAGTTCAAAGTCAAAGTGTCAGCAGGATGGGTTCCTTTTTTTTTTTTTTTTTTGAAAGATTTATTATTTTTAGAAAAAGGGAGAGAGAAAGAGGGAGAGACACATCAATGTGTGGTTGCCTCTTTCTTGCTCACGCCCTACTGGGGACCTGGCCCACAACCCAGTATGTGCCCTAATTGGGAATTAAACCAGAGACCCTTTGGTTTGCAGGCCAGTGCTAAATCCACTGAGCCATACCAGCCAGGGCAAGGTTGGTTCCTTCCGAAGTCTCTGACGGAAAATCTGTTCCATGTCTCTCTCCCAGCTTCTGGTGATTTGCTGGCAGTCCTTGGTGTTCTTTGGCTTGTAGATGCATCGCTCCAATCTCTGCCTCTGTGTTCACATCATCTTCTTTGCCCCGTGTCTGTGTGTCCTTTTCTGTCTCTTGGAGAGACACTCACTTTGAATCTAGGACTCACCCTAATTCAGTATGCTTTTATCTCACTTTTTACTTTAAATATATCAACAAAGGACCTATTTCCCAAATAAGGGCACTTTATGAGGTTCTGGGTGGAAATGAATTGAGGGAAAACACTACTCAACTCACTATGAACAGTGAGCAAAGATAGAACTGGTTGCTGCCTTCACGGATCCTGCAGTCCAGTTGAAGAGTTAGATATTAAGCAAGTAATCACTCAAAGAAACCTAAAAGTTCAATTGGAAAAGCAGAGGTGCTTGAGTCCTATCTAATCCATCTTAATCCCTTTATCAAGAAATATTTTAGTTGCTCTTATTATTCATTTTCTAGGAATTATTTTGGTTACTAAGGATGCAAACTATGAGAAGTACAAGGTATGCTCATCTGCCCTCAGGGGCTGACAGTCCTTGGGGGGTGATGTGACAACTACACGTTAGTCAAGTATAAAGTAGTAACATATATTATAAAATGAAACACTCAATTCTGATGGAAATATAAGTCAGTAATTGTTCAAAGAAGGGCCAGGTACTGAAAGATGGGAAGACAGTTTTTATTTCAGCAGGAAGAAGAGGGTTCCACTAGAGAAGTTTTGGTGGGTCCCAGCAGCCCCGTGAGTGAGTCACGATGACACAACAAATACATGCAGCCCTGGGCAGGGGTAGGTGGGTACCGAGAGCAGTCGCTCTAAAATCCTGATGTTTACTGCCACCAACTTTCACAGCTTTTTGAGTCAGGAATTTCCAAGACGGCAGCTGTGCTGTCAGTAATATCATACTATCTCACTAAGTCAATTAGGGGGTTTCTATACTTGATCTAATATGAGATTAGTCCTCCTGGGACTCTGGAGAGGCCTGAAATAGTGCCTTGCACATAGTAGGTGCTTAATAATAAATGTTTGCTGAATTGCTTAAGTAAAACAAGTCTACTCAAGCAAAATTTCTTTCTCTTTCTCTCTTGCTCAGCCATAAAAACAAGAAAGCGTGACTGACTTCAAAGAATAGGGAAAATCCTGTAGTGGATATTCTTTGTTTTTTTTTAAAGCATGTTTACATTTGACATACTTTTATCTCTTGATTTATATCTACCCATCATTTATTGAACACTTAATGTGTCCTAGACACTTTGTCAATGCTTAAGTTAACATCCATTTTTCCTACCAGCACCCTGCAGAAAAAATGTTAACTCGATTTTACAGAGAGATCGCTGTGGAATTCCAAGCCCAATCTTTCCGATCTAAAAGTCCATGCTAAATTCATTAGGACTCTGTACCTGAGGGAGTGGCAATTTTCAACACTTTCCATGTTGTATCTATACCTAATTTGGGCACAGTAGTTGTAGTACCAAAGGTGTCAGGTAAACAAACGTACTTGCTGCTTCAACCCACTGTGAGAATTCTATTGTTTTCTCTAGCTTTCCTTTTTAATTAGACAGATTCCTTTTATGGTCCTTACCGTTAACTCTTGGTCTCCTTTCTCTTCCCCGTAGGCCTGTCTTCTAGCATTTTCGACTATGCACCACCCTCATTTAGAAGCCTTATGAAGACTAGGTTCGTTAGTCCTGGGACACCCCTGGCTCAATCCTCTTCTGATCTGCAAGTGGAAATGTGTGACCTCCAGGGCCCCAGGGCCCTTGGTGATGGATGGTGGGTGGGTCTGCACCCAGGGCGCTGGGGAATTTGTTAGAGAATTGTTTCATGAGGAGACTGAGAGGCACGAGGTCAGACCACATGTGCTGAAAGCAGTAAATAACCAAAGGCAACAAAAGCCCCATTTTGATCACACTTTTAGAAATAACAGAGTCTTGGTTACCCATAAATTGCTTTTCGGTGGGTCGGACTGACCAACATTTTGCCTGAATGTCCCACAGTAAGTTTGCCTTTCAAGAAATCTCTGCCTCTGAAACTAGCTGACAATTCCTTTCTGGGCTGTTCTAATCTGGCCTGTTATTGTTGTGCTAATGTAGCCTCTGTTAATACTGAGGTGACTTTATAGAATGCCAAGATGTGTGGGAGCCACATTCTATAAACCAATCTATAATATTTTCTGGAGTGGAAAAGTCATCCATCTATTTGGCAGTGAACCAACCTAAAGTATGTCCTGGACTGAGCAAAGATGAATAGTGAGAGCTTAGCCCTTTGGGGGAAAAATGAGACAGGTGAGCTTCTGTAGTTACCCATCCACCATGTAAAAAAATTAACTTTTCTTCAAGAAAATTATATGGTTAGGCCTGTCTTCTTAACTATCCAAGAAAAAGGGATTCCTGGTGAGTTGACCCCAGAATTCTTATCTACTCAGCACTGAGCATGTCCCTCTGTGAAAGGTGGACACAGGGCCACTTCCAGACTTCATGGATCCTACCTACCTACCATATGAAACATACTACAATTTTTTAAATTTTTTTAATTTTAGAGAATGGGGAAGGGAGGGAGAAAAAGAGTCAGAGAAACATTAATGGGAGAGAGGAACATCAATAGTTTGTCTTCCATGCATGCGCACCTGGGGACCAAACCTGCAAACCAGGCACGTGCCCTGACTGGGAATCAAACCAGTGACCTTTCAGTCTGTGGGGCAATGCCCTACCGAGCCACTCTGGCGGGGGCTACCACATTCTCATTAAATATATACCTTCGGAGTAAAGATTTTTGGAGTCAAAGAAATGCATTAATTTGCTTTCAAAAAGATGTGGTTCCTGCTCACTCATTTAATTTATCATTGAACATAGTGTCTCATAAATCATCATATATTCTCTGGGATGCTTGCAAATTGCTTTCAACCATATCCAAATATAATAATGAGTGAAGTTGTCATAATGTTTCATTTTGTTGACAAGGGAAATAAACATCTACAGTGTTTGATTTGGGAGGGTATTTTTTTATTTAGAGCTAACTTTTTTGACCTTCTCTCAAGATTTAATCCGATTTTAGTAAAACCAGGAGAAAACCATCCTAGTCCCAGGCATTATGTCTATTATATGCAGGAGACAGAAAGGCCCTAGAAGGGCCCTGGTTTCTCTTAGCTTGATGGCTTTAGCCACTACGATGTTCTACTATATGATCTCTCTCCTTTTTAATGTTTTCCAAATGACCTCCTGGTTATAACCTGACCACTACATAACTTTCCTGCACAAAGACAAGGGGCTGACCAAATCAAGTTCAATATTGCAAATACTAAATGTGTGCATATAAATAAGTACCATCCGTAAAATTTATTGAATGGTTACATGGCAGACGTGACTATATGCTTTATTCACTTTATTTTTCTTTCTCTAATTTACATATTTTTGAGGTTTATGAAAACCGGTGACTAAGGGGAAAGGAGAAGATAGGGCAGAGGAGATAAAGATCAGAGAAACAGGAAGCAGTAGAGCGTAGTTGCTCCACACTGGGTCTGTACAGAGAGAAGTTGCGGGGTCTGTCTACTCCCAGAGCCTCCTTTACTTAATGTCCGTGCAACCTCGGGCATGTTATTTAACGTATCTGAACTTCGGTTTCATTCGCTACAAACTGTTACAAAAAAATGGTGCCTGTCTCAAAGAATTCTTGTGGAAATTAAAGGTGCCAGTATACTCTGAAGAAGGCCTAAATAATGAATACTTGATACATATTCATTACTATTATGAAATCTGCTTGGAAATCTAACCTGAGTTTGCATCTCCTTGAGCCTGAGTGCTGAACATTCGTGGGACCAGCGTAGGTTCAGAATAAATCAAAGAGTTTGGGATGTTATGATACAAAACTATCTGTGATGGGAAACGTTTGACAAGTCTAAAACCTGGGCAGATTCTTTGAACTTTCCAGTGTGTAATCCAGTACTTCACCTGCTTTCTGTGGCTTTGAAGTTGAAACATTTTAAGGCATTTTTTTTTCTGAAAATACAAAGCATTAAACAAAGGAGGCAAAAAACACCCTGCCCAACATAGACATTCTAGAGGTCACAGAATCTTTAAAAGTTTCTAAATCTCGGGTCAGCTGCTCTGCCATCTCCCAACACAGAACAGATTTTGCAGCCCAGAATTCACAATGTTCCTTTCATGCCCTTCATTAAAGTCTTTTTTGCACGATAGCTACTTCAGCTTCATTTCTCTTCTTTCTCTTTTGGCCAGTATCTTATCTGGCAGCATTATCAGTTAAATATTCATTGGTCAAATTAGAATTCAGCCAAATGCCGTCCTATTTAAAATGGCTGGGTGAATATAGTGATCATTTGTCAATGTCCCCTTCTGAATTGTTAGTGAGACAGACTTGCACACATTATTTGAGACAGAAAATGAATAGTTTCAGTTGCTATGGTTACAGCTAGGGAATGGGGTAGTTGTTTACAAGTTATTCTTGTTTTTAGACTCTACGCATGTGCCTGTGGTGTGCAATGACATATGCACACACACGTGCTTATGGGTTTAAGTCTTAGATATTCTGGGAAAGTACCTTTTAAAATATTCTGTCCTAATGCCTCCATCAATCCTCTTATCACTGTGAGATTATTTATCATGATTTTTCTCTTCAGCAGTTATGATTTCACATTATCACAAAAGAGGTAGCGCAGATATGCTATCGGTATGGTCCTCAAATGCTCTGAGAATTAACAGATTTTTGCAGATGTTGAAAATTCATTTCTCAATATCATAGTTTACTTCCTTAGTCTATTTGTGTGTGTGTGTGTGTGTGTGTGTGTGTGTGTGTGTAGTCTTTGTTTCAAATAACTGGTAAAATGACATCAGGTTATTTCTCAAGACAAGAGCAAAAATCACCCTGTGCAGAAGCTTAGGAACTATGTACAGAACTTTACAAAACAGGACAACACCTGAGTTGAAGTCTGACTGTTGACCACAGAATGGAGTTCTGAGTAGGCTCAGTGAAGAAAAATAAATTGGGAAGGGAAGAGAGGGTACCCATCTAAATCAAACTTCAGCTGCCATCAGGGCAAGTCTTGGTCCCAGATTGGAGGCTCTGTGTTTGGAAGGTTTGGAAGGTACAGCACAGGTTTTAAAAGTCCCCAAGTTTAGGATCAAGTCCCTCCAAAGCTATTTCTATTGGTGGCAAAGAGGTAGATGCCCCAAAGCCAATCTCCCACATCGTCTGGGATTTCCAAAGGTTCATTTGCCCAGCTGCCAGCGTTCACACGGACCCCACCAGAAGTCATCACAACCCCTTTGCACTCCACAAGGCTTCTACTTCCTTAGTTTTAAAGAGTATTTGTTTAAACAACAAAATAACCCCACAACCAAAAGTAATCTGAGGAGGTTAATTTAGCAGTTTATCATTTTGCTAGATGCCTTAAACCCTGTACTAGGCAGAGTTCTTAATTGCAAGTAACAGAAACCCAGTTTGGCAGATGAAGGAGAAAAGGGACTTCATCAAAAAATATGAGAAGCTGCATGAGGCTCACAGGAGGCTAGAGAATCTGGTTCAATCCTAAATTTCCACAAACAACACCCTAAATCACTTCACAGACTGAATCTGATAAAAAAACAAACACAAAAAAACCCTACCTCCATCAAGCTCTAGATGCTCCAGTTTTTATCTCTGCCAGGAACTCAACTTTTCTTGCAACTATAGTTGTCTGTGTCTCCAGTGACAAACTTGTACAGGAGTCATGCAGCCTTTGAATCAATGTAGTCACCACTGATGCCTCACATACCAGGAGATGGGTTCTGCCCATTACGCTGGTCACTTCTCATTTGAAGTCTCATGAGTGGAGGAGCTGGATCATTCTCCTGCATTCTAGCTGGGAGTGGAGGCTGGGAAATGAGTAGTCTAGTTTTTAACAAAAGGAGGTGAACTAAATTTAGAGTGGCAAAAGATGCTCAGAAGCAGGAGAACATAATAAATGACCACTATAAATATAATCTGATGTGTATATAATGGTGTTTTCTTAGAACAGTCTTTTAGTTAAAATAGTTAAATCAACCAGCTGATTCAAATAAGAAAGAAACTTTCCACATTTTTATCTAAGGCTAACTTTTCTTCTTGTCTTCTATGTCCATCTTCTCTCACGTCCTCAAGAGCATCACTCCTAAAGCAGATTAGGAACGTTTCTCTTTCTACCATGTTATTTTCAATAAAATATAAATATGCTGTTATTTCTCTCATGTTAAAAACAATCAACTACCTTTCTATCTTGTGTCCACTCCCTTTCAATTACTTCCATCAGCAGTGTGCTCCACTCTGATGCATTTTGTAGTAAACTTTCAGATAGACTCATCCATATTTATGGTTGCCCTTTCATCTTGGTCACTCTCTCTTTCACTCCTGTCGTGCTCTGGCCTTCATTACTCTACAGAAATCGTTCACATCAAGTTCATGGATGACTTTTCATAGTTAAATCCAGTTGATGAGCTATTTGCATTCCTTTTTATACTTGCACAACCAGAAGCATTTAATAGATCACTATCTTTTCCTTGAGCAATATGTTAATTTGGCTTCCATTTCATCACACTTTTCTGTTTTCTCCTACCTCTTTGGTCACTTTGTCTCAGTTACCTTTTCCACTTCTTTTCAAAACCCCAGGGTCTAACCACTGGAGTCCCTAGGGCTTCTTCTCTTCCCTGTGGACACACTGTCTTATCCAGGCCTATAGGATGTATTTATAGGGGTGGGTAAGGGGAGGTTTACAGTTGTGAGTACACAAAACAGAGTTTGTTCTTATGTGATTATTTATTAATTATTGTATGATTTATTTGTATTATAACTATAAGCCATCTACATACAGAAAACTCCAAGATTATTAGCTCTAGAATTTTTTCCTCAAAAGGGTTGACTCATAAATACAACAATCTCTTGACATCTCTCTTAGAAGTCTAGTAGTTAAGACCAGAAAAAAAAAACCAAACTCTTGATTCCTACTTTCTATACTGAGTCTTTCTATATCTTAGGAAATTCAACCAACTGATTTGGTCAAAAACTTTAGTCATTTTTTCTTTTTCTTTTTTTTTTCACACAGTGTATCTAATCTATTAGCAACATCTGTTGATTCTATCAGTAATATTTGTGGATAGATATGAATAGATATCTAAAATTCAACCCTTTCTCATCAATCCACTGCTACCTCCAAGTCCAAGACACCATCACTGTTCACATTCATTAGTGCAATAGCCATTTAACTTACCTTACTTTTTCCATACTTGGATCCCTATAGTCTACTCTCCACATAGCAGTAAGAGAGGTCCTTTAGAAACATAATAACTATATCATTACTCAAAATTCTCATGTTTAGAATATGAACAAAAGAAGTGGGGAGGATTACATATAAAAACAATTAAGATACATGGAATAAGTGTAAGTAACAGCTCAAATCTAATATTTGATGAAAATATTAGAATTTTTATTCAAAGTGAGGGTGCTCAAGAAAGGGACCATGGAGAAGTTGACATTTGAGTTGTGCTTTAGGACTGAGAACAATCCCGAAGGGCAGCAAAGTGGAAGGCACAGTCCAAGTGGCAGACAACTTAGAAGAAACTGCTCTCCTGCTGTGTCCTAGAGCAGTGATTTTCAGCCGGTGTGCTGCAAGAACTGTTATTTCTTTTTTAAATATTTTATTTATTTATTTTTAGAGGGGAAGGGAAGGAGAAAGAGTGGGAGAGAAACATCAATGTGTGGTTGCCTCTCACGTGTCTCCCACTGGGGACCTGGCCTACAACCTAGGCATGTGCCCTGACTGGGAATGAACCAGCGATCCTTTGCTTCACAGGCCTGTGCTCAATCCACTGAGCCACACCAGCCAGGGCTGCAAGAACTTTTAAAACGTGCAATAGCATGTAGCCAGGAGTGCTGCTCCTGGAGCCTCTTTTCCCTCAGATTGTCAAGTAAAAATATGACAACAGCCAACATAGCAATAGCCGTATGGTGTGAAGCGATCCAATTTATACCTAGTTTTTGTCAGATCTGCACAATATATATTTTTTGGCATGCTGTAGAATTTTAGGAATTAGTTTTATGTGTAATGTGAGATGGAAAAGGTTTAAACTCACTGTCCTAGAGACTAGGTAGTGTATAAAAATGAATATAGATAAGGAAGCCTGTGTGCAACAAGGGTATGTGTTCTTGGAGCTCTGGGAATCTCGAGTGTTCTTAATGCGGAGGAACTGTTGGCTGCTACGGCTAAGGGGAGGCAAACAATGTGGTGTCTGGTGGGGGTACTAGCTAATGTCAGTGCTTGGCTATTCTTTCTCCTTTTCTCTCCCATCTTCCCCCATACTACACCCTATACTCGAAGAATCAAATTAAGTTTTAAATGGTTGTATTAATGACTGCAGATCTAACAAGTGACAAGTGCAATATAGGCACTGGAATACCAGTAATCTTAGGATAAAAATTTAAGAAATAGAACTGCTTTTAATGTTGTCAGTATACTTGTTTATTCAAGATAATAAACTTAAGATAACCACAGAATTACAGGGTGCAGGGAATAGGGATTATTTAGAGTAAAGCAAAGGCCTCCTAGCACTGCCCATCATCTGCAAGCACTGCTTACCTGTGCTACCCTTCAAAAGTCTATGTCATGATTATTCGGTGTCTTTCTTAGCTTCAATTACTTCTGTCTCTTTAGTTTATAACCATTGCTGGTGGTTTCTTTATAGAGATCCGTGAAAATATTCAGCTCCAAAGTGTGTTTTGGCAAAGAGGATACTTGAAATATTGAAAATTAATCATATTGGGTATGCATTGTTGGGTCTCAGTTATAAAACCAAGCATAATATTACATTGTCATACCCCATACATGTGCACACAGAATGAGAGAGAGAGAGAGAGAGAGGCACTTTCAGTATGTTTTCTAAAATTTTAAAGGTGTATAGTACTAGATTTTTAAGGGATTAGTAGATATTTGCTTATTTATTATGAGAATGAAACCATAGCTAAATGAATCAGGAAAATATTATGAAACACATCATATATGGAAGTTAATACTTTTTTTTATTTGGTGCTTATTTTATGCCAGACACTGGGCTGAACATTTAATTTTTTTAAATTTAATTGTTGTTTAAGTACAGTTTTTTGTCTTTTACTCCCATTTCGGTCCACCCACGCATCCCTCTTCCCCTCCCTCCCATTTCCACTCCCCCTAGTTTTTGTTCATGTGTCCTTTATACTTGTTCCTGTAAACCCTTCCCCTTCCCCCCTGAAATTCCCTTCCCTCTCCCCTCTGGACACCATCAGCTTGTTCTCTATTTCAGTGTCATTGGTTATATTTTGCTTGTTTGTTTGTTTTGTTGCTTAAGTTCCTGTTAAAAGTGAGATCATATGGTATTCTTTCATGTCCTGGCTTATTTCACTTAGCGTAATGCTTTCCAGTTCCATCCATGCTGTCACAAAGGGTAGGAGACCCTTCTTTCTTTCTGCTGCATAGAATTCCATTGTGTAAATGTGCCATAGTTTTTGGATTCATTCATTTACTGATGGGCACCAAGGTTGCTTCCAGCACTTGGCTATTGTAAACTGTGGTACTATGAACATTGGGGTACATAGGCTCTTTTGGATTGGTGTTTCAGGGTTCTTAGGATATAATCCTAGCAGTGGAATTTCTGGGTCAAAAGGCATATTCATTTTTAGTTTTCTCAGAAAATTTCATACTGTTTTCCATAGTGGTTGTACCAGTCTGCAATCCCACCAACAGTGCACTAGGGTTCCCTTTTCTCCACAACCTCTCCAACACTTGTTGTTTGTTGCTTTGTTTATGATGGCCATTCTGACCAGTGTGAAGTGATATCTCATTGTGGTTTTAATTTGCATCTCTCTGATAGCTAGTGATATTGAGCATCTTTCATGTGTCTCTGGACCTTCTGTATGTCCTCCTTGAAGAAGTGTCTGTTCAAGTCCTTTGCCCATTTTTTAATTGGATTGCTTGTCTTCTTAGAGTGGAGTCATGTAAGTTCTTTATGTATTTTAGAGATTAAAGCCTTGTCTGAGGTATCACTGGGAAATATGTTTTCCCATATGGTTGGTTCTCTTTTAATTTTAATACTGTTTTCTTTAGCCATGCAGAAGCTTTTTATTTTGATGAGATCCCATTTGTTTATCTTTCCTTTATGTCCCTTGTTCTAGGGGACATATCAGTAAAAATAATGCTGCATGAAATATATGAGATTTCCCTGCCTATGTTCTTCTCTAGGACTTTAATGGTGTTACAGTTTATATTTGAGTCTTTTATTCTTGAATTTATTTTTGTGTATGTTTTAAATCGGTGTTTGAGTTTCATATTTTTTGCATGTAACTGTCCAGTTCTCCCAATACCATTTGTTGAAGAGGCTATTATTAGTCCGTTTTATGTTGCTGCTCCCTTTGTCGAATATTAATTGGCCACAGAGACTTGGGTTTATTTCTTAGCTCTCTGTTCTGTTCCATTGGTCTATGTGCCTGTTTTTATGTATCAGACTGTTCTGATTACAGTGGCCTTGTAATACAGTTTGGTATCAGGTATTGTGATCCCTCCTACTTTGCTCTTCTTTCTCAAAATTACAGCAGCTATTCAGGGTCATTTATGGTTCTGTATAAATTTTTGAAGTGTTTGTTCTATGTCTGTGAAATATGCCATTGGTACTTTAATAGGTATTGCATTGAATATATAAATTGCTTTGTGGGTAGTATGGACATTTTGATAATGTTAATTCTTCTGATCCATAAACACAGTATATGTTTCCATTTGTTTGTGTCTTCCTTGATTTGTTTCTCCAGTGTTGTGTAGTTTTCTGCATACAGATCTTTTACCTCCTTGGTTAGGTTTATTCCTAGGTATTTTATTTTTCTTTTTGGTATATTAAATGGGATTTTTTTTCTTGATTTCTGCTTCTGCTGTTTCTTTGTTGGTATACAAAAATGCCTTTGATTACTGAATGTTGACTTTGTATCCTGCTGTTTTGCCAAATTCATTTATTAGGTTGAGTAGTCTGTAGGATTTTTCATATACACTATCATGTCATCTGCAAACAATGAGAGTTTTGCTTCCTCCTTTCCAATTTGGATGCCTTTTATTTCCTTTTCTTGTCTGATTGCTATGGGTAAGACTTCCAATACTATATTGAATAGAAGTGGTGAAAGTAGACAACCTTGTCTTGTTCCTGATCTTAGTGAAAAAGCTTTTAGTTTTTGCCCATTGAGTATGATGTTGGTTGTAGGTCTCTCATATATGGCCTTTATTATGTTGAGGAAGGTTCCCTTTATTCCCACTTTGCTGAGTGATTTTATCATAAATGGGTGCTGTACCTTATCCAATGCTTTTTCTGCATCTATTGATATGATCATGTGATTTTTGTCTTTGCTTTTATTTATGTGATGTATTACATTTACTGATTTGTGAATATTGAACCATCCTTGCATCCCTGGGATGAATCCCACTTGGTCATGGTGTATGATTTTTTTTAATGTATTGTTGGGTGCAGTTTGCCAATAGTTTATTGAGGATTTTAGTGTCTATGGTCATCAGCAATATTGGCCTGAAGTTTTCTTTTTTTCTTGTGTCTTTATCTGGTTTTGAAATTAGGATGATGCTGGCTTCATAAAAAGAGTTTGGGAGTCTTCCATCATTTTGGATGTTTTGGAATATTCTGTGAAGGATAGGAGTTAGCTCTTCCTTAAATGCTTTGTAGAATTGTCCTGTGAAACCATCTGGTCCAGGACTTTTGTGTGTTGGGAGTTTTTTTATTACTGCTTCAACTTCCTCTGCTGTTATTGGTCTGTTCAGGCTTTCTGCTTCTTCTTCATTGAGTTTTGAAAGATTATATTTTTCTAGAAACTTGTCCATTTCCCCTAGGTTTTCAAATTTCTTGGCATACAGTTCTTCATAGTAGTTTCTTACAATTCTTTGTATTTCTGTGGTATCAGTTGTAATCTCTCTTCTTTTATTTCTGATTGTGTTTATTTGGGTCCTCTCTCTTTTTTTCCTGATGAGCCTGCTTAAAGTCTTGTCGATTTTGTTTATCTTTTCAAAAAACCAGCTCTTGGATTCATTGATCCTTAGAATTGTGCTTTTAGTCTCTATGTCATTTAGTTCTGCTCTGATCTTGGTTATTTCCTTCCTTTACTTACTCTGTCTTTGTTGTTGTTCCTCGAGTAGGGTTAGGGTTAGGTTGTTTGTTTGAAATGTTTCTATCTTTTTTAGGTAGGTCTGTATCACTAAGAACTTTCCTCTCAGGACTACCTTCGCTGTGTCCCATAAGTTTTGAGTTCATTTTCATTTGTTTTCAGAAACTTTTTTATTTCTTCCCTAATTTCATTCCTGACCCATTCATTGTTTCATAGCATGCTAGTCAATCTCCATGATTTTGAGTGTTTGGTGTTTTTTCCCTTGGGGTTGGTTTCTAGTTTCAGTCTCTTATGGTTGGAGAAAATGCTTGGTATGATTTCAGTTTTCTTAAATTTGTTGAGGCTTGTTTGGTGTCTTATCATGTGGTCTGTTTCTGAAAATGTTCCATGTGCACTTGAGAAGAATGTGTATTAGCTTCTTTGGGATGAAGGGCTCTATACATATCAGTTAAGTCCATTTTATCTAGGGCATTGTTCAATGCCACAATATCTTTGTTGATATTTTGTTTAGAAGATGTGTCCATTTTTGACAGTGGGGTGTTAAAATTCCCCAGTATAATTGTGCTGCTGTCAATATCTTTCTTGAGGTCCTCTAAGATTTTCTTTATATATTTAGGTGCTTCTACATTGGGTGTACATATATTTACAATGTTTATGTCTTCTTGGTGGATTCTTCCCTTCAGTATTATGAAGTGGGTCTCTCTTTATGGTCCTTTTTTTTTAAAGTCTATTTTGTCTGATATGAATATTGCTACCCTGGATTTTTTTTTCTGTACATTTGCTTGGAAAGTTGGTTTCCAGCCTTTTACTTTCAGTTTTTGTAGATCTTTTGTCCTGAGGTGGGTCTTTAGTAGGCAGCATATGTGTGGGTCATGTTTCTTATCCATTCAGCTATTCTGTGTCTTTTGATTAGAGCATTTAATCCATTTATGTTTAAGGTTATTATTGATAGGTACTTATTCATTGTCGTTTTTGTACCTGTGTTCCTGTCTCTCTTTTCCTTCCTTTCCTTAAAGCAGTCCCTTTAGCATGTCTTACAGAGCTGGTTTGGTAGAGGTGTATTCTTTTAGACTCTTTTGTGTGGGAAGCTCCTTATTTGGCCTTCTATCTTGATTGAGAGCCTTGCTGGATAAAGTACCCTTGGTTGTAGGCCTCTGGTTGTCATTACTTAGAATATTTCTTGACATTCTCTTCTGGCTTGGAGTGTTTCCATTGAGAAGTCAGTTGCTAACCTTGTCGGGGCTCCCTTGTATGTTATTTCCTTTTTCTCCCTTTCTGCTTTTAAGATTCTCTCTTTGTCTTGGAATTTTGCCATTTTAATTATGATGTGTCTTGAAGCGGGACTCTTTGGGTTCCTCTTGATTGGGACTCTCTGTGTTTCCTGGATTTGTGTGACTTTCTGTCATCAGATTAGGGAAGTTTTCCATTATTACTTTTTCAAATAGGTTTTCTATCCCTTCCTCTTCTTCTTCTTCTGGTATCCCTATTATTCAGATATTATTACATTTCATATTGTCTTGCTTTTTCTCTTAATCCCTCTTCATTCTTTCTGAGCCTCTTTTCTTTTTCTTGCTCTTTCTGGGTGTTTTTTTCTTTTTTTTTACTTTGTTCTCCAGCTCGCTGATCCAATCTTCTGCTTCATCTATCCTGATTTTGATTTCTTCTACTGTGTTCTTCAGTTCAGATATTGTATTCTTCATTTACTCTTAGCTCTTGTTCACAGTTTCTATTTTCTTTTTTTATGTTGATATAGTTTGTAGCAAGTTCATTGTAGTTTCTCTGTAGTTTCTGATAATTCTTGTGAGCTCATGGAGCTTCCTGATAACTAGTGCCTTGAACTCAATATCTGATGGTTGAGTTGCCGCTATTTCATTTAGCATTCTTTCTGAGGCTTCCTTCTTTTCTTTCATTTGGGGATTGTTTCTGTCTTCCCATTGTTTGTGAGACTCTTCTTAAGTTCATCTGTTCTGACTTCCTGGGTTTATGGTGTGATCTTCCATGGTAGAATACCTGTGAGAGTCAGTGTCTCCTTCGGGTATCCTGGTGTTCACAGCTTCTGCCTACTCTTTTTTGTGATCAGTTGAGGGTAAGGCAAAATGGTTAAGACAGGAAGAGAATATTCTATGCTATTTACAGTAGCAGCTGGTAGAGAAGACAGAGGAGATCCTTTGGCTATATACAGTGTTAACTGTGATCTTTCACCCAACTAGGCACCTTTTAAAAAGGATGAAAAGAAGGTAAGATTCTTGTTGAGGAGGGAAGGATTGTGAGTTGGATCTAGAAGTCAGTGAGGTTGTGGGAGGTCTGATTCTGAGGTAAGGTGATAATAAAGGATAGTAAATAGGTGCAGTGTATTAGAGTTAACCACCATAGTAATAGAGTTCAGGAAACCATGAAGTTAGCTAAGATCTGGGAGGGGTGTTGTATAGTATTTACAATAGAATGGAACAACTATTGTTTACAGTAATATTAGAGCAATAATCATATGAAAGAGTCTATGAGATCTAGATAACAAGGATATGGAGCATAGGACCTTCAGCAGTGTGCTAATGGAACACAAGTGAAGTGAAGGACAGTAAATTCGCAATACACTTTGTAGGAGAGGAGGGGAAACCTGTTGAATGATACTATATAACAAGCCAAGCAAAGAAGACTAAACAGAAGGAAGAGGAATACAAAAATATTATTCAAATAAAAGGTGTAGAATAATAAAAAATAATAATACAAATATGTAATAAGTTGTAGGTTCTCTGTAATAGTAAATTTAAATTTATCTCTCTTGTCTCAGCTGTTGGGATGCCCCCTCTTTGGGTCCAACTCTGGTCTTTTCGCAGTTCTGGGTTTTTTTGTCTCACTTGTGGGTATTAAAAAAAAGCAGAGTAAGAAAGGAAGAAGAGATAAAATTGGAAAGAAAGGAAAAAGGAATAAAACAAGAAAGAAGGAAAGAGAAGGAAAGGCATTTAGAGATATAAAAATACTAATTAAAAATAAAAAATTACTTAAAAAAACAAAACAACAACAAAAAACCCTCTTGCTGGGTTCAAACTGGCCAAACCAGTTTTTCTGTTCTTGCTGGCTGCAGCAGGCTGAGGGGTGACTGGTATGCTTTCCTGTTCAGCACTCAGCCTTGAGAGCACTCTCCCCAAAGCTAGCCTGGTGGCCCTTTGCAGGGCGCTGGGTGTGGGCTCTGGGTCTCCTGAGGCACATGCACACACTCTCTCTGAGTTTATGCGTGTGAGCTCCGGGCCTTTTATGGAGGTGCACTCTCTCCAGGTCCACAGGTGTGGGTCGTGGGCATTCCACAAATCTCTCTCCTGGCGTTGCGGGCATGTGCGCCAGGCCAGGCCACCTCTGGGTGCACAGGCTCGTGTGCACACTCTTCTCAGGGATATGTGTGGGTGCTCACAGCCCCCATGTGTTTGCCGCTTAGTCCTTACTCCCCTCTGTGACTTTAAGCAACCAGGTCTTTCCCAGTGCTGCTCAAACCTTTTCTGGCTGGGGAGGGAGCCCTGACCCAGCTCTCTCCCAAGAGCCCTGTGGCTGGCCTAGCGGGCGCCAGGCCTGGAGCTGATCCCTGGGCCCTTATTGTCCTGAAGCACTCTCCTTACTGTCTGGGTTTTTCAGTGTCCGCTACAATTTTTGATCTCCTGTTTTCATATATGCTATGGTACTGGTGGCTGTCTACTCTGTTCCTCCGTAGATTGGCCAGGTTTCTCTCCCTTGTGTAAGGGGAAGTGGAATCTGCTCCCTCTTACTTAGCCGCCATCTTTCCTCTCTCTGAACATTTTATATGTGCAAGCCTAATTGATCTTTCAACAGCTCAGATTGTAAAAATGATTCTCTGGCCATGTTGTGCCTTAAGTAATCTAACTGGAGAGTAGCTGACAAGGTAGCTGAACTTAGACTGCAATGGCGTTAAAGTGACTCTGGTGTCCTTCTAGGACCTCAGGTATTCACTGAGTCAAGCCCTGACCACATAAAGGCAAGGCGATGAGAGGGCAGTTTGTAACCCAAGGTGATCAGAAGTTTCTTAGCTTTGTGCTTAGGGGGTGAATGCAGAAGAACCTGAAATAAGATGTGGGGAGAACTATGAGAAGTGCTACTGTCACCTGGGAGTGGGGGGAGGAGGCCTCCCCCAAGACCAGTTGCACCTCCTGACTATTCTTTAGTGGTAGCCTGAGTGAGGGGAGCAGGGAGTGTGCACAGAGGCCAGGACACAGAGGAACAAATGATACTTCCCTTTTTGTGAACCTAGGAGATGGTCTTTTAAGGGGCCCAAGGGACGCTTCATGCATCAATTAATGGAAAAACTCCTTGCCATCGACAGTCCTCACCAAAGAAAATGTTTACAATGTCAAAATTTTAAATTCTTTTTCTGATGGAGCTCAGGAGGAGGTTCAAATAGTCCTCACTCAATTCTGCCACATTCTTATAAAATGTCTCTTATCTAATGTTCCATGTAGAAGAAATTTGATTGTTATTTGCCTGATTGGGAAATGCCAAACCGACATGAGATTGACTATTTAGCTCTCCTTCATTTCAAAGAAGCTTTTTCATGAAAAGATACGGGAAATAAGGAAAAGTATCACAAATTATATTAGCAAATGTTTTTTCTTAAATTATAGAGGTAGAATTAGAATAATTCATTTTTAAATTAAAATTCTGGTTTTCTCCCCTCTCTATTCCTGTTGTATCTTTGTAGCTTCATTTGTTTCTGGATTAGGAAATTGTAGCAAATGGCAGATGGGAGAGAATCTGCCATTTTCCACTGTGCCCATAGTGGAAAGTAATGACAGCTGTGCTCTTTGTCCCCAGTGGAAGCTCCTTTGATAAATGTCAATGAAGTGATCTTTTCCTTCCCAGGGATGAGGTGATATTGTAAACCTGCCACTGTGATCATTAATACTTAACAGGACCCTCTCTTTCTTTACCAAGCACAACCCTGGGGACCATTCACAAGGTTTTGTAATGAAAGGAGAAATTAACCTTTTGTAGAGAAGCTAGCAGGTCCATTAGAGAATTCATTATGCAGGGTCTGGCTAGAGAAGGAGTCTGTATAATCTCTTTGGCAAACAAGCTGGTTATTTCAGTATTTGCGCTGATAACCTATCTTCTTACATTTGTAGTTGAAGTGAACCTACCCCTGTCCCAAATGACACCTGGACAGGAATATCAGAGGGTATCCAAACTGGTTCATATTGACCAGTCTCAGTGTACAAGCCAAGTTCAGAGGCACTGAGTGCTTAGTGAAACGTTAGGTGCCCTGAGGAATGCACAGATGAGTGATGGCTGGCAGGAGTGGCCTCCTTCTCCCCTGACAGCCTTCGTGATAAATAATAATGCTGTGAGTAAACTGTTCCTTCCCAGACACTGTCATATATGGATCACGCATCCCCATGGAAATATCCGATAATCGGGAAAGAAGTACAAACTTCCCTGAAACTCTTTATAAACTTAGAGAAGCTTAAATCCTGTCACAGGCAGGGTGAATTCCGTCCCCGCCCCCGCCCCCACCTTTGGCTAATTCAACCAGTCAGTCCCAGAAATAAGGGAAGAGAGAATATCAAATATCAAATATCTGGCTTGTGCTGGGACTTCACACAGATATTTTATTTGATAGATGATGTAATCCAGTGAGGTGCGTGTATTCATACCCATTTTATAAACAAAGGAACTAAGAGGGCTCAGGGGAGTTAACTGGCCTGTTAAAGTCCATGCCTCAGAAAACTGGAGGTGTTGAGAGTCAGAGATAAACAGAGTTCTGCCCTGCCACTGTTCTTTGCCTCAACTTTCAAAAGAATCTAACTAGGCATGAAGAAGCAATTCAAAGGTATTTAATGTAAACGGATGTTTGGATTTCTTTAGAAAACATTTTATAAGAAGTTGGTTGCTCTCAGCCAGGTTAGAAATTTGGCTTGATGTACTAAGAAATTAATCCTATTATACCAAGCAAATCTAAAATCTCCTATTAGGCTTTTCTCTTAAAAAAAAAAAACACAGATATTATACAATGATATGTGTAAGAGATGAAAGAGTGTTAGACCTTCCTTAGTTGCTTATGTGGCATTTTTCTCTTATCTGTGTAAGGAATTTTTAAAATTTTTATTCTACTTTTTATCTCTGTTTCCTCAAGTTCACTTCTATTTTTCTTTTTGCTTTCATCTTCCTCTTTAGTGTTAGGTACTTCCTTTAAATGTCTGGTGACCCTTGACTATTCATATTAAGAGTGAAGACTGGCCAAACAGTTTTAGCATTTTCCCTTTCTTCTGTTGGAAACAATCCAAAAGTAGCGAAAATAATGGAAAATAATAAAAGTCCAACTTTTGGAAAAATTAGGAGACAGACTCCAAAATATTTTCAGATGAGGGCAAAAATAGCTGATTTTGCACCGAAACCCCTTAAGGATAAGGAGACACGTTTGTTTGTTTTTTAAAGATTTTACTCATTTATTTTCAGAGAGAGGGAAGAGAGGATAGAAGGAGAGAAACATCAATGTGCAAGAGAAACATTGATCGGTTGCCTCTTGCATGCCCCCAGCCAGGGACTGGGCCCCCAGCCTAGGCATGTGCCCTGACTGGGAATCAAACTGACAACCATTTGGTTTGCAGGATGACACCCAACCTACTGAGCCACACCAGTGAGGGCAAGAAGAAATAATTTGCAAGGAAATTTCAGTGGGAAAAAAAATTTCCCACCAAAATAGGTTTCGGAAGCTGTCCCCAAAATATTATTTTCTATCCATGGGCAGAATGTGCTGAGGGCCAGAAGTATATTCTCGATCTCTAGAGGGCACGGAGTTTGGGAAGAATGAGGTGAGGCAGAAGACCGTACTCCTTAACCTGTTTTGTTTTGTTTTTTTGGTTTTTCCTTTTAAGAGAAAGAATCAGAGAAGTCAGGGCTCTTTGACATATCAGAGATAAATCATATTTCAAAGAATCAGACTATCTTTGTGATAATTGAAGAGTTGAGAACTTTTGGTTTTAAAAATCTGCCAGCCTTGAAAAGCTATCTTTGTTCTTCTACCCTCTGGCAAGTTACTGGTCTTGCCAGGTCCTGAAATTAATATATATATAAAGAATACAAATATAAATATAAGTAATATAAATATAAATAATTCTGATCTACTTATATGTGCTATATATATTCTATACATATACTATCATCTAGCTATCTAAACATACACACACACAAGAAGCTATATGCAAAAAAAGTGTGGAAAAGGAAAGGAATATTTATCAACAGATAAGGTATATTTCCTAAAAAATGTTGCCATGAAGAAGCTAAGACTTGCTAAACAACCTGGACTGATGTAAGACAGACATGCTTATAATGTTTTATGGAATCAAACTTTCCTTCAGGTGAGCTTCTCCCTGGGACTTGACTAATAGGCAGAAAGTGGGAAAAAGTAGCTCTTTGGTCACATTTATAGCCATGACCTTCAATCACCTTATCAATATTAAAAACTGATATTTTGATTGATCGTCTATCATTTTCTTATGTCTTGTTTATCATTTAATTTGGATTTGGGGAGTTACTACTTATCAGGTCCTTCAAACGCCAAAGTACAAAATTAAATAAGAAGTAAAATAAGGTATACTGTAGAATGCCCTAGTGAGGTATAATAATAGCCTTATTCCTAACTATATGAATGAGGTAGAACCCGGTTAAGTGGTATCACAGCCCTGGTCTACATCCTATTCAACAGAATGAGATGCTGAAAACCCATTTGACCCTCTAGCTCCCCATAGATAAGCAATTAAAATGGGGGTACAGCAGGAAACTGGTAACTAACTACATCAGACATCAATGACTTTAGACAGATTGCCTATAAAACAAATGGTGGGGGGTGTTAAAGAGATAATATGGTCACTATATACCATTTTTTCTCTTTGTCTACTGAACCCAAATATATATGTATCTTTTATTCTATTGATTACTGTTTGTGGGCTTACAAAGACAGGGATAAGAATTATTTATTATGAGATAACCTAATAGTCAATCCAGGCATAGTATTGTAAGAGCAACAAGAAGAAGATTTTTGGAAATAATTCAAAATTTAAAAGAAGAAAAGTATCAACTTTATCTTTGTGGAAAAAGTTAAAACATTTGTTTTATTTATTTTTAAATTATTTGTATTGTATTTTTCCCCATTACCATTTAGTCCTCTTATACGTACCTCCCCTTGCAATTGCCACACTGTTGTCCATGTCCATGACCTTTCTCCTTCTTGCTCAATGCCTCCACTCTCTACCTTCCCCCACCCTAGCTGTCATCTGTTCTACTTCTATGAGTCTGTCTCTATTTTGCTTGCCAGTCCAGTTTGTTCATTAGACTCCACATATGAGTGAAATCATAAGGCATTTGTCTTTCTCTGGCTGGCTTATTTCACTTAGTATAATGTTCTCCAGGTCCATCCATACTGTTGCAAAGGGTAAAACTTTCTTCTTTTTTTTTTTGGCCAAGTAGAATTCCATTGTGTAAATATCCCACAGTTGTTTTATCCACTCATCTATTGATGGACACTTGGGCTGCTTCCATATCTTGGTGATTGTCAATAATGCTGCAATGAACATGGGGTGCTTATGTTCTTTCAAATTAATGTTTTGGTTTTCTTTGGATATATTCCCAGAAATGGGATTGCTAGCTCAAAAGGGAGATACATTTTTAATTCTTTGAGGTGTCTTCATACTGCTTTCCCCAGTGGCTACTCCAGTGAGCATTCCTTCCCATCAACAGTGCAAAAGGGTTCCCTTTTCTCCACATCCTCATCAGTGCTTGTTTTTTGTTGACTTACTGATGATAGCCATTCAGGCAGGTATGAGATGGTATCTCACTGTGGTCTTAAATTGCACTTCTCTGATGACTAGTGACATTGAGCATCTTTTTATATGTCTATTGGCCATCTGTGTGTACTCTTTAAAGAAGTGTCTATTGAGGTCTTTTGCCTATTTTTTAATTGGGTTGTTTGGTGTTTTGGGTGTTAACTTTTGTAAGTTCTTTATATATTTTGGATGTTAACCCCTTATCAGGTAGGTATATTGGTGAATATGTTCTCTTATTCTATGGGTTGTCTCTTTATTTAGTTGATGTTTTCCTCTTATTCAACGTAGTACTGAAAGTCCTAGCCACAGCAATTAGACAAGAAGAAGAAACGAAAGGCATCCAACTTGGAAAGAAAGAAGTCAAACTGTCTTTACATGCATATGAATTGATACTGCACGTATAGAATCTCAAACATTTCACCAAGAAACTACTAGGACTGATAAATGAATTTGGCAAAGTAGGAGAATACAAAGTTAATATCCAGAAATCAGTTGAATTTTTATATGCCAATAATGAACTAACAGAAAGAGAAATTAAGAAAATAATTTCATTTATAATTTCTTCAAAAAGAATAAAATACCTAGGAATATATTTAACCAAGGATGTAAAAGACCTGTACTTGGAAATTTATAAGATACAGAAGAAAGAAATTGAAGAAGATACAAATAGGTGGAAGCATATACTGTGTTCATGCATAGGAAGAATTAATATAATTAAAATGCCCATACAACCCAAAGCAGTCTATAGATTCGACACAATTCCTATCAAGATTCCTATGAAACATTTCACAGAACTAGAACAAATATTTCAAAAATTTATATGGAACCACAAAAGCAATAGCGATCCGGAGAAAGAATAACAATGTTGGAGGAATCATGCTACCTAATATCAAACTCTACTATAAGGCCATAGTAATCAAAACAGAGTGTAACTGGCATAAAAACAGACACACAGATCAATGGAACAGAACAGAGAACTGAGAAATAATCCTACACTTTTATAGTCAATTAATATTTGACAGGGGAAGCAGGCACATACAATGGGCTAAAAATAGTTTACTCAATAATTGGGAAAATTAGACAGATACATGCAGAAAAATAAAACTAGACCACCTTCTTACACCACACATAAGAATAAATTCAAAATGGATTAAAGACTTAAATATTAGACCGCAAATCATAAAAATTGTAGAAGAAAACATAGGCAGCAAAATCTTGGACATAGCTTGTAACAATATTTTATTAGATATATATCCCCAGGGAGGGGAGACAAAGGAAAAAATAAATAAATGGGACTACATCAAACCAAAAAGACATTTGCTTTATTTGAATTATTTATGGAATGAGTGTCATACTCTCTTTAATGTTTATGGCCATGAAAGATCTTGATCCAATCTGATTTATCCCCTCTACTTAATTCCTCTAACCAAATCAGCAATCTGCTCTAACATCTTGACAGTTCTGTTTCTTATAATAAATGGAATAAATTGCACTATGATTTATATATTCCAGACCTATGTGAGTGACTTAGTGTGAGCTAGTATTTCTAAGTCAAGAATCCATTTCTGAGTGGAAGCTAGCAAATCAGACCCTGGACCATTGGTATGGACAAAGTGGCAGTCCTGAAGGTTGTCCAGTCTTGCTGCATATTTTTCGTCCAATCAGCACCTCTGCTCTGTACACCTCTAAAAAGCACCATTTCATGGCAGGCTGTGTAAAAGGGGCTCTGGAGACCAAACTCATGACCGATAACCCCTGAAGGTGCCAGGTATGGAGTTTACAGTTCTAATCCTTTTGTTTTATGTGTGTAGAGATGATATTTTAGGTTCTGAAAGATTTTATTTTATTGACAGGAGAACTGTTTTTAACGAGCTGATTAAATGACTTCTCTGGGCTGCCATGAGCTGCTCTGTACAATGAGGGAATTTGTAGGGTGGATGTCAGTGATCTTTAGGGTCAGGTTTAAGCTTCATAGTCTTTACACATTTGATAGGTGGTTGCTCATAATTCTAGTTGTCAGAATATTAAGTCATCGAAATGTCAGAGGCCGAGAGAAGCCTCCTCTCAGTCCCTGACCAGAAGCTTTGACTTTGCCTCCCTTCACAGCTTCCACCAGTGGTGTGATCCTATAACATAACCATTCTGGGTTCTATTTCCCGCCACTGAAGAAAATTTTGACTCCCAGTGCCCCTCTGGCTGTATCACAAGTTAGAGTCACACCCCTCTCCCTGGCTCCCAGAGCGGCCACAGCTACTTAACGTATCTGCAAAGCTAGCCAGCTGTTATTGATATACCAAGTAACTCTCAATGTCTGTCCTCTGCTTTCCCCTCCCCCAGCCATGGTAGTGGGGATTTTCTCTGTTTGGGGGGACCCCGATATTCCCTGTTACCATCCCACAGCAAAGAACAGGCCCAGAGGTGCCATACCCTGGGCTGAGGTACAACAGGTTGGGCAGGGAGGTGCTGGGGATACTGAACTTGAATACTAGTACCACTTTGTTGGGAAGGAAAGGGCTGACTGGCTAATTCATCGATGGGAGGCGTGAGAGAGGGATTCAGAAGGATGGGGAGCAATGAAACTAGGCAACAGGGCCAAATTTTGAGGAGAATCGGAACTAGGAGAGAACAGAGACAGGACCAAGAAATTACAGTGGGTACTACTTGTGGACTCATGCCACCAAGCCCTGCAGTAGTTAGCAGCTGGTCTGCCTAAAGGAGCACGGATGAAGAGGCTGCATGGCGTGACTCTGTTTCCTTAGGACCCATGAGAAGAAGGGGGTAGACAGAAAGCATCCCAGAGGCTGACAACAGACAGGTCACCAAGCGGGTGTAGGGAGAAGGACTGGCCCACATTCCCCACATGTCAGCTGGGTGTTCTGTTCTTTCTCTGCCCCACTGCTCACTGTGAGGAATGCTTTCTCATCCACTGTCGTGGGTGAGAAAAAGGTTGCACCCTAAACCTGACAACCCGGGGAGGCCTGTGTGTCCGTCTGGCAAACTCAGAGACCTAAAGTAACCACATAGGCTGGTCTGAAATTAAAATTTTCTAACTAAAAGCAATTCACAGTGGGTAGTCATGTCCTAGGCCGGTATTTTTCCCTAACAAACGTTAATATTCACCTTAACTGAGCCTGTCTGTTGTCTTTGTGCATCTAAGATGACATACCTTTGGGATGTCAGAGTAATTTCCTTCTCCCTCCCCACCCTTCACAGCACAACTGAGCAGAGACCACACGTCCCTTCATTGTTACTATTATCATGTTAATTGTTAACTATCCTATACCCACCTATGTAAAAAAAATATTTGTCTATTACTTTTTATCCAATCCCAGAGATTTCTATACTTTGCTTTCTTTTGCTTTCCTAATCTAGCACCAATGGATGTCATATAACTCCGCTTAAGATTTCCCCTTTGATTCTGATGTATAAAACAAGCGGTAAAACTGCCATTTCCTCAGTTCCTTGAGATTTTGTTGTCAGTTTGGCTCAAAAAAACTCATAAAATTTCATATAGGTTTGGATGTTTCTTACGTCACCACTAACTGGCACGGCTGGAATCAGCAGCCAGGTGTGTCTGACCCCAGAGCCCCCACTTGAAGTGTCCGTATAATAGGAAACGGGAGCCCCATACGAGTGAAGCCTTCCTAATAACGTTGTAGAAACAAACTGGGTGGGCAACACTATGTTCTGAGTTACAGCCAGGTCATCGTGCTCCCAGGAAGTTCCACTGCTCCCCAGTCAGATCTCCCACGAGAAACGGTCCCCACCTGGGAATCTGCCTCCGGGGTCTGCTGTCTCTGCGAGTCTCGGGAGGAGCTGTCCCGGGAGTAAGCTTGGAAAGCAAGCTCGGAAGTGCTAGACTTGAGCGGCCGTGGCCACCATTTGTTTTTCTTTAGTGCCCAGCTATAAGCAACAGAGTTTATTGTTGCAGATGAATTTTTCCCTTTATTGCAAATGGCTTTGATTTAATAATAACATTTTCCAAGCCATTGGCCCATAATGAGGATTATTGCCTGTGGGTATTTAACAGGAAAAAAGAAATGGGCCCACTTCACCATGCAAATGGCTGCCACAAACCCTGCGGCGGGAGGGCCGGAGCGACAATTTTGCTGCGACGCTGTCTGGGGTGGTATAACGATGCGGGCAGTTAAAGTCTCCCACTTTCGTCTCCCACTTTGCTGGGAACTGAAGAGCCAAAGTCCACTTTAATCTGGGCGTCTACCCAGGGCCTGCAAAGAGTGGGTGAGTTTGCAAACTGAGTCAGAAATGGTTGAGCCAAGGCAAGGATGGGCGATGCGGGGGGGGGGGGGGGGGGGCAGGGATGGGCAGTGAGGTGGAGGCAGTGCCACATTTTGGAGACGGAGGAAGGTGTCAGCACTAAATGCCAGATTCGAACTGGAGATTTTTCTCATGTGATCTCATTTAATTTTTGTATCAGCACTCTGTGGTAGATGCTACCGTTACGCCTATTTCATAAGGAAACCGATGCCTGATGCCTCCCAGACCCAGAGAAACTTCTCTCACGGCACAAAGAAGAGGCAGATCATGAATTTCCAGAAGCCCCGGGTGGATTCTGGTTTTCTGCTTGTGGCCAGGACAGCCTCAGGTACTCAGCTGAAGCTTCTCCTGGGCTCTATTAACACCTTCTCTTTCTGAAGCCTAAAGTCTCTTTACCTTGTATCTCAAAGCCTGGAGGCCAGTTTCTCAGGTGTCAGTCATTTACTCCCCAGTGAGAAATAATCAGTGGTTTTCTGTCCCCTGGCAGGACTGACCGCTAGGCATTCTCTCATTCTGTGTGGCGAGAAATTCGTCCTCTCTGCACAGAATGGCATAGCAGGGAGGTGTTGGGGAATTGAAGACCCTCCAAATTTGGGAATTTTCTGGAGCTTCTAAATGTGAGCTGCAAGCTCCTTAAATCTCTTCCCGGTGACAAGCCTTTTCAGGGGATTAAAGAGGAAGGGATTAGAAAGCAGAAAGAGGCAAAGGACAGCTCAAGTAGGCCCTGGGGGCACTTCCTCTTTCCCTCAGCTGCCAGCACTGTGGGGGCTCTGCTCCTGCCCCACCCTTCACCCCTGAGTCATTTGTCTGACCTTCCTCACCAACACTGACATGGCTCTTACCTGAGCATTTTACAAATGTTAACACACCTGATCATCTTTTAGGCCCTATGAAGCAGCCCTCATTATGAGTATATTGATTTTGCAAGTAAGGACTTGATGCGTCACTACATCAGCTCACCTGATCTTCATCTAAATCACAGGTGGCAAACACAAGGCCCGTGGGCTGAACCCGGCCCTCCATCTTGTTTTATCTGCCAGGTACCTTGTTTCTGCCCAGCAGCAGCACTGAGCTCTCTCTTAACTGTTAGGGAGTAGTTACATTTATACAGTCCTAAAATTACATTCGGCCCTTTGAAGGCAGCACCGAGGCTGATGTGGCCCCCGGTGAAAATGAGTTTGACACCCCGGGTCTAACTCCTATGAGGTGGCCTAAATTTTGCAGGAGAGGGCATCAGGGTAGATGGGGGTCAGGGAATTTGCTGCAGGTCCTACCGCTGCTCAGTAGCTGAGCTGGGATTCTGAATGGCCAGCTGGACTCCTGCGTGGAACCCTCCCCAGGATGACAACACCGCCTGCCCAGACAGGTGAGTTTCTGAGGGGGAGGAATCCTGCCATTTTACAATGCTCCGAATTCGCAGCGTCTCTCACGTTCTGCTCAAACTGCATCGTCTACCCCCATGCCCCCCTTTCTCTGTCATCTTCACAGAATCTTTGTCACAAAACATTTCTGTCACTGGGTCTCAGCAGTCTGTGGGTTCGAACCTATCGGTAGTCCCTGAAGTAGTTTTGAAATGTAATTTTCTTTTTGGAAAAAAATTTAAAAGGCTCCACGTGTCACTTAAAAAAGATGACAAACAGCTTTTCAGCTTGGTCACAGGAACTGATAGTAGAGTTTGTGCACTCTGTTGTTGGCCATATGCTGGAACTTTCTTTTCCTTTTTTTCCCTTTCCCCCCTTGTGTTGACTGAATTTTGTGAACGATTTTAGATAGTACCCTTTCTGTTTACAGTGGTAATACCACGCTTCCAAGTACAAAATTTTGCCAAGTTTGTGCAGTGACCCGACACCCTCCGAGGGCCCTGTCTGTCTGACTCGGCGTCCCAGCAGGAGTGCTACCCTGGAGGCTCAGGCCGAGGTTTAGACAGGATACTCCTCTGAGTGGCCAGGACGGGGAGGAGCCGGAGGGAAAGACCAAATACACTCTGAGGAGGCAAAGCCATCAGCAGATTCAGGAGAAGAAAGGAAGGTGGTGAAGGAAGGTGTCCGGAACTAAGAGATGAAGGGAAAGAAACTGCTAAACGCTTGAATATAACAGTGTTTGGAAAGCATGGGCTGGGGGATCCAGAACAATCACCGTACATGGAATGCGAACCTTTTTCTTTTTAAAATTTTTTTATTGATTATGCTGTTACAGTTGTTCTATTCCCCCCTTCATTCCCCTCCACCCTACCCCCCATCCCCACCATTACCCTCCCTTTAGTTTATGACCATGTGTCTCAAGTCCTTTAGATTCTATATTTCCCATGCTATTCTTGCCCCCCCCATCTATTTTCTATCTACTGTCTATGCTACTTATTTTCTGTACCTTCTCCCCCCTTCTCCTCCTCCCACTCCCCTGTTGCTAACCCTCCTTGAGATCTTCATTTCTATGTTTCCACTCCTGATCTAGCTGTCCTTTTAGTTTGCTTTCGTTTTAGGTGTGGTTGTTAATAACTGTGGGTTTGCTGTCCTTTCACTGTTCATGTTTCTTTAACTTCTTTTTCTTAGATAAGTCCCTTTAACATTTCATATAATAAGGGCTTGGTGATGATGAACTCCTTGAATTTGATCTTATCTGAGAAGCACCTTATCTGTCCTTCCATTCTAAATGAAAGTTTTGCTGGATAGAGCAATCTTGGTTGTAGGTCTTTGGATTTCATGACTTGGAATACCTCTTTCCAGCCCCTTCTTGCCTGTAAGGTCTCTTTTGAGAAATCTGCTGACAGTCTGATGGGGACTCCTTTGTAGGTGACTGTCCCCTTAGCTCTTGCTGCTTCTAGGATTCTCTCCTTCATTTTAATTTTGGCTAATGTAATTATGATGTGCTGATGTGCCTTGGTGTGTTCCTTCTTGGGTCCAACTTCTTTGGTACTCTCTGAGCTTCCTGGATTTCCTGGAAGTCTATTTCCTTTGCCAGATTGGGGAAATTCTCCTTTATTATTTGTTCAAATAAGTTTTCCACTGGTGGCTGTGCCTTTCCCCCTTCTGGTACCCCTATAATTCGGATGTTGGAGCGTTTAAAGATGTCCTGGAGGTTCCTAAGACTTTCCTCAATTCTTTGAATTCTTGCTTCTTGACTCTTTTCTGTTTGGCCATTATTTGCTTTCTTCTGGTCCACTCCATTGATTTGAGTCCCAGTTTCCTTTTCATTGCTATTGGTGTCCTGTGCAATTCCATTCATTTCAATTAGTTTCGCCTTCATATATTTGTCTAATTTGTCGGTATAATCGACCAGTTCTGTGAGGATCCTGATGACCAGTGTTTTAAACTGTGCGTCTGAGAGTTTTGCTATTTCTTCATCGCTTAGATCTATGGGCTCTGGGGCTTTGAGGTCTTGCGACATTTTTGGTCTGTTCTGGCCCTTTAAGTGTGAGAAGCGGCGCCTTGGACTCCCAGGTCGCTGGGTTGTGACGCTGTATGTGGGGGCGTGGTCAGAGCGGGGAAATGGCGACCCCCTCTGCTGTTTCTCACAGCTGGGTGAGGATTAGCGTCTTAGGTGGTTCACCTGGGCCGGTCCACTCAGAGTCGCTGGGTTATGACGCTGTATGTGGAGGTGGGGTCAGAGCAGGGAAATGGCGGCGCCCTCCACTGCCGCTTGCCGCGGGGACCCGCCGGGCCCAGTCCAACCGCCCACTCCCTCGCCTGTCCACCCGTGCACAAATGCGCAACCACAGTCAACATGCAGCACCGCTCCCCCGCTGTCTCCCCCGCGGTCGCTCGCCTGGTGGCTCGCTCGGTCGCTCACTAGGTCCAACCCTGCGCCTGGATTCCGCGCGTCTGGATTCTGCGCCTGAGTCCGGCTGACCAAGACCTCCTGTGCAATCCTGCTTCACCAGCCACTGGTTTTGCCCCTTACCGGTCAGGCTGAAGAATTTATTGTTAACGGACTTCCGAAAAGTTCAATTTTCCGTGTTCTGGCTATGTTTTCTGTTGCTAATATTGAGTTGTCTCTAAACTTGGTTGTGTGAGAAGGCACGGCACATCCACCTATGCCTCCATCTTGGCGGAAGTCCCGAACCTTTTTCTTTTGTGTCAGTCATGAGGTGTTTGCATACACACACTTGTGCCTATGGAGAGGCATGGATTTAGGATGAGCACTAACCATCCTAAGTCCAGCTTCAGACCAAAAAATGTGACATGGTTAAGCTTTTCAGAACTCTATCCATTCTCTATCCAGTTGTGCAAGCAACTGGATAGAGAATGTCCTCTGCTGCTCACAGCAGAGCCAGAGGGAACTGTGTAGGCCAGAGGCACTGCCTCCCCAACCTTGCTGAGGAATATTACAGCCGGTGCATCGTCCCGTGTCCCCCACCCCTGCCCTTACTTTCAGTGCCCAGGTATGAATGGGGACCTAAAAATGACAATTGCTGCCAAGTCCACACTACACAAGCTTGATCAGAAGGGAGAGAAAGACAGACTTCCTTTCACCTTTGAGGAAGATGGAACACAACCTTCCAGGAGGGCTCAGGGGCCCAAGGCTGCAGGAAAAGGAGAGGACACAGGGCTGTGGTGTACAGACAGCCGGATTGGGATGGAGTGTAGCACACAATTACTCAAATGTTCCGAAGGCCAAGAGGCCTGGAGAAACAAGGACTGCATGTCAAAAGCTTACTCTTGACCTTCAAATCCTGTCCCCAAATCTTATTATCTTCTATTTCTAGAACTCTCCTTTATCTATCATATTCTTGTTTTACATTCAGTTGTCTGTCTTGCTGGCTGATGGTTGCAATTTGCCCCATTTTGTCTTATTTTGCCATGATTGCCTCTCTTTCATCTCCCCTTAATCTTCTTCATGTAACCTCATGTCAGCTGGGGCCCTTTCTTCCAGACGTTTCTAGGCTTGCTTGACTCAATCTCAGGATGTGAAGACTCCAAGCCTCTCCCAAATGTCTGAGGAGTCCCTCTGGCAGTAGCCTGTGGCCTCTTGGAGAGAGCATTCATGACAAATTATCAAGGGAGATTCTCTTCTTTCTGGGTCCTAAATTAATTAGTTGGCTCTGTTCTTAAAAGTGTGAACAAATGTTTTAGATCTCTGAGATAGACTCGGTCAAAGAGGTTTATTTTTCCCCAACAAAGTTCCTTTCCGTTTTGACTCAAGAGAATATTAACTAAACAGATACTTCCCATCCTGAATTGTCAGGCCTCTGCTAGTGAGATTTGTTTTATTTTGTTTTAAAAATTCAAACAGCAGAGGCTTATCTCCATTCTGCTAGGAGAATCAGACAAAAAGATTTCAGCGACACAGCCATGAGCAATGTAAGATCAGAGCTTCTGTGGAACAAGATGAGCAACTCTGGTTTCAAGTTGAGATGATTGACAGCAGTGGCACCCAATCACAACTCTTCCTTTCTTTTTCTTTGTGGTATAGACTTCCTATTATCTAAGACAGACCATACAAAATGGCGAATAAATGATATTTTAAGGATAGAGACAAGGTTTTAAACATAAACTTGTAGAATATCTCACGGTTTTCTTCTTTTCCTTCGTTTTGAGGTACACAGATTATCAAGTTGTTCTGTGCTTCAAGAACACTAGCAATGACTTATCAAGTCCATCATTTTTTTCCTTCAGATTTAAGAAGGGTTTTCTTACAGCCAAGAGTCAATGTTCCTGACCATTGAGGCAAGATTTGTCCAGGCCCTTGGCTTCTCTGTTTTTGGCTCTCATATCTCTACATGTTAACACAAATTCTTTCATTTTCAGCCTGGGTTGAGAAACTTTGAAGCTCCATCAATTACCGTAAGAAATTTTTCTCAGAAGACAGAGAACAGTGTCTTCCACTCTTTTCTAACTTCCTTTCTTTAGTTCCTCTTCCCTTTCTATATGGATTGCTATCTGGAAATACTCAATTATTTTCTCTTTATTATGCAAAGTATATGAGCTTTTCCAGTTTCTATCCCAAACTCAGTACCCAAACCCTCAAGATCCCCAGAAGAATGGAGAGTGCTGGACTTAAAGCTACCCACCCTCTGCAGAGGGCAAGCAGGATCAGAGTAGGAACATTTATTGCAGAGATGTTGCTCCTGGATCTTTCAACTTGCTCATGCCCTTCAGCTTTGAAAGTGAATTCCCTAGTTGCTCTTCAGAATTAGAATGGGCTGTGGACTCTGCCAGGGGGATTTGGTGACTGCAGGAGAGGTTTCCCTGGCTCAGGCTCACGATCTCAGTATAACCACATGAATACTAGCTATCAAGGGATAGCAACTGTGTCATTTTTGTCCTGGTGTTACTGCATCCCGGGTAGGCCAAGGTGCCTCTCAGTCATTTCTGGAGCTGCAACTTTTCTTAATTGAGAAAAATAAGTTTCTCCGTGCTTATCTGACACAGCTGAATGCAAGAGGGTGCTAATGGATCAGCAGTTGCCCCAAATGCATTCAAAAGCCAGTTCCAAGAAGCAGTGTGCCGCTGAGATAAGAATGTGAGTCTGGAAGCTGGAAGGGGGTCTTTGTGTAGGCTGTGTAGGGGAAATGCAGATAGACCTTGAAGGGCAGGTGTCTTTCAAAAATTTCCACTCCCTTCCATCCTGGGCTTTTCCTTCTCTATCTTACAGGCTTTCTGCAGAAGCGAAAATTACAACTTAATTATGCAGATAGTGGAGGGTAGCTGCCTGCTCTCAACATGAATCACTCATTTATTACAAATCAACATATATTGAGCTGTTGTGTGGACAAGGACTGTTACTCGTACGGTGTTGAAATAAGCTCATCCCTAACCTGTAGGCGCTTAGATTCTGGCAGATAGATGGAAGGCCATCCAACTATAAGATGTTTGGAAGTAGATGGGAAAATAGATCCTATAGTAGCACACAACAGAATAATTCTCACCAAGAAAATCAGGGAAACCTAACAGAAGTGAGTGTTAAGCTGAACCTTAAAGGATAAGTACGTTTCAGAATGCATACAGGAGTGAGAAGGACATTCAAGAACTGTGAAAATATGAAGGCATTTTCAAAAAGGCTGAGATGCTGGATACAGAGTAACAAAGGATCTTAGAAAGTTTGAAAAGGCATTTTGGAACTTGATGAAGGTTTAGGGAATTTAGGTTCTTTCCTTTGAGTAATAGGAGAGCCATCTGAGGTGTTTATGCTGCACATGATAAGGACTCTGTACAAGAAATCACACTGACAGCAGTGTGGACTGGAGGGGGTTGTTCCAGAGGCAGAGAGAGAAGAGGCTGTTTTACTCAAGAGCAGGCTGACAGGCCTGGGGGTGGGGGAGTGGAGGGATCTAGCAAAAAAGCAAAAGGACTCACGGATGGATGGATGCAGACAACTGGGTGGTGATCGCTGGGGTGGGTAGAGGTGGAGGAGGGTGGGTAGAGGTGGAGGAGGAGGTAAGGAGGATTGCATTCAAGACTTGATGCAATCTGAGCTGAATTTGTGGTTGTGGAGATGAAAAGAAAGCGGACAATTGAAAACATACTGTTGTAACAAACTGATTGGGGTCCAGGGTGTGGCAGAATATGGAAGGTAAAGGGATTCCTGAACTCTCTAGAGAAGCCCTCAGCTCTGGTAGAATGGAGACTGGTTTTCCCTAGACTGATGGCCCTGTGATAACGGCTAAGGCATTTGAATGTCTGAGCTTGATAATTATCTTACAGGCACTTTTAATTCTTAGATGCATGTATGTAACTCAGTGCTTCTTATCTCCATTGTTCATCCAAAGTTGTACAGTCTCTACCAGAGTCAGAGAAGCACCATTGAAGGAGCAAGCCACCAGTCTTCCCTTTCTAACACTGAGATCATTCACATTGCCAGTTAAAACGTTGCATATGTATAATCACATGCTATAAAAATAATTCCTCACAGAGAAATGGGAGGAGTGCAGAGTAGGAAAAGGGGAGACTGAGGGCAGGGAGAAAGATAAAAGGCTCCCTTTCTTAATGGATGGTTATGGTAGGCAAAAGGAAATGTCCAATTTGGACCTTGAGCCAAGCCTAAAATGACCTCCTGCCCAGCACCTGGCCCCCTTGGCACTTTGGAACTGTTACTGGGGATTTTGAAAGCACAGTTTGGCTGCAGTGTTCTTTGGAAAGCTCTGCCTGGGGTCATGTCCCAGCTATTATCCTGGGCTGAAGTGGAATGTGGAAAATACCAGCAGGGATTTATGTTACAGTTTTTATTTATTTATTTTTAAGAATACGAAAAAGTAAGAGATAGTATCTTCATGGATTCAGCCCAGGTAGCACACAATCAGCTGGAGAAAGATTATCCTTAGAAAAGCTTGGACATTACTTGTATTTTTAATTTAATTTGGAGGACTCCCAGGAAAATTAAGGTATGCCAGGATGCAGGTCACACCCCATCTCAGGTCTTTGAATGAAAAACTATGGTGGGGGTAAGGGTGTCTGAAGTGGGGTTCTGCCCAGAATGGCCTATCATACTGCAGGGTTGGCTTGCCCCAAAATGCTCTTTATTGAGTAAAATATTCTTATGCCCTGCTTCCCATGTCTTCTTTAGGCATCATATCTCTAAGGGACTATCATTCTCAAATTTACTATACCTAAGAATCATCTGGATTACATATTCTGATTCAGTTGGTCTGGAGTGCAATCCAGAAATGTACATTTTTAACAAGCATCTTTGGTGAATCTGTAGCCTCTTTGCAGCTCATTGTCCTTTATTTAATAGCTGATGGTGGCTCTGCTGTGAGTTCCTCTTCTCTCCTGTCTTTCCCTGAGACCAAGGGAGTCTGGGTAGGGCTCATCTTCCCCAAAGCTAGAAATCATACCTGAAGACATAGGTAAATCATCAAGATCCTTGAATCCCATAGCCACTTGCAGCAGGGAATGAGAAAGGCAGAGAAGAGACCCAAGATGTTTCAACTAAAGGTGATCATCATTTCTCCTGGGGTAATAGGCTCCCCTTGGAGAAAGAAATTACAAATTCCTAATAGTTCATATGGCAGAAAATTGCAAATTCCAGGCAAAATAAATATGTTCTTCCATTTCTAGAGTTTGCAATGCACTATAATGTAGGAGGGTTCAGTATTAATGGGCAGCTATCAAGTAGAGCAGCAATGTTAAATTACATAATCAATTTAATGTTCTGGGTCAGTTAACAAAGAAATCTGTTCTCTCACTGCCATGATTTTAGAGCTTTCAATATCCCATTCACAAGCCTTTTTTTAAACTTCTGGGAAAGATGTGGGATATCAAATTCTTCCCCAAACATCTGTAACAGCTGTATAAGGGATCCCAGACCAGCTGACCTTTCTCCTTGAGCAGTCTGAGGGTGGAAATGAGAACATAATCACCCACGATGAGCTGGCTGAGCAAAGTTGGGCCAAGCCATCAAGTGCAGCTGCTGACTTTCCACACGATTGATGTCTCTTGCCTCCAGCACACTTGAGGAGGGAGGCGTGTGGGATATTTGGCACATGTTCTCTGTGGGCATGTGTATGAATGTGTGTGCAAGTGTACATGTTCACAGGCACATGAATCCAAAGTGGTAGGGGCAAGACAGATACAAAAATATAAGTTAACCATTATGCAGTTCTCCAGCTAAGTTTCTATGGGAGATTTTTGGTTCTTTTGCTATAGACCCTGGGGCGTTCAGCCTTTTGGCATCTCTGGGCCATAGTGGAAGAAGAGTTGTCTTGGGCCACACATTAAATACATTGGGACACGTAATCACAAAAAAAAAACCCCTCAAGGTTTAAGTAAATTTATGATTTTGTGTTGGGCCATAATTATAGCTGTCCTGGGCTGCAGGCAGTCCTTCTTAAGTAAGCAACAGCACATCGGTTTTCTCATGTGCCAAGTGATTGGTAAGCGGTTATCTGAGGCTCTGTGTTGAGCAGGATTCTGAGAATGAATCAGGCTTAGCCGGAAAAATTGATTAACCATGTGTTCCATCACTTCAGAGGAGGCTCAGGCTCTAGCAGTGCTTTATAACCTTAGGAAAGACTGTTCTTACAGGCCTAAAGCGAATGCCACGGTTTACAGACTGGAACTGGGTAAGTTGAAGCCTTTGGGATGTAGAGCACACTCTGGTTTCCATGTTCAAAATAGCTAGATATTACTCAGCACACTCATTCATTGATTATTAATGGTGCCTCCCACCGTCAGGCACTGTTCTATGCTCTGGGATGACAGTGGAGAGCAGACGGCTGAACCTGACAGCTGAGCCGCAGCCGAAAGTAAACTGACAACCAGTGAGGTCACATCAGGTTCCTGCTTGGTTTAGAGCAGTGAAATCCCACGGAGTAAACATATACAGGAAAAATAATCAAGAAATTATGAAATACACTTTTGATTAATGCACCCTTGAATGTATATTCATTAATACTCATAAATACAAGTGAACCCACTTTCAGTGGAATCCACAGTGGCCATGGCTGTGACATCCTGAGACATCCCGTCCCGTTCAAGCTCAGGTTCATTAATGTGGTGGACTTAAAAGACCTTGACCATTGCTATTCATCATTCTGGGAGGCAGAAGGGCAGAAAAATCCATTTGGTGCTTTGACTACATTTTCGATTCTGAATGTTTTCCAAGTGAAATGAGCTATGGTAGGACCAATAAGGGGAATGGTATAATGGTAGTGCATTTAGCAATTGGGGGTGGGTGGGTGGCAGAAATCAGGTGTTTTCATGAAACTAAAGTCTTTCGGAAAAGAATCTGTTCCTACAATACGCTTTTTGTTCACCACCTAATTCTAGGCCATCCTGTTGTTGGCGGGGGTGGGGGTGGGTCAAAGAAGTGGCCCTGTTGTCTTTTCAGGCGTTCTGATACTGCCGCCAACATTGATTCCTTACTCACATTGGTTTCCTGTTTTCCAGGTCAGGGAAAATACAAAAACCAAAGCTGCTTCCCTCTACTCTTCACTATATAAGTTGGTATCTACTCAGGGAACAGTTCTAATTAAATATTGGCTGAATCTCATAGACTAGATTATTGAATTCTGCTGCTAGAACACTTCTTTAGCTTTTTCTTAAACCCTGTTTGGAATTTTTCTTTTACTTTCCCCCTGCTTTGCATTATCTATGCTTGAGTTCTTCTCTACGGATGCGTATTTTCAAGAAGACAGTGTTATTTGGGAGGCTTGTAGGCTTGACAGTGGTCCTCCCATCTTTGTTAATTGCCTTAGGAATAGTTGCTCCGTATCGACCATACCTATACATAAGGCGCCATACCAGGCAGGGTAAGATAAAGGTTTGCAACATTGTGTGGGGCAGAAAATTTTGCATCATTAAATTCACAAGGTCCTGAAGGAGGAAAATAGCCAATAAAATGTTTAAACCATTTTCTATTATATTTTTAAGGATAACTCCTTACCCACATGGTTGACTGTCAGCTGACATTAGTCAAGAGTTATAACTTTTAACCAAACATTTTGCCCCTTAATTTCTAGCCTTACAGTGATTGTATAGCTATTCTCTTTGTATTTAATATGTTGCTACTATAAGACAATATTTAAATTGCCCTGATAGGAATCTTTTTCTCCTTTGTGTGCAAGAGTGAAATTAAAGTTGCTTATAATGAACTGCCTGAATCAGCTGTGGGTGCATTATACACATCATCTCTAATTTTCACAATTGTCCTGTTGGTTGTTTTTTGATCCCATTTTACTGATGAAAAAGTAAGGTTGGGAAAGATTACTCAGGAAAACATAGCTAATACATAGCTAATTCACTCACTCACTTCCTGTTGGATTCAAAATTTCATCCATGTGATTCTAAGATACTTGCCCAATGCAGCCTTATCATTCTTGGTGGGTTGACAGGTTTTTGATTCCCATTTGCTTGGGTGTCTTGTGCTTCGCAAATGTGCAAAGGCCTGCTTCAGGCCCTTGGTCAACGTGGGCCCAGGGACTGTGCCCCACTTCACATATGTCCTCAGTGTGTAGCAGGGGACTCAGACAGAGTGACTTGGTTTTTGCGATGCCACAGAGAGGTGCTCATCCTGAAACATGGGCTTGGAGCCCTTTTCTCTCTTTGTATGAGAAAGACTTGTAGCTATAGACTATTGAGTCAGGTAGTCTATTTAGATCATGTCCTTGAACCCTATTATAGAAGATAATAATGTCTACTATATTGCAAAGTAGATGTTCTTTCCATTTATATGGAGGAGGAAATTGAATTTCAGAGAATTAGATTAATGTGCCCATGCGCACAAAGCTGCTGAATAGCACAGCTATACACTCTTCCTCAGTGTATGAATAAAGAAAAGGAATTCTAGTGTTTTCTCCCCTTTTCCAATTTAACAGCACATTCTCCTTTCCGCCTTCCGAAGCCACCACAACGAGGCCATCTCTTCAACAGGTAAAAGCTTTCCTTGCAGATGAATTCATGTTTAAATTTTACAAGAGAGAATGCGACTCTCCTCTGATCCACTGCCTCCTGTTTTATCTGTTTGCTATCTCTTGGGCTGCAGTGCAAGTGTCTCTGAAACATTCTCTCTCACATCCCCAGCGAAAAGACAGACATTTATAGTTGCCATGCCATCAGACGTCTGGTCGGCTCTATGTGATGTTAATTTTGGTGCATCAGGTTGTCACTCATGGCTTCTTGTGAACTTGGTTCAGGTGATGGGGGCGGGGAGGTTGTTTCCTAGTGGGAAAGGGAGCCCTCAGCTCCAGGCTGAAAGATTGACAGGCAGCCTGATGGGAAAGCTGTGGCTGCTCAGCTGGTTCAGCTGAGCCCTGTTAGCCCCTGGGCTGGCGCCTCTGCCAGGCTGGTGCATACTCAGCACTTCTGCCTGGGTTGGAATGACGGCCTTGGGCAAGTTCATAAATCTCAGTTTCCTTGCTGATAAAATTAGTTTTATAATAACACTTCCTTTAGAGGACTGTTGGCAAGAATAAATAAGATAAAGCCTACAAAGCATTTAGCTCAGTGCTTGGCACAAAGTAAGTGCTTAATAAACAGAGTAACCCCATGACCTGTGATTTGTCCAGGACTATCTTGGTTTATGTGCACCATGGCACACGTTTTCATTGTCACTGAACTGTGGTTTAGACACTATATTATATAGGCATCCTACTGTCAAGGGCTAGCTATTATTACTGTAAAGTGTCATCCATTTCAAGTGTAAGTGACCCAGAGGTGGTGGGAGGAGCTGGATGCTGGCCAGTTCAGGGGAAGTTTGTATGACAATTGAGTTGCTGGGCTGGTCAGTGACTATTCTCTGTGCTGGCGTTTACTCTCTTCTTGCATTCTCACACATATGGGTTGGACGAAAGTGGGTTTACAGGTCTTTGTTGGGAAGTAATACAATAATTACATAACATAAGAATAAACTCTGTGTTCCACATACTCACAACTATAAACCTGCTTTTGCACCCCTGTATCTGAAAGACTCCAGCTTGTGGAAGGAAGAAGCAGATGCAAAATCCTGAGCCAATGAGGGAAAGAGTAGCACCTGCCCTCCGGCCTCCTGGCCAACAAAAGCAGGGTCTGAGGAAGCGGGACTTGGGAAGAAGTCCTCAGCATCCTCACTCACTCACTTCCTGTTGGCCCAGGTATTTTCCTCCCTTTCTTAAGAAATCTCATACCCAAGGTATATAATAGTAAATTTAAATCTTAGTTCTCATTTTCTCTTATTTAACCAGATAACCCATTGACTGTCTGCCTTTTAACTTGTACTATACTTAATCTCTCGCCTAAGTCTGTTTTGATCTGTCTCCCCAGGAGAAAGAAATCTCACTTTTTCTGAAGAGTAACCACCTTTAAGAATTAGACCACCTTGGTCTTCAAATATTTGAATAAACTTTAACTAAGGGCCTTCCAAAGGGACCTCTTAGCTCTTGAGGGCTCAGCCACACTGTCAAATAGTTAATTTAACCACCACACCAATTACAGGAGCTAACTCCAGGTTGAGACTATGCTACTGCTGCCCTTGTAACCCCACCCCCTCATCACAGCTCCCCTCCCCCCTCCCCTCCCCTCCCCTTTCCTTCCTTCCTTTTCTCTTCCTAGGTTAGAACTTGAGGCATATCCTTGCTCTTCCTCCACAATAGCACAGGCTAATTAGCTGAAAAAGCCGGTAAGCCCTGTCCCAGGAACTGATTAAGTGGCTTCGACTGGTTCATAAGATGCAGGCATACTAGGCCACAAAAGGCAGAGGGCTCAAGCTCAAGAGGGATTTTTTTTGGGGGGGGGCGGGGCTGAACAGTAATTAAGATTTCAGGCGTTGTTATTAGAACACCTGGTTTCAAAGCCTCATTCTACTGTGACATACACCTGTGCAACTTTAGGCATGGCATTTACATTTTCTCTGCTTTAGTTTTTTCAACTATAAGATGGTGAAAATAGTCATATTTACTAATTTTTAAAGAGTAACAATATATATAAAGTACTTGGCATAGCACCTAACACAGGATGTTGAAAACATGCTAATTATCATTATTACTATCGTTGTCATGATTTTTCACATTGGAGTTGGAGTCTCTTGGAGTAGACTTACGGTGTAATGTGTATATATATATATATGTATATATACATATATATATATACACACACACATATATATCAGATATGTACTTGAGAGTATAGATACCACATTATTTAATTTTAAGCATTTAGCCAGCAGTGTGCCGAGTATGTCTGTTTCAGACCCTGTTTAGTCTCATATTTTGAGTGAGTCATTAAATTTTGCTGCCTTTCTTTCCATCTATAACCATTAATATTTTTGTCTTAGAACAACTTGTGATGTGCATATTATCTGCATTCCCATTTTGAAAACCGTGGGCCTGGGAGGTTTAAGAAGGCTGGGGGACTGGCCCGAGGTCACACCGCCAGCACACGGTAGGATGTGAGGCTGTGTGGTCTCTCCCCAGAGAGTGTGGCGTTGACAGCAAGGCCGTAATGTGTACTAATGTGGCTCTATGAGCACCTAATAGATGCATACTAATACAGAAAATATAATTTCATATGTTCTTACTAAGGTTTTTCTTTTCTTCCAGTTTTCTAATTTAAATTTAGGACACTTTCACGGTGGGGGTCAGGCAAGTAAACATGGCTGGGTTCCCGCGGATGAGGGGAAGGGAGCAAGGTCCAGCGACCTGCTGGGACCTCGAGGGCAGGCCCTCCGCTACAATCACTGACCACAGAGGCTGACTGGAATGAGGAGCTCCGTGCATGTTCATGGACCACACGAATGGATTCAAATTCTTTTACGTCTATTTCATCTTTTGGGCTTTAGAGAAGATAGTACCATATCAGTTTGAGAAATGAGGGAATTGAGTCTTAAAAAAAGGTCAAGATCTTGCTCTAAGACACCACATTAATTAATAAAAGAAACAGGGCTAGAATCCAATTCCTCTTGATTATAACACTGAAGAAGAAGAAGATACTCACTTCTTAACTTCCTAATCCTGGAATGTACAAACCAGGACAGAGACGAAGCCAGGGAGGAAGTGCTTCTTGGAACTGCTATTGCAGACAGTTTGTTCTCCCCTTCAGAATCTGTCACCTCCCCTTTTTACGTTGTTTTCTTTTTTCTGGATGACTGTTCACACCCCACAGCAGGCAAGCCGAAGCTCCCCGGTGGTGTCAGCAGAGGTCCGGTGCTTCCATTATGTTTAGTTAGGCAAGTTTCCTGTTCCGCGACAATCTGCAGAGAGCACACCTTATAAATCAGAAGACTATGGAAAGTTCAGAAATGAAAGAAATCCCTTGCAGACCTGAGGAGCTGAGAGCTCATTTTTTCAATCCCTGCAGGAAACAAAACAAAACTAAACAAAACTGTGGCCTTAAAAAACACATTTCCTTTTCTCTCGGAGGAACTTGTCTGTACCATTTGCTTGCCACTTAATATATTCTCTTTTGTACTGGCTGAGGTCCAGGAGGATGGAGTCCACTTCCCATTCATCCTTCAGGCTGAGGACAGCCCAGAGATGGGGAGGAACAAGCAGAGAAGTGGGGCTGTGAGGAAGCTGACTAGGCTGGACAGTCAGCCCAAGATAATGATTAAGCATGTGAATTTCTGTGTTACCCTACCTGTGTTCAGATCTTGATGTCACCACTGACCAGCACTTTGAAGCCTCATTGCTGAAGCGAATGGGTTTAGTTGGAAACATCTTGAGTATTAATAAGCTATTAGAATCCTAGATCTTGAGGTGCTGTGGTGTTTGGAAAGGCATGATGAAGGGATCACTAACAAGGACTAATATTCGTGATGTGCTCATCTTGTACTAAACACTTTCCTGGTGCCTTCTAAGTGTTAAATCATAGTTCTTGACTCTTTCCATTTGCTAGATTCTTAAGAGTCCTCCCAGAAGCCTCAGGTTCCTAGTCTCAGGGTTCCTCTTTACTCTTTACCATCATATTTATTTTGAAATAATCTTGTCCTAGTTACCTAAACTGAACCTACTATGCTTAAGGTCAAACAGCAAAAAGAGAGTTTATTTCTGGTGGAAATAAAAATAGCTTAGAAAGGAAGAGAAACTTTTTCACCTAAAGAAAATTATGAAAGAAAATGACCATCCCAACATGCTCAGGCCTTACCAGTTTATGGTGAAAGATATTATCGTGTAAATATTATACCTGAATGTTACATGAAACCTGAGCATACTGATACCTTACAAAATGCCCACAGAGGCTCTAGACCTGCCCCAGAGGCTTCTACAGGACAGTTGGAGATGTGACATGACTGCCACTGTGTCTTTGTCAGGTCCAGGTGCCAGTCCTGCAGATCTCAGCCGATCACTGGCCCTAATCTTACACAGTGCAGGGGCACCAGGGTCATCTAAGAAGAGAAAGCAAGGTTGCAGCCTGTGGGTTGTGCTCAGTCAGTACTCATGAAGAGTTGCTTGGTCACGAAGTGTTCGAGTTTGCTGAGTTACTGAGATTATACACACATAGGCTATTTCTTGCCCCCAAACAAAAAAACATCCCAGTGAAGATACTGGGCTGAATTTGGGTTGTGCAGTACCTGGAACAGCTATTGGCCTTAGGTGCCTGCAGGGTTACTGAGTTGGCCATAGCAAAACACACTTTTCTCTTGATGAAGACTCTGCCTGGGTTTTTAGGAGATCCTGGCAGAAATTGTCTTCTAATATGTTATTCCTCTCCATGACCAGTACTCTACACAAACATTCAGAAGTCTGGATTTTAATTATAAAGCCAATGTATGAGTCCCTTCCTCATTCCTGGAGGTTCTTTAGACCCAATTCCTCTAGGTAGAGGGAAGAGGGTGGTACATGGTTCTGTTTACCACCTGTGACCCACCTGAGACACCCTGCTTCTACCACTGCTTAGATCTCTGCCTCCTTCGATGTGCCATTTCTTCCTAAGGGCTGACTCAAAGCAGGGAATAGAGAACCAGAAAAGAAAGATACAGAACACACTCAACATGGCAAGTGACTGTGTGGAAAATCAGCAGAGGGCGTTGTCAGTGAGGATCTATTGCCAGCCCACCCAGCTCCGGCACCGTGTCAGTCTGTCTCTGTTTAACTGAGATTCTCTCTAGCTTCATCACTCCACCACTGCCTTGACCACAGGTGACCCTCTTGTGGACCTTGGTTCATGCTAACGTGATGAAGCAGAGGGAGAAGTAGTGGCATTATAATTTCTTGCACTGAGTCCCTACCTAGTACTAGTGCTGAGATTCTTCTCTTCTGGCCAGCTTGGTCCTACAATGTGCCCAAAGTGTTGGAAGGAGTTTCACTTGACAGAGGGCATCTGCTCGATGAAGATTTTCAAAACACAGATGGGATCTGCCAGGGACACAGTTGGAGGCACCACTGTGGGAGGGTCACCCCCCATTGTTGCTGTATTGTGTAGCTGGAGCTACACAGGGTGCCACTCGGCACAGACTTCCCCAGTTATTTCAATCAGTGTTATGGGTTGAATCGTACCTTCAAAATTTGTATGTTAAAGTACTTAAGAACGTAACCATATTTGGAGATTAGGTTTCTAAAGAGATGATTGAGTTAGGATGAGGCTATTAAAGTGGCTCCTAATTCAATAGGACCGGTGTCCTTCTAAGCAGAGGAAGAGACTCCAGACATACAGAGGAACATGTTAGGACGAAACAGAAGGTGGTTATCTGTGAGCCAAGGAGAAAAGTCTGGAACCGATCATTACGTAATGGCTTTCAGATGAATCCAGCCCTGCTGACATCTCACTCACGGTCTTCCAGCTTCCAGAACTGTGAGAAAATGAATTTTTGTTGATGAAGTCACCTATTGTGTGGTGTTTTGCTATGGCAGCCCTGGAAAAGTAATACTGTTTCAAGGTACCTCTAATAAGCAAACTAAACATAAACTGATTTCATAATCATAGAGCCCCCCCTCCAAATTCCTTAGATCTCAGGTCCAACCAGATTGTTCCCCAAACCCTGGACACACCTCCATAATTACTTCCTATAAGAGAGTTTCAGAGTCTTTTTAATTTCCTCTAGAAATAGCTACCAGGGGGTTACTGCATGGCTGTCCCACCACCCCTGACGAGGGCTGGCCAGGGGGCCCCTCAGATTACACACATACAGGTCTCAAACACAGACACATCCAGGGGGCCCTTGGCCAGAAGGAATGTGTATTGTGTTGGATTGTAACTCCCTCCTTATCTCCTCTTGGGAGTGGCTTCTTATCCTGCCACTGCTTCTCAACCTTTTCCTTCTGCACATTCACACTGATGTGACGTAACTCCGGGCCACACAGGTCGTACAACCTGGACCCACGCTGCCTTTGTCTGGGACCCTATAAGAAGCCTGAGACTGGAGGAGGTGTGGTCTCTCCCACACCCACCCACCACCATCAGTGCCCTCCCCGTAACGTGAGTAATAAATGGCATGTCCACATCTGCTAGTCCTCTGGGTAGAAGAACATCAGGGAGCAACTCGCTGGTCTGGGTCCTGTGCTACAGCTACGCTGATCATGCATCATTACTAGAAGCCTGCTGCATGACTCAGCATAAAAAAAAAACTCCCTCCTCCAGTTTGGGACACTCTCCGCCTTTCCTGTGGGCTCATTCTTATATTCAAAGCAAGGAGTCTTTATTAGGCATTCAAGGTCAAGGCAGTTCTTCTGCCCTAATGCCTAACGGTATGTGCTCAAGTTCCTGAACCAGACAAATCTGGCTCTGACCTTTACTTGTATGATCTTTGGGACACCACTTGACCTTTGAAAACTTAAGTATGTTTATCCGCAAAAGGGCGTGATAGTAGATACTCTGCTGGGCTCTTATAAAATAGTACCTGTGGAACGCGTGGCTTAGTGGGTGGCACGTGGTCATCACTCAGCCAATGACTGGGATGGGTGCCGAGCATCACTGCTGTCACGGTTGGAAGGTGCTGTTCTCTTCTGAAGTTTTGTACCTTTCTTTTGTTGAAAGCTGCAGTGTCCTTGCAGCACATAAGGCGATTTCTCTTTTCTCCCCGTCTCTTTTATTATGAGCCTCCATACAGGTAAAACTGCCCGCCTCCACAGTACTGTAAGTGTACAACCCTTGGAGGGCTACTTTCCATTTTCTTCAAAAAACATGAAGAGGATGAAAGGAAACTTTTGGAGGTGATGGATGTATTTATGTCACAGTCATAGATTGTGGTGATGGTTTCACGGATATATATTTACTTTAAGCTCATCAAGTTATATACATGAAATATGTATAGCTTTTTGTATGTCAATCATACCTCTGTAAATGGGTTTAAAAAAAGAGAAAGCCTAGGGGCATAGGATCAGGCAGAATGGGTGTGGGACAGCTCCCCTACCCCCCAATTGCCTTGAAAACGTGCTTTTTACTTTGATAAAGAATCAGAATGTCCAACAATAACCTGGGGTCTCATATACCATACACTGGAGACACTACATTTATTCAGAACACCTCAGAAAGAGACCGTGTGCAATATTGCAGTTTAAATATCGCATATGGGGTTCTTTATTATCAAGTCTATGGCTGGCATGCATGGATTTTTCTCTGAGGAGGTGTGTGCTCTTCACAATCACAAAAACTCAGTCTTTTCAAAAAAGGAAATTAAAACATTTTAAGAGCATGAACTATGTGCTATGCTATGTGTTATTTATTTCTCATGCCAAGCTTTCAAGTTAATGATCTTATTTCCACTTTATAGATGAGAAAATGGAGACTTGGAGAAGCTAAAAAACTTAACCAAGATCACACAATGGTGTATTTAATTTTAGTTAATTTATTCTGGAATTTTTATGAGCACCATGAAATTTATCCTAACACAATTAAAGAGCGATTGTGTAGGGAGGGGAAGGCAGGAACTTTGTTTTACAAAGAGAACTTTCTCATTTAAAAAAATAGAAAACTCATATAAACAAAATCGAAAAAATGAAAATTGCCTCAAATCTACCACCTAGTCCTTGTCACTTGCCTCAAATGATAATTGTGATTTTTATTAGAAACCCTCAGCTACTCCCACAAATGCAAGAAGAGAAAAGGGTGGAGAATCTAAAAATCGTTCATGTCTGCATTGCGACTTTGGGGAGTGAAAATTAACCTTTTTGATCATGGTTTGCATGGGCTAATTACTAAAATTACTTTTTCTTTCTCAACTGATCTCAATTCAGGGCAGAGTCCCAGAAATGTTTTGGTGACAGGGAATTAAACATGTGCTGTGGTTAATCCAACAGATGAAGACTCTACACACAGCTAATTCAGGTCTGACTGCCGAACTGAAGCTCACTCACTGTTCAAGTGGGGGGCTCTCTGGCATTTCCCATGCTTTATCCTCAGAGCAATCTCGAAAGTAGATTTGATTCAGTTTGTCAGGCATTCATTGGGGGACTGGTTTGCTCTGCAGTGTTCTGATATATCCAGGAAACAGTCCTTGATTTGGGGGGACATATAATCTAGTGAAGGAGACAGGTATGTATCCCACTAAATTAATAATAATTGTGACAACTATACCTCACACCTCTTGAACACTTACTCGCCATAGGCCAAGCCCTGTTCTAAGCTCCTTAAATATATTAATGCATTTAACCTTTATAGTGTGATAAGGGGAACATGCTCTACATTTGGAGAAGGGATAGTTTATCCTGAACTGGGAGCTGGGAAAGGCTTCAAGGACGGTTGTCACAGGCGGAAACTCAAAGGCTAAAGGGACCATCTTTCCCAAACTGACCTCATCAAACAGGTGCTGTGTGCTGAAGTCCTCTGGCGACATTTATTTGTTCTTCCTCTTCACCTTGGCGACTGCCTGGCTCACAGTGTGTCCCCAGTACCACTTGCAGTTTGAATAGGCTCCCTGTTCCATGTCTCTGTGACCACAGTTGACATTGCCTCTCTGGACATGACTGATTAGAACAAGTTTTGCCGCTAAACCCTGCTGGGCCATCTGGATCCACAAAATTAAGGGGAAAGAGTCAGTCTCTCTGGTGGAGGGAACTGAAGGTTATGAAGTTTTAGAACCACTCATAGTGAAGGGGACTGTGAAAATAGGCCACCCACATCTCTTAGGGAGGAGTAATTGACCCACAGCCTGAGCTTGGGCTCTGTGTCTGCTGCTCTGTTCAGTGTGGAGGCCACACTTCCCACGGGCCAGCGAGTGAGCATGGTGGGAACGTGAAGGCAGACCCATTTCTGTGAGGCAGGCAGCTTCGTCTCCGGGACTCCTCAGCAGCACAGAGCTTGCCTAGAACTGGCTGCAGCGTATCCTACACCCTTCCCTAGCCTCTCTCCTTCACGGCTCCTGACCTACGTCTGCTGACTCCCTCCCTTATTTCCTCCTGGCCTTTCCCCCCAGTACAATTCTTGCATATCTGATTCCATCTTGGCATCTGTTTTTCTGAGGAAGCAACTTAATACTAGTTTTTTTTCCTGCCTGTGGCCTTTTATCCTTAAAAAAGCTAGAGCGAGTATCATACATGGCAACATTTGTGTTTCAAGAGGTTAAACCCCGTGAGCAAGCATTTATCAAGGGTCCCACTGGCTGTTGCCAGTGACTGGAGCAAGTCCCATGGCCACGCCCAGAGTGAATTTGAGGTGGGAACACACAAGTGAGTGGATACCCGTGGGTGTGGCTTATCGGCCATTCTTAGTGTAGTGATTTACTACGGCTGCTGACCGGGAGCAGTCACCTGCATTTCCCATAAACTGCAATTTACAGAAAGGTGGTTTCATATACTCAGATTGCCTTCTGGGCAAAAAAATCCCCAACTAAACCCAAAGAGATACCTGATAGAAACAGATTGTTCTGAAGACTATTATGAATTGAAGAAAATTTCAGAAAAGAAAACTTATTTGATTCTAATTGGCTCCTTGATAACATCTTTCAGGTAGTGACATTGGTAATTCTAAGTTTTTTCTAAACTTTGAGCACAAAATGGAATGAGGAGGGCCAACTGAAGCTTTTGCAAACGCAGAGTTAAATAGTACTTTCTGCATGGTAACTACGCCCACTGGGCAAGCCTGTGTTCAGGAGGTCACTTGTAAGAGCAGCCCAGGTTTAGCAGTGTCACTATTAGAGGAGTGGAGGTGGGAGGGAGGGAGGGGGCGCCCTGTGCTATTGTTTGGTAGGAAATTAGGCACAGAAAAGAATGTCCCTCTTTCAGGACCTTTTCTAAGAATTAGTCTTGGTCCCTCACTGCTTTTCTTCAGCTTCCTTTTTAAAAATATTTTATTTATTTATTTTTAGAGGGAAAGAGGGAGAGAAACATTGATGTGCTTGAGAAACGTTGGTTGACTGCCCTTTGCACAAGCCCCCAACCAGGAACCTGGCCCACAACCCTGACCTGGAATTGAACCAGGACCTTTCAGTTTGTGGGACCGCACCAGCCCACTGAGCCACTCCGGTCAGGGCTTCTTCATCTTCTTTAGACTAGTTTAAGCAGGCATCATGTCGTTTGAGGAGTTGAAAGGGCACTATTATTTTGATTCATTGCTACCTCCTCTCTAAGGATATTGCCCTTCCAAGGGTGGAGAAATTGTATGGAAATAAGTGAACTTTGCTGTCACAGGACTTTGAGAGTGTTTTGATTCTTTCACCCACTCTCTGGAACCCCATTTAAAGATGCAAAGATGTGGATTTCCAGTTGAATTATGTGCTTACTGCAAACAGGGTGGTGACCACATGGAGTGGAGTGTATTATAGATTTGGAAGTACTTATCTTTATGTTTTTTAATTATTTTTTTTACTCAAAGCAAGGGGAGGGAGGGGGAAGGAGGAAGAGAAGAGAGAGAGAGAAATTAAGACTGATTCTCTGTTGAGTGGGAACAGAAAGAGAATCTCTGCCCACTGAGGTCTTTTGAAGAAAGTTAAGAAATGACATTAAGGTCTTGAAGCATCTCAATGACTCAAACTCCTTTATACTCAGCTTAGAAGCTTATGAACAAGGTGCCTGGTCAATACTCTGGACTATCAGAACAAAGGGAACAGGTTACACTTGAGTGACCCGCCCCTCCCAGTTATACTGCTCTACTTGTACTGGGGCCTCCAAAGTCAATTTCCTGAAGCTCACGTTACTGGAAACACTCTGTGATGGCACCTTAAGTAAGCAACACAAAACCTCACTTGACATAGTCTTGATTCTAGCCTTACTTCATCTCAGGAAATAGTTTTTAATATTTGCTTGAGTTACATAACTTCATATATCTGAGAAAGTGACACTTAATTTCTAAGCCACATTAGCACCAAATCAAATAGTGAATGAAGCTCTCCCCTTCACCTGTACCCTCCACCCTTGTTTTAGTTTTGTTTTGTTTTGTTTTTCAATTGAAAGGAAAAAGACCCTTTCTTTCAATAAGCTAAGTCAATAAGCTCAAGGTGTCATGGGCAGTAAGCACATCAGGGACAACTCACAAACTCAAGCGGACCTCCTGAGCAGCTACCAAGGTTGCCCAGCCATAGAAATCCCAAGGCCTTTGCACAGAAAGCTAATGAGGCTGTGGATGGAGTAAAACTGCAAATCCCAGCAGATGACAAGCTACAAATTGGGTGAGCTGACTCTGGCCTCCAGGTAAAGAAGGCAGGACTCCTGCGAGAAGGTGCCAGCTAATGCTAACATCTGATGATAATAACGCAGTGCTCAAGTTCAGCCTAGAAAACCAGGTGGGGCCACCTTGGCCAGGCTGTCTCTTTCCTCATTCCCCATTTTCTCAAGACTTGTACCTGGGACCCTTCATACTCCATTCCTTTTGTGTGTGTGTGACATTTTTGCCTTTTTGTTGCCTATAGGGTAAAGTGACACCCCCTAATCATGGCATCTAGAGTCCTTCTCAGTCTGTTCTGGATACTCTCTTCCCATGTTCCACTTTACTTCTCCTTCTCTCCAGATGAGCGAGCAAATGGACTTCCTTTCATGCCATTTGTCCACCTGAAACCATTATATTCCTCAGGGAATATGTTATCTCAGCTTTATGAATTCTCTTTCTTTCATTTTCCCTCTATAGTTGGAACTAATCCCCCCACCCCATTTTTTGTCACTATAGCATTTTGCATGTGCAGGTACATCTCCGAGAGACTGAGGGCTGGTTCCAGACCACTGCAATAAAGCAAGTCATAATCTTTTCTGCTAGCAGAAGGTCTGGCTTTCAATTTATTAAAAAGTGCAACAGCTGTGATGTGCAATAAAGCAAAGCACAATAAAATGAGGTATATCTGTACCTCCCTATTGTAGATACTTAGGTATATAATCTAAGTAATTCTAAGTAATGCTTCTTTACCTACATCAGAAGTTCCTTGAGGTTTGGGTCCAAATTTCTTTTACATGCACATTGCCATTTTCAGAGTCTATCCCCACCCCCAAACCTGATGTAGGTGGTTGCTCAAAGATGTGAAACCAGTAGCTAGGAACTGAAAGTTACACCCCACATTATTATTAAGGGGGAAAAATACAAAATCCAGGATATCAAACTGTGATGGTTAAGTTTTATGTGTCAACTTGACAGAGTCATAGTACCCAGTTGTTTGGTCCAACACTAGTCAAAACATTGTGAAGGTGTTTTAGAGTTGTAATTAACATCTAGAATCCATTGACTTTATAGTCATCTGCAATCAATGGACTTCAAGGAAAGGTGATTGCCCTTGAGTGTGTCTGTGGGGCTTATCCAATCAGTTCAAAGCCTGAAAAGCAGAAACAGACTTCTTAGAGAAGTAACTCTGCCTCAAGACAGGAACAGAGCAATCTGTCTGCACTAAGGCTTGCTGGGCTGCCCTACCACTTTCATCTCGAGACTGCAGCATCCACTCCAGCCTGATTTTCCAACCTCCTGGCCTACCCTCCAGATTTTGCCCTGCAGGGGCGAATCTTGCCTGAGTTTCCAGCCTCCTGGTCAGACTTTAGCCTTGGCCCCCACAAACATGGGTCAGTTCCTTGCAATAGGTCTTACTTGTATTTATCTTCTCTTGGTTATGTTTCTTTTAAGAAGTCTATTGATATGCAACCTAACTAGTTAGAAGGACAGTAAAAGCTTAAGGACAGAGCCAAAGTGGGAATAAGATTCTAGAAAGCTAAGGAGTAGCAGAGAAAGTGGTTGGCAGAAACCTATGTGACTGCCAGAGGTGAAATTGAAGCAACTTTTTATGTGTCCAAGGTTTGTGTGAGTCAGCCAGGTATATTATTATTGAGCCAATGCAGCAATTCTTGAGACATAGAGAAAGTAACTGTTGCTTAATGAAAAATGAACACATTTATGAAAGATGTGTCCTTCCCCTTTCTTCCCTTCACAAATTTGTAGCTAGAAATACCGGGAATCAGATACCTTGTGATAATTTGGGCTGCTGGGCAAAATAATCATAAGCAGGTGAACTGCTTACTTCTTTGACAACCATATTTGAGCTGTGGAATGACAAAACGACACTGAGGGAAGGTGATCATTTTACTTTCGGAAGTCTATGTTAAGCAGGGTAGCTTTCTTAGCCCAAGGACGGTATAGGCAAGCAGTTGAAGCTTGCCCATAAATGCCAGCTTCTTCCGCCTCCTATTGAAACCACCACAAAAGCTATCAAAAGCCTGGGGCACTCCTTTGCTACACATACCACCCTTCTGGTAACATCTGCTCACAGGCCTAAGGATCACTTATCTCCATGAAGGAGATATTGCTGCGGGTCTTTAAGGCGAGAACCCCACATGCTAAGCCAGCCTTGGACAACATCCCAGAAGTTTGGTTTTAGCCCCTGGACATCACTTAATCTCATTCAAAGGGTTTTGCTCTTTTTCACCAGGTATATACAAAATGCACACCCCAGAAAGAGGGGCAGATGATACTGTGGCTTTTAAAAGGTTTAGGCATATCACAGATGCCACGGCTCTGCTGATTCCGAGAGGCTCATTCATTATCAGGGTAGATACAGGAGGAAGGCTTCTCTTCTGCCCAGGATTGTATTCTGTTGTTAGCTGTAGCTCCCATATTGTCCTTTGTTCTTTTATCCAACAAACATTTTGGGGGCACCTTCCGTGTTCAAGGTGTTATTAAGGGTGTGGAGCTACAGGGATGGTTGTTATGTAAAACCTCTCCTGCAGCCAGCAGAAACACAAGGTATTACACTGCAAACAGGCGATAAGATAAAAAGACATAGATCAATCCTTTGGCAGTTAGGTGGACAAATAGCCAAATAACTTCTAGCAAGGGCAGTTTTCCTGAAACCTGTTTAAGCATAGAATGCTTTTGCAGAGGAATACTATGCATAAATACAGTTCTCAGAATTCAACTTCTGTGGGAAATGCTGCAATCAAGCTTTTGGATATATTCTTTCCCTTGGGAGTTTAATATTTATCAGTACTTTCATAGGTGTATGCCTTGGAGCCCTAGATTTCCACAAGAGGTTAATTGGAATTTTAAGAAAATATGGATTCTTGGGCCAAATAAATATGGAACTTAAAAAAAAAACCCTGCATATTTACTCTGTTCCCTCTCTCCATTCAGGTTTCCAATTGATTTTAGGCATCTCAGCATTTTAAGATGTTAAGGGGTAACGTGTTAGCATGTTAGATGTTCTAACATGTCCAACAGAAAGGAATTCTGATTAGAAAATACTTACATAGGAGACTTAGGATAACCGCACGGTGACATCTCATGAGATTTAAGGGGCAAAAAGACTGTTGTTGAGAACAAAGGCTTTTTTTTTGTGAGCAGAGCCTCTCGCCTATCGTGCTCTCTGGCCACATAGTTCTTTTCAGAACTGACACTGTCTCTCTATTTCCTTGTCATTTCTTTGGGTGAAGGACTGTAGGCGAGGGCCCCCCTCCTCCTCCATCCCAGCACTACGATGCGTTCCACTGCTGAGGCCTCCCAGAGATGGTTCCCAAGTTTCAGGAGAGAATGCCTGAGAGTTTTCAGTGCTGCTTTGACACCACCAGTTGAATCCCCGGGCAGCAGCATCTCAGGGCTGCACAGTAAGACTGCCACCTGAGCTAAAGAACGGCGTGTTTTAAGTGGGGCTTGGTGGTTTTGCCAATTAAATGAGACTGCCAATGGTGTCCTTGAGCATGAAACAACAAAGAAGATCGCAGTGAATCTGAGATTAATGGTCATCTAGTAGAGAAGGCAAGAGGGAGGAGGGACCTCATATGCTGTGTTATTATAATACAGGTACTGAGTTATCTTTCTTGCTGGGAAGTAAAAAGGGAGGAAGGGAGGAAGGAGGTGATGACAAATTTCACGTCCTCGTTTGCCTCTCCATTTCGGGGTGGGGTAGTTTGGGTGCCTGAGTTTGGGGTCCCTATCTCCTGTCTATCTTTCCCTCCACATACCTTTACTCTGATCCTAGTAGGCACACACACCTCATTTAGAAGCTGGCTTTAACCTAAAATTCCAGGAAATTCCCTATCTTAAAAAAAAATGTATAATTATATCACCGTTTTGTTCTCTAACTCACCTCTCTGCCTTTAACCAGGAGAGCCGGCCCGTGCGTCACAAAGTCAGCCTTCCAAAAGACTGCACCTGGCCAGTCCCATTTCTGTTAATAGTGGATATAATTCAATCCCTTTTAGGTTTTTTTAAAAGGTGATTCAGTAATAATCCAGTTATTTCTAGTTTATGATTTAGTTCTGATCAGTCTTCCCAAATCCTTTCCTGCCCAGAGTCTCCTCTAACCTTCATCTAGACTCAAACATCTTTGGCAAAAGCCCAGTGATGATGCTGAGAAAGATGGGTCCACTTCATGGTTTTGTCTTTTCTCAGTCATTGATGCTGTCCTGGGCCAGTATGTGTTTTGCTCCCAAGGATGACCATCGTTTGCTTCAGGTAGTGACTGGACAGGTTGCAGATGTTCATTTGCTACTGACTCAGTTCTCTGATGGAGGATCCAGCCATGTCCTCTCAGTCTCCAGCTTGGAGAGTCTGCTCTGCATTCTGATGTGCAGCCTTCCTCCCTGGCCCAGCCAGGGAGTGCTCAGGCAGGCCCACAGGCTCTCTCTCAACAGTGTCCTGTGCTTCTAGGTACAGTGGGCCTTTCTGTGTTTTCCATTAACAGGAAAGAAATTCAAGATCTTAGGCCCCTCTGATGCTAAGATTTTCCTGTCACCATCTTTACTGATCTCTGTCATTACTAAGGATGTGGTCTGGGAAATATTTGCCAACTTCAGCTCTTAAAAAATAAATAAAAGAAAACATTTCATAAGAAAGCAAGACACCAATTCTCCTACTCTGGAAGCGCCAATCTTCTAACACATTCTCTACTATTCTCCTCAGTCCTTTGTATTTATACAGAATAGGGGTGGTTGGCAAGACATATTCCTGTAGGACTTCTTTCTTCCTTTTTATACTTTATGCACTTCTACTTCTTCAGCTTAGAGGATTCATTAGCTCATCTGGAGGAAAAAAATCTTTCCTGTTGTCACTCAGCCAGTCACTTCTGATTCACACCATGTCAACACCTTTTGAATTTAGAAGCTCAGAATATTCATAGCTCTTGGGGATGGGGGTGGGGCTGTGTCTACTGCAATGATGCTCCTTTGTTTATTTGCTGAGTGAGCAGGGGTCTGAAGCTATGGCAAGTCAGGCTAAATTAGCCTGGCATTGCGTACTTTGAAACATTATTATTATTATTTTTTAATATTAAATTTTATTTAGTTACTTTTCAAGTACATTTTTTTTTTATCTATTTCTCCCATCCCACCCCACCCCCCCGCCCGGTCTCCCCCCTCCCTCCCATTCCCCCCCTCCCCCTAGTCCTCATCTCTGTGTCTTTCATACTTATTCCTCAAAATTCCTCCCCCTTTTTCCCCTTAAGTTCCCTTCCCTCTCCCCTCTGGTCGCTGCCCACTTGTTCTCTATTTCAGTGTCTTTGTTTTTATTCTGTTTGCTTGTTTGTTTTATTCTTTAGCTTCCTGTCAAAGGTGAGATCATATGGTATTTGTCCTTCAATGCCTGGCCTATTTCACTCAGCATAATGCTTTCCAGTTCCATCCATGTTGTTGCAAAAGGTAGTAGCTCCTTCTTTCTCTCTGCTGCATAGAATTCCATTGTGTATATGTACCATAGTTTTTTGATCCATTCGTTTACTGATGGGCACCTAGGTTGCTTCCAACTCTTGGCTATTGTAAATTGTGCTGCTATGAATATTGTGGTGCATAGGTTCTTTGAAATTGATGTTTTAGGATTCTTGGGGTATAATCCTAGCAGTGGAATTGCTGGGTCAAAAGGCAGGTCGATTTTTATTTTTCTGAGAAAATTCCATACTGTTTTCCATAATGGTTGTACCAGTCTGCAATCCCACCAACAGTGAACTAAGGTCCCCTTTTCCCCACACCCTCTCCAACATTTGTTGTTTGTTGCTTTGTCTATTATAGCCATCCTGACTGGTGTAAAGTGGTATCTCATTGTGGTTTTAATTTGCATCTCTCTGATAGCTAACGATACTGAGCATCTCTTCATGTGTCTCTGGATATTCTGTATGTCCTCTTTAGAGAAATGTCTGTTCAATTCCTTTTCCCATTTTTTAATTGGGTTCGATGTCTTCCTAGAGTGGAGTCGTGTAAGTTCTTTGTATATTTTGGAGATTAAACCTTTGTCTGAGGTATCATTGGCAAATATATTTTCCCATACAGTTGGTTGTCTTTTTAATTTCATACTGTTTTCTTTAGCTATGCAGAAGCTTTTTATTTTGATGAGATCCCATTTGTTTATTCTTTCCTTTATATTCCTTGCTCTAGGGGATATATCTGTAAAAATGTTGCTGCGTGAAATATCTGAGATTTTCTTGCCAGTGTTCTCCTCTAGGACTTTAATGGTGTCACGGCTTACATTTAAGTCTTTTATCCACCTTGAATTTATTTTGGTGTATGGTGTAAGTTGGTGCTCAAGTTTCATTTTTTTGCACGTAGCTGTCCAGTTCTCCCAACACCATTTGCTGAAGAGGCTATCTTTACTCCATTTTATGTTACTGCCCCCTTTGTCAAATATTAATTGACTGTAGAGGGTTGGGTTGATTTCTGGGCTCTCTGTTCTGTTCCATTGGTCTATGTGCCTGTTTTTATGCCAGTACCAGGCTGTTTTGCTTACAGTGGCTTTATAATACAGTTTGATATCAGGTATTGTGATCCCTCCTACTTTGTTCTTCTTTCTCAAAAGAGCAGCTGCTATTCGGGCTCGTTTATGGTTCCATATAAATTTTCGAAGTGTTTGTTCTATGTCTGCGAAATATGCCATTGGTACTTTAATAGGTATTGCATTGAATCTGTATATTGCTTTGGGTAGTATGGACATTTTGATGATGTTAATTCTTCCAATCCATGAACACGGTATATGTTTCCATTTGTTTGTGTCTTCCCTGATTTCTTTCTTCAGTGCTGCGTAGTTTTCTGCATACAGGTCTTTTAAAACTCTTTGGTTAGGTTTATTCCCAGATATTTTATTTTTCTTTTTCCTATATCGAATGGGATTTTTTCCTTGATTTCTGCTTCTGCTGATTCATTGTTAGTATACAAAAATGCCTTTGATTTCTGGATATTGACTTTGTATCCTGCTGTTTTGCCAAATTCATTAATTAGTTTGAGCAGTTTTTGGGTAGAGTCTATAGGATTTTCCATATACACTATCATGTCATCTGCAAACAGTGACAGTTTTGTTTCCTCCTTTCCTATTTGGATGCCTTTTATTTCCTTTTCCTGCCTGATCGCTGTGGCCAAAACTTCTAATACTATATTGAATAGAAGTGGTGAAAGTGGACATCCTTGTCTTGTTCCTGATCTTAGTGGAAAAGCTTTTAGTTTTTGCCCATTGAGTATGATATTGGCTGTAGGTCTCTCATAAATGGCCTTTATTATATTGAGGAATGTTCCCTCTATTCCCATTTTGCTGAGTGTTTTTATCATAAATGGGTGTTGTGCCTTATCGAAAGCTTTTTCTGCGTCTATTGATATGATCATGTGGTTTTTGTCTTTGCTTTTGTTTATGTGATGAATTACATTTACTGTTTTGCGAATGTTGAACCATCCTTGCATCCCTGGGATGAATCCCACTTGGTCATGGTGTATAATCTTTTGGATATATTGTTGGATGCGATTTGCCAATATTTTGTTGAGGATTTTAGTGTCTATGTTCATCAGCGATATTGGCCTGAAGTTTTCTTTCTTTGTTGTATCTCTATCTGGTTTTGGAATTAGGATGATGCTGGCTTCATAAAAGGAGTTTGGGAGTTTTCCATCCTTTTGGATTTTTTGGAATAGTCTGTGAAGAATGGGGGTTAGCTCTTCCTTAAATGCTTTGTAGAATTCTCCTGTGAATCCATCTGGTCCGGGGCTTTTGTGTGATGGGAGTTTTTTGATTACTGCTTCAATTTCTTTTGCTGTTATTGGTCTATTCAGGTGTTCTACTTCTTTTTCATTGAGTTTTGGGAGATTATATTTTTCTAGAAATGTGTCCATTTCCCCAAGGTTCTCAAATTTCTTGGCATACAGTTCTTCATAGTAATTTCTTATAATCCTTTCTATTTCTGTGGTATCAGTTGTAATCTCTCCTCTTTCATTTCTGATTGTGTTTATTTGTGTCCGTTCCCTTCTTTTCTTGATGAGCCTACTTAAAGGCTTGTCTATTTTGTTTATTTTTTCAAAGAACCAACTCCTGGATTCATTGATCTTTAGAATTGTACTTTTAGTCTCTATGTCATTTAGTTCTGCTCTGATCTTAGTTATTTCCTTCCTTCTACTTGCTTTGGGCTGTTTTTGTTGTTGTTCCTCTAGTTCTTGCAGGCGTAGAGTAAGGTCATTTGTTTGAAATGTTTCTGTTTTTTTTTTAGGTAGGCCTGTATTGCTATAAACTTCTCTCTCAGGACTGCCTTGGCTGTATCCCATAAGTTTTGGGTTGTTGTGAGATCATTTTCATTTGTTTCCAGAAACTTTTTGATTTCTTCCCTAATTTCATTCTTGACCCATTCATTGTTTAATAGCATACCATTCAGTCTCCATGATTTTGGGTGTTTTGGGTTTTTTCCTTTGGGGTTGGTTTCCAGTTTCAGTCCCTTATGGTCAGAGAAAATGCTTGGTATGATTTCAATATTCTTGAATTTGTTGAGGCTTGTTTTGTGCCCTATCATGTGGTCTATCTTTGAGAATGTTCCATGTGCATTTGAAAAGAATGTGTATTTAGCTTCTTTGGGGTGAAGAGCTCTGTATATATCAGTTAGGTCCATTTCATCAAGGGTGTTGTTTAATGCCGCAATGTCTTTGTTGATATTTTGTTTGGAAGATCTGTCCATTTTTGATAGTGGGGTGTTAAAATCCCCCACTATAATTGTGTTGCTGTCTATATCTTTCTTGAATTCCTCTAAGATTTTCCTTATATATTTTGGTGCTCCTATGTTGGGTGCATATATATTTATGATGTTAATGTCTTCTTGGTGGATTCTTCCCTTGAGTATTATGAAGTGACCTTCTGGGTCACTCTTTATGGCTCTTTTTTTGAAGTCTATTTTGTCTGATATGAGAATTGCTACCCCAGCTTTTTTTCTTGTCCATTTGCTTGAAAAATTTGTTTCCAGCCTTTCACTTTTAGTCTGTGATGGTCTTTTGTCCTGAGGTGGGTCTCTTGTAGGCAGCATATGTTGGGTCATACTTTCTTATCCATGACGCTATTCTGTGTCTTTTGATTGGAGCATTTAATCCATTTACATTTAAGGTTATTATTGATAGGTACTTATTCATTGCCATTTTTGTACCTGTGTTCCTCTCTGTCTGTCTCTTTTCCTTCCTTTCCTTAAAGCAGACCTTTTAGTATTTCTTGTAGAGCTGGTTTGGTGGCAGCAAATTCTTTTAGACTTCTTTTGTCTTGGAAGCCCTTTATTTGGCCTTCTATCTTGATTGAGAGCCTTGCTGGGTAAAGTAGCCTTGGTTGTAGGCCTCTGTTTCTCATTACTTGGAATATTTCTTGCCAATCTCTTCTTGCTTGGAGTGTTTCCATTGAGAAGTCAGTGGCTAACCTTATTGGGATGCCCTTGTATGTTATTTCTTTTTTCTCCCTTGCTGCCTTTAAGATTCTCTCTTTGTCTTGGAATTTTGCCATTTTAATGATGATGTGTCTTGAAGTGGGCCTCTTTGGGTTCCTCTTGAATGGGACTCTGTGTGATTCCTGGATTTGTGTGACTTTTTCTTTTGTCAAATTAGGGAAATTTTCTCTCATTACTCTTTCAAATATGTTTTCTATCCCTTGTTCTTCTCCTTCTGGTATTCCTATTATTCGGATATTATTACGTTTCATATTGTCTTGCATTTCTCTTAATCTCTCTTCATTCTTTCTGAGCCTCTTTTCCCTTTTCTGTTCTTTCTGTGAGATGCTTTCTACTTTGTCCTCCAATTCACTAATCCGATCTTCTGTTTCATCCACCCTATTTTTAATGCTTTCCACTGTGTTTTTAATTTAGAAATTGTATTCTTCATTTCCTCTTGGCCCTTGCTAATAATTTCCATTTCCTTTTTCATGTTGATATAGTTCACAGTGAGATCATTGTAACTTCCCTGTAGTTTCTGGTAGCTGATTGTGAGCTCTTTGAACTTCCTGATCACCAGTGCTTTGAATTCAGTATCTGACAGTTGACTTGCCTCTGTTTCATCTAACATTCTTTCTGAGGATTCCTCCTTTCCTTTCATTTGGGGATTGTTTCTTTGTCTTCCCATTGTTTGTGAGACTCTTCTTGTTAGTCTCAGCTTCTTAGATTAATCTGTTTTGACACCCTGGGTTTATGGTATGAACTTTTGTGGTGGAATGCCTGTGAATGTCAATGGTGCAGCCTCTTTTGGTTATCCTGTTGTTCTCTGCTTCCACCTACTCAAATATGCAGCAACTTGTGGCTTCTTTCCTACAACAATGTGCAATTTGTCTCTCTGACTCTACTATTGGGAGGCCTCTTCTATGAGTCCAGCTCTGGTCTTTTCATATTTTCAAGTTGATTGTGACTCTTGTGGGCAAAAGAAAGAAATGATAAGGAAAGAAATAAAAGGAAGAAAGAAAAAATGGTAGGGGAATGGAAGAAAGAGCAATAAGTTTAGAAAGAAAAGAAAAAGAAATAAAACAGAAAATCCGGGAAAAGAGGACAAAAGTATGGAAAGATGAAACAGTAATAAAGTTTAAAAGAAATAACAGATTACTTTAAAAAAGCAAAAAGATAAAGAAAAGGAATGGTGAAGGAAGAAAGGTAAAAAAAAAAAAAGAAAGAATAAAAATAAAATAAAGTAAAAAAAACAAAAAACACACAAACAAAAATAATCTCTCAAAAACAATCTCAGAAAAGGAAATGACACTTGTTGGCTTCAAACTAGCCGAACCGGTTTTTCTGGTTGCAGTTGGCTGAGGGTCGATTGTGATTTTTTCAGCCAGCCCCTCTTAGGATCCAGACACTTGGCGCCTCTCCCCCAGCTCCCTACAATGGGGAACTAGGACTTTCTCGCAGCATTCCCCTCCCAGGGGTTACTGCCATAGTCTGGTTTGATGTGTTTGCAGGCACCTGCACCGGCCTAGTTGCCTGGTTTCCTCGGGATTGAGCACAGGCCTGCCCCCATTCAGTTGGGAAGCCCCAGACCCTCTGCCCAATCCTGGGTTTGCTGCCAAGCTGGGTGTGAAGCAGACCAGGCTGCCGTGTCTACTGGATTCAGAGCCCTAGGCTGCACCTCTGAGTTCTCCTGGGCTGGCAACCACAGAGTCTTTGGTTGGGGCCCTTTGTCCTCCGCACCCTCTCTGTAAACTCTATCAAACAAGTCTCTCCTGGCCCCCCACCTTGTTTGGCCAGAAAGGGAGGGGGTTGAGGGTCTCAGCTCTTTTCCCAGGACCCCTCAGCGCCCCGGGCTTCCAGATAGTCTGAGGGGGTAGACTGGAAGCCGGGAGCCGATCTGAGGACTGGGCGCCGACCTAGAAACTCTGTGTGCTCGTCATGGCACGCTGCGTGGTCTGTATCCCTTCTGCTCCTGTGATTGTCTGGGTCCCCTGGCCAACCTCTGGCAAAAAAAAAAAAAAACCCTAGGGATGTAGCAGCACCACGCCGGGTGCTGGACCCAGAACTGTGTGCAGGCTGAAATCTCCTCTGCTCCCCTCTGGTTGGGTCTCTTGGCTGGTCCGGGCCCAAAAATCCTAGGGAGGGAGCTTTCTGGGCACTGAACGTTGGCCTAGGTGCCCTCAGGCACTTGCCCAGACACACTGAGTGTGGCGCGACTAGTTCCCCAACTTGCGCGCTGGCTGAAGTTTCTTCCACACCTCTTTGCCTGGGCCACTCGGCCTGCCCGGCAGAAAAATCCCAGGGAGGGAGCCCTCCGGGCGCTGAAGGCTGCCCCAGGAGCCGTTGGGCTCTCGCCACTGGGCGCTGGTTCCCCTACCCTGCATCGGCTGTTTCTCCCTGCTCCGTCCCAGAGACTGCTGTACCGCTGCTGTCTCCCTACCGTCTGGTTCCTCCGTGACCGATGAGGTTTCTGGTCTCTTATTTTCATATATGCTTGGCAACTGCTGGCTTGCTGGCCTCACCTCCTCCAATCGGATAGATTTCTGTCTCTTTTGTACTAGGAACTGGTATCTGCTCCGTCCTAGTCCACCGCCATCTTGAAACCCCCCCTGAAACATTATTTTGCCGTATGTGTACAACTGTATGACTCAGAGACGCTGATTTCTCTAGCCTTCAGGAGACAATCTCCCTTTTAATTTCACAAGTGATGCATAACCTGGTCATGTGACTGCAGCTTTTATCCTGTTTCCATCCCTCTGTATTTATAAAATCTGCAGGAAATTCTTCCATTTTTCACAAACACTTTTTTTTTTATCTCCAACAACCTCTTTAGACTGCTCCCATTGCCTCGAAGTTTCCTTCTGCCATCCACTCCAAATGCCGACACAGAGTGTAAACTATTCCTTTTCTCGTTTCCCCAGAATATATCTAAGACCAGTTGATAATATTTAACAACACAGAATGACAGTGCAGAAAAGACCACTTTTTGCTGGATACCACATGTCACTGTCCCTACAACCCCTAAGCCACATTCCTCCACAGTTACTGAAATGGCCATGGGCCTCTCCAGTCATTACCATAAACCACATTGCAGAGGCTAGTTCACCCTACAGGCTGAACCAAATATGTGTCATGACTCAAATGTGTAGACATTTATTTCCCATCCATATAAAATTCAAAATAGATTTTTACAGTTGAACTCTTCTTTGAGCAGTAATTCAGGGACACACCTTGAACTCTGTGCTCTTAATTCTATATGGCTCCCAAGGATAATGCACGCATGTGCATGGAGCCAGAGGAAAGGAATGGAACACAGAGGTCCAGGGTAGTTCTTTATGCATCAGTCTCAGGGTATTACTTACCTTTATCTTCTATTGGCTAGACCACAGTCACATGGCCACACCTACCAGCAAGGGTATCTGCGAGATTCAGCCTAAGTATATGCCCAAAAAGGAAAGGAAATAGGGTAGGTAAGCAAGTAACCAATTTCAAAGGGAAAAAAAGCCGATGTAATAGCCCGTAGGCAGTTGCTGTCAGTCAACACAGTACTTTACAGAGATAACTCTCCTCACAAAGGAGACAATCTTTTACAGGATTTCAGTCATCACACATTTTGAATAGGAGTTGACTTCATATTTAATAACCTAAAAGCCCAACAAAGTACTGGTTCATAAACTATCTGCCTCCAAAAATGAATTTTGCTCTTTTATTTAGAATAATAGACATATATAAATTTTCAGAAATATAAGTATATAGTTCAGATACTTCTACTATACCTATGTGCATGGGTAACTTTAATTTTTCACTGTTTACAATTAGGGGCAAAGACTTCTATTTCCATTTGTGGCTGAAAGAAGATTTTTATTACCTTTGTAAATAAGTGTTTCAGAACTACAAGTGTAGTTTTTTTGAAACTGGAATGCAAGGAAAAACATGGGCCAAGGGTCATAATGCTCTCTAAGGAACAACTTCAAGGCATTTGTGTGAATGGAAAACATACTGTTAGGCACAGTCATTTATGAGAAATCATCACAAAACTGATGTGCACATCACAACTTAGATGACTAAATTCAATTTGCTACAACAAACATTCTAACAAGTACAATTTCCTTTAACAACATAGAGAGTAAATACAATATCCAATAACAAATATATATATAAAGCATTTTTATAGTAATTGTTGCCTCAAGGTTAAGGACTGTATTCTATAGTAAATAACAATAAAACGTGTTGAAAAAGCAGAATGTCAGAAGAGGCTCTGGTCATTCTCGGCAAACAAACTGCCTATTAATTCAGTCTCATATTGTTAAGCTACAGGTGATGTTTATACATGACTTAATCAGTATATTTACACATTCATGGCTTTGTGTGATCAAAGGTACTTGCATTATGCATCTTCTTATCTCCTATTCTCAATAAGTATAATTTGAATTGTCAATAATTTCAATTCAAACATTTTTTAAAATTGCTGAATATAGAATTGGGGACTTATAATTTCCTGTCTTAATATTTTCTTTATAGAAAATATCTCTCAGGAATAGTCACTTCAGTTACTGAACAACATACTAGAGACGTGTTGAAATGCTAGTTAGGCTGTTTATTTGATCCGCCCTTACATTTACTCTATAACTGTATTAACCTACTTTGTGTGTGTACATGTATGTGTGAGTGCATGGTTGTGTGTGTGAATGAATGTGTATGACTCATCAGCTAACTGGTTCTTCATTGCAAACAGCAAAAATTGACTTTGGGTAGCTTAAGCAGTAAAGAACTTGTGGGGAGATGTTATCTGGCTCACAAACAGATGGGAAGCCTGGAGACCTAAACATACAAATAGGAAAGAATTAAGAGAGGCAGGTTGCCAGGACTGTAGCCAAAATCATACTCTAAGAAGAGTTTGGTCAGTGCCCCAAGGCCAGCCACTACTGGTATTTCTGCTCCTGTCAGCACTGGACATTAACCGTCACCTCCTACGTGACTTAGTTTGGATCATCCACCTACGCTTAAGCCTTTTGGTTTCAGAGAGGCAGTGTCTTGTATTTTTTGACTCCTGAGAACTGGAAGGCCAAGTCCCTACTTCTGTATAAGAGTCACATGACAGTGGATTCTCCACACCTAGGCAGTGGTTCAAGTGAGAACTAACCAGAGCAAAGGGCAGAATGCATCCCCTTTAATGAACTGTGATGAGGAATTTGACTTCGGTTTTTGGTTACTGACCCCTTGACAGCTTTTAAGCCTCACTCTCCCTCTGTCCCTTGTGCCTGACATCTGGACGAACAGGTAAAATCTTGCACTGGTTCCTTTGGTGCTAGCTGGCAATTCCACCCATAAGGCTCCTGCTATGTGGTAACTCTTACCAAGCACCCCCTGCTCACCACAACAAAACCCCCGGCCACTCTTCTTTCCTCCCTCTCAGATCACTTCAGACCACGGAAGAGCAATGCCCTGCCCTCTCAGACACCTCAGCTCAGTGAGTGGTAAACCTCTCATGCCCTCCTAGCTCTGTGTGTGATATCGTCTGCCATGACATCTGAACCAAAGCTGGTGTGAGTCCATCTGCCTCTACAGGTGACCATAACATGGTTTCAAAAAATGGTAAATAAAAATGTGACCCCAGAATTCCTGACACATTTTTCACAGGATTCTTTTGTGTAGTAAGTATCTTTAGTGGATTCAAAACAAGGTTTGTAATTCAAACAGATTTCCCATAAATTACCTTGTTTCATTATGGAAGCAGAGACAGCGCCAATATATTTTTTAAAAGATGCAAATATTCCAAACTCTTAGGTGAGAGAGCAGTTGGGCTGCCTGATGCCTGCTTACATGAGAGAGCTTTGAACCTATTTGTGGGCTATGGACAAAATGGGCATGTTTCCCTGAGTGAATAGGAATGAACTCTTTCATATGGACTGTGATTTAGCATGTATTCTAAGGGAAGCTGACTTATTAGAGGATGTGCAGATGAAAGGGGCCTCAAGGGAACATCTAGGCCACCCATCCTGACCTTGGTCTCCCTTTAGCATCCATGAGCAAGTGGCTGATCACCTTCTGCTAGAATACCTTAATGAAGTTAGCCCTTGTTCGGACAAACCTAATTTATAGAAAAATCCTTCCATCTATTGCCCCACCCTGAGTTCCTAGTTTTACTCATCATGGCCCCTTAGAGCCATCTGCTATATATTTCTTGTATTGGGAAGCCTTGCTTTGATTTATTCAGTTTCTCATTTGCTTGCTTACACTCTCTCTTTTACTCAGAAATATCAGCTGAAGACTGTAGAGACATGTCTACATGCATTCTCCCCATTGGCTAAAAGATCACAAGAAAATCTAGAAGACCAAACAACTAATTTAATTTTCACAGTGATGAGCTGCCCAGGTGTGCTCTCTACCTTTAATAATTGTAATGAGGGAAGGCCTGGTCTATACTGTTCAGAACTGATGGTGTGACTTATGTCCCCGCTCCAATAGGCATGTTAAATATATACCATGTGCTGCTTTCGCTGGGAAGGACAGCCTGTTTACTTGCCCCTGCTATAATGGTAAAGCCCCGTCTCAGAGTCTATGCTGTCAGAATCAGGCTGAAAGTGCTTTGGGTTCTAAAGCACCCTAAGTATAGCCCCATTGCCAAATAATCTTTATTACAGTGCTGGATTTGCAGGTTATCATTCTAGAAGCATCTGTGTAGACAGGCCCTAGCATCTTGCAAGAAGCCTTCCTGGCTGAGACAGGAGAGGGCGATCTCAGGGGCTGTCTGGTCCCTGGCTATGTTCTGAGGATGGGTTGATGAACATCTTGGTAGGTTAAACAAATTTCCTTCCCCTACATTCAGAAGTGGAGCCGACGCTGAATTGGATCACAGGGACCAGGTAGACCATGGACCCATCCAGAGGAGTTCTCACAGGTCAAAGGCTCCTGGTTTTATCACAGACCCTATCCTAACACGAGAACCTGCTGTCTAGCACAGGTGCACTGCTGAATAAAAATTATTTTAGAACAAACCATAATTTGTTATTTCCTTAAATTTATTTGATTTCTCTAAGGAAACATTCTGGAAACTAACAGAAAATTCATCTTACAGAAACCATTTTATTCTACATACTTTCCAGTGATCTAGTTCGAGAGAGGGAGAGCTTAATGAGAAAAGTCTTAAGAAATATACAGAGCTGAGGCCCATTCCCAAGACCCAGGAGCAAAAAAGTCAATTTGTAAAGTACCATCTGGATGCAAACTGGAAGGAAGCCTGGGGTTCTCCTGGCCTGTTGGAGGTGTAGGGGGAGCATTGGAGGGAAGAGCAACAACTCCAAGGGAGGAGGGTGGAAAGCGAGGCTGCAGGGAGAAGTGGTCCTGCATCTGGGCTTCACGGCCCATGATTCTTCTGGCTGTGAGGGCCGATGCTACACTCCTCGCTTCCAAATGTTGTCTTCACTTACTTCTTCCACTAGAATTCCCTCTTCCTAGATTTTATCCATTAAAATGCTGTCCATTCTTCCAGGCTTACTGTAATACTGGGATAGAGGGTTTTGTGCACAAGATAGATATTTTCAGCTATAAGTTGGAAATCTCAGAGTTTGTAGTGGGGTTTGATGAGATAAGCCTTTCTGATCTCACTTCACATATCCCCTGTGCCATATTATATTCTGTTTGTACCTCTTCTTAAATTCTTGTCACATCTGGCCCTGATTAATTATCTTATTTCCCCTATTATGTACTTTATGTAAGTGCTGTATTTAACTCACTTTGATTCCTCAGCCAAACGAAAATGTCTGGCAAACAGAACTCACTTAGTTGATACCTATTGTCAAAATCTCTGCAATTTTTGAAACACATCTTCAAGGTGCTCTTTAGAGCAAAATTATGTATATGTGTGTGTATGTGTATGCATATATATGTGAATGTATACATGAAGTCTGTCCAGAAAAAGTCCAGCCATTGTTAATATAATGAGAATGGTTTGTACAACACTGATGTAACCTGGCAGCCAAGAAGAGTGGGCTGTACTAGTCAGTGGGGTGGTTAGATTCTTTTAAGGCAGCATGTGTACTGTGTGGCAGTTGCACTGAAAATGACTGAGTAGAGCAACAAATCTGCATCAAATTTTACATTAAGCTTGAAAATTCTTTTGTGGAAACTGTTCAGCTGATTGAGAACAGAAGCCTGCAGCTATGGGCACCCAGTGACTGGCAGCTTCATCATGACAGTGCAACTGCTCATGCATCACATCTTGTGCAGAGTTTTTCTTCAAAGCATCAAGTCACCCAGGTGACTCAGCCCTCCTACAGCCCTGATTTGGTGCCCTGTGAATTCTGGCTTTTCCCAAAACTATAATCACCTTTGACAGGGAAGAGATTTCAGATATTGGTAAGATTCAAGAAAATATGATGGTGCTTGGGAAAACTGTGTGAGGTCCCAAGGTGCCTACTTAAAGGGGACTGAGGCATTGTCCTTTGCATAACATTTCTTCTGTCTTGTGTTTTCTTCAATAAATGTCTCTATTTTTCCTATTATATTGCTGGATACATTCTGGACAGACTGTGTGTGTGTGTATTTAATAACTTTTGTCTTATTTTAAAAATATTTTTATAGTTCACATACAACATACTAGTTTCAAGTATACAACATTGTGTTTCCACATTTACATACATTACAAAGTGAGCACCATAATAAGTTTAGTAACTATCTATCACCGTATTGCAATATTATTGACTGTTTTCTATGCTGTGCATTACATCCCTGAGACTTACTTTAAACTGGAAGTTTGTACTTCTTAATCACCCGCTGTTCTGCCCAATCTCCCACACCCCTTTTCTCTGACAACCATTTGTACTCAGAATCTATGAGTTTGAGTTTTATTTTGAATATCTGTTTTGCTTTTTTGGATTCCACAGGTAAGTGAAATCATATGGTACTTGTCTTGCTTTGTATGATATATTTAACTTAATACTCTATAGGTACATTCATATTGTTGAAAATGGCAAAATTTCACTTTTTAATGGCAGAATAATATTCCATTGCATATATGTGTCACCTTTCTTAATCCATTCCTCTACCTGTGGACACCTATATTGCTTCCATGCCGTGGCTCTTGTAAATAATGCTGTAAGGAACATAGGGGTACATGTCTTTTCAAGTTACTGTTTTTGTTTTCTTCACATAAATACTTGGGTCATATGATAGTTGTATTTTTTTCTAAGAATCTTTGCACTATTTTCTGTAATGCCCCCACTAATTTATATTCCCACCAAGGGTGCACAATATTTTCCTTTTATCCTCATCCTCACCAACACTTATTTGTTGTCTTTTTAAAAAAAATTACTTATTTTTAGAGAAAAAAGGAGGGAGAAAGAAAAACATCAATGCATGGTTGTCTTTCATTTGACCCCACCAGGGACCTGGCCTGCAACGCAGGCACGTGCCCTGACTGGGAATCGAACCAGTGATCCTTTGGATCACAGCCTGCACTCAATCCACTGAGCTACACCAGCCAGGGAGTGGTACCTTTTTTATAATATCCATTTTGACCGGTGTGAGGTGATTTCTCATTGTGTTTCTAAATTTTCATTTCCCTGATAACCAGTGATGTTGAGTATTTTTCCTGTGTCTGTTGGCCATCTGTGTGTCTTCTTTGGAAAAATGTCTAGTCAGGTCCTTGGATCATTTTTAAATTGGATTCCTTGCTATTTGTTGTTGTGTGAGTTCCTTGCATGAGCTGTATGTATATTTTAGATTTCCTTCTAACCTACGTGAAGTTCAAACCCAAGACTTTAATAATTTCAGTAGTCTAATGCAGTGTAAAAGTTGCTATGTTCCATCTACCTCTTTTATTTCCAGTTCCTAGTAGAGAAAAAAATATTGATAATGAAGAACGAGAGTGTAGGATACTTTGGTTGCACCAAAATTTAACAACAAATATTTCTGTACCACATTTTGCTAACATCAAATAGCTCAACAGGGTATGAGCAGGTGGTCCTTACCCACATAAGCATTCTATGGAGGTGCATGTTGTTCCCAGTACCCCTTGTGGTTTAATACTGGACTCGATCCTGTATGCTGACAATGATACAATCAACTGGAAATTGACCACAGTTGGTTTTTTCAATGTTTTCTATTAATGTATATTCTAACCTTATTATTATGCCTTTTCAAGATTCCCGAAAGGGTAAGCAGTCTGTAGCCTCCTTAGTGGTTTATTCCAATGACAGTTACCATCAGCTGCACATCCTTCTACATCTCAACTCTAATATCTATAAGTTAAATACGATGTACACTTCTGTTTTCCCCCGTCCTCAGTAGTGAGACATGATAGATTTTACCATCCCAAGTATGGCAAAGCGTTCATATTTTGAAGACCCATTTATTTTACACGTGTATATAAGTGCATAGATAAGTCATTAATAAAACTTTATTGACATGTAACATAGAAAAATATGTACAGCTTAGTGATTTATCAAAAAACCCAAACACTTGTGGAACTACATTCAGGCTGAGAAATAAAATATGGCCATCCCCAAGAAGTCTGCCTGTGCTCTCCTAATCACTACTTACCTTTCTCTTCCCAAGGGGAAACTACTTGAGAATCATGCAGTATGCATTTGTCGCATATGACATTTTTTTTGGCTCAGTGTTATGTTGGTCATTTACTGTGTTCCATTGTATCAGGATACTGAAAAGTCTATCCATTCTACTGTTGATGGATATTTCTTATTTAGAATTTTTTCTTTTATGATTAATGTTGCAATGGAGAGAGCCTTATTATGGTCCCCTATTACATACATTGCTATTTATTATATAACTACAGCCTATACAACTACTGGATAAAGTATGTATTCAGTTTTACAATAAAATGCTTAACCATGTGGCAAAGTATGTGTAAAACTGCATTCTAGCAAGCATCGTTTTACAGATCTACTACTCTTTATCGTCACCAACACTTGATGTTGCTGGTCTTTTTAGTATTAGCTCTTCTGGTGAGTGTGTCTAGGTATTGCACTGTAGCTTTAATTTGCATTTTCCTGATTATTTATGAAACTGAGCACTTTTTCATAGGTTTCAGCAATTTGGTTACACTTTTTTTGTGACATGAATGTCCAAGCCTAGCAGTGCCTTATCTTGGATTATCTGCCTTTTTCTTATATTATTTCTGGGAGTTTTTTGTAAATTGTGAATATAAAACTCTTGTTAGTTGTATTAATGTTGGCATGTTCTGAAGCATTCTGTTCCTATTCATATTTCTGATAGTAAGTGCTTGTTCTCTTTTTAAAAGTGAAATGTATTGAGATAACAATGAATAATAACAGTATATAAATTTCAGGTACACAACATTATAATTCAATGTCTGTATGCTCTATTGCATGCTCACTGCCTCCCCCCCCAAGTCTAGTTTCCTTCTGTTACCACATATTTAACCCACACAACCCCTCTTCCCACTGGTAACAACATTGTTTCTATCTAGTTTACTTTTGTTGGTTTGGTTAGGTAGTTTGTTACTTGTTTGTTTTATATTCTGCATATTCAATCATACTGTTTTTGTCTTTTCTGACTTATTTCACTTAGTATAATACTCTCAAGATCCATCCATGTTATCATAATGCAATATTTTCTTTTCTTATAGGCTGAATTATACATACACACACACAGTTATATAGCTATAGTCACTTCTTTATCCATTCATTGGTGGAAAACTAGGTTGTTTCCATGTTCTAAATAATGTAAGCAAATCGGGTTATAATACTGTAGAAAATGCAGAGAATATAGGGCTGTATATATATATATCTTTACACGTTAGTGCTTTTGGGGGGTAAATAGCCAGCAAAAGGGTTGTTGGATCATGTGGTAGTTCTATTTTACATTTCAAAGGAATCTCCATAATGATTTCCACAGAGGCTGCACCCATTCACATTCCTACCAACAGTGCCTGAGTGTCTCTTTGTTTCCAGATCCTCATGTACATTTGTTATCTCTTATCTTTTTGATGACATCCATTCTAACATGTGTGGTGATCTCTTACCATGGTTTTTATGTGCATTTTCTTAATAACGAATAATGTTGAAGGTCTTTTCATGTCCATTGTCTATTGGGCATCTGTAGGTCTTCCTTGGAAATATGTTTATTCAGGTCCTTTGCCCATTTCAAAAATCAGATTGTTCGATGTTTTGTTACTGAGTTGTATAAATCCTTCATACATTTTGGATATTAGTTCCTTATTGGGAATATGATTGGCAGGTGTCCCCTTTGATTGGTTGCCTTTTAGTTTTGTTGATGGTTTCTTTTGCTCTGCAGAGGTTTTTTAGGTTGATGTGGTCCTCGTTTATTACCTCTGCTTTTGTTTCCTTGCCTTCTGAGTTAAGATCATAAAAACACCTTTTTGAGCAATGTCCAGTAGCTTAGTGCCTATTTTCTTCTATGTATATTTACTGCTGTAGGTCTTACATTCAAGTCTTCAATACATTTTTAGTTAACTTTTGTGTACAGTGTAAGATAATAGTCTAGTTAGATTCTTTTGCTGTAGTTTTTCCAGTAATTTGTTTTTATATACACCAATTTTATACCTTCTTTTGAAAACTTGTAATCATTTTTGTCATTTTCCCCCAAAACTACTTAACTGTTTAATGGCTAAATGGTAATGTATTACATATGGCATTACGGCATGTTTATAAAATTTAACACATAAGATTTCACACATATACATGTGTAATCATTTCCTATTGGACACTTAGGGTGTTTCTACTTCTATTTTATTATTATAAATGATAAAATAGACAATTTCACATTTCATAGTTTTTTACTTATATATTTTTAATATTTGCAAAAAGCCTTTAAAAATCAGTTAAATATTTTCAAATGTATAATTTAGCAAATTGTTATATTTTAATGTATTGAAATTCTATTATGGAGTTTAATAATTATTGTGATTAAGTAAAAGAGCAGCCAGTTAACAACTAATAATTCCTACCTGTATGTATATTGGTGAAATTAACTCATATTTTGTCATCTTTGACATTCCAATCAGACATATTTAAAATAATGCATCACGGTGATCAGAATATCCATTAAGATTCACCTTGAACTTTTTGTCCCGTCTTTCTTGTTAGACTTGTGTGCCTATCCAATGGGATGACCAAATCTGCAAACTTAAAGGCCAATAGGTGGAGAGGAAGGAAGAGGGGGAAAAGGATCTATAAAAAGATTAGGGTATTCCTAATCTTTCAATATGTGAGCCCATAAACACTTTTCTTTTGTGTAAGCCAAGTTGAGTCAGAACTTTACTCACAATTGAAAAGTCCTAACTTCATGGGTCCTCTGATTTCCCTCATAGCACTCGTCAGAGTGCAATTTTAATAATGATTTATGTAATGCCAGACTCTCTCCCTGGACTGTGGTGCCCAGGCAAGCAGGGTTACAATCTCATTTGTTTACAATGGCATCACTAATACCTAGAACAGTTCTGACCCATTACTGGCACTCCATAATACTGAATGACTGAATAAACAATGCAAGCCACGCTTTTCTTAGCCATGTTCCCGAATAGTTTAAGGGATTAATATTGTGGAGTTATTTTTAGGTGCGTGGGAGCAGTTTGGTTGTTTCACAGTGAAAGTGAGACCTCTTTCTTTGCTGTGAGAACTTGGCCAGACTATTTTTCTGAGCCTCAGTTAGCTTATCAGGAAGAAGTGCTCACCTCAAGGCAGGTATTGGTAGGTAGCCTCTTGGTAAGTGGAATTACTGTTAGTACAAAGAGACTAACCAGGTAACCAGAGAAGAGGGCATGTGTATATAGTCAGTTCAAAACCCAAGTGCTTGAGTGGACAAAAGCAAAGACCAGGGCTGCATAACACTGACATTTTTATTAGAATTCATCTGTAACAAATGGAACTTGTGTCAGCAAAGAACTGATTTTCATACAGACTTCTTTCGCCACCAATGTAACGAAGTAAGAAAATAAAAAGCACGCCTTTCATTCTGTAAAACATTTACGCGTACTACTGATTAGAGGTAATTGTATTTTTTAACAAGCCATTTTACAAGTTAATTTTTTAAAATTTTTTCAGTCTATGCATCCAAAACGAGAGCAAAGAACACAACTGTTATTATCTTTGTGGACACTCCAAGCTTGGATGGCAAAGCCACGTAACGGATGGATAGGATGGATCTGTAGCCTTCTGATCTCTGCTGGAGTATCAGGGCACCCATAAACCCAAAGGAAACCAACACCCAAGAAGGAAAAAAGAAAAGGTAAGTAAAAATAAAAAGGAGGGACTGAAACAAAGCAGAACCAAAAATAAACAGGGAAGGGAAAAAAATCTGTACATTCCCGCAGAATTTTTCCCTTTCCTGTTTCTACGCTGTGTTATTTACATACACACAAATGAATTTCTGAAGCAGAGTCTTACAGATGGGTTCAAGTAATAACATTATTGGGTGTAGAATCAATAGGGCAGTGCATAGTACAAAGGTATAGAAAGTGCAAAGTTCCCTAGAGGCCCTTCCCTCCCCTGGCTGTCCTCACCGTTGTCTAACCATGCAAACCATTTTTTAAAAAGAGCTAAAATAAAGTTCTGTACAAATCACTTTTTATATATTTTGATTTTTTACCATTGTAACTAATTACAAAATTATACATAACTACACATACATTGGTAAATAATAGCACCGTACTGGTTATGATGATGAAAATCATTGGAAACTTGAGAGTTTATGGCAATGGTAGATAACGATGTTTACCTGGGATAGGAAAACTAGAATGGTTTGTACAGAAAAGCACGGAGTGGAATGCACATCAATGACAGTAGGGAGTTAGTTCTCGGAACAGCTCCTGAACAGTGGATATGTGGAAGAGTCGCCGCCTTGTTCACCTACGGTATGCATCTCGTTCGTTTTCTTCTCGTGATCCTTCTCCTCTTTCCCTTTGCCAAACGGGCAGTTTTTGTCTCAGGGAGAGAAACCGCTCATTGGACAATGGTTCTGGTGTGCAAATACACCGTCTGATGCTACATGTCCAACGTGGCATGTTGGCATAATGCAATGTCTGCCTAATGACCCCCGTTGTTTCGCTAAATGAACATTACAGCACTGAGTAATCTGGCACTTGGATAAATCGCCAAAGGATACAAAGTAAAAGAAAACAGACCCATGTAGTGCACATTCTTCTCTGGTTCTGATGTAGGTTAGAGAGTCTCATTCTGAGGTAGCCTTCTAGATACTTTTTTTTAAAAAGTATTATACATTTTTTTTCTTTTCTTTTTTTTTTTTTTAATACAAAAGTGCTCATATATGATGCTTGCAAGTGTTTGGTCTCTTGGATTTCATCCTGCCAATGATGGGAAAACGTAGAAAACAAACAAAAATCCTCGTATGCCAGAACATCAATGGAACTAAAATTAAACCAAAATATCATACCCATATCAAACTCTTTTAGAGCTCCCTGGACATTTTGAGGATTCTTTAAAATTGTGTAAGATATGGCAAACTCATGCCATTGTCCATGGCTTCCTAGAGTAACAATAGTGGGAAGTTTGGGGGAGAGATATATACATTTTTTAAAATTTCCCCTTTTAGAAAAATCCTAATGGAATAGCAAATATCTTCCAAAGTTGTCAATGCTGTGTGTTACTAAAATAAGTTTGGTGCAGTTTCTGAATGTTCCAGAGCAGATTTGGAAGGGATTATAAATAAAACTAGTAGCTTTTCCTGATGTGACAATTATAGAAGGAAGAAGGGCCCTGATTATCCAAGTGCTTTGGGCTGGTACAATCACTAACATCCCCGACTTGGTTGAAAACTAGGAATGCATATTATTCAAAGAGTTTTTGTACATGTGGTAAACAGATAATGCTTTAATAGGAAGAGTAACATATATGAACAACTAATGGAAATACAAACCAAAAGCTAAAAAGAAATGCTATTAAAATAGGCATCAATTATAAGGCACTCTAAATGCAAAACTAAAAGCAAAAGAAAACAAAGAACAGCACTTCCCAGGAATGCTGTATGCCAGAAAATGTTTGACTGAACAGAGTAACATGAGTTTGGCTTTGCCCCTGTTACATATCATAAATGCAAGTTTCATAGCACATACTATAGACAATATACGATTGAATACACTGTTTTTAAACAACTTGATAGCTGATATATTACAACATTCTCCCCTCCTAAAGGGATATGCACTGACCTTTCCCACATGCACACCTCTTAGATATTTAGTAATTTTTTATTGCACTAGAGTTGTTAGAAATACCGACTTTGTTGGAAGCCTGGCTAACAAAATGGTATGTGTGAATACGATTGGGGGGGAGGGGTACTGGGTAGGCAATTAGGGGGTGAGGTTTGACAATCACTGATGTGCATTCCTCATTTCCCTTAAAAATTAAAATTTTGTGATACTAAGAAGTACCAATGTAAAATTAATAACAAATTGAAAAAAATGTTTATAATAGATTTTCTACCTTAAAAAAGACTAAATCATGGAAGAACTGAATGATAGCTATATCTATCATTTTGTGTGAACACACTGTCTATATATATATACATAGACACCCCATAAAATACGGATATGTATGTATATATGTTAGCAGCAACTTTATACTTTGCGCCTCCCTGTTGATTCCAAAAACAAAATGAAGTTCTCTTTGATTATGTGGAAAAAAAGGGTACTTTCTTACCAACCAAAACTGAAGTGTAAAAGTAAATATCTGATAAGACCAATACTGTAGATTATTGCACAAAAATGTGCAAATTTTCAAATTATTTGATATTTCTACAGCGAGATATTACAGGTAACAGTTGTACAGCTTAAAAAAACCTACAATTTGGAAATAAAAATCAAAGAGTTATGTAACCTTTTTAAAATTCACTTTATCGAATGATAGATTTTGTTAAAAAAAAAGTTTACACAGTTAAAAATGAAGCACAGGTAAGCAGTATCTTACAATACTAAAAAACTAAATCAAAGACTTTCTCTTTAAACATTCCCCCCCTTTCCCCCTAAAATGTTGTTATGAGCAGTATGGTGGGAAGAGGTCATGTCGAAGCAGTTTGTTTGGCCGTGAGAAGCCACACCAGCACACCTCCCGCACTGAACCGCAGCTCTCGCATTTCCCTTCGTACCTAGAGAGCAATCCCGAACAAGATGCTGGTTCTTTGTTGTGATTTCTTCTTCCCTTTATTTTGAATCTTTGAGGCATCTCTAAATAAAATCCCCCAGATGCCTCATCAGTCAGGATTCTCTTTATTATTTTCAGATTAGATTATTAAACTGTGATTTCTTGGTCCACCTGGAAGAGTTTGTTTTTAGTTTGTTGTGTAATAGTCCCACTAAGTGGTTGTTACCTAGAAGTTAAGGAGGACTTTTCAAGTGCCCTGTATGGCTCAGAAGAGACTCCATGGGTATTGAAGGGCCTGCTGTAAAAATCCAGGATGGGTCAGGGGGTTCTACGTTGCATAGTGATCGAAGCTGCCCAGGTACTCCAGTGAGGCTCGATAGCAGAACTGATACTGGTCCTGTGCAAGGGAGAGAAGGGGCTGTGAGCCTATTTTAACAGCAAAATGGAAATCAGTATCAGAAAACAAAGTCGCATCATGATGGGGACAAAAATCACTACTTTTGTCAATCAATTCAATCCAATGACCAATCAGTGAGCAAAGAACAATCAGCTACCGGGTGTGTTTATTAACTTCACTAATCAATTGGACTAAAATAGTCTCTAATACCAAGTAGTGACAGCTCAAGTGTGAACTGTTCTCCAAGTTGTATCAAATAATCACCAACTAAACATGTGAGCGCCTTGTCACAGTCGTCTTTTATACTTATCTGCTTATTTTGTGATAATGTAACTAACTCCCAGTCTGTGTATTTGAGAGAAGCTGATGCAGACACACACTGTTCTGAGAAAAATTTAGATGCATTTATCTTCTGGGCTAGTGTCAACAGAATTTAAATTTAAAAACAACAAAAAAAAACACCTTACTAGACAGTAGGCCTTGCTGCCTCCAGTCAGAATTACCCATCATTTCTGATGTTCTTGTGTAAAGTGAGGGAAGCGGCCGAAAGGTGTCTGGTGGGGAACATTAGGCATACAAAGCCATTTACTCAGAGCTCTGGATTTTAAGATTTTCAGCCCCTGAAAATGACAACACAAGACTGGCTGCCCACATAAAAAAAATCCCTGTGCCATTTGACCTAGTTTCGTATGCTTGCCAGCTGTCTGCCCTGAGAAGGCCCACTCTAAAATAACACGGTATGAAATGTGTCCTTTTTCTCAGAGAAGAACACTGTCATATTGGAATATGTTGGGGCATTGTTGGAGAGATGGAAAAATTATAATTTACAGAGGAGAAAGGATGAGAAAAAGTAGGATTTTCCTCATAAAAGAAACTTATTTTCAGTAGCCAATGGGGCTGAAAGTAGATAGTTTCTATTTTGCTTAAATGTGCATTTTTCTACAATAAAAATGGTAATGCAAAATAAATGGAGTTTGCTTTCTTATCTTGTCACAGTAAGTTGCTTGGCTAAGTGTCGAGGCTTTTGAAACGTCCAATTTCCCTCTGTCACCCCCAACACCCATTAAGTTTGTCGAGCTGACATAATGTTTTGAGTAGCGTAAGCCAAATGCTTGCACTGTTTTGAAATCAGAGTCTGAAAGATATCGTGAGGGATGAATTTAGGAACACATAAATTATAGAATTTGTTGGCCTTTTGTAAAACAGAAACACGGTCTATCACTCATATTATCCTTAGAAATGATTAGTCAATGAACCAGACTGGCTAAATCATGAACTCATATTATCCTTAGAAACACTGGAATTTCCATATTAATTATTGGACTAGGAAATGGTGGTGGGGAGGCTAATTTCTCTGGTGCATACTCAGGATCCAAATATTTAAAATAACCATTAGTAAGAAATGAAATATAGAGCAGTGACTATACAACACCTTGGCACACAGGAAGAAAATGATGTACAGTGGGCTGAGGGTCTATTATAAACCAGGCATTGTGATTTTGATATATATGTACATAAAAATGTGTAATTTTATAGGCCAAAAATGATTAGTGACAATGTAATATGGTTCAATCTAATATGTAATCCCACGTAACTCTCAAAACAACTCAGCCACTGGCACTGCCATTCAAAGAGGAGATTTAACCAGTTGAGGCTTTTCCTACAATGTTTCCCTGTATGTTGCCTCTGGTCTGGAGAGTCCCTGGACTCCAGGAGGACCTGGCTAATTAAATCTGTTGTTTGGCTCATAAGGATTTTGCTCACCTCTGTCTGTACCATGGCTGGTCGTTGTGTTCTTAACATTTTGACAGTCTGGAAGATGTCTACAACTCCTTCATATCTCATTCTTTCCAAAACAATGCTGAGTGTTATGAAGACTCCAGTTCTTCCCACGCCCGCACTGTGGCACAAACAAAGGCACCGTTACTGGGTGAGATGCTCATAGTCACAGCGACATTTTCTTGTTAGTGGACATATGTCCACCAGCTTTCATAATACATCATGTTTTGGCGCAGCAATATTCTGAAAAAATGGTGGCAGGATCACAAAATGGTCACTCTCGGGATAACATGGCCATGTGTGAGCATGAATGTGGAGTAATTAGCAATAAATCTTATAAAGCAAAATGACTGTTCAACTGGGATCGTATGCCTTTTTGGAAAAATCAAGAAAACAGATTGTAAAATAAAAGGAAGAGTAAATAATTATTGATTTCTACTCTTTATGCAGATCCTAAGATTGTAAACCCTGTCTGCTTCATATTTGTAGAACATGAAACAGATAAGGCGAGATAAACGGAGTACTGTCAAGTTTTACGGTGTGTTAGTTATTTTACAGAGTCATTTAAAATCTGTTCAGGATGTCCCATCACCTAGATGTACACATAAATAAGGTATACAGATGATTCAAATTTATATATTTTTGATACGAGAGAAGAAATATTTTAACAGGGTACTTTTGTGATGGGATCATAATTTGGTCTTCAAGAAGTGTCTGTGAATATCTTCTACCTGTGGATTGTATAAGGTATATATTCTTCTGTTTAATAGGGGTCTCTAACCTAAAAGGGAAAAACTGGGTAAGAGCCATTTAGCTAAACAGTTGTCTATCATCATTAAATGTCCAGGAGCTAAAACATCAGGATTCTTTTTACTACATTAGCAAGGTTTTGCGTTTCTGTTTACTTTATTATTTTAAGATGATTTCAGACTCTTCAGTGCAGTAAGAGAAGAAAATTAATTCATAGCTTTTGTGTTCTTAAGAATTTGGAAAGTATCTGGGGGTTTAGGTAATGAGGAGAACAGTGAATAATCTGAAAGATCCCTACATTTCTGGGTCCTAATTAAACAGCCTGAGTAACGCTTGGGTACAGGCTGTAGAAAATGGATGGATTCATTTACTTAGGAATTTAGCTGACAGGCATATAAATAGTGTGTCCCTTTATAAGCTGGGTTTTCTAAAGAGTCCTAATGATTGTTAACTGAGGCTTTAAAATCTATCTGTGGGTAGTCTTTACAAAGTAGCTGAGGATGTCCAGGGGCCTTTAAGGCTCTCTGCTAAGATGGAGTAGATGACCTTGAAGGTCCCTTTCAACCTTGAAAGTCTGTCTTCATCCTGAGAGGCTATGATTTATGATCTTTTTGTTGAATGGTCTACGTACTCTAGAGCCTTACTTATCTTGCTTTAATTGCTCCAATGTAACAAAAATAGAGATTTTTTGGCTTTCTCCCAGATGCTTTCAGGGAAATAACATATATTGGTCTTGTAACTTCTGAATTATTGACTTTATCATGTTAGTTTAATAAGTTATAAATAAAAGAAGTGGTATTTTTAGGAAAATCCCAGATAAGAAAAATAAGTGGAAGTCTTTAATATATACATGGTATATGAATACTATGTCATAGCATTTATACTATCGTTGTGTTTAAAGCATTTACTGGTGACAAAAGCAATGGGAAGTATCTCTCTCACACACATCCTTATATATACATGGGAATGGCTAAAGTTAAAAATATGTATCATATATATTCTTTTCTTTGTATTGGGAAAGTTTGAATTAGCATTTGGGCAAATTGTGTGGAAAATTAAGGGGAATGTCCAGGTAATTTAAAGCCGACATATATTAGCCACTTTGAACGCACGTCCATGTGCCCTTCCCTACATGCTCTTTGGTTGTCTACAGCAAAGGATTTTGAATAACTCAACCAAAGCAAATATTTCTAAATACGGTCTGTTTATCATACACTATGTAAAGTCTGGGAAACAGTTCTAGGAAGGATCTCGGAGCTGAGAAAATGGAGGTGCAGAGTTTTCCTGGTGCCACAGAGCTACGCTGCGGCAGAAGGGGAGCTAGAACTGAGACGTTTTAGAGCCCGAGTCTAATATTTCTTTTATCTTGAGACTCTGGGAACTGTAGTTTTTCTTGAAGCAAAATCAATTTTTAAATAAATTCTCTCAAGATTTTGACCATAAAGAAATCAGAAACTGAGACTTGAAAAGTTGCTAGAATCCTAAAGTATATTTGTTCAAATAAATAAAAATAGGTGAATTCCCTTTCCTAGAGAATTTTTGCACAGAAACTTCCAAAATACCAAATTTATGGTGAGTGATCGTTCTGAACCATTCGCTTTCTATTTCATTAACTTTAGTGATATTCTGTGGAAACTATTAAAAATAACTAACTTTAAGGTGCTTCATTTTCTGAGATAGCCACAATTTTCAAACAAATTACAATTTTAACTGAGGTACCATTCTAATCTATTAACTGGCAAGAATTAGTATTGTCATTAAGGCTTGAAAACTATGGATTTCCCAAGAGGAGAAATACTGGAGCAAGATTATCTACAGAGAGTTATCAGTGTAACACTATGAATGCAAAACAAGTAAGGAGTGACTGACTGGACAGTTACAATGAGGGGATGGACCAATCACTCCTGGAAGGTGAAATAGGCCACAGAGACTCAGTTTGGTTCTTTGTTACAAGAGGTAAAATTTGGGATAAAAATCTTCCTCTAATTATTCTATTATGGGAGGAAAGAGAAATGAGTCCTCGCTTTAGGCTTTACAGTACATTTTTGAGAATAAAGTTTCAATTCTGCAGATTCACTCCAAGAACCTTGTATCAACAATAAATAGGCAAAATACATATTTTCATAGTTACCATCACATTAATCACAAATGGAAACTCATCACTCCTGATTCTTAACTCACCTGCAATGGACTGAAATGGGTCCATCTTGGCCAAACTGCTCTTTTGTTTTATGGACTTGGCCGATGAAGTCAATAAATCCCTCTCCAGACTTTGGCACGCCTTGCTCCGGCCAGTCAGTGAACTGGAACTGTCTCACTGTTCGGGACTGGCCGTCCTTCAGGGAGAAAACCATACCCGGCCACCGCAAAGGACACCAGGAGGATTCGGCCGGTGCACAGGCCACAACAGCAAGCATGATCATTTTTCCAAAAAGCAAAACCACAAAAAGGTGGAAAAGTTAGCAGCATATTTAATTAGAAACTTAGTTACACTCGGGTGTCTTATCTGCAATGAACACTGTCTGCATTCACATATATTTACATTGCAAATTTGCTCTCTCAACGCCCAGTCACAAACCTCATACAGTAAAGAGCCAGCTAATTCCTATATTATTAAACGTTTGAGACCCAAACTTTGCCTTCAAAACCAAGGGGGAATCTGTACACTCTATCTCAAAAATTTCAGAACCCAGTAACTTTCTAATATCAAAAAGAGCATCCAGGCATGTCATCTAGAATGCAGCATTTGCTGTTGACACAACTTCACATCTGCTATGCTTGCTCATTTCTGTCATTGTCAAGTGACAAAGTGACACTGAAAAGATCTGGCAGATATTAGGTAGCCGCTGCTAACCTGTATGGCCCACACTTGTCAGAGGCACACAACGTGCAGACAATGGCAGGACACACAAATGTGCCATGTGACCGGCTATGCCGTTGAGTAGGAAGTGAGGCATCCCTCAAGTAAATAAGAGAGATTATTAGCAAATAAACGCTTCATTTTCAAAAAGGACTCTTCCTGGCTGACGGCAGGAATTAAGGCATTTATGGGGGGGTGGGTAACTCAGATCTAAACATAGAAAGAAAACAGGCCAGATGCAAAAGAAAACTTTCTTTTCTACAGTGATTAGGCAAAATTGCTTTGACTTAAAGTATAAACTGTTTGAAAAGAAGGCACAAAGGCATTTCTGATTCCCCCTGGAATTTCACAGCATTTTTGGAACCACAACAAAAGCAGAACGGGCCTTCTGCTTACAGAAGCAGGAATAAACAATACGCCCTTTACCTTTGTACCTAACATCAACAGAGAGAGAAGGCAGACCGGAAGCTCAGAGGGCAGGTCCCACTTGAAGAAGCCCTGCTCTCAACTAAGGCCTTAAGTTGTTCCTCCTTTTCATTTTTGTATCACCTCTTCCCTAATTAAAGTTCTTTTGAATACTGGTTAGCATGTTCCCACGATTCTGGGTAAGTATGGGGGGGCCCTGAAAATAAACCTGGGATTTGTTTATCAAAACTTGTGTATTTCTTCGTATATGTTTAAGCTTTAGTCACCTTCAAAGTACTTTCCATTTAAGGCAATACACCTACTGAGACTTTTTTCCACTGCTCAAAATAGTTTTTGAACTTGTTGATTTTGATGCCTTTTAAGTGCTTCTGCTCTTTTTTGTTTGTTTCACCTCTTCCACATTGGCAAAATGTTTCTTTTTGAGGACTTTTTTCCTCAGGGAAACAAGAAAAGGTGCTCAGGGTGAGATGGAGGTCATGTTGTTTTTTGGTCAAAAACTACTGAACACTCAGCCTGGTGTGGGCGGGTATGCTTGTAAATTACCCATCTTGAAATGGGCAAACACATTGAAAGATTAAGAAAAAAATTCACAGAAGCCAAATGCAGTCTCTCACAATACCAGCTGGTACACTGATATAGATAGGTTCCCAGAACACTCACCTATCTGGGGAAGCCTGTACTATAAGGGTCCCGCCCTCCAGAAGATAATTCTGGGGTTTTTTGGTCCCCCCTCATATACAGTCTCAGTCTTTCTTATTCATTCATACTGAGGAAAGGGGATGGCTCAATTCAAGATGTGCAGACATCAACCAGCCTGGTGGTTTCTAATGGAACAGGGCATATTTCTGACTGGCATCATTTGGGAATAGATAGAAAACAGGAAGATCACATCAACTTTGTGAGAACACTGATGAATATGGAAATAAATGCTTGGCCCATAACTAACTTGGTTACCATGGAAGCATGATTTACTTCCCTCTGTTTTTGGAAAAGGTTTGAAAGACACAGGAAGGGAAGCCAGAGGCTAATGCAGATTTGTCCTCCTCTGAATGTCCTGGGGATTTCATTTCTGACCATAGTTGCTTTTACAGCAAGAAGAGGTCTTTAGCATATAAACCTTACTTTTTGGAGGAAAGACCATCTGACTCCAATTAGAGGGTACCTATTTAACATCGGATTCTCAGGTGCCAACCTGCTTTCTAAGCTGGGAAGCTGAGATTAGAAACACACTAGGAGCACAAACAGCAAATGTTACAGCAGCTAGAAAAATTATACAATCACAGGGAGCCTTTAAAGAAAAGGAACATATGAACAAGTTTCTGCTTTGCTGTTTCTTTGCGTATTGTGATCAGGTTTAATTTGAGCAAGTGAGGAGTGGTAAAGCAGGTGTCTCTGGTATTTACAGAGCCTGGCAACCACTCTTTATCATTAGAAATGGTTGCTCAGTTTGCTTAGAATGCAGGGAACATTTTCACTCACATACTTTGCTTCAGATTCTAAAAGGGTATTATTATTTTTTAAACCATGGGGTGGGTCACCAAGGCTTTCTTACTTGGACAACTCAAAAAAGGGACCTAGGAACTGCATGGCTGCCTTGTGTACACTTCCTTTCAGAGTAGTTAGGACTTCAGATTTTCTGCCATTAACAAGTCTGTCACCTGGGCCAAGCAGCCTGCTAACCAATTTCTCTTTCACTTTAGGTCAACAGCCAGGACCTCAGTTTGGGGGATTAGCAGATAATTTCTACATATAAGGACTGGTTGAGAAAGCAGCTTTCTAGAAAGAACAATGGATCAAGTAAACAGCTTTACAGTGGAGTTCGACTGGACCCACCCACTGTGACAGCTCCAAAGACTAAGCAAGACTTTGGACCGACTCCCCTCCCTTCTCAGATGTATTTGTAATCATGGTTTGAGAGTGGCTGAAGGCAAAGATTTTACAGTTTATGCACAGATGTCTTACATCAGAGCTGAACCTTGGACTCAGCAATCTAGACAAGAAATGCAGAATGAAAATTAGCCAACAAGGGTCATGGGTGCACCGCTCTCGTGGACAGACAGATTAGCACACCAAGGAATAAACCACACCAGCAATCAAATTAAAATGTGCAAAGCTTGTCAGATTCTGCTAAAAAAAATGCCATTTGCTCGGTAGTTTTAAAATCATACCAAATTAACCTCCAAGCCCACGTGACCTAAAGGGCTTTGCAAAACAACATATTTACAGCCTCAAGTAATGAAGAAGTCGAGAAAGTTCCAAAGAGAATGAACCGAGAAGTGAAAGGTAAGCACAGCCAGCCAATTGGTAAATGCTTCCCAGGACACATGGGTGCACACCAAATGCAAATCCCAGAGTTGAGCTGCCAGATGTTACATTTGAAAAGAGGCCAAACTGGGTTTGTGAGAATATGAGCCAGATAGAAGAAAAGTTCATCTTACCTTAAAAAAAAAAGTCCTCTAGGATGAGTGATTTCTTTTCAATTTGGGCATATGGTCACTGTCAAATGTTTCTCCCACAGAGGCATTCTAGATAGACTCCTTTTCGGCTAACACTTAAGAGCATAAGACTGTGCCAACTTACCCTGGCATCTGTGACCTTGAATTCTCTTAGGATATACTGAGGCATGTTGTACTCAGCCATGGGATCTACAACGAAGTACTGGTATCTTGCGGATCGTTCTGCCGGCCAGTACTGGTGACATTTCTCCTGAAAGGAGAGAACATTAGTGTTAACTATACAAAAATGCAAAATACAGTTATGTCTGTCATCTAGTTATCTATATATTTCTTTCTCTCATAAATGCACGTTCAAAATTCAAGCCCAGTCCAATTGCATGTGACTCATTTTTTTGTTTGTTTTTTGAAATACATTCGTTTCCTGATATGGAAATTCTGTGGTTCAATTCTTGCCCATAGAATTAAGTATGGTACTTGGAATATATTAGGAGCTAATACACATCCATTGAGTGGAATACTTGGATAGGGTAAGCACTTTCATACCTAGTTATCCAAGTAATTACACCAGCCCTTGGACATAATGCTGGTCACATCAATCATGTATTGCATCACCTTAGACTTGCATCACTGTGGTTTGGAATGAAGAGAACCACCAAGTGTGAATGCAGAATGAAACCTCTGAATTGACCTGGCCCAATCTCCTGTGTCAGCTGAGGAAACCGGAGTCCAGGCAATTTTAATGACTTTGCTAAGTCTCACAGAGTCAATGACCAAATCAGAATACTCAAGTCAGTTTCCCACTTTTTTCTCCTTTTTTTCTCCCTGTGGGCCCTAAAAGCTGGGTTTTAGATATATCTTTACCATTTAATTTATACCAAGGAAAGAGAGACAATATCACAAGCAAATACGGCAAAACGCTTGCATCTACCAAATTTAAGTGGGAAGTCCTTATGTGTCTCGAACATTATTTCATGTATATTTTCAGAATAATCATTTTTTTGAAGTAGATCTGAGACTACCTCAGAAAAACGATGTAACTTTCCAGCACTTTATTCAGTGGTGGGTGGATAGTGAGCAAGTAAGAATTTGCCTCAGGGAAGACAGAGAGTTATGTTCCTTCCTACAGCAAAATGATGGCACTTTTGCTCAAGAACCTCCAGCTTCTCCAGAGTGAAAGGAAATGAGAATATGTTGAGAGTCAGGGTATAAGTTAAACAGCGATATCTTTTTACTTATGTGTCTCTGTGACTGTGCTTCACTGAAAACAGAATACTAGATCTTTCTTCAAAATACGCACACGAGATAACTTGATGTAGCTTCGTAAGTTAAAAACCAACCCAGGGTAATGAATAGCCCAGCTGTTCCGGGAGTGCTCTGAATTTCAAAAAAATGGCACTGGCATTTGAGTGACTGAAATGAAAGTCTCATTTCTCTATGAAGTACATGTCTTATGCGGAGACACTCACCCTGCCCATCTCACGCAGCTTGGTGAGCATCACAACGATGGTGGAATTGTGTTCCCAGAGCATCCGCCAGAAGTCTTCAGTGGTCTCTGCCAAGGGCCCCTGAGTAGCAATGTAGGCTTTCTGTTGTCTGGATTACAGAGAACGAAAAGAGCATGTTCAAGAAATGAGAGAACGTTCAAAGGTTCACATTTGCTAGGTAAACATCAAACCCAGTAATAAAAACGGAAAATATATTATTAATATAATTGCCATACATTTTCATTAAGATTATGTAATCAAATAAGAATACTTAATGCCTTCTGGGGACTTTGCATAAGAAATTGCTTTGGTAATATTATGATGTATGTCTACATCATTATTATTTAAATTTTGGTGCAATGCTAATACTCAATTTCATATGTCATACAAATAATTTAAGAAACAGTTGTGCAGCATCATTTTGAAGAGATGACTCTTACATAATCTATTAAATTTATGAAATGTGGTACAGAAGAGCTTTTTTATTAACTCCTTCCACATGCGAATGGCTTCTGAAAGAAGAAGGCAGAAGGCCACATTAAATACTCCATCACTGCTTTCTCTGACCCCTCTTCAAAATTATAAAGAACAAATACCAAGGGACTGAACGCTGACCTATCCAGTAAGAAAATGCTTTGAATGGAGATAAAATTCATTCTGGCTATGAAACTAGGGCACATGTAAATGTCAAGTCTTTGGATTGTCAGGGGAACAAAAGTATATACCTGTATCCATCAATAAAACTGGCATTGATGTAATCAGATCCTTCTACTCCTCGGATAGGCTGCAGGCATACCCTCGTGGATTCATATGGCATAATATTAACAAGGCGATTTTTGAATTTATTACATGGAAGATTGGCACTGATGAATCTTGAGGTGTGAGCTTTAGAGCTAGCTAGACGCTGTTGAACAGATAAAAGAAAAAAAATCCAACAAAGATAATTTTAGCCTGTGGTTTGAATGCAACACACCCCAAATTTCCTCTTTAGACATAAAGCTTTTGTTTACTTTAAAGCAAATGACTTTTCAAACTGGGCTGCTTTTCACTTCTGCCTAATGGACTCCACATAGCCTACTGAATTTTTAAATATGTTCCAAGAGTATGATCTCTCAGTTTAAATTAGGGTACACAGAGCCCAAGGTCTTATTAAGAATTATGGATTAGAAAAGGAAAAGTGGAAATGAGTGTTTATTATAGTGAGACACCTGAGGCAAAGGCCGAGTGAAATCATGTAACTTGACAAATTTGGAAGGTTAAGAAAGTGAAGCCACTACTCAAAGGCAATCCCAGCATGACTCACTCCTGAATGACCACACCACGTCCAATATCGTACCTTAAATTCGAGCTCCATTCCGGTGACATTCTCTCCTGTTTCTATTTGTGTCAGCTTCTGAATGTAGGCATACAAGTTTCTGGCTGGCACTTCGGTATTTCCACAAGTCACTGCTTCTAACAGTGCATCGTGGATAAAGATGTACTGGTCTTCTGTTTGAACCATATAATTCCTCTGGGCTCTCATTAAAGTTACATGGCCATAAATATCTACAGTTTTTTCATGCTTTATTCTCTCTAACATGGCATCTATTACAATGAAACAACCCGTCCGGCCAACTCCCGCACTACAAGAAAAACGAAGAGAAAAGTGTAAATAAATCTATCAGGAAACTAACATATAATAAAGTTATTTTCACTATTATTGCGTAGGTTTTATTCTAGTCATATACCTATTGTGATAGTTCTGAGGCACTCTAAGGGCAAAAGTATTGCCAAGTCTCCATAACCAGTGGGTAGGAAACAATATACCAAGTAAAATGAGTTTGGTTTCAACATGTAAAAATATTCAATCCATAATTACAATACTACTTGATCCCATAACACAAATGACATTATTTTAAAACCGTTATGAGAAACAAACACAAACATTTAGGCTGTTTATATTAGAAAATATTTTTAGAACTGGCTGGGATCACTTAGTGGATTAAGCACTGGTCTGTGTGGACCAAAGAGTCACTGGTTCGATTCCCAGTCAGGGCACATGCTTGGGTTGTGGGCCGGGTTGTGGGCCGGGTCCCCAGTAGGGTGCGTGTGAGAGGCAACCACACATTGATGTTTCTCTCCCTTTCTCCCTCCCTTCCCCTCTCTAAAAATAAATAAATAAAATATTTTAAAAAATATTTTTAAAATGGTCAAGATCTAACTAGGCTATATATTTTTTCGAACTACCTCAGCCTCTTTTAGTTCAATTTACAAAAAAAAACCCACACCTAGTAAATTACTCAACTTGAACTATTTCATACTGTAGAAATCAGCAAGGAACTTCTAAGACCAACCTAGTGGGAAGTGTATCATTGAAACAGTAAGATGCTGTGGCACGCTAAAAATAGTACAGGGTATTCTCGGTGGAAAAAATTCTTAATAAAAAGCAATCACTAGAGAGTGTGGGTGTGTTCCTACTTTTTACTCCTTTTCCTTTCAGAGTTGGACATATTTTGAAATTTCAGGTAACTTTAACGTATTCTCTGTGGGAAAACAAAAGCCTCACTCTGTGAAGAAGCCGTGAGCCATTGTTAAACTCCATCACTTCTGAACTTACGGGTCGGGTTTCAGTTGGTGAGCACCAATCAAAGAGGAGAACTTAAAAGAGTCAACAAAGCACGAGGGCGTGATCTGCCATTTGGGGAGACAATCTCATTTACTGACCTGGATCACAGAGTCAGGTATCGAAACTGGGATTTCCTCCAGTGTTGGAAAAAATATTATCAAAATAAGACATCTATGTTCTTAAATTTCTAGGTAAGCCTTGTTTGCTTCCTCTTTTATCAAGTCCTTTAGGGTGAGACTATTTATATGTCGAGTATGGTTGAATCCCAAATTCTTGGTCATAGATGTTCACCTGGCTGGGAGATGTTAATCAATAGGTATAGGTATATGTCACCAAGTAACAGATGGTCTCCTTCACACACTCCCTGCCACTGTCCCTGTCATTTGTATGTCTATCTATCCATTAATTTGTCCACCTGTCCATATCATCATTCAACGAAGAATGATGTACTTTCTAAGTAACTGAGGGGATGCAACATTAAAGATGACGTAGGTCCTACCTTACAGATTTCAGAGTCTATCATGAAGAGAATACTTTATATAACTATTTATAATATAAGAAAGAAAAGATATGTTATTTTGGGGGGTGATGTGGCCCCCCAGAAATACACCATGACTTGATAAACAGAAAGCAAGGTGAATTGAGGAGGCTGGAATGGTCAAAGAAGGAATGGCTTTTGCATTCCTACTGCTGGCTCTCTGAGAACTACATGTGAAACTTTATGGGCCTAATGAGGCACCTGTGCAAGGAAGGCATCAAACTCCAAATGAATGAGTTTAATGAGCATAAGGGGGCTTGGGTCAATTTAAATGACAGTTTCTAGTGTCAAGTAGCCACATGGTGGTACACGAGCATTTAGCAACAAGTAACACTGTTATTTAACTACTGAGCAGTATAGATCAAATCCAGCTTCCACATAGGAGCCCTGATGCTTATCCATGAGATTAAGTGGGAATATGATATAACCACTATTTAAAAATTGCTTACGTCATTTTATGCCCTGTCAGGAACAAAAAAATCTCTCACTAATCAGAGAGTCCCCAGACATTGATTCTCAGAGTCCATTCAAGGTTTAAACCACAGCATAATATAACATTGAGATGGAATGTAAAAGACTTCTGGGACACAGTCTTAGAAATGAGAGCACATTTCTTAGCACAAACAGGAACCTCGTGCACTGAGAACCACAAAGGCCCACTTCATTTGGGATTTTGCTCTGTCACACAAACCTATGAAATGGTAAGTTTTTGCTGGCACTCCCCATTCTGATAAAGTCCACCCTCCCATCCCCCTAACTTGCAGGCAGGATTCATTACCCTGTGTTCCAGAATTCCTTGAATTGGTGGTGTCGTAACTAACACTCCATTACAGTCCCAGTGAAAACGAATTATTAAGTCTGGTAGGGCCATCATCCATCAATAACAGAGCATCTCTCGAGAGCAGGAACTGCATTTCTGTTACCTTTGTGTGCCCTGCACCAAGCCTGCAGTCAGTGCTCAGGAACTAAGTGCGTGGGTGAGTGATTGGCATGGGAGGCCTTCCACAATGGGCAGCCCTTCTGGATCCGGCCAGCCTACCGAGGAGGGGCAGGACTCCCTGGTCTGTGAAAGAAGTCCTACATTTGGCCAAGGTTCAGAACTGTGCAGGAATGCCTGCAGACTGCTCCACAGTCCCTTGAGGAGCAGTAGGGAGACCGGAAAATCTTCTGAGTCATCCTTGATCTCTTGATATGCCATCCCACTGCCATTAGAAGCAACTCAGCAAGACTTAACCTGGAAAAGGGAGGCGGCCCCGTGTTTGGTAGGGTCTAAGACTATGAATATCTTCTGTGTCTTTTTCCATGTTCTTTCTTCACCCTAATTGTGCACTGCTTCTAAACGATACAACTTCATGCAATTCTTCCAAGTGGAAACCACAGTCAGCCTTAACCTCGAGCCTTATATGTGAAATCAATTGTAGATAATGGCAAGAATATTTTTCTCAAAATATGCACCAGAGACCATTCCCAATGTCTGGATTATGCATTGTTCTATATTCTGGCAGAAAAATACTACAGGATCCTGCAAAACTGTTGGAAACAACTCCAGATCCTAGTGATAGCAACCTTTTCATGGTGGTAACAGTGCATCTTTTTCCCAAAGAAATGAGGGAGGGAAAAAAACAAAACATATGCCTGAGTCTAAATCATGAATTGTGGGAAGGAATAAAAGGTAGATTATGATTTGTGAGAAACTTATTTTCTCTTCCCCCAAACACAGACCATTACTGGCTGCCTGATCTGGGGGTTCATATGGAAAACAGGGAAGGGGCGACCCTGGGAACTTACATGCTACCTCTTTTCTAAGACAAAGATGTCTTGGGGGTTTTAAATGGTAGACATGTTTCTTTGCTTGAAGCAAGTTACCTTTTCCAGATACCAATGGCTGGGTGTCCTTTAGAAAGTCACTTAACTTTTCCCTTGTTTTTCTGTTCTTCCTGCCACCTTGACGGTGAGGTGACAATTAACATAGAGGAAGAGGCAGTTACTTTATAGATTCGAACTCCAACCTGCAATGCCGACAGCAAGAACCAGGCAGTGCTAACTGTGGGAAAATTATGATAGCATCACCGATAGCATCATCACTGGGCAATTTAGGGTTAGGCTTTCAAACTTTGCTTTAATCTACCCCTGTGAGCTGCTTTTGCTTTTCTCCCTTTATTTCCAGTAAAGACTGTCTCATGGTGAAGGAACTCTCTGCTTCCCACACCCTGGTGCGCTACATGAGATGGCACTGAGTTGCCCCTCCTCCCTCCAACAGGGCGCGGTGCCCGGTTCCTTTCCCTTCTGTGGTTCCTCCCCTTTGGGAGCTGCCCTGAACTCACAGTGCTAATGGTAAACGGCTGGAGAGGAACTCAAGTGCAGGCTCTAGGATGCTACCCCCTTTAGTACCACACTTCACGGTATCCACATCACCATTGCTTCACGTGGCTTTCTGTCACCTGAGTCAGCAACGATGGCCAAGTACGGTGACTTTCTTACTCCTCAATCACATGCCTTTAGTAGTGTTTATGCCTAATGCAGGCTTCTTGAAAAGTCTTTCTTCCTTGGTTTCAACAACACAGACTGAGGGAATATGGGAAACATCAGAGAGAACCATTTTGGGGCTGATGACAGGCAGAGAGACAATTTTATAATGATCTCAAACACACAGTAACCTGAAACACGTAGCACAGACCATTAGCCGAAAAGAACTGTGACCCCTGCAATGGTCCCACTCACTCCATGGCAGGGTTGAAGTTCAATCAAGTTGGAAACCAAACTCAAAGGCAAGCCCTGTCATCTTCGGGAACCTACCTACACCCTTTGAAACCATTCCTTAGTGATACTGTTTTCCATTTGCATGTTTTTCCCTAATTTACATACCTCTGCCAGCTCCACCAAATGTAGATAATATCCCCGAAGTCCCATCCTCCTTTCTTTCACCCCCCTTCATGGTTCAGCAAAACAACTGATTCCTAAGCGAGAGCCCTTTCTTTGAGTGTAAGGGGAGACCTCGGTTGCAAACTGCCCTTGAGTCTCTTTAGAAATAAAAAGATTTCAAGATTGATCAGCATCTTCTCTGCTCAGATCTGCTCTTCTCACTCTCATTTTTTTTTTATGTGACATTAAGGTCTAAAATTTAAGAATCAGCTTAGCCTGTTTTTTCCCTGTTGCCCTGCACAATAAATTATACATCTCTGTGCATTCAACCTCTACAGTTTCATTCAATTGTTCATCAACGGTGTGCTGGAGCTGGCAAAAGCCAACTGTTAAGTTCTCAGACATTCTGCTTAAATAAATGTATTAAAAATAAAGATAAGACTCAAAATGCACTGCTCCTTAATTATTTTATATTTATGCTCCTGAGGTGAAAAGATATCACATAATGGGGTGTCACTGGGTGTCGTTCAATGCCGTCACATCTGTGGCTTGAAATCAGCCCCGGTGGGAGACTTACACCAAGTAACCTGGCAAACACGACCCCTAACCCTGTGGGCGGAACTGGATGTAACTCTTTGTCAGCCCACGCTGACTATCCTAATTCATCCATTCCTGTCACCCAGGGACATATGGGGAAGTGCCTATTATTTTGTTCTTCCACCCACATTTGCTACATACTCTTTCATGAGACTCTGCAGGCTAATAGCCTACAAATATTTACTGAGTGCCTGCTATGTGCTAAGATATCAGGAAAGTGGTAGGCAAAAATAAACATGATCCCTTTCTCGGGGAGAAGACAGTTTAGTGGGGGGATCGGATATTAAACAACCATATGAACAAATATATGATCATAAATCTCAGCAACTGCTGTGAGCTACATGTGTGGGTGATAGCAGAGCACATTTGAAGAAATGTCATTTAGTAAAGTGGTACCTGCTATGGACTACATTGTGCCCCCTAAAAATTCATGTTGAAACCCTAACCCCAAGGGGACTGTATTTAGAGACAGGACCTTTAAGAAGGTAATTAGGCTAAACGAAGTCCAAATGGTCGGGCCCAAACCCAGGAGGCCTTTATGAGGATAGAAAGAGACACCAGAGCTGCTCTCTGGTGTCTGAGGCTATGCATGGGCAGAACCTAGGTGAGGACACAGCTGCCAGGCGCCACCCGGAGCCAAGAGGAGCGCTCTCACCAGAAACCAACCCGGACGGACTTCTGGCCTCCTGAACTATGAGGAGACACATTTTAACTGTCTAAGGCACCTAGTTCATCATACTTTGTTACGGCGGCCCTAGAAGACGACTACAATAGGGCAGCTATCATTTTAAGAGTGAAAAGGGTAAAAAAAACTTTTGAGAAGAGAGAATATCGGAAGGACAGGTCCTGGAATGAAAAATAGCTTTACATATTTGAGTAAGTAAAAGAAACTCAGGGTGGTTGAAAGGCAATGAGGGGAAAAATGCATGTTCTATAGCTTCATTTCCCATCCTAAATACTGTTTATTGCATTTCTATTAAACACATAATTATATTAACAGCAGTTACTTAAAATAACTGCATGCCCATAGTCAGTAAAGAGGCAATATATTTATTATAAGAGTCATGGCTGTCCCTCAGCTCCAGGCAAATCAGACATATTTTAAGCCTCCCCACCTCTGGGTCTTCGGGAATGCAGGTCCGTCCTCCTCACTGTGCCTACCTGTCCACATGTCCCTTCCCTCCAGACCCCCTCATGTGCTGCACCCAGGGTGAGGGTCTCTGCCTGGATTACTCCTCCTTGGATTCCCATGACAATTTCTGCCTCTTTATCAGCAGCTGCCTCACCTTGTTTAAGTTTCCTGGTTAGTATGTTTATTCCAGTTAATAATCTCCTCGAGGGGAACGGCAGCGGCTTTCTCATCTCTACTGCATTTGATAATTTCTATGGCAACTGCCATGCCAAGGAAATGGAAGGTGCTCAACTCAAATTGCAAAATTTTAAACATATGAGTTTAAACACACGACGTCCTCTCCTGAATCAATGATGTATACGAGAACATCCCCCGAAGCCCCCGGCATGGGGGTATTGTTTATATACCCTTTATGTTGACAAACATAAAGGCAGATCTCACACGGTAAAATTACGAGTATGGAAACAAGCCATGCTCACGCTTTACTCCAGTTGCTCAGAAATAACAAACCTCAGGCACTACTTTTTTTTTTCCTTAGGAAGCTGAAGGATGAAAATTCAGAGCTTTTAACTGTGTGCCAACCCTCTCGTGTTTGAATGTCCAAGTTCCCATAGCAGCACGTATTTCAGTTCCTTCTCCAGTTTACTCTATTTTTCACCTATCCTCATATCTGCGTGCACTGCACCTCTCAGAATGAAGGATTGGAGTTCTAAAAGCAATGCATTTTTCTTTGATCCTGAAAAATTCAGCTCCCCGTCGCAGCAATAATGACGGAACCCTATTTAGTGTTGTTTGTTTTTCATCATTTCAACAGCCTTCAACCTGAAACATGATAAGAACAGCACAGCTGATAAACCACCCTTATTTTTATCTGTTTTCTGTCGGAGTAGTTGCCAAGTGCAGAGACAGATTTTTCTAAATAACTTAAAAGAAGAGTGCATAACCCTGTGCTTCAGGCTGAGGCCAGCACAATTCAGTACATTTTCTATGTTCCAGAAAATTCTAGCAAAAAGGGAAGAGGACAGCACTTTTAAATCAAGCCTCGCATTAGGCTGGTCCCTGTTACCCATGAAGGAAAACCAAATCTAAGTTGTCTTCCAGAATGACAATAATTCAACTAAAGAAAACCAAATTATTGACAAACTTTTGCGTTAAAAACAAGCCAAACCAAAACAAAAGAAAATGATTTCAGGGAGAGACAGACTATGCAATCCATTAAACAAGTGCGCCTACTAGGAAACTGTTATTACTTCAATATTATCATTCATCCAGTTATAACATTTGTTTTCAATTTCTAAAAACATGATTGAGTTAGTCCCACGAGTTGAAATATGCTTAATGTCCCGTGATGCGATACGGTAGTAATGTACAGAAAGAAAACATTAAGAGGCATAAGGGGGCTATTTTGTAATAAAATCATTCTGGGGATGTGCTTAAGAACTGGCTCTCCTGAGTAATCTGGTGGAGTTTTAATGCTGACCCGTTACTGCTACTTCCATGATCTGGCAAAGAAAGACAGCAGAATTTAGATATTTTACAGTACATTTCACTGGGTGCAAAAACAGTAAACTATAGACCAAAACTCATGGTGAGTATTCTGTACATACTTCAGCTCGTAATATGATTGGCTATTATAGCTCAGCTGTAATGAGAATGGCATTCATGAACTGCAGGGGGAATAAAGAAGGACATCTACGAGAATGGAGTGAGTTTTATGACTAAAAACTATAAGACTAATCAGATGATTATCTTAAAACTGTGAAGTGATTTTGATGTAGCTGCCATTTTGAAACTTTCTCTTTTTTGTTAAATATTAACATTTAAATATTCAGCTTTACTGGTCGAGAATGTTTGGGGTTCTCTACCAAAATCTGATGCCTAAGTATTTTAGTGATATGTCCTGTGTCATCTCTTTTACCTAGAATGATAAAAAAATATATAGAGATTTTTATGACATAAATATCCACCTGCCTAATTCATTTTTATATATTATTTTAAAATAAAAATTTAAGAAATGAACAAACTGCCACTGAAGTGCAGATCCGTCCATGTCATTAACCGCAGGCTCCATGTGGCTGTCTGGGAGGCCACTGCGCAGTGTCCATGAAAATTTCAAATGCACACGTTTTTTGATGCGGCCCCTTCACTTCCAGAAATCTGCCCCAGAGGTGTGTGCACATATTCACAGAGTCTTTGAAAGGGCTGTTCATTGGAGCATTAGGTGAAATAGCAAACTCAATAGATAAAACAATTATTATGAGTAAGGCTATGGATAAACTATGATATATGAATACCTGTTGTATTTACAACAACAACAACAAAAGGTTTCCAAGAGCCCACCTAAATATGCTGCAGAGGGATATAAACACCATGATGCCACTATAGTTCTAAAAAGTCCACACAACAAGATTATGTATTTTTATATGATACACGTTGATGCGTAAAACTTGATCTGTAAAGATATACAAATTAGAACAACAGTGACCTCTTAGTGGAGACTGAACTGGATGTTAAGGGGAACTTTCACTTTATTTGAAGTGTTTGCTTTTTTTTTGGGGGGGGGTGGAAGGCAAGGACAACATACTCATGTAATAATGGAATTTAAAAGAAAGGTAAAATAACGGATAAAAAGTAACTATTATAAAAACAAAAGATCGATAAACATTTTAGGCATCAAAGAAGTAGAGGCAGAAGATGAAGCCTCATGCCCCAGCTTGGGAACACTACCACAGACAGACTCTCAGACGTCTGGGTGGTTGGCGGCTCCCTGCTGCTCACACTTGGTTCTTCCATCTAGTGCCAGTTTTTTTTATAGAGAGGAGAATGCTTAGTAGGGTTAGAACAAGCAAAAGTTAGGATGAGATCCCCCAGAACTTTGATCACCCTAGAAGGAAAAAGTGCACCCCACTCTTGTGTGGCATCTGCTGATGATCCAAAGGTCACACTTCAGCATCAGAGATGAAGCAGAGACTATGCAGAGAGAAACTGACCTGAAAGGGGTCATGGTCTAGAATATCGTGAGGACATGCCGACCTGCCCAGATCATATTTTCTTCAGGCATTTTATTTTTCCATGTTGGGTAAAGAGGGATTTCTTAACAAAGAAAAAAGCCTACAAAACCAAAATCCACATGGGCCTAATCTTATTTTTTTCCAAGCATTTTGAATAAAACAAGAATTCTCCTAAGACTTTTGTATGATATTGGCTCTGTCCCCACATTATCTGCCAAACACATTATTCTTAAAATGTGATGCTCAGGAAAAATGAGGAGGCTAATGTAAAAAAACACCTGAATATGGCATAGCTGGTCTTATTTTGCAGAAGGACAGAGGAGGCCATTAGGTATAGACAGAAACAGACTCAGCTGGCCCAGATAATAGGTAGTTGACCTGAATCTGATTGAGGTCAATTGAATGATGCTATAAAGTATAAGGAACTACATCATTTTCACAGAGATTTTTGTTGTAAATGGCCGTATCAGTCCAGTCCATGCTCTATATTGTTTAGAATGAAACAAAGTCATTGACACCAGCCCTTCAGAAGTAAAGCTGCACAGGTGTGTACTGCTCAACTCAAAGACAGTAACAATCACGTAGACTACAACGGTACAACCTGTTCAGTCCACACAGTAGGGTCGCCATCAGCAACATAAGTGCTATTATTACTCACTCAGGTAAGCTGAGTCAAACAGAAGGTACCCCAATTTTAGCAACACTATCTCAGCTGTTTTCTAAAGCATTTAAGATGTTTTCTAACAAAGACAAGATACTGGGGGGTTGTTTTTATTTTAATGCAATTATCTCCATTTAAACATAAATGGACAAATGGTTTTGAACACTTTAACCAGGGGGTTACAAACTGGTAGTTCTATGTTTTGTTTGGCCCTTTTGTTTGAAGCCCACAAGCTTTTATGAGGCAGCGAGAATCTCAGTCTCCACACAGTTTACCTTGGGTCTAGTCTAGTGGAGGGCCTGCCTCACTTGTGTCTATCACCCTGCAGACCTCCAGCAGCCCGTTGTGTTGGAGTCCTCAGGGGCCTAATCTGGGGTCTTAAACTCACAGGTTTCTGAATTAATGCATCAGTACTGTTCACTGCCTCTTCCAACTCACCTGCCTACTTAGATTTTCTTGAAGGAAGACAGTGAGACTTAGGTAGGGTTAGGAATTTGACCAAGATCACATGGCTGTTACTAGTAAAGTTGCAACTCGGGTCCATGCTGCCTCTTTCCCCAACTCATGTTCCCAGCAATGAAGTTTTACTGAAAACAGATGATAGTTTTCCTTAGAGCTCCCAAGATGGACCCAAAGTTCATGATTCCATCAATTTACGCTGCAACAATATTGGTCCAAAAGAGATATACTGGCCAGTAATTGTTTTTCCATCATGAAACATTAGATCCCTCACTCTATTCATCTGCACTGAGAGAAATTAATTAAGGGGGTTTTAAAGCTCTGTTAGAAAAGATCTTTGTGGGTCAATTCCAACATGGCTGCAGAATAGGTAGAAAATACATATATCTCCCAGCACCAAAGTGGATTTACAGCTACATTACAGAGCAATAAACTTGAATAACCAACTGATGGACAGCTGAACAGGAGTGTTTATCTAAGGTTTTACAGAAGAAGTCACATAGTGACTGGTAGGAAAGGTAAAGACACGGCAAAGGCTGGCCCACATACCCACATCCAGCAGCTGAGAAGTGGGAGGGATATCTCAGCTGCAAAAGTCATGCCTGAGGATTTTAGGATCTCGACACCACACTAAGACCCCAACCCAGGACACTAGGGTCAGGAGAAGAATCCTGGCAGTGAAAGTCAGCAGGGACTCTGTATGCCTTGAAGAGTAGGGAGTCAGACTGCTGGTCAGAAACCAGGTGCTCTGTTAAAGGACCAATGCACAGGAGCTTGCTCTAGGGTACTCAGTGGGGCTCTAGTACTGGGAAGGCCACTCAGGGCATACAGGAGTCATAAACAGAAGATCTGGGTGTTGTGGCCCAGAGGAGAGATCTGGAGGATAAGCCACTAAGGTCCCTGTTCTGAGTCCCTGTCCCAGCCATCAGGTGCCATCTTCCCAGGGTCCAAAACTCTGATTGTTATAGCACCAGCCTGGAAAATGCACTACCCTGGTTTTCTAGCTACTACTGACACCACTCTGCCAAGCTTGAGTCCTGCAGAAAGGTCTGTTGGCTGCTCCCAGTAGAAAACTTTTGTGTGCACTTTTCCCGGAGAAGCTCTAAGCAGACACTCAGACAGCACTCAGCTGTGCAACTTTGGAACTGGGGCCACTCCTGCCCCACTCCTGCAGTCTTGGCCAGTTTCGCCTCCAATGGGAGACTGTTTTGATTTGTCCTCCCAAGTCCCAATGGCCCCATTCTGCTAAACTCAGTTCTGTGGTGGGAAAGGGAGTGCTGCTCAGAGTTGGGACCTTCGGTGTCTCCCTCAGAGGCTCTTGTCTGGGACTTGGACAGGCTCTGGGTTGTGAGGCTGGCCGCAAAGAAAGGTGGGGGTCGGGTGGGGAATGAAGTGCTTGCTTCCCTCCTGCGGCTCAGCTGGCACCACTCCCAGTGGGCAACTGTTTTGATCTGTTCTCCCAAATCCCAATGGCCCTGCCCTGCTGAGCTCAGCCCCAGGGAGGGATGGAGTGCTGTGCATAGCTGGGACCTTTGGAGCATTTCTCCCTGGGAGCCTCTTGTCAGAGACTCAGATGGTTTCTGGGTTGTGGAGCACTGGTGTGTTTGGGGGGACCATCCTTCCCCAACCTGAGACTGCAACAGGCCCACTCTCCCAGTGGGAGACTAACTTGACCTGACCTTCCAACTTTTCAGTGCCCCTGACCTGCAAAGGGGCCAGATGGTTGCATCCGACTATAGTAAGCTTCTCCTGGGGGCAGGGATCCTCGGACCTTTTATTGATCTACCTCCAGCTCAGAAGTGGAGGAAACCGACACTTGTTCACAGACTGGGCTTTCCCATGCACATGAAGGCCCAGCGATGCAGCCACAAACAGTGAATAATGAGGCAGCTCTGACAGGTAGCCCAAGGTCAGTTACACACAACATCTGACACTGACCTACACCAGAACTTGCCTAGATGAACCCAGAACCAACACAACCAGTGGTGGGCTTCAGACCACACCAGAATTCAACCCAAGTAACCACATGAATGACACACCCGAAGGGGGATTCTGGCAGACACCAGGACCTGCTGAGAGCAACTCCATCCCTGGGGGTGGCATTGAAGTAGCAAAGGTTAAAGATAAATAAAGACTCTTAAGAGCAGCAAAAGAAAGAGTTAGGGATCTGCAAGGGAACTCCCATAAGGCTGTCAGCTGATTCCTCAAAAAACACTTAGGGCCAGAAGGAACTGGCATGAAACGTTCAAAGTGATGAAAAGCAAGGACCTACAACCAAGACTACTCTGCCCAGGAAGGATATCATTTAAAATTGGAGGGGAGTAAAGAGTTTCCCAGACCAAAACAAAACAAAACAAAAACAAACAAGAAACAACATTTAAAGTAGTACCACCAAACCAGTATTGTAAGAAATGTTAAAAGACCTTAAGAAGAAGAAAGAAAAAGGGGAACATAGGTATAGAAGATAAAATGGCAGCAAATAAGGACCTATCAATAATAACTTTAATTGTCAACAGAATAAATGTTCCAATAAAAAGACATAGCTGAGTAAATATGAAAACATGACCCATATATATGCTGCTCACAAGAGGCCGCTACAGAACAGAAGATGCAACACATAGACTGAAAATGAAGGGATGGAAAAAAGGGATGGCAAAGTGGGAACTGAGAAAACATACTTCAGCACAATAAAGGCCATATATAACAAACCCGTAGCCAACTTAATTCTCAGTGGGCAAAAACTGAAAGTGTTTCCTTTAAGATCAGAACAAGACAGAGGCATCACTTTCACCACTCTTATTCAGCATAGCACTGGAAGTTCTAGCCATAGCAGTGATACAATGAAGAAGAAATAAAATGCATCCAAATTGAAAAGGAATAAGAAAAACTGTTGTTATTTGCAGATGACATGATAACTGTCTACAGAGAACCCTAAATACTCCACCAAAAACCTACCAGAACTGATAAATAAATTCAGTAATGTAGAATACAAAATTAGTATTTAAAAATTGGTGGCATTTTTACATACCAATAATCAACTATCAGAAAAGAAAGTAAAAAACAAACAAAAATCCCATTTACAATTGCATCAAAAGGAAAAATAAGCAATAAATTTAACTGGGAAGGTAAAAGACCTGTACTTGGAAAACTATAAAGTACTGAAGAAAGGAACTGAGGAAGTTACAAATAAGTGGAAGCATATGGAGTATTCATGGAGATAAAGTATATCATCATTAAAGTGCCCATATTCCCAAAGCAATCTATAGATTCAATGCAATTCCTATTGAAATACCAATGGCATATCTCACAAAACTAGAATATTCCAAAAATTTGCACATAACCACAAAAGAACTCTAATAGCCTCAGAAATCCTAGAAAAGAAGAACAAAGTGGGAGGTATTGTGCAAACTGATCTCAAACTATATACAAGACCATAATAATCAAAACAGCATAAAAGTAGGCATATTAATCAATGGAACAGAGAGAGACACCAGAAACAAACCCCACGCCTTCGGGGTCAATTAATATTTGACAAAGGAGGCAAGAATATACAATGGAGTGGGTAAAGGTAGTCTATTCAATAAATCACATTGGAAAAATAGAACAGGTATATATAAAAAAAGAAACTAGACCCCTTTCTTACACCATACATAAGAATAAACTCAAAATGGATGAAGACTTAAATATAAGTCCTGAAACCACAAAAATCCTAAAAGAAAACCCAGGCAATAAAATCAAAGACATTTCTCACAGCAATAATTTTTCTGATATATCTCCTCAAGCAAGGGAAATAAAAGTAAGAGTAAACATATGGGATTATATCAAACTAAAAAAATATATCACAGCAGAGGAAACCATTAACAAAATGGAAAAAACCCTCCCACCCACCAAATGAGAAAACATATTCTTTGAAGATCTATCTGATAAGGGGTTAATATCCAAAATTTATAAGGAACTAAAAAAACTCAGTAACAAAGAAACAGACACTATTAAAAAAGAGGCAAAGGACCTGAATAGACACTTTTCCAAAGAGAATATACAGATGGCACTAGACATAGAAAAAGACGCTCAATGTCAGTATTCATCAGAGAAACGCAAATTAAGACCATAATGAGACATCACCTTACAGTTATTGAATAGCAATCATCAATAAGTCAACAAACAGCAAGTGCTGGTGAGGATGAAGAGAAAGGGACACCCTTTTGCAGTGTTGGCGGGAATGCAGACTGGTACAGCCACTGTGGAAAACAGTATTGAGAAACGTCAAAAAAACTAAAAATGGAACTGCCTTTTGACCCAGGGATCCCACTTCTGGCAATATAGCCTAAGAAATCCAAAACACTAATTCAAAAGAACATAAGTGCCCTTATGTTCATTGCAGCATTATTTGCAACCACCAAGGTATGGAAGCAGCCCAAGTGTCCATCAGCAGATGAGTGGATAGAGCAACTATGGAACATTTACGCAATGGAATATGACTCAGCCATATAAAAAATTTTTTTACCCTTTGTTTTTATTTATTTAATTTTAATTGTTGTTCATGTACAATTTTCTGCCCTTTACCCCCATCCCAGCCCACCAGCCCTTTGCGACAGCATGGATGGACCTGCAGAACATTATGTTAAGTGAAATAAGCCAGGCAGAAAAAGATAAATGCCTTATGGTTTCACTCATATGTGGAGTCTAATGAACAAACCGAACTAACAAGCAACACAGAGACAGACTCATAGATGGAGAGCTGGGTGACAACTATGGGCTGGGGTCAGAGGGTAGAGAGACTGAGCAAAAAGGAAAAAGGACACATGGACAGGGACAACAGTGTGGTGACAGCGCGGGGTGGGGAGGCGGGTATAATGGAAATAAATGGTAATGGAACAAATACAATGAAAATTACTGCGCAAAAAAAAAAAGCAGTGAAGTCACCACTCTTGCCTAAGGAGGTGCTCAGGGTAGGGACACAGGCATGACCTCCCTTCCTGATGACAGAGCCCAACAGAACTTGGAACCCTGGTAACTAGGCAGCCGCATTCTAAAACTGCCCCTAGCCGGCTCATTCGGTTAGAGAAATTTGCCCCTGACAGAATGTTTTCTTGTCGTCTGTTGGTGTCCAGAGGCCGTGGCCTCAGAGGGAGCCATGAGAATAATATGTTCCACCGTGGCTGCCACTGGATCTGTTCTCTGCCCAGATGACTGTGGCCCTTTTTATGAAGGGGACTCAGAGGTAACACGAGGAGGCTCAGGGTGGTTGTTTAGGCCAGACCACCACTCTCATCCCACCTGATTGGCTCTATGGCTGCACCCCCTGCCGTGGATGTGTATGGGGGTTCATATGGGGAGGGCCTGCCCAATCAGGAACGAGCTGAGGTAGGGCTGAAACCTGCTGGGCTGGTCATGTTCACACCCCAGGTCAAGGCTGGCTGGGTGGATCTGGAGTGTGGTTGGTGCCCTCTGTCCAAGGTTTATCCCAAACCCTGGAGGTGAACCTCATTTCCCCTGGGTGGAGGTCTGTGCAGACACAGGGCTGGGCCTGATCCTGGAGCAGAAGGTCTAGTGGGCAAAAGCAGCAGTGACTAGGGTTGGGCAGGGACTGAGGCCCCTGGACTGGCTGCAGGTCACTGTCATTGAGAAGCTCAACTCAGGAGGAACAGTAGCTGGTGGACAAAGACCCCCGCTCCATCTCTACCAGTGAGGGGCAGGTGTGCCATGTCACCTAGACTCAGAACATGCCCAAGGTGACTGTGACCACCTGGGGATCTAGGGAACCAGGGCCAGTGGATGGCTGGAGAAGGACACAGACCCTGAAGCTGCACAGGCTCCCCAGGCAGCTCGATTTCTGACTTCAACCTGGGGCAAGGTGTCCATGCTAAATGAAGCAGGCTGGAGGACCTGGAGCCCAAGGAGGCAGAGCCCGAGCGAGAAGCTGGGGGAAAGGGGGATGGGGTAGGAGTGGAGGTGCATGTGAGCCTACAGGGAGGGGTCAGTGCCAGACACGCAGGGAGTGCCGGCAGAGGCTGGCCTGGAGCAAGACCAGCCTCTGACCGCCCATGCACTGGACTGCACACTGGGCTCCGACTGTGTCCTGTCTCTGGGGGGCACATGGAAATGCAGGCACCTGGGTGAATTTCTCTCCTATTGTTACTTCAGCATGAGCCCAAGAGGCAAAGCCACTTTCTGCTTCAGCACCTGTTGTACATCCTGAAGAGCTCCATGCAGGGGCAGACCAGGAATCTGCTCCAAACCCACAGGGGTGTCCACCTCCAGCAGCCACTCCAGCTGCACCTCTGGAGCCAGTGCTAATCTGAGCATCTCCTATCCTGACTGATGTCCCTCCACCCCTGCCTGAGGAGCCCTCCCTGGAACCTGCCCTGGTTCCTGCCACAGAGGAGGGGCTGCCTCTGGAAGATGCAGCAGGGCCAGCTCTGGGGCCACCTGTGGAACCTGCTGTCCTTTTCTCAGCAAAAGAATTTGTTTTACCTCCATTCTTTGACATTATTCTTTATTTTCTTTTATTATGTTTTTCATTTCTCCATGGCACGATTCAATTTTTTATATTTTTATATTCATTATTTGGGGCATTTTAGTTGTTTTTTTCTTGTATTTTTTTCTTTTTAGCCTTTGTTTTTCCATGGTGTGATTAATTTTAAGTCGTAAAAATTATTGCCTGTATTTTAAATTGTGCCGTTCCTAAGCGTGATGTACATTCACGATGCTGTGCCAGAATCACCACCACTGTCCAGTTGCAGGAGGCTCCACCTCCCCAGAAGGAAACCCTGCACCGGAAGTGCCCACTCCCCTCTCCTCCTGCCCGGCAGTGCTTGACCTGCTCTCTGCCTCTGTTCCTGTACCTGTTCTGGAGGTTTTCTATGAATGAGATCTTACAACAGGTGTCTTTTTGTGTCTGCTCACATTTTTTTTTTTTAATCTGAAATAGCATTTTGATTATTTCAAAGGGAAATTCAGATAGATTAGAGATTACAAGTTAAAAAGAAAGAAGCCCTTTTAGTCAGTGTGCCGATAATCTTGGGATAGAAACCACTGTGCAAAGCGTGATCTCAGAACCAGAAGTCAGCCAGAGTCCTTGAATATACCAAAAAATTCAAGAGGAGGGAAGATCCCAAGCTCTTTTCACCAGGCCAGCATTATCCTAATACTAAAACCAGACAAAGACACTAAAAAGAAAAAAGGAATATAGGCTGGTATTTCTGATGAACATAGATGCAGAAATCCTCAACAAAATATTAGGAAACCAAATCCAGCAATACATTAAAAAGATCATACACCATGATGAAGTGGGATTTATTTCTGAGATACAACATTGGTACAATATCTGCTAATCAGTTAAGTGATACCACCACATAAAGAAAATGGAAGGTAAAAAATTGTATGATCATATAATAGATACAGAAAGAGCATTTGTTGGAATCTAGTGCACACTGATGATAATGACTCTCAGCAAAGTGGGAACAGAGGGAACATACTTCAACATAAAGGCCATATATGACAAACCCATAGCCAAGATCATACTCAATACGAAAGAACTAAAAGCATTTTCCTTAAGATCAGGAACAAGATAGGAATGTTTGCTTTCACTACTTGTACTCAACATAGTACTGGAAGTCCTAGACACAGCAGTCAGACAAAAAGAGGAAATAAAAGACATGCAAATTGGAAAGGAAGAAGTAAAACTGTCATTAATTGCAGATTATAGTATACTGTATATAGGGAACCCTAAAGATTCCACCAAAAACTACTAGAACCAATAAATTCAGTGAAGTAGCAGGATACAAAAGAAATATTCAAATATCAGTTGCATTTTTGTATCAAAAAGGGAAACTGGGAACATCATCTCACTTACAAATGAATCAAAAAATAAAAATAAAATACTTAGGATTTTAGTTAACCAAGGATGTAAAATGCCAGAACTTGGAAAATTATAAGACACTGAAGAAAATACAAATAAGTGGAAGTATATAACATGTTTATGGATAGGAAGCATTAACATATCATTAAAATGTCCATACTACCAAAAGCAATCTATAGATGAAAACACAAATCCTATTAAGATTCTAATGACATAGTCTACAGAATTAGAACAAGTATCTCAAAAATTTATATGGAACCACAAAAGGCCCCACATAGAAACAGCAGTCCTGAGAAAGAATAACAAAGCGGGAGGAATCATGCTACCTAATATGAAACTAAGGCCGCAGTAATTCAAAACAGCCTGGTACTGTCATAAAAACAGATCTATAGACCAATGGAACAGAATAGAGAGCCCAGAAATAACCTACACCTTGATGGTCTGTTAATATTTGACAATAGTGGCAAGAACATACAACAGGGTAAAGAAAGCCTATTCATTAATTGTGTTGGGAAAACTGGGCAGATACATGCAAATAAATAAAAATAATAAATAAATAAACCACTTTCTTACATCACATACAAAAAAACTCAAAATGGATTAAAGACTTAAACGGAAGACTTAAAACTATAAAAATCCTAAAAGAAAATATAGGCAGTAAAATTTTGAATATTTCTCATAGCTATTTACATATGAGTATATACACATATATTTATACATATATTGATATATATCCTAGGCCTGGGAAACAAACAAACAAACAGACAAATGGAACTACATCAAACTAAGAAGCTTTTGCACAGCAAAGGAAACCATTAACAAAATGAAAAAAAAAACCAACAGCCCACTGAATAGGAGAACATATTCTTTAATGATACATCTGATAAAGGGTTAATATCCAAAATTTATAAGGAACTGAAAAGAGTTCAACACCAAAGAAAGAAACAACCCAATTAAAAAAGGACAAAGGACCTGAGGAGACACTCCTGCAAAGAGGACTTACAGATGGGCAATAAACATGAAAAGGTGCTCAACCTCCTTAATCATCAGAAAAATGCAACTTAAAACCACAATGGGATACCACCTCACACCTCTCAGAATACCTATCAACAATAAATCAATAAACAGCAAGTGTTGGTGACGATGTGGAAAGAGGGGAACCCTGGTGCACTCACTGTTGGTGGGAATGCAGACTGGTGCAGCTGCCGTGAAAAACAGTAAATTAAAAAATGGAACTGCATTATTGATTCAGCAATTCCAATTCTGGGGATCTGAAGAAACCCAAAATACTAATTCAAAAATATATATGCACCCCTATGTTCATTGTGGTTTTTTAAAAAAATATACAATAGCCAGAATTGGAAGTAGCCCAAGCGTCTCTCGGTAGATGGCTAAAAAAAAATGCCGTGGTATATTTACCCAATGGAATACTACTTGTTTGTAAAAAGAAGGATAATATCTTTTGTGACCTGGAGCAAAGATGGACCTGGAGAGTATTATTTAAGTGAAATAAGCCAATCAGAGAAGACCAATACCATATGATTTCACTTATATGTGGATTCTAATGAAACTAAAAAAACAGAAACAGACTCATCAATCTATAGAACAGAGTAACAGCTGTCAGAGGGAGGGGGATTTGAGGGCTGGGTGAAAAAGATGAAGAGAGTCAGAAAAAATAACGGGCATGGAAAGCAATATGGTGATTACTAGAGTAAAAAGGGGGTGGGAGGCGTGGAAGAGGGAAAAGGGGGTAAATGGTGGCAGAAAGAGACTTGACATTGGGTGGTGAGCATACAGTGCGGTATGGGTTTGATGTGTTAGAGTTGAACACCTGAAACCTGTGTGGTTTTATCACCAATGTCACCACAATAAATTTTATTAAAAAATCTCCCTTTACCTGGCTATGTATTAATTAGTCATATTGTTGTCAGCTTTAATACAGGTAGGTAGTTAGGTGACTTTCATACATGTAGTATCCATACATGCTGACCACTTAATTGGTGAAAACATGTATTAAGTGTATTGGGAATGACATCCTGGTCATGCCTGAGGATGGGAACAGAGAGAGTGGTGTTTGCCTCTCATGCAGGGCAATAGCAGGAGATGCAAAACATACTCATGAGGCTGTGGCACCAAACAGGTGGAAGCTAATATTCTGTAATTCAATTCAATAACTACAAGATGATTCCTCTTCTATCCATCAATCACCATACAATGTACCACCGGGCACGTTTGCCTTATACACCCATTCTAAGTGATCTGTATATGTTCCCAGGCAGTGCTAACACACAGATTCCTGGGTTCTGCCCAAAGATCCAGTTCAGTAGCACTGGCATGGTACCCAAGACTGTGTTTCCTACAAGCTCTGTGATGCTGATGATGCTGGTCCATAGGCCATACTTTGGGTAACAAGGATATAGAGACACTCCTCTTCTAATAGTTTAATAAGTAAATGACAGCAAAAAGATGTATAAAATATTGTCCTAATAATCTATGCATGTATGTATGTGTGCTTATATATACATTTAAAAAATCTTGATCTGATTTAAAAGTCCAATGCAAAGGGGCAGACTGCAAAGGCTATTTTAAAAAATGTAAGGTTTGTCTTTTTTTTTTTAAGACTATCTCCATATAACTTCAAATACATGGAATTATCCTGTAATAAAACTCAGACACCAGAGGCCACCTTGGAAGTGTTCTTCTCCAGAAACAACCCCAATGTAAGCAAATCAGATACCATGCAATGAGACCAAAAGTATTTTTCCAAAAACAGAAAGACAAACATTCAAGCAAGAGAACCCTGATTGGACAGGCACAATAGAAAGATAACAGAACTATTTTTAAGCTGCACTGTATGACCAGGGGCACAGAAAAATAGTTTGAAATAGGAAGTTTTCATGCTGATCACATGAAATAAAAATCACTGTTCAAAAGCAGCAACATTAAAAAATGCAGCTTAGTTTGTAGCATGAATTTCACTCTGGGAATATTACAAAGCAAATTGCAGGTACAGCTGGGAAAACTCAGTGATACCCCTGCCCAGATCTCAGCTATTAGCTTATAAAAATATTTGCACATTTCCTGCAGATGTCTAGATCCCTTTCTTTGCTAGTTATTTTAATTCAGAACTCATTATTGACAGCTGTTTGTTCTGATGGAACCTAATTGCTCTTTTACCAGACTCAGCTGCACGCAGGCTGATTTCCGTTCTCTTAAACAGAGTATATTACATATAAACACAAGCAGGAAAAAAATAGCCAATTAACTAAATACGTGTGCATAAAATGATTCATTGAGATCACTGATCAAGTAATGTATCTAACTGCAACACAGGTCAAAGGAAATTAGAACACTTACAGCTTACAGTATTAAATATAATTATATGGGAATATTCGTAAGCATTAAAATATATAGATGATGAGTGGCAGCATCTGAAAATTTACCCTGTTATTAAAGAAACTTACAAATTACTACATTTGAGTACTCAGCAGGGCATTTAATCTACTTAAGGATCAACTCAAGGATTTCTATCTGACGGCCTCTATAAGCACACAGAACCTGAGACGCCCACCATAACTAAGTCCAGCCAGGAGGAATGATACATAACGTGTGGTCATTTTACCATGCAGATAATCCTTTCTCTGAAGGGGAGAGTCTCTGGGGACCCACCAACTCTTTACCCTGAAATCCAATCATGGCTGTGGTTAGCTACTTTCCCTCAGTTTACCGGAAGAGGAATACAAATTTGTTGAAGTCAAAAGCTATTTCCTCTGGAAGATTCTCTTTGAAGGCAGTGCCTCATGCTAGCAGCTCCCCAAGAGACTAAGGAACAGGTTGGCAATGTTCATTCTATCTAATGCCTTGGCAGCCTCGCTCACTGAGTCTGCACCAATTTTGGGACCCCAAGCTGCCTTTCTTAGCGGACTGGAACCTCTGAAGCAGGATAAACCAAGGGCTGGATCCAACAGAGACCACATAAGTAGTAAGTATACTGCACTTGAGAAGAGCAATAGCTCGTTTTATTTCCCCTCTGCCTGTTCTGGAAATGGAGGGAATGTGGTGTTCAGGGATGAGCAAACTGCTCCTTAGTAAGGAACCCATTCAAGGAAAATGAACTTTTTCTTAACATCAGGGACACTATATGGTGCTTCCCTTTCTGGGGGCACAAAGTGCTTCTGTTTGCAGACTTAATCTACCTCATATAGGGAGGAAGATATTGGGAATGGGAAGTTATTGCGCTGATAATTCTCAGGGATGCAGCATACATTTCCATTAATAGCAGACATAATGCTAATTAGAATGCAAGCCCCAGACTCAACATCCACAAGACCTTACATAATGAATGTAAAGTATCCTGCTGGGCTTGGGGCCCACAAAAATCTGGTCCGTAGCCCACTCCCAGCCTCTCCCCCAACTAAGTAACAATGAAAACCATTTTATTTGGCCTTTAAGAATACTGCTACCACCTTATTTTTTTACCTACACAGTGCAGATTTTACCCTTTAGAACTCTTGCCTGGCTTTGCTCCTGGTATTGTTCTGAATAGTGACAGTTCCCCTCCATCTTCCCTTATTCATCACATATCTACGGAGTGTCTTTTTCATGTGTGTCCGAGCTCCAGGGGAGAGGGATGCATTGGGAGACTCTGAGACACCATTTCTGACCTTGTATCTCCAGTGGCGGGACATCCCAGTCCAGGGAAGAAACTGGCATTTCTCCTATGGAATTAATGTTCACCATATTGAAAAAGCTTCCTTTTTTCCTTGAAGGTTAAATCTTTACTAATAAAAATAATTTAAACAAAAAGTATTGACTGACTTGATGAAACTACGCGCCATATTTTGCCATGTATAATGCACACACACATTTCTGTGTGTGTTACACATGGGATTATTATTCCCATGGTATGTAATTACTACACCTATGTATAATGTACAACCTTATTTTTCCCTAAAAAATTTGGGCAGAGGACTTCCACCAAGATGGAGGCTTAGGTGGAAGCACTGCCCCTTCTCGCACAACCAAGTTTAAAAACAAAGTTTTTAAACAAAGTTTTATCAACAAAAACGCAGCCAAACCACAGAAAACTGAACTACACGAAAGTCTGACAACAACGAACCCTTCAGCCAAACCGGTAAGAGGGGCAGAGCCAGCAGCAGAGCGGGGTCGGGCAGGAAAGATCCACCGGACCAACCGACTGACCGACCAACCGGGGCGTGCAACCCCAGGTGCACCAGCAGCCGTGGGTGGATCCCAGGTGAAGAGAAGCGGGTGGACCCACTGAGGGCGCAAGGCAGTGGACTCACTGAGGACTGACCACGGTCACACATTCGCGAGCAGATAAACTGGTGAAGGAGCGAGTGGTGAGACGGACCATGCAGGTCCCAGCAGCAGAAAGCAGCAGAGGGGACCATTATTGTCCCTCTCTGACCCGCCCCCACATATAGCATCACAAACCAGAGACCTGGGTGGCCCCGCCCTGGTGAACAACTAAGGCTCCACTCCTCATAAGTAATAGGCACGAACAGATCAAAACATGGCTCAAGAACAACTCAGAGCCCCAGAACCCATAACTCTAAGCGATGAGGAAATAGCAAAACTTTCAGATGCACAGTTCAAAACACTGGTGATCAGGATGCTCACAGAACTGGTTGATTGTAGTCACAAATTAGAGGAACATATGAAGATAAACTAACTGAAATGAAGAGAAATGCACAGGAAACCAATAGTAATGGAAAGGAAACTGGGACTCAAATCAAAGGAGCGGACCAGAAGGAGGAAAAAAATGACCAAACAGAAAAGGATGAAGAAACAAGAATTCAAAAAAATGAGGAGAGGCTTAGGAACCTCCGGGACATCTTTAAACGTTCCAACATCCGAATTATAGGGGTGCCAGAAGGGGAAGAGGAACAGCCACCAGTGGAAAACTTATTTGAACAAATAATAAAGGAGAACTTCCCCAATCTAACAAAGGCAATAGATTTCCAGGAAATCCAGGAAGCTCAGAGAGTCCCAAAGAAGTTGGACCCAAGAAGGAACACACTAAGGCACATCATAACTACATTAGCCAAGATTAAAATGAAGGAGAGAATCCTAGAAGCAGAAGAGATAAGGGGACAGTCACCTACAAAGGAGTTCCCATCAGACTGTCAGCAGATTTCTCAAAAGAGACCTCACAGGCAAGAAGGAGCTGGAAAGAAGTATTCCAAGTCATGAAATCCAAAGACCTACATCCAAGATTGCTCTATTCAGCAAAGCTTTCATTTAGAATGGAAGGGCAGATAAAGTGCTTCTCAGATAAGATCAAATTCGAGGAATTCATCATCACCAAGCCCTTACTATATGAAATGTTAAAGGGACTTACCTAAGAAAAAGAAGATAAAAAAGATGAACAGTGAAAGGACAGCAAACTCAGTTATTAACAACCACACCTAAAACAAAAGCAAACTAAGAGGACAGCTAGATCAGGAGCAGAACCATAGAAATAAAGATCACATGGAGGGTTAGGAACAGGGGAGTGGGAAGAGGAGAAGGGGGGAGAAGGTACAGAAAATAAGTAGCATAGATGGTAGGTAGAAAATAGATAGGGGGGAGGGCAAGAATAGTATGGGAAATATAGAATCTAAAGAACTTGAGACACGTGGTCATAAACTAAAGGGGGTGGAATGGTGGGGGAGGGGGTGTGCAGGGTGGAGGAGAATGAAGGGGGGAAATAGAACAACTGTAATGGCATAATAAAATATATTTTTAAAAATAAAATTTGGGCAAAATGGTGCACATTATATATGGCAAAATATGGTATTTTGTTTTCACATAAGCATGACAGGGAACATAGTCTTCTCTCTGATAGTATGTATTTTTATGTGTCATTTTGACAAATGGAAAGAATGTGAATTTTACAGGTTCAAAAGCTGGCTCTTCACCTGCAAATCATGTGATATTAGGTCATTTATTCTCCCTGAGCCTCAGTTTTCTCACTTGTAAAATGTAAACACATTACTTAAGGTTGCTGTAAGGCTATTGTTGGCAAAATGACTTATAATTAATAGCTTTTTGATAAATGTTAATTTTCTTACTCTTCTTTTCCTATGAATTAAGGATGTAGAGTTGCATGTTCTACTCCAGTTGGCCTAATGGCAGGGTAGATATGCAACCTTCATATTCTTGCATGGTTTATATTAAGGACTTACATGAATGAATTTATTAAACTAATATTCCATTTTATTTCCTGACTTGTACCTTCTCAGAAAAAAACCACGCACAATTTCATCACATTTTGGACTTGAATGTGATATTAGCGCTGATCCAACCCCGCGTCTCTCAAAGTGCAGCGCCACAACCGGCAGCACCAGTATTGTCCGGGAATTCGTTAGAAATGCACATTTTTGGACCCACAGAATCAGAACCTGTGGGAGTGAGGCCCAACAACCTGAATTTCAACAAGCTCCCAGGGATCCTGACACATGCTAAAGTTTAAGACCATCCAGCCAATCCAACCTCTTAAATTTTATAGATGGAGAGACTGAGCATCGGAGAACCAACATCAGGACTGAAATAAAATTTCTCAACTGCAGCTCAGTGCTTTTGTGAAGTTCTCTTTTCTTTCCCTTACCTCAAAGTAGGGACTATTGTTTGCTTTATCATTCCTTCCTTTCCACAAGCATATAGATATCTGTACGCATTAATCTCTACCGATGTCCATTTACCAATTTAACAACTAATGCAAACTTTCCCTTTGCCCCCAAAGCCCCGTCTGCTGGCCACTGCACCCGTTCTGCTCAAGGCTGGCAGACTGTTCTCTAGGATGTCTGTGCTCTTTTGTGGTGCCACTGGGTTTATTTCAAAATAACCAGTTTTTTTTTAGTTAAATAATTTAATTAAATATTAAATAAGCTGATGAGTTATGGTTATAGAATAAAAGTAAGTTGTTTCTGCAAAATCTAGGATAACTGCTTTGGGAATACTTGCTAAAAGTGATTTGTGACAGATCACAACCCCAAAAAGTACTGTGGAATTAGGTATTACTAGGACAACTGTAAATAAATGGAAAATGATTTATAAAAATCTAGAAGGATTCTATACTTGTTATTTCAAACCCATTAAATTCTTTCTTTATATTAAATAAATTAAAGCTTCTAACCATAGGTCACACTCAAAGAACAGTTCTTAATCCCACATTGAAGAACTAATGAGTTAATATAATATACACTTACGTACTTGAAGTTAATATTAACTGTACAGTATGTAATTTCTTAGGGTTCTTTGCTCTAAGTGAAGTTTTCTTTGACCAGATCTTCACTGAATAGACACATCAAGGTTTCTTCTGAATGGCCTTGACTGTGTTAGGCATCCTTGTGTGGTTGCTACGAGCCCTTTGAGGGAGATGCTTGCTGTTTTAGCTCCATACTGCATAGCTTGGAGCTCTGCAGGGTTTAGTGTTAATAAACATGTGTTATTTATTTACATACTTGACCGAGTGGTACTGATCGATTCACCAGTTACACTTGGTAGTTCATGGTCCTGTTTCATCACTGGGAGCCAAATTACCTTTTGTGATGGCGCTTCCTAGAGGCCTTTGAGAAGTTCCAAGAAGGGGAGGGTTCCAGGTGTAAGTAAGTTTCAGAAATTCCTGTTTGGAGATTCACAGTAGAGGTGCCTATTTTGTAGGGTTGAGGAACTCTTTGTAAAGCAGCCCAACTTAGTTTACCCCATACTTATTTAACTGTATAAAACATCATAATTACATTAGCCAAGATTAAAATGAAGGAGAGAATCCTAGAAGCAGCAAGAGCTAAGGGGACAGTCACCTACAAAGGAGTCCCCATCAGACTGTCAGCGGATTTCTCAAGAGACTTACAGGCAAGAAGGGGCTGGAAAGAGGTATTCCAAGTCATGAAATCCAAAGACCTACAACCAAGATTGCTCTATCCAGCAAAACTGTCATTTAGAATGGAAGGACAGATAAAATGCTTCTCGGATAAGATCAAATTCAAGGAGTTCATCATCACCAAGCCCTTATTATATGAAATGTTAAAGGGACTTATCTAAGAAAAAGAAGTTAAAAAAACATGAACAGTGAAAGGACAACAAACTCACAGTTATTAACAACCACACCTAAAACGAAAGCAAACTAAAAGGACAGCTAGATCAGGAGTGGAAACATAGAAATGAAGATCACAAGGAGGGTTAGCAACAGGGGAGTGGGAGGAGGAGAAGGGGGGAGAAGGTACAGAAAATAAGTAGCATAGACAGTAGATAGAAAATGGATGGGGGGAGGCAAGAATAGTATGGGAAATATAGAATCTAAAGAACTTGAGACACATGGTCATAAACTAAAGGGGGTGGAATGGTGGGGATGGAGGGTAGGGTGGAGGGGAATGAAGGGGGGGAATAGAACAACTGTAACAGCATAATCAATAAAAAAATAAATTAAAAAAACAACCAGCCCCAAGGACTCAAAGGGCACACACACTGACGAGTATTTTGAATTTTCTGAGTGACTTGCTTTCATATGTTCAAACTGTTATTTTGTTTCCATACCTTCATATTTGTGAAAATCAGAATGGGTACAAAAATCATTTGTCCGAATGTATATGCCAAGAGTTGTTTGGGAAATGGTCAACCCACAGACTTGGAAGACCATTATTTTTTTCTTTTGTTTTCACTTTTTCTAAATGAGGTAGCTAACCATTACTGAATTCAACTCTGCTTTCAAAGACTGAAAGAAGGAAAGCCTTAGGCAGGGGAATGTGAAGCATTAGATGTTAAATAACTGCGTTGGGCCTATGATAAACTGAGACTTAACAAAAATAATGTTTAATTTAAACATGACAGTGCTGAATAAAAATACAGCATTTTCCTATAAGCCAAAATTTGCTACAGACAGTTTTGGGAATGGCCTATCCAAAGAGGGAGGTGATTCTGATGCTCTAGCATCATTCTGGAACGTGATGCTGTGAGACTCTGGACCTGTAAGAGCAGTGTGAGGTGCCCACTGCAGTGGCCGGCGTGGGGGGAGCGTCCAGTGGCCCTCACCCTGGAGCCGGGACAGTGGCCATGTGGTCATACATTTTCCAAGTACAGCCACGGAAATTCAACATTTAGCTGAGATAAGGCTGCCCAGGTTATTAAAATCTCAAATGTTGAATGGCAGTTATGTAATGAGTTTCTTAAAAAAAAAAAGACCAGAAAATGATCTGCCATTTAATAAACACTGGCTAAAATGCTGATAACTGAAGCTGGGTGATGGGTGTTTGGGGCTGGTTGTACATTCTTTCCACTTTTGGGTGTTTGAAAATGTCCAAACTCAAAGTTTTGGAAAAACAGCTTCATTTTTCCCTCCAAGACAAAGCTGTTTCCAAATGTATAGTCCCTAAGGGAGAGACACAGCAAAAGTGTGTTCAGATCCATCAACCTAATTTCAACAGCTAGGACTGGACCCTAAGTCTCCAGTTGTAGCCAAACTGTAATATGATGCCACTTTAAAAAGAACCTGAAGACATCAGTGATAATTTCAGAACTGCTATTAATAAGCTTGTCTGTATGGAAACAAAGGCAGAGAGTTCAGCAAAAGGCATGATGACCACCTTACGAAATGTATCTTTGTACATTATGCATGTGACAAAGATTCACTCTAAAAAAGATTTCCATGCAGAATTATCTCCTTTTCTTTTAAAGATTTTATGTATTTATTTTTAGAGAATGGGGAAGAGAGGGAGAAAGAAAGGGAGAGAAACATCATCAATTGCCTCTCAATAGCCCCATCTGGGGACCTACAACCCAGGCATGTGCCCTGACTGGGAATTGAACCATTGACCTTTTGGGTCGCAGGCTGATGCTCAGTCCACTGAGCCACACCTGCCAGGGCTAGCTCATATTTTTAAAATGTGTTTATTCCTAAGCCTTTAGGAAATATAAATACAACAACAAAGGCATCTTTACATAGCTCTTATAATTGACTACATTCAGAGCTTCTTACTGAATTCTGGAAAAGGTTCTGCTGAGCTTGTGGCTTTACTACTATGCCCTACAAACCACTAAGTTTGAGTTTAATTGAACCAAGATAACAAGTGAATTTCAGGCTGTAGAGAAAATAGTCTGAAGCCAAGTCAACCATTTCCAGACACACACAAGAGGGATGAAATGTTAACTCTAGGTTATAAAGAATTTTTTGTGGTTTGTAAGATAATTGGTTATAGTTTTTCAAATGTAAAAACCTGGAGTGCAGACGGAGTAAGACTCTCTGCCCAATTGACCAGAGTCAGAGTTGGGTGAAGGCTGACAAAGTGAAACTTATAACATATACATGTGTACATATACTTTCAACCTTTCATTCCTCTTTACCCATTTCTTCTACTCTACAGCCCCTGTGATTTCAGCAATCACCAATTTGTTCTCTGTATTGATAAGCAAGTTTTTTTTAAAAAGAGGTTTTTGGGGTTTACATCCAGTATAAGAGAGATCATAAAGTATTAGTCTTTTCCTAAAATGATTGATCATGTGTGAACCCAGTTGGGACTGAATTTAAAGGTACTCAGAGAAAATTTCTTATTATGGCTTCCATAAAACCAAAATTTCTAATCATCATCAAGCATGTAATCTATCAACTTTTATGCTGTTAGCCTTTTTACAGAGGATGCCTATTTAGCAAAAGAGCACATTATTTTCCACCTACTTAGAGAAACAGAAAATCTGGCAAGTGATTTACACAAGATCTCAAAGTTTGAAGGCAGTCCAATATCCTTTATTTTCTATATACGCAATTTCTATTTCTTAGCCTAAAAGCCATATCTGTAGTAAAAGTCATAATTCAGAGTTTTTCTTAGCACACTTACAAGGTAACCTTTAAGATCCAGGAACTTCATTCATTACTTTGAATTTTTAAATTTCCTACAATGCATAACCTGTTTGGGGGAGAGTTTGCTTTTTACTAGGTTTCTAGGATAGGTGTGACACACCGTGGCACAGTCCTCCTGTGTCCACGTTAAATCTAACAACCCGGGCTCTCGGTAAAACTTAGAGGCTTCCCATGGCGCGCTGTGAGGATGCATCTTTTGTACCTTTATCCTCTACACTCCCAGTACTCAACCGAAACCTGCTCTTAAAGGACAGTGTCGTCAGAACCCAGCATCCTTAAGTAATCTGTATTCAGGCATCAGATTCGATCTCAGTACAGGTCCTACAGCAGTAACAAGAGGGGACCCTGCCCACTTAGCCCTGCTCTTTAGGGGCGGAGGACACAGCAGGGAGCTGAAAAATTACAGAGAGAAAAAGTCACCCTAACTCGCATCTCTTACATACAAATCTGGAGGTAGCTGTGGATCCAAAACAAACCCCCAAAACAGCAGGAAATAAAGAAACTGAGTGACAATGGCAATAGATTGTCAAGTGTCACAGATTGACAAGAGAACTAGTATTTGGGTTACACTTGGGGTTTTGCTCTTCTTAATCCAGTGCCCTGAAGGAAACAGACCTAACTCATCAGAGAGCAGAGTAGCGAGAAATACTGAGCCAGTCAATGGGGACTTTGCTGGCTCATCGGTGTCATATTTGGGCTGAAAGAAAGGTGTGACACGATGAGATGTGTGTCCAGTGGTTAGTTGATGCTTAAGATTTTATTCTGCCTGCCCTCCCCCGACTCCTGGGTATGTTCTATGGCCAAAAGGAGTCTTTTTGTGTGTTCCATTTATCCTCGTTTTCAATGATGCACTGACTTCAGCACGGGCACTGTTGGTAAGTCAGGCTTTTATTTCAAAGGGGATTCTCTCCTGATTCTGGTGTCATGTCACACATTGCTGCAACATGAAATTCTTCCAGCAGCTGCACTTACTTTACAAACGCACATGTACCTTATTCATGTTATTTCTCAAGGCAAAGGGTTTAAAAATACTAGCTAAACATGTGTTCATATGAAACATTTCAGAGTTTTTCACAGCTGGATTTAGGGACTATACCAAACACTGTGAGTATGTGAGAGGAAAGAGAAGTGATTCCAGCAGACGGCATGGTCGGAAGTAAAAGGTTTGCAAGGGCAAGGAACAGCACAAATCTAAATCAAGAGGCCTGAATGGCTGTAATTGTGCTTCTTCCACAGTGGAACGAAGAAGGTCGCTATGTTAAGAAACATGCGGGCAGATTCTTATCCTGCAGAAGCATGCTACGCAAACTGGGGATTTGGCACAAGGGCTGCTATCAGACAAAATACCACACGCGGTGTTTATTTCGGTTCCAGCAGAAAAACAATATTGACAAATTTCTTTCTCTCCGCTTCCTACTTTATTCAATAGAAGAGGTAACAATAGCATCTGCTGCACTTGGCTGGAGCCCGGGATGAGGAAATTGTGGTTGATAAGCCTCCCAGGCATATGGCCACCGAACGCCTCACGCAACAGCCACAGGGCTGCCAGGCGAGAGTGCCAACGGGAGCGGCAGATCCTCAGGCTGACACCGTGGAACAGAGCAGGGCTGCCAAGGCAGCGTGCAGAGTCCTTTTCAGTGGCCTGATGTGATTTCCGCCATCACCGGTCCATCATAGCTCCAGCCCCTACCACAGAGCAAGAGGAGTTTCTCTCGGATGTTCTCTTCTTCCTCTGGGCCCCTCTGCCATCTCGCTGCCCCTGCCTCACTAACGACCTGGGTGCCCAGCACATTCAGGTTGCTCCGGCTACTTGTCAGTCCTTCTTACAATCAGTCTTGAAGATCTGTGATACGTAATTGGCTCTAATGCATCAAAATTACCTATTCTGACCATCTTAGTTCCAAATATAATGACTCCTGCCATTATACCGAGCTTCCTGATTACTTTACTAATTCATGTAGAAAATGCTAAGGAACTCTTTGATCAAATTAATGCGAACAAAGTTAAAAGGACCATAATGCAATGGGAAACATATTGGACCAGCAATCTAAAGACTTGAGTCCAGCAAGAGTCTCTGCAAATCTGTACCTCTTGTTGAGCTTCATTTTATGTTTTCATTTCTAAAATTAAAGAGATGGAGGGGGTGGGGAGGATGGAGTGACAGAAAGGGAAGAGAAAGAGAAAAGAGAGAAGGGAGAGGTGGGGGAAGAGAGGAGACTGGGACAGGGAAGGGAGTAAGGCAGAGGGAGGCTGGGGAGGGAGAGAGAGAGCATGAGTGAACACGCATGCAGGGGTTTATCTGGGGGGTTTGAAATGTCCCTTCTAGTCTATGATTCACGTATTCACTATGAGCAAATCATATTCCTGGAATTTCTGAATTAAAAACAATCCTATCAACCCTAATAAGTTCTAAATTACAGGAAGACAGAAAGAAATATTTCTGAGACAGGATGAAAGGGAATTAAAGACTACAAGATCTCCCACTACACAATCTGATATTTCAGCAAAACAATCGGGTAGTAGTTATGAAACAAACTAAATTGATTTTCCTCCTATTAAAAATGATCTATTTCCTACATTAACAAGAACACTGTATTGGGGGTGGGCCAAGGGGCTTTTGCTTTTCTCATCTAGCCTCAGGAGGGAAAGCCACAGTGAACTTAGACAAGCTGGTTGGAAAAGCCCCCTCAGTCCAATAACATCGCTTCAGCAACATGGCCCTCAGTGGTGGAGTAAATGAGGTCCCAATTACTTCTTGCTTCTTGCATCAAGAGTTGGAGTCTGTTTCACCACCCCCTGAATCGGGGCTAGCCCCCCCCCCCCCGCCCTGCTTTGAGCAAAGGGATGTGATAGAAGTGATGATGTGTGACTTCCAAGCCTCGCTGTTGATAGTCCTTGTAAGCTTCTCCTTTGATCTTCAGGATAAAAGACCTTGGGAGACAGAGGCCCAGCTCTCCCAGCCCTCCCAGCTAACTGCAAAGGAGATCCCTGGAGAGGCCAGCAGAAGACCCCCCGCCCCGCCCCAAGCCAGCCCACAGAGTAGGGACACACAACAGACGGGCATATTAAGCCAGTTGGTGTTTGCCAGCAAGGTGGCTACATAGTTGATATATCCTTCATCTCAAAGAAGCTGCCAACTCTGAAGGCACATGGTTGTAACAGAAACTGAAATACATTACACTTAAAAGAAATGATTCAGTGCTCAAAACTAACCCAAATTAAATGGACAAAAGTGAAGAGAGAAGGCATAGTTTTTCCTAATAATTCTCATACTGCTCTCCGAAATAGAACAAATGCAATGGCATAATCAATAAAAAAATAAAATACAAAAAAAATGTGAAAGGGGGTTTAAGCAAATAGCTATTTAGCCTTTACCATCAGGATAGAAGAGCACGGTTAATTCTGCCCTGTCCCATCTAGTTCATCTCTTTTATCTGCTTAAATAAACACTCTCAACAACACTGTGAACTGAGGAAAGTCGTAACTACTGACTCCCTGTGGACTGAAAGGTAGAGAAGGAATTTTTGGTGGGGAGGGGAAAGAAGGAGGGGGTATGAGTTGGAAAGAGGAAAAAAGAAACTGCTTAAGCCCCTTGGAAGAGGTAGAAAAAGGTAAACAAAACTATTTAATAGTTTCATAAGAAACCAATTTTCAATAAAGTCTGTGATTTAAAAATACAGAACACAAGCCCAGAAATACATACCTCCAAAAGTCAAAGTGCGAGGGATTACATGCCCTGCGGACTTGGGCAGGGGGATCTGACATGAGCCACTTTTATTCCATTCACATGACCTTTCATCTACAGCCTTTACTAAATACTGAAAAGGGCGTAGTCCCTAAGTCATATGGCACTTAAGGGCACCCCTATGGCTTATTGTTTGGAAGTACCAGGATGCTGGACCCTCATGCCAAGCAGGAATACAAAGCAATGTAGCTGATACCCCAGCAAAAAAGACTAGCACTTACCAGCCCCACAGAGCACGGCCCTTAAAAGTCGCCACCTGGGAGGCTGCAGATGTATTGCAGCAACGTGGCCATGGTGCAGGAGTATGGCTGGAACTCCTGTTTGGCAGTAGAGTTAAGAGCCTTAGCCTGTTCTTTTGAATTCCCTAATGTGGCACACCTTTGTCTTTGAAGGGGTATTTACTTATGCATTTTTTAGGTGCCAAAAGACATCTAGACTTAAGTATTTGGTTTGTACAGTTGGTGATCAAGGTAGGGAATAGTTTTGGATGATTTTCCGAGTAAGGAGCCAAGTTCTCTACATTCTTTAAAAAGTAATTCTTAAGGTAAGTCTCATTGGGAAGGTTTCCAAACGTTTAAAAAAGTATGCCAATCCAAGACGGGTTTTTAAGTTTAAAACTTTGAGGTGGGCTCTTATTTGGATGCACACTTTCTACCAGCATCAAAAACCAGTTTTGTTGCCATATTGCAGTGGTTCTTAACCAGGGGTGATTTCGGCTCTTTGGAGGCATTTGGCAATGGATAAAGATCTTTTGTGCTGTTCTACCAGCAGCTGGGGGGCAGAGGCCAGGGATTTCGCTAAACACCCTACAATGCCTAGGGCAGTCCCCCACAACAAATATTATCTGCCCATGCGTCAATACAAGTGAAGAATTTTTTTTTAGTGCAATGAAATATTTACTATAGTACATGTGCACTTTACAGTTAATTACTCTATTTGCCACACCTCTTCCTGGTTAACATATTTAGACATATATTTTCTACTCTTTAAATAAAAAACTACATAGAAGTCAAGCTCACATTCCAGAAACTCCGACAGTCTACTTTGTTGGTTGATAGTGATAGAGCTGATTTAAATAACCTCCTATTTTATGTGGAGCACAACACAATGATAAAAATAATTAATAGCTACAAACATTCACTGACTTCTTTCTACATGGCAGGTACCTGGCTAGTTATCACTTTACACATATCATCTTATTTAATCTTTATAAATAGTTCTGTGACAGTCATACTGCTATTATCCCCACTTTACTGATCAGGAAATCAAAGGTGTGGAAAGGGGAAAGTTGCCCAGGGTCACAGATGTAGTAAAAGATACAGCTGGGATGTGAACTCCCGTGAGCTGATATTACATGCACAGTCTTTACCATCATGCACTGCTGCTGCCAAAGGGGCTTTTTGTTCTGCTAAGACCCATCTCTGTTGTGGACTCAGGATAGTTCCGCTCTCATTTGGATAACATAAATTCACCAAAATAGAAAACGAAAATATGGTACAGACAAAGAGGAAAGACCCCGAATCACAATATATAGGTTCCCACGCACACTACTTGTGGGTTGGGTGAGTGGTCTTCAGCCAGGCACGTAATTTCTCAGGGTCTCAGTTCCTTTTTCTGTAGAGTGAGGATGGCGATAACGTGCACTGACCACTCTTGTTTAAAGACGGGATCAAATTAGTGACGGGAAGATGCTCTGTGAATGGTCTGCATTCCTACACGAGAGTGATCTGGTTGCTATTCTTGGGCTTGGAATGGCAAGGTGATAGTTTTCAGTTGCCCTTCAAGGGATTTTCATGATACAGCCCTAACATGTGGCTTTGAAATGAGATAGTTTCTTATAATATTGCCCTCCCTTGTCCTTTAGATCTATCATGCTTTTTTTCAAACAAATATTCCACTTTATCAGGCAGCCAGAGTACTCTCTCCAGAAATCCAAACACCTTCTTCATTTTGAGTTTTACATTTGACACCTACTGGGGCTGTTGTGCAATTCTTTTTGATGTTTCCTTTGGTTCAATTATTTTTAAACAATTTCCATGGAAGTAAGATATTTCTCTTGTAAGATTGTTCCATGAAAATTTTGCAGACCTAGTCCTGGCTGGTGTGGCTCAGTTGGTTGGACAGCATTCCACAAACTGAAATGTTGCAGGTTCGATTCCCGGTCAGGGCACATGCCTAGGTAGCGGGTTTGGCACCTGGTCAGGGTGCCTACAAAAGGCAACCAATCGATGGTTCTCTCTTACATCTATGTTTCTCTCCCTTTCTTCCTCCCTTCCCCTCTCTCTAAAACCAGTACGCATGTCCTCAGGTGAAGGTAAAAAAATATTGCAAACCTGGCATCCTGTTTTATATTACTATGTTGTTCACAAATTAAGAATTTATTTTTATGCAAAATTATTGGTATATAAGAACAGAACCTGGCATAATAGTTTCCATATGGTATAATTATTTCTCCTCACCTTAAAAATGTTTCCACAAATAAGGATGTAATTTGTAAAGTCCACTCATTTTCTTATCTAGAGATGTAGATATTTTTAACAATCTAGTCTTTCAACTATAGAAAGCTAGCTTCTTATATTACTTAATTTACACATGAAAATGAAACCCAGGTTTAAGGAAAATATGGGTGTACAGTTCGTACTTGTCAGCATCTCAAAACTATCACATGCTTTGGCAATACTTGTGGTCTTTGATCTAAAGAGATATTTAAATGGAACAAGAATAAAGGATGCAATTTAGAATGAATGATTAAAAATGCATTAACCAATTTCCTGTACCACTTTTAGCTCCTTTGGTCACAAGATCTTTTAGTTTTATGCTCATATGCAAGGCTTTCCAAAATCTTCTGACCTTGAGGAGGCTGTTTTTGTCAGCACTGGGCTGGCATTAGGAGTAAATGGTTCTGTTATAAATACGATCTAAGCAGCTTCTTGGTTGTGCTTTCCCATATAAAGTCAAAAAGTGTTATGAAGATTGGATCTCAGGAATCTTTCCAACCCCAAATTGTCCCTTGATTTTTACTGGCCTCACTCAGCGGTCCACTGAAGCTTCCAGGGCATTAGTGATCTAAGTCTGGCCCGCAGCTCCCATTCCTTCCAGTTTTGAAGACTGGTTTGATTCTATGTGTGGAAGATTTAAATGACACTCAGGAGGTGTCGTTTACTCTTCCTGAAATTGTTTCATTAGAAGACAGATTCAGGGAGGTCTTGAATCTATTGCTCTTGCATATCTATTTGTAAATTAACACATCTCTCCTATGAAGAAAATATACCCCCTTGTTCCTAAAGGGGTGACATGACTCAGTTGGTACCTGGGTCAAAGGTTTACCACCAACTTAGTGAAATGATAGCTGCTTCCCAATTCCTGTGTGTACTGTGCACCCATGTTTTTGGCCCAAACTTTCAGGAAAAAAATCTTTTGTTTTAATTTTTAAATTTAATTTTTAAAATTTATATTTAGAAACAAAACCTATTATCATATTCCAGGGTATTATTTTGCATACGGATATTGTTATTGCTTCCTAGAGCTATACTTTTAATGCATAAGTATAAATAAAATAATTAAAAACATTTATATGGATATAAAATTAGTACTACCCATGTATAATGCACAAAAGTACATATTATGCATGGCAAAATGCGGTATTCATTCTTCATAAGAACCAAATACTTAGAGAAAATCAGTTGTCATATCCCTTTGGTATTAGTAGCAATAAAACACAAGTTCTTCTATAAAACAACCCAAAGTCTAGGTTCAACAGGGAGAAAGGGGAATAAAATTTCTTTATTTTCTAAAAGGAAGACTGAAATAATATCGGAAAATGTAATACATGACTTCTGTAAAATCTAAGCTTAGTAAATACCCTGAAAGTTCTCCCCTTTTCTCTCTTTCAAAATCAAATTTTATAAATAAGGAGAAGAAATTTGCTTGTCTCTAGTCATGTATTACACAGGTATTTGCAACAAGGTAATGGTGCGTATCACCCAGATAATCATCCGGTCAAATGTAGGAACTGGTTGGTCTCTGCAACAAAAGTCAGAGCTGGATATAATAATGGTGGGTAAACAAGTCATGGGCTTTGAAACAGGTCCACATTTATGAGCTGTCTGACCTTGAGCAAATCACCTGTGACCTCCCTATGCTTAATTGTGCCTCACAAGTAAAATACATTGCTTTGTGGATTAATGAATATAACTGAAAGTGTTTTGTAATACTTAGAAAACAGTAATGGTTCAGTAATTGGTAGCTATTGTGATTGTGTTAAAATAATTAAGAGGTCAAAGAGACACATGCTAGCAATTACCTCTGATACAGAAAGTGAAATAAAGGCTAGAATATGGCAATGTGATGTTGGGTCAGAAAGCAAGGAGTGTCTCCTTTTGACCATGTCACCAAGGTAGCCTTAAAAGTAAAATGCTCTCTGTAAAGGCCAGGTGACCTGGGGCACGTAATGGCTTTGTCACCACTAGTGACATCAATTAAGGTGACCTTTGTTGACTTCTGTTTTTCCTTGTGTGAAATCGGAGATGAGGTTCCTACCTCTGAAGGTGATTGGGGGAAAATCAGTAACACATGTAAAACACTCCAAAGAGGGCCTCTCCAGTTGAGAACAGAATACATTTGATGTTAAGAGTTCAACACTTCCAACTCTTATTATGGCTAAAAAGCAGGGAGCTATATCTATACTTAATCACGGAATAGAGGACATGTGAGGAAGAACATAAAAGACAGTAGTAGAAAAAGGGATTTAGAAATAGGTATAAAAAAGATAAAGACAACTTAAAATAATTAAACTTTCTTAAAAATACTTCAATATAAAGAGATACAAATACAGTTTCATGTTAAAAAAAACCCACTGAAACCAAAAATAGTCTAGCCTTCAAATGATCTTACTGTCTCTGTAAAAATTCTGAAAGTGCCATATAGAATTGGACAAACTTCAACAAGCACTTATTGAGCACAAACTATGATGTAAGAGCCACGGGTACAAGTGTACACAATCCGTAGTCCATACCATTTAAGATTTCAAGGCATATGCAATCTTCACACGTATTTAAAAATACTGAATGTGAATACAATATTTTATGAGAGATCTCAGAGAAAAGAGTGTTTAATTTTTCTTGTGGAAAGAGGGATGAGGCATGAGCTTTAAAGATTTCTCCAGGGTTTTACCTCAAACGTCTACATCATGAGGCAATTCCTGTCAATGGATGAGTTGAGCTGTATGTAAGGCAAGAGGGACTGGTGAGGGTTTGGAAAACCGTATAGTGCATTCCAGCTTAAAGGCATTAAAGCTCAGTTTGTTTAAAAGAAATGACCATCGATATCAACAAAACCAACTGAGGCCAGTTTGCAACCTTTGCAATACACAGGGAGGTACTACTTCAGTTGGATTATGAAATGGGGTTGAACATCATTAGACAGAGAAGAATAGGTAAGATTCCAGAATGGATGAATATCATTTGCTGAGAGCCAGAGATGAAAGGACTCATAATGTTCAGCAGGTGGCTGAAAGAAGGAACAATTAGCCACAAAGAGTGAGGTCAGCCTAGATTATAACAGGCCATGATTACAACACAAAGTTCCAACTTTATCTTGAAGGCATCAAGAATCACAGCATTAATTTCTCTGTATCTTCAACAGCATCATTTTAAGACTTTAATGATTTCTCAGGTCTTTATGAGAGTAGATTTATTATTTAAATGATTCTAACTCATAGCATTAAAATGTTCTCTGTCACTATGAAAAATCTACTGGAATTACCTTGATGGGAAATATCTAAATTTAAAAAAATCCATTAAGTATTTAGATATTTATAGACATCTCGTTATTCACAGGATATATGCCTCAAGTAATGCTCACCCATTAATTAATACACTGATGATTTAATATCATTGCATACTTCTGCAAACTATGCACTGTCCTAAATGCTTTATGTATGTCATTTCATTTAATCTTTACAAAATTCTTATTGCTATGAATATTCTTATCCCTTCTGTGAAGAAACAGAATCTAACAGATATGAAATAACTCCCCAAAAGGCATAGAGCCAATAAGTGAATAAGCCAGAGATTCATTTACCCAGTCAGTCTGTCTCTCCAAAGTGTACACGCTTAATGTGGAGATTAAATGTTTGGCATGAACTGACTGATAGGGTTGGTCTTTCCTCCTACACCTGTTGAACCAGACTTTCTTTCTTTTAGAAATGGGGTAGACTATATCCTTCTCTGCGACCTTCCTGGATTTTGTCTATGCTTGTTGCATTAGTCTATCCTGATAATGCTTTATTATTTATTGTTAGAATTTCTTCTATGTGTAATGACCTTTTAGTCCTGGTACATTTATTATAAGACAAAACTACTGAAGCACATGAATTTTCTCTTTTTCTGTCCCCCCCTTGTTTTGTTCTACCACCAGACTTCTAAATCTCCTCCACTCTCACAGGGTCTCCTGGGCGAAATGTTTGGGTTTACTTTGAGTTTGTTACTACTTCTTCAGTAAAGAGAAAAAGTTCAAGTCCGTCATAAGAGACATCACAACATAAAATACAGTGTTTATGTTCCAGACCCTTCTGTGTGACTATTTACGCCATGATCGTGCCAACTACAATCAGAATGCCTCCGTGACTTGGCCAGCGCTGCTCTCTGCACAGTTCTGTCCCGCTCAGAGATGATTTCTAAACCAGTGTTTCTGGGATACCACAAGAGCAGTTGTTATCTGGAATGACTTGAATTTGCCACCCTGTCAGAAAAATTATGACCCCGAGTTTTAACATGCTGGTGTCTAAATCAAAGAATCGTGACAGTTTTGATGTTGGCAATGCGGACACGGCCTCCCCTAAATGAAGAGGCTGAGATTTCTCACCAGACACGCGTGGTTACCTATCTGTGATCTGTGGGCGAGCACAGATCATCTCCCAGAGCTCAGTTTATGCCTCTTCTTTCCCTCATTAATTTGTAGTTGCTAACACATTACTTCCACCAACTATACCTACTCTTCTGTTTGTCTCAATACCAGCTTCTCCAGAGCCTCAGGCACAGCACTTCCCAGTGTCAACAGCTATTAGCCCTGCACATTCATCTTTGTTTCCTTATTTCTCCTCAGCCATCTATCTCTCTCTGAGCTGAGTCCGGGTGATATAAAATAACATAGGTGTGTGTGTGATTTCTCAAACTAAGGCATTTAGCTCTCTGTCTTATCTTACCCACTTGCCTGAAAACTTATTTTTGGGTCTCTACAAGTACCCAGCATAAAGCCTTATATTTTGCTTATGATCAACACACAGTAAACTGCATTTTTAAAATGACCTCTCTACCTACCTACCTACCTACCTACCTATCATCTTAGTTTTACAGGACCTCATTTTAATTTACAGAAATGAGAAGCACATTTTGAGAGAGGAAATATGCTGTTATTTCAAAATGCAATGAAATATCATAATGCTATTTTTCAGTAAAGACTTCCAAGTTAGGTTTCCCTAAATTTTGTTCTAATTATTGTATACCTATAAATGCATACACATTTATGTGTATATATATTTTACACATATAAATATTTATACATGTCTACATATGTATGTGTATATATATCACACAAATACATCTATGTGAACTGTATTTTTGCCATTAGGCAGATAAGGACAATATTTCTTCCATGAGCCCCAACTTCCTATTTCCCTATCCTGTACCAAACTCCACCTGAAAACATTTCATGTGGGAGCTTCAGAATGAGGTTAGGCCTGCAGCAGACAGGATACCACCTCACCAGGCACAGTGTGTCCTGGAGGCCTGCAAAGATGTACAACAGGGTATACAGACTGGTCAGACTAGCACCTGCTGACACTAACAGGCAGGACAACCAGCAACAGGCTTTCCTGATGCATGAGCATTTGCTCAAATTCATAAAAATAATTTCTAGTATTTCAGAATCATGCAAAAGTCTGCAACCCAGTGGTAGGCCCTGAAAGGTCTCTGTCCTGGCTACAGTGTAGCAAGAACTAGAGGATAAGGTGACGCGGGCCATGCCTCTTCCATTGCTACCAGCACTGGGACTGAACCCCGTGTCTCTCTTGTGTTCTTGTTTCTCCTGACCCAACATGGGGGTGTGGTTTGAAATCTGTAGAAGACTCTATAAATATAAGGTAATGTTATTATTTTCTTGTTGTTGTTGGGAAAAGTAACTGCTAGAACAGAGAACCGCAACATTATCCTGTCTAGAATTTGTGGTCCACGGTTTAACCCTTGCCACTGCAGCATGGTGGATTTTATTGCTTTTTTTTCCTGGTCTACCCGCTGTGCCTACCTTTTTGTAAAAATAAAGCATGCTGTTAGGTCATCGTAGAAGTGGGTTTATGACAGAAACTTTCTTTCCTTTTTAATATACTTCAACACTGCAATTTTACTTTTCTGTGCAAGAAGCCAGAGTCTCTCCTATTTGATTTGTTCAGTTTACTAAGAAGTATTAGAAAGTTATAAGAACGATACATTTACAGAGTAATAAATGGAATGTGGCTAGATACCTTTAGTAATCTGTTAGTAATGATACTTGAGAGGAACTCAGAAGATTGGAAGAAATCAGTTTAATACTGAAAATGTGTGAACACATTTGAGTGGTGATTTAGAGGATGTTAGTCAGAACTGTCTATATGTGACTTGATAATACTAATGTGCAGGAAGCACCTTTAAGCGGTAAGACATTCTCTCTGAAATGTGCTTCCCTTATAAGTAGTGAAAAGGACGGTTGGCCCCACCCACTACAACACAGCCAACAACTGCCCCTCTGGTGTGTGACAGAACATCCCTCCGCTCAGCTGCAATTCGAACCTAATTACCAGATTGATTCTCGGTTCTTTTCCGTTTTGTGTTTATATATTTAGGACCATGTGCACACTTAATTTTTGTGTTGATTTATTTTCACTCCAAAGATAAAACAGCAGCATCAGGTATAGGCACCTATATCAAACCCTTCCTGTTACTGTTAGAATAGGCCTCATTTAAGCCCAAAAGACTACCTGTATTATTGATGAAGGTATTTACTATCCCAGAGTGTCAAGGAATTGGAACGAGAATATGCAATGAGCAGTCGTGTTAGCATTCTGGTTCCCCACCGACCTTCTGACTGCGGGAAAACCGCTCTCGGTGTCCTCACCTGCAGTGAACCACCATCGGGCCTGCGTCCGGAGGGTTGCAGGCTTTGACTCTCCGTAGGAAAGCCAGGAAAGGGGTCGGGTGCTCTGGAACACCGTGATCGGGCCAGGCGGTGAACTGGAATTGTCTCACTTCTCTCTTCTCACTCGAACCATTCTGCGAAGCAGGAGCACCGGCTGAAATTCTGTTTTCCTAGCCTCACGTTGCAATGAGGAATAATAACATGGAAGAGCTAACGGGGCAATGTGCTATCTTAATTCCTCCCCATCCCCCACCCGATATGCTTTGGGAAGATACACTGTTCCGAGATACAAAGCCCAGGCTGTTTGGAAATGACAAATATTTGCTCAGGAAGATAACAATTCCGAGGTAAGAAACATTACATTTTTCAGGCGTAACTATTGGGAGTACTCCTGCTATATTTTATAGGAAAAGCCAGTTCTCCTTCATCTATTCTTCATTTGCTGAAACTTCCGTTCGGAGAAAGAGTACTATATTTACTAATAAATCGACAAAGAGAAAATGGCTGAACAATAATGGAAGAATTATTTCATTCGTCACTGCTGCCAGTGGAGTCGGGATTTAAGTAAAGCCCTAAGATATCTGATCTCTCCGAAGAAGCTTTAATATGGAAAGGGAGAAAAGGAGGTAAAAACATAAAAGGCAAACCTTGTAAAGTGCAAAGGTTCGAACACAATACGTGGCCAGCTCCACAGTATCGAGCAGCGTCACTTGGACCAGCCCATGAGTTTCTGTGCCTCTGCTGGGCCAATACTGGTCACACTTCACCTGGAAGAAACAAGGGCACATTCAGGGCAGATGCTCGTCAATTTCTCTATTAGCTTTACTTTGAGATGCTGCTGGAGGAAAACAGCTTTTCTGCATTTCATTTCATGTTGATCCTTTTCTGGCATGCATTCTTGTTATCCCAATATATGTAAATTATGGCTCTGATGCCAACATAAACCACATTTTTCAAACTGGTAGGAATACTAAGCAGTAACAGATTCAATTTTCCCAGAGAAAAAATAAATTGCAGATTGTTGCTGAGTAAGATAAGTAGAGAGGTATTTGAAACTTCAGAGTACTTGAGAAGAAAACACAAATTTGTTCTGGGATAGACATTAAGAATTGCATCAAGGAGATTACACATAGGCATTGAAAGTGCATGGCAAAATAGTTAGCATTCATCCATCAAGGTTTAAAAGGCACCAGCTATTTCATCTTGAGCTATCACAATTTCCACATATGCTTGTTTAAAGAAAAGTAGAAATAATTTGTAAATCTATCAAAGTATAATAAACAACAGAGCATTTTTAAACATACGAGATAAACGGTACTGGTATTCAAAACAAATTAAATCGGTAATGCCTAGGAAAAAAGAGCCGTCTGTTCTTTAAAAAAGTCTCAGAGAGTCATGCACTAGAAGTGCAAAGTTTAAATGACTTAAAATTTGTTCATTTGAGATGAATAGTCTATAGTTTCTATGTGAAGTTGAACAAAAGCACATAAAAAGTATTCAACCCAATTAGCTTAACATGAAGCAAAGAATAATTCAAGGTCTGCAATAAGCCTCAAATCTACTGAGTGTGTCCTTTGGGCATTAAAAAGCATAATGACAAAAGACACACAGAGTACTGTAGTTTCTAGTAGGGCCATAGATCAGAATATATTTACCCTTTCTATCTCAGAATATAAGAAAAATGGGAGTAATTCTTAGTCGAAACCAATATTAGGAAGCGCATGTTTTACTTAAAAAATAAAGATATGAAAGTTATAATCACTGGAATTAAACAAAACAAAGAGGCATTATTATCATAGATACTAGAATTTTTTGGTCCAGTGAATAGTATTACTAGATAATTATTTGCTTTTGTGTTGAATATAAATATTCATAGCATGCTGTGAATGATACTGTAATTTTTCTGATTCCTAGGTATAGCATCTGCTCCTCAAAGGACTTTGTCTCTTTACACGTAGGCACTGGACCTTCTAAAGTTTCCCAAATAAGGAAAAAGGAGAAAAACCAGTTAAATGTACAGTTACACACTTAAGAGAGGTTGAAGTCACAAGGATTGATCCTGTGCCTTTATTTCAATAGACCACACAAACATCACCCATTTCATAAAAAACAAATAAAAATAGTTGACAGTAAAATGGAAAATATGGCTCTTGTTAGCACTCATAAAAAATATTTCCATATTTCCTAGATGCACAAAAAGTCTTCCCTGTGTTATAACTCTATCATATGTCCTATCATATGTTCTAACTCAAAGAAAAACAACACAAGGAAACGAAAACCCTTTAAAAAAACTAATGTACTATGGTCAAGATTTAGCACCTCCCTGTTTTCTGACTGTCCATCAAAACCCAGGACACATCTGGATGGACCTTGCCAAGGTCTCTACCTGAATGGAGCCAACACTACTTAAGTAGCCACAGTTCAGATAGAAAAAGAAAATCACAGAAGTTAAGCCAAAGGTTCTGTTTTCAGCCATGAAATAGATGTCAAGTTGATGTCTCACTGGAAAGGACAAAAGTGACTTTGGAGGCCTCTTATTTCAACATTTGAGAGGATGCCAGCAATGCATTAAGTTAAAGAATCAAGAGAGAAACTCAAATTCATCCTTTAATGGTTTCAGCTGGATGGCAACCCTTTCAAATCAAAGCCAACAGATCAAATCCCAGGAGGACAGATATCACTGTGGTGGGCACAAAAAGAGCAAGTTAGTGCAACAAAATGGTCCATGAGGCCAGTTTAATGCACTAAACCCAATTCAATGCAATCACAACTCAAAGCCAGGAACAGGTTGTCCCCAGACCTTTGGTGAGGTAACTGAAAGATCCCTGCGCCAGCCTTTAAGTGACTCTGGAAAAATGACTCTATTATTCAGTGACTTTCTTTTCATCTACACATCCACTCCATACTGAAGATGTAGGAGAAACTAAAATTTTACTAATTATTCTCATACTTCTAGTAATAAGTTTTAAACAGAGACTATTATTGGCTTAGATTCTGACTCCTTTAGGGGGAAAAAACATGCCACAAAACATTACTATAAGAAATAAATGATGTGAACATTTTTAGCTGAAAGGAAAATAAAAGCTTTTATACTCAATTTAAATAATGCACTTTAGTCTTACTTTTTACTGAAAAAACAAGACATTTTAACATTCTAACTGCAAAAAGTGGGAGCAATTTTTTAAAGCAAATATATTTAAACATTGCCATTTTCTCTCAGGAAATATTTCACAAAGGGAATTTATGAAAAAATAAATATTCCAGCTTGTGTGCACATGCACACGCAAGCCTCAGCAGAAGGATTAGAAGGCTTTGCTGAGCTTATCGGGACTGCTACCGCTCTGCATCTGCCTTCATTAGCAGATACCTCGGCACTTATTTTCTGGACCTCACTCTCTGAGTAGCCCGCACAGGTTTCATGTGATTTCTGCGGGCCAAATTTAAGGGCTTAGATTTACTGACAAATTGTTTTTTTTTTTTTAAGTCTTTCATTTTCAGCCATTCACTAAACAAATAATATCTGATTTCAACATTAGAGAGCAAGTTGAGGGTTCAGGGAGAAGAGACACAAGGGAACAATAGAAATGATTTCCCCCCTAATTAGCTAATGCAAATGAACTCCCTTCATTTTTCTCTTTTGAAATGTTTTCTTCGACAACAGCCCCTCTCCCCATTATTTTTCCCCTGGGAGAAAATCTCTGAAGGTGTTTCCAGACAGCATTACTAAGTACTTGTTAGGCTGCACGCACGGAGCTGAGTGCGAGTAGAAGAGTGTAAGGGCTCCCCTTTGAGTATGTACGAGTAAGAAGGCAGCAGTTCTGGAATGTGAAAACTGATTTTGATTTTTCCTCTTTGATTCTGATGTGGCAACAATTGGCCTTCAGGACTGATTCACGGAGAGTCAGGCAGCATCACTGGATGACCAGTAAGCTGCTCTTCTATTTCCAGGAGCCAAACTCAATGGCCTCATCTGTGAAATGGGAATGGCACCTCCAGCCCACTGGTGTTCCCGTAAGACTCCAAAATCATGACACTGAATCACGAATCAAAATGGCCATCTCAAGTAGGCATTCAACAGGTCATAGCTGTTACTAATTATCAATTAGGTCACATTGTTGATTTTGTGTGGTGTTATAAACTACCTAAGTCGTTCTAAATATGAGAAAAGGTACATGATTAAGCTCAGCAGATATGCATTTAGGATATTCTAGGTGGAAGGCAAGGTGTCAGCAGGTGTGGGGGACACCAAAGTGCAATTAGATGCATGCTCTGCCCCATCTCCATCAGCCTTACTGACCACGAAGATGCGTTTATATCTCCTGGTTTTTCAAACAGGTAGTTGTGACTCCATTAGTTTACCTGGGCCCAGTGTGCTGAGAGGAAAGAATGTGCTAGATTATAAGGTGGGAAAGGAGAGGAGCAGAACCTGCTACCCAGGCTGTGGTTTTGAAGCAACCCTCAGGAACATTCCTTGAAGCTTGAAGTACTTGAAATGGTTCAGATTCCTGGCTGGATTTGGGGGACAATCCTTTTTATTATCACAGAGTGATTGCCCTTATATGGTAAGCTTTCATTTCTTCATAATTATGGAAAGGACAAGTTGACCATGGCTAAGTGTACATTATGAAACTCATTCATTTTACCTCTTTCATGACAAACCATCAGAAGCAAGGTGATAAAGTGATAAAGCATATTTAAACGCATTCAGAAGAAAATCTACTGCTTGGAGATATCGGGTGGGATTTGATCCAGCCAGTCTGCTGACTATGCTCCAGCGAAATGCATTCCTCTGGTTCCACTTTTGTTCGCATGTGGCTTATCTTGGAAGTGCCTGGCACGGTCACAGGCACTCAAAAACTGGAAGCCAACATTATACACAACTGTGCTGTGGTCGAGGCTGGCTTATTTTTAAGTGGCCTGAAAGTTTGTGAAAATAAAGCCTCCTCATTTCAATGTAATAAAGACCTATTGAATGAGGCAGCCTGGCAAAGCATCCGAATTCCAGATGGAATAGACCAAGACCTCCAAAGGGTCCCAGCATCACTGATACCAAATGCATGTGCCCCATGGTACGTTGGACAGCCTGCCTAGGACCAGATTACTTTGCCAAAGGAGGACATAGAAGAGACAATGCATGATACATGGGAAACCATAACTGCTGCTGAGAGTGACTGGAAGTCAGTATTTAATAAGATCGGGCAGAGGATTCTCCTGTGACAGACGCACACTGACATGAGATGACACAAGTCAAAGTCGTTTTGGGAGTGAGGAAATGTTAACACACACTTATCAACTCCTGTTAATAAGGGCAAATGCAATAAAGGAAAGTTTTAGATAAGTGTTAGAATATATGTTAGTGGACAGAAAAAAATTACATGCTGAATTGTCTATTTCTATAGGTTAAAATATCTCTTTTGGAAGTTTTTAAGACCAGTTTTAATATTTTATTTTTCCCAATAAGGACAAAGATTATCTCAATGACTCTGTTCTAACAATAGCACCATTTTCTTCACTCAACTGATATTTAACCACATCTATTGCCACATGGCAAAACTTTCTATTTTGTGTATTTGCCCTTGTCATCTGGTCTACGCTGACCAAAATGTAGTGGAAGATCAAAGGCAATGGAATGCCTGACATGAGAATGATATTAAAGAATTGGACTACCAGTTAAGTAATAGCTTTTCATAAATAAAACTATAAAGGTGAAAAATATTATCTCAGTAAAACAAATTATGTATCATAAAAGAGTTTATTGGTTCATTGAGCCATTCTAACACTTTCCAAAGCATTTACTAATTAAAAAATAATAATCCTTTTTGTTTTTTTAGTGCCACAGAGTGAATGCTTGGGCCCCCCAAATCCATATGATGAAATCTAATCCCCTATGTGACGGTAATAAAAGACGGGGCCTGTGAGAAGTCAGGCCAAAAGAGTGGAGCTCTCACGGCACTGGGTTAGGGCCTCAACGCAGAGACCCTGGAGGGCTCTCCTGCCCTTTCCGCACACGTGGACACAGTGAGCAGATGGCTGTCTAGAACCAGGAAGCTGACCCTCACCAAACACTGAATCTGCCAGCACCTTGACCTTAAACTTCCGAGTTTAAGATCTGTGGGCCTGTGAGAAAGAGATTTCTGTTGTTTATAAATCACTTAGTCTATGGTATTGTTAAAGCAGCCTGAATAGACTGCGGCAATGCGTCTGCCAAAAGTTAAGACAGAAGATGCACTAGACTTTTCCAGTGACCTCCCCCATTAAACTGAAGAGTCATTCTATCTCAAGTTTCTGGAAATGCGTTGTAAACAGAGGAAAACTGCATAAAGTGCCTCTTTCCAGTGGCTGGGTGGCACTTGGATATTAGCTCTTGCCATGTGGCTTGGGTCCTTAGGGTCTGTGCCTGGGCCCCATCCTTCCTGGCAGAGGTTTGGTGCCCTGCGCAGCCCCACTGCCACCTCTCCTGCCTGGGTCTGCCTGGTGGCTGCTGTGGCCCGGCAACGGGCCCGAGTCACTGCCACTGAACAATACCGTTAGACGGCTGAAAGTTTCAATAAAAAGATATTTCTATACACCAGTCAGTATATAGCACTTCATTATTTTAACAATCAGTACAACTATACTGAGCATACATCTACCTTGCCTGAGAACAGAGACTAATCTACACTTCTCAAAACTCAAAAATAACCTGATCCAGCTTTGGATAGCCGTAAACGTGATTTCTGAGATAGAGAGGGGCTTTGCAGAAAGTGAGCAGGAGCCAAGTTTTATCTCCTCCTCCAGGCCCAGCTCTTCCCTTAGGCTGTGATGCCTCTGACTCACTTTAAGAAGAATGTTCTGAGCCAGGGCCTGTAGGCTTCCATTCTAAACAGAGGAGGTGGAACAGGAAACAAAGGTAGGAAATCCAGGAAGCTCACGAACAGTGAGAAAAATGGTGGGGTTCTTTCTCTCTTGTCTGACACTAGGTATGTTGACAAGAGAAAACCAAGAGTAGGGAACTTGCTAGATAAGGTCCCAAACACCCTGTAGGTTGCCAACACGAGCATCTCTGTTTTTATTGCCCGTGTCCTGTTTACATTAAGTATCCAACACTTTCAAAAACAATCCCATACATCACACAGACTCCAAAGGTAATGTTTGTGCTGCCATTCCTGCCGTTGCTTACGGGAAAAGCAGTTCCTGCTGCCCTAGATCGTCAGCGCTTTGGGCTGCAGTTGGAGAAATTAAATGTTCAAGGCCTCCGGCGCTTCCAGTTCCAGTTGGAAGGGGGACACAGACCTGGCATTTGAAAAGAATTTGCTCTCCATTAAACTTACCCAACCTTGACAAACCAGATGGGCCAAGAATTAGCCTGCCACTGGCCAAGGCTGGGCCTTCCAAAACCGATAACGACAATGAAAACAATAACGCTCTCATTTATAATCTTCAATGTTTAACCCCAAACGACCTCAGGATCTGTAAAGAATGTCAGGGAAATGAGAAAATGTCTCAGCAGATTTTCCTTTTTTTTTTTTTTTTTCCCTGCTTTTTGCCTCCAGTTGCCCTCTCGGCCACTGAGCCAAATGTGTGTCTCTGTCCCACCTTCGCTCTCAGTTGAGGGGCGTTTACCAAGGTGACATTCAAAGACTGGGGAGGACAAGAAAGAGCAAACGGTCACGAGGTCAGAAGTGTTCCGCTGGCCAAACGCCAAGTCTCTATACTGTAATTCCCTAAACTATCAACACAGCGTAGTTAACAGCAGACTGGTCCCTTTGGCCTTGAGAGCATCTCAACTCCACTCATTAGCACAAAACAAATTAGTGGAGCGGGACTTTTCTTGTTTGCTGGACTATGATAGCAGAAGTCATGGCGTGCAAAGCATTTGCTCTGCTCTGCCAGTGGGTGCTGTCCACAGGTTCTCATGATTCTCTGTCTGCAAACAGAAAACAGGGCTTAGCGAGTTTGGAAATCAAGAACAGAATGCCTCACTTCTATCTCTAGGCTTTTACTGCACATCAGTGTGACTCACAACAGAGGACAGTTCAAATCATGAATTACATCCTATTTGTGGACTGTCAGAATTTCACGCCCCATCCTCGAGACTTACAGCACTAAGGACCACCACCGCCATCACAGCTCTTTGAGTGGATCAGCTCCCGCCATGAAGCTGGCAAAACCACAGAATCAACACTGAGTCAACTATAGGCAGTAATTGCAGGCAGGCCAGTGAGAAGGTGAGAACTAGTGAGGGCCAACTATCCCTTCACCTTTGTTAAGCCACTTCAGCTTCTCCTACTAAACAAGGATGCTCAAGAATTTGCTGAGTGTGAGGTTTACTTATTCCCTCTGTCTTGTGCACTTCAAGATGGGAAACAAAGTAGATGAGAAATAGTCAAAAGCAGATAAGTGAAGAAAAAAAAAGTAGGCAATCAACAAAATAATAGAGCTTCCCAGGCCAGGAATCACTTTGGCAACTGCTACCTGGGAGACTCCAGTTCTTCAGTGGAGGCAGCCAACCATGCGTCCCTGCGGCCCACAAATAACACCCTTAGAGTGGAAATCCCAGCTGTGTATGTTCTCCTCTCCTACCAGGGCTTCATTTTTTCCAAACTTTTTCCTCCCTACGTGTGGTTGCCCAAACCAACTCATGTGCTTATTGGCATGTTATGAAACATGGAAACAATTAGAAACCACATTCTAGGACGCAGGAATGATTTTCTACAGAATCAATGAACTACGCAGAACTTGAGAGGATTTGGCAAAAAAAGATGGAAACTGTGGAATAAAACCCACTAACAGTATCTCATGTCATAGTGCATTTTACAAGGCTTTAAATTGATGTGTGTTTCAGACGGCGATCATATTTTACCTTCAAAAATCTCCAGATTTGGGCCTTACATTTTGTTTTGTTTCTTTATGTATCTGAATGAAACCCAGAAAATATTCAACGTACACATTTTCTCTTTGGGGCTGAAAACTAAGTGTATATACCATATAAACAATCTCAGGGCTGAGACCCTTTCAAGGCCATGTCTGAGAGGGAGTAATTATACTGGAAAATCAAAGAACTTAAGTTTTCAAATGGCCAGCTGAAGTCGTAAGCCATACCTCACCCGAGTAAGACCTTCTCTAGCCATTCAAACCTAAGAATGGTCAGTTCTATAACAAAAGGCCAATTGAGTTTCTATCACCTGCTAATGAACCTAGCAGCCCTTTGGGTGAGGGAGCTCTTTTCACTCAGCAAAGGTTACAGGCATTGCTGCTTTATCCACAGCAGGCCAGAGTGACCGGGAACAGTGAGCCTGGATAGGCAAAAGAGAAAGCTCGAAAAACCAGGAGATAGGTTTTAAGTAGAGATAATTCCCTAGCATCACCAAACAAATAAGAATAGGGAGGGAGAATGCAAAACAGAACCAGAAAGAAACATTGTATCAAGAATACACAAACTTTACCAACAATTATTACCATATGTAACTCATGTCGATATCACTCACTGTTTTCATATTGAATTCCTTTGAGATACGGCAGCAGTGGAAGTCGCAGCCAGAAGAGCCAAGGTCTGTTTGCAGACTGATAAATGAGTTTCTGCAACAGGCTCTCCGTTCTAGAGCTTCTGTCCTGGGGAAAGGCAAGTGCAGCCTCCCTCCCCACTGTTCTCAGGCCCGCTCTCCTCTAGACCATAACGCGTGGGCTGCTACACTGGGGCAGTGGGCAGGGTGTGCCGTGCGCAGGGACCCATGAATTTGGTCAGGATTCACGGTCAGTCACAGAGAAGCAAACTCATTTCATTTGGAAACAAAAAACTGAATTATTTGGAAGACAGCTTTAGGGGAAGTAAAGTTATAATGGTAAAGCCTCCAACTCCTGTCGCTCAAGCCAAACAACAGTTGAGATGCACTGAGCCACCCTGTCACATTCTTCCTCTCATTCAATATCCACAAGAACTGCACCACGTAAGCCAAAAAGGAGAAAAGAGATTTTGAGCGATCCAGTAACTTGCTCATCATTACACAGTGAGTAAGCATTAGAATCGGAATCTAAACCTGGACATTGATGGTGAGACACCCCACCTGGAACTCCGACACGGAGCTTCCCTTCTGTCTGACGATGACGTCCCCAGAGTGTTGTGTGATATCCCGCGAGCCTTTCTGCCCTTCCCTCTCCTTCTCTCTTCCCCAGACCAATTCTTCAGTCAACAGGCACTCCTCAATACTTCTAACACTCATACGTGTTTATATGTATACACGCTTTTCCTCCATAGGTGCATACATTTCCCCCATATACCAAGGGGATGAATATTATTTCAAGAACCTGAGCCTTAATCAAAACAACAAACTTTTAGGGTTCTGCTCTTAGAGAAGTGATTCATTTGAACTTCGTGGACCACCTCCATTTATGAGGGAGACGACAAGCAATTACTACTCAAAGCCAAAGCCGGTTCAAATGCCTGCTTTGAAGTCGGCTGCTGGGAATTGGGAATGCATTGAGTCTCCAGGTCAGCCCACATAACCCACAAAGTTCCTAAAGTATGGCACTATACATTTCAGTAACAAGTAACCACTATTTATAACACTGTTTTTATAGCAAAACTCAATCCAAGGTCTTGTTTGAGAATCCAGGAAAGCCTTGCCCTTCCCCCGATGAGACTTGAGGTGAACGAGCCACTGCCAAGGGGAAAAACCTGAGGTGGGTGGACGTGAAGGAGAACAATGGAAGAACAGGTGGGATCATTTGAGGCACCAGCGCTCCATTAGATCCCTCTGCTGCATTTGGTCATTGATTCTCAAGTTCCAGACTGGGGAACAAAGGGCTTTGGAGCCTTGAGGGTCAGGGCTCATGTGTGTGGTCAGATTGATAACGGTGGAGACTCCTCAGTGTTGGCTTATGCAGGTCACCAGAAGTTCGCATCCTGGCTGAATCACCACAGAACAAAGATCACCAGACAGCATTTTAATTGGCCTCCTTTAGGCCATTTAACAAAGAGAAAGCTAACTTGCAAGAGCAAAGAGTAATTAATGAAGGGAGGGAACAGAGGTTCCTTTAGTAACTTCCAAATAAGTTCCTCAGTCTGAGGCAGGGGAAGAAAGGTAGCCTGCAACATAAAGATAAACTGCAGGTACTGAAATCACAGTGCCTTCCGCCAAGAACCGCTGCTCATTACCATCAGATGTTGCAATGGTAGTGGGGCCGTTAGAACTAACTTTATTATCAGAAGCAATTAGGGAGAAAGGGGGCAGAATTTCATTTGGTTATTTCAAAACAAGTTTCTGTGCATGGTTTAATGAAGGCCTGCAGTGTCAAGATAAAATGTGTGTTTTACTGAAAACAGCTTCTGCAAATGACTGCTTGTTACCAGCCAGCATCTCCAGGCAGAGCGATCCGGGTGGCTTGGATTTACATGCATGCCAAAATGTAACAGTCCAGCTGTCTTGGCTTCATGGAAGTATGGACTGATGGCTAAGCACATGTGTTCAGGGTTCAGACTATGTATCTTCAATTCCCAACGCTGCCCTGGGTAGCTGAATGACCTTGGATGACTTTCTGGAATGTTCCAGCCTTAGTTTCCTCGATGTAAGGTGCAGATCATAGTAATATTTATCCTACAGGGTTGTTGTAAAATATCAATACACCTAATATATGTTAGACATTGTTATAATTATTAACAGGTGTACTCGAGAACCATTTGGGTTAAGGGGTTGTTTTTAAAGAATTGGCTTGTTACGTAGGGATTAACCTAAGTACAAATCAATAATAGATCCATTTATCTCTTTTGGAGTTTGCATGTAAAGATATTTGTCCTCGCAGGCATAACAGTTTTTATCTAAATTTCATTTCAATATGTCTATAGAATTCACGGGTTTTTAAAATATCTGATTGCTTTTTTAGGTTTGCAAAGCCAGTTGTGAACGACATCTTTTTAATTCTCAACCCCTTATCTGTAAGGTAACAGCTGGGACTTTTCATATTTTCCGAAGCGTGAGCTTTTTCCCTTATAAATCCTCTTGGCAGCTTTCGCCTCTTCCCTCAGATACACACCTGGACTGAGACAAACTGCCACGAATTGAGCTTAGAAGACCATTTAAAAAACCTCAACTGTCACACAACAGATGGGGACTTGGGCTTTGGCTTCCTTCTCAATATCCTTTCTGAGCTACCGTGACTACCTTGAAAGGCAACTCACCGGCGGTTTCCAACTCTGCCCGGAGTACCCCAGTCTTCTGTGAGGGTGCGTGTCATCTTCAGAGACTCCTTCATTAAGTCTCAAGGTTAAAGATTGTTTTTCATTAACTGGCTATAATATCTGCATCTTTTCCTGGGAATATGGCTTACCCATTCGTTATGTTTTAGTTTTGCAAATCAGCAGCATTTAACTTACGTGCCGTGCACCGTAACATTAGACCCATATGATGAATACAACTCCATTCTTAGACTCTAATAAGCAATGAGCCCATTATTAAAATCTATTCATTCTGGAGAGGCTAAACTAGCAAAACACCCTCTACACATTTATGTGTTTTCTCAGCCGTGTATTAACCCACATCATTTTTCTGGCTGCACTGACTTAATTTGTGCTAATTTGAATAAATTAAAAAGGGCCAATGTCACAGAATTTGAGATCTCATACTGCAGACTATGAGGAAGAAAAAGCGGAAAATACTGGGAAGTAGATGTGTGTTGTGATTCAGTATTTTTGAAAATGCTGGTTCTTCTTTGAGTATCGCTTTTGTTTTGTTTGTTTCCGTGACCACACACCATGAGAGAAGTCCACTTCTGGGACTCAGAAGTGTCGAAGGATGGTTTAACCAGAGCTGTTGACGGTCGTTCACAGTGAACGTCCGTTGGAAGGTCAAAGCTGAAGGCTAGGTGCCGAGAAGAAGAAAAGATGCAACGTAGGGACTGTCTTACCCTGGACCGTTCTTCTAGTTTTGTCATCATGACGACGGTGGCACTCCGCTGCTCCCAAATCATTCTCCAGAAGTCCCCGAATGTTTCTGGGAGAGATCCCTGTGTTGCGATATAGGCGTTTTGTTTCCTATAACCATCGATGTAGTTGGCATTCACATAGTCACTTCCCGGGATGCCTGCAAAACAGGAATATTATTCCCCTAGGTGAACGTATCACAGGGAGGAACGGCCTGGGACACAGCCTAAGGTACTGTTCTGTTACTGTTCCATACTAAGCTAGAGGAGTGCCAGTAATATTGTAGGATTTGGGTTTTAAGCAAGATTCACAACAGGTCACGCACTGTTGAAGAAATGCAGTTTGAGGTCATTTACAAAAGGACAAGGTGGACTACCAAAAAAACCCCCACAACCAATTGTCCATAGAATGCCTTTTCTCACATTGTCTTTCTCCACTGCACCAGCAACATATAGTTTGCAAAAAAGAATAAACAATCTATCTGGTCACATTCCTCAGTCATTCTGCTCTTCATTCCCAGACAAAAACTAAGTATGATACTGCCTGGGTGTGAAAAAGCAACTTAACCCTCACAGCAACTCTATGAAATCAGTCCTGTGATGATCTTCCTCTCACAAAAGAGAAAGCTGAGATGCACAGAGGCTGAGAAACTTGCTCAGGCTGGTGGAGCCTGATTTAATCACAGGCAGGCAGTCTGCTATGACTCTGTCTTAACTTCTGCAGGGTAGCGCTTCCCATTTGCACCTCATGGGCTGTGGTGTCACATGGACCTGTTTGGATTATGACAGCTGCTTCCTAATTGGTTGCCCCACTTCTACTTTTATCCTTTGGGCTGTTCTCCATCCAGCAGGAAACCACTTTTTAAAAACATTGTGTCGGACACTGTAACATCTCTTCCTCAGACCCAACAACGGCTTCCCTTACGCTTCAAATAAAACCCAAACTCTCAACAATGGCTACAAAGCTCTGCACTTCTCCAGACTCCTCTTGTTTCACTCACCTTCTAAACTTCTAAACTTTAGATTTGGTTTCAGTTTTGGCCAATGAGGCTCTCCTCCCTCAGTGCCACGCCGCATCCTGGGTCGCTCCATCTCCTTCCCATTGTAAAAGGTTCACCCCCATCTCAGGAGGCCTGCCCTTCATACCAGGGACCTCAGAGCTCCCTTGGCAATTCTGTACATGGTGCATTGCAGACTGTAACTACGTTACCATGTGTACTGCCTGTTCTGACCTCTAAACCATGTCTCTTTTGTTACCTTTGCTATTACTAGTAACAAAAGAGTATTAATGCAGATATTCTGATGGAAAACTTTTAAGAGAACTATAGGCAAGTTTAAGCTTCTTCCAGGGAGAGTGGCCAGAATGATTAGGGAAGTGAAAGCTGTTCCATGCACGAAAGGAATACGAGTATGTAATACAACTTGGCAAGGGAAAATGTAGAGCCACCCACATGTATCTAAAGAGAGGTTCAGGTTTACTCTGTTGAGACCCAAGTCTTTCAATTCTAAAGGATGCAATTCTACAGAGAGAGAGGTTTTATCTCCAATATAACGAAGCATTTTCGAACTGTCAGAATCCGACAGGTAATAGATTTCCTTGGGAGGTGAGGAGCTGCCGGTCCCTGGAGGAGTTTCACCGTGACGTGGGGGTAGCATCAGAACGTGTGCATGGTCCCTTTGTTGCCCTCCCTGGGAAAACACAGGTCCTGGATTGATGGAAAAAATACTTTCCTTATAAGGAAACATATGTTCCCAAGCTAAAATTGTTATATTTCACTGATTGCCACTTTCAATTACTTTGACTGCTTTTCTGATTCCAGTTGTAAAACTGATCCTCTCAAGAACAGTAATGAAAGTCAGATGGAAACTACTGTACTCTGAGAGGAACACATGGATATGGAATACCACCACCACGGGTGAGAATCCTTTGGAGCAGAAAGGCTTTGCTCAGTTGGTTGTAACATTACTCATCTATTACGGCTACTCCAGAAACAGCTGGGGTTCTGGCAGCACTTTGTTGATAAAGATCCTGTTCCTCCCTGACATCAAATTACTGTACTTTGAACCAAGTGCTCAGGTTCCAGCCACTGGGAAGCGGCACGTGTGTGTGTCCACGGGATCCGTTTCCGAGCTCACGATAAATCTCCTCCACAACAGGGGAAAGCCCACCCGTCCAAGTTTTGACTTAGCCGTCAGCAGCTATTCAGAGCTGATAAAAAGGCTTTTGGCTGTGGATCCCACCCTGCCACCAACATACACAAAAGTTCTTCCAAAATTCAAAATACAGAAATTGGGGTTAATGCGTCCAACGACACACCACTGGGGCACCCTGCTGCTTCCCCACGTTCAAGGGTGACAAATGTCTGAACTACGTGTCCAAGGACACGGACATGGGACACACGTTTAGAACAAGGGAATCCAGCCCATCCAACCTTTCACCATTAGGTAATGAACTGTTTTCAGATAAACCACTCAAGTTTAAATAATAAATTATTATTATTTTTCAGGGGAAATAGGTTGCTACTGAAAAATGATTACACTTTCCAGGATTAAAAAAGTACAACAATTCTGCCTGAAAACCACAAGGCCCTAGGATTAACTGTATCATGAAATGCTTTAAGAATTTGGGACTTGATATTTTGGGGAGAGACGAATTAAAAACAAAAATTCAACACTTGGGAGAGCTAATTAGTCAGCTGATGTTTACATCCTGACAATACTGCTGAGGCTCTTCTATTTTGACACTTTTCTCTGAGGAGACTACACCTGGGATGAAAGCCTCCTCTGCAACCCCCGTATCTGCTCTGGCAAAAAGACATTTCTGGTAAGTTCTCCGTCCCACGTCGTTTGTGACATGATGTGAGAGAGGCGACTATGTTCCGGAGAAGCCCTGAGATCTAATGTGTCCTAGAACCCAACCTAACACGCTGTGTGGAAAGGAGAATGAGAAAAATATTTTAGAAAGGGTGGCAGATTGCCATTCTAGAAATATTGGCTCTAGATTGGAAGCTAACGTTGAAAAGCCGTGTGTTTCAAGTCGATGAGACCTTAGTTTTCAATGCAACGTATTTTGAAACAGTTTTGAATGAACTCTAGGCATGGGGAGGGGTGGGAAGGAAGGAAACACAGCGTGCTGGTTTTGCATGTGCTGGTTTTGCATGTGTCTGGTGCCATGAAATGCTTACTCCGTAGCTATTGATTGTGAGGTTTCTGCCTGGAGGCTGGATCTACAAAGTTCTTTCACTTTTGGGGGGTGACCTTCTTCAAGTAATGCATATTTGCTTATTTAATTTTCAGTTCCCTGCCTTACGCAGACAATGATTTGCATCTGCTAATGCAACACAATCAAGGTGCACTACTAATCCAAGAGAAGTGTGTAAGGATTAATCAAATTCTCTGAGGCGATGATGGATGGGAACCTAACTCAAATGCAGTACCGAAAGAATGTGCTGCTACTATACACGAACAGATTACTTTCATTTCTTGGCGTCAAGGAGACCTTCTTTCAATACTATAATAACAGTGCTTGTCTTTTCGGGGGTGATGGCAAGGAGGAATTATTAAACAAAGAGCATTACAAAAATGGCCACCTTAGTTTGTCACAGCCAAAAATCTTGGGACTATTACTGTTGTAGGAACTGCCTCTTGTAGTCAGTCTTGATGTCGTTCAAGAAGAGGAAAAAAAGCTGACCTTCCTTAGGAATCCATGGCTTTCTGATATTTATGAAAATAAATTTAATACGTTTCCATGTGTCACTTTATGCATACTCTCCACTTAGCAGTCACGTAAATAGTTTCAAGACCAATAATTTCCAATGGTCTGCTCTTGTCAGCGAGAAGACCAAGGCTATATTTTGGATTCGTATTATGCCAGTGTTCCCCATGCACATGTTCAAGTGTATCTCATCGGTTAATGGACTCTTCTCTTGTGGGGCTTAAAAATACTACTTACATGCTGCGCACGGGGTTTTGTGTTCTGGGCAAACTAAACTTGGGGCTGTGAAAGCAGAGTCTGTACGATTAACAAAGGTTGTGATGAGGTGAGTGACTGGTAGAGCTGGGCTCCTGTGTTCTCTGTGCATAACAAGCCACAGCAAAGAGCTGTTCAAGCAGAATTAGGCCACTCAGAGGCTCTCCTTTTATTTGCTGAGAATTGCTAGTTATAGTTTTTAGTGCAGAAGTAAGCCTGGGCATGGACCTTGAGATCTACTGTTCTTTTAAGTGCCTGCAAAACTTTGAAAATGTTATCATGAGTTCAAAATGCAAGGCCAACACCCTTTTCCTATATCCGGCCATGGGATGAATGGGACAGGGCTTCCTGATGTGATGTCTACATGTGTTTGAATATTAACGAAGGGGAGGAGTCCTTGGAACAAGGAAGCTATATGTTCAAAAAATATTTGTGATGAATAATGACTGAAAAGTGCTTTAAAATCTTGAAAACATGTTGCAATGTTAAAGGATATACTATCTGAGATGTCTTGTCCTGACTGGGTTAAAATAGGTTTGTTTTTTTTTTAAGAAAAGGTTTTACTTATTTATAGAGAGAGGGGAAGGGAAAGAAAAAGAGAGGGAGAGAAACATCTTTTGATTGCCATTCACATACCCCCCACCCCTCCCTCACCCCAACTGGGGACCTGGCTAGCAACCCTGGGATGTGTCCTGACTGGAATCGAACTGGCGACCTTTTGGCTGGCACTCAATCCAGTGAGCCATACCAGCCAGGGAAAATAAGTTCTGTTTGTACTTATTTGAGGACTAATTGAACTCAGTGGATCAATTAAAACACACACACAACTTGCTTTGCATTTGATTTTCAAGTTAGCAGTTAATGTTTTTGAAAACTATTTCTTTTGTTGAGGAGTATTTAAAATTGTATGTTTTTTTTAAGGTGGCTTTATGCCCTGATGCTAACTGGGAAAACAGGGTGGAAAACAGCCCATGAACTATTTTACTGATGCAAAAGTAAGTATCCACATGGAGAACGCACATCCTTTTGTATGACTTCACTGTAGGAAAAGCCGCACGTGCTTTTGAAGCCTTGGGACAGCAGTAGCACTTCCTAAACATTTAGAGAACTGGACCAGGCTGCGAGACCCCTGTCTAGGGCTATTGGCAGTTTGCACTTTGCCATTTGGGCGGCTGTTCAACTTGTCCAGATCTGTGATTGCTTATCTGCTAAACAAGGCATGTTGGACAAATTGATTCCCTCACGTCCGTTGGAGCTCTAAAATAAGATGTCTCCCTGTGGTATTCTTAACCTTCTTGGGTTTGGAAATCTCTGTAAGGTTATTTTAAGATTGAGAGAGGCTTTGTGTCTCTCAGTTTAGGTAGGAATATCCTGGTTCTCTTTCAACCTGATTTCTACAGCCTCTATCTCTGATGTGCTGAGATTTTTTTTATTATAATTTTTTTGGTATGACTGGCACTTTAAATTCTGATTAGGACCTGGTGGGGTAAAAACAAACATTAAAAAACAAGAGGCAGTGGTGGGAGTAGGCCAGTGGGCAGTCTGTTCAGAGACGGAAGCTGCCCGTGGACTGTGGGGGCGAGAATAAGAGGGCAGCATTGGAGGGCAGGCAGGACCCCATCCACGGCTCCAGGGGACAAACTGCTACCGTACCATAAGTCCTCACGTGCCCCTGTCCTTAGGTTCTGCAACTTTAGGTGAAATGGCGTGTAACAGAACCAGTTCTCTCCCAGGCTAGTTGATGTACCTGAGAGGTAAGTTCCTACGGTACTCCATCCACCCTCTCACGAGACAGTGCTGCTTCAGGCCCTGCTCCTCAGAGCCCAGGGGAGCCCTCGGCTGCCGGTGGCCTTGACTCCACCCCAGTGCAGCATCAGAGCTCAGGTGATTTTATTTTCTTTCACTTTTGCAAGTCCTTAGTAAATTTTGTGTCAAAAAGAATTTTTTTTTTGGTAAACCAGTTTATTCCTTGTTGTAAGACCGAAGTACTCAAGTTCCTGTACTTGAGTACTTCCGTACTTGAGTACTTACAGCACACAAGCTATGTTTTTTTTTCCAGAAGCTCCATGATTCTTTTTCATTGGTTCCATTACATTTTTTTAAAAGTTATTAAAAGCTACCTTCTATTTAGAAAATAATGTGCCCATCTCTACTTCAATACACAAAGCAAAAATAAGTAAATACACAAAACACTACCTAACAACCACCAATTGTTGGCTAAGACCTAGATTGATATTTTTGCCTCCACGATACAGGAAAATATGTTTATTTTACTTATAGCAGGAAATGAGAAGACAGGACATAGGAAAATGCAATCTAATAAAAATGATCACTAGTAAATTTATTGACTTCCAAAGAACACAGGTTCTCTTCCAATGGCACCATGGCAGCCACCTGGGCTGCACCGGAACCAGCAGAATGAAGGGTTTTCCTTACCACATACCAGGCAAAACAAAGGCATCTCACAAAGCCACAGAGCATCATCTGCCATGATACCACCAGATACAACCTCAGTTTGTCAAATTACCCTTAACGTTTGCATAGCACAGAGGGCAACGTTTTTAGAAGCATGCTTTGCTGTGGGCACTGTAGCTCATCAGCACAGTGACTATTAATGAAGAAGTGGACAGCTCCCACTGAGTCTGTGAACCCGGCCTCCACCTGTGTCCTCTCCCTGGTTTTCTGCACGGCTGAGGAGGCTGGGTTATGACGGTGCCTGACGGTGCCCCTAGGGAAGGATGTGGGCAACTGAACTGCCCTTGAATGTATTCCGAGATTAGCTACAAGTGTTGGGGACTTATCTGCACCTCTCTTCCTGTTAGGGGGCACTGTGTCATGAGACATACTGGCAGCAATGAGCTAGTCAGCATCCATCAGGGAGTGTGATGACAGGAGCTCTGTCTGCAGGAAACTCTCAGAGCCTCAGTCTCCTCTTCTGAACCTCATTTGTGAGCGGCATTATCACAATGTCCTGGCCCAACACCTCTGAGAGAATCATATGAGTCAATACATTTGCAGCTCCTAAAATACCAGGGAATACTAGCTATTCTTAGGATGGATATAATAGATAGGAATGAAATAATTGTATTCCCTCCTAAATACCCTTCTGATGAAAAGTAATTCCAAATCTAAAAGCACCCTTTCTATTTTCTATATTTAAAAAAAATCAATGGGGAGGACAAAAATAATTATTTTATAACTTGCCACCAATGTACAACCTGTGCATTTGTTCTAACACTAGAATCACACTACCGACTATGTAAGTTCCTCAGAGTAATAAAGTGTAGATTTAATAGTGTAATCTGCGTAGGTGTACAATAAAAATTTTAAAAATCCCAATCACTGAACTAAAGACCATGGAGATAAAAAACTCACAGACCTTTCTGATTTACTCTGCAATTAGCTTTCTGAAAATAAGAGTAAAGGAAAAACCAAAGCAACACAACCAGCCGTCTCTTCAAAAACATAAGCAACAGCACAGGTAGAGGCGGAGCGAGGAGCCAGATGAGAGGTGCCCACTCCCTGTGCTGCTGGGCCGCCCGTGGGGGCGGGAAGCAGTTTAAACAGCTAACATTAGCCTTTCCGCCGGCTGCAAGCACCTTGTGAAATAGTTCCAAGTGTCCAAAGCCTATGTCCAATCTTGCTTTCTATTTAAGACAAAGTAAGCCAAAAAAATTAGTGCACTGCTCCTTGAAGAGAGAGATGCTTTCATTTAAGTCACTCTGAAATAAAAGGCTTAAACACTGTCATGCTTGTAAACAATTAACTTGAAAACTGAAAGACTTAAGATGTTAAAGAAACTGTACCAAATGGTTGATATTTTGAACAATATGAGAAAAACAAACTCAACCAATTTGGATGAGGATTTTTTTTAAGTTTTCTTTTTTTTTTTTTCAGAGGGGGCATATACTTTAACCAATTTCAGTTTGTTAAGTAGAATTTCGAGAGGAAAATATAATAAATGCCGCGTACCCACAAACTACTCACTAGTGCCGAGGCGAACAAGAAAGACAGGTAGGTAGACAGACAGACAGACAGTTGGAAGACAGAGACCCTAGAGGAAGGTAGAGGGACTCATAGTTTGTGAGCGGACCTGGGAAACAGCACGTGGCAGCTGTTCGAGGAATTCTAATACTTTAAATTCTTTGATGTTAGAGTTTCATGATGGGACATTTGTATTCACTACAATATAATTAACTGTTTTTTCTGGGTTGGTTTTGTTTTTACTTACTGAAAAAATATCAGGTTACTAGACACAGCCTGTAACAAAGAAGACTCCTTGCCTGGGCACCATGTGGAGCTGGAGAGCACGTGTCCGCGTGCTGACCGCTGTTCTAACGAACAGGTGGGGACTCGGCACTGCGCAGTCTGCAGGACGGGCTGAGACACAGGGCACCGGCCAACACGAAAGCAGCGGTGCAGGAGAATCTAAGTAGTTTCTTCTCTCTGCTTTTGAGAATTAGATTTATCTTCGGGGCAGTGATTCCCTGTGAACCACTTTCTCATTTTCAAGGAGCTAAATTGCCCATCTCACAAATAATCAAGTTGTTGTAACATCATCTATATTATTTATAGTTGGATTTTTTGGAATGGCTCCTATTATGCAAAGCAAGCAGCAGATGATATATTTTGGATTTCTATGTAAAGGAACACATTCTTCCCCCTGTTGAAATTTGTTATGCTATTATGGGTCTGGTTTTCATTTATCGAGCACCAATATTTTCTTTTGCTTCACAGAGTACTCCAAATATATGCAGCTTTCTCATTTGGATAGTATTAATTTTTCCATAGATCACATACGAAAAAATTCCATCCAAGGATAAAAGGACCTATTGATAGTAGCAATAAAATTTATAATACTAACAATGATAATTTTAATAGTTCCCAATATTTATCAGGCATTTTCTTTGTGCCACGCATGCCTGTAAATGCTGTATATGCAGCAATTCATTAAATCATAGTAAGTCTAGAAGGTTGGTAGTTTATTAACCCTGTGTCACAGAAGAGGGATGGAAGGCAGAGTAACTTCTCCAAACCACCTCTTCAGAAGCAGGAAGAGCCACACTTTCATAGGACAGAAGTTCTTGAGAAGATTCTGGGCCCTTGCAAGAATGTTCCCATTAAAGATTGAAGCCAAAAAAATGTGTTTTGAAACTTCAAATAAAAAGCCCCAAACCAGAAAAAGAATAAAACAAACCCATGTTTTACTAAGCTTCTTTTATCAAATTAAAAAGCACTAGGATTAAAGAACGCATGTGACATGATGTGGTTTACACTCTGTCATTTCTAAGTCTCTCAAAGACAAAAGAGCATTTTAACCTGGCATGGTAGCAGAGACATGCACCAGCCAGTAATGCTATTCAAAGTAAACCCTCTAGTTTAACTCTTTGTCTCTTTTACCTCGAAAGAGCTAATCTCTTAACGTCTAAGATTTAACATTTATTTTACTATGCGTATTATTAATCTATCGCTCTCTGGATTTGGAATCAACTTTGAGGATTTCACGAATTCCAGAAAGAGTCTTACATACCCTCATTTTATGAGGGAGTAGAACAAGACCCATGGCAGCAGGGGTTCCTAACTTGCAGAAACGGCCTCTAAAGGGCTTGCGTGTCCGTGAACTCTTTGAAGTCAGTGCACAAAGTGTGTAGGTGTCTTTTGTTTCCGAGTGGGGTTTAAAATGTTCATCAGACTCTCAAAAGGACCTGGCTCCCCCAAAGGGTCAATGTTCGGTGTATTAAGTGGCAGGCGCAAGGTGGCACAGCTGCTCAAACTAGGATTCAGTTTTTAGTTATCTGCCTTCTTATTCCATTGTCTTCCTAACATGACTTAAGAAAGTCATATTAAACAAAAACCCACCTGAAAGCTACTTATTTATATGTCATTCATTCTTTGGAAAAACTCATTTTCACTAAAGACCAAGAACACAATCGAAGACGTCTAGCTCAAAGATTTCTATCATAAGTATTTCAAAGTGTATATTTAAAAACTCCTAGGCAGTCTTCCAAGCCAAAAGGGCACAATTTTTGGATTACGTGTGGCATGTATTGCATGTACTGGCACTGCTGTCGTCACTTCAAAAGCAACCGTGGGTCCGTGTGGCCTATTGGAGAGAACTGCACTTTTCGGGCCTGACTGATTCACGGGTTAGAATGTTGGCTCTGTTGCTTACTAGCTATTAACTAGAAAACAGTTAGTTCAATTTTTAGTTGAACGATTTCCTCACCTGTAACACATAATGATAACTAGCTTTGGTGAGTGTTCCGAACACTACAGGTACTGTACGTAAAAGTAATGACAGGGGACCTGCCACAGAGCAGGCACCCAGACAACTGCATCTAGGACTTCTAGTCTCTGCTGCTGAATTAAAAAGTAGTATTTTACATTTTGCTTTATATTTAGACCTGGCTGACAATTTAAAAAATGCCATGTCAATATGGCTTTTAAACTGCAATGTTAATTATAATTCTACTAACAGAAATACAGTAGTAGCAGCCATGAAGAGTATATTGGGGAAAAAAAAAACTTTTTATCTAAGACTGTAATCATTACATTGAAACTTTCCTATTCACAAGGCATTACAATAAATAATGTGCCATAATGGATATGTCTTGGTTTATAAGACGTTGAAGACACATACAAAGATATTTGAGGTAAGGAGGTCACCGCTGGGGTCAGTTAGGGGGAGTGGCACTTCACCTTCCGCAACTGCAGAAGCAACTCTGACGCAGCTGAGTCACTGCCAACTCCTCATATTGTGTCATTGCCTCAGATTAGTTATGCTGTAAAGCAGCAAATGAAATACTAAAGTGCAGTAAATTACATTACACCATCCACAGGGTAATGCTCTGATAAGATGGCTTTTTAGGGGCACTTGGATCCAGGCGAAGTTCCTTGTCACAGCCACGGCCTGTGACAGCGGGAAGCAGCTTCAGTGGGGCGGGCCGTGGAAGCCCACAGGGGAGGCTGGGTTCGCAAGCACTTTGGGAGCTGTCCACTCTTTCATTATTATTCACTGTGGGGATGAGCTACAGTGCCCACAGAGCAAAGCGAGTGACAGGGAATCAGAAAAGTACAATTCTAATTTGAGCTGTATTATTTATGTACTGTGCAACTCAGGCTGGGTTTTCCATCTGAATGTCCATCTTCTCATTTCTACTTTAATAAAAGCACACTTTCTGGATGACTTTGGATTCTATGGGATAGGCAGAGTGTTGTTATTTTATGCACATATAAGTATGTAATTACTTATAAGTACGTAAGCACCTATAACATAGTAATTACTATTTTCTTGAATATGGAGGGGACCCCAATGGTAACTGGACTGGTCAAAAATTCAATTGTCCTTCCATACTGCTTAACCTATAACTCAGCAATTGTAAGCATTTTGTAATTAGGACTCTTTCGAATCTATTCTGCATTTTCCCAGCACAAATAAAGTGACTGTAATTTGGGATTGAAGAGTCACTATTTTCAAGGAGCGCAGTAAGCACATTAGCGCCACACAGAATTCCTGATTTTTAAATATTTTTTCCTGCCATCTCTCAATGAAAGTAGGGTAAACATTTAGTAGTTGTAAATGAAGATAAAGACAATAGGAATCACTGTGGCAACATGCCCTTTTCTCTTTAATGTCTCTCAAATAATTCTGCAAAGTAGTATTAAGGGAGTGGCCGCGACCCCTGAGAGGACACCAGGAGTGCTCTAAATAAAATCTTCAACTACTGTCTTTTAAGTTACTGTCTCGGGAACTCAAAACAAGCACAGTACATTTAAAAATTGTGCATGAAGTCACTTAACATTTTCATAGCCTTGAAAAATCTGGCTTTGCGTCATTGAAGCTGCCTGTATAGCAGAAGTCTCGGTGAGTGGTTCTGGGGCTCCAGTTGCCAGCATTTTCTCTTTGTGCTTAAGATACAGGAGGACTGCTTGGCCCTTCAATACCTGCTAGATAGGGCTTAGGCTAAGATATAATGCTGTTCATGGTTGTAATCTAGATTAAAGCTCTCCGTGTAGCCTGCAAACTGCAGTTTAATGCTTCTAACCTTTTGCGTAACACTCAAAACGGAGAGACTTTTGATTTCTAGGTCAGCTCTAGATTTAGGGTATGTTTGTGGGCACAGAGCTATAAAAAGGCAGGTTTTAGTTTGATTCAAATGTTCTGGCTTTTATACTGTAAAAAATAGCATAGAAATAAAATGTACATAGTTTCCAACTCTCATAATAAAGGTACAAAAAGGAGTATTCCTGTTTTTTGACATACTTTACTGTACAGATGGTAGAAAATATCAGGTTAAGGTAAACGGTGACGAAGCGGGCAAAAGTGCAGGGAGGAGGTGGGGCTGAATGACCGAATTCGGACGGAAAAACGACGCTGCAATACAACAAAGGCAGGCCGGCTGGTTCTCCAGGAAAGCCCATGCCAAATGCAGTCTCAGTTCATAGCCTTTTATTTTGTTTCTATAATTTGTCTTGTTTCAATGATGAAAAAAAGACTTCTCTATCTGTGACTCAGTTTAGTTTCTCATTTACTATGGCAATGATTTAAGAAGACTGAGGCAACAAACTATTTTTCACACTTTAAAATGAGAATTATAGAGATAAAATGTAAACTCTCTATGCTAATTAGTCCAATTACAGTTCCTAAACAGGGCTTGAAGGAAGCAATTACCTGTTAAACACTACCTTGTTTGAACTAGTATCGGTGGAACTTGGATACACTTCATCGATTGGTCAAGGCCAAAGGGGGTAGGATTGAGGGTGGGAGGTGTGGGTGGGGTGGGGGGGAGTGGTGGCCAGAAAATGGAGACAAATGTACTTGAAGAACAATAAAAAAATTAAAAAACAAAAAAAGCTAACTCTTGAATACTCAGTATCGTCAGTTGTCTCGGAAGGGTATCATAATGCTCTTCCAACATCAAAAATAAAATTGTGAGAACTGTGTGAAACATATCTGTGCCACATAACAGCATTCTGAGGACAGGGGCTGCAGGTAAGCGCTCGCTCACATGCTGAATGATAGTTCTGTTCCCCCAAACTGGAAACCATGTGATGATGGACTGCCTTTGCTGCTCACTGGGGAAGCTTTTAAGCAGAGCCTCACTCCCAAATTAACTGTGGCACTTAGAAGGCAGGTAGGACTTCGTCAGAACTGTGAGATAAAGGGATGGTCAGCGTAGATTTTGGAAGCAGGGAAAATGGAAAGATACTTGAATCATTACAGATGGAAACTGTAAGGTTCTCAAAAGGACTGCGTCTAAACCTGGTATTATTTAATGTTTTATAAAAATCTGGCGGAGGGCAGGCAGTAAACTTTCCAGTCTGAAAAGGCCACAGCACTCTTCTGAGTGCCACTGAGCATGTGTGTGGCAGCTGGCGGACCAGGTGGGCTGCTCTGACAGAGGGACGGACTTAAGTGACATTGCAAACTGATTTCTGAGGACAGCAGCCCGACGTGCTACCACGGCCAGAATGCTGGGTGCTGAACATGAGCTCCTAATTGTTTCTGATACACAGTGTGAGAGGGACCTTGTACTGGAAAGGGATGAATGGGAAATACTCTCCTCATGAATCCTTAAGAGAAGCTATATAGGTATATTTGAGAAGTAATGCTTTCAGGAGGAATCGTTCCCTCTGGAGTGTACTCCGTAGTTTAACTGTGAGAGAGACTGCCAAGAGGTCCACAAATTAGATGTAGCAGGCCTTCCAATGTGTTTAATTTGTATCAATCCCCACATCACCAACCACTAACCTTTAGAATGTCCGTAGTGGCTATCCAGGCTTATAAACAACTCCCTTGCTCATTGTAAAGTAACAGTTAGTGGGAATCTTTTAACAATCACTTTTTTACTCATAACTATCAGTAACTATCAGTAAACAGGAAAACTCAAACTGCTCCCCTTACAGCAGGAACCCCCCAGCACCGACCTGCCTGTTAGGAACCTGGCCCAAGTGAAGCTCACTTGAGCTTGCCTTCCAGTTTGCCCAGCCCCACACATCCTTCTCCAGGCTTCCGGGAAACCTGTCCCTGGTGCCCAAAAGGAAAAAGGTTGGGGACCACCAATGTATGGTGCAGTTTATCAAGTCTTTTATCAAGGGTAGAGGCAAAAAGGTAACGAGGGATGCTTTAATGTTGTATGATGGTTGGGGGTGGATGTGGAGGGCTACTGTGTGCCTGCGTTTATTTTTATGAGAAATAAAAAGTGAGAAGAAACAATTGCTAAATCTTAAATACCTATTTTCATATATGGCTGATGCCCAGCTCAAACTCTATTTGTGTGCACACAGTTAAACCCATAAGAACCGAGGTATAAATAAAGTCAGTATTTCCTTACCTTCTATTGCTGACAGGAGAACCCTGGAATGATCGTAGGCGATCACATTGGCATATCTGTTCTTTGGTTTGTTTACTTCCAGATTTGAATGTTCCCATGTGAACTGCTGGCCAGGGTCAATAGACTTAAAAGAAAAACAGCACACACACAAAATCAATACTGAATAACTATGGATTATAGGCATTTATCACAAGTAGCAAACATGATTTAAAAAGAAAACTCTGAAGCTGCACTTCATCAAGAAGATCCTAGCTGTGAAGCTGAACACTAATATAACCGGAAAAACACGAAATGATTAATTATAGTAAAAAGCAGTTCTAGTCACCAGCATTGATTCAAATGAACAAGAAAATCAATATAGATGTCTGTTAATATTGAGAAGGCAAGTATTATTATTATTATTATTATTATTATTATTTTACTTTACCATTTGCTTCTCTGTTACTGGAGTACACAGGTTACCTCGGTTGAATATTCCTTCCAGTTCTGTGAGCACTATTTTACCTTTCCTCTCCCCTGTTCTTTCCTATGTGGATCTAACCTCATTCTTACATTGACTGGCTTTTCACGGGCTTCACCAGGCACAGGTTTTCTGGTTCTTTCCCTGCAGACTTACATCTTGAAGGCAGCTTAAAACTGCCTGTTTTGCCATATCCATCATGACTAGTACACAAGGAAATTTGTACAGTTCAAAGTTATGAAATACAGTAAAGAAGGGAAGTCTGTTAAGTGTAATAATCATGTTAGAGTATTAATTTACAACCGGATGCAGATAGGATCTAATTGCTTTTCTATTTCTATCATGTTTTCTAGTTACCCTCATATAGTATCATGTTTACACAGTTTGCTTCATTTTATTCTTTAAACTTATTTGTTCCAATTTTAATGCCTTTCCTTGATGCCTTAGTTCAACCAGTTATCCAATAATCTAAAATAAATACTGCATATATAAAATAATATGTGTATTTATAGTTAAAGTAAAATCAAGAAAGACTGAATCCAGACTGTGATTATAAAACTCTGGAATACCTTTTAATTTTCTGTAATGCTATGGAAATCATATCATCTTTTCCTTTATCATAGGATACTGACTTTTTTAATACTTATAATTTCATGATATATGGAAATGAGTTCATTAATTACATAAACATAATTTTAAATGATCAAAATCAAGTTTTCAGAAATAACTAATGATAAATCAGGTTTAAGTACAGGTGAAGTTTCTTAAGAAGTGAAGGTACTATGTTAATGTTAATAGAATTTTTAGCAGTAAATTTGGATACTATGTATTTTCCATTCTTTTATGTGTGTATATATAGAACTGGACATTAAAAAACATCTAATGGCTGCTATAATATTAAAGATGTATACATTTAGTGTTAAAGGAATAGAGTTCAGCATGACAATAAAAGTCACCAGGGTAAAAAGTCAATCCTACTAACAGTCACGCATAGCCTCAGAACATACTGCAATTCTCAGCAGTATAGACTGAAGCCTCTAATTTACTAAGAATTTAAACCCCTTTTCCTTTCTTAGCCCATGCTGATTTACATATAAACTAGTTGATCATTAAACAGTATTTTGCTGAGCATATTCAGCAAAATAATTACCGATGCCTTAGAGACTAAAGAATTGTGTAATTAGGGGTCTTTCTAGTTGGTTCTTCCAAGGAAACCCATCATTTCCTCCACAGAATGTCCTCTCCAAGTATTCCATGAGCTAAAGGGAACAGAATAATTCAAATGTCTGGGTGGAAGCCTTCAGGTCGACCTTGAAGTCTCACACAAAATAGCTGCATTCTATGACCAAGACCTGACTTAAAACATTTCTCAAATCAGTCCCAATACACCATCCCACTGCGACTCCCCGGCTCCAGTCCTCCAGTACCTGGTGTCGCATGGAATCTCTCCTCGAAACTCTCATTCCAATCCATTCTGCACACCAAAGTAGTCTTTTTTAAGCACAACCTCAAGCACATTAAGTCCCTGTTTAAGAACGTCCACTGGCTTTGGGTGACCTGCAGCCTAAATTCTGAAGTCCTTAGCAACAGTCTTACCTATAGATTTTTAGTTATCTTTGCATCTACAAAGATGGCTCAATAAATGGTTTGACACAATTTTTTAGATGAATTGAACTAATACATATTGTTGCGAAAAGTTCATAAAGAGAATCATGGAGTAATTCCTCCATATAACACAGACAACAAATCATGGAAACTGCATTGCACAGTGTTCTCACTTCAGCACTTGAACACCCATTATCACATGGTGTAGTAATAACATATGTGATCCTGAAATTACAGCTGCCAGTGTATCACACTGATGGGCATTAATTACATAATACGCAAGCTTCTTACACAGTGTTGTCTAAAATATCCCAAGAAGCTCTAAGCTCACTGAAGTACAGTCCATTGGTGCACGATGTTACTCGCTCTCTGATGGTTTTCTCACTCAGGCTCTGATCACTGACAGATGTGTGAAGTGCCGTAAATTTAATCGGACTGATGAAACGGCATCTGTCAACTCAAAGACACTGTTAACTCAAGTCCATTTCTACTCTTGATGCGTGTTCTCAGCCACCAGCATAGTTTGATACCTCCCTGTATCAAAGAGTTTGTGAAAGTTGACATAAGTGGAGCCATTGTCAAATAGAGCCAGGACAGCCATTCCAGGGCAACCGCCTTGCGCATGCTGTTTGCTAAACCTTTGGACGAGCTCCGACCACAAGTGTTTTACAAACCAGTGTTTGTAGGTTAGCAGGAAAGCAGATAGACTGATCACAAGGACTAGTGATTACAGACTCTCTGACCGAAGACAGAATTAGTAACCCATGGTGTATATAGCCCAGAGTGGCTCGGCTCATTAGTACCAGTAGGGATTCTTTCTTCTTTCCTGGTAATTATTCCTTTCCTCTGCTCATAAAAAGCCCTCGCCTTCCTGCTGTAACTGGGACACTTTCTGAGTTTCTGCATGTCTCTATGCCACCAAAATTCTAATCCTTTGATCCCAAATAAATGCTTGTTCCCTCTCCTTTCAGCTTCTTCATTTTAGGTTAACAGTTTAAAAACTGGTCATGGAAACATAAGTTGTATATCACATACGTTAATATGCTTGAAATGTGACCCATGAGAAGACGACCTGTAAGTAACAGGATACTTACAGTCAGAGCTGCTGGGTCATTATGCTTTACATGTGGTACAGAGTTTAATTTTCACAAATGGTATGAGGTAGGTGTTGTTGTTTTCTCCGTTTTGCAGACAAGGAAATGAAGGAAATACAGATTAATTCGATGAGTCTTACGGCTTTCTCCATGGCAGGCACTGTGCTATTTGGTGGTAATTTGCTCACACATCTAGAATCACACATTTACCCTCAAACTCAGGGCTGTGTGATTTCAAAGCCCAGCTGATGATTAATAGTGGGTAATTACTAAGCCATAATGCTGCTTAACTATTGAAAGGGTCACTGCAAAATGAAGAAGCCCAACACCTGAAATACACCTAAACATAACTATCCTTTATCTCGCCAGTCTGAATGACATTATTCCCCACTGATCATTCTGTGTCATTCTGGGAAGATTACATAAGAAATCAAATTTTAAAAATGAGGTTGGCTTCACATGGATGATAAAGCAGATGGGATGCAGCTTACATTTATACTCGTTTTACACGGATCAAACAAACATTGATTAAATAATGCTGACTGGTCTTCGTGCAACACATACTCATCCATCTGTATCTATCCATCTGACTGAACATTTAACAATACACAGCACAGGTCATTATTTTGGAACCTGTCAGAGTGCTGAGAGAAGCAAACTCAGTAAAGAAAAATTAACTACTTATAGGAAAAGTATAAGATCTTTTATATTCAGGAAAAAACAACTGGTCGAGGAAAATCAAGTTTTAACTATGCATGTTAACGAGGCAAAGGTATCATGGATGAATACAATTCTTCTCAAACCCACCCTCCAGGCTTTCCTGAGTGCTGGCCATGACATGGTTGCTCTGCTGCTTTTTCTCCTTCCCTGAGATCCTCTTAGGGAAGAATAAAAGGACCAGCGTAGAGAAAGGTCTTGAGTGATAGAGAAGTTGATTTGCACTTCAACATTATATTTCTGGCCAGCCCATTATGACTATGTGCTTTCCTATTACAAAGTTAAATGAGGCAAGCCTGATATTATGAAAGTTTTTTTTTTAAATGAACCCCTTGTTCCTAATAGAGTCGACATCCTTCTGCTGTTAGTATTTGGTTTGCCCAGGCCTGACTTTCAGGTGTCTCTGCTCATCCTTCTGGCTCTGTTTATTACTTTCGGAGGATATTCCCTCCTTCCCAGCATTTAGTTCAAAGTTCTAGAGTGAAAATCTCGGCCAGGTCTTCGTTAGCTTCCACTGACAGAACTTTACAATTGGGAGTAAAGCAAGCTAGGTATTTTTTCAACCAAAAGTTGCTATTAATTGTTTTTGTTTAAAAAAACAAAACGCAACGATATGAGCACCGGCTTGTGAACCAAACAGTTGCTGGTTCAATTACCTGTCAGGGCACATGCCTGGGTTGTGGGCCAGGTCCCCAGTAGGGGGCATGAGAGAGGCATCCAAACATTGATGTTTCTCTCCTTCCCCCTCTGTCTAAAAATAAATAAATATTTTAAAAACCTATATGAAATTTATATATTACATTGTCACAGAATTCATAAACAAGGATGCTATTTGTCAGGTTTACCTTTTTCCAGTTAATCAACGAGAGCCTAGAAAGGCAGGTACTAGATGAACACTGTGTAGCATCTAAAACTTGGCCACGATGCCTATGCCTAACTTGTTTTCCTATCTGCTCACTTGTCCACTTGGCACCTGACACACACACCCTCCCCCTTCCTAAAGCTGTTGACCGGTGTCATTATAATGTTAACGACAGGTCTTCGGCTTAATAGCAATAGCTTTGCCTAATAGAGAAAAAATAACCAGATAGAAACCACCCCACCATGACTTAAAGAAGAGAGGGAAAACCTCAAGTAGGCACTTGCCAATGTCAAATACTCTGTATTTATGTCGTGTTTAATGTGACAGTTGGAAAGTTCTAGTTTTTTTTAATTGACTAGAACTTCGTCTTCAAATAGGTAAGTGGAAGAAAAAGCTGCAAGTATAACTGAAGGATTTATAGTCTTTCATCACATTCTTGATGAAAATATTTAAAATATAAATATTTACATCCAATAATTACAATATTATGGTAACTAATACTTATGTAGCTTATGTGTTTTTTTAGATTTTGTTTTTTTGCTTCACATGCATTTATTCATTTTATCTTACAGAATCGTTAGAAATAGTGACCATTCACATCACAGTTCTATAGATTAGGAAACTGAGGAGCAGACAAGTTTTAAATGACTCTCATGGTCAAAAGCTAGTAGTGGAGAAGCCAGGTTGGGGGACCAGGAATTCTGTCCCCCAAGCCTAAGTGCTTAATCGCCATGCTATGCTTCCTCTGTGGCCCAATTTGAGATGATTCCTTGATGTTTCACACATAACTTTCAATTGTTCTCTTGAAACAATGCAAGGAAGGCTGGGGGGGAAAATCTCCATGTATTCAAAACAAGAGAATGTTTATAAATTTGCACATCAATTTAGAGTCATTAAAGAAAATTAAATCCTGATACGAGTGACCTTTTTCGATAAAGCTCAAGTCATCATTTTAAAGCAAAGCCCTTTAAATATGTTTCTACAAAGTCTCGAATTCTCTGCCCCCAAATATGTAATTCACATGTGTAAAGCATCACACAATACCATTGCTCTGTATCCTACTTCCTTTCATCCCACCAAGAGAAAAACCTCAAAATATTCCCTTTAGGACCTCATCAAAGAGAAACCACCAAAAAAGAGACATCCTGTTTTTGTGAGTTTTAAAACAACTAACAGAAATGTAATTACATGGAAGGAATAGACCAGCGACTTGACTAGCCAAACTGTTGGTCAGACTAACCATCTTTTTTACAGGGAACTGAACTTTCAATGACCTTATCCTCCAGAGAAACACTCTCTTTCAACATAGTTCCCCAGCAGTAGGTTCATTTTGCCCTTAGAGTGGTTTTCCCTCAAATTTTCCAAAGTCCTTTCTGAGGTTTAGAACAGAAATCTGCCATCGAGTGTGTATTTCTGCAACGGAGCCTGTTTTCATTGTCATTTGTTCACATTCTCTCTCTCTCCCAGTTTGAAATGGTAAATTAATACGTATCTGTTTGAAAAAGAGCCACGTTTGCATAGTTGGGAAGAGCTATATTTTACACAATTAGCAGAAGCCTGCAATTGGCATAATGAGTACTTTCTTCAAAGAGAAGCGCATGAGTTCAGTTGAATCCGATGATGCTTTAAAAACTGGAATGGGAGGAAGGGGTGGAAAGTATGTTGATGAGCAGAGTCTGGGTCGGAGCCCAGGGGGCTGGCTTCCTCCGTGCCCCCAGTTAGCGCGGGCGGGTCTGTCATGTGGGACTGTTTGCTCTGTGTTTCTTTTTCCTATTTAGGCCATTCCAGTGTCAGGTTTGTGCCCTTATTTTCTCTTATCTGCCTTTTATCCAACGCGTCATCAACACCTCCAATCACCACCATCAACACCTGCATACTGTATAAAAACATGTATGCAGGTCACCGTTAGAATTTGGACTGGGACAGAGACTTTTCAAGATTCTCAGTGTTAACTAGTAAGTGACATGACTGTTCTCTCCCTTTAATAGTAGGAAGATGGTATAATTTATAAGTGATAAAACTGCATCAAATTTATGTGTTGTCTAATGGTTTGATATGAAATTCTTATTATAATGGATTATGTAATACTTATAGGAAATTACCTAAAGCAATAATTTATTTACTTACATTATCAGAATTGAAACACAGAGAACCAAACAGGAGAAATTATACATAAAGCATCCAACCAACCATATGAGGTGAGTAAATATTCCTGACAACCCTTTGATAAACAAAGGGTTTATCAAAGGGTTTTCTTTTAAATTGTATTGTGGCACTAAGAATGAGCTAGCTTACTTCTCTGAGGATATGATTTACTCCTAGAAGTAAATTTAACTTACCCTAACTTACCATGGATTCGAAATGATAAAAAAACAATGACAACTCAACAATAAACACTGGGTTCTTTTCAACTCGGTAGGACAATGCTACCTGATCTCTAGAACACGAACAAGCTATTTCACTGCTTTGTACGTGTGACTGTGTATAGAAGATGAGTTTTGAGAGGTCCTTTCAAATAAGAGTTCAAACAGAAGAAGATTAAAACTTCAAGATCTGAAGATGTAAAAGTCCACAGGTTTTCCACTAAACTCTTATGCTCCAACGTTTTTGTGGACGCAACTGAATGTGAAACAGACCTTCCTAGTTCCCAAAGGCCGTGGTTCGAGAGGAATGATGGCGGTGATGGCTTTAATCCCAATGCTTGACTTTCAACTATTCGTCTTCTGCATCAAATTAAAGTGAGTAAGTAATGGGTAGACAGAAGTGTAGTTGATGTTCTGAGACACTAGACCTTTGTGGACAATCACTCCACAAATGTAATGCATAGACTAGGATTTCTCCTGTTATTTGGAAAAGGGAAAGGAATTACAATTTTTCCAGGCAGTTTAGGCAAAAATGTTATTAGAAATTTATGAAGATGCTCTGACTGAAAAGAAAAAGTTGGCAGAATTGGTAGTAAGTAATTGGAATGTTTGTTAAAAGAATTATGTATAGGTCACAAATGAAAATATTATGCAACAATTTGTAATATTTAACTGAATAATTCACAATGACATCTTTCCCTTCCCATGAATAGCAGAGCACTAGTTTATGGCACCTAATAACAAGATGAATGTATTTATTCTTCATTTGTATAGGCCCAAAAGTATTAAGAGAAATAATATGATTAAAGCACCTGATACATTGTTCTCACTAAAAGAATAGTAGATATTTTACTTTCTTCTGCCTCTACCCACTGACTTGCGTAAGAATATCTGAAGACAGCCTTGGCAGCCAAGGAATGTCTGCTTTCTCCCTGATGCTATTTGTATCTTCTTTGACCCTGAAGCATAAAATTGGGGCAACTGCCCAGCTAATGTAGACAAAGCAAATCCCTTTCTGCCCTTCTACATTCACCTTCCACATGTACCCGTATGCCCATCAGGTTCCGAATCGGCAGTGATACTTTTGGCAGAGATAATAATAATAATAATAAAAGCAACCCCTCCAAGTAGCCCCATATAATTCTCACGGTCTCCGTTTCATTCGATACTAAGAATCGAACATTCGGAAATCTAGTGCGAAAGTAGATTCAAAAGAAAAATGAATGAATGAATGAATGAATAGCTCGGTTTCATGACTGTGTGAGCCATGTTACGACAGCACTTTGTAAACAACTGTGTAAGGAAAACAGGGCAGATACCTCATCCTCTTGGTTTTTGACTGTTGGATCAAGGTTGAGATTTAACTGATAACATTAATTCTTTATCAAATGTGGAAATCTCTAACTTAATTTAAAAACACTTTATTTTCTGTTATTTTATTTTGCATCCTGCAGACAGATATAGCTTAGGCTTTCAGCATTGCCTTGCTTGCCACTGAATAAAAAGTTTCTTTGTTAAATTTTTGTTTCTCCTCCCATGTCTATTTTCAGATCTGAGAGGAAAAAAAATTCATTTTGAAACTGAAATATGTATAAATACATTTTTTAATATCCAGTCAAAGCTTTTCCTATCTTTTTCCTGGTTCAGAGAACTAAGGATTCTATGTCTGAAATGAAATGAGAAAATGAGGTGCGTGCTCCCAGTGTGTGAGGGAACACAGAAAATCCCACAATCACTGAAAAATCCTCCCGCCCCGCCCGTCTCCACTTGTATTTAGCCCAGTGATCTGGTGGTAACCCCTGAGGTTCCGTATGTGACTTCTGAACACCGCACGTGGGCCAGGAACCCCTTGTTAATGCTGTTCCTCACAGGCCAGGTGACAGTGTGCTATACTGAACACAGCGTCTAATTACACAAAGATGACACCGACCGTTTCACATCTAAAGTGTCAGGTGTATTTTCTTCTCTTTTCTCATCTTACCAACAAACTAGACAGGCTAGAACAAATGAACACAATCTAGACTTTTAGAGTTCAATTTCCTTCTAAACTAAAAGATGAATCTGCTGTGTTTAAAACATATATTGGTTTTATCATGTCAAATGAAAGACTATTCCAGGTAAAATACATTGCAAAAATGTCAGCACACTGATAATTTTATGCATTAGCCCTTTGGAGAAAAATGGAATCAACTGAGAATATCACTACAGGCATTACAATTTTTCTGATGGTGTATACTTGGTGTTTAGCATTCAGCTGATTTTAAACTGCATTCGTAGAGTAAGTAACTGAAATGTATTGTATGCAGGACAAATGGCCCCAATGGCTTCTACCCCAGAACCTTAGAAGTAGTTAAATAAGTCTCCCCTTTGAAGATGCGACTATAAAACACACACAGATTAGAAGAGACAAGAGATGTGTGTTGTAAAACCATTTTAAATAAACCGAATGGCTCCCAGGCTCACACTTGGCTGTAACCTGATTTTATGAGAAGAGAAATCCTCAACTTCGGCAACACTGAAATTTCTTCTAAGTGAACACCTATAACAGCTTTTGTACCATGATTTCTGACTTTTGTATGTTCACTCTCTCTCCTGAAGTAACATGTAATGGCTGCTTGCCAGTTTGACAATTCTATATAGACCATCTTACCAAATTTTCTTAATAGCAAGTATGTGTTTCTACAATTAAGTAACAATTTTAATACAATGGTGCTTCTTCCTTCATTTTTTGGTTTAACAATTGTGCTTCTCAAAGGTCTCAAGGCCACCTTGTTGGGAGGTGTGAGGGGAGTATAAGGGCCCAGATCAGATGAGAGGATCAAAAGCCCAGGAAGAATCTGCTATAGGCTGGGTTTTAACCTGGGGGGTGGGGAGTGGCTTATATCCCAGTTTACACCCGCTATCCTGGTTTACTTATTAAAGGACCACCTTTCACTCTCAAACTGTCCAGTTTGAGCAGTAAATTGTAAGGTCAGAGCAGACTTTAACTTTCTCATACCCACAGCTGTATCTTCGGATCAGTGAGCTTGATGATACAGCATCATGACCATCCCAGCCAGGTGGGTACGTGTATGTGGACAGAGATGGACAGGTGGCAGGTTCTGCTAACTACTGTGCTCACATACACACTCTGCACCTGGACATGTAGGTGGGGAAAAGGAAAGAGAGCAATTTCTGCAGAACAAGGCTTGCTTCTACTTAGGTACTTTGCTGATACGAGAACGGAATCTGAAAGCCGGAATGAGAGAAGGTGGTGGGCTTGACCCCATGATTCACCCTTGTTCATTTCCCATGAAACTGCATGGAGGAGAGAAAAGGAAAAAGAGCAGAACATGTGATCTTAACACACATCTCCCCTGCACCCACTAAACTACCATTCAGCCTATTCAGATTATAATTGTTTTCCTTCTTCATGGTAGAGAATGGGAGGGATGTAGAAGTGCGTGTGGCTTATGTGTTCAATTGTGAAGGAGAAGAATAATGTTAAAGAGCTGATTTGATACATTAATTGTTCTGCAGAAATAATTTTATTCTTTTTTGTCTAATATGTTTTATATATTATATTAATAACTGTTATTTAAAATTATGTTAAAACTATAATTAAAGATTAGGTATAATTATGCTATGATTGCTTTCTTTTTTGGTTGCTCTGGAAATGGAATCACAGACTTTTTATTGCTTGAGTATTACACAATTCAACTATCACACGTCTTAAAAATATAATCTCTTCTAAACTCTTAGAACATATATTAACATTTCTTTATAAAAAACTACCATCAGGAGCTGAGGTCCCCTCAGAAAGAGGGTGGCACCCAGTCCCCACAACGCACTGATGGGGCCATGAAGGTCACACAGTCAGTGGGAGTGAGGGCACAGTTACTTCTCAAGTTCAGGAAACCAAGGATGAGGCTCTAGCTCAAAATGACCTTATCAAGGTACTTTCGTGGTGTGGAGGCCTGGCTTAGGGTCCCTCTGCCATCACCCCGACTCACGTTCATCCCAACAGCCACCTCTGTCAAACTAAGCTGCTCCCAGGTTCATCATCTCTCGAGAGTTAGCTTTTGGACATACTCTCAGGCACCGAACTCTTGTCTAAAAGCTTTGAAAGAAAAAAACTACATCTTTCTCCTGAACAAGGGTATAAGATAGTCATTGCAACTCGTTTAATAACAGTGAAAAAATTAGGAAATAGCCTTAAGGTGAGAGGAGACTAGTTAAATAACTTATAGTTTGGAGCTGTGGAAACTGCTGTGTATCCACTGACATAAAGTTGTCCTCTTTTAAGTAAAAAAAAATTATAAAGCAGTACGATTGTTGAAATGTATGTATATATACATACACTGCATGCATACATAAACATAATACATGTATATAAAAGTACTGTAAATGTAACTGTATACAAACTTGTGCACACATACACATTTCCTAGAATGTTATATACCAACCCTGCCAGTGATTATCTCTGGGATGTGGGTACTGATAAGGTTAACTAAGCCAGGAGGCCCTTAGACTGAGCTATCTCTAATGCTATGCTGTCTCACAAGAAAACCAAAATCTAAGCCTGGAAACGTAAATACCCCGAGGCCACAAAATCAAGACCCTAAGGACAACCAATCATAAACAGCCAACTTGGCTTTAAGTTACAGCCAGTCAAACCATTTCTTTGCGTCCACAGTTTCTCTGCCAAGGTCTTTGCTGCCTGGCTCCCATCATCAGGAAGCTCCGAACCTCTTCCAGGTGGTACTGCCTGATTCTAATGGACTTTCGTTGAAATAAAGGCACAGATTTTTAAATAATGCCTCAGTTTATTTTTAACTATAATTGTTTCAACACTTTGTTATCTGTATTCTTTCATTTTCCAACTGGTGAAGATTTTACTACTTTCCACCATGGGAGGTGGGCGGAGGAGGGAGGGGCAGCACACTCTCACAACAGCACATTTCACTTTGTCTCATTATGTTGGACGCTGGTCAGAGGACTCAGCACCGGGGTGGGGTGGGGGGTGTTCTGTGAAATCCACGTCAAGTTTTTCAACTGGCTTCTATGGTCATCTGCTGAGATCAACTCAATACAGGTTTATGACCAAAATACACACTGAAAGGACAAACACAAACTGGACCTTCTCCCTCTAACCTGAAAAATGAATGGTACCGAGAAGTAACCAGGTTGCATTCTTTTTGATTTTGATGGTAATGACAATGGTGAGCACACCATCATTATGTGCTCAGGCTTGGTGTAATTTTTACTACAAAATTAGGTAGTTACAGCTATCTCCATATCACAAATAAAGAATTTGAGGCTTAGTGGAGGAATTAAGACCCTTTCCAAAAGTCACCCTGATAGTCTACAAAGTAGTAAAGCTGAGATATGAGTCCAGGGTTTTCTGCCTTTTGAAGTCTGAGCTCTTAACCACTGCACTCTAGTGCATACACGTAAGCTACAACTCCAGATTTACTATCATAAAGTTCAATTCTTTATCTGAAAACTACGGAAAGTAAGAAAAAAAGATTCAATACCAGATGTCTCTGTCAGTTTGCTTTAATGATAAATTCATCTCACAGTACTTTTCACTTAAATTTTTTTGAAGATGAAAAAGACCTACTATATAGCTTTCTATACTGTTAGATTTGAATATGATTCTTACCAAACTGACAAAGAGTGGCATCTTCAGTACAATCTTTACCCTATATAATTAGAAACAAAGACACAGGATTTCAACCTCTCTCACTTCCACCCTCCCTGCTTTTCTCCCTTCCCCTCCCTCTCGCTCACACACATGCCACAAACTGTGCAAAGAGAGGAAGCTGACAGACATTCATTCCTCAGAAAAGAACAGCCACAATGGAACAAATGGTCGAGCAGTTTGGCAAAAAGTAGTGGGAAAAGTGGGAGACCATCGACTCATGAATAACAAGTCTGCACAAACAGTTTTAATGGCTGTTCTAATGCCTTCAATGGAAGGCACTTTAATAGGATTTCTAGTACAATCCTGAAAGCTTGTCTTTAATAAATCTGTCACTGATGAAGAAATGGACTGCTGTGCCACACAACCAGCCTACTGAACTCAACACACACACACGAAGTGGTAGCAGTTGCCATCCTATGTTACCATCCTCGTCTCCACCATTCTGTTAACTATTGTGAGGGGCAGCTTCATGCTCAAAGTGCAGGTTGCCACTGAAAGAGCATATTTATACTAAAAGGATGCAGTAGAAATGAAATGAAGCACAGTAGAAAGCTCACAACTGTCATGTGCATGAGGACAAAAGCAGAGACAGTAACTGGAATCCAAACACAGAGGCATATAAACACAAAAACTTGAAAGACTCGCTGGCATTGTCTTTGAAATAACATACCCAATTCTCTGGGTAATTAGTTTGTGAATTCCTATAGCACTGACTCCACATTTGTCTCATATTATTTTATAATCTTGTTTTCTGTACTGACTTAAAGTTCTTTAAAGTCAGAATTGCCGTGTTGTGTGCCTCAGTGTGCACACCGACTCTATACATTGAATTCACTCGACGCTGTGCGGGTGGATAATCCCAAATTCTAGCCTTTGGTTCTGTTTATCTTTGTTCATGTCGGAGGCTCTCAATTCTGATTTTTCATGTTGGAATACCACTTGTTGGGAGAGCGCTTTCTTATCCCTTTCGCTTTTTAAAAATCCTACCTTTCTTTTGAGGTTCAGCTCAAACCCTGCCGCCCCAGCCCCGGGGGCGCGCCCCGACACTTTCACACGCAGCCCCCTGCCCAGTGTGTGTGGCTCATCCACCAGGCAATAGTTATGTTTAGCTTGCAGCATTTTTCCTTTAAAGTTGTTTGAGTTCATTATTATAACTTATCATTTAGTTTGATGATTCTCTTTTAATTGTCTAAAACACGTGTATTATTTTTAAAAATTTAAAATTAGTTTACATTCAATATTATTTTGCCTTGGTTTTAGGGGTACATACAGTACAGTGGTTAGACAATCACATCTTTTACAAAGTGTTCCCCCAGATATTTCTAGTACCATTTGATAATACTTAACTTTTCAACACTATTGTAAGTTCCTGAACAAAATACAGCCTACTATACATATTTGTAGTCTGTGGGCTAAGCCAGTACAGGTGCAAGTAAAAATCTTGATATAATTTTAATAATGTCAGATTTTTGTTTGAATTTCTGTGGAAGCGTTTTGAAATTGGGAGTTTTTTAAAAATTACACTGTCACCTCCTGATTTAGAATGCTGAGTCTTCACATGTATCCAAAGATTGTGAACCAGAAGGGAACAGACTGAGGCATTCTTCAGAATATATGCCCATCAATGCTGACAGCTGTGAACTCACTGACCTTAGAGCACTCTCTACTGATTACCGAGACTACTGGAAATGCCCATTGGCTAAGCTATATGGTCCCTTAAAGTTGCACAAGCTGAACAAAGCCTAGAGTGTGTTAAAGAAACACAAATATCCCTTCTCAGATCCAATTTTGGAAAAATATGAATAGACACAGCCTTCCTAGGGGACCTGTATATGTTTATTTATAAGTCGTGTTACTAACAATCGACTACCTTTTTCAAAATTAAAAGTATTATCAATCAAACCATTCAAAACATACAAGCAGAATTTTATGCTGAAAAGAAAAATAAATATATTTAATATCATTTAAAATACCTCTTGTTTATGAAGGAAAACATTCAATTCTAAGCTCTGCTCTTTATTACACAGTGTAAGTCTCACTCGCTCCAATTTGAGGGCACGCTTCAATACTTTGATGAGATGGCACACAAAACACAAAGAGACTAATCTATTTTATAAATAGTGATATGAATAAAGTAATAAATATAAATAGCATTTTTCTAACAAATGGATCCTTTTTTATCAGTAGAGGTATAAAACACATGTATGTTACCCTAGCAGATGATTTATAAGCGAAGAAGAAAATGAGATCTATATTGTACTTTATCAACTCCTATTTCTTTCTGTAGGCATATATTTCATCCAGTTAGGGGAATTTTGGTTGATATTACAACACAAAATGCTGAGCTAGATAATTGCTCCCAAAGTTTATAGAAACATCAAGAAATTCTCCATTGAAACATAATAAAGAACAAATGCTGTTCCTTAGTCTTTAACACACATACACGTGAGTTTTCTCTACTAGGGGTCCAAAAGTGTGAGTTTGAAGCATTTATTTTTCTGTCCAATAAATAAGCAAATATAAACTCTGAATCACAGATTTTACATAGCTGCTAACACTCTAACTGGATTTCTAAATGTCTGAATTTACTGAATGTTAGAAAACCAACCAACCAAAATCACTATTCACAAGTGAATATAATGAACAGAAGAACCTCTGACTGGTGTGGCCTAGTGAGTTGGGTGTCACCCTAGAAACCAAAAAATTGCTAGTTTGATTCTGGCTCAGGGTACATGTCTGGGTTGCAGGCCAGGTCCCCCCAGATCCCCATTTGGGGCCGTGAGACAGGCAACTGATGTTTCTCTCCCTCTTTCTCCTTCCCTGCCCCTCTCTCTAAAAATAAATAAATAAAATATTAAAAAAAACCCAAAACTCCAGAAAAATCCTAGTCGTTATTACATTTGAGGAAAACCCATAGCTGCATTATGTTGGAATCCTGACAAAAAGCCAGCTATTGCAGCTTTGGCCTAAACTTTGGCTAAAACTCTGAAGGATCTTTTAGACTCAGGATTCGAGGGCAAGGATTAGGTATTATCCATCTTTGTGCCCCCGGGGTCAAGCAAAGCATCTGACACATAGTAAGAACTTAGTAAATATCTGTTGCATGAGATGAACTGAATATAAGGCTGGAAAAGGAAAAAAGATCTGTAAAGAAGCAGGCATTCATGTTTTGGGAAATTTTTATTTTAGAGACAGCCAATATTTTTAGATTTGGTCTTCCATTGTTCTCAAGGATATTTGGAAGAAAAGAGCAGCTTTGTTTCACGGAGTACATTTGTTTATTCTCTAACGGAAATTATAATCCTTGGTCTGTGGCATCACAATTGGTTGCTGTGGGAATGATTATAGATCAAAAACAAAAAGATTATATCCCTTTTCAAGAGCAAATGAGTAGCAAGAGCAGATGAAGTCTTAAAGAAACAAAAATGTTCTTTTCATGCAAATATTTTTATGATAAAACTACAGGGAGATAAATACTGAAACTGCAGTCTTTGTGAAACTCGCCGGCAGATTTTAGCTTTGAGGAAAGATGATATTTCCCTCCAGAATTGGCCTTCAGACATAAATAAATACTCTAGTAATTTTTCTTTGCAGACACAGGGCGAGTAGAAAAAGGGAGTTCTGCACCCCGCATCTTGATGCTGCTTTATTCTAGGCTGGGGGCTGACAGTCTTCCCAATCTGTGTGCGTAACCACCGTGGGGGAGGAGGTCCCCTGCACTGTCCTTTACACACCAAGGGAGGTCCAGGGACAGTGGAAAGAAGACCTAGGCAGAAGAGCACTGCCCTCGAAGTTGCTGCTCTTGTGCCCCGACAAGACTTTGCTGCAGTGCAGCAGTAGTATAGCCTAATGAACCATCTTCATTCACGACCTGATAAGCCATACCCACCTGGATAAGACATGATTATGCTTGGGAAGTGGTAGATGGGTCAGAAGAGCAAATGGGGTTCCTGTTTCATTTTAAAACTCACTCCCGGACTTCCGCCAAGATGGAGACGTAGATGGAGGATCCACCTCGCCTCTGTGCACAACCAAATCTAAGAACAACTATTTTTAACAGCAGTCACAACCAAGCCACACGGAAAATCGACAATACGGAGTCCAAAGGACAACTAGATACTCGGCTGGACCAGTACGAGGAGCGAGGCCAGCAGCGGAGCAGGTTAGCAAGAAAAAATTCCCGGGGCGGTGCGCGGGGCGCGCAGGCAACCGAGGGCGCTGATCGCCAGCGAGCTGGCTGCCGGAGCGCACAGGGAAGAGGCGCGGCTATCGGTTGGTAGGTCGCGCGCATTTACGTGGGGAGAAGCCAGTGAGAAGGGAAGCCGGCGCGGGGCAGCAGGCTCGCGCAATTCCGATCGGATAAACCCCAGGCGTGCGGAGTGACTGGAAACGCTGGGCTAGCGGAGAGGAACGCCTTTGCTCCCTCTCTGACCCCGCCCCCACACACAGCGTCACAAACCAGCGACCTGGGTCGCCCCGTCCTGGTAAACAACTAAGGCTTCGCTCCGCTCACTTAACAGCGCGAACAGACCAAAAATGGCTCTAGGACAACTCAGAGCCCCAGAACCGATAGACCTAAGTGATGAAGAAATAGCCAGTCTTTCAGATGCACAGTTCAAAACACTGGTTATAAGGATCCTTACAGAACTGGTTGACTTTAGCCACAAATTAGAGAAACATATGGAAGCTAAATTAATTGAAATGAATGGGGATACAAAAGATTCCAATAGTAATGGAAAGAAAATTGGGACTCAAATCAAGGGAGAGAACCAGAAGGAAGAAAAAAATGATCAAACAGAAAGGAATGAAGAAATAAGAATTCAGAAAAATGAGGAGAAGATTAGGAACCTCCAGGACATCTTTAAACGTTCCAACATCCGAATTATAGGGGTACTAGAAGGGGGAAAGGCACAACCACCAGTTGAAAAATTATTTGAACAAATAATAAAGGAGAATATCCCCAAGATGGCAAAGGAAATAGACTTCCGAGAAATCCAGGAAGCTCAGAGAGTCCCAAAGAAGTTGGACTCAAGAAGGAACACACCAAGGCACATCATAATTACATTAGCCAAGATTAAAATGAAGGAGAGAATCTTAGAAGCAGCAAGAGCTAAGGGGACAGTCACCTACAAAGGAGTTCCCATCAGACTGTCAGCTGATTTCTCAAAAGAGACCTTACAGGCAAGAAGGGGCTGGAAAGAGGTATTCCAAGTCATGAAAACCAAAGATCTACAACCAAGATTGCTCTACCCAGCAAAACTTTCTTTTAGAAGAATGGAAGGACAGATAAAGTGCTTCTCAGATAAGACCAAATTCAAGGAGTTCATCATCACCAAGCCCTTATTATATGAAATGTTAAAGGGACTTACCTAAGAAAAAGAAGATAAAAAAGATGAACAGTGAAAGGACAGCAAACTCACAGTTATTAAGAACCACACCTAAAACAAAAGCAAACTAAGAGGATAGCTAGATCAGGAGCAGAACCATAGAAATGAAGATCTCAGGGAGGGTTAGCAATAGGGGAGTGGGAGGAGGGGAAGGGGGGAGAAGGTACAGAAAATAAGTAGTATAGACAGTAGATAGAAAATACATAGGGGGAGGGTAAGAATAGTAGGGGAAATACAGAATCTAAAGAAATTGAGACACATGTTCATGAACTAAAGGGGGAAATGGTGGGGGAGGGGTATGCAGGGTGGAGGGGAAGGGAGGGGGGAATAGAGCAAACGTAATGGCATAATCAATAAAAAAAAAAAAAAAACCTCACTCCCTATATTCACTGCAGAAATATTTACCATGGTAGGCATAGGGATTCCCCAATAAATACGATACATTCCCTACCCTAAGGAAGCTTTAATTCTAGTGGAAGATAGACAAGTAAAACTATAAAGACTGCAGTGCCATGCAATAACATGGATTCAGCCACAGCAGAGAATAAATCGAATCTGTCATGTACACAGTGACAGGCACCTGTCTCACGTAATACTGGCCTTGTATCCTCATGCTTCCTTCAGACTCTGGCACTGAGCAATTTCAAGCAGCTCCATGGTGCCAGCGGTTCTGCCACCAAATACAATGCGAACAAAGGAAATAGAAATATTCGCCAAAATACAGGGGCAGAAAAAGCTTAAATGGTTTCTTGGATATTTTATGGTTTATCCACTTAATACTCAACTATAAAGTATACCTGTTAAAGGGTACACTTTAAAATGCTGAATTTTATAATGCATATTTTATATCTAGTAACAAAATGATAAAAATACATTAGATATAATCATGCAAATTTATTTTTTCACCTAAAACTATTCTGTTTCTTTCAATAAATAAGTCACCTCCTGTCAGAATCCTTGCTATCCATCTAAATTCCTAGTACTCTTTAAAATGCAGGCGTCATACAGAAAGTCAGACTCCTGTGATATTTCCCGTTGCCCTGACTTTGAGATGTGTCACTATGGTTTTATTTTCAGAACACCTTTCCCTTTGTTCATTAGTTTCTTTTTACCTAGGGGGCCGATCTAGAAGACATCAGCCGTTGCGTTACGGTGGAGGTGAAGCTGGCTGAGTCCACATCTCTTAGGTTCCTTGAACAGGTCTTCTCTTCAGTGAAGCAACATGGATGGGCTAGACTGTAAGCTTTTAGTAATCCTCAAATATAACTCCACTGTAGAAACTTTATGACACTGGTTCAAACCTTAGGAACTTTACAGAAGTTTTTATTTATTTTGCAGATAATGGGAGAACCCTTGAACTGTGACAGGAAGAATCAATATGGAAGGAACAGAAAAGGAACGGAAAAAGGAAATCGATGCCCGGTTGCATGGCAACACCCGCCAAATGCGGTGCTTAGCCTGCAAATTCTTATTCCCCACCTGTCTCCACTGATGACGAGGGGCCAGCTAATTACTGTGGGAGCAAAGGAGACCAAGTTCTCCCACCTCTGCTAATGCAGCACCCTAACTGCTCTTGATACAGAGGGAGGCAGCATTTCACTGTTCATTAACTATGCTAATTACGTTTCTCAATCACTTCGGCCCTGTCTGCACTCCCGAGTTATAGAACACAGCAGAAGAGATCAAACCTAAGCCCACAGGGTCAGGGGAAAGACATCACCACAATGAGAAAACAAAAAGGGACAGCCAGCATCAGAAAGAGTCTCATCTTTGTAATATCTACTTTTAATCATGTTTTATAATAATGAGACAAACAGAATGCCAAGGTTAAGAGAGTCTGCCTATAAAGGTCACCCAGTGAAATCACCAATATGATGCTAAACTTCTGCCTCCTAATCCAGTTTAGGATGTTAAATGTTACTTGACATCCTGTTCACTTTAACAGAAATCGGAGCTGAAACTAAAACAAAAACAGTAACGACAATGAACCCTGAAGCTAATGGAAATAAATACAAGCAGGTAATGAATTTGTACTCTCCTGCCATCTTGAAATGGGGCAAACTTCTAATTGTGAAGTAACAGGTCTATCTTTGCAAGTCATTTCACAGCTTTTATATGACATTAACGTGCAGAAACGTAAAGAGGTTTTCACATTTATGAAAGAATGCTTTAAAAATCTTAAGGGTGAATGTCACTTTGTATCATTTTAATAGATTTGTGAAGCTTAGTTTATCGTAGTGGATGAGTTCTCCTTTGGTCACGGGCCTCATCTAACTGATGCTGGAACCGGACTGGTGATATGTGGAGAGGAAGGTATTTTGTCAATCTGTGTCTTCAGTTTTTTCATTGTTAGGACTAAATAAGTAAGTAGACTCTGGTCTATAGTTTAAACTGTTAAGACCTGAACAAGTCAATACCAATTACTCTATATAAAAGTTAAGACTGGATCTTTATAATACCTCCCAATCCTTCAAACATTGGCTGCTGTTTCCTCTCCACTTTATTGTCATAGTGAGGTGGCCAAGGTTGAAAGACAAATGCAGTCAGTACTGAGGTCAGAATGTGACCCTAACACCAAACCATGCAGGTTCATATCCTAGCACTGCCCTTATTGGCTGTGTGGCAAGATGGACAAGTTACTTAACTCTCCTGTGGTTCAGTTCAGTACCCTCTTCGGTAAACGTGGGGATACCGACAGTGCCTGCTTGGAAGGACCGAGTTAACATATGTAATGCACTGTGAAGAGCCGAGGTAAGAGCGATGCACACGTTTGCTACCATTATTATCCCCACAAAGCTTTTCTAGGCTGTGAGGCTCTATAGAGAGGATAAACATTATTATTAACATGATGTTGAAGTATTACGCAGTTTAATTCCAAAGGAGAAGATATAAAGAAACATTCTGAAAACAGAGGAGGGAGGAGAAAGAGGGAAAGAGGAACGAAAGAGGAAGGAAGAGGAGGGAAGGAAGAGGGAGGGAAGGGAAGGGAAAGAGAACAAGAGTGGGAGGGGAGGGGAGAATGAATTGAGATCTCCATGAGCTGGAGTTTGATGACTGATGAATGCCCACCATTAGGGAACCTTACTCAGCAAGTGAGCAATAATGCAGCTCTGATTATGCGGCATGCATGGACTTCTTAGTTAATGCCAAATACTCCAATTGCTGTATCTGTGATGATTAAAAGTTTCCCAAAGAATTGCTAAATCCTCAAGTTCATGTATGTCTTAATGCTTATATCCTTTCTTCTATTCTCTCTGTTGCCCAGAGTGGATGGGGTATCCAATATTTACTTTTTTTTTCCTTTAAAGATTTTATTTATTTATCTTTAAATAAATAAAATCAATGCCCTGTTGCATGGCAACCGGGAAAAGAGAGGAGAGAAATATCAGTGTATGGTTGCCTCTCGTGCATCCCCCACTGGGAACTGGCCTGCAAGCCAGGCATGTGCCCTGACTGGGAATCGAACTGTGATCATTTGGTTCGCAAGCCCGCGCTCAATCCACTGAGCTACACCAGCCAGGGCCCAATATTTACTTTTCAAACAGAATGAAAAACTGTTTAGCCACAGTAGAAAAACCATGGCAAATACTATTGCCAATACCGTTTATAAAGTTTAAAAAGGAACACATAAATAAGTAAGGCATCCTTATGATACAGGGCGGCAACAGGCTCTGCCTCCTTGCTCTGATCGCTTGCTGCGGTATTGTTGAAATTCTGCCCCAAAGCTGTCCTCACAAGTTACATAAACAAAGATGCGTTCATTCAGTCCCTGGGGTTCTCGCAGTGTTAGGAGTGGAAGCAAGAAATCATTTCCAGCACTTGAAAGTATTTCTGAGATCACCGAGGGCAGATTCCTTAGCACGTTGTCATGTCTTTCAAGGGTATAATCCTCTTGCCCACTTCACCTCTCTCAGCACAATGGCCCTGACTTTGCAGTGAGAGGCACAGACCAGGTTGCCCACCTCCTCCGCCCCCGCCACTTTCTGCAGTAAGCCATTCCATCCTCATTGCTACACCTTTGCATGAGCATTTCCCTGGCCTTGAGCTCTTGCATTTCCAGCAAACTTCAGTGACTCTTCGACCCAGATGTTCCCTGGGAAGCCTCCGCCCAATACTGCTCCGTCTCGAACAACCCCCTCCCCATACCCATCACGTTCTTATACCTATTGGTTCTTTTTCTATTTTTTCTAAAACAGTATGGACCCATGTAGGGTAGAGCTTATCCTTGATCATTTTTTGTTTGCCAGTAACTGTCAAACAAATAAAGGCATCTGAGTGGTTCCTCTTATAAATAAGAAAATATGTATCAGGACAGGTAAACTGCTTGTCCAGGGGCATTAAAATCCGTTCAGGGACACAAGGGCAGGTTCGACTCATCAGTAAGGATTTTTCTTTCTGGAAATTAATGTGAAGTTAATTTCCAGAAATTCCATTAGGTGCAACATATGAAAAGAGCTTTGCAGACATCAGAACCACCCTCCTCCTCCATCATCCTTCAGCCTTCTCTTACTCGCTTTCAGAGAGCTCCTTTTAGAAAGGAAGAAATGTTTTGGAAGATTAAATGACTAGTGAGAAAAACTCAGTGTTATTAAGTGACTAACAAGTAGGTTACAAGTATTAAACTTCATTGTATTTACTGCGTGCTCCCTTTGTACAGAAAGGCTGGAGGCCAGGTGCCTAATGTATGAGGGGAACCCCCCAAAACTGGAATTATCTTCTGGGGGGCAGGTCCCTTGTAGTTCAGGCTTCCCTCACTCGGTGAGTGTTCTAGGAAGCCATCTGTATCAGTGCACCAGCTGGCATTGCTGTGAAAGGCTGCATTCAGCTGCAGTGAATTTTCTTTGAAGACTATTTCAACATGTTTGCCCATTTCATGCTGGGTGATTTACGAGCACACCTGCACTGAGTGTTCAGCAGTTTTTGACCAAAAGGGGTATAACCCCTGCACCCGCCCCATTTACTGGGTCTCACCCAGAGCTACATTTTTTTTGTCACCCTGGATGAAAAAGTCCTGAAAGGGAAAGGTGTTGCTGATGTACAAGAGGTGGAACCAAAAAGGCAGAAACACTAAAAGGCTTCAAAATCGACCAGTTCAAAACTGGTTTGAGCAGTGGAAGAAATGTCTCAGTAGGTGTACTGCATCAAATGGAGGGTACTTTGAAGGTGACTGACATTTAAACATATAAGGATACATACTTTTTATATATAAATTCAATTTTGGGGTCCCCCTCATGTATTCATCTTCATCACAACCTTATAAGTAGATGCTAGTATTTTCCTCTTTAATAAGAGAACCAAATCACTCAGGGTGAAGTAATGGGTTCAGGATTAAGCAGCAAACTACTAAATGGCAGAGTCAAAACACAAACCTTGCTCTCCCCAACTTCAAAGCTCTCTCCAGCATCTGCTATCGCAGCCTCCTAAACGCACACTCATCACTCCGGCCTGAAAATCCCAACTTCATTTTCAAATAAAAATGAAACTCTAAATGTGGCCCTTTCTAAATTCTTGCTATCGTCTCTTTGAAGTTAAAAGCTTACTTTGGAACTAGAGACACTTCAAGATGAATTGTTTCCTGAGAGTCTTGGCCTCCACATGAGAACAGGGAGGAAGACAATTTGGACAATGTCCAGTGACGCTGAAGGGCCAATTAGTTATAGTGAACTCGTATGAGAATAAGGATTGAGAAATAGTAAAGGTAGAGTTATATGAGATTCCCCCAGAATGAATATGACTCCAAGAAGAAAAAAAACCCCAAAACACTCATATATAAAAGAAACAGAGTTTAACGCTGGTAAGGGAAGTGTTTGAGGTTGAAAAGAAGTAGATACAAGAACACACATTAGAAAGTCCAAATAAAAACCAGCTTTGGGTATTGAGGGTTTGGTGGCAGTTTGAGCTCTAGCAACTACGCAAGCTCAGAAGGAATGAAAGGCTGTACACACAGAGACAGACCCACACCCTGGTCTTGGAGGTGATGTATCTTCCTGGGTGAGCCGCTGTGTCTGTGTCCTACTAGGTTTGCTTGCAGGGTGCAGATGGCAGCCTGCTGGGAAGTGGCTTTCTGCACCTTTGCATCTTAATTGGTGAGGCTGGTCCTTAGCTGTGAAGAAAGCATCTTCTCAAACTGCCAATTGGTGGGCTCATCTTTACTATAAAAACTACACTGGGAGATTAGTCGGTAGTTGCCTTTGAGTTAAATCTGAGGTGTCTGCATTAAATGTGTTCACTTTTGTGCTGTCGAAAGATAATAACAATCTATCTTCTGAGAGAAAAGGGCCTGAAAATAAGGCTTCACTGCCGATAAGTCAGGTGGGCATGTCAGCCAAGGAAAGCTGCTTTTTTTACAGAAAGACAGTCTTTGTTCTGCTAGCTCCTGTGGTTGGTACTAGCAAGCACAACAGAGAATTTAGGTGAACTGTAAATTTAAGTTAGAGGGTGACCGGGACACACACTTTGGTTAGTCATCTGCTGTGTGGCCGGTGCTGAGCATGTTGCCCCTGGGCCAGCGGCAAACGGGGTGCAACACCTGGTCAGAGAATGGTTCCCTCTGAACATAGAAGGTGATCAGAGTAAGAGAAGGGTAACACAGTAAGTGCTGACTGCATTGGTTTAAAGAAGCACAGTTTCCTTTGTCTTCTATTGTCCTTATTACTACTACTATTTTTTTATTTTTATTTTTTTACCAATTTCAGTAAAGCCCTAGGGGTTTGGTCAATGACAGTGATAGGGAGACAGCAGGGTTTCACTGATTCTAACAGACACTTTTTTCACAGTTTAACATCTCTATAGAACTCATGTACCCTGCAAAACTGACGGTGTCCATTTGACAAAATAAGTAATAGCTACTAAGATAGCTGAGCACTTGCATCAGGGACTCTGCTCAGAATTTTCGGTGTATTTAGTCGAAATGCCCTATGAGGTGGGTAAGTACTTGGACTGCTTCCTTTGCAAGAAACTGAACTACAGAGGCTCAGTGACTGGCTTAAAGTGACAGGACTTGAGCCAGGGGCCCACCTCAGGCAGCCCACCCCCAGGCCCACGTGCTTCGCCGCCACTCCATACGCTGTTCCTCAGGACATGGGCAGTGACTCCCTGCCTGCACCCCCAACCCCGAGTATCAGGAGACTCTGCTTCAGAGTAGTCAATGTAGCCATTCTGCACCCCTCAATGTCTTAGGGTTAGGTTGGCTCAGGTATGAAAGAGTTGTTACTACATTTTATTTCATGACATCACTCATTTTTTTCTCATTCCATTACACAAGTCACCATAATTTGTTCAAAAACTTTTTAAAAAAGTTCTCATCTTTTGGGGCTCATGTGTCAAAAATATTTAAAAATGGAGGCTTTCCCCTGATCTACTATACTCTTCAACTTAGCATAAGAGATGAAAATAGACCCCTGTCATCCTTCCCTGGCTTACTTCAGGAAGACGGGGGAGCCACTTCCAAGAAAAACCCAGTACATTCAAATGTGGGGAAAATATCAGGGGTAGGGTTGTGTGTGTGTGTTTGGTTTCTTGTTTGTATCTCTGTAGTGCCCTAATGAATATTCACTCTCATCAGTTTACACATAAATTATAAACGGATTGAAAGCAGATATGACAAGTGGTTTCATATTACAAAAGCTGGCAGGTTTATAAAACATTTAGCAATCGATGAAGGCTGTGTGTGTGCAAATGTGCTTTGGCACACATGGTTGAATACACCGAGAGCCTTCTTTTAGGGCAAATAGAAATGTTTTCTTTTGTGGCCACCGCTTTGATGGACAACTTTGTCCCTTCTATGGAAAAGTGCAGTGTTTACCAGTGGGAATGAAGAAATGTCTATGGAGAAGAGAAATGCATTCTTAGCACGTCACTGGGCTTTCCCAGAGAGAGTCATGCAATGCAAATTGCTAAGTATGACATTTTCACAGAAACTTTTGATACAAAAATTGTTCCAGTTGAAGACTTAGGTTCCTGGACTCCAAAATCAGGGCATAGTAAGACTCAAGCAGGGTAAGATTTAGGTCTCTGGAGCAGATGCGTTAAGGTGCAGTGTTCCAACAACAAGTAGGCACACATTTGCAACCTGGTTCAACCACATATGAAGCATGTCACCTTGGGCAAGTCGCTCTTTTCTCAACCTCATGTCCCTTACCTCTGAGAAGAGAGGGTTCAACTACCTGATCTCTGAGAGCTATTCTCTGAGCTCTGTTTAAAAATATGATTGAAGCAATGTTTTTAAATGTCTATGTCTTGGCACCATCTCCATTTCATTATTTGTGAAGGAAATAATGTACCTTTTTTCTTTACCTATCTCATCAGAGTGTTGTGAAGACCTTAGTTTAATAGACAAGGTGCCACACATGAGCTGCTATGAAAAGAGAAGAACAGGACACTGGTATCCACATGGTCTCAGACAAGAGGCTGGCGATCAGCTGCCTGGACAGGAGGCGGGAGCACGGCCGTGAGCACAGCGAGTGCTCTCAGCACACGTGGATGCTAAATGGAGGAGGACACATGGGCGCCGAGATCAAAGAGCCCACAGATCCGGAGACGGCACCAAAGATGTTGGGACTGGGCTTCGTGATGGGAGCAGAATAAGCCAAGTGTCCTTATGGTAGCCTTCTGTGAAACGTGGTTTCCTGCGCCACTTCAATCATAACAAAAAAGACTGTTCTTCAGAGTAGTTTTGATACACATGTTTAAGATAATACTCTAAAAGAGCTAATGACAGGTTGGAAGCTAGGTGTCAGGCAAGTGCTCACGTCTGTGTAAGTGCCATAGCAAGGCAGACTGTGACCAAAGGGCCATCTGTAAGTTGGCCGTTAGAAATTTGTTAGAAAATCTGCTCCTGGAACTCTGTTTGAAAAGGGAATTATCATCTTCATTTAGACCACAAAATATATAAAGTCTCTAATGTACCAGAACTAGATGATACGATCTAGAAGACTATTTCCATGGGAAGCTGTACCTTGAAAACCAAATGGGAGCTAGTTTCACGTTTTTTTCCTGACATTGTGGGTTTTCTTACTAGTGACCACCAGGACACCTTTGTGTCAGGGTCCTGACCGATGTGGGTAGAGGGAATTAACACTATTTCTAGAAAATAAGGAACTTATGTACATAACTGAGGCAGAAGGTTGCTTCCTTCTCGTTCCCTCCTCACGTCACAGAGGGCAGTCGTACCAACAGGCAGAAGTGAGTGTGCCGCTCCCTCGCCCAGGGTTCTCTGTGTGCTCCGGCAGCTTGAACGTGCACTCCTAAACGAAGGCCCGCTTTGTAATCCCACAATTCTCTGTCCCTCCCCAGATTCTCCCTCCTTCTTGACATTACATCATCGATGACAGATAAACTTGTCAAGAAAGGACCTTGTAAGTATGCTCTGTATTTTCATCATATTCTGAAAAAACTTTCATTGTAAGATTGATTTTATTATAATTTTTATTGATATGCCTGTTTAATGAAAGAGCATATTACTTGTGGGTAGGCATTGTAGGAACTTAATAAATAGTTTATTAATTTATTATGGCTATGTGATATTTTATTAATAACAACATAATTACCTTTCTGCAAAAATCTTTCTTGGGCTCCCTATATGAAAATAATCCAAACTTCAGCTACTATGTAATTGAGCCCCTTACAAATATGTGTATACACACATACATATATACATACATATAGATGTATACAAGTCATATGTATGGCCTGGAATTTATACACATGTACACACATATTCCATATCACCTAATTCTCGAGGCAGCATATTTACAGGTGAGAAACTCTCATATAACTGAGCCACACTGCATCGTACAATGTGTTCAAGTCAAAACACAAGTCTGTCTGAGTCCAATTCGCACGCCCTTCCTAGCCTCCCCCTCCATCCGCTGACACTGGTGAGCCTGGCACTGAAAGCGTGTTGCGGTTCTTGGCCCTTCTGATCCAAATTCATTCCACCCCACTTTCTTCCATAAACAATTTACTCCCTCCCCCAACCTACATAACACTCCCGCTACCTGCACATATGCTTTACTGCACAAAGCTACCATCAGGGTGTCCTGCTAAAATGCAGACACACATTCAGTGGGTTTGGGATGGTGCCTCCCACTCTGCATTCCAACAAGCTCTTGGGAGATAACCAATGTTGCTGGTCTGTAGCCCACACTTTGAAGAGGAAAGTACCAAAGCATTCTTTGTCAGCATGTCTTCGACCCTTCCCTTGACAAAATGCTCCTCACTCCTTCTCTTCCTAGTTCCCCCTTTGCTTCAATACCTTTTCTGGGTCTTTATCACACTCTGACCTTTTCTAAATCCCAGCAGCATTCTGTTAGGATTAGGATTAGCTTGTTGTTCTAATGTGTATCTCTTTTTGCCTAATAGACATCCTGGAAGTACATGTTTGTTATAACTTCTGTATTCCTCCCAGCTCTTAGCATAATGCTCTTCTGTGGTAGCATGGTGTATAAATACTGTTTCATCCTTCCAGTTCAAGCAGAGCCCTTCCAGAGTCACTTGTTCTCTCTGGTCAAGGAAGGAGCCAGTTCGAGGTGGGAGCTGTGGCCAGCCATGTCCTGGTGTGTGTCTCCAGAACAAATGAGTGTGTTGAAGTTCAGAGTTTGTTCTCTGACACTGGGGGTCTGACTGGCAAGAACAACTTTGTCTCTTTTTAGAAGAGGGGCCTTCATGCAAATAAAAGTATGATCTAGTTTATACATGTGAGTGAGGGAAACAAGAAGCTGGCCTGTGCAGGAGGAAGAATGCAGCCAGCCCAAAGAAACCCAAGGGTGAGGGATCAAGAGAGGACATCTAAAATCTCTACAGTCTTCTAGCGTCATAACAGTTCTATAAGTATACTTATACTGTTAGCTTTGGTCTCCATAATAAGTAGCTAATTTGTAAATAAATTTGTAGTAAGTAACTTATAGTAAACAAAACAAACCCCCATTTATTTTCCCTATGTGAGCTTTGGACTGTAGTTACTTACAACCAATCTAACATAAACGGGATTTATATGTCTAATATTAATAATGATAATGCTAACCGTGCTGTCTATGAAATGAATCTCACATACTGGCTTATCTGCCATCTCAGGAAATAATGAAGAGTGGAGGGTCACATTCTGTAGGACGTTATCCAAACAAATGATGTTTCTCAAACTGAAGTCTTCAGAGCACCTATGTCAAAGTCATCTGAAGTGTTCTTTTAGAGTGGGTATTCCCAGGGAGAAATTGCTTGCAAACTGTGTATCTAAGGAGGAGTTACTGTCCAAAATGTCTGAAGAACTCACACAACTCGATGAACAAATAATTTGATTTAAAAATGGGCAAAGGAACTGAGTAGACATTTTTCCAAAGAAGACATACAAATGACCAACAGGTACATGAAAAGATGCTCAACATCACTGATCATCAGGGAAATGCATATCAAAAACACAATGAGATGGCACACCTGTTAGAATGACTGTCATCAAAAAGACAAGGAGTAAGTATTGGCAAGGATGTAGAGAAAAGGGCAACCCTGAGCAATCTTGGTGGGAGTGTTAACCGGCACTGCTCCCATGTAAAACAGTATGGAGGTTCCTCTAAAACTTAAAAACAGAGCAACCACTCCTGGTATAAAACCAAAGGAAACAACATCACTATCTCAAAGAGATATCAGTACCCCCATATTTACTACAGCCTTATTTACAAAAGCCAAGCCATGAAAACAACCTAATGATATCTATTGATGGGTGAAGGAATCAAGAAAGTATGGTATATAGACAATGAAATTATTCAGTCGTAAAAAGTAGGAAATTCTGCCATTTGCAAACAAATGAATACACATTGTGGGCATTATGCTAAATAAAATAAGCCAGACAGAGAAAGACAAATACTGTATGATCTCACATCTATGTGCCATGTTAAAACAAGTAAACTCATAGAATCAGAGAATAGATTGGTGGTTGCCAGAAGCAAGGTATAAGAGGTACAGGAAATGGGTAAAGATGGTCAAAAGGTACAAAATTCCACGTATAAGGTAAATAAATCCTGGGGTGTGATATATAACATAATGAATATAGTTTAAAAAATTGTATATTTGAAGTTTGCTAAGAGCAATCTTAAAAGTTCTCATTGCAAGGAAAAATATGTACATATGTGAGGTAACATGTTAACTAGACTTATAGTAGTAATCATTTTACTATATATACATACACACATACACACACACATATATATCCAACCATTCTGTTGTACACCCTAAACTAATACAGTGTTATATGTCAATTATGTTATCTGTCAATGACATTGCGGTAGAACTGGGGAAAATAAACAAAATGGATGTTCCTGGTTATCACAGCTGACCTACTGAAAGCGCATTTCTGGTGTTGGGAACTGAAATGTGAATTTTAATGAAGCTTCCAGATGTCCCATGGGCATCAGCAAAGACTTAGTTTGGCAAGACCTACACATACCACTCTGAATCAGCCTACAGATTCACCACCTACAGTACTGCTTTTGATAGTGATGCCAGCTTTAAGGTGGACTTTTCCCCCTGCATTCCAGATGTCATTCTAAAATTCTAGTAGGACTCTGCATTCCCCTATCCCAAAAGGAAAACCTAAACTATTTGTAAAGACCTACGGGAAGTCGTTTTATAGATTTCTTAGGTTCCTTCTTCCAGCTGTCACTGACTCCAATGTCTGAGCCCAGTTTTCTTGACAGTAAAGGAAGTCTGTCACATGATCTAGGAACAATGGTGTGCCCCAATTTCAACCTCCTTCCTCCTGTTCTGACCTCAGGATCAGTGCTAACAGCTTTCATGCCTTTAAACCTCCGTTTTAGTCTTAGGGTAACTAATTCAGCTTCTTGCATTTTGAGAGGTCAGTGTAAACATTAACCCATAGAGATTATGACAAAGTAATGAGATATTTGAAAGTAATGTGACTTGTCTGCCCTTCATTTTCTTCATTGGAAATCAGTAAAGAAATGTATTCATATTTATTTGGATAATAATATGTAAATTTTTTCAAAGTATTGCTCTGTGGCCTAAAATGGTATGTAGAGCCCTCTACCCTGTTATCACAGATGAATCCACACTTAAGTGTCTCCTTCATGCTGTTACGGCAGTGCAGAGCCAATTCCTGCCTAGGGAGCTTTAATTGCAGGCGATGGTGCGGCATCAGTGCAGGTTCTCGCCGCAACGCCTGCTGGGGGAGTTGTTAACGGGAGCATGGCCAGCGTGCAGTTACGGAACTGCTTCCGAGGAGCAGCACTTCTGCCAGAATGGCTAAAATGGCTACTGAATAAGTATTATTACAGCATCTTCACACGTAGCGTTTCTGGAGAATTTCCATATTTAAAGGAGGCCAGTTATTGTAGCCAGGGCATACAACTGAGATTGCTTGAGTGAAGCAAGTATTGTCCACAGTTTAATGTTATATGGCAGAGGGTGAATTAATGGCTTATTAACAGGTTAAGCTATTATCCTTTATTTTTTGTGACCCATTATGTCATTTATAATCATAAATTAGTAGCAGAGTGGGACCATGAAGAAAACATCGCAGAGCAAAACAGCATGAAGAATCCTGATAAGGAGAAGGGTCCAGGTGGCGAGGTGGAAGGTTTCTGGTTGGTGAGCACTGACACTCCACTAAGAGGTCTCTAAGCTGCCTCCAGAGCCATTCCTTCATGTCTTTTTTTCCTCTTAACATTCAATTTTCAGCCTTAATCCCCAAATCAGAAACTACAGAAACTAGTTTAAAGGACATTGTGTTAAGTAAAAAAGAGCCATTATGGCCAAGAGGAAGAACATGGAGAAAGTAAGAAGCAGACCATTTGATAAAATAAGGCATTTCACCATCCAAGGTGAGTTTCATAAAATCGAACATGTTCTCCTGAAGGCTTGGAACAGAACAAGAGAATATAACTTAACCACTGAGCAAAAATAAACAAGCAACCCCCCCCCAAACAAAACAAAAAATAACCAAACCAAAAACAAACAGATAAAATCCCCTTTACGTTCTAGCACATCTTTTACAAAAATGTTGGAGGACTCTAAGAATAAAAGGCTATCCAGCTCTTGAGTGTGGAGATGTAAGGGGCTACAGATATGTTCTGGTGAGCCGGCACAGTAATTGAAAATGATCAAACCTGGTATTTACATGGTTCATGAAATACCCAGTTTGCCATAGGCCCCACTACTCATTCTCTTACAAGGAGCTTCTTCATATAGTTAATGACCCTTCTGCCACCTGAGGTTGGGGCTCCTCTTCGAGGCTCTTACCAAATCTGATGGGGCAGATTGTCAGAGCTGGTAGACTGATAGATCACCTAGTCCAACAGCTTCATTTAAGATTGATACAACAGAAACCAAAAAAGGTATAACATGGGTTTTAAGATTCTCACTAAGTAGGCAGTAGAAACTCTAAGGCGGAATTTGGGCTGCTCAGGCACTCAACAACTTCTGTTTGGCACAACCCCATGATTTTAGATCTTATGTACATTTTAAATCTTATGCTAAATTAAACATGGCCTAAAAGAATCACAATGGTTCAGTTATCAATAACTCATGAATCGGTTTTAATAGGGGTCCCTGTTCCAGGGGGAGTACCAGGAACACCCAGTTCTACAACTTTCTGCTCAGTAAACGCCATGATCTCCAAATACACGTGAGTACAAAGACTTTTCATTCCCTTTCATCAGGAATTCATGCAGCACCTTTACAGATTCTCGAATTTTAAAATACCCTTCAGTTCGCCATTGCTGTGAGGCAGGTAACTTTCTGGGGACATATGGCTATCTTAACATTAGCCCTGGTATTATTTCAGATGGAAGGATACAATCATGTGTAGGGACTCAGTCAATATAGGGTCTTCAGGCCACGTAAAACTGAGCTTACTGAGAAATCTACTTATTCCCTACACATTCATTCAGTGAGGATTCCCACCACAGATCAGTGTATTTGGCGCCCAACTGGTACCCCAAGAACTCATTAATTCAATATATTCCATGAATGTAAAATCGGAAAAGATAAATCAACCTCATTACGGAATACGTTTTTTAAAAGTGCAGCTACTTCTAAGTCAGATTCTGAGTCACATTTAAAAGCCACTGGTAAAGTTCATTTTCAAGAATATAGTCAAAAAAGAAGAGAGGGACAACTCTTTAAAGTACTGTCAACGTGCTGATTTACCTCATATTCCTGGGAGAACTTCAGGTTGTCGTTTGCTTTCAACCTTTCAATATGATCTGCAAGTTCCAAGATCGGTATTGGAGGGTGACTAGCCATACCTATTAAGAGGAAAGAAGAAATGCATTTGAAAACAAATAAAAATGGTGGTAACTATTCCAAAATATAGAAAATACAATAGTTAGAAATGGCCTGAGAATATGTGAGTAGTAAAATGTTTTATGTGAGGAAGCAGGCAGATAGTTTGGTTACTCAAAGCAGGACATGCTCTGGAAGAATGAATTTTGTAGCCAAATGAAAAGTCACCAAGCACAGTCCCCACACTAACACTGCTGGTTTGAAAGAAAGCGTTATTGTGCTACGAAGCAGTGCGGTTAGCTAGTGGAGAAAACTGAGAGTCAGGCTTGATGTCAACCTCTGCTTTGAGTAATGACTATTATGTCATTTCAAACTCCTTCTCCTGCACTGTGTGAAATGGAAATTGTGTGGAATTAAATGGTGTAAAGTGAACTAAGAAAACAGACACTGAGAAAGGCCTAAAAGGGAAAGAGTAGTAGCTTGACAGGGAACGTAAAGTGACTTATGCATAATCAAGGAAAACTAACTTGAAGAATGAAGGTTACCAGGGTAACCGGAATCATCTGAACCTGCAAAGGAAATGACGGTGTAAATAAAACAAAACAGAACGGATTTGTTAAAAAAATGAAATGTAGAGTCTCATTTACTTTTTAAAAGGATTAACAAAAATGCAGCAATTTTTTACAGGATTCACTATACTTCGTGACTCAATTAAGACCGCTTTAATATTTCACAAATCTGTAGGTGACTGACATTCACATGCAAACATGGACGCAAAGAATGGCATGCACCACAGCTCATAGAGGATAATCACTGATGACAAAACCAGACACCAAACTGAGTTTCAAAAATGTTTCCACTAGTAGCAGATTGTAGAGGTTGGGGTTGCAGCCTTCTCCTGGATGTTCATAAATGGCCGCACTAATGGCTTTGTGGTATGTTAGCCGGGTCCGATTATTCAACACCCAGTAAACCTACAATCTACTTCAGGTGTAAACATCTTTGTCCACTAATGGAAAATGAATCCAGGAAATGGTGAGGGGACAGGAGGGGGAAAGGTGGAAAAAGAAAGAAAGCAGTGACAGGGGAAGTGGCAGGCACATCTTAGTTCAGTCTGCCAGCTGAAGATGTATCAGTTTCACGGATTCTGTTCAAAGGAATCCACTGCTAATTAGGATGATCCCCAAGTCTTTCCAGTGTTTTCTTTTCAGATGATTTGCATTTTGCTTGTTTCAGATTAATTTTTGTAAGAGTAACATGAGACAGTATTGCTGACTCATGTCTTATCGATACAAAATCCAACTGGCTAGAAAAACTTGAACTAGCATACCCCCGGGGAAGCCTCTGAAGCAGACAAGGAATGAGAGAGGGGCTCAAACTGGAAGCCACGTTGACATTGGGCTGACCCTGGGACTCTTTGGAGGGACTCAGCCTGCGGAATGGTGACCATTAAGTGAACGTGATGTGATTACTTTATCAGCATCTTAGAAATCGTGCCATTATTAAAAGTCACCAAGTACGTTCCTTTATCTCAAATGTCAAATTATCAATGGTTCTGGAAAGGTAATTGAAACACTATTTTGATTCCTCTGTCTAGATCTTTATTTTAGCATAGTGCTGTGAATTTTGGTGTGTTAGCATTTATGGCTATGGTATGCTTCCAGGTAGCTAAAATCTTAATAGAAGACCCAATCCAAAGGAATACATTTGGAAGTAGAAACTCTTTGCTTCTCATTTAATTATGCATTTGGGCCAAAATGTTGGAGCCCATTTCTGGAACTTTTCCATATAGATGATAGAATTGAACTAATTTACATTCTGTGCAGGGAGTGGGTGGGTGACAGGGGTCTGATAATTAAAGTGATCTTATCCAGATGAGGCGCCCCCAATGACAAGAATGGAAATGCAAAGGCACAAGAGCCTCTAGGATTATCTGGAAATGGAAGTGAAATAATGTGGACATCCATTACAGTGCTTTAACAGAGAAAATAATAGAGACAAAGATGTTTAGACCTTTTCGAGCGAATCGTGGGAGAGAGTTATTATCATATATGGACTGAGTGGTGGTTTGGCTAGAGAGGGAGGACACAGAGCCAATCAGGGAGGCGTAGGGGACTGAAATACTGCTCAAAGCTGCAAAAGTAAAGCCAGTTGGAGATGGGAAAAGTATTAGTATAACAGCAGTAGAAGATCAAAATAATCAACCAACGATGCGATCAACATATTTACTTCTGGCATGCACTGGCACATGGTCTGGGAGCATTACTTCAGAAGCTAATTACAGAGAAATCCAAGCAAACCTGCGCTGATCTATTCCATCCTAAACTAGGAGAAAATTATATATATAATATATGTGTATATGCGTGTCTGTGTATATATGTGCATGTGGGTGTATATCATTCAAAGAAACCATAGCATTCAAGAACTGTTGTTTAATAAGACTCATCAGTATATACCATATTATGCTGAAGTTCTAGCACAAGTAAAAATGGCAGAATGGACATTTCACAGAAGCACTGGGAGAACTTCTGGGGACCTGATACTGCAGAAGGACGCCCAGACTACAGTACTGTACACGGATTCCACTTCTGGCTCTGCCGTCTACTACCAGGAACCAATCTATGGTGATTAAGCGTCTCTTTTTGCTTATCTGTAAAATGAAGGTGCAGCACTAATTCTGGAGTCACTCCCCTTCTTTATAACACCCCCTTCTACCGCACGTCCACAGGATCTGTGAACGTAGGGAATGACAGAGAAGCAGCTCTGGGATGCAGTGCACATACAAGGGTTCTAAAAGTCCTAGCATCTTTCCTTTGAGGGGTGTTGAACACTGGCTTTTTGCAAAATCAAAAACTATCATGTAGTTTAATTTTCTACTTTCTGAAATTTTTAAGTTTAACACCATTTTGTTTAGCTAGCCAAAAAGCACTTAACTATGTATATCATGTATCAACATAAGTTATGGTACAGGATAAACCTGGGATGAAACTCCTCTAACATGAAACTATTTAGCTCACATCAGAAAATAATCTACTTTAAAAAAATATTTTATTTATTTACTTTTAGAGACAGGGGAAGGGAGGGAGAAAGAAAGGGAGAGAAACACTGGTTGCCTCTCATATACCCGCAACTGGGGACCTGGCGCACATCCCAGGCATGCGCCCTGACTGAGCATCGAACAAGTGACCTTCAGAGTTGCAGGATGGCACACAATCCTCTGAGCCACACCAGCCGTGGCAGAAAATGAACTGCTCTTTACAAAATACTGTTATATTACTCCCTCCAAACTTCTCCACCGTCCAAGGGTGAAAAACATTTATATAATATAAATCAAGCACATTAGATACAGAATGTAAAAGCAGACGTGCTAAGAAAACTATAAAGTTCATTTCACTGTGGTAGCTTTTCAACCTTTTTTTGAGCAACCTGGCCTTTGTTCATTGTCTATAAACCAAAGTTTTAAGAGACCAGTGTTTTTTTCAATTAGCATCACTTGAGGTGTTTTAAAATTCCTTCTTTCTGGACTAATTAAGTCAGAATCTCTAAGTGTGGAAGCCAGACATTGATATTTTTAAAGTTCCCAGTAATGGCTCTTGGTACTATGGGAATTCTTAATAGGGCTCTATAATTTCATTTATTTAATTTTCATTCAAAAATCTTATCAGCATTTATGAGAATGAGATCAGCTTTCTTCTGGTGCTACCCTTGAATCTGCTTTTAGTACTACAGTTATTATTAGTAGCAAAACACTTGAACAGCTCACGATGGATGAGGATTCATCAGGATCCTAACTTTATCAGTTTGAAGCTAAAAATGCACAACATAAATGCATTTGAAAGGCACATGCTGAATCTGAGCAGAGTTCCCTTTCTAAAGCTCTCATGTCCACTGTTAACATGAAAGATGACAGATGCAGTCGCTGAAATCTACTTGAGGGTGAAGGGAAACATGGCAGCTACTTTGAACAGGGTGCATATTTGTGGGGTAATGTGACGGGGGCTTCCTTAGAAGCAGTAAAACTTGAAAATCATAGCATTTTCAGCTGAGGGGTGCCTTAGAGCGTACTTAGTCCATTTTGTGAAGTTTGAGGATTCTGAAGTCCAGAGAAGTTAAATGAATTGCGCATGTTAGCCTGGCTAGTAGATAACAAAGTCTTAAGTAGCTTTGGCATCTCTTCACTGTATTCTTTCTAGAATGGCAGTTACGACCTTCAAAAGCAGGCGGGAGAGTTTACAGGGGCTGAAGGGGCCAGGCTGGGAAGCTAAATCACAGAAGGCATCTATGTGTTGCATAGTAAACCTTTCACCACGAAATGCACATGTCCCCCTTTCCTTCCAACGAGCAGCCTTCAAGGGCTGCCCTTCATTCCCCCAGTTTCAATGGAGGCTAGATAAAGAAAAAATATTTCTCTATTATATAAAAGTAATAGAGAAATGGAGAGGAAATGGCAACTAATGTTCAGTCTCAATGTCAGGGTCACCTTTAAGGGTGACGAAGACTGTGGAGTGCGTCCAGGAGCTTGAAACTACCCAGCCCAGCAGGGCCAGAGTGAGAGGCTTTTCAGATTTTCAGCAGCGACTGAAAACCTAGATTGTTACGTGATGTCTCCTCAGTTTTCATTGTTGACTCAGGGTTTTGTTGAAGCCCCGTGGGGCTCAAAGACAAGACCTTTGCCGGCCACGTTTTGCTAACTAGACTGTGACCTCTGTTTTAAAAGAGCAAAAATGTTCCTTTTGTGTGTGAATGAAAATCAGAGAAGGTTGAGAGTGACGGAGTGCATGCTTGACCCACGAGGCAATGGGCTGGACAACGAGCACAGGGTGAGGAGCAGGACAGTGTCACTTCTCACATGAGTCGCCCTCTGACCTGTGGGTTCATCTATTTTTCCCTTTGCTCCCACAACAATTTTACTAATTAGAAAAATGAAGCCTAAAGGGATGAAAGGACTTGGCCAGCTTATCCTTATTAGTACAACTACGGTTACATGGGGATGGGATACCAGACCTTGTCACTTCTCACCCAGGCCACTTCTCATTACGCCACGCTAGGTGGGAAATCACTACCTCCCTGGAAGAATGATAACAAGCACACAAATGCAGGCCTGCAAGGCTAGGCTATCTACACAGTAATACAGGGATCACACAGCATCCTCAGTTTCAGAAAATGTGTCAATAACATAATAGCTTAATTATCAAAGGTATGTACGTCTGTTTTGGTGGTAGGGAAAAGGTAAAGCATGCTGATACACACTCCTGTATTTTCCAGTTACTTCTCCTCAAATTACTGAGAGATTCCATGAAAACTTAAAGTAAAGGTATATAGTCAAAATGTTAATAACTTTAGTGTTATTCGGCAGAATGACTTTAAAAATCCTCATTTTATAATGTTTGCTTTTAAAATGTTGTTATATTTCACTAAGACTAATTTAATCAACAGTATGCTCTACATGACTTTTTTTTATCTACAGCGAAACGTTTATCAAATACTTGCTTTATTTTCACATTAAATGTCAAAAGACACTTTACAACAACACAACTGTTTTTGCTAAAAAGAGTTGTTGAGGTCACTAATAGTGTTGGGAAATTCTTTAGGTGTTTTTCTTTTCTGTTACTATATATTTGTAAGGACTCAGGAATATTCTCTTTATAGTTCCCTACTCAACAAATTGTGATAAAGGCTGAAACATTTATAGTCATGGAACAGGGAAAAACTAATTTGTTCATCAAGTTTTTCAGCTGTAGTCCTGTCAAAAATGCACTTAATTGAATTAACAATCATAGGGAGAAACTTAGTCTATAAAATATTTGTCAGACTATTATATAATGTGTGCACTATTTATAATACCCTGAATGAAATAAAGATACCCTTATGCTCACATTTTGTCTCATGGATGAATGATGAATTAAATACAAAAAAGAACATGGATTTGTCAGGTGTAATTGCTTCTTGGTGAAAACATAATGAGAATATGAACTTAATCCACAACCTGGATCATCACTGAAGGAAAGAAACATCAAGAGTGATTTTTCAGGTGTGTGCTGGATGGCATAATTAAAACTCCTTTTTTAATGGAGGATTTCTCCGAGTATAGAATTTGAATAAACCATGTTTTTTTTTTTATATCAGATATTTACCATTTGGGTTCTATGAACCAAGATTTTTTAAAAATATATTTTATTTATTTTTAAAGAGAGGGGAGGGGAAGGAGAAATCATGGGAGAGAAACATCATTGTGTGGTGGCCTCTTATGTGGCCCCCACTGGGGAGCTGGCCTGCAACCCAGGCATGTGTCCTGACTGGGAATCGAACCAGTGACTCTTTGCTTCACAGGCCCATGCTCAATCCACGGAGCCACGCCAGCCAGGACATGATTTTTGAAATGTAAAATATAAAGAGCACATAGGGTGTTCTTAACCCAGGTCATATACCTAAGTTTCTTTCAGTACAAAATAAAATATGAAGATAGGAAAGAACATGCACATTAACTCTTTATCAGATTTATCAGTGAAGATTGTCCCATGCAGTGGGTTGTTTTTCTTTTGTTGATGTTTTTCTTTGTTGTGCAAACACTTTTTAGTTTGATAGAGTCTCACTTGTTTATTTTTTTCTTTTGTTTCCCTTGCCTGAGGAGTTATATCAGAAACAATTATTGAAATGGGCAATGTCCGAGATTTTACTGCTTATGTTTTCTTCTAGGGTCTCATTGTTTTGCATCTCATATTTAAGCCTTTAATACATTTTGAATCCATAAGAAGGTGGTCTAGTCTCACTTTTCCTCATATATCTGTCCAATTTCTCCAACACCATTTATCGAATAAACTATCTTTAGCTCTTGCTCCCTCTGTCAAATATTGACTATAAAGGTGTGAGCTTATTTCTGGGGTCTCTATTCTGTTCCATTGATCTATGCGTCAGTTTTTATGCCAGTACCATGCTGTTTTGATTACCATGGCCTTAGAGTATAGTTTAATATTAGGTAGCATGATTCCTCCAACTTTGTTCTTCTTTCTTGGGATTGCTAAGTGGGGCCTTTTGTGGTTTCATATCAATTTTTGAAATATCCAAAGTTTATAAAGAAAATAAAACTCAATACTAAAAAACAAACAATGCAATAAAAAATGGGCAAAGGACCTGAATAGACACTTCTCCAAAGAGGACATACAGGAGACTAATAGACACAGAGAAGGATGCTCAACATCACTAGCTATCAGAGAAATGCAAATTAAAACCACAGTGAGAAATCACTTCACACCTGTCAGAATGGCAATCATCAAAGAAGTGCGAAAGAACATAAGCACCTTGTGTTCATTGCAGCATTATTTACAATCACCAAGGCATGGAAGCAGCCCAAGTGTCCATCATTAGATGAGTGGCTAAAACAACTATGGGGCATTTACACAGTAAAATACTACTCAGCCATAAAAAGTAAATTTAATGCTTTCCAACAGCATGGATGGAGCTGGAAAACATTATGCTAAGTGAAATTAGCCAATCAGAGAAGGACAAATATTCAACACCATATGATTTCACTCATTTGTGGAATCTAGTGAACAAACTGAACTAACAAGCAAAACAGACAGACTCACGGATGGAGAGCAGGATGACAGCCATGGGGAGGGTGGTTAAGGGGATAGTTAGGGAGGGTTAGGAGGATCGAACAAAAAGGGAAAAGGACTCATGGACACGGACATGGACAACAATGTGGTGAGTGCAGTGGGGGTAGGGTATAAGGGAAATAAATGGTAATAGAAAAATGCCATAAAAATAAAAATAAAAGAAGATAGTACATGGAAAATGAATCGTGTTAGCACTGAGACCATTAAGAGTACTAATGCATCAAAAGACACACACAAGCTTTTGAAGCCCAGCCAATTGCTGTACAGGCATTTCTGCTGCTGATACTACTATTCCTAATATGTTAACTTCTTATGAGTTTGTTTTGTTTTGCACAGCCCATCAATCACCTACCGTCCATGCATGCTTTAGGGCAAAACATATTAAGGTCATTTCATGAGATGAAAATGAAGCCTTTATGTGGTAACATCTGATCATCAATTTTTATATCCTTTTCCCCAAAAGATGCAAGTAGAAACACTAGAGTTTTGATTTTGTTTGAATTTTTTTGGAGGGAGGTGTCTGAGTAGGGGGTGCAGATACTAAAATAAAAGACTTCTGCAGGAAAATTTTTTCTGATGGAAAGTGACAAATCAACCAAAGGGTGTGTGTGTGTGTGTGTGTGTGTGTTGCATGCTGTGTGGTGTGGTGTGTGTCTGTTTGAGGGGATGGATTTTGCAGGCACGGAGAAAAGCGGAGACTGGAGCATCATCTGATGTTATTAGTTACATGCTCCCTTACTTCTTTTTTGTACTAGAAAGAAAGCTTATTTCTCCGAGAGCTAAACTTCTAAATTTGCTTTGCTAGAAAAAAGTAAAAATATGAACACGTACTGGCAATTTCTTTGATTTTCTTATCCATCTTCATCTTTTGACAATATTATATTTATTATAGTCATTTGGTCCAATTCTAGAGGCCATGGCCTAGAGGAGCTACATGCTAAGTAAAAGCTTTTTACAGTATTTTAAAAAACACCCCCCAAAAACCAACTTGTTATAGGCAGTCTCTATCAAAATGGTAAATGTGCCTATCCTACAATCCTATAATCACCCTTCCAGGTGTCTAGGATTCAGAAATAGTAACAAAGATCTGAAAAGACAGATTCTGAAAAGACAGGTTCAGTACGGCTTGGTACAGTATTATTTGCAAAGCAAAGCATGGGAAATAACTTAGCCTCCATTAATAAGGAATGAGTCCACACTTTTGTGATATCTGTAAAGTAGAATAACATCAGTTGTTAAAAAAGGAGATAAAACTTAATACAGTATCTTACAAAAAGTCTATTTTTACACAGTTAAATGTTAAAACAGGAAATTTTATATAAATGCACCTATCTATAGCTCTATACACCTGCTATGTGTTTTATAATTTAAATAACTGGATATCCATATAAAGGGCCTGGAAGGATATGCATGGTGCTATAAATGGTAGATCTTTCTTGAGGGTAAAATTGGAGTAGCTATAGGAAATCTTTTACTTTTTATTTTAAGTATGTCGAGAAATAAAAATAAAAAGTGGTAAAATAAAGATTGTTTAAAGTGCCTTTTTTGACTTTCCAACTAACAAAAATTTTTAAATATACTAAATATTTGAGCTAATATAATGAACACCTGTGTGGCCACAACCTATGGACAACGATTGTTAACAAGCTTATTTTTCATATTACAACATCTTCCAATAAACATGTGTTGCTTTTGTCATTAGTAACAAAAAAGTTTCCAGGGTCAAGGTGTAGTCATTGGATGACTCGGAATTTCTTTTTTTTAAAGAGAAAAAGAAAAGCTTCCCCCCAACCTAGGCTAATGGACACAGTTAACTTTTGTTTAATGCATAACTCATGTATTAATCATCCTAACACATATCCAGTAACTGCTACTCAGGAAGATGTATGAGGCTTAATAAATGTTTCTTTTAAAAATATCTTTTATAAGTGAATATTTTCCCCTCCTCCACAGATCTTAGAGATCTGTACAAGTTGATTAGCTGTTAATCCTAGTTTTCCATCATATTTCCTCTTTCCTTTTCTCCTTTTGCCCAATTTATTCCATTAACCATTTGAAGTGGCCAGTGTAACGTTAGTTAATTCATACCTTCATTGTATTTAGGTCTTTGTTGTACTTTTGTAGGTCATAGGTGACAAAGCTATGCCCTTTTAATTATATGGTCCACACTAGTTCTGACTGAGCCTGAACACTAACAAATGATGATTTATTGATGTAAACCACATTCCTCTAAGAGATTAGGTAGTTCTAAATGTAACTTGCCTGTATCCTGGTACCTGAACCCAGCAGACATATAAACATATTCATAGGAAATATCTACCAACAGAGGGACCAGTTCTCAACTGGGAAAATATGAGACTTCCTTACTCTGTTCAGATGGTTAAATGCAGTATTTCACTAACCGTGACTTGATTGCCACCCCCAATTGGGAAAGTATGCTAAAGCAATGTTCTCTCTGCATCCTACAACTTTCCAAAGATGGTTATACTGAAAACAACTGGTTTCTCTATCTTCCCTTTTTGTGCCTTAGCTGAGAGACAGCAATTCTAGTCTTTCATTCTTCTAATCCAAAGACAGGTATGTGTGTGGTACTGCAGTTGAGGATAAAAGTCTTTGAAGCTCTTAAATGGTTGCATTACTGCATTTGTATCAAGTCTGGAATGTGTATTTCAATACCTTCTGAATATCTGGGAGAATTGAGGGGAAAAATTCCACCTCCTTGCATTTAGACTCTCCAACAATATTAAATAACTTAAAGAATAAATAGGTTTTTTTATTCGTGAGATGGATTTTTAAAAAGAAAAGTAGAATTCATAGAGTCCATGGACTAGGCAAAAATCTTCTTTTATCTTCTGAAAGAACTACTGCATTTCAAATGGCATTGTTTGGTGTCTCATCATCCACAACAAACCCATGGGAATTAGAAATCAATTTGCTTTCATGAACAAGTTCTGTGCTAGGGGCTAGTTATATCAATCACCGGTTTCTGATTTTATTGAAAGTCATATGTTTGCAATGAATACATGAATGATTATTTCCCTACTTATGCTATACCTTTAATAAGCACTGTCAAACTTTGTAATATTTGGGTATAAGCAATTATACATTCAGAGGTCTGATGTGTATAAAAGTACCTTTCAGATAGTGAAAGGCACTTTTGGTCTAAAAGCTAAAAATTAAGTGGAGTCATATCATCTGCTGTGCAACACCTAATAAAGGATCATTTTATATCACCATCTCAGAAAGCTTGACATTATTCATGAATAAGAGGAGAGGAAGAACAAAAAATTTCCTGGGTTAACAATCCCACTTTCCACTCTCACTCTATTGGCAAGTAAATCAGGTAATTCATAGCCACTGGCTGGAATCCACACTGGCTGAAGCAAATCATCACATTAATATGAATTTCACATTATCGGCTGCATCTATTTCCTTTGTAAAATGGTCCAATTTTCAGGACAGCAGGACACATTATAGATCTTGGAAGGCAAATAGACTTTTTCAACAAATCAAGCTTAAGTAGATTGCTTACCTGAGCTAAAGGGCACAAAATAATGCTTCCTAAGTGAACAACTTCTGTTGTTCTATTCTCTTCGTTTACTAAATCTCCTCTCTCCTTTATTTATTTTGTCCACTTCACCTTGTTATCTGTTTGAGGTGATAAATCTAAGCTTGGTTAAACCATTCCTTCTATACACTTAGGTTCTCACTTTAATTTCGTAAACTCTTTGGTGATACAAGCAATGGCACTTCGATTGTAACCTTCATTTTCCTTTTCAGTGACTTATGTGTATTTTAACAGGTTATCTCTGTAAATGGATCCAATATTTCCACATACATTGGGACGAATTAGATTCTCAATAAAATTCGTAGGTTTGGCCATGTTTGCAATATCACCTGTAAAAGTGACAAGTACTTGTAGATGGAGGGCTCTCCGGTGAAGGCATTTCTGCTCCATTTCTTGTAGTCCCCTGTGATCTGCTAAGAATCCTTTCCCCACAGTGCCCATCCAGGCTTTGCATCAATACCTGTAAACATCCTGCTGTTGCTGGAGGTACTGAGGGAAAGCACTCCCATTAGCTTTCTTCTTGGGGGCTACCTTTGTTTTTCTACTCAACCCTATAGTAGTACACTTAGGTCTTTGCCAGAAGACCAAGGTCACTTCCCATATAGATAATACTCCATGCAGAAGCCAGAGGAAGGTGAGTGGGGCAGTGCCAAGCAGCAAGATACTGAGAAACATAATTATTTCCTCCATTTCTGCAATGTGCTACTCTTGTAAAGGTGATGAGGCAACATATAGAAGAAATCATGTATGAAATGATTGCTGTGGCTTTAAGATTCTCTATATAATGGTTTAGCCAAATTAAAAAGCACACAAATACCTGAGTCCATTATTAACAAGGTACTGTAACCTGGAAAGGTCAGTACACTATTATTTCAAACAGTGCTCTACTGAAAAGGTTTACTACTCAATGCCTATCAAGTTGCTTTAATGGAGCACCGAGCAGGTGACTCAACAGGGAACATCCAGGGACATCACAGGTCCTGGAGGACTTCAGTTTGTTCAGTTGTGGTGCGTGTATGCACAATGTACATCAGTCGGTATTTTTCCATACTACCCACGCTGAAGATTTCTGGCTCCATGAACATTTCCTCCCAACTTTTATGCTGATGAAGGTATACTGTGCTTTCTAAAAACAATTTTTAAAAAGTCAAACCTCACTTGCAGTAGGATTTAAACAAAGCCCACTTATGATAATTTGTATAGCCGCATTGAAAATGCCAAATGTTTCTTTGAATTAAATAGCTACCAGTTACTATGACATTACATGTAAAAGAGAAAACATGCTAAATACAATAAACCACGTATTTTCCATTCAAAGCAACTCATCACAAGTGTGTAGTTTAATAAATCTGCGGTGTACGCCACTGTGAGTTAGAACATCCATTCAACACAGTGACAAATTCCCAACAACTGGGGGGACAATGCTGCCACATTTCAATCAAATACACTTCTTGGATCAGCTCCTTACTGTGTTCGTTATCCTTAGGCACCAAGACAGTGCCACTCAGTTTTATGTTTTAAGCTCTCTTGACCATTTCATTGCGTGACATTCATTTGATATAAACAAGACTCATTTAAAAGGCAGGAAAAACAGAACTAGACTTCAATTAACTGTACTAAATGCCCCACAGCAAGAATATTTTTCCTCTGTTGAAGCACTTAATGTTATTTATTTTTTAAAAAAGCATATTCTTCTTATTGTCAGCCACTATGTGTCTCCCCAGTAAGAAAGCTGAATTGGTCAGTGAGAATCAGTACAGGTAATATTTAAAAAATAAACATTTTGCCTCCTTTTGTTTCCTTCCTTCCTTCCTTCCCTCCCTCCCTCCCTCCCTCCCTCCCTCCCTCCCATCCTCCTTCTGGATATTTCCCCCTCCTCCTTCCTTTTAGAATAACATGGACACAAATTAATAGAAAAAATATAAAATAAATACAGGGTGGGACAAAGGCAGGTTTGGAGTTATGAGTGTGGAAAACACAGAGTTTTTCTTGTATTATTGCTTATTAATTACTGTATTATTTTCCATATGAACAACTGTAAGCTTACCTTTGCCCCACCTTGTATATTCTTTCCCAACAGGATGAATGATGCAATATTAATCCACCATCTACTTATTCACTTTATGAGAACCTGAATCATTTCTGAATATGCTTCATTGAAAATATTAATGCATCCATTAAAAAGGTAGCTATTTTTATGAGTACAGATTGCCCAAATCTAGAGGAGAATTATATATTTTTTCTCTTTTTCTATCCCACCTCAGATTTGCACAAAGAGCTTAATTTCTTTATGAGACTTATGTTTTTGGCAAATATTGATAATATAAAAATAAAAGGAGTTTTATATTATTGATAATATAAAAATAAAACAAAATTGTTCAAAATAAAGTGATGCATTCACCCCTCAGGCAGTATCAGCTGGGCTATTAGATCTCAGCTCAGGCTGTGTCATGGACAAGATGAGTCACATCTCTTACCTGGTGTTTGAAAATTAAGGCGCCTTAGTTCTACTGGGTCTGTTGGATGGTGTGAGGGGACTTCCTTACTGTTCGGTATGCTGCTCTTTCTAGAGTCAGACTCTGCCCTTTTCCTAAAGAAAGAAAGTAAAAATGTAGGAATTAAAAAACAAAAACCAACTGAAACAGATTTAAAAAGCAGAGAGCTATGACCCCTGCTCCTATTTTCAGCTTTACAATTTTCACAGGCTAATTTTGTGACCTTGTTCAGGTCGTTTTTCCTTGCTTGGCCTACAGTATTTCCTCAGGTCTAAAAGTTTTGTGAAAGTGGATGAACTCAAAGTCCTCTTTCAGCTCTAGAATAAAGCAGTTCAGGGAGTCTGACTCTAGGCTTTCAGGGAGTGTTGACGAGGGACACTTGGGTCCTTGCTCAGCTCTTCTCCCTTAACCACTAGTTCCGTTGGTGAGAAACAGGACAGGGGGTCCCTGGTAGCCAATACTAAGAGTACTGCTACCATAGAGAAAAGATCTGGAATTACTGGGCCTCAGGTTGAACAGCTAAATTGGCCCCAATTTCTCCTTTGTGAGTATATATAACTGATGGCTACGAAGTGGACCTGCATTGGATTTTCCCATAAGGCAGATAAATACAGTAAGTGCATGTCTACGGTTCCGAGTTAGCCTAACACCTGGAATCAGATTGGGACCACATAAGATCAACATCCAATTTCTCTTTCAAACCCACCCCCAACCAAGAAAAAAAAAAGATAGTTGGCTGTTTAATGGTATTAAGCTAGTTATGATTAATAATGTGCTAATGAAAGTCAATCACAGAAAGAATGGAGAAAAAATAGTTTCACTGAGTGGTTAGTTCCTCTCCTAATGCTTGTTCAGGTATATAAACCATTATTAGCACTGCCTTGATATAAATAACTATTCACACAATTCATTGCTTTATTTGCTGTCTATTAGTTTCACTGAATACTTTAATTTGAAGCATCATAATGCACTTTTAGCAAATGTCTGTATAAATACTGTGAGGTTTTTCTCCCTAAGATTTCTTTATTCATTTTTTTTAAACCCAAGTAATGAGAGTGGTACATAACTATTTTCTTTCAGGGTGACTTAGATTAACGATTCACTTAACAAATGGAAGTCTTTTGCAAACAGTGCTTTCTTTCCAATACTGATTCCAGCAGTCTCCAGGCCGGAGTCACAGTCCTTGCATGTCACCCCTGCTCAAAGCGAAGGCATTCTCATTTGGGATTGCTGCAAAGGGAACCCTCCCTTTCTCTTTTCGATATGACCGTGGAACAGCTTATTTGGGCTGTGATAATGGGCTCTCATTCAGTGTCACCCAGGTCATTCCATGAAAGAAAAACAGTCTATCTCTGCTCATCTGTATAAAATCAAACCTCACAGGAAATGAAGGGAATATGGATGCAAAGGGAAAGTACACTTGCTTTGCTCAAATGCAATGTCTTTGGCAAAATATGGTTGACTAAATGAATTTTCTTGAGTGATTCCTATTAGACATCTTGCTTTCCTAGAATTTGAATCAACCTGTCTCCTGACTCCTTGATTCTACCTAAAAGTGACAGACACAGTCTCAGGACTGGAGGTACTGCCAAGGTATACGAGCAGTCACAGGGAAGCGGTGAGTGGAAGTGTGCCGAAGGTACCGGTAGCTCCAGCTGTATGCAGTGTGGGATGGGAAGAACAGAAGAGATGAAGGGCTAGCAAACAAGATATGAGGAAGAAGAGGAAGGGGCTCAGAAGATCATGGGAAAAAAGGATGTGGTGGCCATTTTCAGAGCCGAAAACGTGACTGTGCTTATGCTGGGGATATTTGCCTCAACACTGACAGAGTCATTTTACCACAGAAGATGTAGCATCGAAATGGGTGAATAAAACGTCACAGTGTGGCTTGCCAATGACCCCATGTGTAACCAAACATGTAGCTGGTCTTCTCATTTCCAATCATCCCTGTGGCCCTTCTCAGGTTTTGGTCTTTTCACACAAGTCTGCAAAAATGCATTTCTTTACTGATGTGCCAGACCCAATGACTAAAACTTAAGATTTTTATCTCCTCTCAAAGTAGCTCGACTGTCTTTGTCACAGGATTATGGAACCCAGAACTGGACATATCGGGACAAGAAGACCATTTCCCTCTTGCAGGTAAAGTGGAACATCCTCCGTATCTTCTTTTTCACTGAGACCCTGCTAAGTGACACTGAGACAGAGGACAGAAAAGAATCATCTCTAAAGAAATTTAGCCAGTTTTTCTCATGCCAGGGAAGCTGAAAATCACATCTTGGTACCCAGATGATTCTCAGAAAAACCCAAAGCACTGGAGTAAAACTGTAATTCATGCTCATAATAAATTGGAAGGGGGGTCCTGACATTTCATAACTAGCTTCTCCCTCACTTTATCTGATCAAGTCAAATGACCTCCAAGACCTCAGACTCCAAAAATCCTAGCCAGCCAGGAAAACCAGTGGTTTAAACTTTGTTTTGTTTGGTTTCATTTGATAATCACAACATGGACAGTTTCAGCTTCCCACACTCTTATCACATTATTGTCCAACAGAGAGGAGCTTAAATGGTTGTCTAATGGAAAGAATTTCTGAGGAAGGTTTGCAAGAAGAAGAATGAGCCATCATCAGTAATAAGAGACCTTTAAAAAATAAAATTTACTGTTGTAAAGTTTTCAATGGCATATTGCAGCCCTAATTGGGTCCAAAATAAGAGCATTTAGTAACATTTTTTCCTGAGTTTTTTGAGGTTTCATTATTCTCATTTTAAATTAGTAAAAAAACCAAGTATAGTGACTGGAAACAGATGATCAACTTTGCTTTGCTATTTTATTTTTTCTATTAAAATGATAAAACCCTAGTGTATTTCATTTCTTGTAGTGAGAAGTTGTCTCTCATGTATAGGAGTTACGTGGATGAAAGGGAAATAGATCACGTGGTGAAGGCAGAAGCGAAGGCAGAAGCTGCTAACAGCATAAAAACATGTGTTCGTTGGGGTGTGGATAACACAGAACAAAAGTGCGGCTCCGTGGTCTAAGGAGGGTTCTGTTTTCCACTTACCCTCTCCTGGGGTAGAGTGGAAAGCATGAAAAACTAGGGAGATTGAGTGGAAGATCAAATCTATTTGGAACAAAGATATTCCGACATTGGAGTACAGGCTTTTGGAAAAATATACTTATTTGAAATCTCTATTATTAATATTCAAAGGTATCAGTTCAAATGTTCACAGCCTGTCACTATTAAGACTGTAACTCAGCCACTACTGGTGTGTACTTCCTTGGGTAAGCGAACTACGAGCCTTCTTAATTTCTTCATTCACGAAACAGAGGAGGAGGGTTAGTACCCGGTAGCAAACTTCAGGCCCAATTCTCATATTAACAGGACAAGAAGGCAATGATGAAGTTGTGAAATATGGACAGTGTTATAATGGGAAGGTAAATTCCTAAGTATATTAAGTAGGTTCAAAATATTTTCTTTTGGTTAGGAAAAAAACTTTTTCATGTGTTTTTCAGTTGAGTCATTGGTAACTAGTGATCTACAAAAATACCAAAATAAAGAAGACCCTCGTGGAGGTAGTAAGCTTTCTGTCAGTGGAAGGATAGCCTGTTGACCAGTGATAAGTGATTTTAGGAAAAATACTGCAGTAGTAGTTTTCAAACTTTAGCATGTATCAGAATATCTTGGGAAGGCTTGTTAAACCATGGTCACTGGACCAATGTCCAGTTTCTGGTTCAGTAGGTCTGGGGCAGGGGGCCCAGGAATCTGCATTTCGTGTTTCCTGGTGAGGCTGATGTAATGATCCAGGGACAACTTGCTGAGAACTGGAATTCAACATCGGGAGGGAGGTGGGTTAGTGAGGACTGAGATCCCTTTTGTCAGTTTAATTTTAACTGGGAATGTATATCTAATTAATGATAGAGATGTGAGTATATAGATATGAATTAGAAAGCAAGAAGGTTAGGTTACACCAATCAGTCCATAATCACACAGTACAGATATTATTAGTATTGTTCTTACTACTATTACTATTATTATTCAAGGCGGGAAGACATGGACAACAATTCCAAATCACATAAGCATTTTCACTGAAACTCTATCATCAATATTTGGAGGGTGTGAACAACCTAGTGTCCCTGTGCTGAGAGGTGACCAGAGATCAAACTTGAAAAGTGACCCTCAAATGAAACGAAACGAAATAGCTTATGAGACACCTCACATTTCCCTTCTGCAGACACATTGACACATAAAAACATTCATTTCACCTTAACAACACACAAAACTTAAAGACTGTTTTTACTGTTTTCTAAATTCAGCTTTAAATAATCGTAATCTGTTTTATCTTCCATACAAAATTTTTCTTCCGTAATCATTTTAATATCAAATTGTTTTGTATATGTAGGCTTTATTCATCTTTTACTTGCCAGGTATCATCTTTTATATCCGACCTCCACCCTCACCCCCTCAATACCGGCAAAGCCTACCAATAGCTTATTTTTTTCGTATTGTGCATTAAAGGGGTTTGTTCTCTATTCCTCACCTGTCAGGTTTACTGCTCCATTTTAATGCAGCAAAAAAATAAAAGAAAAAAGAAAAAAAGAAAGGCTAAATGTTAGTTGGCCAATGGTAATGAGTAACCATGACAACCAAGATTTAACAGTGCTCACAGGTGGGGACACATAACTTACACACATTAGCAAATGATAGCATATCAAAATATTTCAAGGCCTCTAATCACAGAGTAAATGGAGGACATGAGGGTACATTGCTAAATAAAGCATTTTTTAGTATGTTAACATCATATTTGCTTTCATCCATCAATTTACCAAATATTGCCAGGATTAATCATATTCCAGGAGGTATTTGATGGTAGAGGTGCAATTTGATTTTTTTATAAAATATACCATGAGAAAACTACTAATGTTCTTGAAGGGACTACAACATTATTCCATAAAAGAAATTTGTTCATTTAAAATAAAGAGTTCTCAGTGAAGAGGCAGGTTATTTCCTTAACGATATAAAATACTTCACATTGCATTGAATGCACAAACATTCACACAACTGGGTAACACATCATGAGGTAATAAAGTGGCAGAAATGAGTTTTTCAAACACCTTTCGACAAGTCAGGTGATCATAAATCTCTTCTCCAATAAAAGATTGAACACATTTTCAGTTTTGGAAAAAGTAACACTCATCATTATAAATCTAGAGGGCATGACCCATCTGTATAGTGGTATGATCCAGGAAAGTGTTTTATCACCAGCCAGTGCCGTGAGAGCTATTTCCTAGTCAAAGAGGCTGCTGTCTGTGAACACGGGCCCCTCACGCTTGCAGCCACTTTTACCTGAGATGACAGGTGGACATACTTCCTACAGAGAGTATGCCCTTCACTCATAAAGACGTAATCTGAACAATCTGCATGGTGAGGCAAATTGCAAACTATTTAGAGAGTTGTCAATTATAAAAATAAAGATACCGAGTCTACCTTAACGTCAGCAAAATATATACTCATGTCCTTAGACTATCTGGCTTGGAGATAATTTAGTCCATCTCTTTTCAGAAATAAAAGAGTCACATTAAATGGCACATAAAACATACAAAAGGAATAATGAAAATAGTATCAAGCATATAGGTTAATTCTCTTCTGAATTTTAAAGTGATTTACCTGGTGGTGCCAGGTTTTTTAAAAAATCCTGCTTATATGTTTCTAACTTACTCATTTTTAATCAATGAGGTCATCAGTTGTTGGAAAATCTATTCTGCTGGATGGAAGAGAACCATTTAGTGAATCATCAGTTTTACTTATTAAAAGGCTGTTGATATTCAGATGAATAAATACAGTGTGCAATTCCCTTCCTCTTCCATAGAAATGTCGGCCTCACCACATGTATGGGTATATAATTGGTGTAAGTGTCCTAGTTTGAAGGCTTTTGGAACCAGTATATTTAAATTATAGGACTGAGAGTTTTATCATAGCTCTCGCCAGCCAAGATAAAGGCAATACTGAGTGATGGAGTAAACCGGTGGGGGGAACAGAGTTTGTTTAATACTGTTTGGCTTGTACAAATCTGATCACACAATATCTTCGTGTCATGTGCTCTACTAGGCACAAAGGACACAGTGAGGAATAAGACAGACTCCTTCGCCCACACTGTGGAGAGGGCAGAGGAGTGGCCAGAGAGTGAGAGGAAAGGTGTCGCAGACTTAGCAAAGGGCTTTCTCTGACGGCAGCCTGGAAATATATGTAGGGTTGATTCAAAAGAGAAGACTACAGAGACAAAGCCCACAGAGGGCCAGTGCTGGATCTGGGAAAAGCTGAAGTCTTATTTTAGTCACATCTACTTCATGGTCTTCCCATGTTAAAGTCTGAGGGTATGTTTGGAAGTTATTTACTGCCTCTACAGCATCCATTCAGGTTGGACTGTCGCCGTTACGGATGATCGTTTTGTCTAGACATGCCTTGGATCTTCCCAGTGTCCTGGCCTGTATTCTGCCCCTGCACCAGTACATAGTAAACACTTCTCATCCATCCCGACACGATTTCCCATGTATCTGGCCTACCATTTCATTTAAAAATGTTTTCTATATTAAGAATTCCTGGACAGTTCTAGAACGGCTAAAACACCTTACATAGGTAACAAATGTACAGGACAGATGAATATCTAAGTGCATTCAGTTGCTTTATGGACCCTTTCACATGTATGTGGTGGGGAAAAGCCATCATGGAGTCATATTCAAAAAACATACACTCAACCCTGGAGGGGCAGAAATACCAGAACACAAATTTTATCACTTGGTGTTTGACGTTCTCATTATAGAGCACTATTATTTAAAGGGTTTAATTATCTAATCTACGTATTTATTTTATAAATGAGGAAACAGAGACCCAGAGTTCTGGCATGACTTTCCACCCCACAGAGCCAGCTAGTCACCAAGCAGGGGCTTTAACTCAGTTTTACTGATTCCTACACCTTGTTGCCCTTTTATCTCTGTACATTTTGAAATCACATATAGAGTATAAAATTTCAAAAAAAATCATAGTGCAAGATAACTGGTAACACTAAAGACCTGCCAAATATATTTTAATTTTCTGGTTATTCAGAAGGTGTTTTAAGACACCTACAAAGCCTCAGTGATATTGTTTTGTCCCTGATTATCCATGCATTGTGGTTTTACAAATTACTAGAGTAAAACAAAGGCAAATGAACAGTACTGTCATTGAGTGCTATTTCCACATGAATACAGTAATAGAACTATGTCTCAAGGTCTCCTCAGACAGCTTTATATGGACAAACCATTGACAGCTACAGACCTACTCTAAACACAAGCGGTCTTCTAAGCAGGTGTATATGATAAACAGAATTATCAAAATAATATGAGCCAACAGTATTTTATACTCACTCCCTACTCAAAGTATCACTTATATACAGGGAGTGAAATACTTTAAAAATGATAATATAGTCAATTTTAACAACCTATGTATAAACTCAAAGGCACCTAAAAGGATGAAGTATTTATTACATAATTAACTTTGCACAGAGTCCAAGCTATAAAAGACACTATTTATTGCCTACAGAAGATTTCCTCTTGAACTGCCTCACGATAATCAAGAAGGACATTGTTGGGTCTACTTGAATTTCAAGTCAGGAATGTTCTTTACTGCTGAAGCAAGCATTTCTATTTCAGAAACGCTTCATGGGCCTTCAGATGGTTAGCTAAATATACTTAGCATTCGAGGATGTGTGCATCTTCCAACAATTGCATTAGAGGATGCTTGCATATGCACACACTAAAATGCAACTGTTTTAATGGAGTCATAAAACCTTTAAATATGATGCATTTTTTGTGGGATTAGGAAAAATTATAACGGAGTTGATTTTTTTCAGGCACATGCAAATGAAGAATGGGAAATTAAGTTATAAATGTTATCAAGGTTAAAATCCTATTTCTTCACACTTACATAACTAACTCACAAATCTCAAGCACATCTTTGCTCAGCGACCTGACTTAAGGATAGTCAGATATATCGCAATGAAACACTTAAAAAAATAAAGCAAGCATTTCATCCATTTCAAATAATCACAGAATGTCACGTGATGTGGTCTAGAAATGCAACCATCAGCAAGCACATGTGTTCTGATTTGACTCCCACGGTAGGATGTGGTAACATCCTACAGTAGGATGTGGACAATTATAATTCTACTCTCGCTTTTTAATCATTATATTCTCTTTTGGTCATAAGCACAGCACATGAACAACAAAGGCTGCAAGCTCCTGCTTGGACGCACCCCTGATCTGTTGGGGCTCTGAGGTGTGTAGCTGCCTCCTGTGTCCTGTTCTTAAACCTCTTGCATGGGACAGAGGCGATCAAATGCAATGCACACTGGAGAGGTGCAAATCGGGATGAGAAGGTTGAAATCACTGAGGAAGAGGGGGCTTTTGCCTTTAATCATTTGCTTTTTCAGCTCTTTTATAACATGGATAATTGAGTGATGGCAGTGATCAGGAAAAAATAATGATGGATATGTCTTTCTAGCTCTAAAATAGACTAGGAAATTTAATGGGTTATGGTTATGAACTTTTTTAAGTTGTCCTTTTTTTTCCTTAGCCCTTTACTCACACTGAAATAAAATGGGATGTAGTTTCCTAAGAGAAATTTTTTAAAAGAATTTAATCTTTATTGCATTTTTTCCCATTACCATCTAATCCCCTTACATCCCCTCCCCCAGCAATCACCACACTGTTGTCCGTGTCCATGAGTCCTTTTTCCTTTTTTGCTCAATCCCTCCATCAAAGACGTGTCTGGAAGAATACACTTTTGAGTCAAGAGAAGAAGTTATGAAAAAAATAAAGGCTATTCCAGGAATATAAGAAGACATTTAACAAAGGACTACAGTTAGAAATAATTAACATAAACCTAATGAAGGAAACTATATAGATAGAAAAAAGAAATAATAAAAATAGGATGATCAGATTAAGCATGTAAGCAAGACTCACAATGAAGAAACTCTCATCTGAGTTTGAAGGTTAAAGATTTGAGGAGCTAGAGGGGAAGGAGGAGGAAGAGGGAGAAGAAGGGGGGTAAAAGAGGGGAGGGAGGAGGGGGAGGGAGAGAGAAGCAGCCCATTTCATAGCAGAACAAAGAGATCATCAAAGAGTATTCTAAAAGATGGGGCACTACAAAGGAAAATGGGAACACAAATTTTCATGAAATAAAACTTGAATCAGAAGAAAAGTTATAAAGGAGGAGAATTCAGAATTTAGTCATTCTAAATTTTAAGAGAACATATTATGTTAATTTTTATAGTTTTATATATTTATAATATTATAATTATATTTTAAGGCAAAAAGCATTCAGAGGTAGAAGAAGTGTTAATGTCTTTCATTCTCACTAAGCATTGATCTGGGGGGCAAACATTTTGCTTATAAGCAATGGAGGCAGAGATACAATTTAAAGAGAGTGGACAATCAGCACACATGGGTAGATGTGAATTATTTGCAACCCAATTGTCATCAAAGACACTAAGTCAGATTGGTATTTGGGAGTATAAAAAGAGAGGTGATTTTTTTAAAAAAGGATAATGGTACCTCGCACCCATTTTTGGACACAAATGAGAATTCAGCATTCAAGATGTGGAAAGGGTTAGAAGAAAACCAGGGAAAGGAAAAGTTCATTGTCTTCCTTTTTTTCCTTCTCTAATCTTCAAATTTTAGCTACTTTGCTAAGTTTTGAGAAATACCTACAGGGAAAATCTCAGTGCATGTGCACATCAGGGTTATGAAGTGAACACAAATGTACAAATTTGTAGTGTTTCACAAACCGTGTTGAAATTATCATGCTTGTGAACATACTAATGTCTCAAATGTCATGCAAAGTGCCCATACTACATAAAATAGCTCAGAAGATAGAGGCTACAATTCGTGCATGCTGAGCAACAAAGTCCACACCAAACACACTGAATGGGATTGCAAATTGTAGTCTTTACATTTTGTTTGAACTCTAATGAAACACTTCCCAGTGATTACTGGGGCTACCGGACTGAAGTATTTCTATCCAGATTAACCAAATAATGACCACAGAAGAGTTACCAAGTCTTCAAAAATGAGGCGGCCCCCAATACTGTAATAGAAATACTGGGCAAACCTACCTTTTATAAAGAAGAATAGCTATGACAATGCAGATGATAAAGACCACGGCAAGGACAGGGCCAACAACCCAGATTAGGCCTTCTTCTTCGTCTGTGATTGGCTGCGGATCCAGATCCATTGACACAACCGGGTCGGAGTAAGGGCTGGTTGCATACATCTTCTGAGGAAAAACAGAGTCTATGTCAGTTATCAACGAATGCCTTCTCCTGTATATCTGTAGCACTAGAAGAAGTAAATATTGGCAAGTGTGGACTTGAAGATAAGTATGTGTGAAACAATGTCACTAAAAAGGAGAAGCGAGGAGAGGGGAGAAGGAAGAAAAGGGAAGACGCAAGGAGGGAAAGGTAAAGAGGCTTGGCAATCTAAATTTCCTTACACAGGGAAGTATTTCACAATAAAAGCATTTTTATGATATAAATTACTGCATATACACTGTCTCATTGTGGTCTATCCATGGCATACTAAGTGATATTATGAAGTATGAAGTACTAGTAATGAACCAGGTGCAAAATGTTCAATGAGCATTTACATTGTGCTAATAATATGTTCCATGCTATGTGAAAATCAATTAAAATATTAGCTCCAGCATTCAATACATTACCACCTAGTTAAGGAGACCAAATGTTAAGAAGTAAACATTTATAGAGGAAAATAGTAGTATTTAACTACATGTTAAATTACATAAGTAGTCCTTAGTACTGTGTACATTCGTTAGAAAATAGAGGCCAAACAATCAACAAAGTCTAGAATTTCAGAAGAGAAATCCACTGTTCAAGCTATAGATGCAAGATCTATAAAACTGACATTATGGCTTTCCAGAACATAGAGTTTTTTAGAACTTAAAGGGACACAGCAGTTCTCATTTAATTTTATTAGTTACTTCACAGAGGCTGGTGTGGTTGTTCTCAACTGATACAGAAAAAAGGAACCCCTTATACAGTGTTGGTGGGAATGTAAACTGGTCCAGCCACTGTGAAAAACAGCATACTGGCTCCCCCAAACATTACAAATAGAACTATCTTGTGATCCAGCAATCGCACTCCCTGGTATATATCCAAAGGAAAGGAAATCACCGTCTCGAAGAGGTGTCTGCACACCTGGGTTCCCTGCAGCACTGTTCACAGTATCTAAGATGCGGACACAATCTAGGTGTCCTTGGATAGATGAATGAACAAATAAAATGTGATCCACATTAGTGTACACATACATCTATCCATATACAATGAAATATTTTCAGTCATTAAAAAAAGCAGGAAAACATGCTATTTGCAAGGGCACACATAAATATATCCCTGGAGAGGAGAGAATAGAATGGTCACTGCCAAAGGCTGGACATAGGTCATAGGGTAAAAACCTTTAGTTATAAGAAGCTCTAAGGATCTGTGTTCAGCCTGGTGACTACGGTTAATAGTTTAGTAATGTGTACTCAAAAGTTGCTGAGAGTAGATCTTAAGCATTCTCACCACACAGAGAAGAAGAGCTACTATGTGAGATGAGAGATGTGTTAATTATCTTGATTGTGGTAACTGTTTCACATGTACATGGATATCAGTCATCATTTTGTATACTTTAAATACATACATAATTGTATGTGCCATTTTTCCCCCTCAATAAAACTGGAAGAATGCATTCATCCAGTGAAAGAACAGAATGAGTATCTTTGAATTTGGTTTTCATAACATTTTACTTGGTTCGGTCCTATTTTAGTCTACATTAAGACTGTTTTCTCTTAACTCTGTCCCTTTTTAGGGTCCTATTTTTTTCCTTTTCCAACAAAGACCAATCCACATCCATGGGCTGCCCCACCTCTCCCACCATTGGCTCCTCATCTCTTCTCTCTCCAGCATTGGTCTGAGTCTCTCATTTGCCAAATGTAATTGCCATGATTCAGTTCTTACCTCTCCAGACATCTTTTCTGGATTTGCCACAGTTGCGCAAAACTTCTTTAAAATTCCCTTCTCTCTTCTCTGAATTCTGTACTCAATAGTCCCTTCCCAACCTTGCCAACTGATCAGGTCCTGTTAACTGCCTCTGCATTTTTCCCGTACCAGCATTCTTCCGTTTTATTTTCTTCCAGTCTCTCTTTTTCTCCCTTATCTGGCAAGGTCATCACCAGTGTTAAATACCAACCTCTATGCACATTACTTTCTCGCTAATGTTCCTAAACTCACAGACTCTGATAAGCCCCAGACCTTTGTTTCCAGTTGTTTGTAGCGATTACTACACATATTCTCAAGTTAAGAACTACGTGTGTTATTTCCTTGCTTCCCAGATATACCCTCCTTCTGACTTGCGTATTTTTCTCACCCCCCTTAGTAGCTAGTACTGAAAAACTGATTTTATTTAATCTTTTAAAAATATTTTATTTATTTATTTTTAGAGAGAGGGGAAGGGAAGGAGAAAGAGCAGGAGAGAAACATCAATGTGTGGTTGCCTCTCATGTGTCCCCCATTGGGGACCTGGGCTGCAACCCAGGCATGCGCCCTGACTGGGAATCAAACCAGCGACCCTTTGCTTCACAGGCCCATGCTCAATCCACTGAGCTACACCAGCCAGGGCTGATTTTATTTAATCTATGTCTCCCAAGTCCATACACTCTCCAGTCTCCTGGGTACCACTTTCCTTCAGCACCTCATTCATGCTTATCCAAACCATGCCCAGACTTTCTTCCTTCCTCGCACAGTCTGTATTGCTGACACAGCAAACTATAGCTATGAAACCTTCAGGAAGATTTCAGGTGATTCTTACTAAAACCTAGACATCAACATCATTCTTAAGGGCATCCACAATTTTGTTTTGAACTTCCTTACCACACATATAACATATTCTATCAAAGCAAAGTATTTGTTATTACTCCGCAAATGCTCTATTCTTTCTCTTTAACTCTCTCTCACAACATTTAGCTTCAGAAATCCAGCTAATCTTCAAGTCTCCACTTAAATACTGCCTTCAATGAAGCTAACTCTCTTTAACCAGAAATAATCAATTATTCCACAAAATGTAGGTAAAAATAATTTTAAAAAGTTGAGGTAGTCCTTTATTCTTTTCTAAATGACATTCATCAAATTTGATTTTGTTTTTTTATCTGTACATATGTCTTCTTTTCTTTAATGAAATTACAAACTTTTGGAAAATAGGGATCTACATACTACTCTTCATGTTTGTATGCTAAAAGCAGCTAGTATGGGACTTTGCGCTTAGTGAATTCCCAACAAACCTTTGTTGAGTAAAATAAATTATTCATCTTTTCAAATGGCTGACATTAGCAAGGTACAGAAAAATATGCTAATTTTTCCCCATGATCAATAAATATATTTAATTTTTTAATCTGCATTTAAACATATTTGTGATGGGCATAAATTCTAATTTTAAGTGGGACAAGCTCAGTAGTCAAGCTGGAGAGCGCGTGCCCCAGTACATGCCTGTAAACTAGCCTCCCTTCCCATTTTCCCCAGAAACTGGGGAAGAGATGAACAAGACTTGGAGATTTTCTAATGTATCAAAAAAGATAACAACTCAGTATACGTACAACCTTCTAAAGAGCAGATAAGAAAAAATATGCATATGTAAAGATCTACACAAAGGACTTGACAAAGACACTAAATCTCTAAGAAATATGATTCTCCACAGAAGTATAATTGTTTCAGTTCATGCTTTCTCCATTTTGTGGGTCACACTCAAACCGGTAGACAAAAGTAAGCCACTCTCTCGATTTACAATTCTTTACCAAGGGCCTTTGAGATAACAATCTTGGTCAGCCAAGCACACAGAAACCTAAGCAGAGGTTTCCCCAAAGCACACAGATCAGGAACCAGAGACAAGCAAAATGAAAGGGAAACGAAACCGTGCAATGGCACAGGCCTGTGAAATGCGGAATTAGTGCCGCGTGGGGAAAAAAAGATCAAACCTTGGGTCGTTCTACACCTGTCCTCGGAAGTTCTTGATAAAAGGCAGTGGATTGGGGTAAAGCTTCTTTCTGTCTTTGGGGAGGGGGCGCATGTTCTCTATGCAAATTATCAGTCTACCCTTGGAGTGATTAGGTGCTTTATTAACAATCATTCATGAAAAGTAGAGGCTTAACGGACTGTATCACTGCTCACAGTATACTAGTGGGAGATAAGGTAAGGTAAATGCTGTCCTGAAAACACACATGCAACACGAAGGCCATGCTGTTAGTTGTGAGAGCGATATTGAGAAACATGATGAAGAAAAGGGGCACTTCAGACAACACATTTGGAAAAAACCCTAATTACATCTTCAAAGAAACAGGGCAATGACATACGAGGGGTTGGTGCGGACCCTTGCAATGGTGATGCATTTAAACACTAGTAAAAACGTCCGAGAGACATCCGAAATCAGAGTCTTCGACACTGGTACAACCCTCCTGGTGACCTGCTGCATTCTCTGCTCTACCTCAGTGGTCCGAATGCACTTTCTGAAACGTGCTAGAGCTATATGAAGAGAATTATTTTCAGGTATCTAAAACTCATTAAAAAAAAAAAGAAAGAGATGCCTTCCAATATTCCATTAATCTTGATGTTTCGTCTTAAAACCTCCAACCAGAGCAGAGGTCCTTAACCTTTTTGGCACCACCGGTGCCCGGGAAGACGGGCGACTGGGGCAGTCACCCCCACGCAGGGGGCGGAGCTCAGGTGAGCTTCGCTCAACCCACTGTGGCCGTGCTGGGGTTGGGGGCGACAACAGGCAGAGCCTCGGGGAGCTTTCACTTGTGGCCTGGTTCCTCACAGGGCGCTGACCACTAGTGGTCGGAGGCCTGGGGACTGGGGATCCCTGAACTAGAGAGAGAAAGCCTACCCCTGTATTAAAATTCCGGGGAGCCAGTCACTTTGTTTTCAAATGACATTTTGTGTACAAAGCTAAACCAGGCAGAAGGGCCGCCTTTGTGCTTTGATCTTCCCCAGGGGAACTCCTTCAGGCACTTGGAGAGAGGCCCCACCGTGCATGCTCACACCTGATGTGGAGAAAACTTTGATACATCTCAGGCCTCTTCTACAGGAAAGTGACGGGCTCGGCTGAGTTGCCACGCCTTGTCAGTTTTAGGCCCTAATCTATTAGAAAGGCACAGTGTAGAATACGTATATTAAATGTTAATGTGAACTGCCACTTCAAAAGCTGTCCTCTTCCCATCTACAATTTCTCTGCCTCTCTTTTTAACATTCAAAGCAACCGAAGCATAAAATGACATAAGAGCAAGATGAATTACATAAAAGAAGACAACTCATTATTTAGAGTACCTTAGGAATTCTCCATTTTATTGAATTATTTTCTAACTTTCTTGGCTTTTCACTGATAAAGTCACTGGTAAATTGCTATAATTACAGAAGCTGGCTCTGCTTGCCTTTTCCCAGACAGAACTTCCTCAGAGAATCTGAGTAGACAGCACTGTGGGCTCACTGGCCGTTACAGGGGAAGAAAATGCAATTACCCCCTATTAATATTTTCAAATACCCGCAAACGTAATATGTACAAGTACAGAGCTTGTTCCTATTGTAATCACACAGGCTGAGGTCCATTAGGTATTCTGCAAGATTTGTTTTGATTATAGCCATGCGAAAAGGGTGAGGAAGGATACTATGAGGACTGATGATGGCTCTCACCCTCCCACAAATACCTGTCACATCAAAAAGTGTCCCGAACCCTGTTCTGACACTTCAGCACTTCACATACTTGAAGCCCACCTAAACTCCCTGCCATGAGAGACACAGCCCTGTTTGCAATGAAAGCTCAAGAAGATTAGCCAGCAGTGTTCACAAAGTAGGGAGCTGTTACATTAACTTAATGACAGCATGTGAGAATCAATTAGGATGGATATATCCATGTATCCTCAAATAATCATATTCCGCTGAAGTGTGTAAGGATGCCACAGGAAAGAGGTGCTGTCACAGTGAACTTACAGACTCTGCATGTTCCATCACTGCCAACACGAAGAAGACGTATTCTTGACCGCTCTGGAGCTGCTTGTTTGTAAATCCGCCGTAATGTTTGTCATCTCCCAGGGTGAACTCGGTGGGAAGGACGTCAAAGTGGGCGGCTATGTATGGCTTTAATTCAACCTCTCTCCCATAACGGATGCTTCGGCGTTTCCTAGATATCTCTTTGAGCAGCTTGGGAAACGGAGAAAGAAATGTCAACAATAACCCAACTTAATGGAAGTTTAATGGGAGAAGTTAATTCAGGACTGGGAACAACCCAGAGGCAATTTGTCTCACTTCATGTGGCCTATCAGCATCCCTACAATCTCAGGTGGCTCTGGCAAACGCCCATCTTGCTGTCAAGGTAAGAGACGAGACTGCTACTGGGAGGCCCAGGCTACAGATACGGGACAATGAGATCCTTGGCGGTAGCTCGTATCACTGTCTGCAGTAATGACACATCCTCTGGGGTGAATTATAACTTGTCTAAAGAAAAAAGTCAGCTTGTCATGCAGGCTTTATTGTTATTTATTAAACAAGTAGAAAGCTCAGATAAAGTCGTCTAAACCTTCAAATACCACTAACTTTCCACAGAGGTTAGTGCCATTTCAGATTGTTTCCAGTAATGAGATAATTTGTATGTTGCAATTCCCCTTGAATCTGCAGGAATACAACGTGATGACCAATTTTTTTTTTTTTTAAGATTTTATTTATCTATTTTTAGAGGGGAAGGGAGGGAGAGAGGGAGAAAAACATCAATGTATGGTTGCCTCTCTTGAGTCCCCTGCTGGGAACTGGCCGGCAACCCAGGCATGTGCCCCAACTGGGAATCAAACTGCCATACTCTGGTTTGCAGGCCCGCGCTCAATCCACTGAGCTACACCCGTCAGGGCTACGTGATGACCAATTTTTAACTGACAATATTGAATAGATATTGTCATTCATTTCACATTTTCTAGGTTGACTTGGCTCCCTGATTAAGGCCCTTATGAAAACTTTATGGCAAAATTACTGACTACTCTTGTTTTTTAAAATGGAGATGATGACAGTAAACACCACACCACTGATGTCTCCTTAGTACAATGAGACTCCAGTCTACTCAAGGCCAGGCTCCTGTGACTGTAAGGGCTGCAGGCTGTGCACGTGACAAGGGCCACATCTACGTGTCGGGAGCCTGGTGGCAAGCTATACCCTCTTCTACACTGAGAACCGTGAATGTGCTCAGCTGGTTCAAAACGGTGACCCAAGAAATGTGAAAGACGGAGTTGTGGTTATATAATCTGTGCCATGTTATTTCTGAATAACTTTCATTTAACCCATCCTCAAATTTTCTGTGAAATTTGAGTTTACTGACACAACTAGAATTATATGAAATATAAGCTATTTTATGAAAACCATAGTAGATTGGGTATAACCCATCTAGCAAATTTGGACCACCTGATGATAAATGCAGGTAGGCTGACCAGTTATGCACCATCTAGGTTACAATAAATCAAGGCCAGAAACTTAGTAGTATCTTTCAATCCTTTTGTCAAATTTAGGTTTACTCATAATAATGATAATAATGACAATAATAGCTCATATTTATCAAGCATTTACTAGGCACTATTCTTAGGAGCTTGAACACTTACTCTGATAATAACCTTATAAAGTAGGTTGTTATCCCCATTTTATAAATGAGGTAACTCAGGCATAATAGAAAGTGGCAATATATAACCAGACTCAATTGGTCAAATAAAATTACATGTAAGGCATTTTTAAACCATATTTTTGTTTACTTAATCGCTGCCTGCACAACATCAAGGAAATAAATTCAGCAAGTAAGGTACACTGATAATCTAAACTGTTTTAATTCAGTCAATATGTAGACATATATAAATTTGTGCATCTACTTTCTTTAACGCGGATAGTATTTACTTAGATTTCCTGATTCTTGTTACATGTTATCTTAAAAAACTTCCGAGACCCTATAGTTAATGCACCACTTGAAAAGTCATTACAAAGGTTACTGTTAATATGCAGTAGATAATGGTCCATGGCTTCAGAAGGACACATGCCCTGCAGATGAGCTGAGCAGCTTTTGAAGCTGGTTAATCAGGAACATTTACCATCAGTTGTTTATGTGACTGTGTTGCCTCTTCTACTGCACTGATCAAACCCTAAGCCTTGATTCCATTCATATTTCAGATGTAGGCAACTGTCAAGATTCATCCCCATTTCTGTCATTCCACAAACACCTTTGACTAGAGCCTCTTTAGAAGACTTTTGGAGAAAGTACGTTAGAAAAATATATTTGAGTTTTGGTGCTCCTTAAATCCAGTGTGACCATTCCTTAAGGTCAAACCTGAAAAATCAGCTCTGCCCTGTAGGTTGCTCTCATCTCCATAGGATGCTTCCTGTGTTATTCTTTAAATGAGTCAAGTGTGCTCAGATGACACCGAAGTCTGTTGAAGTTACAACCTCAAATGACCACATCATTTCACAGCAAGCTTTTGAAGTACAACACAATGAAAGGCTTATGATATATTACAAGACCTGCCTTGAATTAAATATAACTAACATTTTAGGAGTCATTCTGCCCCAAATCCATCTTGGCTATCAATGTCTGCTCTGCCAGTCTGACCTAGACAACAGGAGTTCCAGTCTATAAATTTATTATGGGGAAATTATCCCCAGACAAAGGACAAATGAGCTAAAAAAATATTGAGAGTGACTCTTTAGAAACCCTCTTTGCATTTTTTATGGGCCCAGATGTGAGGCATACATGTGGAAATTCCCTTAGGCCACCGTTTTTAGTTGATGATATGGTTTGAACAACTTGAATTATAGATCTTCTTAAAAAAATCACTTGGTGAAATACATTTAAGAGAGGAACACTGCCTTGTCAAACCCGGCAGTACAAAGCTACAGATAAAATTACTACAATGCTTTTATTATCCATGGTAGGAAAAAAAAACACAGGAGAAATTGTCTGCAGGGGTTGGAAATTGAATGAGTATGCATGGAGTGAGGTCATAGCCTATGTTCATTTGTTCCCCTCCACAGTGGTTACAAGATATATTGGAGGTAACTCAAGATGATATATCAAGGGCTTTGGTTTCTTATCAGAAATAATTTTCATTTTCCAGTCAATGCATATCTTATTTCTTCCACCATTAATTCTACAATGTGGTCTCAATTATATCAGTAAGAAAAGTGGGTAACAACCCACCCTGACCCAAAAAATTTGAATTAATAAATGTTCTTTATCAAACTATTATACAGATTAATGCATCACAAAGTGTGGGATGATTAAAATGACCCTTTGTTATGGGAATCAGCAGCACAGACCCATAGAGTTTAATTGCGAGAAAGTTCAATGTCATATAGCTCTATACTTGAATTCATTAGCATTGCTGTGCATTCTGGAGGTTAAAACCTGGCTGTGAGAGAGAATCAGCTTCCTATTACTTATCACCAAATGGCTCCACTTATGTGGAAATCTTATTATTTAAAAGTATTAGGTGTCACTGTTGGCCAGGATCTTAATCCCTTGAAAAAATTTTTTTAAATAGGTAGAAAGATTCATAGATTCTACAAATTGCCTTTTCATTTTAAATCCAAGTCCAGTTGAATTTGGTAATTTAACTAAAACTGATTAAAATAATAAAGAATATCTCAGAATTAACTGATTGCAACTAAAAAATACCTTGTGTCAAAATGTTTATGGAAGATCACCTGATAATTTTGCATATTTGGATGAAGAATAACTATTTATCCAACACTAGAGAAAAATGATTTTGTCCCTTTATTATCAACAGCAAAAAAATAAAATTTATAATGTAAAGTACCTGACAACATTACTCGAAGGGTGTCTCAATTCATACTCCTCCAAAGCTGGTCTACTTGCTCAGCAGTGACTCAAAGGCGCAGTGCCAACCCTGAATGCACCTCCCCTTCCCAACTTGGATTGAACTCAGATGAACGAAGTGCATGATGACAGACCACACTTCTACAGATGACACCTGTCTGCCAAAGGAAGCTACTGGCCCTTATGTGCCAGATCACTGTCTCCTCGGTGCAGACATGTATGAAATAAACGTCCCTTCCCTGTAATGCAGTTAGGAACTTTTTGCTTTTCCTTGCTCTGTTTTAGCTAATTTGAGGTAGGGAAAATACCGAGAAATCACAGGTTGGGCAATAATAACATGGTGCTACTATTGTACTGAAATTTCCCATTTCCTCAAATGGGGGCTTTCTTATTTGCCCACAGACCTGATATAAGCCAGAATCATGTAAAAATAAAGTCTCTCCTGCACTTCAAAATTAGAAGCACAGACGTTAACTTGCTGTGGCCTGCTGGGCAATCTGGCTCAATACATCTGATCGCAGCTTTCTCATCTCACTGGAGGCAGGCAATAATTAGGTCTTGTTCTTCATACTATGTATTAACGTTCAAAAACTACAAATATTCTCTACAAAATGAGTATAAATTAAAAAATGTACCTATGGTTGAGGTAAGGTTTTGGAAATTGAAATCATACTCATTTAGTATCTGCTGTATTTTTTGTACTGTATTTCTTCTTTAGCTCAAAATGTTGTTTCTTTTGTCTGCCCCTGCAGTTAAATACAATTTTAAGTCTGAAATCCTACAGAGTATTGAATAAGGCAACCAAATGCTAATCAGCATAATTCTGGGAGAACCTGGTCAAGAATGCGGAGTGGGTCAAATGTTGAACTCTGCTGCAGAATGCAGCTTTACACGTGTAACAGCTGCCGCTACCACTGCACTAATGAAGGGGGATATGGAATTCATAACATCGGCAATTACGTCTCTGCTAACAATTCACTTCAATCCTCACACCTCTGCACCATGTTTTACATAGGGCAAGGGGCAAAATATTAGAGCCAACAAAGATTAGACAGGTTGTGAGCTTTATTGCAGCTTCATGTTTTTTAATTAAAGCAAAAGGCTCTTTATTGTGATCCCTGGAGGTTAACACACGCACAGCACTGAACTGCCGGAACAGCCAGCTGACCAGCCAGCCATGGGGAAGTCAGCGCCTGCACTGGATGCTGAAAGGTCTCTATGAAGAGGAGGAGGGAGTTTAAGAAATTAAATAAGTTATGAAAGACAGCCAACAAAGACATAGTTACCTCATCTAATTCCATTTCATCTGGACTCTCCCATGGCTTGATAAATTTCCCACGAGATTTCTTCAAAGGCACAATTATTATGTAGTAACCTCTGCACAAGAATGCGTAGACAAAAATAACATTAGTTCAGAGAGAAAAGTAAAGGGCTATACCCTTAAATCTTCCGCAGACCAGTGATTGAGACTGAAGGCAAACTATGGAGATGGAGTGACTTGTCCATCAATGACAACCACCTGTTTGTTCAATTTTTAAAAACAACGTGGGTAGACATTTATGTGTGACTTCAATGAGCTGCTATGGTACTACCACCGTGGTTGACTGCTCTTTATTAGGGACCATAAACAGAGTGGGCACAGTTTGTTAGGACCCTTGTGCTGGACACATACAAGGCTGGTATATTAAAATGCACCAACACAAGCTGCTGAACCAATATCTTCTACGACAGCAATTTACAAGACAATTTTTAAAAAGGGAAATGTAAACTTCTCTTAGCTCATACGATGCCTATATTATGATAATGATAATTTTACTTATATAGCCCTAAAATACCCCTATTTTTATTTGGATAAAAAATTAAGAGCTGAAAAATTACTCAGGATCTCACAACAATTTTATAAAGATGCAAAAATGCTCCTCTTTCTTTCTACCCATCAAACTGTAAACCTTAAGATAATTATGACAGAAATTTGGAGACGATCACTACCTAAAGGCCTTCGAAATAGTTCTCAATGTAATACATGCATAGGAAGAGACAAAAGTAACCGAGTTCTCCAACTGAGAATGGTTGACTAAAATTTAATTAATGCGAAAAGTAACCTGTCCCCAGATATGGGCTATTTGTCAAATTGTTTTGTAACTTCCATATAGTCTATAGTCTGCTCTTGCATTCATGGTTATGTTAATACCAACCTTCAGTAGCTATTATATAAGGACTTTGCCCATAAGCATATAATAGCAGCTAACATTTTAGTCACTTCCTACTTTCTAGGTATTATACTCCTGCATAATTTCATTTTGCCCCCTCAAAAATCCTGTAAGAACAGATAACAGACAAAAAGACAAATCCAGAGAGATTACATTGTTGCTTCAGTTAAAACAGATATTAAAGGGATACAAACCTAAGTATATCTTAATCTTAGCAATAGTCTAGCTCTGTAGTTTTTCTTCTTCTTTCCCCTTGTATAATCCAGTACTTATTAAGAACTCCGTAAATTTCGTGGACCTTTATTTTGAAAATAAACACGTACATACCCACCCACCCACACTCGCAAACTTTCAGAAGGCTGCCACATGGGGAGGGGGGCAGGGTGGGCACTAACATTCTATCACGGGGACCCACGGCACACACAGGAAGGCCTATTTCTACTCATCTCACAGCACAACAGGTAACAAACTCAGAAACAGTCTATGATGAAGAATTCCGTTTCCATAAACAGAATGTAGAGCTACAATGTCCAGTGCAGTAACCAGTCGCCTGTTGTGGCTATGAAGCACCTGAAATATGGCTCATCTGAGCTGGGATGTGCTGTCAATATAAAAGATACTGGATTTCAGAGACTTAGTGTGGAAAAGGAATGTAAAATACCTCAGCAACAATTTTTAATAGTGATCGTACGTCAAAATGATTATATTCTGGATATATTGGGTCAAATGAAATGTTATTAAATTAACTTTGCCTTTCCTTGACTTCTACTGTAGTGGCTAGAAAAAAATTGCATGTGGCTCTCATTATGTCTGTTGGGCAGTGCTACTCTAGAGGGCTCTTGTGAAAAGTGTGGTGTCTGGAGGCGTCTCTGGCCCAGAACTCAAGCTCTGCCACTAATGTGCTATGTGGTCTTGGGCTGATCATTTAACATCCCCAAATCTCAGCTGTATATTCTGAAAAATGAAAGTAAAAAATACCAGACTGCTATCTGGGCAAGATAAAGCAAATTCGGAGAAAGCACTTGTTCCAGTGTGTGCATAGAGCACTCAACTAATAGCACTGACCATCGAGGTGGGAGAGATGCCGATCAACCACCTTATTCAGCAGGGCACAGTGTAATTCCCTGCCATGCAGGTTAAAGAACTCGACAAAGTCTTTTCTGCTCCCTAATCAAGAATTCAAGTCAAACCAGATGATTATGGCAGACCCCTCTCTCCATGGTGCTCTGAGCCACTGATCAACAGACTCACGGGACCACATCACCAAGCCATTCATTTTCTTGCCTCACAAATGATCGTGATGATCAAGGAGGCTGAGGAGAATAAAGACTTGGATTGTATGAGAGGCGCTAGTATCTTTTTGTTTTATAATCCAGAGTAAGCTGCCTCCTCTCCCTGTCCTCCCACCACCCGGAGAATTTGCCAAACAAGTCCATCATGTTAAATGAGCATGGAGAAGAATGACAGGAATGCAACTGAGCGTGCAAAATAACACTGCAGATGCACTTGATAAACACACTTGTCAGGGAACCTCTCGCTTCTCCCTACCAGTTGCACAAAGTCAGGACAGGTTCTCTTTGCCTAAAGTAATGATAATGAACACTGTCACAGAGCTCCTATTGTCCTCATTTAGAATCTTGTAAATCAAGGTTAAGCTGATGCATCCTATTAACTTTTCTTTCTGCTTTCATACTTGAAGTTGCCATTCTTGTACATGAAAAAAGAAATCCCTTCTTCTGCAGCACTCTCTAACTATTCATATTGCTTGTGGGTGTGAGAAGAATTGAAGAGCCTCCCCCTTTGCTATTAATTGTGTGGCTGGATATGATCCCCACTGATGTCCAAAGCGTTCATCTAGACTAGTCACAGTGGAGCCTGCTTCAAAGCAGCTCTTGTCCAGTGAAAGCAATGGGGTGCTGGGAGTTTGGAACTCCATGCCATAGAATGTCTTTCCTGGGTCTAAATCCATACATTTCAACTGTGTTCTCTGCAACTATGGCTTTGTAAATACCCATGTGGGTGCCTCTCCTGAAACCTACTCCCCCTCCCCCAAGGACAGTGCTTCACTTGCAGTCTCACATGGTGGTGGTTTCTCCCCATGAGTCTCAGAGCTAGGGTTTGGGGTTTCTTTTCTAAGACGGGCCCATGAACCACTAGGGCTCTGAGAGCCATGAAATCTGCCTTTCAAAGTCAACATCAACCGCTCCGCCATAGCCAAAATCTGCCATTGCCTTTCTCTGTGCCTGAAGCCAAGGAGCTGAACACAGGCTGAGAAACAATACACAGGGCAGGATGATGCCATAAATTAGCAATCAGCAAACTCACACACGCCTTCAAAACTTCCTGCCAATCAACCACGACTTCTTCAGTTACCTGGTCCTTCCATTTTACACATTAATATTTTCAAACTTTCTCCCCTGGCCTCATGCCTTGAACTTCCTAACCTCCCCACTAGATGATGGCCTTATCACCTGTACCCAGAGAAAATGAAAACAGTCAGACAAGAACTGCCTTATTTTCTATCTACCAAACTATTGGGTTGGCCAAAAAGTCCATTTATTATTTTCTATAAAAGACACAGTTTTCATTTTCACCAATAACTTTATTGATTTGGATGTTTTGAGTATGTCAGCTATTCCTTCATATTGACTTCTAGTGGGTAGAGGCCAGGGTTACTGCTAAACATCTCCCAATAGATAAGACAGCCCCACAGCAAATAAGTATATGGCCAAAATGTCAACTATTTCGCAAACTACTTTTGCCAGGTTCACTCACTCACAGCACCTTCTCCATATACTGTATAAATCTTTTTTTTTTTTTGCATTTCAGTTGTACTTTTACCTTTCTTGAATAATAAAGCATCATATACCAAAATGTTGAGTATTTTCTTCCATCTTCAATATTAAAATGGCTGCACAAAACCCAGCAATTCTGATGCTGTTCTTAAATGCCCACTGAATGACAGCTGCCACAATACAATCAAACAAAATTGTTTCTAATGAAGTTCAAGACAGTGAAGCACTGCGGCAGCCACTGAACAGAAGGAACAAATGGACTTTTTGGCCAACCCACTACAAGCCTACCTAGATGCGTGCACAGCCACAAGCTTTCCTTTTGGAACAGGAGAAGAACTGGTCCCAGCATTTCACTCTCAGGAAGTTTACCATACACTGTACCCCTTCTCTCTCATGTATCTCAGCTGCTTCTTTCTCCTTGCATCCTAATCATTTGCTCTCAACCTTACGTAAGTATCTGCCATTTAAGAAACGTAAAGCAAACCACATCCCACTCGAGTCGTCACTCTCTCCGTCCTACCCCTCAGTGCCCCGACTCTGAGAAGAGCCCCACGCTCTTGCTGTTCTCCGCTTCTTTACCTTCCACTCACTTCTTGCTGACGGTGCTCTGGCTCCTGCCTCATCAGCCCACCTCACTGCCCTCACCGGGGTGCTCAGCCACCTCGGTAATGCTGCACCAAGGAGAGTTTCTGACCCTCTTCCTTCTTTAGCTTTCAACAGAATCTGACAAAGTCGGTAAGAACCCCTCAGTCTTTGTTCTCTGTATTCAGCTCTCCTGGTTTTCTACTCATGTTGCTCACCAGGTTAGCATTATTTTTCTCAGCAGCATTTATTATCTGCTACCCGGTTATTAAACGACAGAGATCTTCAAAGCTGTCCAAGAACTTCTCTTCACACCTTTTCCTCCTGGGAGTTCTCATTTCTCCTTGAGCATCTTTTTTTTTTTTTTTTTTTTAACCTATAGCCAAAAGATGGACAGGCTTGTATCTTCAGCCCAGAATGCTCCTCTGAGCTTTATAGGTGTATCCAGTTCTAACTTTATGTCTCCATTTCCAAGTCACAAAAGAACCTCACATTTATTGGTTAAAAATTTAAAAAATGCCTGGAAAATAAATCCGCACTTAACCTTTCCCTCTCTCATACGTCCTATGGCTTCCAAACCCTGATTCTACTGTTCTCACTGCTCATCACCTCAGCTGTCACCGCCTCAGTCTCACTCCACAGTCATGCATCTGACTGCTTCTGTCTCCGAACTTTCTCTCACTATTGGGTTCGAACCCCTCTAGTCCAGTTCTCTGACAAAGTCCTGATATAAAAACGACTTGCTGGAAATGAAAGAAGTAAAGAAATTGCTTCTGAAACTAGATCAGCTTTATGTATGGGTAACATTAAACTTTACGCTCTGCTTTGTCTGACTCAGCTGTAGACTGAAAACATCCTTTTCAACATAGACTTTAGCTTTTGAACTAATAAGACAAATAAATAACTTCAGGATAAATATACCTAGAAAGCCCTTGACTACTTATAAAGGAAGCTGTGTTTTCCCAATATATTATATTTAATTAGGTAGGTTTAACCTAACCTTCAGAATTTTAATTACATTAAGTAAAGTTTTACTAATTTTATTTACTATGTGATTACCGAGGGTCCCAGCTTCATATAACTACACGGGAAGGCGAGCCCTGGTCTCTGCGGCGGTCCCACGTCCAATCCGGCCGGGCTTCCTGTCTGAGCAGTCTGTATTAACATTCTCAAACTCATTATTTAACTGGGAGGTCAAATCCGTTTCAGGGTTTAATGAGGAATTTTATTGCTTTCATAAGTTTTGATTTTTTTTTTGCTATAGTCATTTGGGTATGCATTGTTTAAATAAAACTAATTTACCAGAGAAAAAAACAAAAGCAAGATGAGTGCTCCTTCTGGTTTCTATGTTTAAATTAAGGTTTCAGGGCTTAGCTCTGTGTTGTCAGAGAAGTTAACTGTCTTAAGCCCCCTTTTCCTCATTTTAAAGGGCAGGTGATAATGCTGAACTGCGGTCAGCTTCTCCCTCCACCTCTTGGAAATTCTCAGGGCGCACTGCTCCAGGGCGTTCCACGTGTTTCCAGGGTCTGTGGCCTTGGGGCTGTGCCTGCCTCCTCTGGGTACTGAGTGAGGCCTGTCTGGGCCAGTCCTGTCGGTGCCTACTTGTTGTGGAGTTTGCGATGGTCTAGCAGTTGTCCTAGAAAAAACTGTCCTTTGCTTGGCCAGTGAATTCTACGGTCACGGGCAAACATGCAGACTTTGGAGCCATACTGCCTGCGTTCAAATCTTGCCTTTCTAGTTCTGCTACTGCGTTGCCAGGGCAAGTTCGTTCATCTCCACATTTCCTCAGCCGTGTAATGAAAAGCACCCTTCTTGTAAAGACTGCACCGGTTAATACGTGCAATGTCCTTCTCAATAGCACCTAGGAAGCCCTCTCTGTCACTGCTATCATCATCATCGACTACGTGATCTTGGCCAGGCTAGTCAGTCTTTCTGGGCCCCACTTAACTCACCTGTAAATGGGGAGAAGGGTGCCAACCACACAGGGTTTTTGTGAGGCTTAAATAAACCTTGGAGTACCTTCAGTACAGTGTAAAGCACAATAGAAATTTAAGCCTTTACCACTTCGATTGCCAACATGTGGTGAATGAATTCTCACTAAACTTTAAATAGATATCACTTCACTGAACTGCTAATAGTGGTGGTACAACCTTTATAAAGCAACTTTTTAGGCCATGCTTCCAAGAGTATCTTCTTTTTTTTTTTAGTTTCATTTTTTTAATTTAAATAATTTTATTTAGTTATTTTTCAAATACATTTTTTTGTCTTTTTCTCCCATCCCAGCCCCCCCGCCCCGTGTTCCCCACCTCCCTCCCATTTCCACCCCCCTTAGTTCTCATCCCTGTGTCCTTCCTATTTGTTCCTCTAAATCCCTCCCCTCTTTCCCCTTAAATTCCCTCCTCTCTCCCCTCTGGTCACTGTCCCCTTGTTCTCTACTTCAGTGTCATTGTTTTTATTCTGCTTGCTTGTTTATTTTGTTGTTTAGCTTCCTGTTAAAGGTGAGATCATATAAGAAAAAGCAGAGACTCTGAAAGCAAAATCAGTATGACCACAGAAATTTAAAAATTTCATAAAATACTCCTTGTTTCTATTTTTCATAAATATAAAATGTCTACTGTGAAATTAATTTATATTGGGTATCTCCTGGCAACTTTTTCTCAGAGTAATCTGCATGGCACTTTTTTTTTCTTAACCACAGTAAAATCTGCCTCTATAAAGTTCTGTCTGTGACCACAACTTGCTACTGAAAAACTGCGGGTTTGCTACATTTTCTGACCAGCTCTCTGCCTCCTAAAAGTATTCAAACAGGAGGCTGAATAGCTACAAAATTCCTGGTACCAGAGCACCCTACGGAGCCTTTCCCTGAGGGCACACCTCTGCTTAGCCACACAAAAACCAAGTGAGGACTAATGCAGGAGCAAGGAACTACGGCTGCAGTACATTTAGGAGAGACAAATTCCTCTTTAATTGGTGAGGAGTTGGGGGTAGTGATCAGGTCTCCCAAGTACCGTGGCTGGAAATGAGAAAAACATGGTTTCTCTTGACAAACAAAACAACTCTTCAACTGCCAAAATGGAATTTTCCTAGAAAACAAATTGGAAGCATTTTTCTGGATAGCTTTTACCTAAATAAAAGTTAGCAATGCATGCCACAGCTCTGGAATCAATTGTTACCCACCCCCCTTTGCTCTATACATAAAATACTTAACAAAGAGCCACATTCCTCTTTGATTTCTACACTTGCCAGTTACTGCAAGTGAGAGGACATGGCACACAGACTCTTGTCATTTGTGACCAAACCGCATGAACCCACCTAGAAGGATGGGTAACTACCCTATTAAAAGTCACCCGATGTAAATTATCTAGATGATAATGTTGTTTTGCTAAGTGGAGATTTGCTTTTTCATTTCCTATGATTCTGATACTTTCTCCATTCAATAACTTTTTCTAACTTAGTTTTTTGTTTTTCTTTTTCTTTTCTTATTTAATCTTTATTGTATTTTTGTCCCATTTAGTCCTCTCACACTTCCTCCCCCCAGCAATCACCACGCTGCTGTCCACATCCATGAGTCCATTTTCCTTTCTGCTCAAGCTCATCACCCCCCTAACCAGCCCCTCCCACTAGCTGTTATCTGGTCTCCATCTATGAGTCTGTCTCTGTTTTGCTTGTTAGTTCATTAGATTCCACAAATGCGTGAACTCATACGGTATTTGTCTTTCTCTGACTGGCATATTTCACCCAACAGAATGTTGTCCAGCTTCATTCATACTATTGCAAAGGGTAAAATTTTCTTATTTTTTTCTACAGCCAAGTAGTATTCCATTGTATAAATGTCCCACAATTGTTTTATCCATTCATCTACTGATGGACACGTGGCTGCTTCCATATCTTGGTAATTGTAAATAATACTGCAGTGAATGTGGGAGTGCTTATGTTCTTTCAAAGTAGTGTTTTGGGTTCCTTCAGATGTATTCCCAGAAGTGGGACTATTGGCTCAAAAGGCAGATCCATTTTTATGTTTTGAGGTGTCTCATACTGCTTTCCAAGTGGCTGCACCAGTCCACATTCCCACCAACAGTGCAAAAGGATTCCCCTTTCTCCACATCCTCACCAGCACTTGTTTGCTGATTTATTGATGATGGCCATTCTGACCTGTGTGAGATGGGATCTCATTATGGTTTTAATTTGCATTTCTCTGATGAGTAGTGATGCTGACATCTTTTCATATGTCTATGGGCCATCTGTATGTCCTCTTTAGAGAAGTGTGTATTTAGGTCCTTTTGCTCTTTCTTATCCCTACAATGGCTAGAATACAGTTTTGAGAATCTTAATTCATTTTGAGAACATTTTTTTCATAATTTCTTGCTATTTTTCTTTTGTTTCCTAAGGTCTCTTTTCTTTGTTACCAACTCTTACCCTTTTCCATAATTCCCACTTGAAATACAAGAGGAGGAAGTATATAAACAAAACAAAGAAAATCTAAATAAGCCCAGAAAAACACTAAAAGATCAGATTCCCCAATATTCTCAATTCATTCAGAAGTTGGAAAATGAAACAGTAACATCTATTTCCTACCAAGACAATTTGGTAAATATCTACTAAAGTATTTTTTCATATAAATAAAGTCTAGAAAAATAATGGTACATAGTATAGAACACACTATACTCTTTATCTTTCAATTGCTTTTTAAATAGTGCATGTTTCAATGAGTTGAATTTAGAGTCTACATCTTTTCCATGTTCTTTCATTGTTTGCAACTATTTTACACTTTCTAAATCTTTATCCTTCAAAACTCAGATTAGATATTAGCTTCTTCCTGACATCCAAGTTGGGCTGAAACCCTGTATTTATGTTTCCACAGTACCTGGCAGTACTTAACCCAATGTGTTCACGTGACCTAACTTCTGTATCTGTTCTCCCATGGTGACACAGGGCTTTATCTCAGGAATCACTCTATTCCCAGTCTTAGCACTGGAAGTATCATGTGAACAGAATATACGTTCATTGGATGAGAACTAAAAGGTCTTAGTGGACGGTTAAGACATGAACAAATAACAAATGCGAGTCTTTATCTTATTTATGCACAATCCCATATGCTTCCCTCTTATTATATTTTTATTTGAGACAGAGGGAAAGAGATGGAGAGAGAGAGAGAAACTTCAATTTGTCATTCCACTTGTTTATGCATTCATTGCATCTTTTATGTGCCCTGACCAGGGACTGTCCACACCTTGGCATGTAGAGACGATGCTCTGACCAGCTGAGCTGCTGGGCCAGTGTCTCCCGACCCCCACTCCATGGGCCAGCTAACTCCATGTTACTCATTAAGCCTCAGCTTGGATGTTGCTCTCTCTAGGACCCCTTTCTTGGATTATTAAAGCAGGATTGGGAGCCCCTCCTGTGGCCTTCCTTATTTATTTAATCTTTGGTACCACAGGACTTCACTTCAACTGATTTTTTACTTGTTCAGATTCTCCAATTACCTATGTTGTGTAATAGCAATGAAAAAGTCTGTGTTATTGGCCTTAACCCCCTGAAACACTGCATGGCACTATGTGAGAGATCAAAAAATATCCCCAGATGTTCGATCAATGAATAAATATAACCTCACGTTCCTATTAAATGTTGTTGGAATAAAAATTGTACGATATTTCATTTTCATTTTCAATTTTATAAATGATAGACAAAGAAGAGTGAACAGAAATGTAGACCTTGTTTTTCAGTGAATTTATTTTAGTAATAATCTTTTAGAAATTCCATCATCTGGTTGAAATCCTCCAATTATTTTATCAAATAAATAATAACTGAATGCTTTTTCAGGAAAGCTTTTAAAAAATATTTACTCATTTTAGAGAGAGGGGAAGGGAGAAAGAGAGGGAGAGAAACATCAATGTGTGGTTGCCTCTCACGCGCCCCCCACTGGGGACCTGGCCTGCAACCCAGGCTTGTGACCTGACTGGAAATCAAATCAGTGACCCTTTGGTTCACAGGCTGGCGATCAATCCACTGAGCCACACCAGCCAAGGCCAGGAAAGACTGTTTTTTTTTTTTTTTTGGTTAAGTCTGAAGTGGCCAAATTTATCACACTCTCTAAATTTCACAAATGGCACTACATTGAAAACGTCTTGTTAATAATTTTACTTTTTTATAGCTGATTTTTTCAGTCACATGCTTCAAGTTTTCTGGAGCTTTGAAAATTTCTTACTCTACCCACACTTTCAAAAACTTCTTTGCGATGACCCTGGCTCAGTTCCCCTAACTTTCTGACAAGCTCTTCTCCGTGTCCCCCTCTACTTGCTCCCTTGTTCCTAATAACTGAGACCTTTACTATTAGCTTTGGTTTCATACTTTCACTGCATTGTCTCAGTGGTTTTGTCTCCTCATAAAACTGTTGCTGCTCGGTTAATGGTCCCAAAATGTCTATCCTTAATCCTAGTCATTTCTTTAAGCCCACATCTCTAATTAGATATTTCCCTGATACCTCAATGTAAAATATTGGCAAAATTAACCTTGTTAATTCCCTCTTCATTCTTCTCTTTTATCCTTTAGGACGAATGGCAGCATCACTCATTTTGACATCCCGCTCTAACCCCAGAGCCATGCACGAGTTTTCTCTGCACCGATCTCTTCATTGAAGCAGCTTCTAATTCCTGCTGCACTAATGCTCTGGTTTGCCTCTGCACAGATGCAGCAACACCGTCTTCAGAATCTTTTCACTTGCCTTGTGTCAGCTAACTATGTGATAACTTCCTAACAATTCTGTCTATGCTGCTGCAATTCCTGTGAACATACACCTTCAGGCACCATGTCCCCTAAGAACTGTCCTAGAAATTTCACTAGCTTGTCACTAAACAGAAAGGCTCCAAGAGTCTATAGTTCTTTAGTTCCACAGGGGTGGGCAAAAGTAGGTTGACAGTTGTTTGTATGGAAAGAGACATGCATGCTGTGATTATCACAATAGCTTTATTAACTCCATGTTTAACGTACTCATACCTGCACACCTACTTTTGCACACCCCTGTACGTATAAATGCCTCTATTTAGCCTTCCAATCATTCATAGCAAGTTTCATCTAAACTTGATTATATGAGATAGAAGAAACGAGAAAGGATCTAGTCTTATTCCAAGCAGAGAGCACCGCATCTAACATACAGTAGACACTTAATAAAAACTTCCTAAAATGGGAAAAGGGAAACTTGGTTGCTATACGAATGAAAACCATCCATGGATTTTCCCTGATTACAGAACACACAGTCCCGGCTTCTGAGCACGGGCTGGCTCTCACGCACCTCTCTCACATGAGCACTCTGGGCTCCAGCCTTTCGGAATCACTTGCTTCCTGGAATAACGGGCTTTTGCATATGTTCTCTCACTCAGATTTTATGTTTGCTTCTTATTTGTCCTTCAAGATTAAATTCAGAAACGTCTTCGACCCACTCCATTCTGGTTTGGCTGCTCTTCACATAAGTGTAACTCTATCACTAACATGTATTACGTCTGCTTCTCTGTATCCCCCACTCCATGGCAAGCTCTTCGAAGAGAGGATGGTATCTTTTGTATTCTCTAGGGCCTGCCACAGTGCTCACACTTCATATACTTCAGTGGAAATACTTCTATTGGCTATAACCAGTGAGCAATTATACTGGCTATGTCTTCTCTCGGCTACAAGGGAATAACTACATACAGCCAACAAACTACTTAACTGACTGGATTTAATTTTTCACTGCAGGTCCATTGATTTCTATACTCTGCTCCATCAAGCCCAGAAAAACCTGAATTTTGAACTTATATGATTTTTTCCAATGTCATTCTGAACTTTAACTTTTGAAATATTTCTCTTTGAGCACATATTTCAAATTTTAATGTCATAGAGTATTTTTCCTTAATCTAATTCATCAAAGTTCTCTTAGACTTATAGTAATTTGTCAGACTTCCCCACCGTATTTGGCCACATAATACAGTTAGTCAACTCTTCACTTTACATATTATGACATAAACTCCTTTTATATAGGACCATGTTCTGTTTGTCATTCTATCTTTCCTAAGTAACATTTCTCCTGAAACACAAAATTTATCAAAGTGCAATTAACGAGGATCTGTATTACAATGACCACCAGAACACAGTGTGTCAGAAACTGAGTAACAAGGTCCAAGCCTATGCGGAATCCGTTACTCTGTGCACAGCAATGTATTCTTTTGTAACTCTGTAATACGGAGATTTAACTTTCTTTTTTTTGTTTATAGGCATTTCTATCCTTCAGGGCTAACTCTCCAACCGACTTACTTTATATTCTCGTTTGCAGGAACCTCAGGCAGTTGCACAGTGATCATGCCATCCAAGTTGGTCTTCCCAATGAAGGCAGGCTTGGTCCGCAGGACATCTGGTGCGGTCTTCGCTGTTACCATGTGCTGCAACCCACCAGCACTGTTCCCACGATTTGTCAGCACGAAGGAGTACGACTTCTCAGGCTTCAGGTTCACAATTAACTTCTGTGTAGCTCGACCATCCACTTCTTCTACCATCTTCCCATCATCATAGAGAATCTAGGGGGATATGACCAATCACCGAGATTTGGTTATCAGAGAGGCAATGCGTATTTTCTAAACTCGTGTGCTTATAGGAAATACCTACCAGGTCAATTCTAATTTTGGGTAATCTCTAAGTCAATAAGGATTCATAAATTCTAGAGATTGCATCGATTTTTCATTTAGTTCTCACTGTGTAATGATATAATGTTTATAATGAGAAAAATACACAAAGAAGTGCGTAATAACTTTTCAGTATTTGGCTTGTCAGTTGTAGGCACAGAAATGGAATGTGTGCAGAAATGCTTTAGGTTCGCAATGTGTTACACATCACTTTTTTCTAAATGTTTCCATTCCTGTTCCTAAATATATTTCAACTTTCAAGAATGTTCTTCTACTCTTTATTTCATAGACTTGTACTTCTTACTAGCATCGCTCAGTATCTCTCAACTCTCAGCTAGAGTTTAAAATGTGCAAAGAATTCAGGCCAATAAACAGTTTTTAAAAATCTGTTGCATTATAAAAAGGTAGAAACCACACAAATTTCATTTTCTGCTGGAAAAACAAAAACACTACCTTAGACTGTAAAAGTTTCATTTGGAAAGACCAGGTCACCTACGAAGTAATACCAGCACCGGGTCGGGGCTCCTGACCCCTCTCCAGAGGGGTCACACTGTCGAAGTGCCAGGCTCAATCTAGGACTCAAAAGCCATAAACGAGCCCAGCAGGTCCGTGTGCCAGAATCCGAGCAGTCTGAACGCTTTGTGGGGAACGGACCCAGTTGAGCTGCCCCCTGCACTTTTACCTGTGCTTTCTTACACATCAGAAAACAACTTACTTTGAAAGGCATGGCAGAATTATAATTCTCTGGAATCTCCCAAGACAGTAGCACTGAAGTCTTCATTACCGCTTTGACATGAAAATTTTTTGCAAACACTGCTGGAAAAGGAAAAACAGTGTATTTAAACTACTCCTAAGAGCCATGACCTGTCCTCTTCCGCCATGGGCCAGAGAGCTTAAGCTAGATGCTTTCTTTCTGCTTTGATCAGAGAGAGAAGTGTGATTTGCCTACCTGTTCAGAGCATTCATTTAAATACCTCATTCTCATCAAGATCTCTCCTTTCTTTCCACTGAGTCAGCTAGATTGTGTTTTCCTTACCTGAGGACATTGGGTGCTGTGAGCCAGACCTGCTTGGCATTCTATAACTGAAACCTAGTGCATCCAAAACATATTAAGTTTCGTATACTTTACCTTTTTGCTTTTGCTGAACCTATTAATATGAATGGGTCGATCGGTTATTTATAGCTTCAAAATACTGATTTCCACAGACCGATATTCCTTTAAAGGAGGAAGGCCACAAGCAGACAAATCCTACCTTGATCCACAGGCAGTGTCCTGAACTGGACACTGGGACTATATGGCCCGGGCCCTTTGCTCGTGTGAGCACGTACTTTTACATCGTATGTGGTATCTGGTTTTAAGCCACTGAGTGTCATAGTGGTGTCAGCTGGAATAATAAGCTGCTCCATTGGAAGAAGAGGGAGGTTGATATCCCTATACAGAAGGGTGTACTTGGTGATCATGCCATTCCTCTCTGCCAGGACAGGCGGTTGCCAAGACAACTGGACGGAGGTCGAAGTGGTGCCTTCTGAGCGGAGGCTTTGAGGGAACCCCGTTGGGACTTCTTCCGGAACGGAAATCTCCTTCACCATCTCCTCCCCGAAGCCCACTTTGTTTCTGGCTGAGAGCCTGAAGACGTAGGATGCTCCTTTGTGGATGTCTGTGGCCGTGAAGTGGTCTTCTTTTTCAGAGAACTCGAGAGTCGTGAGCGGCTCCATATCCTTCCGGCCAAATTTTAGTCGGTAGCCCTGAAGAGGTCCAAATGTGTCCACGGGGGGATGCCACTGAATGAGAGCGGTGTTCATCTGAGTGTGGCTGATCAGCAGCCGCGGCTTCCCTGGAACTGAAGCACAGAGGATGCAGCGCTAAGACCAACGTGCGGGGATGCTCACATTTCAATCACTGCTGAGTGGAAGTATCGCCCTAGAGCCAGCCCATTTCTCTATTAAAAAAATAAAAGGCTAATGCTTGATCTGTGTACCTTTGTGGCAATATGCTCCTTCTACTCTGTGAAGGTAGGGTAAACTACTAGAGTTTGATATTGAACACAAAATAGGAATAATTACAATAAGAATTTGAGGGAATATTTAACATCTTCACACTTCAGAGTTTCATACATAAAGGTTTATGCCACAGAGAAATGGGTGAATAAAAATTAGCCAATTCCATACAGCTACCCACAGCTAATAATAACATGTAATTATTGGTAACATGTAATGTACCAGGTACTGTGCTATAAGTATTTACATGTAGTATCTCATTAGATTTACATTCCTTTCTCCTTACTACATGCTATGATTAGTTATCATCATTTTCTATAATAAAAAAAGTAAAACTCAGAGGGCTAGAACACTATGCAAGATCAGCCGTATAATAAGTGAGAAAGGTGTAATACAAACCCGGATATATCTGGATCTAATTAACTATAGTATTATGTTGCTTGTAAGTTTCCAAAGTAGTAGTTCAAAGTAAAATTGCTTTTACTTACTGTGGATTTAATCTGCATTTTTGTCTATACTTTACTATCCACACCAGTCATCCTCATTGAGTTCTTCATCTTTAAACAGGAATTATGTTATAACCTATCCCCAAATCTTGTTGTGAATATTAAATGAGAAGATGCCCATGAAAGTCTTCACAGAAGTTATATATTTCATTAATATTAATCATAATTATCAATAATCAAAATATTAACCTTTTCTAGTAAGGGGGCAGTTTCCTGTAACTACATAATTAATTTCTTTTTAAGTTACATAAGTTTAGATGTATAAAGAGTTCTAATCTACTCATTCAATGAATTGTAACTGTAATTTTTAAATTTTTTACTCATTAATTTTTTTTTTAGAGAGAGAGAATGGGAGAGAGGGGGAGAAGGAGAAATGGAGGGGGAGAGAGAGAAACACTGATGTGTTGTTTCACTTACTTATGCATTCACTGGGAGGGGGGTCATTCATTGGTTGCTTCTCGGATGCGCCCAACCGGGAACCACACCCACAACCTTGGTGTATCAGGATGATGCTCTAACCAACTGAGCTACTTGGCCAGGGTCTGTTTTTTTTTTAAATGGAAAGCTATTATTCCTGAAACCCACAGAGAAGAACAGCAGTAAACAACACAGAGCTGAGAGTGTCTTTGGGCATAACCCAAACAGGGGAGGAAGAAGAGAACCAGCAGAACCAAAACAAAGCCAATAGAAAGAGGATGCTGGAAAGGCAGGGAAGCTTATACTAATGAGAGACTGGCAATGGAAAATAGTACTGTGGGGATGCAGAAAACAATAAAAAACCAACAATGAAACTAGAAAGATGATGGGACAACACAGAGAATATTAACCTCTGTAAGAACCTGGTTAACCTGCTCATTCTATATCTTAGAAAGTCATAACCCCCCTGGTAGCATGCTTTGCCCAAGTTCACGGAGATCATTATATCCTTTAGCAACGAAGCAGTGGTTTTGTTTCCCACACTACACACTACATGCGGGTTCACTCAGCTGACCCTCGATGTGTGGGAAGAGTGGTTCCTGAAGGTTGTAATGGCCATTATGCATGTGCATGCTGAGGGCTGGCCCAGGGACCAAATTAAACCAAGCCCAAAACTGTGTACTCATTGCTTCTCAGGAAAATATGCAACCAGAGATCAACTAAGAAATTCTCAAACTAGAACCCAGTCATTAATTTAGAGCGTGTGAATTATTCTATCTCCAACAGCCCCCTTATCCACACTTTGCCTTTCTTCAGTTTCAGTTACTCTTGGTCGGCCACAGCCTGAAAATATTAAACGAGAAGTTCCAGGAATAAACAATGCGTAAGTCTTAAATTCTGAGTAGCCATGATGAAATCTCAGGCTGCCCCACCCCACCCTCCCGGGGACTTGAATCGCCCATGTGTCCGGTGTCTCCACGCTGTAGGTTAGTCACTTAGTAGCCATCCCCGCGGTCAGACTGACGGTCACCGCCCACGGTGCCTGTGTTCAAGCATCCCTCACTTCACTCACTGCAGCGCCCCGAAGTGGAAGAGCGGTGATGCTGGCAACCCAGGTGTGCCGCAGACGGGCCCTACAGCGCCTCCTTCGAGGGAAAGGGTGAGTGCGGTGCAGTGAGGCACCGAGAGAGGGCAGTCACATAACTTTTACTTCAGCATATTGTTAGACTGGTTCCATTTTATGATTAGTTATTGTTAACCTCTCACTGTGCCTAACTTATAAACTTTATCATAGGTATGTATGTATAGGAAAAATACAGTATATGTAGGATTGAGAGATATGTTTGGTTTCAGGCATCCTTGGGGGTCTTGTAATGTACCCCTTGCATATAAGAAGGCACTACTGTATTTTTATTTTAAATATATTTAAGATTGTTTTCATTTTAAAAATGACTTTAAGCCCTGGCTGGCATGGCTTGGTGGATGGAGTGCTGGCCTGTAAACCAAAAGGTCACCCGTTCGGTTCCCAGTCGGGGCACGTGTGCCTGGGTTGTGGACCAGGTCCTTGGTTGGGGGCGGGTGTGTGAGAGGAAACATCTCACGCATTGATGTGTCTCTCCCTCTCTCTCACCTTTCTAAAAATAAATAAAATCTTTAAAAAAATCACTTGAAGATCGACATTGAGAGGCATCCTTAATTTCCCTTTATGTGTATGCAACATTTACACGATTTGCCCATTAAAATGTCAGTATGTCAAGGATTAAATGCCTGAGGCTCTGCTGAAAAAAATATAAGGCTCTCAGCAGAAGATACATCACTTAGGAAACAAAACCCAGTTGAAACTGCTGGGTACAAACATAATTATTAAGTCTCAACATTTTACAGATACAATATGTTTTATTAAACATATTTATCAAAATTTTCTAAAATCCTGGTCCCAAGGAACTGTATAGTGGTGTGTACACTGTTTCTATAAGATGCATGTAAAGCTACAGTAAAGGAAACACTTCTAATTTTCTTGATTGAACCACAAATATAGTTTCATTCTAATAATATTTATCAGCCCAATAGGAATATGTTTCTAACATCTGGCATTTCATTTCATAATATTGCTGTGGTACAAATTTGGAGAACTATCATGGACAGTTAAATTCTAAAACAAAAACCAACTGGTCTTATAAAAATGTACATTCTTCTTCTGGGGCAGTCGAAGCTTAGGTTGGCTGAAGCCTTTTTTGTCTGTCTGTTTTCATACCCGCGTACCCTTTCTTATTTGGAGATATACATGCTGTAGGCTTAGAATCATGGGATCAAGTAATGCTCTGGAAATAAGAGTGTCTGTTCTGACCTGCTGATTTATACCACTGTGCCAGAAGCATCTCAGTCTGCTCCCCATTCAAGCCCACAATGGTCATCCTTCCCCTGACAGAAGTTTCACCAGGCCTGAAAACTATTGAGGCAACCAGTCTTGAAACACTGAGATACACAAGCGAACAATCTGAGAAAGGAACGCTGCGGCAGCTGGACAAAGAAGCCCACCAGCATCCCCTCAGGAGAGGCCAGCCGCGTGAAGGGAATGACTAAAACGTCTACAGATGTGTGAAGAATAGAAGTAGTTCGAGCTGGGGTAAGAGCTTTGGGTATTTCCTCCAAGTAACAGATAGAGAAAAAAAATGCAGAGAGGTCTACCACACTGCATATATGGTTTAAAAGAATTATCCAAATCACCACATACTAGCAAGGAAAGCCATTCCATTTCTGATTTCCAGAAAACGTACGCATAAAACCCATTCACCTATTTACTTTGTATAAAGACTTAGTGGCACTCAGGCATTTGGGTGGGAAAAGAGAGACGGATAATGCAGGGTCTGTGTCCTCTGATCAGTTCCTACTCTGGGGGTAAAGGAAGAGGTGCAGTGGGTGGTACCGTGTGTGGAGTTGGCTCAAGGTTTCCAGGGCCTTACGGCTACTGCGTGGACCAGTTTAAAGGTCATCCGGTAGCAGGCTCAGAGGCCCTGCTTACTTCAGCACAGGAACAGGAGAGTGGGCAAGATGAAAGAGCCTTAAATAATAATTCAGGAAAGCCTGGAGGTCATTCTCAGTAGTGCCTCAGTGAACACATCAGAAGAAGCAGAGAGAGGCCAGCTGCAGAGTAAATATGCTAACTGTAAGTTATGTCACAACATATGTGTAATCTTTCCTCCCTTTAGCTTTTTAATTCTTCTTATTCCCTTACTAGATTCTTCCCTATTAAATACCTTACAGGACTTCAGAAATGATATACTCGTGTTGCGCCCTTTCCTTTTTAGCTGTAACAATCACCGGGGATTAAGCCAGGCACTCAGTCAGTCCCAATGGCTCTAAACGTAGCTTCAGTTTAACCCAGCACCTAAGAAGAAAGAATCATAATTGGCTGGCCTAAGCCTATTACATCCAAATTCCTCATGTCACAGTCATCTTTTCTGCAGTCCTTAAACGCAGCTGCTCGGCACAGTAGTGAGATTTATGGGCAAATATAACAATGAACTGGCTGATTGCCTTACATCTCAACTTCACGCAGCAGGCCAAATTGTATGAAACTGGACAATGTGAGGATTAACAAAGAAGGGCAAGAATGTCACCATCACTGCAACCTAAAGTCAACATTTTATTCAAAGGTGGCCCTGAGCTTGCACGGCTCTTACGTGGATTGTTTCAGTCCTGGCCAGTCCATTTTGTTTCAAAGATATGATTGTTTACAGATTTTAGAAATAATTTATTATATATCAACACATCCCGGAATTTTACTATCAAAATAGAATTTCACAAGAATTCCTGAATTTTCCATGGGAGCCATTACTAAACATGGTACCTTTATAATTATGGGTTATTAAAAGCTCAAATGTGTGAGATGCACTGGATTTTTCATAGTCACATAAATATAAGGACTTTCTGAAATAGTATATGTAAACAAAGCAAAAAATGAGTTCACTGATTACTCGAGGACAAATCATGATTGGGGAATGCTTCTTTTACTTGTAGTTTGACAGGAAAAACAAAACAACAAAAAACCCACAACAAACTACAGATTTACCCTAAAAAGGATTGTAAATCTGGATTCTCCCACCTCCAACCTAGGCTTCTTGGGAAGATTCAAGAAAATAAGTGAAATAAATATGTAGACATCTAAATTATAAGTATTCCCCACCTCAACACCTAAATTTTCATTGATTAACAAAGATCTGAAATTGTGAATGAAAATTCCAAAATGATTCTTTATATAAATAAGACCAACAATTCTAAATAATTTTCTGGATGACTAAAAAGTGATGAGCTACTCTTTAAAACAGACAATGAAATCGATGATATTATTTCTTTCTCTAGTATCCACATTCTTTGGCTATAAGTTCTCTATTTTTTCCTCCTCATTGTAGAACCTCCACCTATTGGGAATAGTGGTTGGACGCTTTCTGTAAGACATTTCAGGCTTATTAAGACACGGTTACAAATATGGGCGAAGGAGATCAATTTCCTTCATTCTGGAGTTGCATTTCATGGGCTTAGCCTTGGCTGTCTACATGCAAACAGAAGCTGGTTCTGCAGCCAGGCAGGCAGCACGCCCCCCAGCGAACACCGATCTCCTGTGCCTGGCAACCAATTAGCTTGATACAAAAGGTGTTCTAAAAAAAGTAAAAAAAAAAAAAAAAATATCCCAGAAGATTGTCTTGAAGGATGCCATCTGTAATCCTGCTGCTTGAGGCAGTTCCAGGTGGCAGGATGTGAGGCAAATCTTATGACATTTAGACAAATCTGGCAGTGAGCACGGCACCCGGGAGGGTACTCGCCGTCACAGCTGTTCTTTGCTTGATGCCTGTACGTAGAGGTGTGTTCCTAAAAAGTTGTGTGAGAAGTGATTTTGGAGGAGTAAATCAAATCACAGTTTCAATGTTCCACAGGAGAATTCTATAGAAAGGACCGGAGGAGAATCCTGTTGTAAATACTTCTTAATTTATTGGTTTTACCACGCCAGGTCTTCCTTCATGCTGGTTTTACCTACTGTGGCCAAAGAAACTCTAAAGAACATTGAGCTTTGGAAGAGAGCCATCTGAAATTTAGCTTTTTTGTTTCCTTCATTCTCTCTGTTCCCTATCTTTTGTGAAATGTGTCCTCTTTAGAATCCCCACAGCAAGGGGTGAGGAGGAGAAAATGACAAAAAATAAAACTAAGCCAACACCTAGCTCCAGGTGGCAGCTCTTTTAACAGGGTTTGTGGCAGAGAGAGTCTGAAGCTTCTGACTCACTTCCCTGCCTAGCTGACGTGCCCTTTGAACCCCATGGGACCTGCTCGTTCAGATCCTCAGGCCTGGGCTCTAATATTCTGCCCCACAGAGAACTCCAATGTTTCTTTCCAAAATAACTCCTAGGGGCAGCCCTACCCTCAAGGCCAACACACCTTTATTTTTCAGTTCATCACTCACTGACATTGTATCATGTACTAACTTGTTCACTTGTTAATTAGCTAGTCCTGGTCAGAAGATAAATTGCAGGAGGGCACAGTTGGTTTTGCTGATGGATGTATGCCCAGCAATGGGAACAGTGCCTGATACATAGTAGATGCTCCAAAAATATTTGTTCAATGAATAGTAGGCATATAATAATATGTACACACACATACGTATGTATATACATATACACAAAAGGAGCTGACCACAGCCTTTTCCCCCCCTCTGTGAGAAGCCACCCATCCCATTAGGAAAATTTGCATTACTGTCACCCAAAGCACATACAAGGCACAGACGTGGTTACCTGCTCCCGTGGTGGACACCAGTTTTGGCTTGCTGCGGGCACCATCTCCTTTGGTGGTGTAGGCTGTGACGGTGAGGGAGTAGGAAGTTTCAGGCTGTAGCCCAGAAATAATCATGTCCTGAAATGACACAGTAGAAGGACACTGATTCAAAACATGCCCTGAATACTCTTGGGGGGGGACATCAAGGAACCCGTTTTCATTGCTGTGCATGCGTGAACATTTGCTGCAGCCATGCCGAGCGCTGCGTGTTTCATGCCTGGAGCTCATGCTATGGGTCATCTGTTTCCATGCTGACAGTGGAGCGGGGTCAGCCCTCCTAAGGGGCAGCTCTAAGGGAAGGTAGGTAAAAACATAAAACCTGGAGCCAGACCGCCTGAATTCTTGCTTAAACCTGCTTCCCTTTATTTATTAGCTTGGTGTTCCAGGGTGTATCAGTTTACCCCTCTGTGCCTCAGTTTCCCACGTGAAAGTAGGAATAATAAGACCGCACAGGGCCACTAGAGGACTAAATGGGTTATGTCAGGAAAACAGAACTATGCCTGGCTCACAGTGAGAAATCCAGAAACTAGCTGTTATTCTACGCCAGCAGCTCTCCATATGCACCCACTATGGCCTGGCCCACAGACCGGTGATGGGGCTGATGCCAACAGTCTGTTTATCACCATGGAAGTATTTTGCCAAATGGCTGATCTGCGGGACCTAGACATCCTCAGAGGCAGAGAAGTTTCTTGGGACTCAAGACTCATATTACTGGTTAACTATATAGGCTCTGAACTATAATCATTATAAATCAAGGAGAATTTTCTGTTTGTCTGAAGAATTTTCTGACTTAAAACTGAAGAACAGGACTTATGGTACCATATCACAAATATGTGTTCTATTAATTCTGATTGTTTAGAAAATGTTAACTGTCACCAACTATTTATCAAAACTGTTTTGTCTTAGTGAGGGCCCACAGCTGTGATAGTTATTAAAAATAGATGATCATACAACTGTTCTTCCAAAGTGGAGGTTCCTTGTTTCTTTAAATAGTGCTGGTTCTGAAATTGTCCTGATGTTTTCTTTAGAGCTATACCCACCCCCCAGAACAATGAAAAAAACCTTTCAGATTTTTGGCGCAGCTATGTTTTCAAATGAACTGTGACAAATTTAAGGAAACAGACAATGTCATTGTTTCCGCATCTAAACACAATGCCAGTGGGAGTCTGGTGAATGGGCTGGACTGTGTGAGGGCGGCAGGGCTGTTCTGTGCAAGCCTGTAATGGGCACCACAGAACTCAGTTGTTGACTCTGGTCCCAAGTATGACAGCTTTTACGAGGAGCTTCCCTCAAAAAGGTGGGAGTATCATCGATTTGGAAATTCAAGGATTTCAGATACACCATCTTGAAGAGCCACTGGAAGTACTATTCTGTAAGCTAAATGGACTACATTTGGGAGTGAAATTTTATTTTCCGAAACTTGGAATGATTTCACTAACATTACAGGGAATATAAAAACCAAATGAACCACCCGAGAGTGGTGTTTTAAACTGTGACAGATAATAGCCACTCCAAAAATTATGATGGGTAAAAATGACCATGTTTTCAAGGTCCCCTCCCACATGCCACTGGACTGCTACTGAAAGCAGGCAAGGTGAAGAGGAAAAAAGAAATAAGGCTTTGTTCTGTCACCAGGTTGTGTGGCAAGAAATTTATATACACTGAGCCTTGTACGAGTTTCTCCTTTATAAAACTGGGGTTAATGAACGTGCCCCTCCTGTAGCACAGGATGTGGCAGGATAATGTAAACAACGTGATGTGAAATTGCCAAGCCCACTGTGGTGGTATCATCTAGCCGGCTACACCTGGATCACAGCATCTCTTAGGTTACACTTTCTTTCTCAAGCTGCGGGTGTACTCCCTAGGGGTTCTGTACTCTTTGTGGGTTAGTGTGGCTGACATCACGGCCACAGTCCTCCCCTCTCTCTGTCTTTTCCTAAACCAGCTCCACTCGGCTTCTTGCCCCTGCCTATTAAAGGTTGGCATTACTAGGTCTCTTGGTAGCAGTCACTGGTCTGCATCTCTAATATAAAATGAAAACCAAACAAATGCATTCATTCCAAACCTGTAAAGGCCTTTTTTTATGCCTATACACTAAATTCATTTCTAGCCCTGACTTCCCAGGAGGACTCCAGGGACATATATATAAATATCTGCTGGATATTTTCCAGTGACTGTCATGTGTCATCTGAAGCTCAGCTTAACCAAAGCTTACATATTGTTCTCAGAAGCGGACTCCCCTCTTTACTTCCCACATTCTAGTGAATGGTGGAGCATCTTCAAAACTTAGAAGTGACACTTTGATCTTTTTTTTTCTCCCTCAAATTCTTAAAGTTTTTGTTAATTCTTAAAAATATTGATCATAACCATCCCTTTTTCCATTTCTGCTTTCTCAACTTTGTTGAATTTTTATTTCTTAGTAAAAGAGCTCTTTTAATTTGTTTTTCTATTTATTATCTTTTTTTCTCCCTAATCTCTCCACTAAGTCTGCAGGTAATGACCCATTCAGTAAGACATAAAATCATTTTAATCAGTCATGACCAGATTTAAATACATATATATACACACATGTGCACACACATGCACACACATATACTTGAATGTAAAATAATAAAGTTTATATATATTTAGAGGTAAGGTATTATTCTGAGAAATGTTTAAACACATGACATATAATGCATTTCTTACTATGGGTCATGGTCAAAGAAGTTTATAAAATACTGCTATGCTATTGATTTTTCAACATTATATTAAAACTTATTTCTGAGCTATACTTAGCACTAACTTAGTAACCTAAACCCTTTATTTCTGTCAAATTAGCAAGCTCCCTGTTACGGGGCTATCTCACACTCTTGACTGCCTTGAAACTTTTCTAAAATTGACATCCTTCCTAGGCACCTGGACCGTAAGCACTTAGAAGGCAGGCGTTGTATCTTGTATCCTCCTCTGCAGCTTATTGTAACTATACACATACAGTTAGCTCTTAATAAATAACATAACCCACTCACTTAAATCTTTTAAAAAACTCCTCACGGAGATACATTCTAATTCTTTGCATAACTTATTCGAGTTCATGCACAGTTGTAGGGTACAACAGAGAATTGCCAATTCTAGATAGAGTTAACTAGTCCCAGATCTAGTCATGTTATCCAGTGAATATGTAAGGCTGGAGGAGCATTTAAGAGCTGCCTACGACATAAAACTTTGACCCCTCAGGTCTGCGATGTCTCCACTTTAAGCATGCCTCCTCTGACTATGTCACGAGGCAGAGTTAGTAGCAGCCACCAAAATAACACGAGGTCACAGTATTTCTTATTGCAATCAGTAGCACCATGCCAATTTCACAAAACGAAACCAAAACACAACATGTACCATGTCATGAAGATAAATTAAAAAAATTGTTAATTCATGCATTGAAACAGTGATGACATATCACAAATAAGTGAAAGAGGAGCATCAGAAAAAATAAGCATTTTAGTGTTTTTACAAAGCAGTCAAAAATTACTCACATGTTCAGTAGTATCATCAAATTCCCACTGATTGAGATTAAGAAGGTTGGGGAGGTAGAAACAAAATAAAAAGAAATGAAGAGAAATTTGTAGACTGATTAAGGCAACAGTGCCCTTGTTATGATTAAAAAAAAAAAAAGCAATTGTATCAGTGTATACAACAAAACTCCAAGGAGTATAAGTGCGTTATGGTGCCGCTTTCATTCTCAATTGAAAGGTCGAAAGTAACTATGCTCTGCATTGTTATCACTAAAACCAGATATTTTCCATTGAGATAAAGCAAGAAGGCATAGCAAAAAGCTAATGCACACTACTTTGTGACATTTTTTTGACTTTTTCCTTAAGTTACATAGTTAGTTCAAGTCACTATTAAGATTAAAATCTCTCATTAATATTGAAATCCAATAGTCCTGGTGAAGTCCTGCAAGACTTAATGACATTTCAATGAGTAGTCAAAGAGGAAATAAGAGATGGTAGGGGGGGAGGAAAAATAAATAAGAAAAAAGCAACACAAGGAAAATAAGCAAATTAATAAAGAAAAGTCAAAATAGAAGAGAAGAAAAAAAGGTTGAGTGGCATTTACGGCAATGTTGTATTATATAATCACATTAACTACCATGCACCCAATAAAAAGAACAATAGAACTACAGTCCTACGATGTAATATTATCTAAGAACAGAAGAACATCAAAGCATGATGGTCTTATCCATATCCTTTCCCTAATTGCAGACTTACACAATAAAACATAAGCGCTGATGGCTTTATTTTATATTATGAGAAGGTTCTATTTTACAGGCAGAATAAATTAAACATTTGAAAATGCAAGTCAGTTGCCCTTTTCCAAATCTAAGGGACACTATGGATCTTGAACTGCATTTACAGACGTGGCCTCTAAAACAAAACCATACACCTGGATTAAAGGTAGATTAGTTAGCCACTAACCCAGATGTTTTTTATGTAGAATGTGTCAGGACCAAGGCAAACATTAGCACCTTTGTAAGTTGATTATCTCAAGACTTGGGGTAAATAACTTTCCTTAGAGCTACAGGGATATTTATCGGGCTTCTCCTAATCATTGGAACAAAGTTGCAACATCTGGCAACCTGGAGCAGTGGTTCAAGACTTGGTTCATAATTGTCCTCACTTTCACACAAAACAAGAAAGTTTCCATGGAAATGTTTCAAATCTTCACAAATATCATCCACTGCCATGCCCAGCTACCAATTTGCTGGATAAGCAAAGCACTTCCCTATTCATAACATTGCATCAGTACTGAAGCATAGACAAGCTAGTCCATGGGTTATGTGTAACCCCCGCAGGACGGTAACCGATTAAAGTCTTCCTCTCCCTTTCAGAAAAACATGACATATGGATTTATTATGGTACTACCTCTGAATCACTATTAATTTATGAAGAAACTGATGCTCTATTTTAAACAACTGACTACAAAACCAAATTATGACTCCAATATTTATAAACCACTGCCTTAGGATTAATTTCTCGCACTCTCAATTAGTACTTTTCTTAACTTGGCTCAACAGGGGGATCCCATTTGGTCCCTGAAAAACTCTTAATTTTTATCATGGTCATTATCTTCATTTTTGGGGAAATGAAACAATTCTTTTCATCAAAAACAATTTAATAAAGGGGTTCTAAATAAAATACTATCTGTATACATTTTCCTGCATGTCTATTGCAGTAGGAATAAAAATGTCTATTTTCCAGCAGGAAGTCTTACATTTAGAAATTAGGTCAACTTAATCCTATTTTTTTAAGTTCATTTTATTTTTTAAAAGTTGTTATTTATTTATTTTTAGAAAGGAGGAGGGAGAAAGAGGGACAGAAACATCAATGTGTGGCTGCCTCTCATGCACCCTCTACCGGGGACCTGGCCTGCTGGGGCTATAGGCCCCCTTCAGGGGACCTGGGGCATATGCCCTAAATGGGGAATAGAACCCATGACCCTTTCATTCAAAGGCCAGCACTCAATTCACTGAGCCACTCCAGCCAGGGCCCATTCTAAGTAGTTTTAATACAGCAGAAAATAGATGTTATCGGTAAAACTGCTTCTTAAAACTTTACCCCTTGATTTGACTAAATCAAATTTTTAAAGCTGAATATATGTATTTTAAGAAAAAGTAACATGTTCTTAATCAGATGTGTTACTTCACTACAATTTATTTCCTCAATCGATGGCAACCCAGATTCAGAAGGTATATATAGATCATGTGTTTTAACAACAAGAATTTTGTGCAGGATTTTTTAAAATGTAAAAAAAAATAATTAAAATGGGAACCAGTTCAGGGCACACAATAGAAAAAAGGTATCATAAGAAAACCCAGCTATGTAATTTTGGAGGCTTACCTGTGCATCAGCCAGCATGACATCCTTCAGCATGGGCTGGCCCTTGGGCTCACCATTTTCCATCCTCACATAATGCACCTGGTATCCTCTGATCTGGCCATGCTGTTTATTGGGCACAGGTGAGCGCCATGAGACTTTAACAGATGTTGAGTTGACAGCCTCTACCTCGACTTTTCGAGGAGGACCACTAGGAACTGGAACAATATCATCGGATAAAAGAAAATTATAGGCACTTGTCCCACCCAGTCAGAGCATTTTCTTTACTTAGTTTTTCTTTCTTTTTTTCTTTTCTTTTTTTTTAATGGGCAGACCCACTATGTTTCCTTTGTGGAATACAGACATTTTCAACCAATGAAAATGCTCAACCAATCTGCTCTACCTTTCAAGAAAAGATCAAAAAACATGACCAATGCCAAAAAAAAGTATGGAAGAAAAAAAGAGTATCAGAGAAATAGAAAAACATGTAAAAAATGTACAAAAGCCAAGGAAGATGCTTTGAGGTTCAAAGCATTAAAGCACAAAGAGGTATAGCATTGAAATAATAACAAAAACTGCTTGTTGATTGCTGAGTGTTTTTTAAAGGTTTCTTTTTAGCAGAAAAAAAAAGATTCTTGATTATAGGAATTTTCTTCTTTTTTTCTCATATCAAAGGTATTCCATACAACAAATGCCAAAAAATAAATGTTGAGCATCAGTGCTTCGGAAATACGCAAGACAAAAAGGCAACAAGAAGATAAGAAGGCTGTTTTTAAAAGTTAACTTCAAAATGCAAAAGAAATGACTATAAAAAAGCCACAAAAAATGCAGAAGACTTTAGATGGAGGTACAGAGGAAGAGCCTGGATTGCAAACTCATTGGAGCAAACTGTTCTTTTTTAAGGGAAGCAAATTACTGTGTTGAGATCGAAAGAAAAAAAAAATGCCCAGGCTGTAGCAAAGATAGGTCTTTGGCAAAAACTACTGACGTTAGAGCGATGTTGGGTAAAAAAAAGATGAGCAGAGAAAAACGGGTTACTGTTAGCCTATCAAAAGACAGCAGACCAAGACTGTTGGAGAAGGGAGCAAACGGACGTAGCAGAGGCAACATACCATCTTCATCGGTTCGAATCAACACGGACAAGCTCTCGGGGCCAGGGCCGACATCTGTGTGGGCTGTCACAGTGATCCGGTACTCAGTCCATTTTTCCAGCTGTTCCAAAAGGTATTTGGTAGTGTCCGAAGGAATTCCCAAAATCTGGTGAGGTTTGTCATCTTCTCCATCCACTGCAGTATACTTGATGGAGTATTCAGTAATAATGCCATTCTGTTTTTCCACTGGTGGAGGTTGCCAACTTACCAAAATGCTAGTGGAACTTGGGCTGGTACAACTAATGTCTTGAGGAGGAGCTGACGGCTCTTATTTTGGTAGTGAGTTAAAGGAGGGTTTGAGTGAAAGGACAGGAGTGGTTGGAAAAAAAATGATAAAACAAAAGAAAAGGCAAAAATAAATAAACGAACATTAAGGGCAACAAAATGAAAATAAGGCTTTGAAATTCAAAATAAAGTTTTAAAGATAAATTATATACCTTGGCTTAGTAATATGAATCAACCAAAAAAAATGAATAAATGACCCAAAATAAATGTTAAATAATGGGTGGGGGGAGTATGTGAACATGAAACCTTGAGATGAGAAAGCCTCCGATAGAGTTACCTACCTGCAATTTAAATTCTTCTTCTAAACCAATCTCTCGGTATTCCCCAGCCCTACCATACAGACTATCCAACTCCAAAAAAGCTGCAAATGCCGCAAGATTTACTACATGAGCAGCTTGATGAGGCTTCACAGATGCTGTTTCAAGCTTTCATTTCTACATTCTAGAAGGAGGGCGATTCATACACAGCATTCAGTTGTGAAAGCAGCCTTAAGTGTGAAAACCTGCAATAACTACTAGATATCCTTCTGCCAATTCCATTTCTTTAAAAGAAAACAAATAAAAAACCAACAAACATAAAGGGGTTCCCTTTGACTATCTGAAAAAATGACTGTGCCTGACCAGCTTTAATGAAAAGCATTAACTGAACACTGACCATACCCCACAGAGAGCCAGCATGCAGAATCAGTAAAGGGTGAAAAGGCATAGCCCGAGATTTACCTACCGAGAGCAATGTCAGGCTTGTTGGTTCTGACTGTAACTTGTACTTACCCTACATCAGCTTTCAGCTTTTAAAAAAAATTATAACTCTTCTTGAGACACCATTGCTAGTGAAGAATTAGATCCCACCAGCAAATTTTGGTAAAATCAATAATAATGATCTATCGCTTACAAAATGTAACATAGCCATTTTAAAAAGGTTTAAAAATCCTGAGAACCATCTTCCTTTCATTTTGTACACCATTCCTTTCATTTCCTATATAATTATTCATATAAAATAGTGTTGACAAAAGAGTTCAAAGATAAGCTTTCCTATTGCCCTTTCCAAAGTAAACTGGTCACCTTCTGAGCAATTATTTTTGATTAACTCAATCAAACATATCACTATTTGAAAAAAATTAAAAAGCAATAAAGACCAGTGCAGTATTATCATAAATTATTTTTAAAGTTAATAATACACGTTCCTAAAAAAACAAACAAATGGGATAAAACATACATAATACATATATATTTTTAAGGCAATATATATTATACCATGAGTACATCATTTCTAATTTTTTGTATTTGAATATGTAGTTTGACTTTGGGGATCTTTATATTATGTAGTGCCTGGTTTATGAGACTGTTCAGACTATTATCAGTCTTTACATGTTTTGTGTTTTTCATTAGGTCAATCAAAACAAAAAGCTCTCTTTTACTAACAAAAAGTAAATTCTCATTGAAAGCCTCATAAATTTGAAATAAGATTTGTAAAATCACTAGAATATCATTTTTATTGATTCTGACTACAGGCTCTTTTTATATTTCAAATTATAAAATTATTTTAAATGCATCATCATTATTCATAACAAATTGAGTTATTCATAAAACAGCTAGGACTCATTTGTAATTCTTTCTATAAAACTGATTTGGTTTGTATGACATTGCTACTCTCGGTCCTTCTATTCTTTGAATATGTTCAACACCATTTGAAACTTCTATTTTAATAAATAAAGAAAAGATAAGCTTTTGGTGTGCTTATGAAAAGTTCATTCTGTCTCTATGTAAGTACATATGTATATACATATGCAAAAAAGTCAAGTTTGTAAACCATGCAAAATGTAATATTAAAGCATGTCACATTCCTTTGGTTAAATATCTGGTTTTAAGAATGATCTTCTACAATATGACCTACTAGCTTGACTGGAATTCAAAGCAGACATACAAACTGCATTTATATACTTGAGGTTTGAAAAGGACAATTTTATGGGAATAAGCTATAATCACTAATGGATTAAGCACAAGAACCTAATACTTTTCATATGAATAACTATGTTTTGAGAAAATAGAGGAAAATGATTTTTTATTATCAAAAACCCTGAAAGATGTCAAGTACCTATAGAAGAATAAAATATAAAGGCTTGCTTCTATGGAAGAAAATTCATCTTTTAAAATATATAAGTATTATGCTTGTTGACAGTTCTAAAAATTAGATCACTATAGCATTCTCTTTACAAAATTTAATGCATTTCTATTATACAGCTCTATTGCATGACATCAAAATCACTTATAAAATATAAAAAATTAAGGAAATAACTCCATAAAACTATTCAACTTAAAGCAAATGGCTGTTTAATAGACTAATTATAAAAACATGAATAAAGATCAAATAGTATTATAAGCCACCAAACTTTCCATCAAAAACAATCTCCCATATTAGCCTTTACAAAAAAAACAATCTTAAAAATCTTCCTTGGACACAATGAACCCCCATTGTGATAAAGACAACTATTCTTTATAGCAACAGTTCCAAAAAGATATTGAACCTGAGGAAACAAAATAAAATTTAGGATTGCAAATGTACTTGTGATTATTCCATTGTTCCTAAATTTTTTCAAATACAGATTTGCTGTGAATGTTCCAAACTTTTGGAACTCCTAGCAGAGTTAATAACAAAGTAATCACAAGAGCTGAGCTTTTCTCTGAGTGGGAACAAATACATGAATTAAAGTGTTATTTGTCAGCAAACTTAAAACCTGTGTGCTCACAAAAGATAACAGTTTGGTCTTTCACTGACTCTTTGCTAAAGCCTTCCTCTGATTGTTACGCAGTGCTCTCAACCTGAATTTTGCTTTAGAGCCTTGTAATTCATTAAATGGGGCTTGATTTACCTCCTTTCACCCATTTTTCTCATCTCAATCTCTCTGAAGGTCTTTCAATTTAGAAAGTGGGAGAAAATAATCTGCTACTTGGACCAAGTTTGAAAACAACACAGGTCACAGTTGTACTCTAATCCTTAGAGTTGGACATTGGCTAGCACAGAGACTGCTGACTATTAAGAATATTAAGTAGCAGCTCTGTTTGCTGATAGGGATAATCTCCGGCAACACCTCCTAGTAAAAAAAAGGGCAGAAAGTAAGCAAAGAGAGACACCTACTTGACTGCATGGTTCTAGCTGATATTTCCGTTGTAGAAGCACCCAAGCCTTGAGGAGAGCGTGCAGCCAGACGAAAGTAGTACAAGCTGTTTGGTTTCAGCCCTTGCAGTCTGTAAGATGCCCCTGGCTCAATGGTAATTCGTTGCTGTGGTAAGTAACAAGAGAACTTGGTCATCTTCATTAAGGTTTGGGCAAGTATTTTTTTTATCACAATGCCTGTCATCAAAAAAGTCACACACAGAACCTATAGAATATCAAGGACACTACCAGAGGAATTATATAATGAAAATGGCATTTAAAAGGCAAGTTTCTACAATGAATAAGGCAATTGGACTACGGGTGGCCAGTGATCTTTCTCATGATGACACAGCATCCAAATGCATTGGATAAAAGGGAGATTGAGAGGCCATCACCCCCAGAGGTGTCCCCCCCCAAAAAAAAGGCACGGGTTCTGCTGTGACAGGACCCACAATAGAAACTGTGCCCAACACGTGCAATTTCAGTTGAAGAGATTTCAAGCTCATGGCCTGTGATCTGCAATTTAAATGGGGACAAAGAAAACATGGCCAAAAGCAGTAACAAAAACTGGTACACAGTTTATCTTAGGTCACTATGAAAGAACTAAAACTGCCAAGGTCTGATGGAATAAAAATCAGATCTTAGTTACTAAAAAAAGCTGGATAATTTAATGAAGCCTAGGTTGGTTTAAAATAAGTTTATAAATTTTTCCCCTTGGGAATATAGAGTTGACAGCTACAAAAATAATCAAACTTTTCTATAACTTTTAGCATCATAAAGGACTTCTGAAATAAAGTTTCTTTTTTTTTTAAATTTTTTTTTAAGATTTTATTTGTTTATCTTTAGAGGGCAAGGGAAGGAGAGAGGGAGAGAAACATCAATGTATGGTTGCCTTTGTGGGTTCCCTGCTGGGAACTGGCCTGCAGGGAACCAGCCTGCAACCCAGGCATGTGCCCTGACTGGGAATCAAACCCGGTTATCTGGTTCGCAGGCCAGAACTCAATCCACTGAGCTACACCATCCAGGGCTGAAATAAAGTTTCTTTAATCAAATGTTAAAGTTACTTTTCATGCTTGAAATGTGCCTTTGTATTTTAGCAAAAATATAGCTGTTTATTGTAAATCAATCACAGATTGAACAATTAGCCTCTAGTAAATCTTAAAATACATGCTAATATATAATCTGATATGGCATAAATAATCGTAGGCTTTTTATCAAATATTGCTTGCTGTTCACACAGCAGAAATCAGTCAAGAATAATTCAAAAAATAAAACCAGAGAAAACATCCCTAGGTTGTTCTGCCTTGAAACTACAAAAGCTTTTAAAAATTTTAGATTTACCAAATAACAAGAAAAAGGTATTTCCGAAAAAACAACTGGAAAGCAGAGGAGGTGTGCCAACGTTCCAGTACCCACAGCAGTCTCAAAAAAGCTGCCCCCTCTTTGCTGATTTTACCCTATTTGTTTCTTAGTGGGGTGGTGGTAAGGACTTAAAATAATGCTGGTTTATATCTTACTAAAAACACAAATAGATGTAATATGAGAACCTTAAGTTACATCAGTATTTAAATTACACAGCTTTTTAACTGATTAATTTATATGGGCTCAGTCAGCAAAATCTAAAAGCACTGCATTTGGAAACTGGCCTTTGGAGATCCTCCTCTATTCGAGCAGAAGTAACAAAAGAGAAGTTTACAGAAAAATTAATTTACTATTGCACAAGGTAGCTGATAACACTTCATTTAGTATGTGAGTATTTTAAAAAAGAATTTCTTGTTAGATCCCAGGGGCAGTTTATGCTTTGTGAAGATTTTTTTTTAAGATGAAGAATGCTAAAAAGTAACATAAAATGAATGGCTTGTATGGATTGAGTTTTCACATATAGTTTTACTAACATTTTGTCCAAGTGTTCCCTACTAGAATTTATAATAAACATAATCATTATTATAATATATTCCCTTTCTGAAGATGCTAGGTATATCTTAATAACTGATTTCTGTAAACTATTTAAAGTGCACTCCAGAGACGGTGTACCCTAATGGTTAAGAACACAGATTCTGAAACGGACTGCCTCAAATCAAATTCTAGTTCTGCTATTCAGTAGAATGAGACTTTGGGCTAATTTTTTAACTTTTTGTATGTGCTTCCCTTTTGGGACGTGTGAAGTATATTAATAACAGAGGTGGTCCAATCAAAAGCACTGTTGTATGGATTAAATGAGTAGATGGGAAACCCTCAGAACACTGCCTATTAATGTATTTATTAGTTATTCTGAGTTTTGCTTCTTTTCAGTGATTATCAATAATTTCCAGCCTTCTGCAATCTACTGTTATTTTATTTGCATAACATACTCAAAATTTATTTTTTTAATATTTTAAAAGATTTTATATTTATTTTTAGACAGAGAGGAAGGGAGGGAGAGAAACATCAATGTGTGGTTGTCTTTCGCATGCCTCTCACTGGGGACCTGGCCTGCAACCTGGGCATGTGCGCTGACTGGGAATTGAACTGGCTACCATTTGGTTCACAGGTCCATGCTCAATCCAGTGAGACACACCAGCCAGGGCTCAAACTATATATAATCACATTCATATCATAATTTTGGCATACAAATAAACATTTGCTTTGAGGTATCTTTCTGTAAAACCAGTTTGAACAAGTTCTACTCAAAATCCTGAAGCTTGAATATGGAAGAAGAAAAAAGTCCTCAACTTTCATGGGGTATATTAAATATTTTATAACCTGCTACATTCATAAATAATTTAGAAACTTAAGTAGAAAATAGTTCCAATAGGGCAATACCTGTTTTGTTTGCCCCCTTCCCCAGCAAGTCTCCAGATACCCTTTCCACTCTTTTGGTCAAGTGTTTCTTGACGCATAAATCTTTTCTACCAAGGTCCTCAATAGATACCTGGCTTTGTACAGAACCTGAGTAAGTCCACAAAAGCAGAGCAGTGCCCCAGGGCAGTGACTAATCCCAAAGGTGAGGAATGTGGTCCTACCTCCTCTCCATGCTCCCCATCTTTGTAGACCAGTTCATAGTTGGCAATGGTGTCTGAACGCGGAGGTGTCCAAGAGAGCAAAATACTCGTTTCAGACTCAGGTTCTGCTTTGAAGTTTAGTGGCTGCCCTGGCACTAAAAACAGGGAGGAAAAGGAGCTTACCATCACCATAAATGTTCACAAGTTCTTTCATTAGTGCATCTGTTTAAACCTTTCAAAACACGTCCACATGTATCAGCTTAATGGAGTGCTAGATCTTTTTTTTAACAATGTCCAGATAAACTTGTGTATATAAAGTCCATTTTCCTCCTTCAAGGAACAAGGTCGATATTATGAATACTATCCTTGTCCTTGAATGGTAGGATATTTATACAAGATGAAGAATGAGCAAATATACAGGGTCCAGCACAAATAATGCCCCTTTTTATTCAAAATCCTTTATTACAAAACCATAAGCATGTACTTCTGTAACAAAACCACACTCCAGCACACCATATAACATTTTAGGTGCAATATTCAAATTAAAACTGTAAATTATTACACCCATATTATTACCCTATCAACCATGCTCAAGCAGGCCTTACTTCTGCCAGACCCTGTAGAATATATTAGTCTCTGAATTAACTTTTGCATATAATAAAATTATTTACTTCATAACACTGTACATAATCAGTGAGATGATTTATATAGTGCACTTTGTAATTAATATTGCCTAAATCATGATGAGTGCTAAATACATAAAAGTTATTGATATTTTGAAACTAAGTGGGAATTTATTCTCTAGCACTACATTTAACTTTCAACGTTAACACACCTCTAGGCTACCAGAATCACTTAGCAATTTTTCTTACCAACCTACATTTTAAGAAATTGTTTCAAAATGAAAGGAGAAAAACTATCACTTATAAATAATTGCTTCTAATCCCTCAATAACTTCAAATGACTCAGTACACTAAATCCAATATTAAACTTAATACTGTCCAGGCTAAGAGGGAGCTAAATTACTATACAAACTTAAAAGTTTATAGAATACTTATAAAAATACACTAATTTAATATAATAAACAGAATCTATACTTCTCATAGTAGTCATATCACTCAGGCAATAGACCATTTGAAAGGGCTGTACATCACATTTGAGAACGCTTCACTCAAATGCTGTATTACAGTAAGCTGACTGACCCGATGTCCAAGTTCACACCCGATTCCCACAGGCCCTCCATCTATTATACACGGCTAACACACTGCAGGGCATCGCTGGCACACCTAACCTTACACTGTTCTTGGACAATGTCTGCTCTCATTGGTCGGTAGCCATGCTTTGATGGCCATGAAAATTTTTGACCATAAAAAACACCCCAATTTGATTATTACTCCGATATTGGATATTGTGGCATGTTTCAAAGTGCTAAGGCTAAACAGATGTCCATACTTCTACAAATTCACATGAAAATTTAGTGTTTATTTAATAAAGAAAATCAAGCACATTGATTTGTACTTCATAACAGACGAAAAAGAAGTTTAACGCATTTTTGGCAAATGAGCATAAACATTCAAAAACATGTAAAATAATGTAATTTGTAGCTGATGTATAAATTCAAGTTATTAAATAATACTTGCATCATCATTTTCATAAGAAAGAAGATCTTTGGAAAGATATTCTTTCTTCTTGCAATCGTGTCTCTGCAGTCTGATTTAAAAACTGCCTTTGTTTAGAGAGAAATTAAAGTCTAAAAGGATCTAGCAGAGCGGTTCCTAAGGTCCCTAATCACCACCTTATTCCAGTCTGCTGCTAACCTGTGCGTCTGTGTGCGTGTGCACACGCATGTGTGCGCATATTTGGACTTAAGGCTTCCGATTTCTAATTCCATTCATCATCTTTTCTCCCTTTTTGTATCACAGGCCTTGAGATACTCATTAATTTGATGCCTCTGGGAATGTACTTTCTGAACAGGGTAGCAGCGTGTGTCTTTTTTAAAGGACCTGCCCAGTGGGTGACCTAAGACAATCATTCGGACTGAGACAAAAGAAGATGAAAGATCAAGAGCAAGAGAAGGAGCAACAGAGGGAAATAAAAAGCAAACAGGCAAACAGGAAAACAGATAGCAAATGCATTACTCCTAAGAGAGAAATATCCAAAACGCTGGCAGCAGCAACAGTGGAGGCCAAGAACTATTAGACAGATGGGGAAATTATGATTGGATTCTAATATTCACACAATGGGCTAAAACTACACACAGAAAGACACACACCACACGCATACGTGTACAATCACTTATTTTCTCTAGTGTTATTCCCTTTTTTCTTTCCCCATACTTCCACAGGTCTGGGGAAGAAGAAAGCCTGGGATAACTCATGATTTAAACCAAACCAGAATACAGCCAGTATCGTCAAGAATTTAAAACACACAGAGTGTTGAAGGGCAGCTCTCAGGATAATAACTGCTTGTGACGTATTTCCTCCCTGCCTGATTCTAATAATAAATTAAGTGACACTGATTGAAAACATCTTGGAAATCTAATTAAGTTTTTCTTACTTAAACTGTTTACTTTCTACCTTTTAATTTGTCTTGAACAAATTCCCAGTAGGCCTCCATATTTTATCCTTGTTTAGTGACACAAACTGCATCTAATTCTCTAATGCTGTTTGGTTCTATTAGGAGCCCACTCCTTCTAACTAATGAGTCAGATGGGCACATCCAAGTCTTGGAGGGTGTACTGTCTTTTTTATTCTTGAACAAAGTCGTGGCCAGGTGATTTAATGGAAAGTCTCTTACACTAATACTTAAGGGAACCTCATCCTCTGCTTCCACGGCTTCCCTCTTTTGAAATAATTTAGAGGGTAATCTAATTTAGTAGATTTTAAACTGGTGGTAGAAACACCAATATCTAGAGGTGTCAGGCAGGCCACTGAGATGAATGAGTGCTGAGGCCACGTGGGGCCTGGGACCAAGGAGTGTGCCCAGCAGGGCCCGCCTGAGGGAGCCGGTGAGGCCCAGCACCAGGACAGCGCTGCCTCTGGAACATGGGCCTGGTCTTGCCCGAGCTTCTGATTTTTTTCAACACAAGTTGATGATATACCTGCTAGGTAAAATTTTCCCATTTCTGACCATTGGAAATTAATTAAATTGATTGAAATTATTTGAAAAAATACTGTATGGGGCTAACTGTGCCTACAGATGGAATCCAGCACGTGGATGGGTGTTTTAAAAGCTCTTTACATGATATCAGGGTCTGTGCTCACGAAAGCCTTAGGATGCTGCCAGTCAGACTTTCCTGGGGACTGAGAGTTCGCCGATAGCTACTGTTTCCTCAGGGTTCTTTAGTCCTAGTGGAAGCAACAACAATAAAGCTGAGGCATCAAAGGAAAAGAGCTGTGAAATTAATGGGTTTATTTTTATGATCCCCAAACATACGTGCCCTAATGATGATCACGTATGTATATGAAAAAACACTTCAGGGGACTGCACACTGTCTTTATTTTCTCTGTTTGGAGACACGGGGACACTTCATCATCTGACCACTGGATTTCTATACCAAATACCATGGCTCCTGAGATTCTATTACAAAATGTTAGTAGTTGTGTTTTCTGCCCGCTGCACAAACACATATATGTGTAACATGTTTTAATGCTGTCACAGTCTTCATACCTCAAACTTACTAGCATTCACTTTGTGTGTGTCTGTGTCTACTTTATTTTACTTAAGAGCTTTTCTGTGTTGTAGCATTTCCCTCACCAATTACCTGAACATAAATTTTATGGGAAACTCTGAAGTCCAGAGTAACTCATGGGCAAATAAAAACAACCCATCCAGAAACTTATAGGCAATTATTCCACATGAAAAAGGGGAATGTGATAATATTGACCATAAACCAAATTTAGGATTTAGATGTAAAAAGAGGAAATGAAAGTAGAAATACAAATTTTTCTTTAAAATTCTATGTAAGAAATCCTTATAGTCTGTAAAGTAGTGTCAAGATTATATTCTTCTTGGTTTACTTATTTAATGCCCCAAAAGAAATACAAATATAAACTATCAGCTCTCATAAATAAGATTATAATTCCATTGATAAATGTAAAGTATTTGAGCAGTAGTACCATTATACTCTATAAAAATATCTGAAGGCCACCTAAAGACAGAGAATGGAGAATAAATAAGGAATGAGGAAAAAATCTGCATGTCATCTGAAATGCTAGTAATATTAGAAGAGATCAAGGGCGAAATGTACGGCACATCTCTAGAGAAAAAAGTTAGCACATGTTAAATAACTGAACCACCATTTCATCGAGCCATTTATAAATATGAAACATTACCAGAGACGAGAAAGCCTAGTATTACCAAAATATCCAGTACTTTAATAAGGTATGTATTTCAAACTATGTCTATCTAGCATATTGACAATTAATTGAAAAGCAATAAAAGCAACTGCCAGAATTATAGTGGTGGTAAAACAAAATTCCAAACAAGGAGTCTGGTTGGTAAGTACCACAGTATATCATGGACAAAGTGAGTACTTATTACATAAGCACCTGCACAAATCTTACTCCCAATTGTCATTAACTATCGACAAGAGAATGTTACATGTTATCACAGTTGTATTTACATTTAGAGCTCCTTTACTCATTTGTAAAACTATTTAGAGAAACCATGTAAATTGGGCTTGTCATTTTGGCTATTGGACATCAGTCTTTTTTTTTTTTTTTAAGTTTGCTGATATAGGCATCCTGTTGACATACACTAATAAGATGATTTTTTAAAGTTCTGGAAATGTAAAGTACAATGTCTCTAAATGTTGCAGTTTTACACTTTAACAATTTTGCAATGCCCAGAATTTGTAGAATTACCTTCCTCAAAACATTTAAAGATGATAACACTCACTAGTATTCAGTTAGTAAATGTATATAATTCTTTTCCTTCTAAAGACCTATATTATTAAGATACACATATGTAAATCAGTAGACTTTTCCCATGAATCTATTAAGTGTATAGAAGAATTAGAGGTCAAATATGTTTTCTAAAGTGCAGAAAAAAGATTTTAAAATTTAAAAGATTTAGAATGTCTCCAATTAACATGAATGTTAAACAACATTTATTTTACTGCTTTAGGTTTAAAATGTAATTTATACATTTCTTTATCAGAGTTTCATTTGCAATTTTATAAGTATATAGATACCCTGAGACGTAATCTTAAATAAGAACAAAAGTGATAACTTCCCTCTTAAAACTCACTTTGTTACTAAACACTGTTTCCTAAAGGTCTGATTTTAAACAAGAATAGGAATGTGAATATCAGAGAATTAAAAATACCAAAAAGAAATGAATACATTTCAGATATAGAACACATAAAATTTTTATGTCTATGTATATAAAATTAAAACACACTTGAGAAATCTATACACATTATTAATCAGTACATTCTCATAAAGAAGTAAAATTGCAGTGAAAGTAATCATGTCTTTAAATTTTATATAACCTGACCAAAAGAACATTTCATAATGGTTTATGTTTTTTGCCTAGCAGTGATCCCAAGAATTAGCTAGTCAGCAGCAAGAAAAAGGAGCAACTCAGCACTAATTATATCAGGATCTCACATCACTGTGTTTGGCAGTTATCCACTCACATCCAATGGCCTTTGTTAATTAAGCCTACAGAACCCATCAAATCATTGTGCTATTTTGGAAGATTTTTTTAGCCTATTGATCTTGGCAGGCACAAGTCATATGTCATCATATATCTCCTCAATCAATGAGCATTAAAAGTGCGACTATCGCGGAAGGTTCTTGGAAATACCTTAATGTATAAAATGTCTGAAAGAGATTGGGGACAACTATTCTAATACGCTTGTGACCCATTCATCTAGACTTTTCTAATTTCAGAGTCCCTAGACTACATTAATTCAATTCCCCTGTCATAATCTTACCTTCACTGAGCTATGATTTATTTTACATTTATGTCTGCTGGTAATATAGAAACAAAAACAAAGGTCTATTTAAACATCAGTTCTGTATCTTTCAATAAACCGTGAACAAAGGCACGATTGTCTCTTATTCTATGTTCTGAATATAAGGATTCTCATGACTCCCAAGGATTCTTATAATTTAGTTGAATTTATTTCCAGAAATGATTTGGTTTTTTAGATAGTCGAACCTTCTTGTTATCAGAAAGAGGTTATAAAACATTATAGGTTTCTATGTTTAAATCTGTGGTTAGAAAACTTAGAATCAAATTTAGTGACTGAGCATAATAACCTTTTATAAGAAAGGTATTCCCTTCTACTTCTTTCAGATAAACTTATTTTTTCATATATAAATAGCTTAACACACTTTTGTACTGGGATAATATAATAGCCACCTCAAGCATTGCAGAGATAAATTATATATAATCCTTAAATAAAGATATGAATTTCCTACACTGTATTTCCTATCTCTATTCATTTATTGAACAACTCATGGGCACAAAAGCCTAGTAGGCATTAAAACTATCAATTTGCAAACTATTAATTGAAGAGATAATGGTGTTCAGAAGTATCTAGGGTACCCAGATTTAAATTCTGCTTTGCCATTTACGACCCAAAGCAAGTTCCTAAATCTTTTTATTTTCTTTGATCTTCAATTTACTCATTGACGAATGGGATAATTCCCTACCTATCTAACTGGGTAGTAAGGATACATGCAAAATTCACAGGAGAGTGCCCAGTATATTTTAGCTGTTATAATTATAATGATAATTTATATTACTTATTAAGTTATAAACTATTTCTATCTATTGTTTAATCTATAGCTCTGTTATGGGTTTAAATGTGTCCCACAAAAGTTCATACTGGATCCCTAGCCCCCAGAACCTCAGAATGTTACCTTATTTGGAGGCAGGGTTGTTGTAGAGTTCATTAGTTAAAACCAGCTCATTAGTTTGGTCCTAACCCAGTATGACTGGTATCCTCATAAATGGGGAAATGTGGACACAGAGACATGTACCCAGAGAGAATGACATATGCCAATGTAGGCAGAGGTCAGGGTGATGCTTCTATAGCCAAGGTACAGGCAAGATTGCTAGCAAGTGCCGGAACTTCCCTCGTGGCTCCCACAGGGAACCAACTCTGCTAACACTGTGATATCGGACTTCCAGCCCCTAGAACAGAGAGGCAGTAAGTTCCTGCAGTTGAAGCCACCCAGTGTATGGTGTTTTGTTATTGCAGTCCAGTAAAATGAGTGAAATCTCCAATCTCTATGGGGTGGCTATCATTTTACACGAGAAAACTGAAGTCCAGAGAGATGAAGTAACTTCTCCAAGGTTCAAAATCTTAGACAGGATGCAATCCCTGATTATATTACTCCAAGACCAGGGATTTCAAAAATAAGACAGCTGAAAAATCAGAAAAATCTAAAAGTGAATTATAGGGATATAGTCTCCTCATATACTGTCCTTTCTTGTATCTTTGAAGGGTCCTGGAGCTGTTAAAACAGTATAAAATAATCTCATAACAGTTGACCACTTTCAATCAAGGAAAAGAACAGGACTCACAGATTTCTATATTTTCCAGTGAGAAACATACAATAATTAAAATGAATCAACAGTATTTTTCTGTATGTTAATACAGCAAATACATGCAGAAGAACTGCAAAAGCCAAGTACGGAAAAACATATGGATGGTTTTAGTGTCATTGCGGTCAAAGTTATTTTTATAATTATCTTTCATCCTATTCAAGAAAATTGCAAATCCACGAAGAAACCAGTGAAAACCAAGTAATGGTATGGAAATACAATACATCCCATCTGGCTGTAAATATGTCCTGAGGTTTCTGGTAGCCAAGGCAAATGGCAAACACAGTCATACGATTCACAAAGCCCATGACATGAAAACAAGTCAGTGACTGAACAGTTTAATCGAGTTCTGATACCTGAGAAAATTCACTAATTCATGCCCAAGATTACCAATGAATTACACACCTCTAGATTAGAGATACTAACTCCAATAATACGGTTCTTATAAAATTATCAGCACAAACCAGTGGCAAACCAAGACACTGCTGGAGTAATTCAAATTTCAGAGGAGCCAAGGCTACAAGGCGGTGGAATGAACAGCTCTCACACTCAAAAGTAAACCGTAGAAGAAAGCTGCTATGTTATATTCCTAAGCCAAGTCAAAGTGGATCACTTCAAATCAAACAGCAGAGAGGTTTGATTTGTAAAACAAATAAAAATAAAACCACTTACAAAAAGAAAACCACTAGCAGTGCCAACTTCTTCATAAAATAGTTTGGCAGCTGCTCTAATGCCCAGTAAAATGAATGAACCACACCCTAGCATTTGACCTTGGTACCTGTCTTCCTTCAGCCCTGAGGCCATACAAAAAAAATCAAAAATACATTAAGAGAATATTTATTTTTGATCAGGCAGCTTCCTGGTGAATATAATCCATTTAAATATCCAAGGCATTGACAGATAGTTTTATTTTCAACTTTTTGAACTATCTAATCTTTCATAAATTAAATAGTTGTTGACACTATTCTCTCAGCATAGAAACAAGAATGGTTCTTTTGTTTTCAAAATGCTGCATGGGGGATGCATTCATCCATGTCATACAGGAAAGTCTTCAAGTCATTTGGGTACCAATGACAAGGACAGGATGTTATATGCATCATACCTCTCCTTACACGATTATTTAGTCTCTCACGTGTCCACACCTATTTCCTTTCCAGATGCCTTACCTGAACCCCTCACTTAGAAACTCTAAGTGTCAAAAATTAAAATGTATAACGTCTTTGTTCTTTTTTCCCCACCTGTTAGCGTCAACTCCTCCCTCCTGCCCTGCTCCCCAACCACACCTAGACTTACCTCCTGTCTGAGTGATCACTTGTATGTCACTGGAAAGAGGACCATCTCCAATTGAGGTAAAAGCCAGGACTTTGACAGAATACGTTTTCTGGGGCACTAAGTTGCCAATAGTAGTGATCTGGCTGTCAGCTACATTGTGTTTCATCCAGTTGTTGACATGCTGAGTGGGATCCATCGTATAATAAACTCTGTAACCTTGGATCTGTCCATTCGGCTCCTCGGGTTCCTTCCACTGCACCAGAATGGTGGTTGAACTCAGCATCCGCGCTTGGACGTCCCGTGGGGCGCTGGATGGCGCTTGCTCTGAGGTCTGCGTTAGCACGGGCTCACTGGGAGGCCCACGCCCAATGTTATTGACGGCGACAACCCTGAATTCATAATCTGAGTAGGGACTTAGTCCAGCGACACTGTAGCGTGTGGTCGCTACCCCATCAATTTCTTTGTAAGGTTCCTCAGAATTTTTAGGTTTATGCTGAATGATGTAGTAAGAGACAGGCTCGGGGTTCCCAGAGTCCCAGGTCAGGGTGATGCTCGTGGCGGTGCTCTCGGTCACCACAGGAGTTCCTGGAGGCTTGGGTAAGGCTTGGTGGGGCAGGGGGAGAAATAAAGATAGTTGCTACCCATCATCTCGAAGACATTTTAAGAATCCATAAGCTCTACTACTGACGTGACAGAATCACGTATCTACTGTACATTAGATGAAATTCTAGCAAAGGACTGTGTTCTAAGTGGTCAGGGAAGTATACTAAGACTAAGACTGGCGTACTTGACAAATCTCATTTCACTAGAAGGGCATCATAGCTTTGTACTTTGGGGCTGGTACACAAATCCACCCCTTATTAGCTATGTGATTCTGAATGTGCTGCCTTCCCTCTCTCTGCTTTAGTTTTCTGGTGTGAAAAATAAGATGAACTGTATGATTGGAACTGTACAGTTGGGTAACTCCATTTCATGAGTTTGCTCTGATGATTAATGACCTAATCCAGTAATGCTCTTAGCATGTATCTGGTACCCTCAAAAATATTATTTGCAATTATTACCATTATTATAAGCTTGGCCAATTAGCCACTTGCTTGAAGATATAAATAACTAAATACCAATAAATGTTGAAAATAATATATTGAATGCATTTTAGAATACATTGATTTGGTATTAAATTGTTATGGAAGAAGGATATCCATATTGTTTTCCAGTTGTAAGAGGTAACACTATTATAATTTTCTCATAAATATCTAACCAAGATATTGAAATAAGAATAGTAATTCTGAGTTAATTTCAAATTCATGTTTTTAGTTTATATTAAAAAATGCTGAAGAATCTAAACTAAAACATATTCACAAATCACTTTTAAAAATATTATTATAAGAAAAGATAAAGGAATTAAACAGAAAAAATCTCAGACAACAGTATCATAGTTATCAGAGAGAAAGGAGAGTGGGAAGAGTAAGAAGAGGGTAAATGGAGATAAAAGGTGATGGAAGGAAACTTGACTTGGGGTGGGAAACACACAATGCAATATACAGATGATGTGTTATAGAACTGTACACCCGAAACCTACACAATTTTATTAGCCAATGTCACCCCAATAAATTCAGTAAAAATAAAGCATTATTGTAATAGTATGTATTCTATATTCACCACCAGTAATACCTGAATTAAAATATTTGTAATTAAATCCATCTTTCAGAGATCCATTTTTTTCCTTTCAGCAGAAGAATACAACTCAAAATACTACAAATTGAGAATACAAACCATCTGCACTGGTGGCCTCACATTTACCTGCCTTTGTCTGGACAACAACTCTCAAAGGCAGAGTCATCGGGGGAGAATACACCACCGACTTTTCGGAGACACCTCACAAGGTAACACTCACAAACTGGCACTTTAGTACCCCTTTTTCCTTGTTGATATAAAGGCAAAATGTACAGTACTCCCTAGAATGACAGCTTCTCAAGAGCAGCACACTTGTGCTTGGTAACTGCCGGATCCTCCATACCTAGAAGACTGCCTAGTGGGGAGCAGGTTTTTCGTTTACTGTTAAATGACCTACTGAATAAATGAGTCAGTACTCGTTCTCCTCTCTTCAAGCTGCTATTTTTGTATTGGTTCACTTTTTGCCTTCCAGATTGACCCTTATGTTTTATTTACTTTTGGGGCAAAGAAGGTAGGGATTTCCCTACCTTCAAAAGCCAGGACAATAAAGACACAAAGTTGAATAAGGTATTAGTTTAATGTGACTCCTGCTTTTGATTTCTGAAGGCTTCCAGTAAACCTTCAAATATTTAAAGCTGAAATGTTTATTATGGTTCACTATTTGCACATCACTCTAAGAAGGACAAAACAATACTACTTGGCTGAGATTTTACTAAAAAACAATAAAAAAAGACATTTGTTTAAACAATGTGGGCTGTCATTTTTCAAGGAAGTGGGTAATCCATATTTTCCCTAGATGTCTGAATTTTTAAGGCAAGTAAAAATATTGCTAAGTCACATTTTATTGTACAGTATGAATTTTGTGTTTGTTATGTATGGATAAGTATGTTTAATACAGTTAAGAATATGCAATATAATGTTACCATTTTAAATGGTTAAATGTTACCAATGGTGTGTACCTTTGTTCTCTTACCACCTGATTGATTTTGATTTTATAAGGCATATATTTAATACATATACTTGGCTGGAAATACAGCACCAACAATAACAATGTGTTTTGCATTTCTTAGAATCAAACTTCCTAGAAAGGGAAGATAATTTGGGTTTATTTTACAGTAGTTCCAGATATCTGTAGAAACTTCAAGTCATCCTCAGTCTGACCCATTTTGCAAAAGTGTTTTAGAAATCTATAAACACTGGGTAAAAACAATACCCTTCACACACTCACTTTTTTCTTTCTTTGATTCAAAAATATCTGTGGAATGTAGTACTTTGGTTATATTTAGTTCACTTATTTCAAGAAAAGCACATTTCTTGAGCACTTCAGCAATGCAAGATGAAAAGATAAAGCTAAAAGAATATAAATCCACGTGCACTTTGATTTTGAATTGTAGGGTCCATTAAAATTTTTAAAGGATCTATTATTTAACCATGTTAATTATAACTCTTTCTTTTTTTCTGGTTGTCTTCAGGGTGTTGGACATTTAGTAAAAGTTATTAGGGTTCTTCTATCATGTGACTGCTATCAAAGTTCTGGATTACTATGAAACTTGTAGCCTTCAGTCCTCCCGCAACAGTGATCCTGTCCGGCATTCCTCACTGTGCCGGGGCAGTTCCTGGGCCTAGCCGGCTGTTAAGTAGTTTGATGATCACTGCTCCTTAGGCTGCGAAAACTTTTAAGAGAGAAACTGCCTACACAGATATGTGTATCTTATGTGATACCACAGATTGATTAGACTATGACATATAAAAGAGTACACAATGAACAGATGCACTTTAGAACTGCTAGGATAGACCTTACAGAGGCATTAGTCAGGTGACTTAAGGATATCCAGACCCTGGAAGCATGAGCCACTGAGCATACCTTTGACAGTGATCTGTGCTATTGCTTCGATGACACCCAGTGTTGACATGGCAACACAGGTGTAATTTGCTGACTGTCTTACATCATTCAGTTCTAGGACATTTCTTCCTATTGGCATATCATCTTCAGGTGTCAGGTCTTCTGCCCCCAACATCCACTTCACATAAGGCATTGGTGACCCCACAGCCACGCAAGTGATATTAACACTTCCACCTGGCATGATGTCATGATGAGTGGGTGGGATAGAGAATCTTGGTGGGACACGACGAACTGGAACGAAACACAGGAGAAAATGATAAAATATACAAGGCAAGAAAAATGGCTTGTTAGACAGATGACATGCACTGTACAGACAAAATTAAACAACTGGACCATATTTGTGGATTGTCCAAAACAAAACAAAGAAAAACTGTGGATAATACAGACCAAACAAGTATGGTATGTGTATACACACAAAAAATTTATTTAGTTTGGTCATTGATATCTTAGACACATTCATACAAAAGTTGATTCAGACCTATAAGGGCCCCACAAAGAAACTATCTACAAACTAAAAGACACAAATGTCATGCATAAGATAAACACAAAACATATACATACATGCATATAAAATGAAACAATGATTCTATGCATTCATGTATATGTGAAAGAGGGGACTGGAAGGTCACCAGCTGGTTTAAGTCAGATATCGAAAACCAACTGCCACGTTGTGTACTTCCAGTTGCTGTGATGTACGTGTGGAACCACCCTGTTACATCCAAGCCCCGGAAAACACCATCAAGAGGACAGTGGAAGTACAACTGATGTGCTTTCAGACTCAGAGAAGATGCAGCCTCCGGACCTCACACTGACACTGGACCCAACACAGAAATATGCATACGTATCAATCACGGTCACGGAAGAGGAAACAGAGCCGAGGCCAGTAAAGGTACCAAACTGGGTCATGCAGGGCATGCACAGGATGACGTCTCGAGGCCCGTGCTTAGGACTCTGGGACAACGTCTGGAATCCAAGACAACGGTGACAGCAGAAGTAACAGGGTAATAGGACTAAACACAAAGGCAGGATGTAAAGTACTGTGATTGAGACGGGAATTTAGGGGATGAGAGGGTGTAAGTAGGAAGATATTAGGTTAAGCTAGGTTGTCAAAGGTCAGGATTGCCAATTTAGAACGGGAGCTGGGTGTTTGACATTCAGGATTCCATTCAGTTCATACAGAAGGTAAGAGAACACAGACGATGATGACAAAACGTGGTAACAGGCTTTTTATGCCTACATTCAAATAGAGAGACACTGCGCCTAACACAGTGTGGCACATGACATTACAAAAAGAGGTCATATTAAAACACCATGACACAAAAAAATTACCAAGCAATTACAGTTCAGTGTTCCTGCTTCAGATAATCTGCACGTTAATGTGTCAAGTTTAAGTACATAGTGCAAGGAGAGGGTCAGAGACACAGGTTTCATCTTGGGCTTTGACTGGCAATAGCTTACACCAGAAGTATTTTAGATCAAGAAGTAATCATTAGGAGCATAGCTTAAATACAGATAAGAAAGTGATGTTTTTAAAATCATAAATCAAGTAATAAAAAAACAACCTCATAACCCCAAGAAAGTAATGAGTAAATAATTCTGTCAACTTTTTGGCTGCACTTAAGATTGAGCGAAACCTCCGTTGTATGGAGAGGGCTCACTGCGATGGCCTCACAGGTGAATGACAGGAGTAGGAGAAGTAACAAGAGAGCTAAGCATGCCTCCTGCAGCCAATTCACAGGTTACACAGAGCAAGCAGGAGCCGGTGGAGACTCTGAGGTGTCAAAGAGCATGTCAAGAAAAACGGAGGACAGTTTAGTCTTCATGCTTGGGATTAGGGGAACAACTGCAAAGAGTCATTCTGTGGGCAGCAGGCATCCTTGGAGACAGAAATTAAAGGTGGGGTGGGGGTTGGGAGGAGTGGAGCAGGAAGGAAAGCAGGAACACTGACCAAGTTCGTGGGACCTGAGAGAGTGAAGTGTGACCCGTTACCATGCACCCTGGGACATCCTCCCCCATCATGCACTGCAGTTAGAAACCACCAGCAAGCACTGGAAGCCACAAACGGCATTCTCTGCTGAAACATACCATTAACCAAAAGAAGACCACAATGCAGCTACATTCATTTCATTTGTATTCTTTGTTATTGGTTTAATTAATAGTTTTGTAAGGTGGGTAAAAAGTAAAAAACACACCAACCTTCTCGCAGCTCTGAGGGATGTAGGGGGTTTGATGCAGAACACAATGAAATGAGGAAAGGAGAAAAACAAGGGAAACACAGAGAGAGTAAAAAGGCCATATCAAGGCTTTCAACTGCTACTTGAACATTTTTATTTGCTCTAGTTAATCCTTCCTACCTAGGCTAAAAAGTTAGCAATACCTCAACAGGCTAACATGGTATTAGAATCAATAGCTAGCATCATTTTGAAATTTTTCCATCGAAGAAAGTACACATGCCTCATGCAGCAAAGGAGGTCGCCACTGTGAGGAAAAGGTTCAAGGGGCTCTCAGAGAATTTGGAGAAGAAATGGTTTTCTTCATACTCTCCCACCCCAGACGCCAGAGAGCCACAGGAGAAAAAAACAACCCCACAAAAACAACATTATCTCAAACAAAAATTTCAAAATCAAGCTAGATACCTTCCTAAGGCAACTCATCCTATTATAACTTAAAGCCTTCTCAGTCTTTTATCTATTCCCACCCCCGCCCATGCCTCTTGTGGTTATTCACAGACACGTGGACCTGGGATAAAAGCATTTTTACTGGAGAAAAAAAAAAACCCCAAAACCAAAACTACAGGAAGCAGCTTTGGAAACTCCAGGGGAGAAGAAATACTTCTCTGTAGTTGAAATGAAAAGCACAGCCATTCATAAGCTCAAAATTTAGTCATTTCTATTTCTTATAAGAAAATATGAAGGTATGCTCATTCATTCTTGTCCCCCAAACAAGTAATATTTAATGAAAATATAATCAGTGTGCCATGTCAATCAAAAGACTAAACTTTTGAGAAAGTCAGTAATTAAAAAAAAGTTTGTATGTATATTCATATATACATATGCACATACATAATAACGTGTGTTTATAAATATGAATGCGTAAAAAGAAGGTGGAGAATGTGACCGTGCTATTTGCATGTAGCACCTTTTTCTCCTTTTCGAGTTAGCAGCTTTATCCTGGCAGCTCCACAGCAGAGGTTCTGAGGACACAAACACCTTTACGCTGGGAGTTGTGCGGGGAATTGATTAGCAGCACACCAAGCAGTGATTTCAGGGTTGAAAAGGGAAGGAGGAGAGAAACGGCAACAGAAAAAGAGGAAAAGGAGGAGGAAACCTCAAACGAATGCCGAGCACAGTTTAATGCAGTAAAAACAGAAACCAAGATGTAAAAATGCACAGATACTTACAAACTTCAAACCTCGGGAGAGATTTTATTGGAAAGTGGTCAAAGTTTTTAAACGGTATATTTACACTTGTTAATTCTCTCTTCACTAAAATGCTTCAGCTATTGTAAATAGTAGCAACTCAGCCTGTTAAATCCTGACATAATAACACAGGTGCTGTGGGTGTCTCGACTCCCCCTGAACCTGAATGAAGAGGCGGTGCCAGGGTTATGACGTTCCTACCTCTGACATATAAATTGGCAGGGGCAGAATAGCGAGTGCCCGCGCTGTTGGTGGCAACACACTCATATTTTCCTTGGTCAGATTCTTCACTCTGTTCGATCTGAAGGGCGCCTGTATGGATATAAAATATATTGCCAAAGAGATGGTCAGAGAAGGCTTTCTCAGGCCAGAAAACTAAACCTCTTAACAATATGAAAAGCCCTGCAAAGCGAAGGTCCGCTCAACGTCGATTCAATCTCTTGCTAAGGTGCACAGACAGAAAATGATGTGATGAGAAAAACATATAGAGATTATTTTTTTTACATCATCAATGCTAGCATAAGAAAACAATATCTCTTTTCCCAAGCAAGAATTCTAGTCATAATTAAACACTCTTATTTCCTAGACTAATAAAATGGAGATGGGTGAGACTGCTTCAAGGAAGTATGGCTTTTAAATAAAACAAAAGATTAATTTTTGGTTTTGTTTTGTTTCATTTTGGTATCAAAAGTGGCGCAAAAGATAGGTCTGCTCAAAAAAACCAGGCCGGGTGTTCAAGAAAGTCTTCCGCTGAAGAAAGCCAAAAATACGCAGCGAACACAAAAAGGCTGCACAAAGCAAAAAAATGTAAAATTAGTCATTATATATCATGAAAATATTACTTAAAGAAACAAAACTCCCTTAAGACATGCAGATTTTTAAGAAAAGAAAGACAGTTTGCCACAACTTACAATCATTGATTACGTTTGCTGAAAAACAAAGAGCAGTTGAATTAGAAGGTTTGTAAAAAGTTAAAAAGCAAGGCCTGTGCGAGCGAGGTCGAGCCAGCCAGCCGTGGCTCCAGGGCCTCCAGACGGATCCCCTAAGACACCCGTCAAAATCCACCAGTGGGATTAGCAGTGTGGTGTCACAAAACCCCAAGAAAAATGCAAAACAAGAATTATACAAGAAACGAACACCGAGTCAAAGTATGAAAAACCAGCAACACAACATACCACCAAGAATACTGAGCACCTTTTGTTTCCATAGCCTGAAGGACAGAAGATCCAAAAATCCAGAGGCGAGTAATCCAAGAAAAAAAGAAGTGGGGGACAAAAGCATTGCTGTCAGGTTGTAGGCGAGTGGGAGCAGGTGGAAAGGGGAGTCATTCTTTGACTTTTAAGACAGTAAGAGAAAAAACAATTGAAGAACAAAAGCAAAAACCTTTTGAAAGATAAAGACAAAAAGCAGGCGTTCCAGGCTGTCTTCTGCATGTCTGGCACTGTTCTCCAGACCATCTTGGCTTTGGTCCAGAACAAGAACAGCTAAGGAAGAAAAAAAATGATCTTTTTTTTTCTCCAGTTGGACAAAAAAAAAAAAAAAAGAGAAAAAAGAAGAAAAAAAAGAAGAAAAAAGAAGGAAAAAGGAAGAAGAAAAGGAAAAAAAGAGGGACAGATGGTACGCTGTGACTGGTCTGTGGTCTCAAGACCTGGATATGCTTTCTTTGAAGCATATCACAACTGAAATAATCATTTTCATAAAGAAAGAAATGAACAAAACAAAGGGAAAAAGAAAAAGAAACGGAAAATCCACAATATGAGAGTCACCAATCATAACCGAACAGTACAGAGAAAACAAAATAAAGTTGATGGACATTATCAGAATGGTTCTGAAAACAAGACAGAGATGACGGTGATGAGAGGACAGAAAGAATGAGTAAGATCATTCTGTGAACGTTAGTTCAGCACTCTTACCTCTTATTGGTGTACCACCTGGGTGGATAATATGAATGCAAATAAGATTAGAAAGAAGAAGCATTAGTACGAGAAGAAGGAGGCTAGGGCTGGGGAGAAGAATTAAATTAGATTTACAGAATTAAATAAGGTCTTAAAAGAAACTTGAATTACTCTATCGGTAAAACAGGAATATATTAGATAGTATTATTAGACCATAAAAGCAAGTTGCATTACACCACCAAGGGCAAAGACCAAAACAGGCAGCATTGCCTTTCTCAGAGCAGCAACTGGGTTCTTAGGTCTGGGGTCATATCGGGTTAGAATTTGTCTTATATGCCTCGGAGTCTCAAAAAAAATAAAATGGACTAAACAATAGTTTTCAAAGACAATTGAGGAAATACTGGCTAGTCTACTTAAGTATATATATAGATATACATGTATATATATACTGTCACAGGAAATGTTAAAGACTAAATATGAACACTTGATTGGACATCGTATACCGCTTACTATGCTACACTTGTGTGCTCTAACTTGTGTCCTCTGTTATTTTTCTACACAGTGTTCTCACGCAAACAGTTCTGTGGGTGTGTGCGTGCCACTCTGGAGGTCTGGTGTCTACACTGACAGTTAGTAAAATGCATGCCATGCATTTTATTATTAATAATAATAATATAATATAGTCTGAATATGGAAATTAGTGGGGGTGAAGTGCGCTTCAGAACTAAGCACTTACCAATAGATTCTGGAGATTTAAATACGGAGAGAAGAAAGACAGCATAAAAATATTATTATATTCCTTATAATTTGGTACAAATTTTTCAGAGTTAAAGCTTTATATATTAAATCATCTATGTTACATGTGAATAATTAATTCTTTATTTACAACAACAGAATGCTAATCTACACAATTCTGCTGACAACAAGCAAAAAGAGGCAGTTAACAAGACGCTTTAACATCACAGGACAGGTCAAAAGCTGAGAATTCTGGGAAGACAGGCAGTTAAACAGCTTAGAATTCTATATCAATATTACTACCATTGTCAAAGTAAACCGTTTATTAGTAAATGTCCCTGTGATATTACCTAGGGACAGGCTCTAAAATTTAAGAAATTTAGATTACCTCTACCTTTAATCTAAAGAGAGCAAAGGAATAAACTGGAGATGGGGATGGGAGAGGGAGAAAAAGGCAACAGGGAGAAAGAGAGAGAGAAAGCGGCAAAAGCTGGAGTCTACACCAAAGCAGACTTCTGTAGATCCAGTCACGGGAGGGTTCACAGATTTTCCGTGTGCGCGCACACCACTGTGGCTCGTGTGTACACGTGCTCACTCACCATAATATAATAACAACAACATTAATTTTAAAAATCCCCTCCTTTCATTGGTACTTTGTAAAAGACTAAAAAAAACACATCTGGTTACTCGTGAGATAACATTTCTGTGTTTTATGTATTAGTGAAAAGAAAGTAGATGTGAACAAACTTACTAAACTTTGGTATTTTGATGAGTTCAAATGTAGAAACAACAGAGAAAACACACGTTAATAAAATTGAATCATTTTAGTGTTTCATATGAACATTTTGGTTTTTAATGGATATAACCATTGGAACTCCTTGCAAGTTCTGAATGAAGTCCAATGTTGAAATAAATTTGTTTAAAAAAAAACAGTGAAAGACGAAAGAAAGAGAAAAATGGATCCATCAAATACTGCGGAAAAGCAGTAAATTAAAAAAATTGTCAAAAATACAGTCACAGCAGTGAGCAATGTGGATTAAACAGAAGCTGCAAAACACACAAGGAGGAGAAAGACAGACTCTGAAATAGGCTATGACATCACAAACATGGACGACACATTAAGTAACAGAGAAAGAGAAGAGGGAGAAAAATCAATACCTAAAAATTAAAAATAAATAGAATTAAGTAAAAAAAAGTAAAGGGAGAGAAAGCTAAAAAAAAAGAATCACTAGGAGTTAGTGGAAACAGTAACCAGACCCTACCTGATCGTAACTGCTTAATACGGCCATTGTTGTTGCTTGTGTCGACAGGTAAGAAATCTTTAAACCAGGTGATTTCTGGATCCGGATTCCCACTGGCTGCACAAAGCATGGTGGCGGTGCGTGTACGCTCCACCACCTTCAACTGTGGGCCCATGTCAATGGTAGGGAAGCCCCTGGGAATTTGATCCTCTGCAAGACAAAAGGTGACACATTGTTATGGTAACAAGTCAGATGCCCAAGATTAAAGAGATATTGCCCATTGATCTTTTTTACTTTACTATATAAAATATTTCATGAAAAGCTGATACAAACCAAGCAGCATGGCATTATTAGACTAGGATAGAGTCACAGTGTTGCTCCTGGCCGGAAGAGTACACAGTGTAAGAGACCAACAGCCTAGCAAAGAACGTGGACACGTGTGATAAAGACCATGCTGAAAAGATTCATAAGGCCTGTAGGGATGAGCTGAGCTGACCAGGAAGATGGGATCATCACAAGCATAGTATTAAGACAGGAAACTTTTCATGAGGAAAAATCCTGGGATCCTAGCTTAGCAGGTAGATGAAGAGCAAACAGGTTAGCTGGGCTAACCTATGTGTGTTCAATTCTACTATTTTTAGTAACTTTTAAGTAAAACTATGCATATTCTTTCATAAGCGTGATAGTCAACCTAAATGAATTCTTTTGTAAGAGATTTTAATCAGAAAATTATCTGAGAGCTTCCATTTCCAAAGGAAAAAAACAAAAGCAACTCAAAAGCAACACCTTACTGTAAGAAAACACTTTCCCCCATTCAAAAGGTCTGTATTATTTTTGGTCATTCAAAAGTTGAAGTTTCTAAATTTTGAAACTTCGACTCATCTGCAGTTCACTTCTCCATATCTCACATCAAGATTGTCCCAGATCTTAGATCTTGAGAAAATAAAGTCCTCCAAACCCCCCAAGCATGACCCACACAGCTAACTCTTCCAGCCAGCATTCGAAAGAGGTATAAGGGCACTAAATGGTAACAGAAAAAAATACAAAAAGGTTAAATAAAAAAAGAAAGATATTCTATTCAAAAAGAAAGATATTCTTTTCAAAGATATTCTATTCAAACACTTAAGTTATATTGGTGATAATTTCTAAATTACAACTCAGCTGTTTGTTTGAAGACCATTTTGAAACATTTTGACTTCCAATTAAGCCTGATGTTAATTTAATCAACAATCCCTGGTGATTTCTGATGAATTTTCATGAGCTGCAATTCCAAAATGACTCAAAAGCACAAACACCAGTGAATAGAACATTAGAAATCATCAGATGTGACGCATGACTTCTCCTTGAATGCCTTGTACAATTTCTGTTGTGGCCCTGTGAGTCTTGTTCAAATCTGAGTGAATTAGAATTTCTAGGGGTCCACTGTGTTCAGTCAAACCGATGTGTTCTTCACCCCCTGTCTATACCTTGGGGGTAAACTCAATTTCCTAAATCTGACCAGCAACGTTCTTTTAAATCAGGTCCCGATTTCTCTCCTAGAAAGTTTTTTATGCCCACACTGAAATTTTCACCATCTCCCGCAGCCAAAAATCACCTTCTCTAGAAAAGCCTGTTGAAACTCTCTGAAATGCATTTCATCTTTTCCTCTTCAGAGCCACCACAGCAGTGAGGACCTACATCTGTCTTGCACTTTTAAATTTGTATCGGTTTATCCCTCTACACGAGTTATTCTAGTCTCATCCATATCAGTCAAACTGGTCTGGATTGTCTGACTGTAGGAGAACCTCCAGTATTTCCAAGTCTAAGAATGAGTACATCCCAATGATTAAGAGAAGTTTCTCTACTATACATAGTAGCAAAGTACTTCTGGTAGAGAGTTGATCAGAAAAATAGTTAAGGAATAGAGAAATTTTTTAGTGTGAATAGTGAAAGAATGTCAAAATACTACCAAAGAGAAAAGCTCCCAAGAAAGAAAAGGTGCCCTGAACACCCAGTCCACGTTATTGTAAAAGAAAGTTGAGGGTCTCATAGGAAAAAGTGGGGACTCTGGCTTTCACAAACGGAGATTTATGATGAACCAAAGAAGTAGCTGAGGCAGTCTGGGTTGATAGCTGAATTCCCTAGAGAATATGTTATTATCCCACCAGCTAGTCAAGGCTAGAGATTAAAATATTTATAAAACTAGTTAACTTCAAAGAGCTACATTTTACTAAATTTGAAAGACAGGGCTGAGGATGCAGTAATACACTTTATTTGTTTGAGTTCTTACACACTGTCAGCTAAGCAGAGGTCTACAGCGCCCAAGTGTCAGAAACAGTGGTTAAGAATGAAATCTCAAGGTGATTTTTCAGGGCCCCAAGGGAATGCTGAAACTCACAAATTGAATAAAGAGTATTTTTCAAATTAGGCTAAGCTCATTTTAACCTATTCCACAATTTCATCAAGCTATTCTTTATAGCTTTAAAGGTTTTGTCAATGTTTTTACATCTACAGCAGTTTTTTTTTGGGGAAAAAAAAAGCAGAACAATCAATAGCTGTTGTACCACACACATTATACCATTAAACATCTTACTTGGCAGCTACTGACACAAAATGATTCAAAGGATAAAAATAATTATTTTTCTATACCTCAAGTGTTCCGAAGTCAACTCCACTACCTTAGTCACTTCCCAAGGAGTTTCTAAGAAAGTTCTTAGATTTTGTTGTAATTTTTCATATTTAAAACAACCAACTTAGGTCAATAAGAGTCAGGTTGGGGTTCCAGAGCTGTCTCTGTATTTCCCAGGGCCTCGTACCACCCCTTGGTGGTTCGCTAGCTACCAGTCCCATTAGCATGCAGCGGCATGGCTCTACCAGTCATCGCTTTTCCCCTCCCCATTCATGTCTCTAAAGAACCACGCCAATATTCTATGCCCATCGATGGCAAGTGTCAAAGACTTAAGTAAGGTAAGCCACTTACTAAAGACTTACCAAAAAAATCTAGAATTAATAACCACTTATAAGTGATGAAGTCCTCACTTGGGGAGAGCTGACAAAATTGACTTGTGCCCTATGGAAAGCAGGCTAATACAACTGCATGCCCTTTCTTTCCCTTCCTGGCTCATAAAGAACACTCCAGAGCCCCTTTTCATATACACAAGTGCACAACAAAGATAATCTTTCTTGCATACTAATCAGACAGAGAATGTAAAAAGCACTGCTTTCTTATTTTTAATAAGGGTAATTAAATTCTATCCTTCCCCCTTTGCACAGAACCTCTTTGAATGAACTTTCTTCATTAAATTTTCATGAGAAACATCACACTTGTAACAGATTCAAATAGCTGGGGCAGTTACATGTTGACAGTTGTGGCTTCTTTCCAATTTGACTGTCAGGTATTTGGCAATAAAACTCAGTATTCAACATAAAACAAACTGTGGAAATAATGAAATATCTAATTGGAATGCTTATCTCGGTGGGTATAGTTTAGAAGATGTTAATTGCTTTTTTCTTTCACCCTCTACATTTATTAGTGATTTATATAAAACTGCCTAGGCCATTTGATGATATCAATTTTGATAGCTCATCAAATGTTTGGTACTGGGGTCTTGGGGGGGGGAAGCAATACCCTTTATACCTTAACCATATAAGCTTTTATAGGAAAAAGTAGCTATCAAAAATTAACAAATTATCAATATGTTAGTAGCTTTAAACTTGTACATGAGGTGAGAAAAAACATTTTGTCCTATTCATTAATGTGCTCATTAAGCTTTAAAGTGCCTTACTTATCACTGTTCCATATTAATATTCAATCATGCAGAATTAGCTATTAATTCATCAACAATTTAAATCAGACTTGACCTTCACAAAGCCATTTGGTCTGTCATTTTGAGAGGCCATTAAAGGGCATATTACTACATACTTGTGCTTAGTGAATCATAGAAGTCATACATATTTTGTTTGGAATGGCAGCTATAATATGCCTGGAAATATAGCGCATTCTTTAAATCTGTTTGGTGTCTTCATGAAATGTGCTGATATGAAATGTACAATTCCATTAAAGAAAGAAAAAAATGAATGTCAGCGTTTTCCAGAGTTAACATCCTATTGCTGTAGAACTTCCGGGAATGACCTCTGACCTATCTAGGACTTGAATGTTTGGGGAAATAGTCTGACATGGTTTTGTCGGGAGTCATGCTTTAGATATCCGTGAACGATCAATAGCTTTTACATAGTTTTTTCAGTAAAACTAATTTCATTGTTCATCCATAAACAATTTAATGATGCTTTCGCTTCCACTCCAATTGTGTAAACCCCGGACCTCACTTGTGTGATAAGACACTATAAAATTAAACTGCTGGCTAAGGCCTCCTTCCAAGGTGGCCCCAAGTTCTTCCTGCCTAATCTTGCTAGGACTCCAAGTGAATACAACCAGGGTGGTAGCTTTGCCTCTGCTCCCAAATGACCCATAGAAGTTTTCTATTAAGAACTGTTTGTCATTGTCCCACACCCTCAATTTTTCAGATTTACAGCAAAAATTTTTTTGAAGAATCATGTCAATTACATCAAGAGCATGCATTTCTAAAAAGCAGCAAAAAAGATCTGGCAAGTAGACCTGATCATGTAGATATTAGTGACAATATAGAGAGCTGCCATTCTCACACCAAACTGACAGACAATAAAGCAAAATCAGAATCTAGAGAAAGAATGAGCTGTTTATTCTCCCCTCCCCTTAGAAAACTTATTCCTTTCGATCACTTTTCTATCAAACAGTTCACAGTGGCTCCTCTTTAAAAGTTCTCACCTTATGTTCTTTATAAATCTCTATTACAGTCCATGAGTACACTTGAATGCATAAACCCATGGAAGGCGGGGGGGCTCTATGTTATTTACTTTCTAACCACCAGAGTGTTCACACACCTGCAATGAGACACGTAAAGGGAATCATGGCGAACATTTCAGTGCTCACGCATATGTCATCTTTCAGCTCCTACTGTGCTTATTTAATGCCACTAATTTAAACAGTTAATCATTCTTTGTTTTATGGCTAGAAATTTGGCCTCTCCAATTTGAATGTAAGTCTAAGAGGCAAAAGCTATCATATAACCTCTTTCCATTTTTAAAAAGTGTCTTTAAGTATTAGACTTACAGTCTTACAAAAATAGGTGTTAATAACCATTTTCTTTATTTTTATACTCCTATGCTTTATTTAACTAGATGACAGTTTTCATCAATTGAGATATATGATTTATACTTGGTTCCTTCTTTAATTTGGTGCAGATGCTACACTAAAAACGTAAAATTCAGTTTCTGCCTTTCTTACTTTACAGGAAGGCTTCTCTGATACATTGGTTTTAAGTTCCTGCAAGTCAAAAATGCAACCACATAATGAAAACCTGACATGAAAGCACAATGAAATTGAAAAGAACACAATAGAATATGGATCTATTCTCTGCTACCCCATCTTTAGAATACTGTGATGGAATTCTCCATGTCTGAACCCAAATGAATCACTCAGTTACATACTGAGGCAAACACTCTGGGTCTTCTCTCACTGACAGGAGCAAAGATTTTTCAGTGGCTGGATATCTTAAAGCTTTAGGTATTTGCTATGTAACCTAATGAAAGCAGAAAAGGTTTGTTTCTTTGTTTTCTTAAGGATGAAGGGACTAAGGGAAATTTTCTTTAACATAAAAAAGTCAAAATGTTAGGTGGATGATATGAAGAATATTTTCTTAAATAAAAGTGTTAGACCTTCTAAATATACTAAAAGGCAATAATATATTGTGCTTTTGGAGGAACAGTACTAATCTATGCAACAAAGAGTCAGTGTGTTTTATATCTAGTAAAATGTGAAAATTTTCCTAAAAAACTTAAATATATAGGTCTAAAGATGGTTAAATTATATAGTATTTTTATGTTTATGAAAATTTCATTATGTTAAAAGAAAAAGAGCCTTTAAACTATTACTTTTAAACATCTACGGGACAGTGAATAAATGGTACCGCTGGTTCTATAGATATTTATTGAAGAACTCTCTTGTGCCAGCCCTGGGCCATACGCTGGGTACGAAGTAATCTGGAGAATCTTCAGGTTGTGATGAATTGAATCTGCATGGTAACTGGATTCTTAGTGAGTGAGAATAGTACCCGGCTCACAGACAGGAGGACTGAATGAGGCAATGAATTAAAATGTGCCTGGCACTAGTGCCTGGCATCCAGTGAGGTATTTACTTATTCCATCCCAAGCTCCCACAATAGATTTAAATAGAATAGAGGCATATGACTCTAAGGCATGGTATAACAAAAGCCGCAGCAATAAACTGCAAATGGGAAAATACTGTATGCAAGTAATAAAAAACAGGGATTATCTAAACATGCAAGTGAATTTAAAGGGTAGTCTCTTGTCAAGTAACCTCTTCAGAGCTCACAAATGTCCTCATTTCTCTCTCCGAACAAGGTTTTTAGGCATTTTGATTGATCTACAGCATAAAAAGTATATCTATATTGTCATGTGACTTGTTTCCAAAAGTGAACTTTGAAAATAGCTCTAAATATTTGGAACAGAAGAGCTTTGTTGCAAATGACTGAAAACAGTAAAGCATTTGGGCCTTATGAGGGTTCCTTGAGAGGTAGGTGAGGGTGGCATCATTTTCTGTAAAAATTATAGCTTTCTGCAGATGGAAAACAGACTCAGCAAAATTAAGTATTTGTTTTAGGTCACACATATAGCAAAAATAAAAAAAATCTTTTAACACCAGATTTGTTGTATGTTTATTTCATCATGTTTCCTCTACTCCAGTGGCTGTCCTTTGAATAACACTTTATTTATTCATTGGAGAGAGAAAAACACTGATTTATTGTTCCACTTATTATGCATTCATTGGTTGATTCACTTATGTGCCCTGACCGGGGACTGAACCTGCAATCTTGATGTATCAGGATGACGTTCTAACCAACTGAGCTACCCACCCAGGGCCTGAATAAATAGAACTCTTAATTGAAGTCAACCCATAATAGAAGGCACAACAAAAATAATTTGAGCATTTAATTAATTTTTTTATATTTTAAGTTGGAAGAACTCGAGACTAAAGTTCCATGGAGATAATAATAATTTTAAAACACTTCTATATTTAAAAAATCCAATGTCTGATACATATCAATGGGCTCATTTGTTTAGAGTTGGTTCCGGGTAGAGACAGAATTCTACCACGTGTGCTAACCAATCAAATGTGGGTGAAAAATGTGTGAAAAGAGAGGGTGTGAAAAGAGAGGGTGTAAAAGGATGCAAAATATCAAATAATTTCCCTAGGAAATTCAAGTTCAGCGCTATATTTATGTTTTTAACCTTCTGTGATTTCTAATTACTTATCTAGGAAGGACTATAAATGGCGGTGCTTCTGCTTTGAGCAGACATCAAAATAGAGCACACAGACCAGAGCAGGAGACACAAGTAGACTCAGTATATGAACTCTATGACCTTAGCCCACACAGGGGTAGGACCAGCAATGACTACCGCAAAGAGCCGGGAGTAAGGCTGGGATGGGAAGGGAGTAAAAGAAAGAATACTGTAGTTGAAAAATAATTTAAAACTAAATTTAAAAAATAAAATAAAAAAATAAAAATAAAAAGACAGATCAGTGTCTCAGAGGCAGATGGCCAAGGGGCTGCTGGTTGGAATATACTGCTTTGCTGATGAGCAAATGAGTTTTCAAGACATTATCTTTAAGAATAAACCGCACTATCAAAGTATAATCAAGGGCCATTTCTTTCCAGAATAGAGTCCCTGAAGGGGGAGTGGGAATGGAGAACATGTGTCAGTCTTTCCTTAAAGAAAACAGTGTAAGTAAAGCCCTTATTTTCACCATTCCAGATGGCAGCAGGGTGTCATTGTACTGTTTTGACATCATGACCATATTATTCAAAATCAATGTCCCTGCAAGTGAATGACTTAAAGGACTTAACAGAAGAATAAAAAGAAATAAAAGCTAAATCAGTGTTTTCTGGCAAAGTTTGTCTCTGGGCTATTACCAAAATGATATTCCTATTTGTAAAATTGAAAAAAGTATATATAAAGTAGTTTCTAATTTTAAGTCGAAGGCTACTCAAAGTTAGAAGGAAAATATCTAACACAGGAGAAAACTGTTAATAAATGATATTTTAAATGGCATATTTAATAAATAAAAAATCTGGCCGCCAAAAAGTAATTATGAACCAGACACAATGACTTTTTAGTCCCAGATCCTCTTCATACGTTATTAGGTACAGACAGTACGCTCGGGTTAATATGGCCATCCATCAATCAGAGGAGCTTTTAGTTCAGAATGGAATTAGGTGTCTCTTAAGGGCAGTTACTGGGTACAAGAGTCTCCGAAGATTCCTCCTAGAATTATATGCCATGCAAGAATAGAAAATTGGAAATTGACACACTGATAGGAGCTTCATTAGCAGCTACTAAATATTCTGCATACTAACTAGATAACCACGGAGTATTCCAGAGCGAAGCTATATTTTCTGAAATATTCTTCACATGTTGAGGAGGCACCCTTGGCACGGAATGAAGCAGACTTGTTTAGAAGCAATGTATGCAAATTACACCACCAACCAGGAAGTAATGTCCACACAGCAGAACACAAATCCAGTTAGATTTCGCTACCACTTGTGTGAATGTGGTGGATGCAATTTCGCATGGCAGTAGCTCAGTTAAACCTCTTTGTTATGGGTGCTTTGCCTTAGCCAATGATCACACTCTTTGTGAATCAAAATTAGACAAATGCAAGGTGGTGGGGGGGAAGTACCCTCTCCTACCTAAAAACACTATTCAGACTTGAATAATTAAGTACTGTGAATACTTATGCTTTTATTCTCTCCTCAGAAATGCAAATCTCATTAAGATAACAAAAATCCAATAATAATCCACTTTCAAAACCCTGCTCTCTATTATTTTTATGAAAAAGCAGGTGTCATGGTACTCTGTACATCATCCAAATTTTTGTCTTATTTTGAATATTGAAATTAACTTTAAATAAATTTATATTTAAATCATAATACGACTTTTTAAGAAAAAAAATAAAAACAAAAACGTACAATGAAGCTAAAGTTCAAAAATTAAATTCCTATGTTCTCAGAAAGAGACAAAAGCAGAAAACAGTAAACACAGAAAGAGAACTGGGGCTGGCCCTGCCTCTGCTGTTTTAGGGGTTCTCCTTTCAGAACCCCTAAAAGTTAGTGGTTCTAATGAACTCAAGCCAAAGAGGGCCAAGAGGACATTCATCCTGGCTGCTTCACTCTATTATGGTGAATGTAAATAAGAATAAAAAATTTAAGCCATCTAATGTTATAGAAAACAAAAAACTAGAATGGCCTATATGGTGAACTGCCATAGGTATTGGTATGCAGTCATTTTTTTTTTAAGATTTATTTTTAGAGAGACGGAAAGGGAAGGAGAGAGGGAGAGAAACATCAGTGTGTGGTTGCCTCCCATGTGTTTGCAAACATGTGTGCATGTCCCCAAATTTATGGTGAATCCTAGGGCCTCATGTGACGGCAGGGCATAGGACTGGGGCCTTAGGAAGACGACCAGGTCATGAGGAGGGAGCCCTTATGAATGGGACTCCTGTCCCTATAAAAGTGGCCCCAGAGAGATCTCTCACCCCTTCCATGTAAAGGACACATTCGAAAGAGGGTTGTCTGTGAGTCAGGAGGCAGACCCTCACCAGACAACAAAAGTGCCAGTGCCTTGATCCTGGACTTCCCAACCTCCAGAACTACGAGCAATAAATTGTTGTTGTTTATAAGCCACTAAGTCTATGGTATTTTGTTGCAGCAGCCTGCACAGGCTAAGACAATATTACTGCCACAGGTCCTAATCTACATAGCATCATGAGTAAACATTAGCAAAACATCTCAAATGAGAACAGTTTTATAAAATAACAGCCATGTTATGTTCAAAATGATCAAGATGAACAATGTCCAACAAAGACTGGAGAAATACCAGATTGAAAACTAAGGGCCAAGTCTAATCCCGAACCTCTGAGGACAGGGAGAGAAACTCTGATAGGGACAAGTGGTAAAACCCAATGGGACAAGTGCTGAAACGTGGTCAGAGGCGAATGTGGTGTGAGGATCACACACTATGATGCATTAGTGTTTACTTCCTGCCGTGGGTGACCGCATTATAGGTAGGTAGGAGAATGTCCCTGTTCGGAGGCAACATACTATTTGAGGGAGACCATGTGATCCATTTTCTTTCAAAGAGCTGAGAAAAACCAGTTCTTTGTACTGTAATTTCCACTTTTCTTATAAGACTGGGATTGTTTCAAAATTTAAAATCATTTGTAAGTCATTACTTTATATTATCGTAAATAAATGAGACTATAAAAATCTCTAGATTACCTTATTAATAACTAAGTTGTACAAGAGTTATTCCCAAAGCTTTTGGTTAGCTGGATATACTTAGGTATTTTTGTTCTGACTAAAAAATATTCCCCCAAATGCACTTCCTCTGAGATGCTATCAGTGATTCGTACTATTGGTGATAATACCATAAAACTGTTAGATCTGAAAAAAATAAATTCTTATAAAATTAAGACTTACAAATATTTAATCATCAAACCCGAATGATGAACAAAAGTAAGCAATACATCAAGAGCAAGGCTCAAGCTCATGAAAATAAAGTATAAAGAGATCGGTACTCCAAAAAATTTACATTCACAATTTTTGTTTAGAGACGTACAAACGTGAAACTGACAGACCCCTTATTTTCTCTCTCTGCATCTGGTAAAGTTTAAAAGACAAAAATGAACGTTTTGATGAGCTCCCTTACAATTAAAATATCATCGACTTAAGACCCAGAATAATTTCAGGAATCTAAGTACTGGTTCCTAACACATGCTTTTGAAATTTCTCAGGAGAAATCCACCCTCCCCTCTAGCTTTTCAGTTCTCCTCCCAAGCCCAGAACACAGTAAATGAAATGCTTGTTATCCCGTGTTCTTTAATTGTTTATGAGAGTGGGAACAAGAGAAGCAAGCACAGAAACAAAGTGACTCACACCTGACTAAAGAGTTTTTTGGATGAGAACATCACACCATTTTAATCCATCCCATAGCATTTCTCAGAGTTTGAAAGGCAAACTCTGGTGGTTGTTTGTTTTACTGGAAGGAAGAAGACCGATTCTGAAAACAGAGGTAATAACAATTTTCTCCAGGAGAAATAATAAAGATCAAATCTGAAAACACCAAATATCATATGTAAATTATTTCACTGTATAGAATAAAAAAGTACAAGAGCATGAAAATAAACCTCTAACCAGAACTTAGGTTTCAAGAATGTATTACCCATGGAGGTAGGTCAATTTCCCCTAAATACAAATAATTTTCTTCTTATATGACAAAAGTGAACCTAAATTTTAATACCAAAGAATTACCAAATGGGACTTACTTATATTAGTCAGTGTATGAGACTTTTTCTTAAAAGTCTTTGGAATCACAAGCAGTCAATTTATGAAACTATACGAAAGAAACATAACTGTGATTTGTTTCTTTTTCAATTTTTGAAGTCTCTCTTTCTATAAGTTTACTTTTAAAATGCCTTATTTCAATGAAAATATGGGGTAGAAATTTATACAGTATGTTTTAATATATCAAAATATTAATATGGGACCCACCGGGAGGTCAGACATCTAGAAAATAACCAGGCAGAGTAAAAACTACCAAAAATACCTGAAATCAGCACTCAAAATTATATACACGCATAAATCTCTTATCCTTTGCTGCTAAAGGGATACCAGTCCTTTACATGTAAAACTCTAAAGCCTTGACTTTATTTAATGGTAGCATAAATTCAGCAAATCAGAAAAAAAAATTAGCCAAAGCCTGAGGGAAGTACATCAAGGACTGTGGTCTATTTCCTAGAAGCAACCATAAGGTAAAGAGGAGTTGTAAAAGGAGAGGTAAATGTGTGTATTAGGAGGGCATGTTGCTCATCAAAGTGTCATTTTCAAGAAACACCCTTTCAGCTACAGTGTGAAAAATATACTGATGCAGAAAAAAACAGGGCCGGGGAGACAGGGAGGCCATTGGAGACGACTGTGTTAGCCCAGTGGCAAAGTGAGGGTAAATTCTGACCAGGAAAGTGGTAAAGCAGATGAGAAGTTGAGAGTTGAGGATTTTTTTTTTAAATTTCAGCTTTATTGAGATATAATCAACAGTAAAATAGATAGTCAAAGTATACATCATGGAGATGACTTCATATACGTATATACTGTGAAAGTTGAAAATAACTTCCAGGTCAAATTTATAGAGCCTGGAGGTATTCAGAAAATAGGGAATGAGGGAGGGTTACCAAGGCTGGTTTTCTAACACCATGTGATGGATTTGTGTAACATATTTCCAGTCATGCCTTCCCCTAGGGAACAATGACATACATTTGGGGTACCTACAGCACAGATGCCATGAGCTCTGGAAGGCTGCGCTGTTTGTCTTTGCCTTGCTAGAGCAGCTGCCCCCAGGGTGCAGCATGGCACCAAGTACAAAGTAACTACATGCCAAGTGAATACTGACCCACCTTTACCTTCAGGAACTGAAGGAAGGGTTGGACTATTAGCGCATTTTTGCTTCCTTATGTGCTTTGTCTCAGCGTGAATGCAAGAAAGGACTGCCTCTGTCTATACACATGTGAGCCCAGCACTCTGACTCTGGATGTGCCAAGGTTCCCTGAGCATCAGTCTAGAATAAGATGGAGATGCCTTTGGATTTAACCATTTTCCCCAACACCAGCTCAATTCCTGTAATCTGAAGAAAGTGGGCATGGCTGAATAGTTTCCCTTTAGCCAGAGAAGAGCATCACAGTCCATGGCCTCCTGAATAAAAGGGAGATCATCTGAGCTGGACTCCTATGAAGACATTAAAAATCTCTTTAAAGATAACTTGTGGCTGCTGCATTTAAATGTGCTACATGACAATTAAACAGACACAAGGTTCCAATGACAAGGTATTCATAAGCGACACAACAGACCTTTTTCTTACATGTGGAAAACAACCCAGAGTTGTTCATTTTCATTTAGTTGCATTAGACTGACATATTGTTATAAATTTAGGAAACATACAATCTCTAATTCTTAACAAAATGACAGCAACCTGACAGGCGAAACAATTATAGTATCTCAGCCTTGAATTCACTGGCACAGGGAGCCAACGTACCCCACAGCCCTCCCCACAGCACCAGCGGAGTTTGCACATGGACTGCAAGACCCAGGCTGCTCCAGCTGCCCAGTGATCACGGCTTTGAGGTTGCCGAGTGACGTGCACATTATAAAAGGCATGGACAATGCGCATTTCAGCCACTGACCCCTAAAGTAACTCATGCTACGTAGGTCTTGATTGTTATAAAGACAAAATAATGTGCAATACAGCTTTGCAAAATATACATGACAGGTTTCGTGGCAAACTCTAATCAAGCAGCCCAATTTTACAGGTTTTCAGGAACTAACTCGGAGGAACAGAAAATGTAATAAAAAATGTTTACCCGTTGAAAAAAAGTCATTTTCAATTTAGTTTTTTCTGTCACAGCCTCTCCCCCTTCCATGCTGGGAAGACTTTGGCTGCAAACCTGTAGACTCCTGTGCCCACGTATCACGTGAACTTAGCTGTCTGAATCCTGACAGATCTGCTTTTTGGGCAACGGCAGCCAAATCACTCAAGAAAGCTAATCTTTCCCTTTTGGTGATTTTTCAATATGATGTTCGGGTATGCGTACAAACTCCTCCTAAAGCCTGGCTACTGTACTTTCCTGAAACACGGGGAGTGGGATTCTGGAAAAAAAAATCTTCCTGGGATATCAAATTTCCTGACAAATTTTTAATATGATAGAGATTTAAGAATATTCCAGCACCTACTTTCATATCTCTAAAAGTTTCTGTTGTCATTTGTGAGATGAAAAATTGCAGTGGGAGATTCAGAACTACGTTGGCTAGCTCTCATCTCTTTTTTACTCCCAGACATAATTTCTTCCTTTATATATGAATCCATTTCCTGGCAGAAAGAATAGTATTTGTCTTTGTACTTAAACTCTACCCGTCAAGAAGCCTACTGCTTTGTACAGACATATGGTGACACGTTCTAATCACTTCACTTTCAGTTATTCTATCGAACCCGGGACAGAGGGCATCAGGGGTGTATGGGCCCCAGTGTCCCTACTGTGTTTATGACTAAATCTCTTTCCTTTTGGGTTCTTCTTCAAAAGGTGGACATTAAATAAAAAATTTCTCATTAAAATTATTTATGTATTGTTTAACATGAGATAATTCAGAGGGTAACTGCCATTCTGATAAAATATGTATATGACGCTGGACCCTCCATAGACAGAGTAAACTATAATAGATTTCACTGATTATAAAACCACAGTAATTTTTAAGAAGAAATGGTTACGCAGATCAACTAATGTCAAAGCTGTGTTTTTTAGTAGATATTCTGAAGTGTTTAATTATTTTCAGTGACTGAATTTGTATAGACATCATCTTGTTAAGTTACCAAAGTTCATATATTATAAGTGTTTAATCAGTTAAATTTTTATGAAGACTTTTTATTTTAAATTAAATGAATGATATAGATACTCACTTATAAATTTCTTAAAAGATTTTCAGGTTCAGATGCATAGATTAGTAGTTCCTTGATTTCCCACTAACCCTGTTTAAGAAGCGACCCGACACACTTTGCATGCACTAAAGCCAAGATCATGGGTGCCCCCTTAGTCCAGCTCAGTGCAGAGGGTGCCCAGCCTGTCTGAACATGTATCACTATCTTCCTCAGCTTCCTGAAGAATATGTACATGCATGGTCTTAACAAGAATCAATGTTCAAATCTGCAGCTCCACTCACCCAACTGCGCAGTTGTGCTTTTGTCTCTAACCAGCAAGGATCTCAGTCTCAAACTGATGGACAAAACTTATCACAGCTTGGCCAGAGAAGCAATTATTACACATAATTAGCTGAATAATGTAATCTCATCTACTCTTCCACATAATATAAAAGGGATCTTTGGTTAGATGATCAGGAACTAGAATTACTTTCTGCTCTTTACTGGAAAACTAGTTTTACTACATTGTTCTGGAGTATAACTCTCCAGGTCACAATGAGGGACTTTAATAAGCGATTGTCTTATGCATTTAAAGGGAGTTAAACATTATGTAGAAGAGAATTTCTTTACAATAGGTCACTGTCTTCATTCTGAAAAACCAAGGGGTGAATCGTTTTTTTTTTTTTCCTGGTTTCAGTTTCAGGATTAAAAGTTTTCTCAAAATACTTATTTTACAGACATGTGATCCATGTCATAGGTTTACTCTTCCTCATTTTCAGAGCTGGTAGAAGATATAAGGCTAGAACTCTGGTGTACTTCTAGCACGTGCATAGAAAGAAGTCCATGGCATGTGTTCAAACTTCACTCCTAACATCAACTTACCTTACTGCAATGCTTTCTTGTTCCCCCAGTGCAACATTTTATCTCATAATAGTTACCATTCTTTTGTAAATTAATTTTAACTCTCTATGAAGCAAGGTGATAATAGACACAAATATTTAAGTATTGCAGATAAGTTCTTCCAAAATATACAATGAACAAGAGTTGATCTCCAAGATGTCAAGGAACAAACAAACAAACCAATCCATTCTGCCACAAGAGTCTAGGAAAAATGATGAAGTTATGATAAACCAAAGCCAAGGTCATTACAGCAAGCTTCCTAGAGAGAATGGCATGAACACTGATTTGGTGAACACCAACTTGAAGGAACAATGAAAGGAAGAAGAAATGGACAGAAGGAAGAAGAAATGGAGAGAAGGATGAAAAGGCAGAGTAGCTTAAGTGTTGTATTTCTTTTCCAGGTAAATCACTTTAATTAATATATTCAGCCCATAATAAAATAGAATGAATGTACCTTCTATAAGTATATAACATACCTAGAATGTTTGTATAGAGCACATTCTTATATTACTTGAAAAAATTGCATGTGCATGTAACATTAACTAGAAGTATTATTTGTTTAATTTAACAAACATTTGTTAAAGTACCTCTCAGACTCTCTACATCAAACATCAGTTAGCACCTGCAGGGTCCAAGAAAAGTCCCTCAACAGTCCCTCAATGGTATAATGGTGGAAACACGCATGTGAACAGAGGACATCTGTGTAAGAGGCAACTGCTAAGGGAGCACAGAGGGACAAGTAATGAATTTTGCTGGGGGTCGTGAAGCCAGACCTAAAAGCATGAGAAGAATTATGGCAGACAGGAATGTGTTAAGGACTTCAGCTCAGGGAAGAGTATGATCAAGGTGCAGAGATACTAACTACATGGTATATTCAGTGTGAAGTGTGGTCTCTGCCAGGAGGATGGTGTGGGAGAATGTGTTGAAGCATGATGTGGAGATGGTCAGCAAGGTCCAATGTGAGAACCCAGAAGGGTTGTAGGGTTTATTTGGCAGGAAGTATACAGCTTGATATTTTTGAACCAAGAGAGTAAGAGGAAATCTTTCACATTCCAAAATGTAATCTTTATCAAGGGAGTTTAGTGGCCCACAACAAACAGCAAGGTCAGTTTTCAGAAGGTGGCTGCATTCCTTTTAATGCAAGTTAATGATGTGCACGTTTGGATTTGATTCCTGGAAGAGCATGGAAGAGAGGAAGTTAGATACACATTGCAGAAATATTACGAAGATGAAGGAAGTATTCACTTTATTTAAGGGGGAACAACTGTGGTAAAAGTAAGTCTCAAGTTTCTAGTTTCCTTGTCCCTTGGTGAACAGTTGTGAGTAGGCAGATTGGATGATGTCATCTAATAAGAGAGACAGAAAGACCTAGGGAGAACTCGAGATCTGAAATATGGTTTTGAGTATTTTTCACATGACAGTGACAGAATCATGTGGATGGATGAGATGACCCAGGGAAAAATTTACTGTGAGGAGCATATCAGTAATAACCAGATTTAAAGGTTTAGCATGGTAATTTCCTAAAGTAACTCTAATTTGTTTTATGTAGATTGAACTCAGTATACCACTTGGAATACTTTCACATACTTTTCGGTAAATGAAGTAGGCTGTTGACAGATATTCAAGTATTTTTTCCATACAGTGACACCTTTGCTAATTTCTATTAAATTAGAAAATTGATATGAGGAATTACATTTTTAAGGGTTGCAGACCTTAAACACAGATAAAAATGTGTGCATATTTATTTCCCTTGTAAGGAGGGGCATATGGGAACACAACACAAATTCTGACACAGTAGATGAAGTAAAATAAGTAAAAAAAATAAATCTAAAAGGAAATTATTTAAATAGTATAAAATCATTGAAATTATAAATTATCCAGAGAAGAAAAAGAGAAAACTCCAGTGTTAACTTAGGATATCAAGCCAACTGTCTTTTTATTTTTTATTTTTAGTTTTTAAAATTTTATTTAGTTATTTTTCAAGTACAATGTTCTATTTCTCCCATCCCAGCCCACCCCTCCCCCAGGCACCCCACCTCCCTCCCATTTCCACCCCCCTTAGTTATTGTCCCTGTGTCCTTTATACTTGTTCCTCCAAATCCCTCCCCTTTTTTTCCCTTTAAATTCCCTCTCCTCTCCCCCCTGGTCACTGTCCCCTGTTCTCTATTTCAGTGTCTTTGTTTTTATTTTGCTTGCTCGTTTGTTTTGTTGTTTAGCTTCCTGTTAAAGGTGAGATCATATGGTATTTGTCTTTCAACACCTGGCTTATTTGTCTTTTATTTTTTAAAATGATTCCTGAAGAAGGATGCCCTTCTCATCTCTTGCTTCAGGCTATGTAATCATGCAAAGTAGGTGTCAATGTTTCAAACACGTCCACTTGCTTTATCTATACCCAGATCTCCATTCATATACTAATTCCATGTGAAACATCTGAAAAGATATTTAAAAGGACCATCCAAGTTAATTTAGGAGTGCAAGACTAATACAAACACCATTGATTCACCTGAACAAAAACAAGCTCAAAGCAAAAACCCTAACAGGGAATCATTCAGAGCTGATGGAAATGGATGGCCTCTCCACTTTTTATTATATATCCAGAATTTTGAAATATTGAAGGCTTAATCTATGTTGCTAAAAAATAATTATCTGTAGACAAAATTGTGTTTTTCATGTTCTACAGGCTTATATATTATTCTGGCATTTAAAACAATAGGCCTATATTCCCAAACACATATTTTCAGAGAGGCCTACACTTCAATATACCATTTTGGCACATGCAGTTTACACGCATATGGTAAATATGCATGTAAACTGCATATTTCCACATTTGAAGAGCTGCAGTAAATAGTGCAATGCATGTATGGTGCTCAATAGTACATATGCCATACAATACGTATTTACCATTACTCCTGCCATGCTGTATGAGGTGAAAAGGAAAGCAAAAATATACTCTACATTCTGTATAAATAGTGGCTCTCAAAACGTATTTTAAGTCCAACTACATTTCAGTTGGCTAAAGACCTATTTGACCATCTATCCGCTTGAATGCACACATATGTGTGTTTATACACGAATACATATTCTCCAACACGATTTGTGGTAAAATAGTATTCCATCTGAAAAGACACCATCATTTTAGACAAGTAACTAAAGCCAAATCTTATCAACGAGAAAACCAGAAATAGAATATTATATAACTTACACTATACAAAACACACCCTAGGGTTTCTTGAAGGACGCATGGGCCACCATGGTCTGAAGAGCTGACACTGAGAGTTCCTTATAAGGACACCCAAGGCATTTATATCTAGTGCTCAACTGTTCTGCAAATTTAGCCCTTAGTCGAGTCATTTAAACTAGAGAATTAGGGAAGCAGCAGCACCTGAGTAGAGTATGAAAAGAATATTTCTTCCGTGTGCTTGCCTTTGAAAGCGAGCTTATTCTGTAGCTGCCATAACAATTATTCACCACAACTGACAGCAAATATCAATTCTGCCTAGAAAGTAAGGTTGAATAAACTTTACTCCTGGCATGTCTTTAATACGTGGATGGAAAAGCTCCTCTAAAAGCACCAGTAAGACTGTAACTCGAGCATGGTTTTTGCTCAGCAGAGATCTTATTCCCTTTGAACATTCTCTTGTCTTTCTTTCCTAATTATTCCAAAAGGTTCATTTCCAATGACTGGTAATCTCTTTCTTAATTGATCTTAACTTCCTCATGATTAATAAAAACATTTTGTCATTACCCTTTTTCACAATCTAGAAGCCACATAAGGAAATGTCTCCTTTATGTGATTATTCTCCATCAAGTGCCTCTCAAGTTTTTACAATTTGACTCACTGAATTCCATCCCTATCTCTTCCATGTCACATCAATTTCTTGTTTCCAACAATAAAACCCCTCATTATTGTAGATAAGAGAGTGAATGCAGGTCTTTCTTTTCTTTTTCCACACTTTTCCATTAAAAATAAACAAACAACAACAAAAAACAAATATTAGTGATTCCTAAAAAATTAACAAAGATTCAAGACTGACAATTATTCAGCAACCTGAAGGACTGGTCATTATTAATGGCTTCACATTCCAACTCATGTGGGAGGATTTGACCATTTTCAATCAGTTCACTATGAAGGAAAATCACTATCCGGCATTCCCTGAAAATCACTAACAACATCTCTACAGAATTTGTGTGCATAATTCAATTTCCCTAGCATAATGAATATCCCCAAAAAGTTGACTTTGAGTGCCACTCAAAGCAATGATTCTTTACTGGGAACAAACATGCACAGGCTTCATTGAAGCACTATCAGCAGAATCAAGCCCTAGAACAGATTAAACCATGAATGGGATCCAGCCAGCCTGTTCCAAATAAAGAGAAAATCATGGGTTGAACTAAGCAAAGAAGTATAAAAAATTATGCATATTGGGATATGGGTAGAACTTCTCTGATTGTATTTCAGTTGTAGCTAAGACCTAAACTGAAGACTAGTGGTAATACCAACCTCTCCCCACTACTTATTTTAAAACACACTGTCAACAAACTGGTCTGACAGGTGATGGAAACAGACACCTCCTGGCAAAGCTTCTAAGAGATGACAGAACTGACCTATTACTAATAATGATACCCAAGGAATCCCACATCCTGTCCCTTGGGCCAAACCCTGATCTCTAGAGGACAGGAAGAGAAAGAAAAGTCAATAGATAGAAAGTACAGAGTTCTTCCTCTCAGGGAGAACTGTGGTATAGTTTGGGGTATCTGCTTGAATGGGAAAATGGTAGCAGGTTTCTCTTCTTGCTGTTGGCATCGACCAGCAAAAGCTAGTTTGAGTGAATGCTGCTTGTGTTCTTTGGGTTTGGTAGCCACTTTACTCCCAGAGTGCTGAGAAAAGAAGTCCCACTCAAGTGTCTGGAAAGCAGATGGAGGTATTCCTACCAACCCATGTCCCTGTACTCCTCAGAGGTTGGAGACAAGGTCCTGGGGCGTTCTTGTAACTTCAGGAGAAGAGTTATGACACTAAAGAGTGGGCCAAGCCACAAGACTCCCAGCTATAGAAGGGGCTGGGTAGTATGCACAATGGCAGGGATTGCATGCGTAAGACTATCCTGCCCTGAAAAGGTCAAGTGCACTGTTGGAGACAAGAGCAAACCAAACACGAACACAAGAATAGTTAGCCCTTCATTTGCCCTCCACAGTACATAGAAAATGGCTATAAATCTCAATCAGATTTGGCCACATGACCTGCTTTAGACAGTGTGACACTAGTAAATGTGATGTGGACACTTGGCATGTCATTGGACACTGGGGCTGCTCTTGTGAACCTTACAACCACCACTCTGGAAAAAAAAAGAAAAAAAAAACCTTCCAGAGATGTGTGGTCTAATTGCCTCTCTTCACCACAGACAATAGTCTGCCAACCTCCAGATACGTGAATGAGCATATTCCACCATTATCCAGCCATCAGCTCCTCGGCTACATGACCACAGATGCATGAGAGAGCTGGTATGTGTTACTCAAGCTGGCCCAGACTAGAATAACTGCCCAACTGAGCCACATAATTTGAAGAATTGTTAGAATGGTTGCCATGTGAATCTTCTTGTAACCAAGAGTTGGGCAAAACACAAATAGCTTGCTTTACAAGATTTAGTATGTCTTTCTACAAATATCAACTGAACTCTGATCCTCAATCAACTTAAAAAAGCTACAGTTGTTTTTCTTAAGCTGTTTCTTTACAAAAATAACAGAAGGCAAAAAGTAAACTATAACTACAAGAAAGCCCTCTAGGGAAGCAGAAAATAGTCTCTGTGGAGTAGCTCTAACTTTGAACGTTTGGGACAACCTGAACAATGGGCCTAAATCACCTTGTGTGGTACAAAAACAAGCAGCATATCACTTTGTTTTAACTTGTTTTCTGGAGGGTTAAACAGATGAAGCACATTAATTCCATTCTAAATTATCTCAATACTTCATTTATCAACCATTTGCTAGGCTCATACTCTACACGAACCATTGACCTGCCTACAAGGAGAAAATGGTGATAAGTAAGACGGAGATTTAGAAAAGACATGGGAGGGGGAACCGAGTATACCTTTAGGACAGGCACAAGGCTGGTCATTGTAAAATGTATGATCTCTTCTGATGGCCACAAAACCCTGTAAGATTCCTCATTCTTATGATGTATTCACAGGCTCAGAGAAAGTACATAACTGTTGTAATAATGTGTGACCTTGTTGTTAGCCTGACAATTCTCAATCAAGTGAAAAGCCTCAGTTAAAGAGATGAGGCATATACTCTACAAGAAAGATGCAGGAGGAAATACAGCGGGAAATAGGGAAAAAGATCACAGATTACAGCCCAAAAGGGGAGGATTACAAAAGTACAGCTTCATTAATAGGGAAGATGTTGAGTTACACTTTAAATAATAGAAATAAATCTATTGTTGGAAATGGGATATATTTTTTTGCATTTCTACATCATAGAATTATATGCAGAAAAATTTCAAGTGTAGAAAAATAAAACAGGAAAATAAATTTCTTGTTCATCTTCTAAATATAGTTGTGAATAGCCTGTGGTCAAGGTACTTGAGTTGGGAGGGTACTATGTGCAGGGTACTCAGATACACAAATAGTCTAGAGGAAGAGCAGCAAGTGGTTTGGTTTGACTGGCAAAGAAGACATCAAAGAGCAATGGTGACACCTATTCTTTAAAAACTTGAAATATGGATATTGAGTGATAGGCTAACCAACTGTAACCTTTATTGAGGTGAATTAAATGACTAAGTATACAATGAGATACACTTTTGTAAGGGTTATACTGAAAAATAAAGTTGGTCCTGGGACAGAAATTCATTCATTGTCCAATATATATGTATCTGACCCATTAGATTAAGTACTACAGAGTAGTGATTTTCAGTCTTTTTTATTTCATGGCACACATATTCTGCAGCACACCAAAAACATATTACATTTTTACCAAACTAACAAAAAATAGGTATAATTTGGATTCATTGATACTAGATGGTTATTGTTGTGTTGGCTGCTGTCATTTTTTATTGACAATCTAATGCAAAGAAGGTCAGTGTCCCTGACTAAATAGTCAGGTATTGCATGTATTAAAACTTCACACTGATAAGAATGGCTGCCATAAACATAGCAACACACAGTAAGTGCTGGCAAGGTTGTGGAGAAAAGAGAACACTTGTACAATGTTGGTGGGAAGGCAGACTGGTGCAGCCACTGTGGAAAACAGTATGGAATTTCCTCAGAAAAATAAAAATGGAACTGCCTTTTGACCCAGCAATTCCACTGCTGGGATTATACCCTAAGGATCCTGAATCATCAATTCAAAAGAACCTATGTGCCCCACGTTCACAGCAGCACATTTTACAATAGCCAAGTGCTGGAAGCAACCTAGGTGCCTGTCAGTAAATGAATGGATCAAAAAACTGTGGTACATTTACACAATGGAATTCTATACAGCGGAAAGAAAGAAAAACTCCTACTCTTTGAGACAACATGGATGGAACCACAGAGCATTATGCTGAGTGAAGTAAGCCAGGTGGTGACAAGACCATATCTCACCTCTAAGTGGAACCTAATTAAAAAAAACAACTAATGAGCAAGCAAAATATAGCCAGAGACATTGAAATTAAGAACAAACTGACAGTAACCAAAGGGAAGGAGGGAGGGAGATGTTGGAGCAAAGAAGGGAAAGGCTCATAAAGGAACATGTATAAAGGACCCATGGACAAAGCCAAAGTGGGGAAGGATTGAGGGTGGGATGGGGGAAAATGACAGCAGGAAAGTGGAGGCAACAGTACTTGAACAATAATAAAAAATTAAAAAATTAAATAAACAGTAAATAAGTAAATAAAATATTCTTGTGGCACGTGGGTTGAAAATTGCTGCTATAGAGGTACCAAAGAAATACATGAAGCACATTTAAGTTCACATACTTCGTAACACACCAACATATTGGTGTGTTTCCATTCTTTTTTTGAAGTTATTTTTACAGACTTTGTTATGATGAGAGTAAACCTGCTCAGGATCAAAATCCACCATCTTGAAACAGAAGTGTCTGCACCTATAGGTATATGACTTAACTACTGAGAAATCCAATTGCCTAGATGGAGAGGTATATCTATACATAAACAGGTGTGCATAGATCACTGTTCTTTCAAGACAGTAGCTTTCAATTTGCTAAGTCTTGCTATATAAAAAGAACTCCCAGAATAAATACAGATGTTCTCTAAAATCTGAGGCTCAAAGAGAAAAAGAGCAACAAGACTCTTACTCGATAATCTCTTATAGTTGAGTTTTGGCAAGCAGAGGATTAATGTAAAAGATGTTACTATACTTATTTTCAGAAAGATTTTTATTTTAATCCATGTGAACTTCCCTCTGGAGAATTCAATGTGAAATCCTCAATCCAGATTTCTCAGAGGAAGCACTGGCTTTGACTGGCAAGAGTATCATGAGCCTTGCTGCCATCTGGTTAAACATCATCTTCCTTTGGACACCTCCCAAAAGTGGGATTTTATTTCTACTCCAGACACAACTTAGAATGCAGCTTCCAATGCTCAGGAAGAGACAGTGAGGCAGTCAATGAACTGTCAACTTTCTAGAGGCAGAGTCTACACACATAGGGAAGCACCTGGAGAGAGTGCAGACAGGCGAAATGTGGGCAACAAATAACACTGAAAAGCTCGCCACTTGATGAAGGCTAAGGTCCATCCCAGACTTTTTATTGTCACCTTCAGGGCAGCTAGGAAATATAGAAATGGGACAGAGCAGACTCAAATCTGGGAAGACATCTGACACAGAGCAGGGACAGATGGATGTAAAGAATGTGTCCTGGCTGATCTGGAAAGAGCATGCTATCATTTGGGAAAACATCTGGGCGGTTGCATTGTTTTGCAGAAGAAGAGGCAATAATTCCGAGCTTTCTGACCCTGTTTAAGATTTCTGTCATTCTTCCACTACTCTGTCGCTGGGGAAGCTAGAAATGCACTTGAAAGTCACTACAAAATTAATGCCATTTTGTGTGGATATGTCTCGTTTCTCAGTCTGCATTCGACTTTACCACGTGTAGAACAAAGGCCACAACACAGTAGGGCCATGTTGGGTTACTCACTACGGGTCCCAATTGAAATTCTGCTATAAAACACCCAAAACAAACTTAACCATGAATGTTTTTCTAGCAGTCTGTGGCTGAATGTGTGATACATACTAACCAAAAAAAAATTATCTGAGGCCAATAAACAACTTTTAATCCTTAGAAATGAGTTAGACTACATACAATATTTTTAAGGCCACCAAAATAAATTGTATGAAAGGCAGAAATTATCCAGCTAATGCTAGTTACATATATGTATGTATATATTTGTATAGTTTATATTTCTTTATACCTATTGGATAAATATGTATTTTGTTATTAATATAATCATGCATTTCCTTTCTGTCCAAGAAATCCCACCTTTTACATACAAGGATCAGCAATACTTGGGGCCACTTTTACTGTGTACTCAGTTATGCTTCTGGTTTATAACTATGCTTAGTTATACAGGAATTGGTTTTTAATAGGTATAAAATTATAAGGGTCCAAACTTGAAAAACCCAAAATTAAAGCATCTGGATTGGTAACGAGGCTAAAGGAGATGATGCAGGTCACAGAGCTGAACCCGTGTCTGTCACTGACTGTACAAAGGTGAGCAGCCAAGGAAATTACAAAGGCAGGGAAACACAAGGTCCCAAGGTAACCTTGATCAGATTTTTATGCTTATATTCCTTTAAATTCCCCCGCTAAAAAACAATACATTCCTTGTTTCCAACTAGCAAAGCTTACAGCAGAAAGTGAAGATCATTAGGAAATGGTCTGTGGTACAGGAAAGAACAGGCAGCAAAAGGAGGGCTGCTGACAGGAAATGAGGCCACAGTGAAAAAGAATGGAAAGATGGATACAGTCTGGTTGTGTTAACTGAGGCGCAGGGGAACCTGCTCCACGGCTAGTAGCAGTCTCTTGCGTGCCATGGATACACTGACGATTTCTACCTTTAGGCCATTCAGGGGCTCTTGGGAGGATGGGTAATGAGAGAGGCCTTGGTGCAGTAAGAGTTACCCAAGACTAGTACAGTGCCTGACAACTAGCAAGAACTCGGAAAATGGCTTGGTTTGTCATTAGCAGCCAAATGTATCTAATGTAGTCTATTGTATTTTAAAAAGTTATTTCGGAAGCAAGATCTGCATTTTCCCTCAGTTACAAGATTAAGCTTAGTAATTAATAAATTTGCAAAACTATAAAAATATATTTATACTACATTTGTGTGTTTACATATACATGTGAGGAATAAAGCTAGAAAATAAAAGAGAATATCACTATCCTTTTATGCTTACTAAGTTTTTTTGGGGGGGGTTGTTTATATTATGCTACTATTTTGAATTTAGGAAATACTTTATAATTAAATCTGATTCCTGAAAAAAAAAGTTAATGTAATTAATCCATTATTTCTGGGACAAAAAAATAAAAGATCCTTGGTCTCTTCTACCAATTTTAAAATAATGGAAACATGCTTAGGACAATGATAAAGATGGGAGAGGGAAGAAGAGAGGGTGGAAAAAGCAGGCCTCTTCTGAATAGTGAAGTTTGACTGTCCTGAACATTATGTGTTGAATATTAATCATTTTCCTAAGCGCAGTAATTAGCTATTTTTCAGCAGCAAATGTAGACAACTTATAGATGCTTCATCTTCATTTGTTTATCATTCAGCCTCAGAGGGTAAAGCAAACAAGAGCTGAATCACCTGTTCTATTTCCCTTCTGGGACTAACATTCAAAAGAGCAGTAACATATCATTTTCCTCTGTTCCTCTCCATCAGGGCATGGAACCCGCCAGCGCAAGTCACACAGAGGCACACCCCTCCCCAACTGCAGATTCTGCATCAGGCACCTCCCAGAGAGCTTCAACGGCCTGCGCATCCTCGGGCCTGCTCTGATGGAGAATCCAGAAACGGCCTTTAAAATATGTCCGGATTTCACCTCCCTGAAGCACACACAGTTTTCATGACACAAAATAGAGGGTAAACCTTATTTATAACACTTTCTGATCTTACATGTAACCATTACTTTGCACACATGCAGTAGTGAGCTGAAATGCAATGCAGACGACCACAAAATAGTGTTTGAGGTTTTAAAAAATATTTAAATAAGAAAAGGCTCAAAATACAGTATTTAATGATCTAGTAGTAATAATATTCGTAAGAGGTACAAGTGCTTTCAAAAGCAGAATCACAGGCATGGGGTTATATACAATCTAATAATTAACATAATTTTTTTTCTATTAGTTTTAAGCCAAATTTTTAAATTCTCATTGACATGACTGAATTCCTATTTTTTCTTAAAAAAATAATAGAAAATGGGGAAAAAGAACCAATAATTCAAATGTTTCCATTGTATCACTATAAAATTTTATTTAATGTTATGGTTTATCTCTTTAAAACTTGTTTAGGGATTAGATTTATGTCTATTTTATTTGAATAGAGAAAACAAGAGATTATTTTTCTTAAATAAGTAAAAAACTGCAATTATCAAGGACAAGAAACTTAATACTTTCACTCTCCCATTCCCGCACACAAAACATGCTGGCAATAGTTCTGTTAGAGTGGGCAGTTAGCAGACATGAGCAGAGTCAGAACAGTAGGCCAGCTATAGAAGATCACTGGATATCTTCTATATAAAAGGTTGCCCACAGAACAACCTTTTCTCCCCTAGCATATTGCTGGTAATGTGGTTTAGAATCCCTGATCATTCATACTGCTGATCATGCAGTTCAGACCCTCCCCTGACATCTCCTCCCCTGGCATGTTCATGGTTGTGTGGCAGACTCCTTAGAAGAAGAGTAAGGGGGCTGGAGAATCATCTCATATGACTCCCATAAAAGCCCTTGCATGACCAACCCTTAAGCATTAAGCCCTTAGGAAAATGAGGTTCTGACACACATCATATAATCTTAGGCACAAAGCTTGGGTCTATTAACCACAGTAGCCAAGTTTTGGTCAAACCAGAGATGGCATCTAGGCCTCAGTTGTGCTTCAGCTCCAGGCCCAGAAGAGCAGCAAAACCAGACAGAGCAACACCATGGCTGAACTCAAGACCAGTTGACATGACTAATGACTCCCTACCCTTGAGCAGACCAATCAGTAGAAACCACACCCACAAAGGACTAACCCAGAAAGCTGATCAATATTGAATTGAGATCCTGTTCTGAGGCCTGCCCTACAGTCCCCACCTTTAGGAAACAGGTAAAAAGCCCTAAGAGAAAGGACCCAGCAGGCCCCTGCCTTTTCTCCCCCTTTTCTTTCCTCAAGGTCCTCAAGGTGCATACTTTTGCTTTCTTTCTCATAAACTCCAAGGGCACATGCCTCCTTTTTTTTTTTTTAACCTCTGAAACTTGTTTGCTGAGTCCACACGATTCAAGTGGCTCACTTCTTATACTTCTGTGACTTTCTAAGTAAATTTTTGCTTGTATTTAAGTTCTTCGCTCTGACTTCTTCCTAGCCAGATTGAAGGACCTAGATCTAACTCTGCCGTGACATCCAGTGCCATTTCCGTTAACGGTCCCAATACTTAAATTTCAGCCCCAACTTTAAGGAACATGCTGTAAAGTCAACTGCACAGAACTCCCTCCATCGCATGTCTCCACTGCCTGTTTGAACCCACAGGTTTAACGCTCACAGCTGTAATTTACAAGAACCGTGAGAAGTCAGCTCTAAAGGATACCGTTTTGACTTTCAAAATCCATTACCCAAGGTAAATGTAAAGCTTCATAAGGTGTCTCTGTCTACCTAGAGCAATTAACATAAATTTGTGTCTTTATCGACCACTTTTCTGTACCTCCAACAAAGTAATAGTGCATTGGTTTCACCCCTACCATCTCACACTGATACCACAAACAGGAGGTTCTTAGGCAAAGTCTATTTGCAATTAGCAAGCAATAGAGATGAGTGTCAAGGGAGACGTAAAACTAATGCTACTTCTCTTTTTAATGAAGAAAGGATTATGTTTTATGCATGCCTTAATTTGCATAACAGTAAAAATAAAGAGTCATCATTCTGCTTTAAGGATTACAGATTAAACAGATTTTGGAATCTCTCAATAAGTCATAATCTCTATGTGTAGATAAACCAAGTTAAAAAAAGATATGAGTATTTAAAATCTAAGCCAGTCATGTATTTGTACATAACAACGTTTAAAACTTTGTTGGTAACAAGACCAAATGCAAAAATGGAGTGCTGGAGAAAACAGACTAGGAGCTCTTTCCTATGAAGAGTAACCAACATGTAATTAAAGTGGACAAATACATGTATGTGTATATAGATGACTATCAATCCCAGAAAGAAACGAAGAGTCTTTCAGTCAGTTGTATGCAGAATGGATATGCTTGCATAGTTTTGACTTCTGTACTCTCCCCAAACCATCAAACAAACAACACCCTTTTAAAGACTTCAGATAAACAGTCATTTTGATGGAATACTTACAATGCTGTACTTATAAAACCAGCATAAAATATCTTTCTAAAGGTGTTAAGCAGTGCTTAATAAGATCTCCACTGGTAAATGGATCTGTCTTTTGTGACTTTTCAGTGCACTGTTGATAGGATTCAGATGATCAATAAGTGCTTTAGGACTCTATTGCTCTAGTGCCAATAAAGATGCAGAAGTTCCCCTTCTGTTTATACTATGTAGTCATGGAGAAACATGGATTCAAGAGTCGTAAGTTTACTACATTTACAAAGTTGTGAGGAAGGAATCCTTTATAAACCCAGAATGGGAAAGCAGTTTTGGCACTGTTGTAAACGGTAAGGGTAAATGTTGAATTGCCTAAATGTATATTTTGTAATCATCTAAATGCTTTCAATGCCCAAGGTAGATGCTCAGCAAAACAACTGCTTTAAAAACTATGCATTTTGGAAAAGCGCCCCTCTCAGGGGCTAGTTTACAGAGTTAGCACATTTTCCTAAAGGACCTACCACTGCCCCACAAAATGGTGAATAACCTATATCAAATAAAACTGCTGTTAAAGGGAAATCAATGTAATTTATACATTTAAAGCAACAGAAAATTCCAGGTGAAGCTACATACCCCGACTGGTGACGGTGGCAGACAGCTCCCCATTTTCCCATTTTGTTAACTAATAGAGTTTCCTATAAGCATCAATCAATTACAGGTTTGATCAAATGATTCCACAGTGAAAGCACTGAGGGCTCATTATTGGGCTATCAATTCTCATTTCCCAATTTACTTGGTTTAGCCAAACTTTAAGCTAAATCCACACTCTAAAATATTTATAAAGACAAATACCATATGATCTCACCTTTAACAGGAGCCTAAACAACAAAACAAACAAGCAAGCAAAATATGACCAAATATTTCTGAATGAAACACAGAACAGGTTGACAGGGACCAGAGGAAAGAAGGGAGAGGGGAGAGAATTTCAGGGAAAAAGGGGAAGGATTCACAGGAACGAGTATAAAGGACACATGGACAAAAACTAAGGGGGATGGAAATGGGAGGGAGGTGGGGAGCACTGGGGGGGTGGGCTTGGGTGGGAGGAAAAGACAGAAAACTGTACTTGAACAATAATTAAATAATTTTTTAAAAAATTAAAAAAAAGATTTACACAATATTATTGATATTGTTCCATGTGCATTTTAACTTTTAAAATTTAAACTATTTTTAAAACTATCTCCCAAGTCTGTGGCTTGATTTTTTTGTTCTCTTAATATAACTTTGAAGACAGGTTTTTGATGATATTCACATTATAAATGTATTCCTTTAGTAATTGTGGTTTTGGGGTGGTACCTAAGAAGTATTTCCCAATCCAAATCATAAAGATTTTCTCCTACGCTTTTTCCCCAGAGGTTTTATGGTTTAATGATGTTTTGCATTTTGTTCTATAAGTTAATTATTTTTAAAAGATTTTATTTATTTATTTGTTAGAGAGAGGGAAAGGAAAAAGAGAGGGGAAAAAACATCAATGTGAGAGAGAAACACTGATAGGTTGCCTCTCCTATTTGCCCTGAGTGGGGACTAAACCCACAACTGAGGCATGAACCCTGATTGGGAATTGAACCTGCAACCCCTTGCTTTGTAGGATGATGCCCAACCGAGACACACAGGTCAGAGCTGTAAGTTAATTTTTGTATCTGATACAAGGCATGGTCAAGGTTCTTTTTCTTTTTGCATATGGATACTCACCTTTTCTACAATTATTTGTTGAAAAGACAGGTACATTGATAATCAAACTGATATGCAATAAAGTACTATTGACCAATAAAAAGGAATTAGCAATTGACATACATAACAACATGAATAAACCCTGAAATAATTAGGTTTTATATATGCCAGGCAAAAATTGTACATATTGTATACCCCATTTATATAAAGTTCTGGAAAATGAAAACTAATCTATAGTAACAAAAAGAACATGGATATTTGCCTGGGGAGTATCAGGGCCAAGCTAGGGGTGGGAGGGCCAAGATGGAAGGATTAAAACATGGTAAGAGTTTCATAGATATATACATGTCAAACTTATCAAATTGTCAGTTTTATGTACTACAACTTATCATGTATCATTATATCTCCATAAAGTTATGAAGTAGATATGAGGTGTGTATCACACACATACACACACATACACAAAACATGTTTCAACAGACTTTTTTGTAGATAATATTCACAGTGATGTCATGTCACATTGTTCTTGACAAGACAAGACTCTCTGAGCAATTCTATTATCCAAATGAGTGTGTCAATATGGTTGGTTGGTTTGCATGTTTGCTTATTGGGGGAAAAATACCTGAAGAAGTATTTTAAAACATTTCTGATCAAAGCAATATAAAGATCTATTATCCAATTAAACACTTAGTAATGTCCCTCATACTTTAGTTACACCATTAATGTTGAAGTCCAGAAAAATCACAAGATCAGCAAAAATTAGCAACTGGTTAAGTAAAAATCATTGGTAAAATTTGTCTCTAAAAACATATAATAGAGTCTTCCCTGAAAAATGCCTTCAAATGAAAGCAATTGTGAAGATAGTTACAAAGACAGAAATTATTTAAAAAGTCAACATAAGGGCAAAAGATCAGAATGTGGCGGTGAGATCTGCTCTCTGCCAGTTGAGTTTTAAGCCTAAACACAGTGGCTTGGAGCACAAGAAACCATGGTGATATGTACCTAGATGGGCTCGGGGAGGGGCGGGCACTGGAGCACTTAGGGAGCTTGCAGGTGCAGATCGACAGCAGTTCACACAGAGATACAGAACCTGAGGTGTCAAGCCTTTCTGTGATCACCCAACAGCTTTTGTAACAAGGAACCATTCCCTCGAGTAGTAATTTCCGATACCACTGTTTTTGTGTGCGAACCACATTTGGTTGCTTAAGTAATAAGCTATTAATTCACTACCCATAAAAAGGATGAAATTCATTTTCTCATCAAATATTAACTGCAGTGCATTGCATTAGACTTGAAATTAAAATGTAATTCCTAAGCATGAGTAGTGTTCCAGAAAGCACTTTCCTCTCACATTTTTCTCTCCTTGACACTTTATATTTTAAATCTATATTGCCATCATCTAGAAAATACAAATAGTTTTTTAAAACACACTGGGGATACCATGCTTGACCTAACAAAAATTCCATGAACAAGAGTACATTAAATTGTTTAGTCATCAAAAGAAACAGAAAATACAAAATGTTTAGTTTTTTTTCATTCAATACAATTTTAAATTGCTAAATCTATCCAAAAACATTTCAGCTTTATGGCTAATTAATCTTTATGGTTACTATAATACACATTTCAGAAATAACCAAAAAATTAGGGCTAATTAATCATTGCATTTTTACTATTAACAGCATTAATGACAGAATCATACCTACTGGAAACCATAGTAAAGAGTAGGGCAAAATTAAATTCACAGTTGTGAGTATGCAAAATACAGAGCTTATTTTGTATTATTACTTATTAATTAATGTATTATTTTCCATGTGAGCTGTAAACCCACTTTTTCCCAACCTTGTATATGAGTATTACAGAAATAGAATATCCCAGTTCCACTGCTGTTTGTGTGAGGAGGAAAAACAAGACAAACTTTATGAGACTTCAGGAATCTTCAGACTAGTTTTGAAGGATTACAGATCATATGTGTGAAGGTTAATAAACCAGGGTTCACAGGAAAGCCGGATATAGAATAAAATCACCAGTACAATGGGAATCGAAAAGACCTCCTCTGAAAAGAAATATACTGAATATAAAACATATACAGAAGGTTTCATTTATGGAGGAAAGCGCTCTCTTTGGCAGGGGCAATTTTTAAAACCACTGTTACAAACATTTGAAAAGGGCTATGTGTGGGCAAATTGCTTACTCTAGTGTTTAGGTGTATTTCTACTTCGGGAAGGAAGTCGGCCAAAAGAATCACTGGTTGGGAATCTGTAGGAATAGCTGAGCCTAGTCTCCCTTCTTTTCTTCCTTTGTCTTTTTTTTCCCCCAATCACATTCCTAAAAATAAGACTGGGAACTTTGGGAGTACATTCCTCACTTTGCTCTTTGACTATCAAAAGCTGATAATCAAACTCTACTATTTTCATGCTATCCCCACTGCAAACCACTCAATGAAGAGGGCTGGTTTTCCCTAAGGTGAGCTCATTGTACCCATATTTCTATGTCTGAGCAAGACGAGGTCTGAAGGAACAGATCTGAGAAGACCACCAGTAACTCTCACTAACTGAAACTCCCTGAGGGCAGGGCTGTCCAATTCATCTTTGGCTCATCAGTGGCTAGTACAGAACCAGAAACATGGTAGGTTCTCAGCAACATTTTGCCAAGTGAATAGGGCAAACTCATTTGCATGCAATGCAAATTTTAAGAGGGAAAGTAATTATGAAACATAGTTCCAGACCCATCCTATTGAAAATTCCAAAGGAAGAACACTAATGGTCAAATGTTAAGGTTGTATAATACTTCTCAAAGTCTCCAGCCTCAGCACTTCTGTGGGTAGATTGTTCTGGTCATTTCAGTTCTGAGATGGTCTTCTCATCACCCAGAAAGCTCTTTCTCAAAGTATGTTTCCATGTCTCCCTTCATACAAACTCCACATAACCACCTCTTTCAAATATTACCTTCTTCAATAAACCCTTCCTTTTTTTATCATAGTGGCAGTAATTTCTCTTTTCTGAATGGTACAATATTTTGAGTAGTTTTTTGAAAGAGTGTTTCACACTGATTTAAACACACACACACACACAAAACACAAAACAAAAGCAGACGTGTTTCAGGATGAATTCATGATGAATTTGTTCTGCCTACACTGCTCTTACTCTTCATTCATTCTATTCCTGCTACTTCAACTATTATCACCAGCCCACAATCCTGTCCCCTCCCTTCATATAAATATTCTTTAAAGATCCAACTAGGGAGTCCCTTTCTCAAAAAAGAAAATCTTCCCTGATTTCCTCATCTCCAGTACTTCATCACTAGCCGAGTTAAGTGCCCACCCATTTGCTTTCATAACACCATAAGCCCCTCTTCACTCAGGGTGCTACGATTATCTGGGGAAGTGACATCTCCCACTGAACTGAGTCCCTTGAGGAAAGGAATGGCACCTTCATCATGACGACATTTCTAGTAATTTGCTAGGTTTCACTACCACTGTGGCTGCTCAAACTTTTATGAAGAAAAATATTTGTATTAATGTGATATTTCCTGTACTGGACTGTGAGTGCCTTCAAGTCAAAAAAAATCCCCAATTCAATATTTTTGGTACATAGTAGGTACTCATAATGCACGGTCAACAAATGAATCATACAATGTTTAGGCTGAAAGATATCAAATATTTTTCTGATTCATATTTAACATTTGTAATTGAGATACATAAAAAGTTGCATTCATTTTTTCATTTAATATTATAAAATTAGAATTTTATTTTGCTAAACAATCTTTACAAACATCATCGTTAAAAGCTACATAATACTCTTTCAAGGAGACGTGCTCCCAAGTACAATGATACGAGAAAAATCATAGATTGTTTAATGCGACCTCCCTCTTTTACAAATGAGGTATGATCAACAAGCTAAGTTACATACATTCATTCATGGAATCAGGATTTAGGCATAAGTCTTTGGATTCTAAACATAGCATTCATTCTAGTACACTATGACATTTTAAAATAAGTGAATGAACAAATGAATGATTAAATTAATCACTTCTGAAGGCTAAGATATTAAGCAGTCATCACCCTGACTAGATATTTAGAAATGAGACCTTTGTTTCATAGAAACTTAACAAAACCTGCTGCCAAAATTTTTAATGAATTCCCCTAGGATGTATGAGGAACTGAGAGTTATAGGCAATCCTTTAAAATAGAAACAAGGACATGTTATTTTCAAGATTCTGCAACTGAAATCATTAATAATTTTAAAATCCGATGGGCTTTTGTTTAATCAGCAAAATCTTTCACAGGCAAGTGTTCTGTACATTGTGCACATGTTAAATTACAGTTAATATCATTTATCAACATCACGGGGGGTTAGTACTTGGGTCTGAAAATCTCAAAGGTACTGCACTAGGACCAGGAATTTCATGGATAAGGTGGAAGATTCCTCTGTTCCTCCCTGCTAACAGTGACTACAAAGCATTGTAACAGCAACCTGCACATTATCTGTCAATAGCAAAGACTTGACCTTCATCTCTCTAGAAACTTACATTCTTATTATTCCTCAATCACCTATGAAAAAAATGGACAATTACACTGCCAGAGACATCTGGGTTAAAGCAAGTTTGGACCAAGCAGTTTGGAGAGGGCCATTTGGTACAACAGAAATAAGCAAACACACCGAAACTGACTGTCACCTTGAGCAGAGCTAGAGAAAGGTCAGGGGTATGTTTCTCAGGTAGGTGTGGCTTTTTTCTAGACTGCTATGACATTCCTAGATTATTTTAACCTGATTATAATCTCTAGTTCTTAAGACTTTTGATTCAAAAGCCAAATGAAAACTTGTAATATAAACCTAAGTTTTCCCCAATTATTTTCTTTTAGAGGTATATAACAGGCTCTACTGTACATAGAATTCAGGGGAAATGTTAGTATTTTAGAGAGCTTCTGCAAATGTTTACCTTTTAAATTCTACGTGCTCCCTAAAGTGACTAGTATGGCAACAGTTGCCTGCTGTCGACTTTTGTAAGCCATCAGCACAAGCCCAGTACTATGGGCGCAGCAGTGCAAACACTGCCACTGTGTCTGCTACATAGAAAAAGCTTCCCACACTTACATTCAGAAACATATCTGACCTGGACAAAATAGTGATCTGTCAATATTTTACTTTTTAATAAAAAATTTCCCTTTCTACTTCAAGAAGTCTCCTCTCCAAGACCAAGAAAACCTCTCTTCAACCTTGAGAGTTCATTTTAATCGACTTAAGTGAAACTGTCTTCAAGTGGTCCCTAACGAGGGCTGGGGTCTCTGCCACCCCAAGTGTCACTAGCTCTTCAAGCCTCTAAACTTCCAGAAGAAAGAGCTATGACAGTGATGATACAGAAAGCAAGCCCAACGTCTTGCAGAGTCAAGCCCCAAATTCTACCAGGCTGTCAGTTACCCCCCACCTATTCAGAATCATGGACCTGTAGAAATTAAGGGTAAGATGAAAATGGTAGTCCTCTGTCACAGACAGGCAAAGACAAAATATTTATTAACCTCTTTTGTTAAAGAGCTCTCTTTCTCTTTAAGGAATATCTGAAATAATTTCCTATAAAAACTGGGCAAGGAGGAATAAATCTTCCAGTTACTATACAGGTCCCTTCCCCATGACCATTAGTATGTCTATAGTCCCCTTCATCTGGTGGTGATTAATTTTCAAAGCATAAAAATTAGAAAAATCATACGTTGCAACTTGGCTTGTTCGCTCTTTTTGATATATCAAAACTGAGTAGTCATATAATATCCTTAAGAGAAATTTAAAGCTCTCGATATTTAAAAGAATTCCCTAGAAATATCTTACAAATCTCCTTTATCAAAAAAGGTTTGCTTATTATTTTTACTTAAGGATGTATTAATTTGTAAAACAAAAAGAAAAAAATCACATGCTACTAATTGAAAACACTGTGAAACTCCTACTTGAGTTATCAATTCAAGATGAAAACTGACAAAAGAGACCATTTGAACATTTTCTCATATCCTATCAGAGTCCCAGACTGGGAACTTGGAGATATAGAGCTCATATTTCTAATTTTATTATGATTTATATATATTTTTAAAGATTTTTGCAACACATATGCTTCTTAGGAAAAAGAAAAACTAAGCAATTTACGCTTTTGTTCTTCCTTTTTTCCTTCCCTATCTGCCCAAATTGTTGATTTTCTTCCTGTTTATGTCCTTTAATGGATCAGTTTCAAAAACAAACAAACAATTATCTCGAACAAATGAGTTTTGATAAGTGTTTCATGCTACTGTTGAACTAGTGAATAAAAACAGAAAAAGATTTTAGGTCTCGATGCTTAAAACACGCCGCACGCTGATTTCTCACCTCCACGTCATGCCTCTTGCATTAATTTGTAAAGGTTAGCAAATTGGCTTATACGATTACATAAAAATAATCTTTTTTAAAGGTTGTTTTAAATTTTCTGCTGATAATTAATGATGTTTCAAACTAAATATATTGCTTTAAATAAGTGGGATGTTTTTAGATAAACCCAGAAACACATAGAAGACAATGAAATGGGTTTGACGATAAAGGCTCAGGAAGCAAGTATTTCCATCGTGATTACTTACAACAGTATGCTACACGTTCTTAAAAGCATTTTGTAGCTTCATCTAGCACAGATCTTACATTGCTTTGGAATAATAAAAACAGTACAGACAAAGGAAGTTTTCAGAACATGACTCTGTAGAGCTTTGGAGTAAGGGAGCCACACTTAGGAGCTGCCACTGTGGGTTGAGGCAGCTCAGTTGAATTATCCTTAATTAACATTATAAGAAATTTAACCTTACAAAGCTAATATGTACATAGTGGGGTTTCCCTGCCTAAACTAGAATATAAACACTTTCAAGACAGGTTCTGTAAATGATTCATAGTGCACTTGACCACAGGGTCAAGTTATGTGCTTTCTTTGCACATAACAGCCCCTTGAGCACGGGATTTGCTGTTGGAAAACACATGGACAGGTGGGGATGAGATAAAGAAAAAAGAAGGAATAGTGGCCACCATTTTTTAAGCAGTTGTTACATTCCAAATAGTGTTCCAGACCCCCCTTTTTTATCCTCACCTGAGGATATGTTTACTGATTTGACAGAGATAGATAGATAGATAGATAGATAGATAAGATAGATAGATAGATAGATAAACAGAGAGAGACAGAGAGACAGACAGACAGAAACATTGATGTGAGACAGAAACACTAACCAGTTGCCTCCCATACATACACTGACCAGGGATGGAACCCGCAGTCTAGGTATGTGAGCCGAATGGGGATTGAACCAGGGACCTTTGGGTGTACAATACTTCAACCAACTGGACCACCCAGCCAGGGCTGTGCGAGGCCTTTTTTTATACACTAGTGCTTATTTCTCACAACACCCAGGGTGGTAGTTATTTTATATACAAGGGAAAGATGGACAGAGGAAGGAGAGAGGGGAGAGGAAGGAGAGAGGGGACAGGAAGGAGAGGAGGGAGAGGAAGGAGAGGGGGGAGAGGAAGAAGAGAGGGGACAGGAAGGAAGGAGTGAAGGAGGAAGTGACTGGGTTTAACCCTGTGTCTTCCTGGTGAGGGAACTGAAAGCCCAGAGAGTGACTCCTCTGTGGATAACGGCAGATCAACACCCAGAGTGGTCCTCTGACTTATGATCCAGTGTTTTTCCAGTTTTCATCACTGATCTTCAGTGGAAATCAATAAAAAGAAACCTGTAAAAGTCTAAGGGGCAACTCACTCCTTAGAACCTTTATAATGATCCAATACTTCAGACTGGAGAGGCAGTGGGCCACCCTGAAAATGTAACCACAGAGGCCAGTGGGTCATTTTCCTAAAAAGACTTACACTCTTTTTTCCTAAAAAGACTCAGTATTGCACTGAAAGGTACCTACTAGACAAACATGAACTCACGTACTTTAAGTCACATTAAACATAAATATGGCACAAAATCTGGTATGATTTTGTCACTATAATTCTGATGGGGGTAGGTGATAAAATAGGAGAAAACTATTAAAATATATTGTCAATTTTAAAGCAACAACAGTGCATTTGGGTAAACTACAAAATATATCACTCGGCCATATTTCAGTGTCAGGAACATACACTACCATTATGGACTGTTCCACCTGAAAAATAGTTTTTGTCCCTTGTCCTTTCAAAATTTTCAAATATAACGTAATTCCTTGGTATGTTTGTTCTTTTTTCTTTCAGCACCTATTCTCTGGCCATCTGCCGTCATTTCAAACATAACAACATGCAGGTGTGGGACCCAGTGAATTGTTGGGGGAGACACTGCTGGCTAATGCGGAAGGAGCGGAGGGCAGCCAGCAACGTGAACAGACGTTATTCTCTGACGCGTGGTCTCTTGTGAAAAGCAGGACGACTATTCCTGCAGCAGATTCCTAGTCCATTAGAATGACAACGACTGGGAGAGTGGGCGAAGAATATGTATGTGGTAATATGTGACTATTAAATGGCGCAACTCTCTGTATCCATTGAGATTATTAACAATGGTGATAATAGAGTAATCATAATTTATTAGGCTTCAATAATATGCTGTTTGCTGAACAACAAACTGTTAAGGTCTTGAACAGATGTGCTCAAAACCAAATTGAAAAACAAATAAGCCACCTCCCACTGTTAAAGGTAGTTTACATATTTTGAAAGCAACAACTTAATAAAGATTCAGGAATCTCATAAGCCTTTGGGTGTCTTTTAACAAAAAAGCTTTCAAGGCTCAGTCAGAAACACTGACAAAGTGAAAACACTCATGCTCAACATGTTGTGTAAAGAATGGTAATAAATACATTTAAGGGAGGCGGATTTTAATAATAATAACAAATTTTGTTTTCTCACCTATGGCTGCCCGTGAGGCACATTCTTAAGTCGACTTGCGTGACTGTGGCTATTCGTCAAAACTTGCCTCATCATTTACAGTCTCAGAGTTCTTTTCCTTTTAGCTCAGTGTTGTGATGGAATCGATACAAATCTGCTCTTAAAATATCTGTCTCTGACCTGTGTTTGTTTTAAGCTGCATCATTCATAATGGTGATGGATAGGGAACGCTATTCCTCTTTGTCTGCACAGAGCGCCACAGCATCAAAAGCGCATATATTTTATGCCCAAGGTCAGAAGAAAATTAATGGATAAAGAGCTAGATAAAATTGAGTTCAAGCTGAATGGGCTGAGTGAGCTCTACAGGGTACAGACCAGGCAGGCAGTACAAAGCCCATTATACTTAAACACTCTTGAAGCATTTCAGAAGTGGAATCACTTCCACAGGCTAACACATGAAAGCACCAAGCTCTCTCCCGAAAGCACCAGGCTACTGCGGAGAACCTACAGGTGCGCACACCGTCCTGCTCGCAGGTGTCTGCAGCATAGTCCGTCTACCTCTGTTTACCTTCAGCAATACGCCCGTTTGGTATTTATTACTAAAGTTAAACAAGTTACGTTTTCTTGCCATCGATAAACTTCTCCTTTAAGGCTTTCCTCCTAATACTATCTCTGCCTTTCACTGTCTAACTCTGCCTGAGGGATGCTCGAGTTTGAGGTCAGCTGGTTCTGACAAAAACAAAGTTTTATAGAAAACAGTTCCCCTCCACTTTCTGGAATGTTCAACTTAAGACATCTAAATGTCAACAAACTAAGTAGAATTTAAGAAAAAAAATACTGGGAATTCTAATATCTAGCCTGTAAATACCATAAATACCATCCATGAGGACTTACCACAGCTTATTCCACCTCTATGTAAACATACAAAAAGAAGCATTTTGAAGAATTAATCAACTCAAAACCAATGGTTTTCTTCACATACCTTCCTGAGGAGAGAGGTATTACCTGTTTGGTGGATTGTGGGGACAACTTTGCTCGGAAGTACCCCCGTCCACCACAGATGAAAGTGAAACTACCAACATATGATCTGCTTGGAGAGGAGAGGCAGCCAATCTCTCAGAGGAGAAAATCCAAGAGCCCCTTCCTCAATGGCTTTTATTGGGTTGTAACACACAGAAATACAGGTGGCAAGGACCAAACAGTAGATAACATTTCAAAGAAATCTTAGGGCTTAGTCTGAGCCAGTATCTATCTGGTAAGGGGGTTGCAAAAACTTTGCAAGACATACTCATTTTCTGCTTGGACACTTATCATATGAATGAAAGCACTCTTAGCAAAGCAGGCTTTACAGGACTTTAGGAATTCTTTATTATGCCTGATCACCTGGGATCTCTCTCTAGCCAGCAAGGGGCTGCACTGCCTCCTCCATCACAGGTTTTTAGGCTTAAGTGGATTAAAGCCAATAAGTGCTTCTCTCAGACAGAAATGGGGACTCGAGCTATTTCAGAATGGGGGGGGGGCGGTGAGGGTCCATCGCTTCCTCTTTGTTGCAGCCCCCTGAAGTCCTTCCATGAAGGCTTTCCAAGTGATCGTGTCTGGCTTAGGTTGCCCCCCCTCTGAGGGGTCTTACTCATCATAGACTAACTGACCAAGCGTTGGGGCCAGGGGATGAAGCAGAAGCAGCGCTGCTGCCAGAGATAAGCTTTGTCTCCTTAGTGGCTCACAGTCTGGAGATCGCTCACTCAGGCTTATCCATGGGGGCCCATTACAACTCCTGAAACCAGGCAGAGTGGTTCCCAACAGTGGATAAAGAGCATTTAAGCAAAGTCATATTGTAATTTAACCTAAAAACCTCAGTTTTAGAGTTAGAAAACTAGTATTTGATAAATAGATAGTGAAAGGCTCCCCCCTTTTGTTTATTTTGTTTTATTTTTAAGGAAACTGTTAGAAACAGTTGTAATATGTTCCCTACAAAAAAGCTTTGGACCCTGTGAAAATGTATAAGGAAATGCTTCTAAAAGCCGAAGAAATTCCTGTTATCTCTGAGAACGTGCTCTGTTAAGATTCTATCAACACAAAGCTAAAACTCATCCAGAGCATCAAGAGAGGAGTTTCTGGTGACAATTCTTGGTCATGGTCTCTTTCAGGCCAATTACATGGCACAGGAAGGAATAAAATTACAGAAGTGCCAAAGTTGGCAAAACCAAAAACACGGTGTTCAGGGTTATACCAAAGTGAAAACCCAACTTCAACAATCTAGATTTAACACTGAAATGTAAACTGTTTTCCCCACATAATTTATAAATAGGTAGGGGTAGTATTCAATGGACTTTTTAAAAAAATATACTAGGCAAGTTCTGGATGACAGTAACACTGGCTTGAATTAGCTACAAATTAGGTGTGACTTTAACCATAAATTTAATCTTTTTACTTCAGTTTCTTTGTCAGGAGAGAATCTCTAAGGTCCCTGTCACCTAACAAAGGCATCATTAAACCCTCCCCCAAACCTGCTATGACATGCTCTTAACATAAGAAGTCCAGGTTCATGATCTGAGAGTGCAGGTCTTCGCCTTTTAATAGCAGTGAAGAGATGAGACTTTCTGGCCCAGATCCGTGGGCACTAACATATACAAAATGACTTCAGGACAAGTTCTCATTTAGGGAAAAGCAATTATGAGGAATTTGTAAGAACTATGAAAATATGTATTAAATGGCAATACGAGGTTTAAATGAACAGTCATGGTCTAAAGCTAAAAGGGAAAGAAATTAAGACTACACATCACAAAAAATTCTTCAATAGAGTAACTTCTAAAGGAGGTACCTGTGTCACCCTCATTAGAAGTTTTCAAAAACAGGTAAGATGAAAACCTAGTCAGGGGTTGGGGCTGGATGGAGGTGGGCAAAAGGGTAAAAAGGGGGGACACCCATAAAAGCATAAATAAGATACAATAAAAATAAAAAATAAAAACTACTCATGACACACATAAAAAAACAAACACTTGAATTACATGTGTCCCTCTCTGGCATGAAAAAATATTTAAAGGACAATGTAGCAACATTCCCACTATTTCATATGCATTTTCATCTTCTGCATATCATTTCTATATTTTTACATATATTCTACATTACATCGTTATTAAACACCGAATAATACCCATACTGGTTTGCGTGATGTTTCCATATGCATCATAAATATTTCCAAAGCTTCATCACTTAAAGTTAACATTCTAAAACCTTGTTAATATTCCATTATTGCTATATCATAATTTATTATTCTAGTTAAGTACATTTAGATTAGAATTTGTTGCCATCATTACAACCCCTATACTAAGTATTGTTGTTCATGAATCTTTGGCACCTTTCGAATTGCCTCTTGTAATTTAAACTCCTGGGACTAGAAATACCCAAAGAATATGAGTATTTTGTGCCTCTTGCTATGTATCACTGCTTCTAAGGTCGCAGATATGCATGAATGGATGGCAACAGGGGTTACTATTTTAACATGCTGATAATTTAATGTTAAAATTAAATATTAAAATGCAATTTAATGCTAATGGGATATTAAAATTCTTCTGCAAATATAAAGCAATGACTCAGTAATTTTCATATCTTTGATCACTACCAAGAGTAAACCTTTTCTATGAGTTACTGGTTTACTCATAAAGTTGGATTCTCTATTGTTTCTACCTTTAATTTTTAAAGAAATCTTAACAAGGGGTCTACATTTTCATTTTGAACAGCCACTCAAAATTATACAGCTGGTCCTTGGTTTATTGCTTTGTTGCTGCTGCTACTGTTAATACCCTTAGTTTTTTTTTTTTACTATTAGGTTAACATATGTACCAAAAATTATGTATAAAATTGTTTTTCGTCCTTATGCAGCTTAAGATAACTATTGGTGCTACTAACAATATGAATATTTATTTATGTCATAGATCTAACCTACTTAAGCAAGAAATGAAATGACAAAGAAGCTAGTCATAAATAATCTAGAAATATCAGACCATTTCAACCAAATGAGGAGAAGGCCCAGTTTCTAGAATGTCGGGTGACTGGGGAGACCCTGAATCACAGCACAGAAGATGCAGGCGCTCTCCAAAGCTAGTTGACTCTGGGTCCGTGGGAATTAGTCAGACAATATTAAAAATGGCTAAATGCCAGACTAAATGCATTTTTCTCACTTTAAAATATATAGAGCCATCTTTCTTGATTATTAACTAAATCTCTAACCTTCACGAAAATTGTTTTTCATATCCCTGTCTTTAACATGGAAGTGATAAAAGTGCTTCTCTCTCCAATAAAAAATATTGCATAATTTGTACCACTTAAACATAAAGGATTAATAGAAGGATTTGTAAAACATTATTATTCATTCTACATTTTTCACCTATTCAGAATACTTTGCAACTCCTGTTCAATATTGTGATTAAAATATGAAGGTAAGTTTTATACTTTGTTTTTATTTCAATTCCAGTAGAATAATTCTAGAATTCGTGTGTGCATGAATTTGGCAGAACATAACTTCTCTAATGAATATTTTAACTTTCATTTAGGGGTGAGCATGATAATACTGATCGCTCCTCTTTACCTCTGCAGATGTCTGGCAGAAGTCGGCAGTCCCAGGCAACTGGTTTGGTCCTTCTCAGTGCGGAACCATTTTTACCAGAGTCTATTCCTGCTTCTGATTCCATCTCCACTCCTACACAGACCTAGCAGTAGCTACTGATACAGCCAAGGGCAAGCTACACTGTTCACCTTTTAGTCTTTCTGGCTGGAACCTGTCTCAATCAATCTATTTCAGAAGACTCAAAGAAAATGGAAGTTGCTGGTTAAAACTGCCAAAATCACTATCACCAAAATATTAATAATTGATAGGAAGATATAGTAATGAACACTCTACGGGCACTGTGAATCAAGAAGACAGCATTTCAAAACATAAAAAGTCACTTTAAAGGGTTTAATTTGTACATTTTCCACTTTACAGTTGTTATAATAGCCCTGCCTCCTCCAAAACATTTAATTGATTAATTAATGCTGATAATATTTAGAAGGCTCTTAAAAATGGCCTTAACATCATTAAATAAGGAATTAAATAATATCAAGTGGTATTAAATAGTAAAATGAGCATGAAAGCATTGTAATTTCAGCATTTTGAAAGCACCTAGGAAATATTCAATGTATTAGGTGTTTTTATGTAGCAGTAGAAAGGTTATATTATTATTCTGAGAGAATAAATATTTTTCTTAAACATTACAGATATTTTGTTACTACTTTAGTGCTCAAGGCAGTTTCCTGGGGGGTTCATTCCATTTTTCTCTGCTCAGTGAAACAAATATCCATCTTTAGCCAGACTTTTCATTCTTCTCCCAGAGCCATTAAAACTCAATTAATTGCTCAATTAATTGCTGATATCATTTAAACAACTCACTACTGAACTCCAAACTTATAAACTGAAGTGATATGCTGATTTCCGTTAAGTAGTCACAGATTTTAAAATAAACTTAAAAAAGAAGAATGTGAATGCCTATGAAAGAAAAGTACTTTCATTAATTAAAAATCAATATTCTATAAAGACAAGCAAATGCAAATTAATCCAGCCTTGGTGTAATGTCATGGGGATAATCACACCGTCTATTTTACTAAAATGAGGTGAATAGATCACACCTCATCCTAGGACTTTCAGAACTGTTACTATAAGCTGAGAAACCTGTTCCATGGTTCACACTGCAAAGAGGTAGATCTGATTTTTAATTCAACAAGAGGTTATTAAAGTTGGTGCTTATACTATATAACTCATTTACTAAGAGTAAGTTGGATTTTCCTGAAGGTAACTCAGACTGAACGTGAGCATATGAGAGAAAGAGAGAGAGAGAGAGAGGATTATAAATTTGTATACTTCCAGCAGGGCCTGACTAAATTTAGTTTCCAGAGCAAAGACACTCAAGTTCTGAAATGCTCCCAAATTTCTCCTCACTCTCCAACACCTTACCTCATTTTCATTAAAGAAAAGCAGTGATTTAATTCTAAGAGCACAGCAAACTCAGAAGAGTTCTACATGAAGTAGCCAACATACACATTCCCAAACTGATGAATAGTTTTTCTCTGCTACTCTCTCTCAATGCTTCAAAATAAATTGCAGGCTACAAAGCACCTCACTCCAACTGCTTTTACCAGATGATGTTAATCTGGACCGACGTCTGTGAAAATGTGGCTGCAGAAGAGACTCCTCTTTTGTGTGTGCGCATCAATAAAGCATTTTAGCCCACAAAATGTCCATGAAAATAAAACAAGTAAACACATGTTTTGTTCGAGAATAATTCAGAAAGAAAAAAGAAAACTTCAGGTTTTCAAAATGAGTTTAAGTTGTAAATACAAGTGTCAAATGGTTTCAATGAATGCAGTGATTCTAAGCTGTAAATACATTAACTAGAATTTATTAAATGCTTCTGTGTGGTAAACACTGTGTAAAGCACAGCTAGTTATGCTTCCTCTTAGTGCTGAGCTCTGGGCTTAGCTCTGCTAGATGAGAAAGGTGCTGCAGAGAAAATGACTTGGGTCAGCTTATATTTACACATGAGATATCCCTAACAGCTTTTAAATCCCCAAATGTTGTAATGGGTAGTATTTAGTATGCGTGCAGCCAGGGGGAAGATAATATGTGCACAAATTATTTATCTATCCTTTAATACCAAATCCTGAAATGTTGGGAGATTATTGCAGGCTTTTTTCTTTCCTCTTAAATATTAATGTGCACACTTTTCAACCAACTGTTGGCATGTGATACCAGCAGTGATTCCTGATTCTATCATGTTTATAAAAAATGTCAATACCTATAGTAACTATAAAAACATGACATTACATTTTGTTATAGTGCCATTTCCAACTTAGTGGAATAATAATTCTACATTTCAGGCAAGCTTCCAAGACAAACTCATACTGATATTTGTAGGAGGAAATGATGATTGCTTTACGGTCATGATTTGAATTTTTAATGATAAGCTACGACACTTTATGTTCTTTCTGATGCTCTCTAAAATTGCAGAATTTAGTTGTTTCCTAAGTGATATCATATAGTCAAAATAAACACAATTCTGTACATTGAGGCCATAATAATTAAATTGAGGTTATGTGTGGTTCTGTTTTGTGTCTAGATAAATACAAGTATATAGAATTTTTTGCAGTAGGTATATCTACATCTATCTATACAGCAGTGCCAATACGGCAGGAAAATAATCCATATTTTCATACCCCATCTTTTTTTCTAAACATACCCAACTGCATGATTCACAGAGTGAAACACAAAATAAATTATTTCCCACCACTAAATCTGCACAAATACATTCTATTCTCTGCATGCCCAATCCAAGAAAACAATCCAGAAAGTACGTCCAGTGCCTTTTCTTCCACAGTGGTAACACGCCACTGCCATTGATCCCACTTTTGAGTCTCTCCATATCGCTCTCCTGTTCAACCCACCCCCGGTCATGAGAACAGTCCAAACCCCCACAATTTATCATCTATTTTTCCTTCAGTATTGAAGTCATCCAATCCATTCTCCCTCTGCACTAAAAACATTCTAAAAGGCAAATATTTTACTAGGGTTTTTCTGACTCAAATCTTGCTTTGAAGCCTACCCCAAACTCTCCAGCTTCCATTTTTCCACTTCCCCCATTATGACTTGCACGCTGAGTATGAACTACATTAGAGTTCAGTAAGGAAACCACATTTCCTCAGCATATGCTCTCTGCTTGGAATACCTTCAACTTCTGTCTGCTTGGAGAACTCTAAGGGATCTCTCAAGTCTTAGCTTAAGTGTTACTTCCTTTTACATGTTTCCCCTAACTTCACAAAGCAATTGCTGTCTCTATTCTGGAAGCACCTTCAATACACCTCTGTCTTTCACATTCAGTTTCAATGGTGTGAAAGATGGTCCCAGAGCACAGCCTCACTATCACTGAGAACTTATTAGAAGTTTATTCTCTTCCGGGGTGTTGAAATGAAATCAGATGAAATTTTTAAAAATCCTGACATGACTATTGAGCTATAAAGTCTGATTTTATTTTTTTAATTGTTTAGAAGTGAACATAGTATCATAATCTATAGCTGGTTCCTGTGCTTTTATTATTTGTAACTGTTCAAATAACCTGAAATAAAAACAAATGAGGACCCTGGTCTCATATCTTTTAGTCTAAGTTTCTTTATGGGTAAAGAGTTTGGACAAGATGACCTCTTTGGATTTTGTCTAAAACAGACTAAACAAAGTGAGAACACTTTCAAAACAGAGTTTCAAAGAGTTGGATGGTAGTAGCCAAGAAAGACTTGTCAGATGGTGAAAAGTCCAGAAAGTTAAATGGAAAGAACACCTGGTAGACATACACATTGAAAGGAACATAAGATATTTGCTGAGACTGGACAGTGTTCAGAGTGGGAAACACTGTTGCTGAGGTGGAGGGGAGCCGGGTGGCCATGCTAATTGGTTTGCTCATTATCCCACTGGTCAGTCACCAGTGGGAACAAGGAGGCAACCTGGTGCTCACTCCTGTGTGGGAGTCACGAACATTCATCAGTGTTTGGGGGGATTACAACAAAGCTCCGAAGCAATTCCAGAAATCTGCAACAAGACAATCACTGTATAGGGAAAAACACATTTCTATTTTGAACAAATGTATCCTGATAACATAAAGACAAAATATATGGAATATGACAAATGCTTAAGGTAAAGTGTTACCAGTAGCAGTGGATGTGAAAAAAGAAAATAGAAAAAAACTAAAAAGGGATAATAATGGGCAACTTACAAAAGATAAAACAAATTAAGAATAAGGCAATGAAGACTGTTCAGCTACATTCTGAACCAAGAAAAAAAATTAACAATGCAATATCATTTCACACCTATAAGGCTGGCAAATTTAAAATTATGACAAATCAAATTTTGTCAAAGATAAGTAGAAAAGATAAATCTTATTTATAACTGGTGGAAATATAAATTGAGATAAGGATTAGAGACAAATTTGGCAATATCCTATTTGTTTTATTTGTTTTACTATTTGATTTCATAAATCGAGTAGGTCAGTCTCTGGAGAATTTCTCCCTTATCTAAGTAAAGAGACCCATGTGAGCATATCAATTACAGAACTGACTGGAACTGAAAACAATTAGAAACTACCCAGATACTCATTTAAAATGGATTAATAAACTATAATTTATTAATTCAACAGATACTTAAGCCAGTAAAAAAAATCAGTGATCTAGACCAGTGATTTTTCACCCTTTCTCTCCTCATGGCACACATTAACTACTAAAATTCTGTGGCACACTAAAATTATTTTTTGCTAATCTCACCAAAAAAATAGGTATAATTTTGATTCATTCACACCAATTGCTGCTGTTGGGGTGGGCCACTGCCATGTTTTTTATTGAACAGACTGAGGGAGGAAAGGTTGTTGTCCTTGACTAACTAGTTAGGTATTCCATGATTTACAAATTCTTGTGGCACACTGGTTAAAAATCGCTGATCCAGAGTACAGGTTTCAACATGGATAGTTTTCTTTTTTCAAATTTGGTATCTATATTTTCATATAATTGTGTTCTTTAAACCCTGTGTATTTTTTGTAGATATTTTATTAAAAAGTAACATAAGCAACAATTGAGCCAACAGACTAACTGGAAAAATAATACCATTTATGAGGAAAAATACTACCATTTATGTAAATTACAACATGTAATTTACAATTTATGTAAAGTTTAAAAACCTAAAAAACTATGATGTCTACTACAACTACGGTTCAAGACACACACATATATTTTAGGAATACAAACAATCCCAGAGGTAATATACACTGAAATCAGGATAATTCTTGTCTCTGATGAGGGAGGTAGGAAAAGAGGAAAAAAGAAGAGAACGTACAAACTGTGCTTTGTTGTGTTTCTTTAAATCTGAAATATGACACTACAGAAGGATTGAATAGATTTCTGTCCATTCTGTTCTGTACTTTCTTAATTTCATATTTAGAAAGTAAAGTTCATTTTTACCAGTACCTCCATAGCAATTATATTTTCTATTCCCAAACACAAGATTCACTTAACTGTTTTTGCATCCTATCAGTGAGAAAATGAATTCTTTCCTATGAACAATGACCTTTGGTGACCTCCTGCAACCAATCTCTGGACCACTGTGTGCAGAGATAAGTGTGGAGTCCATATTGGTGCTGATAGTTCTTGATTCTTTCACTCAGTAATTGAACCTACCCCACCCCAGGCCAATCCTAGACTTTTCTCAATCATGTTATTGTTGATTATGACATTCTTTCAAAATGTTAGTATTCTGGAGCTCAGCAAAAATTATATTATTGCTAAGAGAGACGATGTTATTTCTATCATTCATGCACTAGAGGTTCTTCACATATTTTACTGATTTTGCATTTTTCCCCTGATAATTACAAATAAAGACTCAGTTTCAGGGACCTACCCTCAGCATTAGGTAGTAAGCTGTGTACAAATATAACAGACATCACATGGTTTCAAATACCAAAACTAGTCAGTACCTTGGGGCTGAAACGAATACAAAATGCTTGTCATGTGAAATATTCAACACTGATCATAAAACATGCAACTGGAGTAGACAACTCTAGAGACTTTTTATAAGTTCAACTGTAGGGTTACAAAGGGAATCAAAGGAAAGGGAAAATGGGGAAAGGTGCCTGACGACACTCTAGAGGCAGCAGGGAATTCCCGGGCTGAGTGGTGAATGAGTTCCACTCTCCCGAGTCCCTTTCTGTTGTCTTGGCTCCGGCAAGGTTCCATCACTGAATTTCACTCAACAGCAGTCACTCTATGACTGGTCTTCTTCTAAGCCACACAGACAAGTTTTTCTCCTGGGACTGGAGAGTCTCAAGTGTGAACGCCGTGACATAAAGACAGAGGCTGGATGCCACTGCTGTGTTATGGGACCGGTGGGATTTAATTTCATTTCGAGTCCTGTCGCTGGTTGTGTGTGCACAATTGCTACACACCATATGCATCACCCTACACTGAAAACAGTCCTAACATAGACAGGTCCATTTGGGAGACAGTCTTTATGGGATGTATATAGTCTGTGAAAAACACAATGATTTTTGTCATTTTCAAAAGTTACCATAGTAAGTGAAAATTCTTATTTCATTGATTAAATGCTTGCAATGCGCCAGGCACTTGGGAGTTCTTGGCATTATTTCATTACACTTTTCAACGGCTCTGTGGGGCCGGCCATATCCTCACATCAGAAGCCAAAAAGCTGTTATAAATCCAGTTATCTGATATCTACTTGTCCTCTCTATGCTATGGTTTCTCCATCCATCAAACAGGGATTAAAATTTTATGGTAAACAATTACATTCGAAAACAAGCTGGAGACACAGTAGTAATAGGCATTAATTTTTTAAATAATTTATAATGGCCTGTGGGTTACAAAGCATAGGCCATGTAAACTGTATTGACTCTCCTTCAGCGAGTCTGTCTCCTCCAGCCCGTGCTCACTGCCCTCCTACGCCCCCCACAGGTCAGGGATGGGCACCGCCCACTTCGCACAGGAGCCTCCGGAGGCTTGCTGGGTGTGCGGCCTCTTCCAGACTGGGATTGAAGGCCGCTGCCCTCCAAAGAGCAAGGGGACGTGCAGGCTGACTGGGTTAAATCATTCCAACGTAAGCATTCAAAAGAGTGAGAATCTGAGACATGCCACAACGTTCCAGACAGCCAGGCAGCAGGTAAAGCGGGAGAAGCCACCTCAGGGCCCCCACTCACTGCCACAGGCAGACTGCGTCCACCTGCGGTCACTGCCCTTCCTTTTGGTTTCTACTGCTTCCCAATGTGTGCCCACAGTAGTGCTATCCCCGGCAGCAGGTACTGTAATACTTTTTATTAACAGAAGATTTAAAAATGTAAAGTCTTAGACACAGAATTCAAAGAGGTCATCTTGTCTGAACTCTTCACTTGACCCATAAAGAAACTAAGACTAAAGGCTATCAAGAGGCGAAGGTAACAGGTTGTTTTTATTTCAGGCTACAAATAATAAAAGCACAGGAACCAGCTATAGATGATACTATGTTCACTTCTAGACAACTAAAAAAAAATAAAAGTCAGACTTTATAGTAATGCTAAGATTTTTCTAGTTTCACTGACTTCGCTTCAACATCCAGGAAGAGAACAAACTGTTGTTGGTTTTGGCCACTGTTTTAGTTAAATATATTTGTGAAATATGAAATTACATAATTAAAAAAATTTGAGTAAAGCTAGTAAAATATAGTCTTTCTATTTTCATATTCCTTATCATTTCCTCATCATATAAAGTTTAATGGAAAACCAAATGAGGGAGGGAATTAAATTAAATTTAATAGACTAAAAGTTCTCCTCTATCCCTGAAGAAAAATAAAGGCATTGTTAGTTTTGAAATACCTTGACCTCAATGGCCCTGGAAAGCTGACTGTGCTCCTTCCTGCCAAGAAACCAAGAAATCTGAAACATGTGTTATAAGAACGCAACAAACCACTTAGTGGGAAAGGCCCAAACTTAAACAAAGATCCATAAATAAAAATCTCCGCCGAGGCAAATAATTCTCAATATACGTGTTTCATTGATGAGATGAAAACCATAAACCCTCAAAGATGTCAACAGACACTTGAAGTAATCAAGTCACCAGAATTAAGCAGCAAGTAATAGCTTTTCGCATCCCAGGCAGGGTCAAGTGCCAACAATCGACCAGTAATTGGGCTCATCTCCCCCAAACACACATGGCTCCCCCGTGACAATTTTAGGTAAACCTGATCTTTGACTATGTGGTATAATTGGCCTTAATTTAAGGCTTTTCTTTTACTGTTTCTTCTACCCCTGGTAGTGAAAGCCACCAAAGCTAGGCTAATTTGCATTTTGAAATTTCGTTCTGTGTTTTTATTTTCCTTTAGAGGGTTCTTGTTACAGAAGAGCTTCATTAACTCAATTAGGCATGATCCAGTGGGCCGGCACAAATTAGGCTAGCCACAGTGTCTTCAGAACGGACACAAATAAGAAGCCAGCTGTGGTCTTCATATTTTGAAGGAAATCGTACCAGCTGACATTTCTCTGTGTCAGTCACATTAAGCTCATGGCAACTGAAATAACCAAACTGTGTTCTGGAAGTTGTATTCTCTAATGCTACAAGATATATAAGGATATACCAGTGGGAAAGGGAATAAAGTATATTTTTACCATGAATTTTTCATGGGGCTTGTTATCTCCGTTACTATAGAAATAATCACTCTTTGGTGAAAAAGCATATTCATATATCCATCTCTAAGACTAGTGCTATGATAACTTGTAATAGACTCCATACACATTACATTTGAAAAACCAAATATGAGAAACCATGTAGAAGAAAAGCTATTTTCATTATCCTCCCTCAGAACACAGAGCAAATGACATCAACCCAGAGAAAGAAACATGAAACCAGATTCTGCCTGGCCTAAGATGAGAGGAAGTTATTGATTTTTTTTGGCATCATTTTCTTCATCAATTCGTAGAAGTAATAATAACCATCATTCTTTTGAAGAAGAGTCTTTAGACAATGTATTTATCCATAGGAACCACCTGAGTAAATGTTAGAGAGATTCGTAGGCCATATTTTAGACGTACTGAATCAGAATTTCCAGTGAGGTGCCTAGGAATTTTTTTTTTTTAGTACTAGTGATTCCTACTAAGTTCTACTATATTAAAATATAAATAATGTAAAAGCTCTATAGGAACTTCTAAGTGGTATATAAGTATATGAAATCAACATTATCCAGAATAAGAATTTAAACTAGAAAGGATTATTTTGAGAAAAAATATTATTGCCAGGAATTTATTTTGGTTAACCTTTACACTGTGAGGAACAGCTGTGCTGAATGAACCAATCAAACCAACCAAACACGTGCTTTCAAGAAAGTAAATGCATACTCTCTGCCCCAGAATAAGTACACTGATAAATACACACTCTCTGCCCCAGAATAAGTACACTGATAAATACACACTCTCTGCCCCAGAATAAGTACACTGATAAATACACACTCTCTGCCCCAGAATAAGTACACTTAACTGATAAACACTGAATGTCCACTTGCTGTACACTTAAAGCAATGAACTACTGTAAATAGAGAGTTCATGAATCCTGGCACATAATAATAAACAAAGTGTCACTGCAGTTATTTTCTGATCTGTCTCCTGACTCTCAAGAAACCTAAGAAAAATGGAAGAAAATATGAAAATTCTCCAACTTAATTCTAGTTATGTGAATTAACAATATTGAAAATAAGATGGTGTTTGGAGCAGGAATTTACTGTCACCAGAAGCTGTTTGTGACTTGAAAAGCAGAACATGGGGTTCGGAACACAATCTGATTTCTGTCGACAACACTGAGTTCCTAGCAGGGGTTGCTCCTTCCCAGAAACCTGCCTTGGATGGCGTCCTGGTACTGGGATGCCTTGGCATGTCCGCCACCTCAGAAATCACTAGTCATGCTCCCATTTGATTGAGAGGCTTGACGCATTCCTCTGATTCCTGAACTGTGCCCACACAACCTGTTACAACATTTGCAGACTGCAGCGAACGGTGCTGAAGTCTCATGGTGGCTAGCTGCACTTTCAAATGTGCATTTGCCAATTTCGGAAGCGTAAATTAGAAAGTTCTTGGACGAAAATCACATTGGAAACAATAGAAATCCTGTGCTTGTGGTCAATGAATAATGACTTGTCATTTGTGACAAAGGATTATTGGAGTTATGAGTATTGATTTTCACAAACTGAACAAAGCCATACTTAAGGGTATATAGGTATTATACAGTCATAAGGAGCTGGAATTAATTTTATAAAGGCTCATAATAGAAACCAGATGGTCAAAGTGTCTGAAACAGATATAGCCTTCCCTCAAGCTATGCTAGAAAATAGCTCAAACATTTTTAAAGGACTAGAGTCATTGATGCTACATAAAAGAGCTGCAGGGGTGACATAGTGTGGGTCTTCTGAATAGTAGGCCTTACTTCAGATGCCGCTGATGCCTTGCAGGGTATTTTATCTGGAGAATACACTTATGGGTGTGTGGCGGATTTATGTGAGGGATGGGTAGTATGCAGCTTTATGTGCTTTAGTCTTTTCCATTTATGGACAATGCGTTTGCCAATTTTCCTATCTTTTTATCCTAGAGATTTTATTTCCAACTTTAAAGCCGATAGCTGCTTTTTCCTACCCTCTTCACCCAAGCCCAGACCCAACAAAGTTTCTGTGTTCCCCTCAACTGGCACTAGGTGTGAACTCAGGGGATGTTTTCAAACAAATGAATTATTCAAAGGAACTCCGAAAATGTTTCTTCCGTGTAAGAGCAGAGGTCGCAAAGGCACATGAATAATAAGTAAGGAAATACTACTAAAGATTTACGTCAGAACTTAACAGAGACCAAACAATAAGATAATCTGGATAAAAGTAAGTTTTCTTTTGATATTGTTATTAATTGCCAGAAATAACCAAAATGTATTAACTCACCATGCTAGGCGCCCCAAGTCCCATGTGGACCTCACTGGTTAAATCCAGATGTCAGCAGAGTGGCATTCCTTTCCTGAGGCTCTAGGGGAGAAACTGTTTCCTTGCCTTTTCCAGGTGCTAGAAAGTGCCCCCATCTCTTGGTTGGTGGCTTCCTGCTAGCTTCCAAGTCAGCAAAGGCCAGCACCCTTCCGCATACTACGTCACTCTGACACTAACGCTTCTGCCTCCCTTTTAAGATCCCTTGTGATTACAGTAGACTCACCTGGATGATCTAGAATACTCTCCCTATCTTGGGGTCAGATGATTAGTAACATTAATTCCATCTGCAACCTTCCTTTCCCTTTGCCTTCCAAGGTACCATACACATTCTGAGTACGAAGACCTAGGCATCAGAACCACAACAATCAAAGTCTGTTTTACTACTGCCTTGTCGACAGGTGAGCTTCTTTAAAGGAAAACTCGCCTGCCACTCCAGCACACAGACTTCACTCCGCCTCACTTGGACGGCAGTGTCTTCTATATACTGATCCAAGGTGGTTCTTTTTTGGAAGGGCTGCTTTAATTTTCAAAAGATAACTGCTTGATTGCAATCAAAATCAAACAGAATAATTTATGGAAAATGGAAGTAAGAGGAGAAAGAATGTGAGAGGGGTGGAATTTTTCCAAGTAATTTAATTGGACATTATTTAAAGAATTTCTGAAGAACAAATTCATAAGGGTAGTTTAGTTGTTGGCTAAAGCACCAAGTCTGAGAGTAATGAAAAAGTTCTATTCCTTGAGCCTTGAGAGAAAACAAAATTGTACTAACAACTTCATTTACATTACATGTCACGGAATTTCAGTTCGGGTGCAGGATATACTTTAAGTCACACTTTAAAGTTGAACCCTGTATTCACGATATAAACATTCTCACTCTGCAGACTGCAGTTTAAAGAGCTAGTTGGTCATTAACAAGCACAAGTTCAATTGTCTTCCTTCCAGTTGGGACTTGGCTGAAGTAGCACAAATTTCTGGGCAAAGGAGAAACAAATTTTGGACAGCTGGTTGTTGATTTTACAGAATAATCCAAGTCCAGCCTTGTAATAATATCTATTTATCTAAACAACTTTGAGATGAAACACACAGGGTCAAACAGTATTAAAAAGTGCTGATAATTAGAAATTCAAATTTCTAATTTGACTTAGAAATTCAAATTTAACACAACTCATTGTGATGATTCAAAATAAGAGGTACCGAACACACAGACCTTCAGCCAGACCCACCGGTGCTGATGCTGAACTCTTCCGGTTCAATTCAATACCCTCTTTCCAGGCTCTGCCCAATGCTCAACTTCTCAAACAACCCCTCAAACTCAAAAGTACTACCCCCAAAACAATCCCCTAACACCAAACCTGGCTTGCTCATATGTAATAGTCCTCTTCCTCTAGCAGAATGAACTTCAAAACCAATGTAAGCACCCTGTGTGGCAATGATAATAAATGATGGTGTATACTGCTTCTAGAAAAGTAGAATGGATTCTGAGGTGAGTGACTGCTCATCATGCAGAAGCAAGGGCTTGAACAGCTCTGGGAACGTGCATAGCTCTTCATTTGTAGAGCAGATATATTAAGGATTGAATATCATTAGTATTGACTGACGTTAACACCAATGGAATGCACACTAGAGACTGCCTCTCCTGAATTCACAGTTCTTTAAGGCACGTCAGCTACGTAAGGAGCAGATTTCCTGAGGCCTCTCCTTTCTTCACTCGACAAACGTTGCACTGCCTAGGACACTGAGATAAATGGTCTCTTAACCATAAAGATCACTATACCTGAAAATTTTAGCTTATTGGGTACCTTAATGAGAACACATAATTATGATTTAACATGATTGTAATGGACCTATTGTAAAGTAGCAAAAATTCAAAAAGAAGGAGGTGATAACTCTACGAAAGAAAGTCGCAGATATGTGTCAATATCTGAGATGAGGTTTGAAGGATGGGTAGTATTTTGGTGGAGAAACTAAGAAAAGAATAATACAGACAAATATCAAAGCTGTTTTCTAGAGTCATAAATAAAGGTAGTGAAGTTGGGAAACTGCGGATGGTTTTCCATGGCTGGTGTGAATGGAAGAAAGAGACAAGTAGCAGAAGACAAGTCTGGGAAAGAAGGTCAGGGCCAAAGAAAGGGCCTACTTACTCTCACCGACGAAGGTGTTTCGGGATAATCATACCCCACAATGTCGTAAAATTATATAAGAAACCAAATGCTCAGTTAAAAGCATCTGACTCAAAAAGGTTCTTGCACTAGTGATTATTACCTTTTGTGAGGTCAAGTTTTGCTAGGAACAACACACAGTAAAATTTAGCACCTTTTATGGAAGATGCGTTACTGTTAATTCACATATATCTGTGGTCTCCCTGGACCACAGGGGATTTAATGACTGAAGAACCAGTGTGGGCAACTGGATCTTCAGAGCTGGCAACCATTCACTCTCTCTATCCTGTAAGCTCATCTTTGTTGTTGCTGTTTTTACTTTTAAGTAAGTAGCAAGTTTCCAGACTTCAAGATTGTAGATATTACTACTATATCTTCTCAGAATTATATTAAATCTACCTTATAAACTCCTAATTCCTCACACAGTTGACAGAGAAATATCTTGAAAAGGTTGTGAAGGATGCAGTGTTATTTAAGTGGTATAAATGCCTAGTTAGAGCCCTGGCTGGTATAGCTCAGTGGATTGAGCACGGGCCTGTGAACCAGAGGAACGCGGTTCGATTCCCAGTCAGGGCACATGCCTGGGTTGCAGGCAGGTTCCCTGCAGGACAGTTCCCTGCAGGGGATGCACTAGAGGCAACCACACATTGATGTTTCTCTCCTTCTCTCCTTCCCCTCTAAAGATAAATAAATAAAATCTTTAAAAAAAATGGTATAAAAGCCTAGTTAGACTGTATTTCTTATTGATGTGAAACAGTATCTTAAAATACTTGAGGTTTATCTCTTTAAGAAGAAATATAGATTTTCATTAAAAGAGATATTATAGCATTTTTAAAAAAATGCAACTTCTGGAAACAACAAATATCTATGAATTAATAAAATGCAATTAAAAGAAAATATTGGGCTGGTGAAAGAGTTCTTATACTTCTTCTGTTTTACTTACTCAAAATAAAAGACCCATTTTTGATTTTCGCCAATAACTTTATTAGTGGATATTTTGAGTATGTCTGCTGTCATCTGCTATCGTCTCCTAGTGGGCAGGGCTGCTACTAAACATCTTCTGATGCGTAAGGCAGCCTCATGGCAAAGAATTATTTGGCCAAAATGTCAATAGTACCAAGAAACTTAGCAAACCACTTTTGACACATCTAATCAGTCACAGAACCTTCTCCATATACTGCACAAATCCTTTTTTGTGTTTCAGTTGTACTTTTTACCTTTCCTATAACAATAAAGCTTAATATGCCAAAAATATCTTCAATATTAAAAATGGCTGCACAAAATTCACCAATTTTGATAAGTTTTTTTCCAAATGCTCATTCACATGAAAGCTGTCACAATACAATTTACCAAAATGGTTTTGAATGAAGTTAAACCAACTAAGCACTACTAGTGCCATGGTACGAAAAAAAACTAAACTTTTTGGCCAACCCAATGCTTCAATATACATAACTATTGAACTTGGAATATATATATGTATATATATATATACACACACACATATATGTATATATATGTATGTATATATATACACACATATATTATATATTATACACATTAATAATAGTACCAGAAAATTTAAACACATAACCTACATTTAATAAAATTTATATTAAAAGACATAAGTACCAGTATAATATCTAATTCATATTTAAGCTAATAAATGCAAATAAAATAATAATAAATATTATGGAAAAGTATGGCTTCACTACTTGAAGTATTGGGAAACTAAGTAAACTTTTGAAAGCTTTTGTTTTTGCTGTACTGTGGGTGGACTCCATTTGGCACATTTATTAAATGGTGCAAGAAATTTTTAGCTACATATCTAACAGGATGTCATCTTGAAACCTCATGTTCCTATATTACTGTGCTGTTAACAGAAACAGCTTGCAAAGATTTATGGCTTCTATTAATTATACTAAAAATATGGAAGATTTGCTCAAAAAATCAATTGTAACAGGGACAAGCAAGTGTACTTTTTAATTACAATCATAAATTACAAATGACTGTCATTATCAAATTTTTCTTTTTCTTTATTCTCAAGTAAAGAGTTAAGTGGGAATTTTTCATTTGCTTGTTTTCCTAGGTCTAACTGTACAAGATCAGACTTTGTGTTAATAGTCAACAGTATGGTGCACAGGATCTAAGTTATTTCCAATTTTGAGTACTCCCTGTACTCAAAATTGGAAATAAATGAGAGAAAACATCAAGACAAGAATAAGTTCAAATATCTACTTTTCTGCCTAACATTTTCATAAGTTTTAGTTTCTCACCAATTGCATTTTAGTTCCAGGAAACTTACTATGTCCCCACTCTGCATGACTATGACTATAGGTTCTGTTTATATGTGTGTATAGAAACAAAGAATTGTTTCCAGAAAGAATTCAGTATAGATTGCATTTAGATAAACAACAGAAGAAAAAACGTAAAAAATTGAAAAATTGGGGGAAGAAACAGAAGAGAAAAATAACAAAAAATTACATTAAAAATGCATTCAATTTCACATTTATATATACATTTCGGATCTCAGAACATTTTTGTTTGGCACCAAATCAATATTAATTTCATGGTCACTGATGCTCCCACAGAGCTCTGCTGCATTATCCAACATGGCCCTGGACGCCGTGAACCCGAGCTACAGCACTGCCTATATTCCTAAGACTTATGTGGCTTGGCACAGCTACAGAATCTGAGTTGGTAACAACCCTCAGATAATTCTTTTCACTCTTCATTAAACTCTTGTGACAAGTATAATCCATTTCCCCAGATGTTTTTTTATTGTTTAAAAGAAAAACATACCCATTTTTTTCTTGAGCCAACTTGTTTAAAGACACAAGGGACACATCATAAAAAAGAAAATTGCAAATAATTAACCAAATTTTTGTTAGTAAGATTAACTACTTAAGAGTATTCGGTGTTTGTCTATTTGTTCATTTATTTTTGAGGCAGTGTTACTAATATTGTTAGTCATATTTAAGATCTCTCCTTTGGGGAATAAAGAAAAGAGAGACCAATTTATCCCCTTAAATAGCCAAACGAAGGTTAAAACACACAAATATGCATGGAAAACAGGCTGATGGTGCCTGGTGGGAGCTGGAGATACCGGGAGGGACACTGTGAAAAGTATGACTGTCTAACCACTAAACAGCACACCTGAAACTATCACAAAATAATACTGAATGTAAACTGTAACTAAAAAATAAAATTTATAAAAGAAAGAATATTTCAGAGATTAAGCCCTTGTCCAATGTATCACCGGTAAATAGTTCTCCCATTCAGTGGGTTCCCTTTTCATTTAACTGAGGTTTCTTCAGCTGTGCAGAAGCTTTTTAATTTAATGTACTGTCATTTGTTTACTTTCCCTTTGTTTTCCTCCAGAATTTTTATGGTGTTGTGACACATTTAAGTCTTTCATCTATTTTGAGTTTATTCTAGTGTATGGTATGAGCTGGTGGTCGAGTTTCATTTTTTGGCATACTAGTCCAGTTTTCACAACACTATTTATTGAAGACACTTTTTATTGTATGCTTGTTGGGAACTGCTCTACCTGGTTTCAGGAATTGTAACTGCCCCCCATGGATAAGGCTGAGTGAGCGAACTCCAGAATGTGACCCACAGGAGACAAAAGCTTGTCTCTAGTAGAAACGCTGTTTCTGCTTCATCCCCTGCCCTCAATACTTGGTCAGTTAGTCAGAGACAGGTAAGACCCTTCGGGGGGTGGGGGGAAACCTAAGCCAGACATGATCACTTGGGAGGCCCTTACTGGCTCTAATTCACTTAAGCCTCAAAAACCATGATGGGGAAGGTGGTGTAGCCCCTTTCTGGCTAGAGTGAGATCCAGGGTGATTGGGCATAAGAAAGAATTCCTAAAGTCCTGTGAAGCCTGCTTTGCTAAGAGTGATTTCATTCATATGATAAGGGTCCAAGCAAGAAATGAGTATGTCTCCCAAAGTTTCTGCAACCCCTTTACCTGACAGACACTGACTCAGACTAAGTCCTCAGATTTCTTTGAAATGTAATATACTGTTTGATCCTTGCCACCTGTATTCCTATGTATTACAACCCAATAAAGCCATTGAGGAAGGGGCTCTTGGTCTTTCTCCTCTGAAAGATTGACCATCTTTCCTCCCCAAGCAAATCATGTCTCAGCAGTTTCATTTTCATACATGGCGGACAGGGGGACTTGTGGGCAAAGTTGCCCCCACATATGCTCTTGCCTCCTTTGTAAAATATTAATTGATCATAAAGGCATGGATTTATTTCCAGGCTCTCTACTCTGTTCCATTGATCTATGTATCTGTTTCCATTCTTGTACCAGAATGTGTCGATTACGGTGGCCTTATATTATAGTTTGATTTCAGGTATTGTGATCCCTCCAACTTTGTTTTTCTTTCTCAAAATTGCAGAGACTATTTGGGATCTCTTTTGGTTTCATATAAATTTTTGGAATATTTGTTCTGCATCTGTGAAATATGTCATTGGTATTTTAAGAGGAATTGTGTTGAATCTGTAGATTGCTTTGGGTAGTATGGATATTTTAATGATTGGATTCTTCCAATCCATGAACATGGTATATTCTTCCACTTATTGGTATCTTTCTCAATTTTGCATACCACTCAACACAAGAAAGACAAACAACTGAATAAAAAAAATGGGCAAAGGATAGATACTGAATAGATACTTCTCCAAGGAGGACATACAGATGGCCAATAAACATGAAAAAAATGCTCAACATCACTAGCAATCAGAGAGATGCAAATTAAAACCACAGTGAGATACCGTCTCACACCTGCCAAAATCGCTGTCATCAGTAAGCCAACCAACAAGTGCTGACAAGGATACAGAAAAAAGGGAACCCTAGTGCACTCTTGGTGGGAATGTAGACTGGAACAGCCACTGTGGAAAACTGTATGGAGTTTCCTCACAAAATTAAAAAATGGAACTGTGTTTTGACCCTGCAATTCCACTTCAGGGAATATATTCAAAGACTCCAGAAACACCAATTCAAAAGAAATATGCACCCCTATGTTAACAGCAGCACTACTTACAACAGCCAATATTTTGAAACAGCTTCAGTGCCCCTCAGTAGATGAGTGGATAAAAAAGCTGTGGTACAACTGTACAATGGAATACTACATGGCCATAAAAAAGAAGGAACACTTACATTTTGACAGCATGGATGGTATTGGAAACTAGTATGCTAAGTGAAATAAACCAGGCAATGAAAAACAAATCCTGTATGATCTCACTTATAACTGGAATCTAAGGAAGAAATTAAACTTACAGGCAAAACACAGGGTCTGGCACAAAATAACACCTCTTTTTAATTACAAAATCTTTTATTATAAAATCATAAGCACACAATTCTGTAACATAACAATATCACAGTCAAGGATACCATATGACATTTTAAGTGAAATGTTCCTATTAAAACTGTAAATTATACACCACATTATTACCTTACCAACCACACTCAAGCAGGCGTTATTTCTGCCAGACCCTGTAGAATGAGAGGCACAGAAGCAAGAACAGGCAGACAGCTGTAAGGGGGGAGGCGGAGGGTGCAACTGGTTGGAAGAAGGTGAAGGGGCGAGTCAAAGAACATGTGGTCCATGCCCATGTGGTCCATGGGCATGGGGGGGAGGGGGAGCGGAGGGGCGGTGGGCAAAGGGAGAAAAACTAGAACAACTATACTAGCATAAACAATAAGAATATAATAAAAAATAAAAATGAAAAAAGCCTGGGAGAGTATACAGCCACATATTTATAGTGCTTATCACGGAGTCACAGAATCAGAATCATTTTAATCTTCCTCTTTCCTTTCTGACATTCTCCAACTTTTCTACAATGAGGAAGGATATCATGAAAAGAATAACTGAAGAAAGGTCAAAGTACTAAAAAATACTATCAGATGGAATAAACTATCAGCCACCATAAAAACATAGTAGCCTGCTTTATTGGACCATTGGGAAACTGGCTAGATATATGTTCCTTCTATCCAGTCATGCATTTTATCCCCAACAATTCTTCCCTAAAATCACCCACTAGGCAGCCCAGCTCACTTTTCAGAGCGTCACCAGATATCCTCCATGGGGAGAGGAAGAGGACCTCCCACTGGAAGAACCACTGCAGAGAACACCAACTGTCTGACCTGCACAGAGAAATGCTACCTCCCATGCAGTTCAAGCAACTGTGTTATCCACCTGTGAGCAGGGTGGGGATTATTCATTAACTCCAGGTCTAGACTTTTTAAAACCCAGAGGCAAAGATAGCAGTAAAGTTGGGTGTAGGTTTTTGCTCCTTTGAGAAAAAAGAGAAAAAGGTTGGAGTTTAATTGAAAAGTTTTTACTTTATTTTAGGGTCCTAAGGGTAATGGGATGTGAAGACCCAAAGTAGTTTTAGTGGCTATGAAACACCTTCTCTGCCTGCAAAACTGGTGTGAACAGTAAGACTGAAAAACTGAATAAATTCTTTGGATTATTGTTGTTTTCTCAATTTCTACACAAAAATTCATAAAATACAAAGTACACATAACACAAAAGATTTTGAATTATTTGTATTTTCTCAGGTTCTGAACTGTATAACAAAAGCTATAACATTGAAATTTAATTTGTAATTAGTGTTTGAATCAAGTATATGCTCTTAAAGTTAACATAGTAAATGTGGTCTTTTGAGAATAAACTACAATATGCCTAATGTATTTCAGTATTGTTAAATGAAAAAGAGACTTGAGATGTGTGAAAAAGAAACAGTGCTACCTTATTTGCATTTCTTGAATATTCATGTTCAATGATTACTCCAAATTAATAGCCCCATTTTAAAACTTCATGCAAATTTCAGCTTGAATTGCACTGTTTACCCCCAGTTGGGAAACACTGGACCATTATGATTTGAACTAACTTTATCCTATTGATGGTGTTCTTCCTATTGACTGGTGGTGGGTTTTTTTTTTTACAGTAACAAGAAATTCATTGAATTACAAACTTTAAAATGTATCACAATTTAAAAGCAGGGCTATTTTAATTTTATTCTTCTTAAAACTCATCCTTTCAAAAATGCACTTAATTTTTCAAATGATTAAAAAAAGTTAATCCAGAAACTGGCAAAGAAAATATGGAATGATACCAATGGCCAAGTTCTTAGACATGAGGTCTTAACAAGGACCTTGAAATGTTGTCTTCTATATTACATCAAATTGATTTCCAATATGAAATAAGTAAATGGACACAAAGGGGAGCAAAAGCATGTCCTGAGGTCTTTCTGTAGGCGTTTGATACAATACAGATTTAGAATAAGTTACTGACTGATACTTTAACACAGTACAGTCTTAAATGATCAAAAGCACCGTACCATCAGTGATAAAAATAAAACCTTAGAAAATCATTTGTTCATTAATTAGGTCAGTCAGGAAATATGTATCAAGCTCCTATTAAGTGCCAAGCATTGTATCAGGGTTAGGAATCTATAGATAAAAGACAAGAAACCCACCTTTAGGGGATCTCAGTGAAGGGAGGGAAAGAATCAGAGATATTGACAATGTTGATACAATGTAACACATGCAAGAGAAAGGCTAGCATGTGTCAGACCTCCAGCTCTACATCCAGTCCTGGACACTCAGCAACGGGCCACGGAAGATTCAGAGCAAGAGACACTGAACATGAAGGGAACTCCCTCTCTACCCATCAGAGGCACAACATCCCATAAGCTCCTTGCAAGGGTAGTAAGGAAGCCAGGTGCCTTATGTAAATAATCTTGGCATTCTACCCTTTCGATTAGGCCAGTAGTTATAAATATGAAACAGTTAACATGCTTCCACACAGTGTTTTGAATGGGTTTACTTGTAGAGGCACAAAGACTCCTGGACAACAAACACTGACCTGCCCCTTCCTCTCCATTTACAACTGCTGGGACTTTACACCACCCTGGCTGGAAAAGCCTGGGGCAGTGCTTCTCACCAGCTATGTAGAGATTTGGAACAGCAGATGAGCTGGGAGGTGGGGGAGGCAGGGAAGTGATTCTTAAACTCAAAATATTAGATGATAACACAGCAAATTAAGAGTTGTTAATTAAGCTACATAGGACATAGGTGGCTTTCAGCTGTTATTGTTTATTGTGACAATAACAACTGACTTTTGCTTATGACTCTTGCCATCTGATTTAATTGACTATGAAGTTTACCAGGAATGAGAATACCAGAGACCATCCTTTTATGAAATGATAAGGTCCTTAAACTTTCTTGAGAGATAATATACAAATAAATTTATATATATATGTGTGTGTGTGTATATATATATATATATATATATATACACACTAGAGGAATTGGCATGTTTTATCTGGCATAAAAACAAAACAGTTCTCTCTTCCACCTCTCCTTATAATATTCCCATGTGTTCAGACACTACAGGACAACCTTAAATAGAAAAGACTGTCAATCTGAACAAACTAATTTGCATTAATATTTTTTCAGAGTCAGCCCCATGTCCAAACTAAGAAATATATGCATGTGTGCATACACATGGATGTATGCTTACTTATCTATATCTGCAGCAGAACTTTAATCACATCTCTGTCTCTATGCATCTATGTGTATTTATTCAACATATTTCTCTTTAGTCAAACCCACCACTGAATTATTTATATTATTTATTTTCCTCAGGTGCTGCCATTGGAAGATAGACTCCACTAACACTGTGGCAAAATACAGCACCTGAGTCTGCCTCGATAATATTTTAGATTTAAAAAGCATATTTAGTTATAAATAGCATTATACTCCCTGCAAGCTGATGGGTAATCCACAGAAAGGGCATGGCAATCCTTACCAGAAACTAATCCAACTGCATGGACTTTGGAGCTTTCACCATTTGTAAGTTGCTTAATTGTCTCAGTAAAATCATTCATTACTCCTTGCAAACATCAGCAGGGAAACGACACAGACAATTATTATATGAAGTTAAATTTAGGTTGCTTTGATTGCAACTGCCACAAAAATAATTAAAGAAAAAAATCTACCTTTCTCAGATACTGTACTTTACTTAGATTGCAGTTTAAACTCTTGGAAATGGTGGAAAGGGTAGTGGTGAATGGCCCTATACACAGTTTTCTCTAGTCATTTATTTCAAGACTATTTACTTTATATCACCAGAGCTTCCTTCTCTTAAAATGTTTGCTTTCTCATTAATTTTTCCATGACCTGAATAAAAAGAGAGAAGAACCTTAGCATTCCAAACCACATTTCCTAAATCAAATACTTCATATATTTGTCACGGAGATATACTATCAAATACAGTCACCAAAGTTAGACAACAAATTAGGCGATTAAATCTCATGTACAATGTAAACCTAATGATGGTCATCACTTACAAGAGAAACTGACATAAAGAAGTGCATGTCTGAATGCTTCTACACACTGACATAATTGATCAATAAATATACACTGATTAGAAATACTCCGGGTACTTTGGAGGAAAAGGAAGATTATACAAAGTTTCCCAATGCAAACATTTCACAGATGAGTCATACTGAGATCATACTGAAACCCCTAAGTGGAAAGTCTAACAGATAAGACGGGTGACGACTATGAACATGGAAGGTGCTTTCATGCTTCTCTCACTGTTTATAATGGTAACTCATGCTGTGAATTGAAGAGTTTTAGCACTAGAAGGTAACGTCCATCAATGCGCTTCAAAGTCTCTACTACTGTCCTAAAAAAACCTTCAAATATACACAATTTAATCTTTCACTGAGCTCGTGTTCTCTTCCACCTTCAGCTTTCAGAATAATCACTTAATAAATAAAAAAAATAGTAGCCATTCACTGACAGTGTACTATACGTCAAGTCTACTGTAAAGGAAGAAACTCAAAAACCAGTAAGATGTAGTCTCTAAACTCAAGACTCCCCCAGGAAAGTGAGGGAGGCTCGAGTAAGGAGAGGTTAAACCCAACGGTGGAGGAAAGTACGGCCTGCCATGGTGGAGCACACGAGGGGATGATTAGATGTTGGAAATAATATATAAACTGGATCTTTTTCAGAAGAATGGCAGATTTCAATCAAGAAACATTAGTTGACTGAATGAAAGGCCAGGTGGAGAAGAAAGAGCATGGTGCTAAGACAGAGAACTGTGAAGGAGCAGCACGCCATCACAGGATGAAGAGGATTTCTAAGAAGAGCAGGAAGTGCCTTTCATGAGACAGTCCAAGATAAGGCTGGTGAGGGACCCCTGGGGAGTCTGTATGTATCCTATAGGCACTGGGGGATGATATCAAAGTTAGTAAAACATGAACCGATGCCAGGAACAAAAACCACAGAAGATCTCTGGCAAAAGTTCCAAAAGTGATATGATAATGAGTCCCTTAGCTAAATCAGTCAAAGGTAGGATGAAAAAAGGAGATTAAATTGAAGGCACATTTGAGGTAAAGCTAACAGAAGCTATACGCATTCTTAGTTCTTTGGAATAAGGGACAAAAGGGAAATCAAGTAAGACTGTAAGTTTTGAGGCTTACGAAACTGGGTGTATGGAGGTTCCATAAACTGTGATGGGAAATACAGCAAATCAGAGTGAAAATGAGTTCAGTTCTTAACATGTTTACTTTGAGATTATGGCAATACGTATTTAGGAGCCAATATCCAGTGAGTTATTGGAAATACTTGCAACAGCTTAGAGGAAAAAGTAATGATGCAGCATTTGGTCCCTGAAGTCATGGAAACAAGTGATATCATACAAAAAATATGGGCGGAAACTACAGAATAAGCCCCACGGGCTAGACAAGACCAGTTGAGGAGGAGGAGGCACAGCTAGCTAAGCAACTTATTTATTATCAATGTCAATTGGTTTCTGAATTCCTAAGTTATTTTAAAAACAAAACAAAACTACTATCTTCCAAACCTATTATTTGATTCACTGTAAGTCACCTTTGGCTTGTCCAAAACATGCAATAGCCCATACTCCTGACATCCGGTCCCACAACTCAAGTCTTCAATCAACCAGTTCAGTAAGAAAGCTTTGTACCAGTGTACTAGTAAGGCACACCTGCCTTACTAGACCTTAAAACACCGAAACTGGAACAATGCAGAGTGAGTCAATTCTGAAGTTTATTAAATCTGACAACTTCCTATTCATGTAAGCTGAAAGTGCTAAGCACAATTGGATGTAACTATTGGCTTAGGTTTAATGGGTTGGGATTTTAACTTCATTGTCTTAGTTTTGCCTGCTCTTTGAGCTTGCTTGACTGAACGAAGTGAAACTATGGAGATAAGAGGACTTCAACATCACCAGTACAACTACTGAGATGACCTGAAATCATTGGGTATAAGAATGTAAGAACATGGGTTCTTTCATTTCTCAAAAGGGAAGCGCTTCGCTGACGATCACTGGGAAACCCAGAGGTTAGATTCAGAAAACCTGGGTTCCAATTCCACATCTGTTAGTTACTGCGAGACTTTGGGCAAGTTACCAAACCAGTCTCCTCAGAAATGGAAAGGATGTCCGTCATCCGAGATTACTGTGAGGACGAACACAGAATGTAACTCAGCAATCAATGCATATTGGTTGGTTGCAGCCCCTGCGCCTTTACTTTCTGCTTCAACACATATATACCAGTCAGAGGTCTTTCTGCTCATCTCCATGAACTTCGTCAACACAACACATTCCACTAAATAGTTGTTGATCATTCCAGCTGCTATGATAGTTGCCCCTTTAATACAACTGATGACACATAATTAAGAAGCATTAAGGAGAGCCACAGCATGAGCGAGTCCCATCTTGAGGAAAATGGGTGGTGCTGAGTACACTATACCATCCTTAAGAACCTAAAAGTATCCTTCTCTCCACTTCCAGTTTATGCTTCTGTAAGGCTGAGAACAATGAATGGGTCATTACATGGCCAACATCTCTATGAAGGAATGTCTTCAGGAATTCCTTTTTGGGATGTAGCGCTGGGAAGGAGGAAGGGGGTTCTGAAGGGAGGAAAAGAAAGGATGGGGGAAGTGGTGTGAATAGGAGTTTTACACACACATACAGGAGAAAAAGCTCATGCTAGGCAAACGGCATGCACCTGCCATTGGAGAATGCTCATAGCAGCAGGGATCTGAGAGAAATCACTTCAGCACAGCCCTCTCATTTTATAGAGAAAGAAAATCATTTGCCTGAGAATAGTATCTTCCACGGGTCTCTCTACCTAATAAGTGATGAGATGTGAAGTATATGTAAAGATATACGTTCCATATTTGAAGGCATCAAGAATCCAGGTTATAACATATATAAAACAGATGAGACGAATTTTCAATTTACTCCCAGGGAGTAAAAAACTAATTCTTGGAGGAGGAAAACCAACCCCAGCCAGATGCCATTTAGTGCAGCAAGCATTGCTGTTGGTACTTGATATTCTGAAGGCCACTCAGCCCTCTTCCTTTCTTCCCAAACAACTCCCTCTTCTTGTCCCACAACATCCCACTAAATGTCATTTCTATTTTATTTCCATCTAAAAGACCTTTTTAATATCCACATGATATCATTATCTCTTTTACCTCTTTAATTGTCACAATGCCCATTTCAGGAGCTTTTACTCAAAATATCCACAAAGCATGTTACTTAGACTATGACTGAACCCAGGTTAATAAAACCCTGTTTTCCAGGAAAGCTCTTTCACAGGTCAGCCAATCCCTTAGACTTGATTTGGGGGGTGGGGGAGGGAGAGAGAGAGAGAGAATATAGTAGCTCTGGTGAGGAAACCCTCATCTGAATGCTTAGTGTCAATAGAAACCTAATGGGGGCTGGAGTGACTCATGAAAATAATGATAAAGTGAAGGGAAAGCAGAGTGGTCCCTGGTTATGATGCCAGTTACAACAGAGGATGACCAACCAGCAGAGCACTTCTGTTGAGCCCAAAGTAGGGCTCTTTAAATAATACAGACAAGATACTCATTTCATTATAGTGGAGATGCAAATCCAAGATCTATAATTTACAGGATGGTACTAAAAATAACTTTAGGGGATAGTTTCATGTTAGGGTTGACTTTATGAGAAACAGCTATTATTTTTTAATGCATGTTCAAGTACAAAGTATAACTTGATGTGCTATTAACATGGAGAGTTGCTGCCACACTTGGGGGGCAAACACCTGTAGCTGCAGAATGTCAGTCCTCATACTGCATGGTAACCGAATGCCCCAGGACAATGGTTTGGTGATGTAACTCCAGAGACAGCGCAGAAGAGGATGTAAGATTTCTAAAGTGTTCTTCAAGATTTCAAGACTCTCATATAGAATGCATCTACACAATTACAAAGTAAGTGAAGAGTTTACCATTACCCTATTTTCCTGGACAACACAAATAGGTGAACCAAATAAGTCTAGTCTTAAAGTGAAATTTGGAGGCTCAAATTATCCCATTCAGATCTCATAAATATACATGAAAAACTGCATAGTATAACATTTTAGCAAAATATTTTGCTTATGCTAAAAGAGGACTAGCATAAGGCATGTCCAATAAGGAATCTGAGTAGCAGGAGCAAGATTTCCAAACTTTGTAATGCCTCTTAGAAAAGCATCACTGCACTGGACCTTAGGGCCACCCAGTCACCCAGAAAGGTACACACTCCTCCTTAAACCACACATATTCTCAGAGTCACTCAGAATCACTCAGGGTCCCTGACTGAGCCTCTGCGATATCTTCTTTGGGCTTACCTTCCTGGCAGAAGGGCACTTGGTATCTCAAGTTGCTGTCCACATTTACCAAATTAGCCAGAATACAGGAAAATCTCCACTGAGTTTAGTGAATGACTAGTGATCCCCATAAGAATAGTGATGACAAAGGAATGATGTACATCAAAATTTTAAAAATATGTCTAAGAATAAAAAAGGGAAAGAAAAATATTCTCATGATTATCTGAATTCTGGAGGTGTTGATACGCATTTTTCATCAGGGGTCTTCCTGAGTTGGGCCATGTGTTCTACATGGGAAGAAAAAGTCACCCAAAGGGAAAGAGCCAGCACAAGTCATCACTGCTGAGTCATGTTACGTATCAGTGAGATTCCGATGAGACTTAATGAAGGAACCAGACCCAGACGAGGAACAGGACTCGCAGTGTTTTTCACATGGCCCAAAGTCAGAGGACCAAGGACATCTGCAGGCAAAGCCCAAGGTAATGATAAATACATCATCAAAACTCCATAACAACTTATCTCACCTTAAAGGTGAATGAGAATTTTATAGTTATCTTTTTAGTAAAGGAGATAACTATCTCTTTTACTAAAGAGATAGCTATCTCCTTGGATTTTAATATTAAAACAATGTTTTCCCCCTTAAAGCACTGAGTTGATGTTCCAGAAAGATGAGCCATGTTAATTTTACAACTGCACACCGGCTTGGCTGAGGCCAGGGCATGGACGTGTGAATACGGCAGCACTGGACTTTGTGGTCTGCGGGTCACTTTAAGAACAGATGGGCAGCAGAATGCCAGAGGGGACACGGGCTCTGATGTCTGGGTCTCTTTAAGGTCAGGCTTTCCTTCCTACTTTGTGGTTAGGGCATTCCATCTCACCTTTACTTATGTATAGTAATCTGTGGATCATACTGCCCATCTGGTAAAATTATCATGGGAATAAACAGAGCTGTTATATAATAAGTAAGTAACAAAATGCCTGAGGAAAGGTGGCTTTTCAACGCACACATGGACGCCGACACAACTCTGTGAGGGTCCCTGGCCATCCAGACACAGTCCACAGCTCATGAGCAGTGTGGCATCCCTCACAATACGTGGCACATAGGAAGCAAAGCTAAATAGAAATCTCAGCTCAACAAATAATCCAGTACTGATCATCACTATCTAACTCTATTTTATTTTACTAAGAAACATTTAAGGTTGTGGGTACTAAATTAACCCATAATAAATGGCTGGTTTCTCAGTAATGCATAGAAATAGAAGGGACCCTTGAATGTCCTGTTTTTCTATTAATCACTCACATTTTCCCTCTTTTGAAATATACCTATCCCTTCCTTATACAAATAATGTAGGAAAGCATTTCAGGAAATTTCCCAAATCAAAAATTCACCTACAAATGTAGAAAAAGACAAACAGCTTCATATTAAACTCTGATTATGAGCTGAGTTCCCAAGACTCACTGTAACTCAGGCTCCTCATTAGTAACATCGGAGGAAAAAATTCCCTACCTAACCCTCAGGACTTGTATTGAGATTAAATGCACTAATATGTAGAATAAAGTGGCTTATAAGTATAAGAACAATATGCATGTTAAGCATTTTGGCACATTAGTACTGTTTTTGTAAGCCTCTTATTACTTGTTATTAGTTGTGTAGATACAGAACTTTTTAAACCTCAATTCCCCATCTATTAAGTGGAGATAATGCTTCATAGGGTTGCTATGAAAAGCAAAAGAAATATTTTTGTACAGCACTTCATGTAGTTTTCGGTATACAGTAAGCATTAAAAAAAATGGGCCAATTATCAATTGGGTAATTGATAATTGCCCAATTATCAGGGCAGTTATCAATTTCAGTCTGAAAGATTGAAAGATTTAGGGTTTTTCATTAACATAATTTTGTCATTGAAATTATTATTATTATTATTATTATTATTATTATTATTATTATCGTCACCTGAGAATAGAGAGGAAGGGGGAGGGAGAAATATCAATGTAAGAGAAAAACATGGATCAGTTGCCTCCCATACATGCCCCATCTGGGACCTGAACCTGCAACCTTGGTATGTGCCCTGACCAGATGTCGCATCTTGCAACTTTCTGGTGCATGGGATGACCGTCCAACCACCTGAGCTACCCAGCCGGGGCCATTGTGACATTTAGTACAAATTCATGGATGGGATCTAGACACCAAGGCCAGTGTCTTGTCCATACCACTCAGTGTCCTAGAGATGTCTGAACTCAAGCTGAAGACAAGGGCTTTCCCCTTGTTACCTTTTTTAGGCAAAATTAGTATTTAATTGTTCCATACATGCAGTAAAATACCACTGTGTGTTATGTAAGAAGTGGATTATGTATGTCGAGCATCACATTGGAAGTATTTACTCATAACTATTCAATTTAATAGCACTGGGGCAAGTCGCTGCTCTGAGTCACTGTGGCTTCATTCACTGTTGTGGACATTATTCCATTGAGTCTAGTTCTACTGTGTTATTCTATTCAGTTTTTAGAAGAGCTTTAATTTCCTGATTTTTTGAATTTCCATATAACCATTTTATTAAAATACACACACACACACACACATCAGGAAGTGAAAAAGTAAAAACAAGTTCTAGAAAAATAACTCTGTAAGTCAATTGCTGCCATTCTGGAAGAAAATTTTTGTAAGATGAGGTAATTACATTAAAATTTTCCACATTAACATCCATGATGATTTTATATTTTAAACTTGAAATATGACTCTTTCAATTTAACTTCATGATTTATTCTTTGTTAGACACTCCATTCCAATGTCCGATGAAAAAGTACATGAAAGATCACACTTTTATAAGTAAAATCAGTCTAATTCCTTAACTATTTGTCAACAAAAATGCTTTTCTTTATAATAACATGACCCCTATAGAGTGAGGAAGAAAAGCAGGTTATTCAGTTCAAAGACAAAAAGCCCAAAGCTAAATTAACTTGACTCTGTCCCAGCTGTTGAAAAAATATATTTTTTAAATCATCACACATATTGGCAGAATTGCCACAGTTTTATAAAGAAATCACTAGAAGGTGAAAATATATAGGCCACTAGAACATAGAACAGGGTAAGGGTGGAAAAATAGAGTAGAATACCATTATGCTGTAACTTTAAAAAAACTAGTTTTAACACTGTTCACTAGTCCATTTGTTATCTAAATATCTCATAGAACATATTTCTATTATGTAATTCACCCAGTAAAATATTTATATGGCATGCTCTCTATTGTTTTAGTTTTGTATGTTTTACCACATGAATTCAAAGAACACTGAAGAATATGCATTTAAAAAAAATGACAAGGTTAGCCCTGACCAGTGTGACTTAGTTGACTGGGCAACATCCCACAAAGAGAAAGGTCACTGGCTCCATTCCTAGTCAGGGCACACGCCTAAGTTGCAAATTGGGTCCCTGGTCAGGGCGGGTACAACAGGCAACTGATAAATGAGCCTCTCTCACATGCATGCTTCTCTCTTTCTCATTCCTTTCCCCTCTCTTTAATAAACACATACATACAGACATATTTTAAAATGCCAAGGTTAAGTGTATTAATTTGGGTCTATGAGCTATTCCCAACCCTTTTCTAGAAGCAAACAAGGTGTGATATTCAACTTTCCTGCATGCTGCAGATCACAGACACATAAAAGGGTGGTTGTTTTCCCTGTAAACTCTCTCCCCATGACAAATAAGTACAGATTCACACACTCAGGCCACCAAGCCAGGAGTTTCACCTTTGAAGGAAAACAAGATAAGTTCTGTGCCCACAATAAAACCTCTAATCAGCTCTGGGCAGGCTACCACAGACAATGGCTAACCCAGGCAAGTCTGCCTCAGCAGGAAGCGTGAAAGTCTATAAAAATCAGTGCAGCCAGTCACTCCTGTTTGAGAAAACCACCAAAATCAGGTCCCTGCACCTTAGTCCTTTGAACAGATATTGATCTGGGAATCACTGGGAGGTGTGGAGCTGGCCTGTGCCGAGTGTACGTCTGTCCCAAAGATCACGAGTAGGTCCCAAATTAATAAATACTAAGAGGTGTGTTTCTGTTAGAAAATCAGCGCCTGGTATCTGGGGTGCTACTGGGTGGGGAAAGAGGCCCCATCCATTCAAGGCAACTTGACAAGTGACTGTGGTTCTTAATCTTGAATTGAGTGTGTACTTTCCCTTCTTTGCTTTTACACCATCCCCACTGGATCCTGCAGCCTTGATACCATTCAAACTACGGCATTTAATATCTGTACCAATTGATTTATACATTTTTAAAGGTTTAGGATTTGCTGTTTCTCTAACTTCTAGTTTCTTAACTATCTGTGTGCATTTTTGTGACCATTACCCAGTGTTTCCCCAGAAGGGACTGACAGAAAGAAACAACCGCTCCCTACAAGTGGGCGTCAGTGCTTTAAAGTAATAGCATTTAGTGACTCTTTTTCTTCCATCCCTAATGTCTCTGTTGCAATAGGGTTTATTATAGAAGTCAATTTCAATGCATGTCTGTGTCTTTTCTCTTTCTCAGCCACAAGTGTCTACACAATGTCTATAAAACAACTCCTGAGAATCACTGTAAAAAGACACCAAGCACCAAGAAAAGGCAAGTTCTGGTTACATAGTTATATCAGGCAACAAGTCAAAGTGAATCTTCAGTACATGTGAAAAAATTCATTAACATAACTTTTCAAGAATTTATTAATGAATAAGTAACTCATACTATTATGAAGTAGTACTTTCAAAAGATTACAGCCCCGACTACTTTTGTGACATTAATCTTTAAATAGCAGTTTTCATTTTATCAGTCTCTATGTATAATCAACCATAGGATGCTAGTTTAAATGAAACTAAGTGTACTAGGCGACAGTCCCACCACAGTCCTACCATGTGCATTCAAAAGGTGCCCAGTGAGAGTGCTGGTAATGAGCTCTGTACTAGGATTACATGAAACAGTCATTAACAATGGAGTAAACTGTAGGGCAGACGATGAGCCTCATAGTGGTGAATGTCCTGGCATGAAAAACACAGACAAAATATGGTTCTATGAATGTACAGTCAAACTGCATAACAATTCATATAATATAATCCCAATGGTTAAAGCAAAACAGTTTAAAACTATAACCACATATGGATGTGTTCTGCAGCTATGAGTATACTGAAAAAGACCCAGAAAGATCTACAGCAAACTGCCACCTCTGAGGAACGAGGTGGGAAAGAGCCTCTTTCACTGTTTCAGTTCTATATGGATTGGAATACTTCCAAAGAAAATGCATTTATGTATCAATTATGTATGTTTTAAAATTTAAAGGAATAAATTAAAAATAAAAATGTGAAGAAATGCATACTATTTTCTATAAAACACTATCTGCATGGTTTAACAATGGTGTCTGGTGTGATCACTAAAAATGACAATAAATGTCTAAATCATGAAATATTTTATGATTAGCAGTAGCACTGTTAAGACTTACTACAGAGTATTAGATATTAAAATTTACAGCATGAAAAGGAGTATTAATCTAACATTAATAGCTAAAATTTCAAATGTTTACATTTATCTCTAGAACCCTAAGATGTCGTCAATGAATAAAGACATATATATTACGTATACCTTGTGTGTGTGAGGAAGTGTTTTAGCTTATTACATCTAACATGTAATAGGTATTCATATACATGGCTTTTGAAAAGGGTGAATAACAAAATCAAAAATTATGCATACATTAAGACAAAGTTGCAAGAAAAATGTTTTAAAGGAACAATTTGCATTTTTCTCATCTCAGCAGCCTCATATATTTCTGGAATAAGAGAGAAGAGAAAAGAGAGGGAGGTTTGGGTCCCATTCCTTGACACTGATTCTGAGCAGGAGACACTACAACACGTTTATCCACCTTCGTGTTGGGGAGCAGAACACGTCGACCATCCTGAGATACACTGTAGTTGGCAAATTGTTCCTCTACGAATTCTTCTTTTTCCTTTACAAATAAATCCAAATGGAAACAAAGGCATACTAATATATATAACAGCATCACAGGATCTCTGACGCCATCATACGATATATGTTATCCAAAGCCTGAAACCTCTGCTTCTCCAGCAAACCCAGAAAACTGCCCTGGTCATTTTCAGGAAGCTGAGACCATTCCAGAGCTCTTCCGGGGATCGATCCCCAAATCTGCCACCGCCTGACCCTCAGCGGGCTGTCTGAACTGACACCAAATGAGTCTAATCCCTCTTCTACACGACAGTCCACAGAGGCACCCACCGGCTTCATAACCAGGTTAGTTATTTTTCTTAAGCCCCTGAGGGACCAGAAGAATTACATTTCCACATTCTCAGCCCAACTGTCTTCTCTGCAAGAACTTTCTTAAATGAATAGTCTTGTCTTGTCAAAAACAGTTCCTACCAAAGGAATAATAGAGTTATTCCTACGTAATTTTTAAAACACAGTAACATTGAAGTCCTTCACAGTTTGGTGATTTTGAAAGACAATTCACCGGAATATGAGTGTCTCTTGTTCAGTTTTTTGATACTGCATTATTACCTGTACTGTTATTCCCTTTAGACATAAAGACGACACGATTAATTCATTATCAGTAAATGCAGTTTAAGTTATGTGTCCAGAAGTGCTAATGGCATTGCACTGACTATCTACACACGTGTCCCGGCCTTCCTTATGGTGTCCACTACTAATCTGTGTGGTGTTTTGTCCGACTGAATGCAGGCAGGAAGTCTCCCTCTATGAACAAAACTAGGCTTGGTCATAAGATGATCAAAGTGCTGAACTTCTTAGTTTCACATTACAACAACTGCATGAACTGGTGGCTCTGTTTGACCTCAGCAGGGTCAAAGTGCTGGGCGACACACGTGTTTTTGCTGCTCTGTGAAATGACCATGAAAGTGTCCTGGGTATTGATTTGCCTTATAAGTAAATTTTAACCCATTGGTGGATTCATGAATATGGTATTCATTAGTAAGGAGGATCAATTCTATTAGAGAAGATAATCACTTAAACACGTTAGGAGTAAGTGAATTCCATTTTTCATTGTTTAGACCTTTACAATGTAGAATTCTACAACTTTCTCACTTCCTTGCAGAGACAACAGCTGCAAGAGTTTATGCAAGGAAAAAGAGGGCATCACATCTCCTTCCATCACCATTTATTGTCCCCTTGATCTGCTCCTACTGCCCCACCCTCCTTTCCCTCTGGTAATCAGATACTGTCATTTGTGTCTGAGATTTTTTGTTTTTGTTTTCCTTAATCCCTTCACCCAGCCCCCCTAATCCCCTCCTCTCTGGTAGCTGTCAGTCTGTTCTCTGTATCTATGAGTCCATTCCTATTTTGCTTTTTAGTTTATTTTGTTCACTAGATTCTGCATATCAGTGAAATCATATGGTACTTGTCAGATGGTGAACACATAACACAATGTACAGATGACGTATTATAAAATTACAGCCATGAAACCTATACACTTTCATTAACCAATGTCACCCCAATAAATTCAACAAAAAGTTTTTAAAAAGACAGGGACCAGGGCTCTGGAATCTTTGGATCATGAGCTGTGGGATGTCACCACATGCATCCAATCATGTGCTGGGACTGTATTCCTCTGCCTGTCTGCAGCAAGTGCAAGATGGAGCTAACGACATTCAGTTCCGATTAGTCCTCATATTTCCCAAATACTCCACAAAGAGCAGACAACACCCACCCCTCCAAAAAAAAAAGGACCTCTTACTTTCCCACTGTCTGAACTAAACAAGCTCAAGGCACTTTTTAGAGGAAAGGAGTATCTATTATTGGGATTTCTTTGCTCCTTCTTTTGTTTGGCCTGCTAATTTTTTCTCCATTTGGGGGAAGGGAAAAACTTTTCCTTGAGCTGCCTCTTTCACTGCCAGTCAGCTTTGATAATGTTCTGGGGGCTTTAGGAAGAATGCCATTTCAGACACTGCAGACCACTCTAACTCAGCTTAGCCACGGAAGCTGAGCACAGCTGAAGAAAGCACTCAATTAGTAACTCCAGCTTCAAAGGCTATATTATTCTCTCCTCAATACACATGTGTAACTCCCATTAGCATTAATGGGAGCTGTGGGAGCTCACAGCTCAGAGAATATACCTCCAAGTCTGTTTGCTTGATGAGCACACAATTAAACCTTATGGCCCGAATTTTTCTAGGAGGGAAGAGTAAGTACCCCGAGTACTCATGCAAAATCAAGTGCACTCGCTTCGGGAAAGTAAGCAATCACTTCTATTTAAACATGAAGAAAGCTACCCAAATTAGGCCTATTTTCATTTATCCTCCTAGGTTTAGACAATGGCTTTTCATGGTGTTTTGGGAGAAGTGTCGCTCTGCTGTTTTAAGAGTTTAGTTGTATGTTTTTATAAGCTTTAGCGCACATCACCCAAAAAAACTATTCTCAGGGGTAACAATGTCTAATTAGACATTAGGTGAATTTCCAACACACAAAATCCAAGGCATCTTTTCCTGTCTTCTATGTGATAACTGTACTAAAACCTCAAGTTAGGAAAAAACTGAGCTGGCATTTTAAATATTGATTTGAGAGGAAAATGCTCTCTGCAAATAATAAATTGGTTTTTACTGAACAATAATAATTTTCATTCCTTTACCTCATTCTAGAGATTTTCCAATAGTTCTCAACATGGAATCAATACATTGGAGAGCCTCAGTGAATGGTCAGTGTATGTTAGCGAGTGTGTGCCACGGTCACGGTCACGCTTCTAGGGAGAAAATAATCTCCACTGATTTTGTGCCATTTAAAACAATTCATTTTCTGCTGTTCACACAATTTTCGCAAACTTGGAAGAAAAAATTATGAAGCATAATCTTGATATTTTATAAAGAAGATTTAATCAAGCAGATTCAAAGGTAATGATCTAGTCTTGACACATCATACGATTCTTTCTACCATCAAACATCACATTCAGATTTTCTAATTAATTATGTCAGAAATTAAGGTTATCATAGGTATTGGACCGTTAAGTACAAATCAATCGAATTGTAATGAGCCAATGAACTTTGCTCAAAAAGACAACAGTGTTCTCACCTAGCTCCCAGGAATGCTGAGATGTCAGGAGACTTCAAATTTTAACCTGGCAGATGAGCTAGGTAAAAATTTCTGCTTTTAAAATTTTTATCAAACATGCCCTCTTCTTAACATCAGGTTTGTACTTAATATTTAACACCTCGCCTTAAACATTTGATAGTAACTGTTCCTGGAATTTTAAAGCTGGACTGTTAAAGAATGGAGCATTTCAAAACTGAACACAGTGGGCCTTACTTCAGATTTTATGAAGACTGAACAAAGAAGCATAAACATAGATGAGACGCACACTAAACCGTGGTCCATGGTTAACAGAATTATTAATGATGGCAAATGTGGGAGGAAATTCTCCATTTCTTTCCAGCATAAAAGATTGTGGATTGTTTCTATCATACCCAGAATCTGTTTTATAAAATTGATACCTACTCTCATAGAGATACCCTAATTTCACAGTATACATTATACAAAGGGCCACTTTCAAGTTGAGAGATAAGGACTGTTGATGTTATTGCAGACGGTCTAAGCAGTTTCACTCTTAAGGTTTTTGTCTCTGAATGACTCTGGCTAAACACACTAATAATTCAGGTATACTGAATTATTGATCTTGTGTACTGTAATTGATCTTGCTGGTGTGATTACATCCTTTGTGTTCCTGAGACGACTGACTACCTTCACCAGCAAACCTGAAACACAACCAGAACTTCCTCTGGTACACAGCCACTTCCTTGTTCAGCTGTTAAATAGCTGGTTATGGGCTAACTGGAGATTATCAAGGTATAAAACTACATTTATTCAAATATACACCTGAGCACTACCATACTCTACTTTCTAAAAACTTTTTGTCCAAAATGTTATTTTTTTAATATTTTTCCAAGGATCCCTCTTTATAAAAAAATACATATATTTCCATCTGAGAATTCATGAATGTGTGTGAATCATAAGATGTAGAGTAAACTGATAGCTACCAATGACCATTACCTGAAATATTTGTGGAAGGAAGACAGAGACAGAGGAAGAGAAAGAAAAGAAGGAAGATGTCTGCCCAGGGTCTCTGATAAAGTCTGGTGTATGGAGCACCCATCTCTGATCTGAGAGAAAGCTGAAATTTTTGTCTTTCTCAGTCGAAGGAACCACGATATCATTTTGGATAAATGTCTAACGACTGCTTATGAAGTAGATATGCAAAACCTAGTATATGGAGGTCATTTATGTCTATTCCTCACTTCCAGGCTACACGTCGCTGGACAGATCACTTAAGCGATACCAACTAGGAAAATGTATTCACATATTATTTCAACAAATATTTTAATGACTGCTCCACGGCATACCTGTTAAGTCAAACACAATCCTTCCCCTCATGGAATGGGCACTATTTAAAAAATTATTTTGTATTTTTTATTCTTATCCCTTTAACTATAAAGATCCAAATCATTTAAGTTAGAACAATAGACTCCCTGAAGCACTGAAATAACGAAACTCTCAGTGAACAAACTTTCATAAAATAGGCATTTCTATATGTGTATCTAAAAATGTATGCATAAAAAGATGAATTAAATTTCTTCTCTTCGTGTTCAGGCTCTTTTGCAAAAGTTGCCGCTAAAAAGCTCATCTGATGGGGCAATTTCAGCATGGAACATACTCAATAGGAAACAACTAATTAGAGAATTAAAGACGTGTCTTCTCTGAGTCTTCCTGGGTTTTTCTGAATACTAACTTTGAAACTGGGAGGCTCTCCCCACTTAAAGCCCTTGACTTCAAACTGCCATTTCTTTTTACACCCAATTAAATTGTCAGTGTAATGAAGAACTGTCCAACTGAGTAGAACTGTGAGGATCTTCTCACTGCTGCTTTCTGAAATCTTAATTTGCAGATACTTTTGCCTAAAATAAGAATCTTGAACCACATCCTCCACAATAATACCTATGAAGCTTGTACCAACGACTGCTTGAGACAGTCAATGAAAGAAAAGTTGCTTCATGAAATGGCCTGGGTGGGCTACAGTGAAGGGGATGTTTTCCTATAATAATGTGATATTTGGGCTCTGAAAAGATTACCATGTCCCTGGTTCTCTGATAGAGATTTTTTAAAAGACCACATATATGAAGGACTTAGTACTTTCTAATTAGCTCAGCAATTCTAGTAACTCAATATTTACCAAACAAAACTGCCTCTGGACTGCTCCTTTTCATAAAAATATGTTGTACAAAAAGACCTGAATGGTGACCAATGATTCTTTGAACAATTCCTAATGAAGGAGAATTACTTTCTTGTCATATTATCAGACTGTTGTCAGAAAGGGATCTCAGTAATCTCCAACAGCGAGAGAAAGTTATGGGGTAACAAACACTTAGTGGATAGAGAATAGAATTTGCAGTCAGAACACTTGGTAATTGACCACATTAAAAATCTATGCTATTTAAGCCCTGGCTGGTATAGCTCAGTGGATTGAGCACCGGCCTGCGAACCAGACAATCGCGGTTCGATTCCCAGTCAGGGCACATGCCAGGGTTGCAGGCAGGTTCCCTGCAGGCCAGTTCCCAGCAGGGGACGCACAAAAGGCAACCATACATTGACGTTTCTCTCCCTCTCTCCTTCCCTTCCCCTCTAAAGATAAATAAATAAAATCTTTAAAAAAATCTATGCTATTTAGATCAAGTCATTCTGGAACGTTGGCCCCCATGAACTCACGGCTCCTCCACAATGCACACAAACCCTCCCTTTAGTGGTTAGTCACATATTCGCAGTCTTCTCTGTCTTCCCTTCATGGGCAAGGATCTCTCTGTGTCTCGCAGAGGGAGCACTTATACACTAAAATCCATACATCTGCAAAGCTCATCTGCATGCTTGGTTATCCCCCTGCCGCCAAGCTTGTAAAGTGGGGAGAAGCTAGCAGGTTCAGTAATGGCCTGCGCACTGAGAAGAGAAATCCGAAGGTCTTCTAGTCATGTCACAGACAAACCCCTTTTGGAAGCAGCCCCTACCACTCCTGTCCCCTTCCCTGCCTCTTCTGTGATACACAAGAGAACATGTCATTCACAGAGAATCAGCCCAGATATTGATGTGAGGACTTTTGTAAATAGTGACACCAAAATTTAGAGCTAGATTATATTAAACTGAATGCATGGCTAGGCCCATACAGGGCTTTGGAAGGTACCATGTAAGTGAGGGCCCTGACAACAGGGTAAGTCTGCCGCTACCTCTACTCCACACCAGACTACTTTCCCTTCTTTATCTCCATATAGATTTTTCTGCCACTACAATTGGTACTATGATGGTTTGGTGAGAATCTTTGACTAAGGAAGCGCCCCTGAGAATACCAGAAGAGTGGGCTCTGAGCTTAATCAACATTGTTTGCAAGCAGTTAACTGGGTTTACTTAAAACACACCAGGCTGACATTTTCATCATTAGGCTGTATTTTAAATTTTAATAATACCTGCTTGTTTTTAAGTTATCAGAGCTGTATTTTAAACACATTGATAGGGAATTAAGACAAGACTAGCCCAAAATCCAGTTTGGGAAGCATTCAATGTCCTCTTTGGCTTTTGAAGTGGGTACACGGTCAATTACTTCTAAGAATAAGTCACACTTCAGTCAGAGTGACTCCGTCCAGGAGACGATTATCTCTTTGTGAGCTGAGCTGAGCGAGTCCCACTTGCTGTGGAGCCAGTGAGCACTGACTTGATCCGAGCATCTTTGCAAGCAAGATTAATGGGACCCCCAGTGAATCAGCCATAGCACTTGAGGTCAGTTTATAACAGGCTTTGCAATACCTGCAAATTCAAATCTACCATAAGATGTCATGATATGCATAAAATCTGAATATAAATTAAAGGCTCTATAGGGTAAAGGAAGCTAACTTAAGTTGTTCGGCCTCAGGAACTAACAGATCTAGGAATGTTCCTGGTTTGTAATATATGCTAATGACCTTTCTGTAAGGGTAAAAATATCTAAACTCTCATTTTTAATAACTAAATACATTATTAGAAAAATCAGCTTTGCCTAAAGAAGTCTTCTGAGGGAGATGTTTTAAGGTATTTTTAGTAGTCCACCTTAAAACATTTCCTATACAGGTATGCTCTGTCACCACCTGAGCAAAAAGGAGTTGTAAAAGGGAGAGTGCAGTAACAATAACTCCTTTTACTACTAGCTGGGAGAGAAATAAATGGAAATATGACTTTTAAGGTAATTACTTAAGGTTTTTTTCCAGCTGCATCATGCTTTCTCAAAACCCAAGCAAAGTGTATCCATAATCTTCCTATGAACAAAATATAATTTCCTTTCAGAACATTTATAATCATCAGGGAAAAATGAGTTTAATTTTTCTGTCAGTTGAAGCTTCATGTGCCAAACTAACTTCACATTTCAACAAACCTGTCACATTGGTGGGATCAGGGAGATACTAGTTCTCACGCAAGCACTAGCTTAGCAAGGTGTAAGCTGAATACTGTGAGTGCACTTCTAAAAATAGACTTCATTATTCCCATATATTAGATTTACAGCTGTCTTGTCAAGTTAACCAAAATGATGGTTTCCCGTCAAACAGAGATTGCAGCTTCCCTCAATACTGGGGGCGGTAATGTCTTTTCCATTTTCTTACTCCCAACACTTAGTACAATCCCGGGCATAGGGAAAACCTTATTACCAAATAAATAAATTCATGAGCAAATTTACATTGTTCCTCTTGTACTGTGTGCTTACGCTAGATGTGGAAACCACAACCACTGTTAATTCTGATTTTTTAAAATGAAATCTGAAATGAAGTACTTCTGCAAGAAAAAATATGGGTCCAACTTGTCATGTGTTCTGTCAACACATGTTTACTGAACATCCATAACACGTCAGGCACTGTGCTGCATGCTCAATGGTGAGCAAAGCAAAGTGCTGCTCTGATGAGACTTCTAGGCTACAAGGCCATGACTCTGTTTAGGGTAGAAGTAAAGTACACGTTATCTTTCCTGAGTACACTCCCTAATCACTTATGGGAGGGTGACATTCAAGTTCCAAATATTCTGCAGAGCCCACAGGGACCAAATGCTGGCTCACACACTTAGAAAACAAAATTATTTAGTGGACAAGGCAGACTGACTTAACAAGCTGTAAAAGAATGTGTTTTCCTAGCCTTAGAAAGATGGTTCAGCCTACATGAGACAAGTCTGCATGACAAATGCAGTAGTGCCCTTTAATCAGAATAATGTAAAATCACCTACTGATAATTATAGTAACAACACCAGCAGTAATGATACGGATGATGATAACGATAATCACCACCACAACTCGTATTTACCGAGTGCTTGGCACTTAGCTAAAGCTTTGCAATCATGTTCTCAATTTCAGGCAGTGGGTCAACTGATAGCTCCCCTTGACAGGTGAAGAAGCTGACACTTAGGTTAAGAAAGGTGCACAAAGCCACAAATCAGATAGTGTGATCAGGATGCGAACCTAGATCTGCCTGGATGCAGAACCTGAACTCATAACCACGCCCTCCATCACCGCCTACACCAAAGGTGGTAGCATAAATAATCTAAAATACAAATAGAAAAACAAACAAGCAAAAGTTATTTCCTATTACTTCTTTAAATGTGGAACTGATACATGAGATTGTCTGCTTCTTCTAAAATATATAACTAATGATGCTGAATTTTCACAGGCATTGAATATACAATTCGAGTTTTATTTATTCCATGACCTAGGATAGTCCAGACGGAATAGATCAGAGTCATATTTTAAGTGTGACCCTCATCTAAGCATCAACTAACTGGTTCTAATGTCCAAGCATTCTGAAGACAATGGAATGTGTGTTAAAATAACATTAGGCACAAATGTAACAAAGAAAAAAAAATCTTGATATTACATATTAGAGAACATTGCCACAATAAAGGATCTAAAACCATTTCAAGTAACTGGTTAATAAATGTATATTCAGACTTTTATACCAACTTACTTTTATGTGAAAAACTGATTTTCAGTCCTTTGGACTAAGCAATGTTCTGTCAGCCACAGAAAACTTTTCCAGCATTTTTGATGCTCCCCTCCCATTACCATAGCCATGGGTTCATTTGCTAAACACATACTGAATTATTGTGAGCCAGGCACTGTGCTGGATCTGGGGATTTAGCAGTGGAAAGGAGGGCCAAACCAAATAGCTCACCTTTGAAAGGATGATGAAGGGAGAAGGAAAAAATGGACATTTTCCAGCAACTTTTGTGTCTGACTCACTCTGCCACATGCTTTACACATGTACGCCATTACTTTCTAAAAACAATCCTGAAAGGCAGGTAGGGCTATCCTCTCCTTTAAAGATGAGGAGCTTCAAGTCCGGACGGAAGTGATTTGTCTAATCCCATACAGGACAGAAGCACTGGATTGTTGCTGCGAATCCGTGTCCATCTAGGTACAAAGAACACTCTCCTTCCGCTGTGTTTCCCTCTGTCTCACCATCTCCCTTTGTAGTCCTTCAGTCTGCCCGCACTCCTGGTTCTCAATCAGACCTCCATCCCACAATGACCACCGAAACAAAGGTCACTACCATCCATCACATGTGAAGTGAGATTAAGTCCGGTCCCTTACTGCATGGCTGGTGTCTACATGACCACATCTCTGCATCTCTCTTTATATGTATACATTTGTTTCACAAATATTTTTGGGTGCCAGCAAATACTAGGAATATTTCTAGGTCAGAGATAAAAAAATGTAATAGTGCTTATACACTGAGAAGGGAGGGGCACATAACAGCGTCAAGAAGTAGAGTATATGGGAACTGCTATGAATTAAACAGATCATACACAGACACTACATACACTGCAGGTAAAAAAAAAAAGACAAAAATAACCCCATAGTACAGCCCTGGCTGGTGCGGCTCAGTAGTTGAGTGGGGGCCTGCAAATCAAAGGGTCCCTGGCTCAACTCCCAGTCAGGGCACATGCCTGGGCTGCAGGCCAGGTGCCCAGTGTGGGGTACGTGAGAGGCAACCTCTACATTAATGTTTCTCTCTCCCTTCCCCTCCCTAAGAAATAAATAAATAAAATCTTAAAATGAAACACAGTACATAAGCAAATATACTTCCCCAAAAGATGTTGGTTTAAGCACACAATGTATAAATATTGATAATAACCAACTTTATTAAACACAGTCTTTACTTTTCTACTACAGTTAATTTTCTAATTTTCTGATAAAAATAAGATCTATAGTTACCCTTGGAATTAGACAAATACACAAAAAGATGTGTGCATACCAACCTAGAAGGGTAGAAAATATCTGAAAACTATTAACACTGACTTGCTAGCCATACTCATGAGATACAATTTCATTCTTTTAAACAGCTCTTCTGGTGTTACCCTCAAAGAAATGTAGCTCTCCTCTGGGAAACCCCACACTGAGATCAAATTCATCACCTAAACACACATACATCAGGCATATGAGAAATAAATTAACAGGTGTACAACTGTGTCAAAAACCTGTTAAAGTTAGAAAAAAATCCAGTATATTAGAAAGTGAAATAATACAGATTTAACAGATGGAGGGTGGGAGGTGGGGATGGCTGGGGTAGGGGGAAGTAGAGGGGGAAATGGAGACAACTGTACTTGAACAGCAATAAAAAATGTGAAAAAAGAATAAGGTTTAAATATATAAAATAAACTTTATAGACATAAAAAGAAGGGCATGAAAAGACTTGAGTTGTAAATTAAGATAGAAGCTTATCTACATAGATCAGAGATAAGATAGTCTTTAAATCCTGCTATCTTTAACAAAATAGACTAGGAATACCAGAATATATATCATCATATTTGTATTTAATGTAGCATTAATTCACCAGTCACTGTTTTTTTAATAAGATAAAATAAGTTACTTGATCTTCTAAGGAGAAATGTAATTTGGATTTTGATAATTAAACCCTAGATGAGGCATTTGGTATGTCTAGGGCCTAAATCCCAATAAATTATGCATGCATAACTTTTAAAAGTCTATTTTGATTAGTAGCTTAAAATAAAACTAATTTTGAAAGCCAGGAAATTGACTTTCCAAGAATTGTTCAAATGTTATCAATTTGAAAGCCAACCTAATATCCAGTTTTTTACATATAAATAGTAATTATACTAAATGACTGTGAATGGTCTGCTATATTATTTTAGGTACTTCACTAAACCTCTTAGCAAATTTCAATCCATATAGAAATGGTCTATGTTAACTTAGCCACATGATCCCTGCTTGTGTGGTTTAATCTCTTTAGCCAATAAAATATGTCATTTTCATTTTCTTTTACTACTGCTCTTTTAACTTCTCTATTCTGAGCTATCGTGGTCTACCCTCACTTGTAATGGTTAATTTCGTGCCTACCAACACTAACCTTGTTGGTGTCCACCAACAAGATGCCCAGATATTTGATCAAACATTATTCTGGATGTTGCTATCAGGATGTTTAAAGGTGGGATTAACATTTCAATCAGTAGACTGAATAAAGCAGGTAGCCCTCCCGAATCTGAGTAGGCCTCGTCTAGTCAGTTGAAGCCGTAAATAGAACAAAAGAGATGACCTTACACCAAGTAAGAGAACCGCTCCTGCCTGACTGCCTCCCAGCTGAGACCCTGGCTCATTCCTGCCTTCAGACTCAAACTTGGCTCTTCCTGGGACCCAAGCCTGCCAGTCTTTGGAACAATTTCTTATTTTATTTTTGATAGCCTGCTATTTCTGTAGAGATCTCCAACTAGTATACCACCCACAGCTATCACCAAATATTTATCAATTTCTTACCTGCATTAACTATGTTCTGAAGGTCTATCCCTAATACTCTCTCACACTAGCTGTACCTGATAGAAGCCTATAAATTCTTCAAGTCTCAACTCAGAGGTCTACTCCCTCTCATAATTCATCATCGAAGCAGTATTTCTCCACACCTTGCACATCCACAGTACATTCGCACTCTTCTTTCTCACCACGCTTGTCTGTGGCTGGTCAGCTGGAACACCTGTTCTTCTAGGACAGCACCTTGCACAGGTGTCATACTCTTTTGGAAGTCTGCTGCAGGTCACTTCACTTTTATAACTATCTACATTAGCACCCATTTTGCTAACTGAAAGGAATCCAAGGAGGCTTTTTGCGTTTGTGAAAGGGTGAAAAGCTAAACAGTGTTCAGCGACTGTTTTGCAGGGAGCTGGAAGAGGCAGAGAGAGTGGCCCCGCCAAGCTCCTTCCCTGGGAACCACAGGCAGCCTCTCTGCCTCAAGCTGCTGCTGCTTCCAACTGTGACTGTGAGCATCTGTGCTGTATCTCAGTTTCTTCTGTGCATCCCTTAGTGAGATGTGTCCTAGGGAAACTGCTTCTTCCCCTCACGCCATTTCATCTTAGGGAAGGTTTCAGAGGAAATCTCTACTTTTAGATAATGAGGGAAACCTGTACCTCAAAAGTAAATATTTAGCTAGAACACATATCACAATAAAATACAGTGAAACTGAAAGAAAATCTTAGCTGTGTGACCAAAAAAAAAATCATTTCAAATTTTCCAGTCCATGGTTTCTTACATCAAAAATAGATTAGACTAGGTAAATATGAAAATTCCTTCCCAGCTCAACATTTCTACAGGTCTATTAATTAGTCAATCAACAGTAAACATGCATACGGCTCAATCACTTTTAAATTGATGACAATCAGTACATGAATGGATCAAAAAACTATGGTACATTTACACAATGGAATTCTAAGCAGCAGAAAGAAAGGAGCTCCTACCCTTTGTGACAACATGGATTCAACTGGAAAGCATTGTGCTGAGTGAAATAAGCCAGGTGTTGAAAGACAAATACCATATGATCTCACCTTTAACAGGAACCTAATCAACAAAACAAACAAACAAGCAAAATATACCAAAGACACTGAAATAGAGAACAGGCTGACAGTGACCAGAGGGGAGAATGGAGGGAATTTCAGGGGAAAAGGGAAGGGTTTACAGGAACAAATATAGAGGACACATGGACAACAACTAAGGGGGGGTGGAAATGGGAGGGAGGTGGGGAACACTGCGGGGGTGGGCTGCGATGGGAGTAAAAGACAGAAAACTGTACTTGAACAAAAATTAAAATAAATAAATAAACAAACAAACAAATAAGATAGATAGATAGCAATAGTAGTTTAATAGGAAGCTGAAAGAATACTGTTCTCACTACTATGCAGTGATTTACAGGTGCACTCACTCTTTCTGCGCCCCATGAAGACATGATCGCAGCATGAAAAGCAAGTAAGGATGATTCACAGAAGCAGCATGCATCACCAACCCAAGGGTCCTCGAACACCAGTCACAGGGGACTGTGACGAGCCTCAGCTCCCAAAGGCACTTTATCCCCAATAGTATCAGTTTTAACATCTTCCCTAAGTAGGGTCTCAGTGCACTTGTGCACATGGGCTCCTGTCTTTGTGAACACAGATACATAAAGAGTAGTTCTTTCTAAGGACCAAGGATTAGTTTCTGTTTGCCAATATGACTCTGCCCCCCACCACCTCTTTTCAGCATGGAAATACTGCCCAGACAAAAGCTTTATCATGTTGGTACCAATTTATTCCAAGTACTCAACTATTTTCTAAGCCCTTTCAAGTCACCTGCCCGCAGTAGCAGGGCTGTCGGCAAGTCTGTTTCTGTTGGCCACCCTTTTTTTTCATTTTAGTCTTTCATAAAAATCCTTTTGTGTGACAGCCAGGCAGCTGCGCTTTGTTCTTTAATGTCCCTAGCATGGATCCCCAGCCGAGACCACTGTATAACGTAAGCGGCAAAGCACCATTTTCACAGCGGGGACAACTGTGTTCATCTTCAAAAAGAGGCATTAATAAAATGAGACTGTAATGAACATGCTAATTCTGATCACAGGGCACTGCACAATGGCATGGAGAGTTGACTGCCTTCTCCCTGAAAAACTGCAAAAGTTTTTTTAACAACTTCTATAATGGCTTACATTTTTTTTTTTGAAACTGACATATTATGCAAACATATCTCTCCATTTCCCAAAGAAATGCCTTCTCTATCTCATCCAACTGCTCATTGTGTGTTTTACTATCTCAATAACAGTCACTTTCAAGGAGCACATTGTTTGCATCTTACAGGAATGACTCGCTGAAACAGACATGTCCTGGAATCACGGAAGGTGAGAGAGAAGCGATCTGAGTGATCACTGATCCAATCATCCAATCCCTTCCCTGTGCACATGAGGGGAAATCCAAGGAAACAGGACAGTTAACAGATTGCTGGAGATGCCACAGCTCTTTTGGGACAAAGCCAGAGCTGAAACTCAAATTACTAGAGATTTAAACTTGAGGACTTTTGCATATTGTCCTGTGTCTTGACGATGGTTATTCATAAAATATGATGCATTTATGTAGAGGAGGTACTCAAATATAAATAAGTATTGTTTCATAATCTAGATAACTAATTCATCTCATTTTTGGTCAGCAAACTTTTTTTTAAAATTTTTTATTTATTAATTTTATAGAGAGAGACAGGAAAGGGGAGAGGGAGAGCGTTATGCATTCACTGGTAGATTCTTGTACATGCTCTGACCAGGATGAACCCAGAACCGCGGCTGTGGACCCAGAACCGCGGCCATGGTGATGATGTCTAACCAACTGAGCAACCCGACCAGGGCCACTCACCTCACTTTAGACGATGTTTTATTTTGTATGTGTTCTGTGAGTAAACTTATTTCCTATGAGTAGACAAGAGCAACAATGTTATATACAGGGTGGGGCAAAAGTAGGCTTACAGTTGTTCATATGGAAAATAATAATTAATAAATAATGAAACAAGTATAAACTCTGTTTCGTGTATATACAACTATAAAACTACTTTTGTCCCCCCCCACTTTTATGTCCCATTTCATGTTAGTGTAGATGGTGGTCTGAGGGCAGCGCTACTTGGGAATGAACAAGTCTTGGAAAATAACCCACTAAACTTAAAAAGTAAAAAAAAAAAACATTACATACTGTTATGGATGATGACAAAAATGTGTATTTTTCTGATTTCATAAAAAATAAATTCAAGAACATGACATTTAATCATATAATCAGAGGCAAACTCGATTAAATTTTCTATAACTTCTCTTGTAGAACGGGAATTATTTGAGCAAGAAGAAAGAACTCTCAGTATCTTTCTGCTTGCCTGAGAGGCAGGTGTTTCTTGGCTCGCTCTTACAAAGTCTTTGGATGGTGATACTTCATTTTCCCTGCCCAGTGGCTGATAATGTATCTGAGAGAACAATTACATCCCCAGCTAGCATTGCATAAATTTATATTACAAGTTTTCCTCCTGATATCTTTGGTCATAAAGAAATTATGACCAGTGAATCAAAGATTCAGGAAGAGCCAATTCCCTCTAGATTATGCTTCCTCTTCTTAAAACACTCTCTCTGCTTCTACTCGTACCCCTCACCAAAAGTGTAATAGCCAATCCAAAGCCCCTAGTAGAATTCTACATTTAGGTTGGGCTCAGCCCTAAATAACCTCTGCATGACATCTGAGGCGCTCACTTAAAGAGAACTTCACTTAAAGCTCGGTTGGGCAGGGAAAACATGTGGTGTGATAGATACACTCACCCTCCTAAAAATACTATAGAACTAGAGAGCTAGTAGTTTCTTGTTCTCACAGCCAGGGCCACGACTAAAAAAATAAAATAAAATAAAACCACCTAAAAAATGAGGTAGAGGCTGTAAGTACGGCATTTAAATCTCCCCTTCCCCACTACTTCTTCTATAAACTACAGCCTACAGTGTATAAGCGGTAATTGCCTAAATAGCTCATTCCAGGGCATGTTCAGCCGGAGCTTGTAGTTATCCTTCCTTATGAAAACAGTTTTTCAGAGCTAGGGTGATTTAAAATGAGCTACAGAGGGAAAGTTTTCCTTGAAATATTCCCTTCAATGCACATAGGTGGTCAGAGTATTATTTCAACATCTCCTGCATTAGCCACCCATGTCAGATGTTTAAATCTGCAATTAATTAGGTTCTTTAGTAGCCTGTGTGAAATAAATCAGTGATCTCCATCCAGTCCACTTAGACAAAACCCATCAGGGCAGTTGGCACAAGTTTGACGTGGTCAGCAAAGTGGGGAAAATGTAAATGATCCATGGGGACCACTTGGGCATCTGATGACAAGAGTAAAGCAGTCTTCACCCACTGCAGAGCCAAAGGGGTGCCCACCAGTGCCATGTGTAAGACAAAGCTACTCACAATGGGCTCAAACCCATCAGGTGTGATGTAAAACCCTCCACTTTCATTAGTTGCGCATGATGTCCATATTCTATGAATGTCAGTTTACCATTAGGACATTTAAAGAAGATGCTTATTAATAGAATTATCAATAGTTATTTTTAAATGTTAACCAAAGAAATAATCTAAGAAACAAATATAATTTTCAATCCCACTGACTTCACCCTACATGAAGATATGAAAGCATTCTATTTTAGGGTTATGTTTAGACTCCTTTTCCATTATCCAAAATACTTTTGAGTTTTTCTCATGAAACATTTCCAACATTGCTAAACTTAGTCTTTAAAAAAATAAGGCTTGACTACTTTACTAGAATCATAAATTTTCATACAAGTATACTTACATATGACAGATACGCCCATAGAAAGTCAAGATCATATTAAAATTTTCAAATGTGTTTGTTTTATGTGGGAGCTAGTTGGAAATAAGCAGATGAGATTGGGGAACCCTAGTTAGCTGAGAGGCAGAAAAACATACCTGCATGTAAATGTTTACGTTAAGTTGTATTTTCCTTCAACTTTTTGTTAACGTCTTCATCAAATGCATAAAAACTAAATCAAGCCAATGACTGTCATCGTTTCTGTTTAAAGAATTTGTTCACCAAACTTAGAAGGCAAAACAAAACCAAAACAAACAAAAAATTCCTAATAAATTTCATTATACCTTTGTAATACACTTTCTAAATAATAGCATTAATTCTACCTTAGGTGAATAAGTGAAAATTAAAATTTTTAAAAGATCAACAAATGAGTTGGATTTTGCTTCAAAAAAAGATTCTACAATTTTTAGACCTTGTATCTAAGTTATGTGAATATGTGTGCATATTAACATAGGTACATATTTCTTATAGTTTGTATTATAACGTGTATAACAGTGTCTAAGGCTCCTTTCAGTTCTAAAATATAGCTTCAAACTTCTGTCCGCTCCTTTTTTCGTAATGTCCGATTCTTGTTTGACAGATTGTACTCCTTCCTTTACCCTTTCAGGTATTTAAAATATAGTTCTAAAACCCACTCATACAGTTCAGTTGTCTGTAGCTCACAGACTGATTTCTACTTTCACTGATTGGGCTTCCTGTCCACTGTGAGTGGGAACTGGCTTTCATGCTCTAAACTTGGTACCTATGAGCCCATCTGGGCTTAAGTGAATGAGCTTATCTGGGTTGAATGCCATGAACTGGGGGTGTCTCTCAGAGGTGAGTGCTTCATGGCAGCCTTGCCCACACTCTCCGGGATTCACTGTTTCTGACCAGCTTGCACGTTAGCTTCTGGGTTCTCAGTGTGGCACTGCAGGAAGTGCACCAGAATGCTCCCCTTTATTAGGAAAGCTGATCTCTCTCCTCTTCCTTCCGCCTTATTTTCTATAGGCCTATGTCCTGCTGGAGAGAGAAAACTCCAGTCCTAAAGCATACAATCCATTTGGTTATTATCTTGGGATATCTGCTCCAAGATTCTCTTTGTTTTCAGCCTCTGGAAATTTCTTTCTTCTTTGCAAGCCTAACCATGCATTTAATTTTATTTTCAGATATTTTATCAACATCTCTATGCGTTTTTAGGGGGGCAAAGAACTTCCTATGTGAACTGAGCTTGTCATAATGACAAAAATATAGCTCAAACCTGACTTGTTTTTAAGCAGCATTCTATCACAAGTATTTAAAATACCTATATTCGGTTGCCTAATATGTCCCCTGAGACTAAGATGTTTATATTATCTAAAATATATTTCAGGCCCTGGCTGGTGTAGCTCAGTGGATTTGAGCGCGGGCCTGCGAACCTCGCGATTGCCGTTCGATTCCAGGTCAGGGTACATGCCTGGGTTGCAGGCCAGTTCCCAGCAGGGGACGCATGAGAGGCAACTATACATTGCTGTTTCCTTTTCTCCTTTCCTTCCTCTCTAAAAATAAATAAATAAAATCTAAAAATAAAATAAAATATCTTTCAGTAAATACATGTAAATAATTTAATTTTTAAGCTTCCTGGATTAACCAATTAACTTTGGTACTACATAAATAGATCTAGAAGAAACTGTTTTTGAATTTATAAAACATATAAAGTTAAATAAATCCCTCGATGGAAAGAAAGTAAACTGGAGGAGAAATATTCTTAATCCACATATGCTCCCCCAATACCAAATTCCATCCCTTCTTTCCAATTCCCTTCATTTTAAGAAAGTCTGTTCCCATAAGTTGTACAATCAAGCAAAAATGAGGTTAAAAGCTAATCAAAACAAATAAAAGTGTGTGTGATAGAAAAACAGACAGGCACAGAAGTTAGCCTGGAAATGTCAATGACTAGGCAAGCCAAATCAAGTAATGTTCTAATTTCCACCCAAACCGCTGAATTAGAAATGCAACAGGGTGTTAGTAATCATTATCCTTGATCCTCCAGGACTGTCATTCTGAAAGAAGTCTGGCGAGGAGACACACGGTACTGGAGATTTGCCATGTCATCCACATTTCAGTCAAACTGCAGAAGCCACATAGCTGGAGTCACTTTGCATCAAGAGGTGCCGGTTCAAGAAACATAAAAGATTGAAATAAAAACACCCTTTTGACTTAAAGAAAGGTGCCTTTCTTGGTTTTCATTCCTCTGCCTAAGAGCAACACATCTGTAGGTAGAGAACGTTCCTTTAATTTTGCAAACATCAAGGTCGGCATCGGCAATTTGTAAAAAGCAGTTGCTCGCTTCAGTATGAAATCTCCACACACCATGTTAACATGCAGAACGGTAGCAAACCCTGTTTTCGCTCTGAGTTCGCTACCAAAATCGAAATGGTATCTGAAATTCAAAATCAGCACTTCCTTGAGATTTTTCTTTTGTCCCTCTGATTTGCATCTTTCAGACTTTCTGAGAAAAGGCACTTACTATGAATTTAAAAATTGAGTTCTTATAAACATTTTATTTCAATTCATTTCCAATGTAAGTGTCGGGATAATGCTGGTCTTTCTATTGGCTCTACAAAAGAACACCTGGGACACAAGCAACAACCTTGCACTTGAGTACTTACCACGCAAAACTGTGAGTTTGGTAGTTGCAATGATGTCTTTGACGCTATTTGAGGCCACACATTCATAAATGGCCTCATCCCTTGGAGTCCGTAAGGGCTGTATTCTGAGAACTGATCCAGATCCATCGTCAAACTCTATTACCTATTAGAAGAAACACAGCTGTCACAGGCGTTGTCACAATTGTTCACCTCCCAGCTAAACCTCTCAAGGAAGTGGTGAACCAGCAGCCTTCAGGCCCAGAATAAACTCAGCAGCATTTGGAGACCGAATTTTGATGCAATGGCGAAACAGGATATTTGGATTAATGGAACGAACCCACTGAATGAAGAGGAAAAGACATGGAATGACACATGCAACAAGGTAGGTTGCAGTCTCTGCTGAAAACCATCCAGGGCTTAGTCACGAAAATGTTTTAGCAGGTTTTATCTAGGGCAATTTGATCCTATGAATTATGATAGATGAACTCAAAGTATTCTGTCTCTTTAAACACATATGCACATGCGGATTCATTCAATGATTGGAGTGTGAGGTGAAGAAATAACGCATGCCACTACCAATATCTCTTCCAGTTTAAAGTGTCTCCGCCTGAACAGTATAGATGAGTGAACCATGAAGAGAACTGCATAAATCTAATCCTTAGGCAGCCCAAGAGCCTGATGGCATGCATTAATTTTGCCATAAATCATTCCAGTGTTTGTTCTAGCTTAGCATTTTCTGCATTTTTAGGGCATTCTTGCTGTAAAATGGAGGCTTGCTTCACCAGGCAGAAAATTAATGCCCTAAACAGTAAGCCCTGAATTCACTACCATTATGAACTCTACTCTGAGAGAGTTTAGCAATCCTAACTTTTTATCAGCTAGTTGAAGTACTACTTTTAAACAGCGATGATGATATTAATAAATATGCACTCGAAACCATGGAGTCCTCTCCCTGTCTTTCTATAACTATGCTGAATTTTTGCAGCTGTTCATGGAGAGGCTGTGCTTTTTCCATGCGATTCCTTGTGAATAATACGTGCATGAGTTTAAATTATGAAAACATAGAGGATGCCTTATACATATATTTATGGATGTACAGTCCCAGATTTTATGTATAAGTTTTTATGCCGCATATGAAGAAGGTGGAATATTTTTTAAATATGTCCACTTCAAGTCTTTCTACATTTTCTTTATGTTTGAAATTCACAAAGATAGCCAAAATGTCCCATTTGTCAATGTGCCACAATTTATTTTCAACTCTATTAAGCACACACTTAGAATGAATCTACTACGCATCTTGTTTCAGTTATGAGAATCTTTGTCAAATATTCCACAATCTTTAAAAATTATTTATAAAGCTCTGCTTGGTGTGTCTCAGTGGAATGAGTGTCAGCCTGTGAACCAAAGGGTCGCCAATTCTATTCCCAGGCAGGGTACATGCCTGGGTTGCAGACCAGGTCCCCAGTAGGGGGCGCATGAGAGGCAAACATACATTGATGTTTCCCCCTCTCTAAATATAAATATTTAAATTAAAAAATTATTTATGAGCATCCTATTTAAATATCTTTAATACCAGTTTAAATTCTGATTGTTACCAGCCATCACATGTTTACTTTTCTGAACTATTACCCAGATTTAGACCTAAACTCTTAACGACAAGCACTGTACCACATGTTAAAGCTGGTGTTACCATTTCGGATTTGAACTCTATTGAATTCCCGGTATTGAATGATGTGTATCTAATCTAGGCCGGACACTGTATTTGGCACTGCAGATATAGGAGGAAGCAAACTCAGCCTAACCCCCTGCTTTCATTGGCCTTATCAATGAGTGAGACCAAAAACAGCCATATATAATGTTACAGATATTAAGGATTCTTTATCTAAGACTTGATACCATTTGATTAAGGAGTTTGGGTAAAAATAAAACATGTTCCTTGAATATATTTATGTGACCCTCATTAAGAATTATATGCTAAACACAGCTCATGCTTTCAATGTTTACTATGATAATCTTTGGAACATGATTTTGTTAAGAAGCCATCATCATTAGTGAGCATGACATCAAGCTACTCTTCGACAAAATAATAATTTCATTTAAATTTTTCAAAATGTGCATCAAAGGTGTGCACACACATTATTTTCTACTGGATGTAAGAAAGAGTCCCCAAAGATTATTTAAGATATTTTTTGTTCATTTTTAAATCACTATAGGTCTCTGATTTCAACGATTATAATTTTTCATCTGTAAACTATACGCCAGATTTTATTTTTTACTACTTTAATTAATTAGATTAATTGTGCATTTAGACCATTTATCACTCTATAATTACTGGTGAAAAAGAAATATTATCAAACAGTTCTGAACTTTGTAGTTGCTATGTTTCTTTTATGTAGGAATTGCCTCTAATTTGCCAATTTGTGAAGAAGGCCATCAAGTATGAGGAAGTGAGTTTTACATTGGGAGGTCTTAGTATCATCTGATAATCAAGCTATCCTTTTTATATCTGAAGTTCCAAGCATAGTATTTTGTGCTTCTTCCAAAATTTTTCTGCATAGCTTAACAACTATTTTTTCCTCCTCCAGAATGAATGAATTTCTAAACCATAAGTTTCCTCACAAATAACAAAAAAAAATCTATATTATGTTTCATCATTTTCATCGTACTGCGCTTTCTTAAATAAAGAAAATTCTGCAATAGATTTAACTGCAAAACCAACCTGGTTGCATATGTTTCTTAGAGAGTACGACTTTATATTAACACATTAGGGCAAATTTCTCATTCTAGTTCGTGCTACTTGTAAAACATGGGTGCAATGTGTACTTCATATGCTGCCCAGTAGCCATCCCCGTAATTCCTGTAATGGGAACAAAACGCGGCTCCCTCATTCCATCCCATGGGGCTGAATGGGACTGACTGCATTCCCAGCAACAGAGGTAGGTTCTAATTAACTTAAAGAGTTCCATCCAGCTTCCACACAGATTGGTTTAGGGGTGCACATGTAACTCAGCAGGAGCTGATGACACAGAAAAACAATGGCATAGGAAGTGGTCACAGATCCTCTAATTTCAGTTGTGGGAGAATGAGAGACTGCATTTTGCAGTCTTAGGAGGAAGCGTTCTGAGGGTGAGCCTAACAGACACGCTGGGAACACTAGTTGAGCCTTGGTATATGCAGAGACAAAGTCAGAGATCCGAACCTCCAAATTCCCTTTCTTTAAAAGCCATCTAACATTGGATTTTTCATGGCATGTAACATAAAGAATGCCATATTGGAGGGATTATGAGGCTTTACAACAGGGTAAAACAAACAAGTAACATTCAAACCAAAGGTACAGAAGATACATTCTTCCCCCCAGAGAAACAGAACAATGGACCTAATACCTCAAATCTCTGATTGCTGACTTTCTTTCCTTTTTTGTTCCAGACAATTTTAGGTCTTGGGTCTCCTGTAGCTTGGCAAATGAAAGAGGCAACTCCACCAGAGACCCCTATCTGTTCAACAGGAGTTCGCGTAAACCTTGGAGGTGCTGAAATAAAAAGAAATAATCACAATTAGATGAAACATTAAAACACAGATTATTACCCCATTGCCACAGCTTGACCCATTCCCACCAATACCTACATACAAACATACATACTTAAATGTGCCAGCTTACAAAATTAGAAAAGCAACTTTTACTTTGGGGGTAACTGAATGGGGAGGGGGTGACTTTCTGGTCAAGTTATCAGCTCGTGCTTTTACCGCTGTAATGTGTATGAAGGCAGAGATCCAATAACATTAGAAAAGCACCATCACACATTAATTTTTTATCACCCAGTATTTTTTAAAAATCCAATTTGTCCCCTGTAACAAAATGAGCTCATCAATCAAAGTGAGTAAAATTTTAGCTCTTTGATTTGATGCTGCTATCAGGACATGGCCAGAAAGCAGCACTGCCACTGCTAAGCTATTAAAATTAGTGACATCGAAGAGAAATTCGAGGAAATCTTAGAGAGACAAGAAATATAGCCCTGAATGAGAAGGTGTGGCAGGAAACAGCAATGGGGAGAGTGGTTAAGTGATCCTCCAGCTCAGATATTATGAGCTGCCTTACTTAAAACTTGACTCCACATTTACCTTTGGAGGAGTCAAGAAGCCTCCAAAGTCACAGCAAAGAAAAAAGAGTTTCTGTTAACAAAGATGTAGTGTCCAAGATTCCTAAGCTTGAAAGTCCAGAATTTGGAGGCTCTTTAAAGCCCTCTGTCTCCTTTAAGTGCTCATAACATTTACCATCTCCTGAAACTTGTACTTATTATCCATGTTGTGTTTCAAACCTAGAACTCTTTTATGAGTCCTATAAAATATAGTTAAAACTTTATGCACAAGGATAATCATCATGTCATTTATTTAGCAAAAATTATAAGCACCATAAATATAAAATATTATAGGAATCGATGGTGATGCAAACCAAGGCAAAATAATGAAACACCATGCGAATAGTAAATGTTACGTCTTAGAAGTTTTTATATGACATGACAAATACTTATGACTGATGATAAGCCACAAGGACACCATACAAAAATATATATGAGGGGTATAAGATAACAAAAATAACCTGCCAAAAAAGTTGTGACCAATATGCTAAAACACTATTGATGGTGGCTTGAGAGAAGGTATTGTAATTATTTTTCCTATTGTTTTACCTTTTTCTTGCATCTTTGGGTTTCTAAAATTATGTTAGAGTTGGACATTTTTAAACTGAAAAACATTTTACTTTTCTATTTTATTTTCCTTTTTCTTATCCCTGGTACAGTTTTTTCTTCTCTTCTGTTTTTCAGTTATACTCTACTGAAGGGTGGTTTAAAGTTACTATAGCTAACATTTATGTTGGAAGCAGTCCCCAGACTCTGTGAAGGATGACGTGACGAAGTTCATCCCTGTGTGCTCCTCACCACTATCTGCTCTCCCTGTGACCACGAGACCCTCCTCCCGGCCTGGTGGTGGGTTCTGACTCTCTTCTTGGTTTTCTTGGGAAGCCAGAGTCCCATCAGCTCCACTATTATGATATGTAGCACCTTGGTGGGGGTGGGAACTTTTTGCTGATTCTGTTTTTTAAGGTAAAGAAATTTCCTGTTTCTTTACGTTAAAAAGATGAAGTGTGAAATAAATTATTTCGCAGCGATCCCTTCCTATTTCATGTTTCCTAGCTTAGTGTGGCATTTCCACAAGGAGGGAAGGAAATGAGAAGCTGAGAGGCACTTTTGCAATGCTACTGCTGGGAAATGAGTCTTCACTCATCAGTAAATTCAACATATTGATAATGACACGGGTGGCATGTGGGCCCCTGTTTGTTCAGAAACAGTAGGGGGGAAGGGGGGCTCTGAGGACCCCGCAGGCCGCACATCCCGCATCTGGGGCAGGCGGTGCAGACGGCGTGATCACCAGAACTGTGGGGAGCACTTGGAATGGCCTGACATGGACTGAGGAAAAAAGCAACTGTACACTGATGTCGCTCTTCTGAAAATGAACAAAAAAGGAATTAGAATTTTTTATGTTTATCATTTTGCTGTTGCAACCAATGCAAATTGATAATAACTGCCTATTTGTCAGCCTTGAAGATGGAAAACATAATTACGTAACTAAAATTCTTAGGGAACTGCCCTGAAAACACTGTTAAAAATAATGCTACAATACTGGCATTTTTAAGTACCTTCCTTTTCAAAGCCCTTAACTTAAAAAAATTAGCCCTGAAAAATATCAGTTTTAACAACCTGCTTTCCTATTTATTTTAAAATTTCTTGCAAGAACATGTGAATGAAGTAAATCTTAATGAAAATGACTATGTACTACTAATCAGAAATTAAGTAGTAGAATAAATTAAATAATACAAATAATAAAATATAGGATGCCATTTTCACTGTACTAAGATTTTTTTTTAGGGGCCGGGATCTCACTTCTCATAACAAAGAATGAAGAACATTAGAGGGGTCTGGTCATTTGAGAACAAGCAATGGCCACTGGAGCAAGTTCTTGCGGAAGAGTAGGGACATTAAAACATCAAATTAGCATTAAAGATAGAAACCTCACTTCTAATGGAAAGCAGAAACGGTAAACTCCCATGTACTTGGGGAGGGGACTCCCATGTACTTGAACATTCCAATGTTCAAGTGTGTTTCCTCCTTATTTCCATTTTCAGGTCATACCTTGAAATGTTCATGCTAGTACTGACAAGTATAATATCTGTCAAAGATATGACCACTCAATGCTACTGTGAGGATGTTACTTCCAGAGATGAAGTCAAGTAATGGAAGTGATGGAATTGACCTACTGAACTGTGGAAAGTTTATTTAAAATAATCAGAATCTGTTTCAGATTTGTGACTGTTTTCTCAAATCCTACTACCACGACGGTGACTGGGTATTCTTCCAAACAGCATCCTAAAAAGAGCCCTTAGATTTACTCCTAAAAAACAACAAAATGAAAGATCACACTACATTAAAAAGGCACCGCAAGGGCCTGGCCAGTGTGGCTCAGCTGGTTGGAGCTTCATCCCATAGACCTAACAGTCACAAGTTCAATTCCCAGTCAGGGTCCACACCCAGGTTGCGGGTTCAATCCCCTGTGGGGGCACACATGAGAAGGTAACCAATTAATGTTTCTCTCTCTCTTTCTCTCCCTTCCTCTCTCCCTCTAAAAGCAATGAAAAAATGAACGACCTGTACACATAAACAGTGTGAAGATTAACTGTGGGAACAGTGGGTGAGCTGGGCAGAGGAGGGCAATGGAGAAAAATTGGCATAACTGTAATAGAATAACAACAAAAGACTTTTTTATAAAGTCCTCTGGTGAGGATAAAAAAAGGCATAAGTGCTTATACACATTTTCTTATTTATTTGTTTGTTTTTTAAATATGAAAGATATTAGCCTTTTACATACCAGAAAATCATGACTTTCTCACATATCTGATGTTAATTTTTCTCTATTTGTGTACAAAATCCAAACCACATAAAAAAGTCATCATTCTACCAGACAAATTTACGATACCAGAAAATAGAGTAAAATCTTTTCAGTAAGCATGTTTGCTGCACAAATAATCATCCTGGTGGGTGAAACTCTAAGTCTGATGCCGTCAGTGCTGGCTAGGCAGCTGGCCAAAGGAGAGAGAAGAGAGACAAGACTCAACTTAATAACTGCATCAAACACCCGAGGCGAGTAAAACCTTTATTCTCAGAGGGGCGATATCGATCAGAGCACCCACTTCCGCTTCTCTGTATCTCAGGTTTATAAAGGAAACTAAATGAATCTCTCACTTTCTCTTGTCATGGATACTGCCCAAATTTAAGTCATACTCTGGGAAGAAAGAAAAGATTATCCAAGTAAAAGCATAAAGCAAAAACTTCTACTAAAGTCACACCATAGGACAGCCTCGGGTCTGAATAATGAAAATACTCAGGTTTATCTCATATGATACAACCATCAAAATTACCCTTGGTCTAAGGGGAAAAAAAGAAAAAAACAAGAGTATAAAGATGGGGGAAAGTCATTAAATCATTAAATCACCATATTTAGGGGACCTTCCATTCCTGTAGCTGCTATTTCTGTCCCCCTAAAGCTGCCAGCACTGTGCTTTGCAAAAATGCAGTTCTGCTCAAGCTGGTTTTGACAAGTGAGGAATATGACCTTTTATTAAACTAATGCCAGGCATGGCAGAGGTCGAATTACAGTTAGACCCAGAAAGTCTATTTTCTAAATGGAAAATAGAGAAGCTAAACATGCATATGAGTCAGAAGAGAGGCATGGCTGTTCTAGAACGCGTCCGCCATGTTCACTTGCTGTTTCCAAGGGCCACATTCTCAGGATGTACTTGCAGAGCAGAGAGTAACTCCAGGAATCTGGCAGATAATTATTCCCTACACAGTTCAAGGGGGAGCCACACGCTGCTGGCGGATGTTTGCTTCTAAGAGGTTAGGTTGTTTCTTAATGTGTAACAAATATAGAGTCACTTGGCTTCTAATAATGGTAATATTTTGATGTTGTATCAGATTTTAAGTTGCTAAGCTCTCCAAAGACAAGGTGATAAGACTGATGTACACTTTTGGGTATTAAATTCAGGCGATAGAACCAATCAAGAACAGCAAACTGCCTTTGACCTTCCTTAACAAATTGTTCTATGGAGGACAACACCCTCCCTTTAGTATATTACATTAAACAGGGCTAGGCATTAACAAGGGAGAACCGTTGAAATCTACTAGTGACATCCACACAAAAAGGAACTTAGAATAAATTCTTAAAGGTTAATCGGACAACTCATGCTTGAAGTTACTTGACTGAACAAGTGAGAATCACTTACAACAGGTTCACAGAAAGGCCCGCATGCTACAACAGTGAAGAGAAGAAATGAGGGTGCCATTTGTCTAATTTGATTCTAATGAATAAGCTGCTTCAGCAGTCATCAAGGAAATTTGTTGCATGGGGAACAAAACTAACAGCATGTAACTAATTGGCTTTGTTTCTTTCAGCTGATTAACATTACCTTAAATAGAGAGTTTTGTTTTTAAAGGGATATTTGTCATAATCATGCACCTAAAATCTTGAAAGTGGAAGTTCAATGGTGCCATTACTGACACTAAGTGAGAGGGTGAGACAGTGTTCAGTAAGAACATGTAGGTAGTTCTGGCTGCAGGCATCAGCTTCCTCCCTAAAAGGTGGCTGTCAAATTGATGGCACTGTCCACCGGGCCCATCTCTGTCCTCTCTTCCTCTGGAAGTATCAGGGTGGAGGTCAGGAATGGGGCGTTGGGGGCTGGGTGAGAAAAGTGGAGCTGGGGTGGCTCTAAGGGTAATGGCCCCGTCTGAAGGTTTAGGGGAAGAAGAACTGTTGCGACAGGGTTTCACCTCTGCCTCCAGCCACAGCACACCCTAGAGCCACTGCCCCAAATGCAGGGAGTGGCCAGAGTGTTTGTGGCTGGTGGATTTTATGTTATGATTCATTTGATGAATGAGTAGGAGTGTAGGGAGGAGAGTGTCCCAAGATGGTGACAGAGCAGAAGAGAGGTAAGCTGACGTGTAACTCTTAAGGAGGACCAGAATCACAGCCCAAACCTCCGGCTGGACTGGTGTCCACGCAGCTGTCTGACATAAACTGGGGACTGTGGGGGCACCTCTCCTATCCTGTGGGACCTGAAGAGGGCCACCACTCATACCCACAGTCAGGCCACACCTTCAAAGTCAGACTTTGTTTTGAGTTATTTCTGATATTTTCTTCTTCCTACAATCCTCAAAACAACTGACTAGTTTTAAAGTTCGGTTTAAGGAGCATCATATTTCAAAATGGGATTAAAAATAATTTCTCTATAGTGAATTTCATGCACTGGACTAATGTTTTAGATATCTTATATGTGATATTTGCCATAGTCCTGCAAGACTATATCATTATTTTAATTTTACAGAATTACAGAAAACCTGATAGTACTATAGAAACTTGTAAGTAAAGTAGGAAGGAGGGAGAAAAGAAGAAAAACACAAATGAAGGGTCGTTGAGACTAAGAGCAAGTCATGGACTTCGGACCTAACGGGGAAGCGCTGACGTTTTCGCCGTGCAGGATGGAGGACGGAGAGGCGGAAGTGCGCAGCACAGACGGTGTGGCGTGAGTCTGCTGGCACACACCTTCACATCTGTTTTAATTGACTACAAAACATATACTGACTGTTCGTTCAAGGGTTTAGTTAAATACTTTGTATGGTATTACAGCAGTTATTTTCCACTAGTTAAGAAAGTTTGCCAGAACGTGCTGCCTAGGGGGGTTCTTTCCTAATTCCCAAGAGCCAATTGAAATTTGGGATGAATCAGCTATGATGCCTGGTCAATAAAAATCAATGCTGCAAAATACATAAACGAATTACATAAACTCCAAATTTAGTAAGTAGGATACTTTTGTATTATTTTACATATACTTTCTGTTTGTTCATGAAGGAAAAAGACAGACACCCCATTAAAGTTCTTGACATTAATTTCCTCTCTTCCTTTTCAAGGCATTTCCATGATTCTATGCATGTCCCACACCAATAATTTTATTAAGGCTTCAACTCTCAACCCTTTAAAATGCCTACTAAAGCATTCTCCCATTGAATAGACAGATGCCTGTCTCTATCAATATTTAAATTGACAATGAATTGATACGTACACTGACAAAATATTAAATTAAATTACTATTTGATTATTAATTATTTAATTATTATTATTAAATCCTAAAGATCTGATTTTATGATGTGTCATTTCTTCTTCATATTCATAACAGTAGCTAGGAGACTCTTTTTGAGCTGGTCATTAGCATCACTTGGGAAACTAAAAACATACACACATACACCTGCTATAGGTGTTCAGACCCTACCCCAGACCCATTAACCCAGAAAACCAATTAATGGGTGGGGCTACACAATTAATTTTGAAAATATTCCAACGTTCACCTGGGATTGAGACTCACTGACTGATACCATGATATCTGTACCCCCCCCCCCGGCCACTCTGCCCTACTTTGTGTGTTTATCAACTATTTTGCACATTACCAGTGATCCCTTCCCTTCTATCTTGTTCTTTGAGTTGTTTTTTTAATGCTCTCTTCTCTGATTAAAGCTTTCTTCCACTCAAAACAAAAGCAAACACAAATAAGTGAGCTTTAATAGCTCCCTGCTGACAAATAAAACCAGAAACTGAGTTTGGCCTTTAAGATCTTTCAGGACTGCTGCCAACTTCTTTTTCAAAATGTGTTTCCACTATTGCCCATCGAGAACCTAAAATTCCCTGCCAGGACGCCTTCACACATGCTAATCCCTTGTACAAAATGCCTTCTCCCCTACTTTTGGATTTATACACTTTCTCCATTTTCACCCAAATTAAGTATCTTGAAGTCTTCTTTGATTCTCCCGTCTTGATAAAATCTACTATCCTTTTAACTCTCTTATCACACTTGAATTTCTCTCATGAGTCAGAACATATTAATTTTATTGTAGCTCTTTTATGCAGGTATTTCTCTCCCTCCATACTGATAGAACCTTAAGAAAAAAATCTGTGACCTGCTCATGACCGAAGTCCCACGTCTTCTAATCACACCCAGCACAGAGTGAGTGTTCAATGAACACAGGGACTTGATAAAAAGCTCCCCGAAGCACTATACCCTTTAATCCTTGGCTACACGCATGTGAGTATTTAGGATAAACAATAATGTTGTAAACATGACTACACTGCCTGTATTTGAATTACCTTTGCTCATAGCTTGATAAATCAGCTGTAGAATGCAAACTGTACAAAACACATATTGATCCTGCAAAACATTGATGTGATATGGAGAGAGACTAATAGATCCATACCAGGCCTAAAATTGGAAAAATGTAGCATAGTCAAATCACAGATTCATGCATCTATGTATTGTACAGCTGAATTCAGAAGAAGTATAGTGTAGTACAATGGACCTCGTCTCTTTTACGAGTAACATGTCAGCTCATTGTTATCACAGAGCTCCTTTCCACTCTGCTCTATTTGTGCTTCTTATTCTTAAGTAAAATGAATTTATTTTTCTGATGGTATATGTTTATCACATGTACTGGATACATAAGTTAGAAAATATAAATAAAAGAATACATTTTCAAGCATTCTAATGGTGATCACCTCCAAACAATTTTTAAGATCACTTCCATGCTCTTTCCAGACATACATTTCACAAAAAGATCATGCTGTGTTGTTATTATAGCCTGCATTTTAGTTAAAATATATTTCTGTATCTTTTTGCCAATACATATTTAAATTGAATATAATTTTATATTTTTAAGCATGTAGATGTATTTTAATTTACTGTTAAATATGTAGGTTGTTTCAAACCTCCCAGTGTTATAAAATGTTTGGGTGGTTATTCTTATAATAATTATACCCTCCCATAAATTTACAACCTATATATAGGGGTGGGCAAAAGTAAGTCTATTGTTGTAACACACATAAATAATATAATAATTAATAAATAAGAATATGAGAATAAACTCTGTTGTGTGTACTCACAACTGTAAACCTACTTTTGTCTACCCTGTATGTGATTCATTGATACAGGTCAAATTTTAATATGGATGACCTATTTCTATATGTATAATTACTGGATAAAAACTATACTTTTTAGAGGCTTTATATACAGTATTTAAAATATGCTACAAATAACTCATGGATTCATAGCAGAAATATGTATCAGAGAATCCAATTACCTAGACCACTGATAACACTAAAAATTATCACTATTTCACTGGTCAAATTTTTATCCTTTTTAGCTAAATAGAAGGGATGAAAAGTGGAGGTCATAAAGTGATCGATCAGTTTTTAGGAAGAAATTGGAAAATTCACCCCCTTAAAAAAGTCTTCTTCAAATACCCCTCAAATCTTGCTGTTTCTACTTGTCTTGGGACAACACAGTCTAAGGGAAAACACTTGGTGGTGAATATTAGTAGACCAATGAAGAAAGAGAAAAAAAGGAAAAGAATTTATAAAATGAAACTTTTGAAAACAGTACTTAAATGTCATGGAAATTAATTTTCTATTTAAAAAGGTCAAAACATTCAAGTTCATTTTAGTCTTTCAAATTGCTTTTCAAAAATCTTGTAAAGGTGAAATTTCATATGAATCAGTCAGTTTATGGTAGTTAAATAAATTTCTAGTTTATCTCATTTCAAGAAACATTAATACCTGGGTCATAAACACTTGTTTTACAGCAGTAAAAGTTGTATGGTCTCACCACAATCACTTTTCACTTAACAGACAGCCAGGGATTCTGTGACCAAAGCAAACAATCCCCTACATTCACAGCATCTGGGATCTAAAACTTCTCTGAACTACTGACATGCTTTATAAGACCAGCCATCTGTTTTGGTAGAAGACACTCATACTGACCTCTGGTTTTAGTGGCATAAATTTCAAAAGGACACGCCAGCGGTCTTGAATCACCCTTCGAAACAATCTGTGAAGCTATTCTTACCATTCCTTATGGCAGAGTCACTCATTCTTAATGAAAACATGGTATCAGCAGCACCATTCAGATATTAACTCAGTACTTTCCACTTTAAGCCCCTGATTTGCTTACTACCTACTTATGCATTCAAAATACAAAGACTGTGCATCTGTTTTCATTCAACAGAGTGATAAAAGCTCTTACATTGAAACAGATGAGAAGTCATGCCTTTTCCCAAGCTCATTCAGTAATGTGTAGGCAAATGGCACAATATCTATTGGCTTTTTTCATGTTCCCTCTAAATGGTAATATACTCACAGGGCTACTTAACACAAACACTATATTTGACCAAAAAAGAAAGAAAAAAAGAGAAAAAGGAAGGAAGGAAGGAAGGGGTTCTACCTACCACCCAGTAGCATCTTTTTGTACAGTTAGTTTTCAAAGCAGATTCATTTACATCATATTCATTGCTAATTTACTCATTAGTCATAATTTATCACATCAGATGTCCTGATCATCATTAGAAGTAATCATTTACTCTTCATTCTAACCTGCTGCTTATCATGTACCTGCAAATTGGATCACACAGGAAAGGTAATTGGCTTATTTTAAAAGGAACATGAGAGCTGATATAATTGGAGTGGCAAAATAATACATTTTTGTCATTTTTTCCTCCATTTTGCCCAATTTTATGTTACCAATCTCCAGAATATTTATCTTATTACTTTTAAAACGTTTTAATATACCAACTAAGTTAATTTTGTTTTATTATTTTTTAAGAGAAACTAGAGAGATAGGCTCCACTGGCTTCACTTTAAACACCAGCAGCGAACCGAAGAGATGCTCCGCTGATGTGACTCTAAGCGCTGAAAGGCTGCGAGCCTGTATGAACTGATATGAACTGTTCCAGCGCCCGCCCTCGGACCAAAGGGAGGGGTTGCACAGTTGGCAAAAGCCCAGATCATTTCCTGTAAGACAGATCCATCTTGTAGGAATAAAATTTGTACTCTACTTCATTGTTTATGCCTTAACAGTTGTTCTAGGAATAAATGGACCACAATTTCTCGTCTATCAACTCCACACTGATAGGTCAGCAAGGTAGCTAACATACTCCCCGCAGCTATAACTCGGAAGGGCACGCGTGCGTGCACACTCTCAGTGAGCTGTAAAACAGATTACAAAATGGTGGTCAAATGTATTTACTGGAGAAAAAAGGATTACTATAAGCTCACCTTGTTTATGGACAAAATAGATCTCCATAGAAATGCTGTTTTTGATGTCATGAGTATGTTTTACCCAGAATAGAATACTGTAGAAAATGGGCTGCCTGAGTTTGTATTACAACGGCAGTGTTAATTACAAATTATATACAGAACTTTAGAATAAACATGGTAGTATTTCCTAAAGTACATAATTATTATATTTAAAATGTGTAATATTATGATTTTTAAATGTTTTCAGGGATGAAACACTTGAAAATTTTATTATTTAAAAATATTTCGCCCTGGCTGGTGTAGCTCAGTGGATTGAGCTCGGGCCTGGGAACCAAGCAACCACGGTTCGATTCCCAGTCAGGGCACATGCCTGGGTTGCAGGCCAGTTCTCTCCCTCTCTCCTTCCTTTCCCCTCTAAAGATAAATAAATAAAATCTTAAAAAAAAAAAACAAAAACATTTCCTTGCTCCTGGCTGAGTGGCTCAGTTGGTTGGAACATTGTCCCATGGACCAAGAGGTGGTGGGTTTGCACCTACCGGGGTTGCAGGTTTGATGCCTGGTGGGAATGTGGACAGGAGGCAACCAATCCATGTTTCTGTCACCTCAATATTTCTATCCCCCTGCCACTTCTCTCTCTAAATTTATCCTTAGGTGAGGATTAAAAATATCTATATATTCCTTGGTACTCAGTGTTTCATTTTAAGGAGCATTACCATGCGTTAGTAAGTATGCAATATATACGGATAAATAATGAAAAAGATAAATGCAACATAATTTTTAAAATATACTTGCCTACATACTAGTTTTGTTTTAGAATGGAATGATTAATTAAAAGCTATATTTGAAAAGCACTCAGTACTATTCACATTTGGACCAATACTCTGCCAGAAATCATAATCTCTAGGTTTAAAAGGCTCATGTCATAGTTTGGTTCTGTCAAATACCTAGCATATTGGAGGCATTCAATGCCTATTAAAGAAAGCACAATTATTTTGGTCATATGGATATTTTAGGTATGTAGCTATGTCCTCCCAGAAATTTTCCACTAAATTCAGATTTTGTTTTTTAGAGTCACTTACCTATATACCCAAAGCTCTAAGCAAAAAGCATTTGGCAATGATTTGTGGAATTCCAAATAGCCTCATTCGATATTAGGTAACTATTAGTACCCCCCAACTGTAGGGCAATAAAAATACTCATTTTCTGATATTCCTCCAAGTGAATATAGGTAGCAAGCAAAAGAATAACACTTATTTCACATAGTAAATGTATCCTTTCTAAAACAAAATATTCTGTGCTAAAAGTCAAGAGAAACAATCTGCATTCATACATGCAAGTTGGATACGGTGAAAGGGCTCCATAAGCTATAAAGTCTCCATGAGTTTCACCTTGCTAACTGTGATTGATCTCTGCATTCCCAAAGAGCGGCCTGACACCGCCTGTTCTCAAATTCTACCCAGTAAGCTATTTGGGGGCACAAAAGATGGAAAGCATGACAACTGGTTCTATGCTAGGGTTGTGAAGTCATGTACAAGCAAGCAATGATAATAATAGATAATCACCCAGGGCCATTGACCAGCGCTGTCCACACAGAAAACTCAAGTTGACATTAATTGGATCCTGGCACAGAGAGAACGGGGTATAATTCCTTGGTTAGCAGATGAAAATAAACCCTTAAGAATCTTTAATAAAATGAGCCCTAGATGGAACAGAGTATAATGCAATAATGTAACTCACACTCTTTTTTTTTTTCTTTCAGGCTACATCTCCATAAAATAACCCTATCAGCATTTCCATGGCAGCATGTTAAATCTGAGGAGGAAATGTCACATTCTTGCTGCCTGTGAGCTGACACAACACACACGACTACAAATTTAGAAAGCCAACGAGAGAAGGGGAAGGAGCTTTCTTCCCCATCCTCTCTGAAATACGTTATGCTGGACACTCCTTGTTCTCCCACTTTCCAGGTAACGTCGGATTTAACTACAGAAATACCCATCTCTCCTTCTCTTTAAGTGAACTTGGGTAACATTGGGAACTAGCATCACAAGGTAATACTACTTAAATATTCTGGACTTTTCCATTGGATTCATTTTTAAATACCAAGTCCCTAATCGGTACCCCTGGGCAGTGCAGACCCTGGTACCAGCCCAACGTTAGTGCAGGTGATGCCGCTTTTCTAGAGGAACACATTATTGGTGCCCCAGGAATACGGGGGGCTTCCAAAATGGCATAGACAGTGAAGACCTTCACTTACCTACCAACTTCATCCCATCATTCTCTAATTTACAGGGTATTAAGCTTAGGGTATTAAGCTCAGGGTATTAAGCTTAAAAAAAGAAAAAGAAAAGGTTTTCCCCACATGGAAATAAACTTTTAGAAGAACCTGCAAATGAGATTTTAATTATACTATTTACCAATACTGCATGCAGAAATAAACTGAACCATTCCTTGCTTTGTTTTTTTCCTCCAATTTAACTGTTAACGGGCATCATAGTAATTGAAGTTGGTTTTGTGGCAAATTATTAGGACACTTCTTTTAGAAGGAAAATCAACTGATAACTACTGCCCTGGAACATGGCTGTTGTTCAGAGCACAGACAGAAGCCATGGCTGCCGGCTGATGGGCCCGGCCCCCTGCTATCCTTAGAGCACAAACGTAGATCCCCACGCCCCTTGCCAGGCTGAGTAGGCTGCAGCCACTCCTTCCACCCATGGGCTGTACTGACCATGTTATGCTCAGCACAATAAAGTGACACTGTTTTAGGACCTCCTGCAAGGTTGGACCTAGCTTTAGATGCTAAAAATGCTATTTTATTTATTAACAATTACAATCATGAAATAACACCAGCTTCGGCACCCTCCTAAAATATCAGTGCGCAACCTGAAGCACTTCGAGTTTCAGACACACACATGCCTCAAAGTGTTTTTGTTAGTGACCACAGGGCGTTTTGAAAGGGAAAGAATCCTTTTGTTGTATTTGTGTAACAGGGATATTTGGGAATACATGCCAGGCCACAGAGTGAGGATCTGGATGAACTTAATCTTCCAGAATTAGAAAAAGTACCTTTAGATTATCTGGCTTAAGCCTTTCTACTCAGCAGCAAATGAAAAGATAAAACCTCCAGGATGCCAAGACCTGAATGATACACTCTACCTCTTCCCATGAATCACTATATAACCTACTTATAGTCACTAATTTAATCAAAGGAAACCTTTTAAAGCTCTCTGGAGCACCTTTGTCAAATTTACAGTCGGAGGTCTTTGATAACCTAGTGAAAGTCCTATCTGCTTTTTGATGTGCATCAAAAAAATGCAATGAAAGGAGGTCTCCCTTCAGGTTTCCTGCTTCAGAGGGGAAAAGACAAAAGGGGAATCTAAACAGACGGGCTGCAATTAATAATTAAATATGTAGTAGTTATTTTTATTCAGTAAATACATGGTCTTTGAGGTCGCCTGTCTTTCTAAGGAAAAAAAAAAGAAAGCTATCCAGAATGACAAAACCAATGCTTAGAATCTGCAAAGCAAAACGAAATGGAAAGCATTTGGGAATATCGTCATTATTTTTTAAAGGGCCAGTCGAGAGGCTCTCCCTTCTTCACTACGTAGCCCAGGGTTCCAATAGTCAAACTGGTCCCAGCAGTGTTCCGTATACTCATTTGCCTTAAGTCAGTTCTGTGGCACACCGTTCTCCCTTCCCATGCTGAATGGCTGAGCCCTGCCTTTGAAATCACAGCTCTGTAAGCACTAGTGCCCTTGTAAATTCATGATCTACAGCCTCAACAGGACCCCCATGTCACCTATCAATCATCCTCCCATCTTTTACCACTTTGCAGAAGTCTGCCCTGCACTGACCTCTCACCTCCAAGAGATTGATGCTCTTGCCTCCTACTTAATCAGAGAAAAATAATGCCATGAAGCTTGAACTTGACAGCTGCTCCATCTTATTTGCTGAACAGGAACTTCTAATTTAGAAACCATTCTTCCCTTGAGTTTATGCTGTTCCAGACCAATTGCTTCACTTTGTGTTCTTGATCCCCTTCTCATCTTCTTTGGCGCCTCACTGTAGCAATTGTCGAACCTCTACACACAATCAGCAACTCCTTCCCTCCCTCTTTAATAGCTTCTTCCCCTGAGAACAGGCCGGGATGTCAGTCTCACAAATGACATCTTGGGTCAGATTATTCTTTGCATGGGGGCTGTCCTGTGCATTGTAGAAGGTTCAGCAGTATCCCTGGCCTCTCTGATTTAAATACCAGCCAATACCCTTTCCTCCCAGTTGTGATAAGAAAACATTCCAAATGTCTCCTGGGAGGACATTTCACTTTCTAGCACCAAAAATACTGCACTCCAGGAATCTCCACAGTCCCAGATGGTTGGTGACCCTCATTCAGACAACACCAAGTCAGCATCTCCCTAATCCACACTACTCTGTCCCTTTGCAATATTCCAATGGCTACGCATCTCACACTGTTTATAACTGCATGGTTCACCTTTTCTCTCCCCTGCTAGACTGTGAGAAAACAAAAGGCATGACCTGTAGCAGGCAGTTTTCTAATATTACAACTCTAACCAAGGGTTATGCCTCCACTGAAGTTTATTGATTTAAAAGTGACTGCACAAGACTCAAGCAATATACCTTGTATATAAGAGTATATTTTGACTAAGGCTGAAATTCAGGAAAAAGAAACAAATTATTCAGCTACTCATACATTTACTGAAGAGTTATTTAACTGTTATAATATATAAATATAAGCCAATGTAAAAATATATGCAAAGATTACATACCTTCTCTCAACTTTAAACACTGCCAGTAATTTAAATGTTTTTATTTCTTCATAAGCATTAAGGGTTATAATGAAGAGAAAGTACCTTGCTGAAACAACCAAAAGTTATCCTTGGTAAAAATAAACTTAACACCTGAATATGGTCATTAGTTTCCTTTCCTATGTACTTAAACTCACCTTTGTATTTTAACCATGGAGATAGATGGTAACACTATTTAAAGCCATGAGCTTGTTGGTCTTTACTGGTCTATACTGCTTTTCAAATTAATCTCAATATGTGATATTATTAGTTTTCTCTTTCTATTTTTTCCTGTTAGTAGCTTAATTTTTTCCCTAGAATTTTCCCCTAGTATCTTCATCAAACTTTCCAGTAAGTTTTTTTAAGAGCAAAATAATTTCACATACTAACACATAGGGCAATATGAATCTATTCAAGATTCCTTAGCAGAACTTGGAAAGATAATTAAAATTAGATTATAAGCATGTAATGAGAATGAAATGAAATGATTAATGCCTAGGGAAAAAACACAGGTAAAGAAAGATAAGAGCATTATTTATCAAAGTGATAAATGCAGCCTAGTTAAGATAGTACTCAATTCAATGATTATCCAAAAAGACGTGAAGGGTTTTGTACACAAGAGATCCCACCTGTGTTCATTTGCCTCAAACCCTAAATAATCCACAAAATCAATCTCTGCTTTTCTGTCCTGTCTCTGTAGAAAAATTTATTTTTAAGTCTGAGTGGAATATATACTTTGATGGCAGAAAAGCTGATGTGCCTTTTTTGGCCAGAATTGATTGTAATTTTGCATTGAAAGAGCAAAGCACTCAACAACATAATTTGCTTTAAGCACACAGGGGCCCTTCATGCCCCACAGCATAAAAAGCATTTTCTGGAAATAATGAGCCTTGTTTTATCTACTTTAGATACTTTGCATTTTAAACAACAATAACATAAATATGAACACATGCACACAAAAACATAACCAGGATTAAAATCTCTGGAAGAGTTAATGATGAATAAGCCGATATATTTCAGTCACCACCAAATGTTCTGGATATGCCACATACAAGAACTTTTTATCATCTTCACATTTGTTATACTCCCTGAAGCATGACACTCTTGGCTATTTCTACCTCTGTGAAATTTTTTATTTTTTAAAAATAAAGAATTTTTATTTTTATCTCTTTCACCCATTTTGATTATGTTATCACATCTTTCTCAGGACTTGCTTATCTCTTCATTAATTTTACTAAAATAGACTCCTTATTCTGTCTTCCAAACTCACTCTATCTATTTAACTGACAGTGCTATTCAGTGAAAGTGCAGTTGCAATCAGGCCATGACCCTGCTCAAGAATCTTCAATAGCTCCCTACTATTAATGACTTAGTAAAGGCTCTGCTGAAAGAATTACATCACTGATTTACCTGACATGACCTCAACTCTCACCACTCACATATATGTCAGACTCACAGATTTTTCTGAAAACATTATAAATATATAACAGTTTATTCTAAAATATAGCCCACAGACACCTGGAGGGGGGATCACTTCCTGTTGCTTATTAAAAATGCATATTCTGATTCCCTGTCTAACCTTGCATTGCAATGTCAGAGTAAGGCCTGGGACTCTGTGTCGCTAATGTCCGGAACTGATCTTTAAGGATACTGACATGTTTGTGTACTCGTTAAAACTGTTCCATTCTCCTGAAGTAATTTCATAGAAACACCAGGTTCTTGACAGTCTATCCTCCTTTCAAACCCATGTGAAATGCCCTTGCCTGGGTGAGAGATTTTCTGATCCCTAATCCAGTGCAGATTCTAAGGATTTCATTGTTGGACCTCACTCGCGGCTGGAAGCAGATTTGCCTTGACCTTAAAAAAGCTTTAGCTTCTGGACCCTTTACTTGCTTAGAGCCCACATGTCACACTGGCATGGTCAATTACTTTGTGGTCAATTACTTTGTAACATTCGCAGTATTACCGGGATGACCAAGAAGTTTGTTTAGTTTTAGGGTTTGTTTTTTTTTTTTTGTATAATGGCTCTAGCAGTGCTTAGTTGTCTTGAACTTCCTTTGAAACAATTTCGTTAAATTGTATTGTAACAGCTGTCATATCAGTATGCGTTAAAAAAACTCATCAAAACTGGTGAATATTTATGCAGCCATTTCAATATTAAAAATGGAAGAAAATACACATTTTCAGCATATTATGCTTTACTATTTCAAGAAAGGTAAAATACAAGTGAAATGCAAAATAAGATTTGTGCCATATATGGAGAAGGTGCTACAACTGATCTAACAAGTCGGAAATGGTCTGTGAAGTTTCCTGGTACTATTGACATTTTGGCCAAATTCTTTGCTGTGGGACTGTCCTATGCATCGGAAGATGTTTAGCAGCACCCCTGACCTCTACCCACTAGAAGCCAATAGTGGGAGATAGCCAACATACTCAAAATATCCAAATCAATAGTTACTGGTGAAAGTGAAAAATGTGTCTTTCATTTTACAGAAAAAATGTAACAGACCTTTTGGCCAACCCAACATTTCAATGCTGATCTCTTTAATACCTCTCAGACCTCCCCTCATCCAGAGTCATGTTAGAGGGGTTATAGGCAATTTTGGGGATCCAATTAGGGACGTTTAATTGGGATACACTCAGTTTTGATGAGATGGAATACATTACTGTAGTTCACAGTTCAATGATTGCTGGCTGTCTGATACAGGGACGATTTCTAGGTCTACTCTTGCCACTTACTTTACCAGCTCATCCAGCTCTTCCTATGCGGATGCAAGTGACAAATTGGTTGATGCTTGTCAGAAATTAAGAGAGTATTAAGACCTGTCACTGTGTGAGGCAACTGAATGCCCTGAAGTGTTACAGCTATCCATCACAGAAATTATCACATTACCAATAAAAAAGCTGTAAAACTAAACAAAATTTGTGAGCTTTAAAAAAATGCAAACTTTCACCAATATTGCCACAGGGATGACTGAGCTATTTTTCTATCCTCCACATGGGAAATGGTTGTACAAAATTGCCATATGAAAAAGCAGGGAAAGAATATTACTGAAAAAGAAGGAAGTTACTTTACGGGTATGACAAGGAGCTAATACATTATTATATATTTTCCTGGATTTTTATGAGTCTGTCAGCTTCCCAAATATTTATAACTTATGATTTATCTTCTCATTCTGAATGACTATTAATTGTTGACACTAATAGTAAACTTGCAATTCTATTTTCTTTCTGAAAGATAGGCAACCAAGTAGTATAAACTTAGGGTCCCCACACTCTGGACCCAACCTTGATTTTGCTCTTAAAAATGATCTGAACACTACCAAATTACATGGCCTTATCTCGTGTCTCCTCCAAAACTATTCACAGAAGGACACACTTCTAAATTTTGTATCTCCTGAAGAAATTAGCATGAGATTTTTTTTAAAGGCACACAGTAGTCTCTTATAAAGGCTTAGTGCAATGAACTGATTTATTTCCATAATTATATTAATTGGTAGATTTTACTTCAGATTACTCTCTGTAATGATATTTGACATTGTCTTATAATACTTTATAATAAACTCTGAAAGACTTTCTAAATTTAATAGATTCATTTCTCCTTAGCCAAGCTCTTAGCAGCAAAATATTGTCTTTTTAAATTAATTATGTATAAGGAACAGTTTTTCTTTTATCTCTTATCTAAATATCTCAGTCAAAAGAACAATGCAGAAAATTGAAGAATAAAATTGATTTTCTTCTACATTACATTGGACCCTGCATGTTACCTAATTATCACACAAGTGAATACCCATAAGTAATGGCAGTAGTAGAGATTATAGAAATTAAATCTCTATGAGGACTGATGTTTTTTCTTAGGCCTACTATTATAGAAGCTTGTCTACATCAAAGAACCTAATTTAGGGTTTTTTTAAATCCATAGTACTAGCAATAAATGTCCATTACGTGGAAAACCCTCAGGTGCTACATGAGAATCACTATGGATTTCCTCAACAGCATCCCACTGTGTCTTATCTAACTGCTGTGACCTTATGACACCTCAAACTGTCATTAAGGTGTCTTATCACCTTAGTGACTTTTCCCATTAAAGAAAGTTTTCCCCAAAACAACATACCAAAAGCTCCATGAGTAGGTCCTAATAAGTTCACTATCAAGAAAGACATTTTTCTAATAATATCAGTAGCCAGGGCAAGTCATTTCTCTAAAATGATTTCTTCATTTTCCCTGAGTGGTCAAATTTCTCTCATACGTATCCTCCAAGTTCCAGGAAATGGTGTGAATTTGTCCCTACAACTACATTTGCATATTTTATCATTCGGGTAAAAGCACCTTTGAAGAAGAGAGGTGATGACAAGTCGGAAATTCACCTCTGTGGTATTTAGGTGGAAATGCTGCCCTGGTTACAAAGGACGAGATGGTCTCTATTGTTGTTACTGGAGAGCACATCCTTCAAGAAGCTGTGAATGCCCAAACCCTTCCTTGCTATTATACTGCTGATACCCAAAATGGCCAACAGAGGCGAGTAACAATGCAACAGATCTTCACACAATTAAATAATATGCTAATTGCACTCCAAAATATAGCTTATTATTAATTTCTGCATAGTGTCTGAAATAATTATTCATGAACTGATTATTTTCTCTCCAGGCCTTTTGCTTCCTTCAGCAAATTCACAACCGAAAAAAAAAAGATAGAAAAGACAAAAGCCAAGATGGGATTAATCTACCTTTAATTAGCCTCCTTTTACAAAAGATGGATTAAGAAATTTGGTCAGCCAAATAGCTGCTGGGTTTCTGAGAGACCACAAGGAAAGGAATTTTATTATAGTTGTTAGATCCGAACAGGTCTCAGTGATGCATGCTACCTGGACCAGGGTTTGCCTGCTCCTCAAGACTCTAGGCCTGAACCCTCCACCCCAGTGGCTTTCTGCTCAGCTCTCAGCCCACCATGAGACACCAGGAACCATATCCAGCTTGCAAACCTGCAGAACAATGACCCCAAATTCAAGGAAGTTCATGGCCAGATGTCCTCAGATGGTGAAGATTATAAATCCTAAGATTTCTCTCAAAACTTCAGGCCCCTAAAGGGGTTTTAATTTAGCTTCCATTTTTAGTTACACCACATCACTACTGGTTTTTATCACTGTTCTTAGCTTACTAATAGTTATTTTTTATTTTAAACTGGTCTTAAGAGTTTCAGAAAATGCTATCTTTTGCCCTAGGCATAGTGTAGGCTATGTGTATTTTGCTGCCTAATTATTTTTTAAACTGTAGGCCTCATTTCTGTGTGTGATTTAAAATTATTTTAGAGAGCTAAGATTTTCCATCTTCCATATAATTTTCCTACTTTTGAATTCCACTGTTTTAATCAGCATCAGTTCTAGTAACCTACATTTAGTTTTAGAAATATCCTGAGGATGTCTTTGGGATTGTCATACCAAAGGCCTCCACCTGAAGCTTCTAGTCAAAGTGGCAGAGTACCAAAATGCTGTGCTTGGATCTTCCCACAACTGCATTGAAATTACAACTAAACTACAGGACCACCATCATTCAGATCCACCTGAAATCTAGCTGAACAGAAGTCCTACAGCTGAGGATATAAAGAACAAGCCACACAGAGACTGCCAGGAGGAGAGAATAGCCAAATTCCATACCTAATTTGTGGGTGTTAAAAATTGGAAGGGGTATCTCAGATGCACAGGTCCCCCTGAGGAGCCAGGGATCCCAGCACCATACCAGGTCCCCCATCCCAGGGTTCCAGTGCTAAGAAGAGATATCCCCATAACTTCTGGCTGTGGAATCCAGCAGGGACTGTGGCTGAGTGACAGAGAGCCTCTGGAGTCTCAAGTGTTCCCTGTAAAGGGTTCATTCCCAAACTCATTCAGACTCACTTGTTCTGTGTTCCAGCTCTGAGGGAGAGGCTCAAATAGTATCAGGGACAAACAGGGAGGAACTGAATTGTCTGGCAAGGGCTGAAGGGACAACTTTGTCCCAAAAAGAAGTGCTGGCAAAGGCCATTGTTCCTTTGCTCAGCCCTCTCCCTATAGAGCCAGGAGGCAGGCACCATATTCAAGTCTTCAGCAACCTGACACTGTTCACCCCACACGGGCAGTTCTCTGAGAACTTTTCTCATCCAACTTGGAGGCCTAGCCAAGCCACTCCCATTGACTTTTCTATACAAATGACTTCTTCTGGCTCATGCTTCAGATTTTCCTACAATCACTCAAACAAGGAGCAGCTGGCCTCAGCATACCCTGTACTTTTGGTAAGAAGTTCCAGACCTGACAGCTGGTCTTTTGTAGCTTCAAGTAGCAGTCATCTGCAAATCACTTTGTAGCTCATGACCAGTGGACCCAGCAGAGCACAGCCTGTGACAGACCTTGACCACAGCCAACATACCCAGTAGACAGCTTCAGACCATACCAAAAAAACACCCAACGACCTCAACAGAGGACACACTCAAGGGGTGAACTTTGCAGGCGCCAAAGCCCTGCTAAAGAGAGTCCTATTCTGTGGGGTCAGTCCCCACACAGCAGATTTTCCTCCACAATTAGCCTGCAGGTAAATCCCTCCCACTGACATGCCAAAAGCATTTAAGACTCAACTAAGACAGGACGGTGTACACACCAACATGGTGGCAGGGGACAGACAGCATAATTGAAGGGCCCAGATTACGTGACTGGGCAGGTTGTGCCACTGGGCCTATAAGACACCTGCTACATAGGGTCACCCTAACAAGACTGGGAGGCACAGCAGCCCTACATAATACTTAGTAACAAAATGATGCAGCCAAAATGAAGAGACAAAAAACATGGCTCAAATGAAAGAACTAAAGGAAAAAAATTTAAACAAAATGTAGAGAAGCAATCAACCAGATGCAGAATTAAAAGCAATGGTTATAAGGATGCTCAATGAACATAGGGGAAGAACAGATGAACTTAGTGAGAACGTCAACAAAGAGATAGGTAAAATAAAAACAAAGATAAAAAAACATAAAAAATAGTTAGAGATGAAGAATACAATAACTGAAATAGAGATTACATTATAGAAAATCAATAGCCCAGTAAATAAAGGATCAAATAAGTTATCTGAGAGATAAGGAATCAAAAGACACCCAATCAGAACAGCAAAAAGAAAAACAATTCAAAAAATGAGGACAGTTTAAGTAATCTTCAGGATGATTTCAAGAGTCCAAACATGTGCATCATGGAAGAAGAGGGGTTGCTGGAAGGAGAGAGAGAATAAGGAATCGAAAACCTGTTTAGAAGAAAAAAATCCTTAACCTGGTGAAAGAAATAGACATAAAAGTCCAGGATGCACAGAGAATCCCCAAAAAGATGAACCCCAAAAGACCCACACCAAGACAATCATAATTAAAATGCCAAAGGTTAAAGACAAAAAGAGAAAAAAGTAGCAAGAGGAAAAAAGTGAGTTATCTACAAGGGAGCTCCCACAAAACTGTCAGCTGATTTCTCAACAGAAACTTTGTAGGCCAGAAGGAAGTGGCATGAAATACTCAAAGTGATAAAAAGCAAGGACCTACAATCAAGACTACTCTACCCAGAAAGACTATCATTTAAAATGGTAGGATAAATAAAGAGATTCCCAGACAAAAAAAAAAAAGTAAAGGAATTCCTTACCACCAAACCAATATTATAAGAAATGTTAAAGGGTCTTCTTGAACAAGGGAAAAAGGTCAAAACTATGAATAAAGAATGGCAATAAATAAATATCTATCAATTATAACTTTCAATGCAAATGCATTAAATGCTCCAATGAAAATGCACAGGGAGCATTTAATCTATTTGCATGGATAATGAAACGTGATCCTCACATATACTGTCTACGAGAGACTCACTTCAGACCAAAAGACACACACAGACTGAAAGTAAAGGGAGGAATAAAAGTATTTCATGAAAATAAAAACTCAATCAATCTGTGGCATCAGTACTTATACCAGACAAAACAGACTTTAAAGCAAAGGCTATAGCAAGAGACAAAGAAGGACCCAGCATTTCCACTTCTTGGTACTCATCCAAAGAAAATCAAAACACTAAATTGAAAAGACACATACACCCATATGTTCACTGCAGTATTATTTACAACAGATGAATGGGTAAAGCAGTGGTGCCTATATACAATGTAAATGACCTGGCCATGACAAAGAAATGAAAGCTTGCCATCTGCAACAGCAAGTATGGAGCTAGAGGGGATTATGCTGAGTGATATAAATCAGACAAACAAATGCTATCTGATTTCACTTATATGTGGAATCTAAAGAAAAAATAAACAGAAACAAAACATAAACAGATTCATAGATACAGAGAATATTTTGACGGTTGCCAGGTGGGAGGGGGATTGGAAGGATGGGTGAAAAAAGGTGAGGGGATTAAGAAGTACAAATTGCTAGTTACAGAATAGTCATGAAGATATAAAATACAGCATAGGAAATGTAGTCAATAACTATGCATGGTATCAGGTGGGTACTAAATTTATCATGGTAATCAGTTTGTAATTTATCCAAAAGTTTAACCACTGGGTTGTACCACTGAAACTAATATAACATTGTATTCAACTTTAATTGAAAAATAAAACCTTATTTTAAAAGGCTTCCACTTATGAATTATCAAAATTACTAAACCAGTAAGTACATCAATCTTTTACTAATGAATCACAACAAATAAAAGAAAGGAGAGGAAAAAGAAAGCAAAAAATTCACATATATTAAGCCACTAGTATGTCTCATGAATGTAACGTAGGACTTCATAAACTGGAGCACACTGAATCTTCACTACAGTCCTATGAAGTATGAGGAAGCTAAGTCTGTAAACAAGTTGTCCATCAGATCAAATCCTATTTTACCCTTTGAAACACCCAGAAAGTCATCATCGCATTTAGTTTGCACGTAAACACTAGTAGTTTCCCTTAGCACTGCACAGCAGATTTCACTAACTTTATGTCAGGAAGGCAAATCTCAGAAAAGAGACCTCTGATGCTGCAACTTTGCTGACCTGAAGACAAAGTAAACTCGAAATACTGAGTGATTTTAGCAGAGGAGTGTGTGCTATAAAACAGTATGTTGAGTATGTTCAGCAGTCTTCTAGATGGCTGTTTCTTGGTCAGTAATGCAGAGGGTATGCTTTTTTTAACCCCTTAAATTCACTTAAGGCAAGATGGTTCATATAAAAAGAAGAGAGCAATGCCCACCCAGGTTTGAAGTCTCTCCTCTCCTTCGCCCCAATAAAGAAAGGCTCTCTAATCAATGCCAAAAGTCTGGCTGCCAGTCTGTGACGATAAGCCACGTGAAACCATGCCAGATTCGCACTGGCACACACAACTGAAAATCCACTGTACCCTTCACAAGTGGCTTACAGACAGCAAGTTCCAACCTTTGTTTGTGCTTCCATGAAGACTGTTGCATCAAAACAAATCATCTGAGTATTATTTTTACTAACATCCACTCTTTCACAAATTTCCACTTGAGAAATATTGCCATAACGAGAATTATCAATGACCTGCTTTTCTGAAGAAATAATTGACAACTTAAAAATAATTAAGAAAAGATTTTCTTGGACTAAAATGGTATCCCTTTAAACTAGATCCTCATGAGGAAAAAATATCATCTTGCAGTTTCTGTAGCTTGAAAACTAATTCACCATGACAAATTACAAAATAAATAAATAAATCCTTCTAGAAATGTGTTATATTGCTATCCAATAAAGTCCAAAGGAAAAAATATTCAGTTTCAAGCCTCCATGCTTTTATTCATACTATTCTGTCTATGCCTATATTTCCTATCCAAATCCATTTTTTCAAATCTAAATTCTACATAGGAATGTAGAATTCCTATTTAATTCTTCAATTAAATGGGATAAAGTGAAAAGGAAGATGGGAGAGCAATGTCAATCATAGCAAATGCAATGAAGAATCAAAGTGCATGATGGTTAAGGAGAATGGCAAACTGAACCTGAATGGTCAGGGCACGACACACAAATACATACTTGAAGAAATAATGGAAGAGGAGCTAAGAAGAAAGGCTGAGAGCCAAGCTCTCATTGTTCACCTGCCCACAAAGTCTGCTACATAATCCAGTCACTTCTAAGTTATGGCTTTTTCACCCAGGAAAAGACACTTCATTTCAAGTGATTGACTGAATATTCTTTCTCAATACTTGAAATACAAGTTACCAAGAAAGCTGGTCAGTGTCCACTAAGAAACTGGAGGGATATCTCTGATGCAAAAGTCACCCCCACGCCAGGAGCATGGAGTCTCAACTCCATGCCAGCATCCCCAGCCCAGGGCCCCAGAGCTAGAAAGAGGTGCCCACATAACATCTAGTGGTGAAAATCCATCTAGTGGGGATTCCGCCCATCTGGGAGAGAAGTGACTCTGCTGGAGATCCAGGTGCCATCTTCTCGGGGTTGAGCACTCCTATTGTGACAGCACCAACCTGGGGACTATACTTCCCATTCCTCCAACTGTTAGGGACTCCATCCTGCTGAGCTTCAATCCTGCAGTAGGGGCTGCTGGCTGCACCCAACAGAGACCACTGGGCGGCTCTTTTCCTGGAGAAGCTCTTGGAAGAGACTCAGACAGTAATTGAGCTGTGTAGCTTTGGAAAGGGGGACATTCTTCTGCTATCCTTCAGCACAGATAGGAGCCCCGCCCACCTTTTGAATCACTTGGCCCTGTCCTTCCACTCCCAGAGGCCCCGCCCTGCTGAGCTCAATCCCACTGGGGGCTCTGAATGCAGTGCAGAGCTGAGACCTTTGGTACTACATTTCCCTGGGAGGCTCTTGTCTGGGACTCAGATGGGCACTGAGTTGTTTCCCCTGTGATCTCCCTGTGTCACACCCCCAATGGGAGAATCATTTGACCTGTCCTTTCCAAAACTGGTGGGTCCTCCTGCTGAACTCAGTCCCGTAGTGGGAGTAGAGTTTTGTGCAGAGCTGGGAACTTAAGAGCATGTCTCCCTAAGAGAGCCTTGTAAAGAACTTAAGGCAAGCTTGCTCCTACAAGGAAGCCAGCAGGCGTCACCCAATCTGAACCTGTGAATCACTTTCTCTGGGGAGCTACAGACTTGAACAGAGACTGAGTGGGATGATTTTGTAGTAGGGGTCACTTTCCTCCAGTGAGTGCCTGACTATATTACCCCTAAGCAGGGAGACCCACTAGCCCCATCCTACTGACACTGGTTACCCTGTCCTATCGAACCTGTGTTGTGAAGAAGGGTCTGCGGGTTGCAGTAAACCTGGGCGCACTCTACAGTCTACAACAGAAGGCAAACTCAGGGGGTTGCAGTGTCGCCAACAGGAGGGAGGAGACCACAGGGTGCTTTGGAATTTTTACTGCTCTTCTTCCAGCTCAGAGAAGGAGAAGGCTGACCCTTGTACACAACTTGCCCCCTCCCCAACACATACCCAGGCCCCCAAAAGACAGCCGCCAACAGATAAATGTGTGGTATCTCCAGGCAGGTAGCCCAAGGCTGCTTACAAGTAGTATCTGACATCAGCCTACATTGAAACCTTCCCAGGTGGACCCAGAACCAAAACAACCAGTGGTAGGATTCAAAAAACACCAGAATTCGACCCAACTAACCACATAAGCAACATTCCAAAAGGAAGACCTATGTGGGTACCTGACTCTGCTGGAAAACAAATCACCTCAGGGAACAGTAGCAGCTCAGTGGCTCATACACTGGGATGAAAGTCTATCCTGACAGTCAGGCAGCCTGAGGGTTAACTCCGCCCATGAACAAGCCAACAGCACTCAAGAAACAACTGTAAGAGGAGGGCACACATAACCCACACAAGAGACATTCCAGGAGCACCTAGTTGTGATCCAGTGATCTGGAAGATCGCTCAGTTGAGCCCCACAAGGCACCTACGACATAAAACCACCATAACAAGTTTAGGAGTCACAGTAGGCTGACCTAATATGCAGTGACAAACACAGGAAGGCAGTTACCATAAAGAGACAAAGGAACACGTCCCAAATGAGAGAACAAGAGAAACCCCCATAAAAACAATGAAATAAAATAGAAGCGCTCAAGTTACCGGATGCACTGTTCAAAACAATGATTATAAGAATGCTCAAGGACCTTAGGAAAAGAATAGATGATCTCACTGAGAACTTAAACAATGAGATGGTGAGCATGACACAACACATGGAAACCATAAAAAAATAGCCAGTCATAAATGAAGAACACAATATCTAAAATGAAGAATACACTAGAAAACAATCAACAGCAGGTGAGATGAAGGAGAAAATACACTAAGATCTTTAGAGGATGAGGTAACAGAAAACACTCAAACAGAGCAGCAAAAAAGGGGGAATTTAAAAAAAATGAGGTAAGCCTAAGGAACCTCTGTACAACATCAATCGTAATAAAAACTGCATCATAGGGACACCATAACGTGAAGAGAGAGAGCAAGGTGTAGTGAGCCTGTTTGAAGAAATAACATCTTAAAACTTCCATAACCTGATGAAGAAAAAAGACACAGAAGTCCGGGAAGCACAGAAAGTCCCAAACAAGATAAAACCCAAAAAGGCCCACACTAAGACACATAATAATTAAAATGACAAAAGTTAAAAATAAATATAGAATCTTAAACAGTTATCAAGAGAAATTGAGTTAGTTACCCGCAAGGGAGCTTCCATAAGGTTGTCAACTGATTTCGCAACAATAATACTTCAGGCCAGAAGGTATTGAGGTAGTGGCATGAAATATTCAAGGTGATAATAAGAAAAACTACAACCAAGACCATTCTACCTAGCAAGGTGAAATAAAGAGCTTCCTAGACAAAAAAATAATAATAATAACAAAAGAAAAAAAACTAAAGGAGTTCATTACCACCAAACCAGTGATGCAAGAAATGTTAAAAGGCCTTCTTTAAAAAGAAATATATGTAAATAGAAATACAGGTATTAAGAATAAAAGTACAATACATAAGTACCCATCAACAATAACTTTAAATATAAATGGGTTAAATGTTCCAATCAAAAGACATAGGGTAGCAGACTGAATAAGAAAATACGACCTGCACACAGGCTGTCTACAAGAGACCCACCTCGGAACAAAAGATATACACACACTGAAAGTGCAGGGATGGAAATATATATACTCCACGAAAATGGAAACAAATAAAACATGGGGATAGCAAAATTGATATTAGATAAAATATACTTCAAAACAAAAGCCTTAACAAGTGACAAAGAAGAACATCACAAAATACTAAAGGGATTGACCAAGGGAAGGATATAACCCTTGTAAACATATATGCATTGAAGCAACAAAATATATAAAGAAAATCTTGGAGGATGTAATGACAGAGAAATCAACAGGGATGTAGTCATAGTAGAAGATTTTAAGATCCTATTGACATTAATGGATATAACTTCCAGACAAAAAGTCAACAAGACAACAGCAACCTTAAATGACACACTGGACCACATGGATTCAATTGATATTTATAGAACATTTCACTTCAAAGCAGCAGAACACACATTTTTCTCAGGAGCACATGGATCAGTCTCTAGTATCGACCATGTCACGGCACGAAACAAGTCTTAATAAAATCAAGAAAACTGAAATCATATCAAGCATCTTCTTTGACCATAATGGTATGAAACTAGAAATCAATTAACAAAAAAAGAAAACCCTGGAAAACACTCAAACAAATAGAGGCTAAATAACATTTAGGAAACAATGAATGGGTCAACAATGAGATCAAGGAAGAAATCAAAAGTTACCTTGAGACAAATGAAAATAAACACACTACAGCCTAAAATCTATGGGACTCAGAGAAAGCAGTCCTAAGAGGGAAATTCATAGCATTACGGGCCTACCTCAAGAAGCTAGAATCAAAAAAGTAATCTAACCTTACACCTAAAGGAACTAGAAAAAGACCAACAAACAAATCCCAGAGTAACTAAAAGGAAAAATAATAAAGATTAGAGCAGAAATAAGTGACATAAAGGCTTTAAAAAATCAGTAAAAGCACGAGCTGGTTCTTTGAAAAAATAAACAAGACTGAAAAACTTTTAACCAGATTCATTAAAAAGAAGAGAGGAACAGAAATAAATAAAATAGGAAATGAAAAAGTAGAAGTAAACTAACAGGCACAAAAAAAATACAAAGGATTATAAGAAAATATTATGAACAACTATATGCCAACAAATTGGACAAGCTGGGAAAAACGGGTGAATTCCTAGAAACATGTAACCTTTAAAACAAAACCAGGAAGAATCAGAATATCTGAGTGGAACAATTAAAACTAATAAAATTGAAGCAGTAATCAAATGAATCTCAGCAAACAAGGGTCCCGGGGCTGATGGCTTCACAAACAAATTTTACCAAACATTCAAAGAAGAACTAACACCTACCTTCCTCAACTTATTCCAAAAACTTCAAGAGGATGAAAGATCACAAGCTTATCTTACAATCACCAATATATGGAAGCAGCCTAAGTGTCCACCGGTAGATGAGTGAATAATACAACTATTGGACATTTACACAATGGAATATTACTTAGCCAAAGGAAAAAAAACTTTACCCTTTGTGACAGCATGGATGGACTTGGAAAACATCATGCTAAATAAAATAAGCCAGTTAGAGAAAGACAGGTATCATATGATTCACTCATATGTGGAATCGAACAAACAAACTAAACTAACAAGCAAAATAGAGACAGACTAATAGTAGAGAGCAGGCCAACAGCTACGGGGGTCAGTTAAGAATGGAATGGATCAAGTAAAAAGGAAAAAAGGACACATAAGCATGGATAACAATTTAGTGACTATGGTGGGGAACAGGTACTAGGAAGATAAATGGTAAAGGAAAAAATACAATAAAATAAATAACATGCAAAAAAACCAAAAAAACCCCAGAAGAGAAGTCACTGCTCTTGTCTGAGGAGATGCTCCAAGTAGAAGACCCAGGCAGTGACCTCCCTTCCTGATGACAGAGCCCAGTGGAACTTGGAACCCTGGTAACCAGGCAGCCACATTCTAAAACTGCCCCTACCAGGCTCATTTGGCCGGAGAAATCTGGCCCCGACAGGATGTTTTCTTGTCTGCCAGAGTACCGACGAGCCCATGGCCTCAAAAGAGGCAGTGATGATAGTATGTTCCACAGAGGCCACCGCTGGGAGGCCTCAGTCATCCCAAATGCCTGTGGCCCTTTTCACGTTGGGACCCAGGGGTAGCACAGGGAGTCTCAGGGCAGTTTTGTTCAGGTCAGACCACCCCTCTGATCCCTCCTGAGCAGCACTATGTCACCTGTGTGTGTGTGTGTGAGTGTGTGTGTAAGGGGGTTCCTGCGGGGAGGGCCTGCTGGAGCTGGAAAGACTGAGGGGGTGGTCAGAAGCCCGGTGGGCCAGTCATGTTCACACCCCAGGGCAAGGCTGGCTGGGTGCATGTGGAGTGGGGGCAGCACCCTCTGTCCGAGGTTTATGCCACATCCTGGAGGTGAAACTTAATTCACCTGGGTGGAGATCTGTACAGACACCAGGCTGGGCCTGATCCAGGAGCAGAAGGTGCAGTGAGCAGAAGCAACAGTGACTAGGGGTGGACAGGGCTTGAGGCCAATCACTGTCATTGTCGAGTTCAACCCAGGTCATGGAGGAACGGCAGCTGGTAGGCGAAAATCCCCTCCCCATCAGCACTAGTGAGGGGCAGGTCTGCCACATCACCTAGCCTCAGAGAAGGACAGAAGTGACTGTAGCCACACAGGGATCTGGGGACCCTGGCCCCACCATGGTGGAAAAAGGATACCAGCCCTGAAGCTGCCTAGGCTCCACCACCAGCTCACAATTTCCATCTCCAACCTGGAGCAAGATGCCCACATTAAAGAAAATGGGCTGGAGGGCCTGGAGCCCAGGGAGGCAGAGGCCAAGAGTGGGAAGGTAGGGACGGTGCGGGTGGCATGGTGGTGAATGTGCATGTGAGCTTATACGGAAGGGTCACTGCCAGACTAACAGAGAGCACCCAAGGGGCTGGCCAGAAGCAAAGACTGGCCTCTGACCACCCATGTCCCGGACTGCTGGTGGGGAAGACATCCTGGGGTGGGGCTCGAGCTCTGGCTGTGTCCTGTCTTTGGGGGAGCATACAGAAATGCAGGCATTTGGTGATCTTTTTTCCTTTTTTAACCCCAGCACCAGCCCAGGAGGCAGAGCCAGCTCCTGCTTCCACACCTGTCATACACCCTGAAGAGCTCCATGCAGGGGCGGACCAGGAGCTGTAGGGGTGTCCACCTCTAGCAACCACTCCAGGTGCAGCATCTCCTGACCTGACTGAGGTCCCTCCACCCCTGCCTGAGAAGCCCTCCCTGGAGCCTTCCCTGGTTCCTGCGCCAGAGCAGGGGCTGCCTCTGGAAGATGCAGCAGGGCCAGCTCTCTGAGCCGCATGTTGAACCTGCTCTCTCTCTGCCATCAGAAGAATTTGTTTTACCTTCATTCTTTGACCTTTTTCTTTGATCTATTTTCTCTTATTGTTATGTTTTTCCTTTCTGCATGGTGTGATTCAGTTTATTTTTTTATTTTTATCAGCTGGTGTTCTTTTGGGGTTTGTTCTTGTATTCTTTTTTCTCTTTTTAGCCTTTGTTTTTCCCTGGCATGATTCATTTTAGGTAGTAAGTAAAAGTTATTGTTTGTATTTTAAATTGTGCCATTCCTGAGTATGATATGCATTTATAATGTGTGACCACCACCGCTACCGTCTACTTGTGGGCTGTTCCATCTCCCCGAAAGGAGACCCTGCACCCGAAAGGAGACCCACTCTCCTCTCCTCCGGCCCCTGGCAGCCCTCGGTCTGCTCTCTGTCTCTGCTCCTTGGCCTGTTCTGGACGTTTCCTATAAGTGGAATCTTACAACAGGTGCCTTTTTGTGTCTACTCACATACTTTTGTTTGTTTTTATCTGAAGTAACATTTTGATTATTTCAAAGGGACATTCCAGATGGGTCAGAGATCACAAGTTAAAAAATAAAAAAGCCCTTTTAGTCACTGTGTTGATAATCTCGAAGTAGAGACCTCTGTTCTATGTGTGACCCCAGAGCCAGAAGCCAGTCAGCTCTATTCCAAAAAATTCAAGAGGACGGAAGGTTCCCATGCTCATTTTATGAGGCCAGCATTATCCTAACACTAGAAGCAGATAAAGTCACCACAAAAAAATTATAGACCAGTATCCCTGATGAACACAGATGCAAAAATCCACAACAAAATATTAGCAAATCCAGCAATTCATTAAAAAAGATTATACACCATGATCAAGTGGGATTTATTCCAATAATGCAGGGTTGGTACAATATTTACAAATCATTACATGTGACATACAACATAAAAAAATGAAGGCTAAAAACTATATGACTATATAAATAGATGCAGAAAAGCACTTGTGAAAATTCATGCCCCATTTATAATATAATAAACACTCTCCACAAAGTGAGAACAGAGGGAACAGCCCCTCGACATAATAAAGGCCACTGGCCACTGCCAACCTCACACTCAACGTTATTTAATTATCCCAACAATACTATTAGGCAAGAATTAATATTACTTCATTGTACAGATGAAGAAACTGATGCTCCAAGAGATTCTATTATTTGCTCTGAGTTATGTTTCTACCTAGGAAGTTGTAACCTGGCAATTAAATCCAGATCTCACCACAAAGCTTTGGGCTTCGATGTCTGGTTTACTCTTTGATTATTTGTTTTGGTTTTGTTTTTATGGTAGATGTGGTAAAGACTTTACTGAAATAGGCAGGCACTTTATGGTTTCTGAAGTATCCTGAAATACATGTCTTGATGAAGCAGTTATTCATCATGTCTACTCTATTACATCAACATAATATAGTCCATATATGACAAACCCACAGCCAGCATCATACTCAGTGGGCAAAAACTAAAAGCATTTCCCTTAAGATCAGGAACAAGACAGTGATGTCCACTTTTGCCTTTCTTACTCAACAGAGTACTGGAATTTCTAGCCACAGCCCTCAGACCAGAGAGAGAGAGGGAAAGAAAGCATCCAAACTGGAAAGGAGGACGCAAAAATATTAGCAGATGACATCACACTGTATATACAAAACCCTAAAGACTATACCAAAAAACCCAAACAATTAAAGAATGGGAAAATAACTTGAATAGACACTTCTCCAAAGAATACATACAGATGGCCAATAGACATATGAAAAGATGCTCGAAGTCACTAAGCATTACAGAAATGCTAATTACGACAGCAATGTGATATCTTCTCAAGCCTGTCAGAATGGAAAAGATCAACAAATCCACAAATGACAAGTGTTGGCGAAGATGTGGAGGAAAGAGAACCCTTGTGCACTGCAGACTGGGAATTTCACTGGTGGGAATGCAGACTGGTGCAGTCACTGTGGAAAACTGTATGGAGTTTCCCCAAAACATTAAAAATGGAACTGCCTTTGACTCAGCAATTCAACTTCTGGAATATATCCAAAGAAACCCAAAATGCTAATTTGAAAGAATATATACATCCCTCTGTTCAATAGCTAAGGTTGAGAAACAGCCCAAATGCCCATCGATACATGAGTAGATAAATATACTGTGCTACATATTTCCAATGCAACGCTACTCAGCCCTAAAAAAAGAAGGAAATCTTTTGTGACACCTTGAATGGGCCTGGAGAGTAGTATTAAGCTAAGTGAAATGAATCAGTCAGAGAATAACAAAGATGATATGATTTCACTTATATGTGGAATGTAATGAATAGATAAACTAAGAAAACAGAAGCAGGCTCATGGATACTGAGAACAGATTGACAGGTATCAAGAGGGGTGGGGGTGAGGTCTGGGTGAAAAGGTGAAGAGATCAAGTGACGAATGAATGAATGAGTGAGTGAATAAAACACAGACAACAGTATGGTGATTGCCTGAGAGAAAAGGAGAGGTACAGGACGGTAAAGGGGGGGATAAATGGTGGCGAAAAAGAACTCGACTTTCAGTGGTGAGCACACAATGCTGTATGCAGATGATGTATTACAAAATTTATAGTTGAAACCTAGATGATTTTATTAATTAATATCACCTAAATAAATAAATAAATAAAGTACACTGGACAGAGTCGGGAGCCACATAAATGAAGAAAGTATGTTAATGAAAAATCAGTAACCTATATGCAAGTAAAGGGGCTTTAGTTTTGCTGTTCACGCAACTGAAAGCTGCATGTTTGTATAATTTTTCTGTTTTTGCCACAGTGTGCCTCAATTCATAACTATGTTCTTGGGGGTTAAGTCCAGTGGTGGTAAATGGCTGAGTCAGATACATTAAAAGAGATAGCATCCACCTAAATTAGCTGGAGTCCATAAAAAGCTGTCTCCCACACTCCTGTCTCCTGATCCTCGGTTCCCATGTTCTGCTTCAGCTCTATCATTCTCCCCCAGCGGGCTCCCAGCCTCTGGGTGGACTTCTGATTTTGACCCTGGCTGACCGCCATTATTCCACCTCTGAGACCACAATCTGAATTGGGCCTGTTCCTTCTTTGGCAATGACCTCACACACCCTGAATTTGGTCCTGCTCAGCAGCCTCGCATCATGCCAGGGACATCAATTTAAAAACTAAAAAAATAGGTAGGAATGTACATGCAAGTACTCTCGGCTTCCAACTCATTCCTTTACCTCATTAAGTCTAATTCTTTGCATCACCCTAGAGGATGTTCCCAGCCCTCACAGCTGTCCTGGACAGTAGCTGCAGTGGGCGATATGACTCTCAGGAAACTAACCTTCATGTGGGATCTTTGAGTTCACAGAATGCCACCATATGTGCCACTTAACTGATGATACACACACACTAACACATGCACACACTGGCTATGAAGGATGTTATACTATTTCCAATTTATTAAACACATTCTGTACAGGCTTGTTGTTCTCAAGTCACGCAACTTTATAGCTCTACAGAAGAGTCTCAAGTTCAGATTCTGTCTAAAAATTCCCTGTCCTCCATAGCAAACCAAGCCCCTATAAGCTGAAGAGACAAAAGTGCTGTGAACATGAAGACCTACCTAGCTACTGTGTGCTCCTGGACCCAATTCCAATGCTTGTAGGGGGTGGGGGGAGGGGGTGGTGGCTTCCACACACACCACCAAGCAATTCCCTGGACACCAGTATGGTTTCCAAGAATTCAACTCTATTCTGACACTATCTACCCAGAGATAATGGGTAGATTCCACTTAGTTGTCACCTGTGCTTCTGATCAACTGGCTATAAATCAGATATTCCCATGACTTCCTCCTTGGGTTTAATTAATTTGTCAGATAATCTCAAAGAACTCAGGGAACCCATTTACTTGATAGATTATCATTTTTTATAAAAGTATATAACTCAGGAGCAGCCGGACTTACCAGACGTGAGGGGACAGCATGGGGAAGGACTTGGAGACTCCATGCCTTCTGCAGGTACACCACCCCGAGGACCTCCCCCTCTGCACAGGCTCAGGAGCTTCTGGACCCTGCCCTTTGTATTCTTCCCTGAGGCGTCATTACAGGGGCATGACTGATTAAATCATTGGCCAGTGATGACTGATTTAACCTCTAGCTCCTCTTCCCTCCTGGGGAATCAGGGCTGAGACTGAAAGTTCCAAGCCTCTAATGGAGGCTTCCATTGCTTGGGTCCATCACATGCTTGGTTCCACTGGCAACCGGCCCCCATTCTTAGGTGGGATCCAAAAGTCACCTCGTTATAACAAAGACACCTTTGTTGTTCTCATCACTTAAAGTCTGTGACAGAAACAGGGATAATATATCTATAATATATTATTAACATATATCATGTAATATACTATACATACATGATATACATATATATCATGTATATATACATGGAGAGATATGTGTATATATATATATGCATATATAAAATTAGTGTGGGCACTAAGGAGAATCACGGCTCAATCCAATCTTTAAAGAAAATTCTTAAGGAAAACTCTTTCATCATGATCAGTTTCAGTTCTGTCCGGGAATTGAATTCACTGTTGTAAATTACATTGAAAAGGTCTCAAATATTCAAAATCAGTCTCGCTTCTCATTATACATCATAACTAAAGGTCTTACTTAGGATGTAGGCATCTCCACATCTAGGAAGGCTGTACTATCCCAATGTATTGCATTACTGGCACATAACTTTGTATCCTTAAGGGAAGTTTTAAAGTTTAGAAACAAGAGAAGTATTAAATATGAAATATCTGCAGAGAAATACAAAGTTCTCTTGAAAGATCAACAAAAGCAAGAGGAAATGTATTATCACTTGTTAAATAAAAAGATAAAAATGGTAGCAAATTTACTCCACTTATTCTTTGTCTCTAAACTTTAAATATTTGGGGTACGGTATAACAAAAATAAGAGAGACACACAGAGCAAAAAATGGCAATACCAGCAGTGCTTTTACCTTATTATTACTGTGCCATATGTTGAAAAAGCAGGATAGAAACACTGACTCATATTCTCACAGTTATTTCAGTGTTTATGTTTTGTTTCTCCAACCATAGGCACTTACCGAGTATTTATGAACCATGCAATTATAGTTAAGTAACGACGAACAATTTCCTCTGGTTAACTCTAAAACGTCACAGTATTTTGTATGTTAAACTAAATATGTGACAATTAATTATGAACTTAGCTTACAATATAGTTTATTTGACATTTCAAGTAGGACAATCACTTAGGAGGACTATATGTTTTCTGCCCAGGTCAGGCCCAGGAGATATAACACACGACTCTACTCTTTCTGGACTCTGCAGAGGTTACTGCAATTGCAGGCCACTCAGGGCTCTGGCCCAGCTTGGGAGAAACGCAACAATCTCCTTCTCTTGCAGTCCTCCTCTCCTACCCCCAATCCGCACTAGGGTCCACTTCTTCCCCATCCTCAGCAGCATGGCTAATTCTGTTGCTAGCTTTGGGCTCCAAAGTTGAAAGAAAGACTCACAGGGCAAGGATTAATATTAAGGAAATTCTGAATTCAGTTAATTACATTGGTCTACAAACTTGAAAAGTAGTGGTATCACTGTGCTGTGGCAGAAAATTCTGCTCCACTTGTGACTGTGAAAGCACAGTGTAACAGAGATTTTGTTTTGATAATATATTTTAAATATGATGACAGTATATCTGCTTAAGTAAAAATATTCAACGGTGTTTACATCACAATTAAGACAAATGTAAAAATATTAATAAATACATAGGAGGTAAGACTTCTGAAACAAGATTCATGTGGCTTCCTGTCATGAAAGCCACTTCCTGACATATCACACCTCTTGCAAGTCTTTTCAGATGCTATGGCCAAATGGGAGTTTCCATTATCTCCTCTACACAGCCAGGATCTTAATTTTTATTCTAACCGAAGAAAATGGTCTGAAGACAGAACACTAGAGCATAATATAAAACCAATCCACTTTGTAATCACTCCAAACTTTCTCTATAAACGTGGAGAGATTCAAATATTTGCAACTGTTATCAAATAAACCCACCTGAGATTCACATCCACATCTGAACCTTGTCCTAGTAATCCTAAAACAGTGACCCCCCATATTATATTCCTCCCCAATGTCTAGTTCCCACGGTGTGCACCTATCAACTCTTCTGAACCAAACTACCTGTGCTATCACAGTTCAGAGCGTTCTCAGTGAATGGGGCTCTCTTCTTACAGAGATGTGGTTGTCAGTGCTGCCCACCTTTTCTCCATGGAAGATGAGTCACAGTGGTAAGCACTATGGGTACAAATATGAGGCCGGTGCTGTCCCTGACCTCAAACAGCTCACCAAGCAGCAGGGGACAACACACCGCTTTATAGTGCTTATGCCTCCTACGTGCAAGATCAGCCAAGCAGCATGAAAGCCATGCCTGCCAATCAATTTGTATGTTCCTGGTGGGCAAAAAGCACAGGGTCTTATACTTCAGGATAGCCCTATTGTTAACAGTCTATCATCCTTCTCAATGTATGTTTCCTGAAATATAATTGTGGCTTGTATTGTGCGTATCCCACACCACATTATGCTGGTATACAATTAGAAGCTGCTTTGAAATATTCCCCCACTCCTGTTAATATAGAAATATAAATATTTATATTTCTCACTGGTTTTCACTGAATTTTAAATTAAATCTCTTGTGACCCATGGTTATATCATAGAAAAGGGGCATTTCAGTTTAACGAGGGGAAAATTAACTGCACCACTTCTAACCACAATGGAACTTCGAAGACATAATTCAACAGGCACAGTCTGGGCAATTTTCGCCGATTGAACACAACTGAAATGAATGATTAGGTAGAATACAAAATACTTCACGCTTTCTTAGCAGAACACTAATATCCATCAAAATGCACCTAAATTTTGTCAGACTATAGCAGTTAGAGTAAAAGCAGGGAAAAAGTGTTTGCTTATCCTCAAAAACTAATTGAGTTTGGATTTTTCTTTATTTCTTTATTCAAGGTCCAGTTATTCTCCAAGCAGTTTTAAATTATAGGTAGATTTTTGTTTGCTTGTATCAAATGTTTCCTATTACTATCAAGAACAGAAATAAATGTTAAGCTTGCTATTATGCCCCACCAAAACCCAGCAGGCTTTAATCCTCTTCCAGTAAACTGCTTTAGGTTTCCCTTCCTCTGTGGAACTGGCTGCATTTCATTGGTGGGTTGCATGAGTCCAAATAGAACTGTATAATATGGAGTTAGCTTTCAATAAAATTACTTCAAAAGAGAAAAGAGAAATAAAAGGCAGCTTCTGTTTCTCATGAGTTTATCCTTTGAGAGCTACTGAGAAGAGTATAGCTTTCCTGAATTAGAAAGAAAGCTGAACTGTTAAGTCACTTATCCTAATTAAAGATCAATGGAGATATTATTACACATTCATTCTCCCCGTCTAACACAGGGCTGTTATATTACCTTCCAGGATGGCTGTATGTGCTTACTTCTAAATCTGTTTGCACATTTTTCCTATTGTCTATTCTTGTATTCTTTCTCGCCTCCTTGTTTGTCTGTTCACAGAAGTGTCTGTCTACATTACACATTGTAACAAGAGTGGCAGCCCCTATGCAAGAAGGAAGCAGCTTGAATTTAAGCAGCAGTGTTCTCCTCTTAAGATTTCAACACCCACAGAAATACATTATTGTAATGGTGTCATTGCTGCTCTGTAGACTTGTTATTATGTTTGTGGAAGTTAATTATCTGATAAGATACACTGTGGTTATTACTGTCACAAAAATGTATGGGTATATTTGTTAATTCAAAGTGTTCCATTAAAATAAAGCACGTTAACTAAAGAACTGAATAATTATTTCCCCCTAATTATTACTGCACAATAACTTAGAGATTTTATAGCTGTACTTTTTTCCTAAATGAATTACACTTTATATTTAAAACTATTAGCATTTATCGTATTTTATTTTAATATTTTTCGTCCATATTTTTTATACTTGAGGTCTTAGTTGAAAATCCGATATTTTAAACAGAAGTGTTTTTCTCCCTGTTTTAGGAAATTTTCAACATTTGAGCAAATCATTAAACACACTAGAACCTACAACTCAAAGGCTGATTATGATTCACTTCAAATATTTTAAGTGTTAGGTCAACACTCAATGCAGAATGAAATTAAATGCTTTGTGCAGAAGAAGAGCAAGAGATTTCCTTATTACACTTTCCATTTCTGTTGTTTACTGGGGATAAACCATACACATCATACATGAACGGGGGGGGGAACAAAGACATTTTTGAAATGAAGGTCATCGTTTTAAAGGAGTTGATATGGCTTCCTCACAAATCCCTACACTTGTCACACGTAAAACTCTAGCAGTACAGGTGAAGCGAAATGTTCTCCCCACACAGACCCTACCTCGTGCAAAAATACCCACAAATACCCTGTGTTCTAAGACAGGGGGGAGGGGAAATGCATGCGTCCCTTTAGCCAATATATCTGCAAACTTCTAGGTGACAAATTCATGAAAAAAAGAGGACAGTGCTGTAGACTATACAAAGTAATATCTATCATTTCTAAATCAGTAGTTTCCAAAATACTGAATATGCTGTGCATTCTTCTCTAAAGACATCGATCAGGCCACACAGTCCTCCTGAGGACTGAATGTTCTGCCCACTGGATTTAACAAGGCAAATCATTCTGGCCATCTCTGTTTTCCACCTTCTCAAACTGCTATACTATGAAAAATTCGGACTTTTTAAAAAGATGTTAGTTATTTATTTTTAGAGAGAGGGGAAGGGAGGCAGAAACATCAACATGTGGTTGCCTCTCACATGCCCCCTACCGGCGGTGGGAGGACCTGGCCCGCAACCGAGGCACGTCCTCTGACTGGGAATTGAACCAGAGACCCTTTGGTTCGCTGGTCAGCGCTCAACGCACTGAGCCACACCAGCCAGGGCAAAAAAATTCTGATTTTTGTTGTCCATCCAAACCACACATTATGTATAATAATGTTCCTCATTATATGCAAAAGTAATGAGGGTTGGTAGGACAGGTCATACAGAAAAAAGGACAATCCGACTTTTTCCACATTGTTTTCAGGGGTGTCCGACCTGTGGCCCACAGGCTGCGTGCTTCCCGGGATGGCTACGAATGCAGCACGATACGAAACTGTAAATTTACTGAAAACATTATGAGATTTTTTTGGTGACTATGTATCACAATGTATTTAATGTGTGGCCCAGGACACCAAACTCTTCTTGCAGCGTGGGCCAGAGACACCAAAAGGTTGGACGCCCCGGGTTGAAGTCCGGTCCTTTATATACCACAGCATCATGGCTCATCACCACAGTTTCAAGATACAAGTGAAGCCCACAGTTAGAACACTAATCAGAAAATAACAAGAATCTCAAGGGTAAGGTGATTACCTTTATTTAAATTTTTATACGTGATAAGATGCCCACTGACTACTGTGTTGCTAAAGCAAAGATATCGTACACCATCTCTGAAAAAAAATGCTCATTCTAACTGACCCTTTCACCACTGGTTCACTCAGGGTGACCACTACCAATGAAGAGCTGAGTCTGAACGAGGCCAAGTGTTAGTTTGTTACTTGTGGTAAAGCGTATTCTTTAAGATAAGATAACACCTACTCGTCTCACTTTAAAAGGGCTTTATTACTAAAAAAATTAGACAAGTATCCAACTTGCAAACCAGGCCACACTAGACGGGTTTCATTCTGATTACGTGCAGATAAATATAGAGACATGTATGTTCACCATGGTTTTCCATGTACTTTCTTTTTAAAGAAACTTCAGGATTAAGCAAAATTGTTTTGTATAGCATGGCAAAAAAAAACACAGCTTCATATAAAATAAAATAATATATGGTTTTACATCATAACAGATACTTAGAGACTATGTCAAAACATGCACTCTGGACTTTACATGTTTAAAAAGTCAGTTATGTAAAGAGACAGTAATCTACTTGTAAGCAATTATACAATCATACCAATAATAACATAAGGCAAAATATTTCATAACTTTCAATGTGCCTGCATTGTGTTAAGTGATTCATATCAACTCTCTTTCAATTAAAACTCACGACCTGACCATATCAAAATTCCAAGTGGAATTTTCACAGTCTCATAATTATGTGTAAAATCTGAAAACTGAGAACAAACAATATCAAGTATCCCAGACATTTGACACAGGCCACAGTGAGCAAGCCAGCAACATGTGGGAAGAAAATATACCTGCAACTGGGACTGAAAATGCCACAGCGGGGCTTACTACCAGCATCCATTAGGATTAAAAGAGGCTCCCAGAAGAGCAGTGCCGAGCTGTGTGGGGAGTTCAGAGTTGACAGTAAGAATCTGTTCCCTCTGTTCTCTATGGAAGAGGGGAGGGAGCGATAGGGTTTCAAAGTAGCACTGCAAAGAGTCGGAATGCCCGCAGGCAGGAAGACCCCATGCATTCCTGAGTTGGACGCCCAGAGCCCCCCTCTGGGGCCATCACCAAAAGGCAGTGAGGTGAATTTCAGGGACAGCTTCCAGGAAGGCCACATATATACTGGGCTACCCAGAGTTCATTCATCTTTTTTCTCCCCTAGGATGGCTCTAGTACTGCTTAATTGTAACTTCACTGGGAATAATTTTGGTAGATCGTATTTTGGCAACTGTCATATCACTGTGCCCTTTTAAAAACTTACCAAAACTGGTGAATTATTTGTGTAGCCATTTACATATTGAAGATGGAAGAAAATATACAACATTTTCAGTATAGTATGCTTTATTATTTCAAGAAAGGTAAAAATATAACTGAAACTCAAAAAACATTTGTGCAGTGTATGGAGAAGGTGCTGTGACTGACCGAACATATCCAAAGTGGTACGTGAGGTTTTGTGCTGGAGAGTTCTTGTTGGATGATGCTCCATGGTTGAGTGGACCAGTCGAAGTTGATAGTGATCAAATTGAGAGCAATCAACATTATACCATGCAGGAGACAGACAACACACTCAAAATAGCCAAATCAATAAAGTTATTGGTGAAAATGAAAAAATGTGTCTTTTATTTCATGGCAAGAACCATATAGGTATTTTGGCCAAAATAATAAGACCTTGTCCATTGTATCCTCCCTCTATCACCATAAGTTCCCTAGCGTGCATCTCCTGAAGTGGGGTGGACCTGCGCAGGAAGACTGACGGTCACTTCTGCCCTAGAGATTTCTGAGGAGGTAAGACTAGCCAGGCATACTAACTAGCATGACTGAAATGGATTGTGGTGAAGTGTGCCTGGGAGACAGATGTGGAAAACCTTAGCCCTCGAGTTCAGAGGGTGTAGAAGAAACAAAACTGCTAGTATTTTCTGTTGTCCCATGTAAAGAGACATGAAGGTTAGCTGACATAGGCTGTTGGGCTGCCCAAGTCACCTCCATGATAAGCAGTGGGAAACCCAACTCAGGGAGCACATACATTGGACAGGTCCTTTAGGGTGGAGTGAATTTCAAGAGTGTGGCTACAGCAACAGGTTTAAGAGACAAATAAATTGTAAACTGAGAAAAGTAAGTATGGGTCATCTAGAACACCAGGTTAAAGAAGTCCTAAAGGCAGGGAAAACGGACAGTTCGTGAAGGTGGAGCGTGAACAAAGCAGCCTGCAGGTGGACGGGTGAGGGAAGGCAGCCGCACACGCCGAACAGGAGCTCTGCTTCTTCCTCTCTCCTGTTTTTCTTGCTCGTGCCAAGTACAGATTACTGAAGAGGAGGACCACATAGGTATAAGTGTTTTCTCTTTTTTTCAGTTTATTAAACAAGATCTGTGAATAAATCATCCAACATCACTCATCTAGCTAGCAAAAAAGAGGGTCACTCTTTGAACCCATGTTATTCTTCTCTAAACCATTGGTTTGGGAAGGAAAAAAAGGAATAAAAAAATTTTTTTAAAAGATAGATTCAGTGCCACAAGGCAGGAAAGCAACAGATCATCTGTCAAGGCGCTGCAGAGCTGCAGAGCTGAAATTAAAGGTGAGGTTCCGGTCTGTGCATTAAATGCACAGGTGCAGAGGGATTTCAGGGACTGGGGCCTGGAAAGGACCATGTTTCCGTAGTTAGAAGATAAGTGGTAAAATTGAGAATATGACTCCGCTGAGTTTCTCTGGAGGCAGACAGATTGAAGGGAAGTGGGTGGCGAGGAACCAAGGCAAAAATTTCTTGTGTGAGGACAAACACAGCCTGTGTGCATGTGTACACACATGTACAAGGGGTGTCTGGGTTTTTTCTCTCATTGTGGCAATGCAGACAAGTCTTACTCCAATTCTAACTATGCACAAGTGTTTGGAAAGTCATGTTTAAAAAACAATCAAAAATAAAATACAGAAGAAATGGAAAATAGTCTAAATAAATAATCTCAAATCTGAACCCTTAATTCTGTAGAAAAATGACACACTACTTCTAATTTAATTACAAGATATGCAGGCTAACACCACTGAAATGATATTCAGTAAAGGAATTTAAAATGCAACTACAGGAAAAGGAAAGTGAAAGGCACAGTGATGAGCAAGACTTGAAAAGCATTTCTGGGAAGGTGAAAGGTGATAGCAGCAGCAGCGAACACACACCATCTAAATTAAAGGCAGCAAAGGGAACGGTCACTTGCCCAATACACAGAACATATAAACATCAGAACTGTTTGGAAAGTGGGTCCTGAAAAATTAAAACAATATATTCTACCCGACACATTGAAGTGATCCCAGTCAACCTGGTGCAGGCCAGTTCCCACAGGGGACTCATGAGAGGCAACCATACACTGATATTTCTCTCCTTCTCTCCTTCTCTCCTTCCCTTCCCCTCTAAAGATAAATAAATAAAATCTTAAAAAAAATATAACAATATATTCTTAAGTCTAGTCTAAAAAAATACCTAGCCAAATATTTTATGCATAGGAGTTTTCAAAAATTCCATATTGAATAAGGCTATGTGCTCAATTACAGTCATCTAAAGTATTATATTTAATTTAAAGGGTCACATATCTAAAAAACAATCTCCAAAAATTATTTTCTACCCATCTACTGCTTGAAGAAACCATTTCAGTCAAAAGCTAGCAGCTTACAACTTTTATAAAATACTCTATACATCATTCTTTGTGGTTGCACGTTAAAAAATAAACTGTTTCTACCAAGTACTCAGTTTTTAAGTTAACAAAGCAAGGAGCATATGACTGAGGGGGCTCTAATGCCATTGCAACCCACCTGGGCAAACCGAAATCTCTGCCTCTGAATGCCATAATGTTACCAAATCAAAATGCTAAGGACAACCAATCATAAGTAGCTATCCAAGGTTTAAGCTACAGTCAGTAAAATGATTTCCTTGCTTTGCTTCCACACTTTATATTGTTCTTCCCCCCCCCCATCTTCTGTTAGTTAGAATGCTCCTATCCAACCATTTCCTGTTTAGCAGTGCACAATTCGAATACACTTACTTGCAAAAAATCTCCTAAAATTTTTTAGTATGCCTCAGTTTCTCTTTTAACAGTTCCTAGCACTATCTGTTCCAAATCCTCTGGAAACACTCATGGACAGTTTTAGAAAGGCTGGTCTAACACTGGCAAACGCGCATTGCTCAAAGTGCTCTTCAAACAATCACACAGGGAAGGCAAACACCCAACAAAGTCCTAAACATTCTCAAGGGGACAAACATCTCACAAATTTTCATCTGAACTAAATTATCATTCAACAGTATTCTCCTCAAACTTAAATAACCTACATACGTTGTAACAGTTTGCATATCAAAAGGTCTTGTTCATGACAACTTAGTCAGTCTAACACTAAATAAATCTTTAATATAACCTTTTTGATTTAAGTTACTGCTAGATCTTGTCATGTCCATTTCTTCAGAGACTTGAAAATTTTACTGGGGCAGAAGCTCTCTAATTAAACAGAATGAGGTTCAAGTAGTTTATGGAAATGGTTTTCATCATTTGATACCAAAGGCAAAATTAAAGGGGAAAATGCTACCTAAATTAGACATTAATCCCCCCCAATGAAATGAAATATATTTGCAAAGCATACGGACTGGAATTTTCAACTCTCCAGCTCTGTCTGAGATTGGGGTCCTTTCAGGCGCACAGGGTGCAGCAGGAGCCTACCAGGGCTGAGCATGGCACACCGGAGTGTCTATTACACAAATTTAACTTTGCCTTCTAGCAATTGCTTAATAATTTTGTCTTTGGCATCTTACAAAATTAAAAAGAAACCTTGCAAATTTAAAGTCTGAATAATCATTTTCTAATGGATAAGAAAACACCATTTCATAAGTAAGGAAGTAGACTGTGCCTCTGAAGGAGATCCTTCTCCAGATAAATACAAGGGGGGACCTAAAAAAAAGCTGGTATTATCTTCTGGAAGGTGGGTCCTTGTACTACAGGCTTCTCCCACCAGGTGAGTGTTCTAGGAACCCACCTGTATCAGTGTACCAGCTGGCGTTGTGAGAAGCTGTGTTCAGCTTCTGTGAATTTTTTTTGAAGACTCAACACATTTGCCCATTTCATGATGATGGGTGATTTATGAGCATATCTGCCCACACCACGATGAGTTGTCAGCAGTTTTTGAGCAAAAATGGCAAGACACCCATGCCCCACCTTCCCTATTTACCCCATCTTGCCTCAAACAATGTTTTTTTTGTTTGTTTGTTTCCCCAGATGAAAAAAGTTCTTAAAGGGAAACATTTTGCTAATGTGGAAGAGGTGAAATAAAAAATGGCAGAAGCATTAAAAGGCATGGAAATCGACAGGTTCAAAAATTGGTTTGAGCCCTGGCTGGTGTGGCTCAGTGGATTGAGCACCAGCCTGAGAACCAAAAGGTCACCAGTTTAATTATGTGTCAGGGCGTAATGCCTAGGTTGTGGGCCAGGTCCCCAGGTGGGGCTCTGTAAGGGGCTGCAGACAGATGTTTTTGTCCTTCTTTCATTCCCCCCACTCTCTAAAAATAAATACATAAATAAAGCCTTTTAAAAAACTGTTGTGAGCAGTGGAAAAACCATCTCGACAGGTGTATTGCATCAAATGGAGAGTTCTTAGAAGGTGACTGAAGTTTAAATATGTAAGAATAAATATACAATTTTTTATAAATAAATTCTGGGAAATGTGGGGTCTCCTCTTGCACATTAAAATGCAAACTGATTATGAAATTTTTAGTTAACACTCAACTATGATATCCACAGTTAGCAAGCAAAATGAAGACCTTTGTTTTCCAACACTTAAATTTTTAAATTGTGTTCTTGTGTATTTTCACAGGCCTTAATTCTCTTACTCTTTTGGTTTTTATTGTGCCAATTAAAGACAATAGATATAGCAAATAAGTGTCATTTAAAAATTCATATGAAAAAGAATCAGAAACTCCCATCTGTTTCCTGTATTAAAATAAACTTATCAAACATGTGAACTTAGGTATTTTTTAAAAAATCACTTGATATTTACTTCTTATTAAGATTTCTTTATACATCTTATGATGGACATTTCAAGCTAATTCATATTAGTTAATATGTGAGTTTTGGTCTCTGGTAGTTATCATTTCTCAAAGTCTTTTTCTCTATGATACAGAGTAGTTGCTTTTATTTTTTTCTTAAAGTTAAAGTTTAACTGAAATGTAAGTAAAAAACACATGAAATAAGGTTTGGAGCAGTTGTGACACCCCTTTCCCATCATCACCTCTTTCCCCATCCTGAGCTTGAGTCTGCTCCATCTGCCTCACTGTAGACTCACAGCCCTCCGGGTGGTGACTAATTTTATGTTCTACACTGCACTTAACACATTTTTCGTGCTCCACAAATTATTAATAACACTAGTAATAAAATATACTTTTTCTTAACATAAAGGAAAGTATGGACACTACAAACGTCACTCATTCACTCTCGCTTTTGTTTTCTAGATGACGCATCCTGGAGGAACGATTACTCAGGTTGCTTTGCTTCTTCCTTTTACTCCATTGTTAATTCTTCATGTATTTCATGCCCTTTTTCTCTGTTTCAGCCCTCTCCTTTCTTTGCCACCATACCCATTATCTCCTCCTGAATGCCAGGCAGCATCAGTGTTTTTCACTTAGCTACTAAGGAAAATATCTTCGTTCGTGTATGCTTAATTGGCATAACTTTTCACTAAGATCGGGTTTCTCATCCTCAGCACTCTTGACATTTTGGTCTGCACCATTTTTTATAGCAGGGGCTGTCTTGTGCATTGTAAGATGCTTAACAGTTACCAACATCCCACCACAGGAGGAGAACTACTGCAACAGGGTGAAATTACTCCTTTTAGCATGGCACACTGCTTGAATTAACACAGAGTAAAACTGCGATGAATAAGAAATGAAAATTACATTACACTCCACACATACACACACCCTAAAAATATTTTGAGTGTGCAATCAAGCATTTAAGAAGCCTGAAGTTAATACAAGTGAAAATAAGTAAAACTCTGACACTGAGGATTATTGTGGAGAAAAAAAATTAGTTCTGCTACTTTACTTATGAAAGCTAACCTGAAATAGAGCTCTAAGCAAAGAACTAGCCATGATTTAATACTAGTAGGTCTTAATGTCCAATTAAAATAAATCCTTCTAACAGCACTTTTATAAAATCACTTAGCTTGTTAAAATATATAAAATGTTTGGCTCCCCTGAGCTACATTATGATTAAGGTACATTTATAAATGAAGAAAACAGTTCTCATTTCACAAGGTCACGGTATTTTTCAAAATGAGCTATACTTCACTATTTTCCAAGATTTCTTTGCTTCCTTCACTAAACTAGCCAAGGTTCCCCAACTTTGAACTAAACTATAAATCTGGGGAGTGTCAAGAAATACTTAATCTCCAATGTATTGGAAAGGCCTTATAAATTACAACCAAAATAATCAATGTACATTCATTTTTTTCTTTTTAGGTTTTCCCTCCTATGATCAGTAAACACATATCAATATCAGGTTTCTTTGTTTTAAAAACCAGCCAAAATAGCATTATACAGACATCCTAGATACTGAAGTCTCACTGGAGGCCTTACAAGGTATAGTTCAAGTGCTTGGGTTCTGCAGTTGTTTCATTCCGGGTTTGAATTCCGGTGGCCAGTTCCTCAATGTCTGTGTGACCTTGAGCATATTACCATCTAAGCCTCAGTTTCTTCATTACCCAGGGTAAAGGGTGATCATATTTGTACCTAGTTCATGGAATGTTAAAGTTGAAATGCAAAGGCTTTAGGACATGCCTTGTACACAAGGTTTACAGATGTTAACTACTGTTCTGTGTTGTGGACACTGAGTTGGCTTCAGTGTCTGGCAACCCTATGAATGAGTGATGGCCATGACACCCTCACCAACCCTGCTCTGCTCCTGTAGACCCAGGCCCATGGATTCTTTTATAGAGTCAGCCAACTTCATATTTGCTTTTCCTCTTTAACTGCGATCTTCTATTTTGTCCAGCATTATTGTCTTCTCCAAAGAACCCTCCCCTCTCAAGAGGTACCCACAGTAGGACAGCTTCAGTTTTGCTATTTTTACCTCCAGCCATGTTCCAGGCTTAACTTTGCTCCAGGACCCATGTGTATGTCTAAATCATACTACGGACACATTAATTGCTGCATGTACTTCAAAGTCAGTATTTTCTGACATGAACACTGCGCTCTACCTCTCCCAAATCTGTGTCTTCCTGCGCTGTTTTATGTTATCCTCCTTCACCAGGTTTATGATAGAAAAATCCGGGTAACCCGAGCTGCCTCCACTGCGCTTACTACCTCCACTTCCCATTCAACAAACAGTGAAGCCCCATAACTGCCAGTATCACCACTGACATTCCAGAAACTATGCTATTACATCCATCATCTCCTACCACCTTCAGCATCTTAGACCTTATACTCATCGCCTATCTGCATCCCTACTGACTCCATCCTGGTTCAGCCCCTCTTCTACTGTGCTCTGGACAATTATAGAAGCTTCTAACTCACCTATTTACAGCATCCTTACTCAAGTCCATCCTACACAGTAAAGCCAAAGGAGGTTTTTTGGGGTTTTTTTTGGTAAAAAAACACATCAAGTCATCACTACCCTACATGGTATACTGTAATATGTCCCCTGCTGCCAGGATGAACTCCAGAACTCAGAGCATAAGAAACAGGACTTGAGCCCTGTCTCTCTGAATCATTCTGCACCACAGAGACCTACACACTAGCCAAAGCGAACCACCTCCAGGTGCCTGTGAAGAGACATTCTGCCCAATGCCTTTGTGTTTTAGCTCTGCAGCTAGGCACGTCCATCTCCATGAAACTGTCCATCGAGCTCACTTCCCAAATCTTTAAGCACTGCCCCCTCTCTGCAGGAGCTGCAGAGTCCCCTAGGGTTGAGAGATGCTCCTTTATCTATATTCCCTTCCTGCCACTTCCTGGACCTACTTTAAGAAGCTTACTTACCATTGCATTCAATTTGTTGACTTTTTAATTTATCAACCCCATTAAAACTTATTGCCAGACATTAACATAATTTTATCCTAGTTTTTGTTCAAACAAACTATTGGGTGCTTGGCACACACTGGGCCCCAAAGATATGTTTGTATAAAAAAGCCCTGGCACCCAAATATCAAATCCCCCTCTTCTCCTTCCCTTCCCCTCTCTCTAAAAATAAATAAATAATTTAAAAAAAAAAAAAAAAAAAAATGTTTCAATGAATGAAACAAATGAATAAAATGCACACTGGGGAAATTAAGAAGTTCCATTTTGTTTTGAAGGGCCATATGAACAAAGGCATAATCAAATGGCATTTTTAAATAACTTGTATATATAATATAGCCATAAAGAATATTGCTTTTTAACATAAAAGGAAAGATTTAAAGCATGAAACTGATTTTCTAGTTTGCTCTTCTAATTTCTAAACACAAACTCCCAACAATCAAGATGCCATAGCCAGATCTGTTCTTAGAAACCAGTGAAACTGAGATGGGAAGTGAACTACAACTTTTATTCCAGCACGTCTGACCTCCCTGTGACACACTGCAACCAGACCCTGGCACCAGAAGCGCTGGGGACAGCACTTGGGAAGTGAACAACACATTTATTTAGTTCGAAGATGGACGATTCAGAGGGAGGGGGCGGGGGAGGCAGTTCTTTTGATCGGGGGTCCTAGGGCCCCTTGGATCTGTGCCCCTGCTGGTCACCACGCCCTCTGTGGGTGTGCCAAGCGTGCAGGCCACTGTGTCCCTTTCTTGCTGCCTCCGCTGACAGCTTCTCTGTGTGACAACTTGGAATCCCAGCAGTGAAAATGTGAAACTAAAGCACAGGCAACAATTTAAATGGGGATTTCAAATTGTAGTTATTTTTTCTTAAGTTTTAAATTCATTAAACATCCAGAAAATAGCTTTCTTGGTAGGGCTCATACATGGGGGAGAAAAAGCAACCGAGGACAAATCCAATTCAGTCTCCATTTCAGACCCAGGCTCTTCACCACCATGACTGTCCCATGACCCAGGGGCCCTGGATTAATTGTTCTCACTCAAGTTAGCATCAGCTATTTGACGTTTTCAAAACAAAAACTTTCCAGAAGTTAATATACACCCCGTCAAAGTGATGTTTCTTTTTTAGATGTGTTTTTCCTCTTTAAACAGAAGGGTAAAAAATCTCTTTTGACATATAACATGAAACGGAAGAAGCCGCACTCCCTGTTTCTTCACATTGAGTTCATGTTTGTCTGTTTGTCTGTCCGCCTCTGTCTCCACACTCACCCTGACTTTTTCCATGTCTCTCTCAGAAGTGTTCCAGAGTCCAAGTTCAAGGAGGGCTAGGGTGAAGGTCACATATTCTGACCCACGTTTGCTTTAAATGAGATAAGCTTCCGGGGGAGAGTTGGAGCATTACTATCAATCTCAATCCCCTAAAACCCTTACCAGTACAAACAGGCCTGAAAGGCACTTGGTACTTTCCAGTACTTTGGCAGAATGGAATGCCGTATACATAAAATTACGTGTACGTGGGGAGAGATGCATACAAATACACAGCACATTTACACCCATTCTAATGACAGATAAATTTGACAGCATGGTTTGGAACCCATTCTCTAAGATATGGGTTAAAATGAGGCCTACCAGCTAGTAGCAAAAGTCATTTCAACAACCTAAGTAAAATGCTTTGGCAATCAGGCACATAGGTGTGCACTGGCCGCAATGCCCCTTGAATACACTGATGGTTTCGTGTCACAAAGACACAAGAAACAGCATCTTGGGGATTTCCGAGTTAAACTGATTACTTCACTGGAGGCGCATATAGGGTTGGGACGGAAACTGGCATGTGGAAGACCAGAAGACCGCAGCACAGGAACAGCAACTCTGAGCCTCAGCGATCCTCTAGAAGGATTCCATCTTTACCAGCAAAAACCATAGTTCCTTCTGAGATAAGAGAATCCCAAAGCTATCAATTCTTATCCTACTTCTAGCAACACGCCACAACCTCAAAGCAATTTGTTCATTATTATACAATTTCAGCAAATCACATTTTCTTAAATTGATTTCTGACCTGGAAATTGAGATGTTTAAAACTGCTCTTCAAATTCTGTTTCTAAAATTGTTTCAAAATTTCTGTACTTTCCACCATTACGAGAAAAATAAGTGAGCCATGATGGTACCCTCTCCTTCACTGTGATCATCTTTGCTCTCTAATAGAATGAGTTCAATAGAAGGTCCCCAGCACCATGAAGGCAGATATATGAGACTACAATTTTATATTCAAAACATTGTCAGTATAGAGAGTGTCTCCATACCCTGAGGTAAAATTGCTAAACACATTCTCTTTTAAATGATTCGCCAATTATGTTGCCGAAAAAACACAGGGTTTAGGAAACAAATATTTACGACCAATACTGAGGTTCAGAGGCAAAGAACAAATGATGGTGTGATGTTCCCTCCAATGAGACATCTGCCCCGACTGGGATCATGGTCAAAGCAGGCTCCGTTCTGCACGTGCCCTTCCAGCTGCGGGCCCCCCTCCACCATAGTCGCTACAGCTGCCTCTCTGGGGAGGCTGGGAGTGCTGAAGGAATAGAGCACTTTAAAGCATTCAACTTAATAAAATGTTCCCCAATTTATAAATTACTAATTCTAATTCCCAATGTCTTACATTTTATGCTGCATAACTATTAGGAAAAGAGATAATCAACTGGCCAGGAAGTAAATTAATCTCCTTCAAATACTTAATGTAGCCCAGTCTGAGGAAATTAAACACAGTATTGGAATATGTCTTATAAATTTTATATGTTAAATAATATGGCTCTGTTATTTGCACTACATAGTCAGAAATACATCAGTTAGAGTAACAACTTATATCTTATAAAATCAACTTAATTAATCAAAGGAGAAATAAAGGGAAAAGTTAATCAGAGAAACTGCCATAGAAGCTGTAAGCAGCATAAAGAGCTAACATTGGAAAACCAATGTTGAAAAAAATCCAGTTTTCAATTATACCACCTGTTCCTCCTTGAAAGCTAATTAAAATACTCCTTAGGAAACATAATCTTCTACAACTTTAATTAAATCCCTTTCCTTCTTTCATTCCTCAGAGCAGAATGGACTACAACTCCCAGGATATACTTTCTCACTCAGCCGCGGGTGTGTCTGCTCCCTACAGAGTCTTTCTTCCCGGCACCGTGAGGGGCTGCCCGCCTACCCACACATGTGCAACCATGAGATTAAAAGCCCATTAAAAGCATAATTTCAGAACTATTAAATTCAACAGTAATTTTATATTTACACATGCATATCTCTACATTGTTTATAAAAAGGGTGGGTAAAAGCAGGTTTATAGTTGTGGGTATGCGAAAGTTTATTCTTGTATTATTCTTTATTAAATATTGGATGATTTATTTTATTACAACTTTAAATCTACTTTTGTCCACCCCTGTATACATATACACAAATATATATAACGTGTATGTACATCTATATATTACACATAGAGATATTATATACACACACATATATCTATACTTATACTATTAAGCTAAATATAAATACTACATAGAAAAGTCCCAGAACAAATTGTGGTATTCGCTTGTTTGTAAATACACTGTTTGACATTCAGAACCAACTTTCCTGGAAAACATATCACACATCCCCAGGCTAGCCCACCGAGGCCTCCACACCCTTACATAGTTGAATCACAGGGGCCCACAGCACTCACGGAGTGTCAGGGCCCAGGAAGAGGAAGCCACGCCCTGAAACGAGAAGTAGGGCCGTGGAAGATGGACAGGGGAAGAGCAGAAAGAACACGTCCTCTGGTTTCCTCGGTTCAAAACTTTCATACCATCACTTTGTGGCTCTCTCCTCTCCCTCCCCCCACCCATCTCCTGACCAGCCCCTGCCCATCTAGGGCCCTTCATGTACCGCCTGCAGACCTCCCCAGAGGTGCAGCATGCCCGGGAGTTCCTCATGCTGACAGGCCTCAGTGTCTCTGCTCCGTCATCTACAGAGCCCAACACTCCACAGGATAAACTCTCATAGATGTTTTCAGTTCATTAAAATACCTAAAACCACACCACATGCATTTACATAGTAATACTTCTTTTTCAAAGAACATGCTGGTTAATGCAACTATAAAAGAAATTGAAAAAATGCCCTGGCGGGTGTGGTTCAGTGGATTGAGTGTGGGCCTGCAAAACAAAGGGTCATCAGTTCGATTCCCAGTCAGGGCCCATGCCTGGGTTATGGGCCAGGTTCCCAGATGGGGGCCTGTGAGAGGCAACCACATGTTGATGTTTCTCTCTCTCTCTTTTTCCTTCCCTTCCCCTCTTTCTAGAAAATAAATAAATAAAGTCTTAAAAAACAAAAATACATAACGTAGTTGTGAACACAAAAGAGAGAGAATGGGTGCAATGAGTTGGACATATTTTGGGACAGGTTAGTTTTGACCAGTGGCCTGACCAAGAAGCTGCTCACTTGAGATAATCTTGCTATTTCCTTCTTTAACCTTTCTTTTTTTTCTTTAATAAAATTGTTATTCAATTGTAGTTTTACCTTAACTTTTCCACTGAGAAAAGCACTGTAGCTCTAAAATCTTTCTTCCCCAATCTGCACACCCCCCACCCTCACACACGCCTATACAGACCACACAAGGAAAGATCCTCCAACAAAGAGCAGGTGAGCAGCCGAAGGAAGCGATGGGGCAAGACTCCCAGCTCTCAAGAATGCGTCGACCACAGGTAAGTTAGTTTTAATAGTAAACATTCTTTTAAAGATGACTTAAAATCCCTTCCCTGGCACATAAATTCATTTTTCCATTGTTATGTTGCCTTCAGCAAAATACTGAATACAAAAAGCAACAGAAATACTCATCCAGTGACCACTCTGACACTGTGCTACTGCTTTAGTTATTACATTCTTGGGATTCCACACAGCGGGCTTTAAAAGGTGCTAGACCTTGTCAGTGTAGGCCAAGACAATGCACGACTTCCACAAAGCCCGTTAAAATATATTTTTTAAAAGCCTTAAATATAAACATAACACCCCTTCACTTACCAGTGTAATGTGTATGTGTCGTATTCAATGGAGCAGCAAAACGACAGGAAGATTACATTTGTCATTTAGTAGAGTTTGGCCCACAACAATGTGTAAAGTGTGTGTGGTTCATCTAAACACCATAAAATGCATTATGTATTAGGCAGACAATAGTGTTTTAACACTAGTGAAGCCTACGTAAGAGTGTAAATGTAGCCCTGGCTGGCATAGCTCAGTGGATTGAGCGCGGGCCTGCAAACCAGAGTATCGTGGTTCGATTCCCAGTCAGGGCACATGCCTGGGTTGCAGGCCAGTTCCCAGCAGGGGACGCATGAGAGGCAACCATACATTGATATTTCTCTCCCACTCTTTCTCCTTCCCTTCCCCTCTATCGAAAAATAAATAAATAAAATATTTTTTTAAAAAAAAGAGTGTAAATGTAGTTATCAAGCCTGTCAGTGGTATGCTCACTCCTGTGGGGACACACATCCTTTCTTAGCCTGACAAAGGAAAGCTAACAACAGGAGCTCCCGTAGAGGAGGCTTGGACTTGGGCTTAAATAATTAACAGCTGTTTCTCTCCTTAACTTACACCTATGGAAATTTCCTTGTTGAAAATTTCTTTGTCTACGCCAAGATGCTACACAGTCCTAACAACTGATTTGCAGAGTGCTTCTCTTATGAAAACATTGAGCAGAACATCACATTTACTAAGGACAGTAAAATGGGACCTGTCTGCATGAGTATGTTCTCCTGTGTCAAAGATCTGGTGATACCAAATCAGGAGGTGTTTTGGTTCCACTCCCCAAGTTCAAGAAACAGGCTTTCTGTACTTTTTAGTTCTTCTCTGTTAGGTCTGTTCCAGTTATTTTCAGGCTCTGTCAAGTTGTTGCTTGTTTTTCATAAGGGGGATTTTTTGCTGTTGCCATTCTGGTTTTAGTATTTGTTTTTAGCATTCAAGACTTCCAGGCCTTAAAAAAGAAAATGCCTAAAGGCTTTTAAACTTTGATTCTGAACAGATTAGTTTTCACCATAATTCAAAAAAAAAAGCATCTCAAATCATTGCTTTAATAAGTTTCCGCGATTTGACACATCATAATCTTTATTAAGGGATTATAAAGAAAAAACAGCAAGCTTGAAAGAATAGGTGAACCTAGGTCAAGAAGGTACATCACTTTTCCACGTCACACATGAAGCTGTAATTTCTATACATTATGATGGCTCTCCATTGGGATGTCTTCAGTGGTATCCAAATCTGACCTTGCACTCATGATTTGTCACATTTGAATGCCAGATTTTCAGAAACCCAGGGGAAAAGTGAGACTCTATAAGGTCAGCTTCTTTGAGAAATGGTACTTCAATTCTCAGAAAAGAACCTGTTTCATAGAATCATTCTGCCCCCCCAAAAAAGATTAGACACAGATAGGTACAGATATATAAGTATAGATGATATAGATATACATAATGATATGGGTATAAATATTAAATTACACATACACACAGAAATAAGGAAAGGAAAGGAAAGGAAAGGAAAGGAAAGGAAAGGAAAGGAAAGGAAAGGAAAGGAAAGGAAAGGAAAGGAAAGGAAAGGAAAGGAAAGGAAAGGAAAGGAAAGGAAAGGAATTTCAGTAGCCTTCCATTGCCTACAAAACAGATCACTTTATTCAGCCTGGCATTAAAAAGCCTCCATATTTGATTCCAACATGCCTCACAGAACTTATCTCCACATATCATCAAAAAGGGGGAGGGCAGCGGAGAGGAGAAAGAGGAGGAAACAAAGGAGCAGGAGAAGGAACAAAAAATAAAACATAAACTACTTCTTGATCCAAATTTACCTTTTGTGACAGCATGGATGAACCTGGAGAACATTATGCTAAGTGAAGTCAGCTAGTCAGAAAAAGACGAATACCGTATGATTTCATTCATATGTGGAATCTAATGAACAAACTGAACTAACAACCAAAACAGCACCAGACTCATACATAGAATGCAGGCTGACAGCAGCTCTGAATGGGAAGGGGGTGGGGGGTGGAGAGATTGAGCAAAAAAAAGAAAGAAAGAACTCATGGACATGAGCAACAATGTGATGACTGTAGGGGTGGAAGTGGCAGAGGGGATGGGGGATAAATGGTGATGGGGAAAAACTATCTCCTTATGGTAGATGTGTTTTCCAAAGATGTGCACATCCCAGCCCGCAAGCTTTCCTCCCACTGATGGGGGTGTTCTGTTCCTTCCTCTTTAATCTGTGCGGGGGGTTGAGGCTGCCCTGAGCACCAGAGTGTGCTGGAAATGATGCCTGTGACTTGCGAGGCTGGGTCATAAAAGGATGCAGCTCGTGCCAATCATTCTCCTGTCAGTCTCTCCTTCCTTTCCCATGCCCGCAGCCCCAGTCCCGTCTCAGAACATGTGCTTTATGGTCCTGAAACAAGATCTCATCATTCCAACTAGTCTGAAGCTGCCATGCTGGACAACACTCACAGAGAGGCCACAGACAGAGCCAGAGAGATATCCCAGGAGCCGGGACTGGACCAGTCCCCAGATGTTCCAGATGGCCCAACATCAACCAACAGATGTGTGAAGTGAGCCATCAGATGACTCCACCTACCTCTTTTAGAGCCTTCCTGCTATTGCCCAAGATACCGTGGAACAGAGGAAAGTCATTTCTACCACGCCCTGTCTGAATTCCTGACCTACAGAATCTGTGAACATAACAGATGTCTTTTTAAGCCGCCAAGTTTTGTGTAATTTGCCAAACAGCTATAGTAACTGAAACGCTCCCTCCATGCTGTGTTGTCAACAAACCCGATTGTTTGTGCAAACACATTTACTACATGCCAAGAAATGTATTTTGTATATTACTACTTCTCCTTACGACCATTTTGCAAAGCATTCTTATTTTACAGATCCAGACTACAGGGCCCAGAGAAGCTAACAACTTGTCCACTGACACGGAGTTGAAAGGTGGAACCAAAACTGGACCCAAGGTTCTTCTGACTATAAAGCCAGTGATCCTGACTGTTTCCGTAGCTCACCCTGGAAATCCACACTGCACGAAAGTCCATGATTCTTGGTCCCAGCTATCATACCAGGCTCAGAAAATCTAACCTCATTCATTGTCTACCTTCTCAACTAGCTTCAATCACAGACACTGAATCATATCATTTACTGACAAATACTAAATTATAGCTATTTCTAGATATGTTGAAGTAAAATAATAGGAATTAGGTAGTTACATTAAAGTTGATTAATAGGGAAGTACTTAGGAAGAAGAGACTTATTCTGAACAATATTAAAGGTGCCTGCTGTGTTTTGATTTTAAGGGTTCAAATTACACTTTGGCAAAAGTGATCCTATGAATTATAATTACATTTATTTATTTAACAATGAATGTGTTCATTCATTCAAAGAATTTTTCTGCTCTCTGTGGGCACAGGATTAACATGCATGTACTCAGACAATATTCACAAACTTGAGGATCCTAGAGAGAGAAGTGAACAGCTTCCCCCAGTCTGAAGTTGTTCTGAGTAAATTTCTACACCTTTGAAGGTGCTTTTCTGGGAATGAGCTGTTTGCATCAGAAGCTGGATGTCAGACTGCCTTGTCCTGATATTTTCAAGGGCAAAAGCATTACATTTTTATTCCAAAGGATCAAGCTTATAAAAAAAGCCATCCTTATATTCTGGAGCCTTCAAGAGAGAGCTTCCTTTTGGTAGTGAATGAAAATACAGGCAAAGATGAAAGGGATCGTTTCTTAAAAGAAACATAAAAGGCCTGTACAAAGGAATGCATAATGCAGAAAGTGGGGGGGGGTGCTTCATATTTGGACTGAGAGTGGAGAGAAAGGAAGACCCACTAGTCTTTCTCCACAAATATGAATGTTTAGGGAGAAAAGCCACTTTTCAATGTTCCATGAAGAACACTGAGTCTGGAGCATAAAAACTTCCCAGTCCCCATGTCTCCATTCTGTGGGGGTTCCCGAAGCGCTCTGGTGGCCCCTCCACACGGGTGACGGACTGCATGTGATGTGCCTGTCTCAACACAACATGCACATCAAGAATAATTCGGAAAACAAGCCAATATTTCAGTTGTACATGATGTCAATCAAATGGTTGGGCTGGTTTTTAGCAAAATGGACTATTTTAGAACTGACTGACTGGTTGACTGGTACAAGCACCGTACAAGACTAATGACATAGAAATGAGGGGCTTGAAAACATCAAGCAATAATAAGGTCACACAAGAGGAACAGGCCAATATAAATGAACCAAATTTAATCACATCTTCATTTTCACACTGAACTATTTCCCCAAACAGTACCTTATCATATCTCAATCATAAGTTGCCTTTTGTTTATAAAAAATGCCAAATGAGCACCCTGTTCCCCTTTATTATGCCATACTTCTACACTGGATCTCAGCCAAAAGGCCGAGAAGCGATATTATGCCATCTGATCTGCCTTTAAAAATAAAAGACTCTAGCCAATTTGACTGTTTTCTTTTAAAATCTAGTTTCAGTTGTTTTCAGCAGCTCGTTTTAAGAAACATCTGTCCAGTCTGTCTCTTGGGAAGATGTTTAAAAACCAAGTGCTCTCGTTTGAATTCTAGGGGACACCCCTAAGGGAAATGGTAGTCCTTTGAAAGCAAGCAAACACTATCGAAACATTTATAATCCTTGAACTTCTTAATCAAGTTCAACCCACAGTGTACAGTATGGCCCAATTTCACAATTAATCAAAAACAAATTGTCTGCTTCCCGACACCTTCTAAGACATCATGTTGTATTCATATTAAGAACGTAAGTATCCAGAGACAATTAGTTTTGAGGGAACCTTGGTTAAGCATGAGATTGTACCAAGGAAAATTCAAGATTGAATATAGCTAACCTGGAATATGAGTTATGTGAGTTTGTATACATCACACATGAACAAATAAATGTTAGATGCGTACATGGAGGAAGAAGGTGAAAATTCTCCAAGTTCAGGTCCACAACACAGAACTGTGTCATGCAGAATTAATACACACCCTAATTTCCACTGAAAGGAATCCAAGTAGGTTAATAAATACCTGTTACATTTTAGACATGGTAATCTACATTACAGATACATTATCTTCTTTCATTTTTACAACAATTTTATAAGGTAAGATACAGCCCCATTTTAGAGAGAAGTAAAAAGTGAGTCGAATTACTAAAAACATGCCCATTTTCATACAATTATAAATGGCAAAGCTGGGGTCTGGACCAGAGTTACTTTGACTAAGAGGCCAGAAACTCAGTCCTGTCCAGGGGCCATCCTAAGAGAAGTAATAAATAAATAGCACCAAAGTGAGAAGAAAAATAAAAAGTTATCTGTGATTTATTAAAATCACACAATACAAAGAAAACCAAGAAAAGTTTCGATACATTTAAAAACAACTGCCAGAAGCACAGGTTAAATGTAGAGACTACATTTAACTATTGAGGTTAACTATTGAGACTCTATAGGTTAACTATTGAGACTTTATATTCTATCAAGGCAGAGAACTAAATAAACTAGATTAACCAGACCAAACCTTTAGAAGTTTTTAACCTCTCTATGAAGCTAATGTATAAGATACAGTATTTCCTCTGGGAGATAAAAGCCTGTGTAAGATTGGTTTCTCACTCTTTTGATTGAAAAAAAAAGTCAATTAAATTTCTCCTGGGAGACCTTTCTTACAATTCCAAAGAACAAGAAACATGTCGGACACATTTCTGAAGGCAGCACGTGCTAGACTCTACTCAAAAATATTTCATATATATTGTTTGTTCAATCAAATCCAGCCCTTAGATTTTACAGGTTGAAGGAAATACCTGGAATTATGGCAGAAAGTGAACAAAAATATATTGTATCCTGCATTTGGTTTAAAAGTGCTTTCTTTCCAGGTTTTCCCCATTTCTCATATTAAAATTTGTCATGGCCTGTCTCAAAACTCTGCCAGAAACTTATGAGGGATGAAAAACTATCTTCTAATGGAGTCTGAAATAAAACTATGGCATTTTCAAAAGAAAACCAAGATAAATGCCCCGTTAAGGAGAGTTCAGCAAGTACAAAACAAACCATGTGTTCCAGGTACGTGATGTAAACCACATGGTTTGAGGGACTCCTTGCACTGGACAGGGTCCACCCGAAGTGCCAACATCAACAAACGGCAGTGTTCACTGTGGCCGCTGTGATAGCCAAGGCTGAGGAAGTGTGGGCTCTGCCAGCCTCAGTCTATGATTTTTAACGTCAAGCAAGGAAACTGGCATCGTCAGCCACAACGCTGCTACCCAAGGCAAATATGTGGAACGCGGAAAAGGCAAAGATTAAGTTCTGAAGCAAATACTAAAGAGGTTTCGTAGGTAAAATAGGAGAGTCTAATCTTTCCCCAGCTGCTCTCCCTTTCCCAAAGCATATTTTACACTGTACACACTAGACACACCCGGGGAACTTTACGTACACCAGTTTCTCCACTGAGTAGTTGGTGAAGTTGTTTAAGAGAGGCCTGGATTCAAATCTCTGCTATTCGATGATCTATAGCTGAAACCTCTTGAAAAATCAGAAAAACAGGCAATTGAGCAATTATCACTTTTGTGGTCTTCTCATGTTCTGAATGACTGCAAAATTATTTCTTTTACAATAAAGAGCTCACTATATAATGATGAAATGAGAATTTTCTGGTTTAAAGGCAAGGGTTTCGCTTGCATTATATAAAAAAATCATCCTAATCCATTTATTTCGCCCTACCCAATAAACTGAAAATGTTTTGTAATGTATCAAGTTTTCATAGACAGGGGATCAAAATGTATTTTTATCTTTCCTTTATTTTCTCTTTATCCTTCTCATTCCCCATAAGCCCTTACTTCTCTCAGTAAGTGCTTGGGATCAAACGATAAATGCCCTGCGTTATCTAGATGTGTGTTAAAGAGGAAAAAAATTATAAGATGGTATCTAGCTAGAAATATATAATAAAAAAGTGACTTTAGTTTTTAAAATGGAAAATATTTAGTAAAAAGAGAGATACTTACAAATGGATAGAGTTATTTGATTCTACTATTGAGTACAAAGTGCTCCTTGCAAAGGCACCGAAACTGAAGTATGTGGCAGTCTGTTTGCACAGACGTCATGAATACTGGCTAATGGAGCTGGAGGTACCCTGCATGCAGGTCTCTCGTGAGTCTTGTGCTATGAGCCCCCTTGTGCTAAGGGAATCCAATCACGGCAAAGGAGATAAAGAACACAGCTTCTGGATTCCACAGTTCAAATCCTGGCTCTGCCACTTTCTTTTTAAGTCTCAGTTTTATTTTGTCATCCCAGAGAGGGCCTCAAGTGATACTAAAACATACTTCATATATGCATTATAGGATTTCAATTAGATGTGTGTCTACAGCTTTGAAACCAGCATCTAATATGCATGAACCCTTAGATAAATCTATGCTGTTATCATTGGTAGGGATGGTGCTATTATTATTAAAACTATAATACGTATTTTTCAGGTTTCTTATTCATATCACATGGGCCACAATGACCGTTAAAATTGATATGTTCTTTAAACCGAATACCAAGCTATGCATACACAGTAAAATGAGGTTAAGACAGATGCCCCAAACAAGCATTCATTGAATTACATTCAATATCAATTTTCTCATCTATAAAATAATTGACCTGGTCCAAATAATCTCCAAAGTCACTTGCTAGTCTATATTTTTATTATTGACCCTTAAAACATATTTGCTCATATTCATATCATCGACATGCATGTTAATGCATTTGAAGGATCTTCCAAATTGTAGAAGTGAGGGCAGGTGAACATGAAACATGGGTAAAATGGAGGTGTTTCAAAACTGCTGATTAGAAACATGATCAATTCAGTAACGGTTTCCATTACACTGCTCTTGGACACAGAGATGTCAGAGTCTGGCCAAAGTGATGCAGAGAATCATCCTTACCAAAACATTTGTTAAATTACAGCAACAAAATTCTAAATAGTCATATTACAACTAAAAAAAAGTGGATAGGAAGATATAAACAAAACCAGAGTGTGACTGAGTGCCTACTGAGAAGGAAAATTTTTTTTCTCTATGCTGATTACTTCACTGCTTGCTGCCAGAACTCAATCTCATCATCTGTGAAATCAATGGGTGTCATAGGCTATTTGGTCCCCCCTCATTTAGAATACTGTTGTTTTTGTATATACTGCATAAAATTAGAATATTTACTGGAATAGAATTTTTAAAATTCCTTTCCTGGGAATCCCAAATCACCCTGCAACAAAATTTGGTTATTTTCTCATTTCTCATTTCTCAAGAAGTTAACATAAACTTGTTAAAATACTTAGAGTTCAAAATAAATTCAGCAATTTATTAACAGGTGCTAATTTATTCAAGAAATGACATAGCATATCTTCATAAAACAGAAAAATGCTCTAAAAAGAAAACAGTAAGGAAGTTATGAAGAGGAAGGTAGAGGAGGGTAAGGAAGAATAAATGGTAATAGAAAAAATACAATAAAATGAACTATTCAAAGAAAATAGATATTCAACACCATTAGTCATTAAGTAAATGCAAAGTAAAGGCACACTGCGATATCACTATAAAAAAGAAGAGAAAGGAAGAAATATATCAATTTCACAATAGTTCTGAGGAGATGTCTAGGATATGAGAAAATTTTGAAAAAGTGTGAGTAATTAGCTGGTAAAACTTTGGGGTAAAAAATCTTTTACACGAGTTTGAAGATAAAAGATTATTATTTTCAATATTCAAAATATACATAAGTACTTTAACTATTCAGTTACTGAGGCTTTTGTTAGAGTTGACAATTTCAGTCTTCCCTGAATACTTAACAGACTTTATAATAAATTGATAAATGAATTTGACTTCAATGTTTTCTCCTTTCTCCTTCCACATAAAAGGAGGAATTAATGAACATTTTATAAAAGTAAATCTTTAAGAACTGAAGGAAAATTACAAACCTTCCCTTGATTAAAAGTCTGCAGTGGGAAACAACTCAGAAACCATTTGGGGAGAAGGATTTTAAGAGAAAAATTAAATACATTTTCATATAATTATTTATGACATCAGCCCCAAGAATTCCCCACAGCCATAGCTCTAAAATATGTACTCTCATTCGACTGGAAGGACCCAACATAGAAAAGAGGGAAAGAAATGATGTGGATTAAAGGGGTAGTTTGTACAATGGTGTCCACTACTAGCTTCTCCTTCTGCACGTCCCGCTCCTTCTTTAGGAGGAAACAATTCTGAGAGAAGTGTCTGGAGCACCATGTTTAGAGGGACTGCGTAGGGGCAAGGGCTACAGTGAACTAGTTATACCTAGCTTCAGTGAGGGAAGGGGAGAATAATAGCAGTGACATGTAAAAAAAAAGGGGAGAAATTGAAAAACTCCTCCTGGTTGGTCAAAATCTCTATAAATTTTGCAATTTCTAAAGTTTTTTGGCATCTTCATTACATGAGAATAGTACTGGGTTTGAAGGTGCTTTGCTTAAAAATACTTTTGTGCAAACAGCATTCTAAACTACCTTTGAAGTTGTAAAACAGTAACCAGATTCCATGAGGCCAAACAATTTTTACTTAAGTATTTGCCAACTTACTTAAAATAACTTGGTCATGACTTCCATTCACATTTTTATTGTGATATGATCAAATAGCCCTGTAATCTAATACTAACTTTCTACCAAAAGCAACTTTGTGCAACTTTATTCCTTCCTATTAGTCCTACCTCATGCCAAGAATATACTGGCTTATGTTTCAAAAATGAAAGCCTTGAAATAGTGCCATGTAACTCATAATCATGTTGTTTTTCCTTCATACCTCCCATTTCTTACATTCTTTTGCATGTCTCCTGGGTCCAGAACTGAGGCATCTCCTTCCTGGATTATTTTACTGTTTTCCTTTGGAAGGGCTCCGACTCCACCTTAATGGTATGGAAGTGGTCCTCTCATTTATTTGCTTATATACCACACTCCTTCAGAATCTCAAACAGCTTTGCATTCATCTTTTTTAAAATTTTAACCCTCACCCGAGGACATGGTCACTCATTTTAGAGAGAGAGCAAGGGAAGAAGAGAGTGGGGAGAGAAACATCAACGTAGGAGAGAAACACTGATCAGTTGCCTCTCATACACACTCCCACGGGGGGCAGCACCTACAACCTATACATATGCCCTGACCTGGGATCAAACAGGAGCTTCTCACTCTGTGGGACCGTGTCTAACCAACTGAGTCACACTGGCCAGGGCTGCTTTGCACAATATATTTAAAAAGATGCAAGATTTTTACTCATATAGATGTGCAATATGAAGTACAGGAAATACATTAGACTAAGGATTCGGAAAATAGATCGACTGCCATATAAACAAATCACAATCTCAGTGACTTGATGCAATAATTTTTTTTGACAGTCTAATGTGATTTTTCGATAGGCTTTGTTTCTGGTAGACCTATTTAGGAAACTCGGGTTTTTTTCCATCTAGTGGCTCCATTTCCCCCAAACTTCCATTGGATCCTATACCTTGAGCCAACAGAGGAGGAGACAGAAAGAGCTTACAGAAGTCACCCTCTGTTCTTAAACATCTTCGCCTAGAGGCAGCGCAAACCCATTCCACACCACTGCCAATCACATTCCATGAATCATGGTCACATCTAAGTGCGAGGGAGGCTGGGGGATTTGGGTGAGTGGTGTGCTCATGAATAAGAGAACATGTTTAGTAAGCTCTAGCAATCTCTATCATAAACAGGTACTCTTAGAAGCTTTGATTTCCAAGAATACAGCATGTTTATATTTGCCCTGCTTCAAAAGCTGTTGTGAAGATCAAGTAATAAGGGATGTGAAATACTTTTAAAAACGGTGAGGTGCTATGTCAACGTGGCACACTGGCTTTTAGACATTCGCAAAACATTTTTTTTGAAATTTTGAGAATCTCCAAATTCATAACTATATAAACATTTTTATAGGTTTTGGTCCTTCTCCTAAACCACATTTCCAACAAAAATCTTTATGGTTTCATACTGAAAATTAAGTTAAAGTTCTTTCACTTGTTGATAGTTGTTTTCATAAAAAAATAAACAGTTTTTAATATGTCCCAAGAGTTGCTGTAAAGATAATCACAAAAGATACATCAAAAAGCAAGTTTTTGAGAGTAAATTAGGTTCACTATTCAGCTGCAAGTCCTGCTTCAAGTTTAATACAAGTAGGACTAAAATCCAGGCTCAAAAGGTTAGCAAAATAAATATTACAAGTCCTGGAACTATGAGGTAGCTTAAAAGTAGTCAAAAATGCAAATGGCAAGACTGTATGATTGCTAGGCCTATGGGGTTTGTGCTCTCGGAGTTTTTCAGAAACCTGCTCATGTCTTCAACATCTACAGGTTGAACACAATTCACGGACTTTTCCATTGCTTCCCAGTTCACAGCCACATCTCTCACACACATCTTTTCAAGCAGCTCTGCAAAATCTGGTCTCTTCCCTGAAATCTTACCCAGTTAAATAGCAGGCCACCTCAATCACCCCCTTGTCATCTGTGGATCTGACAGTTTCCTACACAGGACCACTCGCTTTCCTCTCATAATAGACATATCTTCTTCTCCGTGACCCCCTTCCTCAATCAGAGTAGACTGAGATATCAGAGAGAACAGGGACAGAACCTATAATCCTGTTGTTAATCAGAGACTTAAATTAAACATTCACTATGTTGTTTCCTTTTCCCCAATTCTTACTCTTCACGGGCACATTGCCAGGACTGAGGAAACTCAGTTGGTTAATCTTCCTCAAGAAGCTCAGACTACATGAGAGGTGCATATCACTCGACTGTCCACATTCAGTGTGAGGGAATGGAAGTCTGAGAAAATGCTCTGTGGTTAGGGGGAAATGCAGCGTGCTAATTGACTTAAGTGAGCTGTTTCTCTGAGGCGGTTATGAAACTGCTTTGTGCACATGCATGTGTCAGTTGCTCTGAGAAATCCCATGGTAAAGGCAAAATAAAAAAAGAAAAGCCAGTACCTCCACACACAACAGAACGTGTGTTTCTTCAGTGCATGTGTGCAGGGTGACACTGTTCTCCATGTCCCGCCCATAGCGCCCAGGTTTTCCAAAACACCAAAGGGGGAAGGAGTGCTCTAGGCTTATGGGGTGGGAAGATCAGAAAGGAGGCAGATGTCTTCATAATTGAAAAGTAAGTGATTCTTGCTTTTTAAAAGCATTTGGAATCCATCTCTCTAGGCACAATTTTCAGTATACTCTTCTAAAGGAAATTTGCGTCATTAATACTCTAGTGTTTGTACTTTTTTAAACTTGATTATGCAAATATCCGTATATTTTACCCAGACATAAAAGACCTAAAAATAGTGATAAAATTTATTTAAAATAAGAGAATGCAGTTATAACACACAGCTAATAAATGTTTAATTCTGGATAAAGTAATTTTCTTGAAAAGACATAAATTACCCAAATTAACTTAAGATGAAATGGGAACCCTGAATAGAAAATAGACACAGGAGAGAAATGGAAAAGCTGAGATTTTTTTTCTCCTTTAGCAAAAGGAAACGAGACCCACAGAGGTACCGGACTTGGAGAAGCCTCTGACCCCAGAGCAAACCGATACTGATAACATTCATCCTCACAGAAGCTTGCAGAGGAAAAGTCTGGTGGGAAATCTGATTTGTAGTTCGTTCCCCTGAAATAGAAACGTTCAGGGAGCTGATATTTTTCCTAGAAAAGGTAAATTAACATGAAAAATATTTTCAGGTAGGACCTAAACATGTCCAACTGGCAAAAGATAAAAATGACAAAAAAAAAACCCAATACATTTTCTTAAGGATTAAAAGCACCTGTTTCCTGCATGTGCCAAGGAAAACTATTTGCTTTTGCTTTGACATTTTCACATAAATTCAGAAAACAAAGCAAAACTAACTCACAAGTTTAAATTCTGACTTCTTTTTCAGCCGTGAATAATAAATACCTATTATTTGTTGGTGTTGGCAGCCTGTACACTAGCTCATTTTTTTTCTATGTTTAGCCTTCAGAGCTGCTTAAATCTTAAAATGTGTAGCTTTTTTGTTGATCTCGTTCTCACCGGCAGCCCAGAGGGCTGGGATGGTAAACGCTGCTAAGTCTCCTTTGGTTGACCCAAAGGCCTTGCATCTGTTCACATATTCTGGCCTGAATATTTTCAAGGGCAGAAACCCACTAAACATAGTTGAAATACAAGTATGTTATTCTCTCACATAAGACCTGAGACAGGGTGGTTCACTCAGCACTCCAGGACAGCACCCAGTGCTCAGTCTTCTTCCATCCATCTGTCCCTCTGCCCACTCAGCCCTCTCACTGTGCTGGTTTGCTCTTCTCGTGGTCCCCAGATGCCTGCAGCAGTTCTAAACGCCACGCACGGAGACTCCCCAGAGCACCACTGTCGCGCAATCCTCTCTTGTGAGCGAATAAACCCTCTGAAAAGCTCTCCAGAGGATTTTCCAATTTTTATTGACTTGAATCTGATCACATACCTGTGTTTAAGTGCATTACTTAGAAGGGTCAGTAAGACCACTAACATTTTTTAGAACAGTATCATTCACAACTTAAGACCCAGACTCCCCCTGGCACATAGACATTTAGAATGAGGGTAAATAAAATCTGTGTTCTGTTATTATATTAGCAAGCAAGAAGGAACTGTCTACCAGTTAGGCGACCAACAATGTCTGTCATATAGTCTATTTATCTGCATAGGCACCAACACATACCCACCTGTGTATTAAAAGTCATTTTCCTTGGCGAGTCAGTTGCGTAACTGCCTATAGGCAAGTTTGGATAAGTGGTATACATTTAATTCTACTTTCCCACCTATACATCAAACTGACTATAGCTGAATCTTATAAAATCACAAATTTCAGAAGCAGAAGATCTTTAATATTTGATTAGCTAATCTCTAGTCAACTGAATCGTATTTTAAATGTATGAGGAATGCTCACAGCTTATAAGAGCCTTCAGTTGAAGATTTTTGTTTTAGAATATTGATTTTTTAATTAGAAAAAAACTACACATAGTTAGGGAAGTAATACATGCACGCTCATTTCCTACCTTTCTATTCTCACGTTATCCTGATGGACTTTTGACTCATGCACCTGCTCCAGGCCAAAAGCTGTACCATATCAAATATTACTAGCTTTGTAGTATACATGCACTTTCTATTTGAGCCCTTACAAATCCCATTATCCCATCTGCCCTGTGAGAGTAAAAGTACAATCCAAGAGGCATTCCAGAAAGCAGATCAGCAGAGACCTCTTCGTAGGCAGTAGATCTCAGCTGGACCGTGGACCAAAGCCCATCCTCACAGTAAAGTAGCATCATAACCCATTAGAAAGGAGACAGTGGATAAAAAAACCAAGAGATTTGGCCTCTCCTGTCCTTGCCCTGTAAAAGACTCACCGTGGTGAGGCCCGTTTTCCTCTTCTCGCATATTAGGGGGTATAATATCCTAAATACAATCCGCCTCTTTCCCACTAATTAACTGACTCATTCACTCAATTAAAAAAAAGGACTTGTTGAGATACTTCTGCCAAGCATCACATCTGATTCTAGATATGTGAAGAAAAAGGCTCAGTCCCTGCTGCAATCATAGAGTGAAGGAGAGACGCAATGACAGAGTACCAAAATGTGGAATGATAGGAATGATATAGGGTGCTGAGGAGGGAGAAGACAGAGCCTTTTAGGACGGTCAACAAAGAGGAGTAGAAGAGAAGGAATGGATCAGGTTAAACAGAGCGAGTCACAAGTAATAAGATGACCGTGCCATCAAAATATGGTCAGGCAGACAGGAACACGGGTGCTAGATCACCAAGGTAAGGCACAGTGAGAGCTTTTACGTGATTCGAGTTAAATGAAGAGCTTTTAATGATTCCATGCATCCAGACAGACTGTCCCTGCCACGGAGGGTTCTGAGAACTACCAAAACGTGTTCTTCTCCTCAGTATCCCTGCCAAACTCACCACCCAGTATTGCTGCTACAGCCGGAGGTGTGCAGACGAAAGAGATGCTTCCTTGAACTTTCCAATAACTATTTCCTCATTTTAGTTTGTTTTCTCTTTCCTTTTCAAATCCAGCTGGTTACAAAATGCTCTTGGAAGCATGGAAACAACAATAACACTTTCTAGCCTAGCGGAATTACATTTTGCTCCCATTCAATAAACACAGGCCTGTTTTCTAATATGTTTGACTTTCAGACAAAATTTAGAGCTAGTGCCCAAGGAAATCATAACCATGGAATTAGGGTCAAAACTGAATAAAAGAGTTGGTTGAAAATGAAAGGATGAGTCTCATTTTTGAGGGCTGACTATACTTTGGAAAGAGAAAAGGGGAAAAGGGCTTCTAAGGATCCTTCTTCACGTACCATTTTCAGCTTCACAGAGAAATATGGCAGCACAGTGAGGTGGGTTATGGCCCTTTAAGTGCAAATTAAAGCATTCATTACTCAGCGGGATGCCTGGCTGTACATCTGTGGTTACTTTAAAAGGTCACTCTGTGCGTGTGTGTGCGCATGTGTGTGTCTCTCTGGAGGACATGTAATTCCATGGACCAACATTAATGAAGGGAAGAGTATTTTCTACCTGAACTAACAGGTAAATGTAGGTGATTAGTTTCTTTTCATTGTTCACCCTTTACCATAAATCACATAAACTAGTTAATTACAAGTGACAGAGTGTGGCTGGTGGCTGGTATAAACCTTTGAGGTCATGGACTATATCACTCTCATCCTGCTTAGTTTTTGCTGTGAGTGAATATCACCATGTCCATACTCAATATATAAGCTCTCAATATATACTTGTGAAATTTTATTATGTAAAACTGTATATGAATGTGAGGCTTCAATTAGTTTTCCATTTAAAGCATGCAGTTTCTTTCATGAGAATCAAAGAAGATCATTTGATTACTATAAAAACTGATGCAGTAGCATATACAATAGCTATATGTAATTATAATATACTATATATATTGAACACCTACCACATATTTGATGTGTTATTCGTGCTTTACTCAAATCTGAGTAAGTGCTGGGGCTGACGAGAATGTGCACATTTTGGGACATGTGGGTAAACACCAGGGACAAAGGGGAGGGAGGGTGGATGGGGGGACGGCCAGAAACCGCAGCTGTGGTCACAGTGAAAGTTTTCCAGACAGGATGGCTCTTCGGCTCCAGTGTAGTGAGCACATCTCACACGGCTGTGACACTCGTGGAAAGACGATGTTCACTTATCAAGGAATAGCTGGATCTCAGTGTCCCTCAGCCATTTCCTGCTGAAAGGTGGGTCTGTGCTTGTACTTTATTATCCAGCTTTATTTAGTGCCCCCAGAAAAGCACAAAAAGATTCTTTGTATTGTTGAGCACAGGAATGCTACCATGAACTTATGTTCCATTGCATCCTGAGGAGATTGTACACCTGTGACCTCACATTGAAACAGCCTGAAAACTGTCCCCAGGGAGAGCATGCAGAAATATTCTGGAGGAAAATGAAATGAACCGGACTTTCTGCCAGGAACTAGATAGAATGGTACCAAACTCTCTGGTCTGGGATGGTGCCAAGCAACCCTGCCATTTGTTTTCCCTGCTTTTTCCTGTTTTAATGTACTCAACCAATACCTTATTAGTCCTCTGTAACTATAGGATTCTTCTTCACAGTCACCAAAGGGATTAACTTAAGGAATCCCAGAAGGAACTTGAAGCTGGCCCTGGAAGTCTCGGAGTTCTCAGGATGGAAAAGGAGAAACCACAATTCACAATTACCAAGTACTGGGGTAATGATGGATGCTCTTGAATTTATGATCCATCTGTAAGAAATTGTTTTCAAACTTTCACTTTTTTTACTGTAAAAGGATTACACACCCTTGCTCGCACTGTGTCCCTGGAGGTAGAGCGCACCTCCCCAGGACAGGCCCAGCTCTGTGACCTGCTTTGGCTAATGGAATATGGCAGGACATACCAGGGGTGTAAGCAGTGGCTTTAAGTGTGAGTGAGAAGTTCAGCCCAGTCTCTTGCTTTCATTTATTACCAAAAGAATGGCACGTGCCATTGAAAGACTGTTCCCTCGGTTTGAGTACAGGACTGGAAAGGCGTTCATGGACTCACAACCACCAACCCAGGACTGTCACATGTGAACATTACATAAAGGCCTGTGACTGCAAGCTCTACAGATTCAGGGGTTCGCTGCTACCAATGCACACACACTGCCACCGTTTTGTTCATTAATAAGACATTGTAATATTAAATTTGTAGATGTTAGTTTTAAGTTGAAAAACCATGGCACTGTAGTTGGTTGGATATGATGACGGAGGTAAAAGCAGGAGAGAATTCATCACATGATCTGGCTTTTCTGTCAGACTCACAGGTAAAAAGGTGCAATCATGGGATGACTTACAAATGTTCATATTTCTTGAAACTCCTGAGCCTACCATTTGACTTACAGATCACTACTCCACCTTTACAGCTGTGCTATTGAGTATCATTACATTATTGGGTTTTATTTTATCTGATGCAATAAATGGTGTTTAGTCATACTTTTGTCCATAAAAGGCGACATTTAGTAAAACTTGGCACTGATGTGAGGAGAATTTATGCTGACTTGGAAAGCCTTCCTTAACTCCCCAGTGATCTTTGTATAAGACATCACAAACTCAAAATACTAACAAAAGCACTGTCGTTGTGAAACACATCATCTCCAAACCAACCTCAATGTTCATTATTTTGGGCGCACACCCAGCCACGGGGCCGTCCTTCGTGACTGAGCAACATCCACTTGAATGTGCAAATCTTGTTTTCTTTGGTTAAAGGATGGTTTTCTAACACCCTATCAGGAATTTTGTTATCACAAAATACATACCACTTTTTTATAACTCCTAAAAATGAAAAAAAAATTACAGAATCTGTGGCCTTTTAAGTAAAAATTCTAATAAGTAATGAAATTCAGATGACCTGTATAGTGATTCCCCACTTTCTTTATGAAACCTATCAACTCAATTCTCTGCCTTTGGGACAGACACTGAACAGTTGCTCTGCCAAATTATGAAGTCAAATTTCTGGGTTTTTGCAGGGCTTTTCAACATATGCCTAATGGAAAGATGAGGCAGACAATGAAACCCTCTCAGTACATTGCATAAAATCAAAAGTAAAAGGATTAATTCCTATAAGAATCTAAATAAACAGTCAGTGTTCTCAATTAAACAGTATTAAACTGTCAAATTTGGGAATTTTTTTTCCTATAAGAATCTAAATAAACAGTCAGTGTTCTCAATTAAACAGTATTAAACTCTCAAATTTGGGAATTTTTTTCCCTTAACAACCAGAATCAAATACCATTAAAATGGGCCATTTAGAGTACATATAGCAACATTATTTAACAAAGGAAAAGGGAAAATAAACTGAATGCACCGGACAATATTTGAAAACGAACTTAAGAAAGTGTACAGAATTTAAAACCAGCTGTTTACGATTTGTGATTTTACCTGGTTGAGTCAGTGAGTTACACAAACAGTATTTCACATTCTAACATGAAGATTTACTGTACTAGGTAACCAAGTTGTAGGAAACGACTTCTGTTCAGAAATGTCGTCCATCACACTGGTACAGTACAGTCTTTATTGACAAAGAAGGCTGGGAAAATGGCAAGAAGACATTCACATACTTCAATAATATGTTGCACAATTAGGAAGTACATTTTACATTAAAGTCAAAAGAAAGCAAAGCAAGAGTTACTTGTTGTGACAAAAGCAGAAACTAAGAATGGCCCTTTAGTAGATCCTAATTAATCCTAATTAATGTAACAATTTAAAACCTCTATCAATGTGGTTCTTTCTGTTCTTCACGTTATTGACAGAGCATCTTTTTCGAATGTCAGAGATATTAGGAACTAATTCCGAAGTTTATAATGGCTAAGTTCTTCAATATGGGGCATGCAATAATAGATCAGCAATTTCGTAAGAGAAACCTAATTCCCCCTATCAATGTTTTTGAAAACCCCTGAATTATCCAAGGCACCATTTCAAACAGTTTTCCTGTTTCCCAGATATTACTCACATTTTTAAGTCACTGCATATGACATTCTGCTGGCGTATATCTTAATAAAAATGATAGAATTTTATCTTCATTCTACAATCTTACTTTCATTTAAGAAATTGTGCTGCTGTCAGTAAAAATGTGCCTAGATTACTATGTACTCTATTGTAGAAAACTTTCAAATTCCACTCGGAAAAGTCATTAGCCAACAGAAATCAAAGGCCGCTTTCCATTTCAGGACTTTCAGAATTATCAGGAAACTGCTTTATCAACACATGTACTTAAATTCATTTCTTCCACTGAATATCTCCCTCTACAAAATGGGTTATTCAATGACATGTTTCCACGCACATGGAGGGCAGGCATTAATGGCAAAGATGTATTAGGCTGTGCTTTTGTTATTTCTAAGGAGTGAGAAAAATAATACATTGTTTTACAGAGCTTCAATCATAGTCAATGTTTTCATTCAATTTAAAAACAGACAATTGAATCTGCACAGAGAGGATAAAATGAAGCACACAGAGAGGATAAAAAACTTTTCCATGTGGAGTAATTAGAGAAAAACCCTTAATTTTAACACCACTAAATAGCGAACACCACCAAAAACAAAAAACTGGAGTTGCATTAAATATGACATATCACTTTCAAATAACCTGTAGCCAGTGTTAGAGCGGCCAGAACACTAACTTTGTTTGAGATGTCTCTAGCCTGTAAATACCATTGGCTTTCTGCCCACTAACAATTTAATATGAATTAAAAAGAAAAACATAAAAGCTGGAAATTTTTAACAAAAGGAAAGTTTTTCTTAGTGCAATAATTTAGGAAAAGGAAGAAGTAAGAATTAGTTGCCTTAGAGAAAAACAAAGTATGCAACACTAGAAAGGTAAAATAACACATTTACTACTTTAACCTAAACACTGTAATGACAGAAAACAAATGTATCTGTGGTGATTCTCCCAATATTCCTACTATCTGCTACTTATCATCCTTTCTTTCCCACCTTGAAATGCTTAATTATTATAGAATAAATTCCCTAACTCCAAATTATTTTGTTTTTTAAAGTAGTAACAATTTAAATGTAAATTGTTCCATTTTACAGTTGGCAAACAGTATTAGGTTTCAGGTGTACAACATAACGGTTACACATTTATATAACTTATGAAGTGATCTCCTTAACGAGTCTGTTACCCACCTGATACCATACACAGTTATTACAATATTATTGACTGTGTTCCCTCTATTTTAATAACTGCCAATTTCTACTTCGTAACCTTGTCACCTTTTTCACCCAGCCCCCCCACACCTTGCCATCTGATAATCAGTCTGTTGTCTGTCTCTACGGGAATGCTTCTGTTTTGTTTTTCAAATTCCACCCATAAGTACAATCACACAGTATTTATCTTTCTCTGTCTGACTGACTTCACTTACCATAATAACCGCCAGGTTCATTGCTAAAATCTCCATATTACACAAAGGAATCTACAGATTCAATGTGATCCCTAACAAAATACCAAAGACATTTTTCACAAGACCTAGAACAAATAATCCTAAAATTTATATGGAACCAAAGAAGACCCCAAATAACCAAAAATATCATGAGAAAGAACAAATTCGGAGGAATCATATGACCTGATGCAAAACTATGCTACAAGGCCACAGTAATCAAACAATAAAAACAGACACATAATCAATGAACCAGAATAGAACCCAGAAATGGACCCCCACGTATATGTTCAGTTACCCCATGACAAAGCAGGCAAGAATGTACAATGGGGTAGTCTCTCCAGTAAACGGTGCTGGGAAAACTGGGCTGATAAACACACACACACATAAAATGGAACTACAGCACTTTCTTATACCATATACAAGAAGAAATCCAAAAGGAATTGAAGACTTAAAGGTTAGACCCCAAACCATAAAACTAATAAAAGAAAACACAGGTAGTAAACTCTTTGACATCACTCTTGACAAGGCTTTTTTCAATATGTCTTTTATATATACAAAAGAATATATAAACAAATGGGACTACATAAAACTAAAATGTGTGTTGAACAGTGAAGGGAACCATCAACAAAATGAAAAGAATGAGGGACAATATTCACTAACAACACATCAGATAAGGGGTTAATATCCAAAAAATAAAAGAAACTCATACAACTTAACACCAAAAAAAGAAAAAAAGAAATCTGATTGAAAAATGGGCAGAAAACTTGAAAAGACACATCTCCAAAGAGGACATATAGATGACAGAGACATATGAAAAGATGTTCAGTGTTCCGAATCAACAGAAAAATGTGAATTAAAACCACAATGAGATACCACCTCGCACCTGTGAGGCCAGCATCACTAATCCCACACAGACAAGGGCTGGCAAGGAAGCGGGGAAAAAGGAGCCCACTTGCACTTGTGGGATGTGGGCTGGTGCAGCCACTGTGGAGACAGTACGGAGGTTCCTCACAAAACTGAAAACGAACTTGCTTCATGACCCAGAGATTCCGCTGCTGGGCATGTATCTGAAGAAAACCAAAACACCTCCAAATTATTTGAATCTACCTCAGTGCTCTGATGGGTTTATCACAACACTGTCTGGATTACTGCCATCACAAGAAACAGGATAGTCCACATAGAAACAGAAATTGTTTTCAATAAGCTGTATCTACACATATTTCTATATTTTATTTAAGCTTTATTACAGATTTTTTCAAGAGAATAGGTTTTTGGACAGACTGAAACAAGATGGAGAAATCATTTCCCGGTAGCCAGGGTTTATATATTTATACCCTGTTTTAGTAAATTCATTTATTTATTTGGCTTTATGGCTGACGGAAGGTCCTGGCAGGCATCCTTACAAAAAAGTGCTCTTCACTTTTTTGCATAAACTTATTTCAATCTGCTACTTTTCATAGTTTCTGGCCTCATCTGCCTTGTAGAGTTTTCCATTTCTCTGTCAGTTAGTCAGTCGCTTACTGTTTTCTGGGACCTGACGATGGATGAGGGATTTGTCTAAGTTTACACAGGACAGCAGAGTTGCCAAGGAAGCATTTTAGAGTTGTGTGTAAAGTCAAAGAAAACGGTCTCTGGGTAAAAGTGTGGAGGGTTTCATAAAACCACAGGCAGGGGCACTGGTTAGCGACCAGACTGTGATGAAATCTGTGAAGCTTACAGCAACTGCGACTCTCAAAAACTATTTAGATCTCGACAGACAAAATATGCAGGGAAGTAATGGACAGACTGTTCTTTGAAGAGATCAAAAAAGAGGGAAGAAAAATAACAAAGTAATAAAATCTGCTTAATTTATCAAGCCATGCCCATGCCCTGATTTTATATACTTGTATCTATCAATAAACACTGTGATACTTCAAGGGAAAAAAAAAGTCTAAAGCCCTAAAAGCTTAACGTTCCTTTTTGTGTTAAATGAGTACTGATGACACTACATCAAAATGATTCTGCTTTGAGTTGTGCAAGTTGAATGCAATGAACGCTTCCACATTCAGAAATCTCTGTATTCTTTCTGTTCCTTTAAACAACTAATCTGTCCCCTCTCCTTCATCTCCAGCCCTCCAGCAGCCCATCTCCTTAACGGCATCCATGTCCCCTACATTACCAAAGCCAATGGACACTTTGCAGACCCCTCAACAACGTCTAAGAGCATTTCATCTCCAAATATCCATGTATTCGGCCTGTAGAAGACAGTTCTTCCCGGATTTTCCTCATACTGTATGGTTTTTCTTTCTCTTTTTACCTCTGCCTTTCCCAGGTATATACATCTTCTATAAATAGAGGGTCTCCAAAGGTTAGCTCCTGAACCCTGGGTCTTGGTTTGTTCTCTTTTTAGGTAGCATTTTCTCTTCCCATGGTTCTGTTACCATTTATATGCAAGTGACTCCCAGGAAATTAACTTCAGCCCCCAGCTCCCTTCTCATATCTAGATTCACATATCCAGCTGTTTATTTAGCATTTCCAGTAGGTTCTTTAACAGGCAGGGCAAACCCAGCATGTCCCAAACCCAGCCCATGACTCTCCTGTCTCAAAAATACTGCCACCACTCAATCAGGTGCTCACAACAGAAACCAGGGGAGTCATCCCGGACATTTCCTTATGTCTCATCCTTTCCATCTGCTGAAATAATTTACTTATTCTTGCTTATTCTACCTCAGTATTTCTGGAATCCATCCACTTCTCTCCTGTTTCACAGACTCCACCATCATTCTTTCTCACCGTGATCAACTGCACTCGCCTTGATAAGCAGAGAGTTCGCAGGGCAACTGAGGTTAATACTCCTCTGCACCAAGGCCAGCCGGGCTCCCGCAGGGTCGGCTGCACGCGTCCCCCGGCCCCCTCTCCTGCAGTTCTCCCCCCACACTCCCAAACTCCAGACACTTGTCTTCCCTCAAGAAGAGAGGTGTTTCTGAATGAATGGCTAAAGGAAGGGAGGGAGGGAGGAATAAAAGAAGGAGGGAGGGAGGGTTGAGTGAATTATAGGGAAGGAGCAAAGGAGAGAGGCAGAAAGGGAGGGAGGCATACAACAGACTTACAGTAAATTAAAAAGAAAATCCGCTCCAGAGTCAGGAAACTGGGCCTGAGTCCTACCTCACCATAAACTTTAAGCCGGGCATAATGTCTCCCCCACCAGGGAAGTAATAAGGGTTAAGTAAGGTAATGTGTGTAGAACCCCTCTGTGTGCTGTAACAAATAGAATATGGAAGTTTAAGACATATAAAATACCCCAGAAGACTATTATACAGATAATGCAATTTAGAAAAGCAAAGGAAGTATGTTCAGCAGTTCTCAGTCTTTGTTATTCCTTCTCTACTCTTCACTAGTCATAACTACATAAAATTCATCATGCCCATATAAAATAGGTTACAACATTCTCCTATCAATGCCTCTCATTACTCTCTGATTTCCAATTAAAAATCTTTAAAATGCTCACCCACTAACCTCGCCCTATTCCAAAATTCCCAACTTGTGTCCTTCCTGCAAGAAAAACATATTAATTCTCTTAATAGGTATAATCACTTTCCTAAAAACTGTTTTGCGACAAAAGTATTTTTTAATTTTAAAACTAACACAAACAGAATAATAACTGTAAAAACAAATTCCCAAATATTAAATTATCAACAAATAAAAATTTTTCAATGTTAAGACATTTCTGATTACTGAGGAAACATCATTTTCTGTTTCTGAGCCATCATGTCCTGTCTCTTTATTACATAAAATGAGAAGCAACAGCAAAAAGAAATACACAGGATCGATCTGCTTGCTGGGTTAGAAAGCAATTTAGCACACACTATATTATGCCAAGAACACTGAATCATACTTTATCATTCATGTAAAATAGTTTTAAAGGAAGCATACGTATGTCTAGATAGTAAATGTCTTATAATTTCATATCCTCCATTTCATGTTTATTGGATAAAACTGTAGCCAGAGTAAACTACCAATGATATATAATCACAAATCTCTAGGAGTTTCAGTAACGGCAGCCAGGATTTATATTTGTTTGCTGAATTTTTCTATGAGCAGAGTCATCTGAAAGCTCTGTCAATGATCATAAAAATGACTAATTCTGATTAGGAACATTCAGGCTGCATTATACCCGCATGTGTGTGGAGCGTGAGCCAGGCATCCACTGCAGCCTGTGTTTGCTCCCTCACTATCGCTATCATATCAGCCTGAAGGGCCCTGAACTCAAACTCTTCCAAAGAACTGCCAGACCAGTTACCCCAAGAAAAAAAATCAATTATGAATTTCATTACTTCTGCAATTCTCCTCAAGAGCAACATAAGGAAAAATATAAAATTTTTTTTAAAGTCTCAATAAAACCCAGCTTACCGTAGTTCTTCCGAAATTAGATACAGAGTTTTGAAATTTATTCCAAGGTAAAACAATGTCTTACTGCCTTACCTTCTCCTTTGTTTAGTCTGATTCTAATGTTATTGTAATTACTGGATTAGTGATTCATTTTAAAGGCCAACTTTACAGACTTGAAATAGCTTTGTGAAAGCATCTCATATTTCAGCATGTGAAGATAAGTGTTCAGGGTTTTGCCAACTCACTGGAAGCTCTTAACTTCAGCATCTTCCCTTCCTTTTCCCTCCGCTGCTAAGGCAGCTTTGAAGTTTTTTTATAAAAAATTGTATATTTAGAAAACAGACATCATCCCAAAGCTCTGATCTTGAGTGAGAAAAAAAAAAGTGCTCACCTCAGGAGCATGGCCACACAGGACTGAAGATGTGTGGACATATGCCAGGCAGAAAGGGTGTCAGAACCCTTTGATGGAAATCCACAGTCTCAGAAAGGTGCCCAAGCAAAGCACAACAAACAGAGAAAGGTCATCGCCAGAGGCAAGATTGTCTTCATAATGGATTGCACCTGCATGGTTTACCGTCCAGTGTTAATTAGCCACAGGCAGGTTGGCACTGCTTCCTGATTTCACTGAGGTGCATCCCCAAGTAGCACCTATGACCACAGGTTGGCATCATCCTCTTGTGCCACTGTCCCCATTAGAAGGGCAGAGTAAACCCCACACTTTTTGACAGCACAACACACCATAAATGAAGAGGTGTGTAAAGAGCTGAAATGGCAGTTTTTATAGGATCAAGTAGAAAGGCAATGACTTTTACTGTTAGAAAGGAATCAGCTTTAATCAATGGATGATTTAATTACCTAGACTAATTAAGATAATGAACAACAGCAAGCCTACAATGAATTAGCTTTATCCACACCTTCTACTTTGGATAGGCCTAAAGGACAACACTTGTGCTTGGTTTCTGTAGTAAAATGTGGTATATTAGAACAAATTAAGGGGATGTGACCCTACATTACTTTAAACAAGAACCAAGGTCACTCACATGATTCTTTGGTGAAGGAGGTTTGTGGAACGGTGTTACTTGGATAGGCAGTGGAAACTTTAACATTCCAGCAGAACTAAAGTTTGTTTGTGCTTGTTTAGAACTGCAGATTTTAAAGAGAATTATGTCTCTGTAAAGCAAATAGTAGACTGAACACAGAAATGTGTCCCTTGGTCATTCTGCTTCTGTAATTTCAGTCATTCGAAAGTAAGTACATACGAATAAAAGCCTTTCAAAATCTATCAGGCAGTAACAGTGTGCCTTGATTACATTGTTCTTGGGGCAAAGTGTTCCTTAAATTACTTAGTATAGATTTCATAAGAATGAAACATAAACAAGAAGCAAGGAATCAGGGGAAGAGGGTACAAACCCTGAGGACAAGAGTAATCAAAGTCCTAGCCACCTCTCCACCTTCTAATTCTATTTTGGAATTTAAGGTTTTATGGCCTGATTCCCTCATTATATTGGGTGTTCCTTCGAGAGAGAAACCTCACACTGTTAGGTTTTATCATGGGCCCTACAGTCTCTATTCCAGCACGATCGACTATTATTACCTAGAATGAATAACTTTAAAAATTCTTTCCTTAACCCAAAACAGACAAGGCAGACCTGTGTCATAATCTGTTCCATCCACCACAGCCCTCAGTTTACCTAGCTGGCTGCACATTTTCTCTCTCAGAACAGACTGAGTCATAATTTAGGCTTCCTTGTACAAGTGCTCGCAGCAATGCCTTATGCTTACAGAGGGCACTCAAATCTCCCCATGGATGAAAGGCGCCAGACTTTGTACCTTGCAGACTAAGCCAGCTCTGCACCAAGCAAGAGAACTGATCCAGTTTTCAAAAGCTTTCTGCGGAATCTCTGAAATGAAGAGGGGATCTCAACCCAACATAATGGATGCCCTGTATGGCATTTACATGTGTTCTCCAATGAGCCACGCAGTTAATGAGAACCTACCAAGTTTCAGACAATGTGTACATGCACCCAGAGCATGGAAGAAAGCATGTACCCTAATGGGAGGGTATGTGTAAATAACCAAATAGAGAAATCAAAAAGAAAAATAAACATAACTAGAGTTATAAAACAGGTAAAATGTACTAAGGGAGCACAAGATAGGGTTCCCTTAAATTCAGTAAAGACAGGGCAAATAGCCCCAACCTGTGTCCTCAAAGTGAAAGGTCAGTTTGATTCCTGGTCAAGGCACACGCCTGGGTTGTGGGTGCGGGTCTCTGCTGACCACAGGTGACCGATCAATGTTTCTCTCTTTCTCTCTCTTTCTCTTCTTCCACCTTCTTCTCTCTCTCTAAGATCAATAAACATATCCTCAAGTGAGAAATTTTTTAAACTTTATTTCCTGGAACTTTACATGTGAAGGACCTTTTAACACTGGTGATCACAGACTTATTCTTAGTATCTCCATCAGGTGACTGATGTTAGGCTTAGGGTTAAGATAGAAATAAAAATTCAACTTGGTAAGCATTTTGTTCATCAAAGTACATAGATTTCAAATAATATTTCTACTTGGTTAAAGAAAAAATGTTTAAAAACCATGTGTTCTTATGCTTGATGTGAAAATCGATTTTAATGTAAAATATCTAAACTGCCCAATTCGTAATACTATTAAAATTATTTCACACTTTAATTCAACATAATTGATTAAATGGTTGTTAAACACCACTTTAAAACATTGTAAAAACTCACTATCAGTATATATACACTGTATTTCATCAGCAATATAAAATAATTGTCTTGGTAACTAAGGAAGCCCATTCAGTACTAGTGCTAGTTTATTCGAACATGTAATTACACCATATAACTAACAAGTATTACTCGTAATCAAATATACTATTAAAATATTCCTGAGGAATATAATTGGCATATTATAAATAGATTTCTATCATGACCACTTAAACCCCAGTAAGCGCACCTTTAAAAAGGCCTGGTTTATTTAGCATACAATAACCCTCGCCTTGAAATAAAATTAAATCCTTAAGAGAAACAACTAATTTGAAGCATAATCTTATATTACTTAAATATAATTACTAAACCTCGCCAAGTAAAAATAATAAAGAAAACCCCTGAGAGCTGATTTACCAAAAATACAAGGGCTGCATGTTTCCAAGCATTAGTTCCCAGCCGAGATTGCACAAGAGGACCACCTGGGGAGCTTTTCTGAACCGCTAGCTCCGGCCCATCCACTGAGCTCGGATTCAATTCACTGGGAGTAGGGCCCAGACATCTGTGTTTTTTTGTGACTTTTGAAAGTCCACAGAACCACTGCACCAGAGACTGATTAAAATTTATGTTTCCCTAGTCCATAAATGTTTATAGCAGCTTTATTTCATAATTGCTAAATATTTGAAACAACCCAGATGCGCTTCAACCAGTAAATGGATAAACAAACTGTGTATACACATAAACAATGCAATGCTACTTAAGCAAAAATCAATTGATTCATGCAACAATATGAAAGAATCTTAAATGTATTTTGCTAAAAAAAAAAAAGTTGGACCCCAGGGCTACACAGTGGTGTGGTGTGAAGAATTTCTAGGCTGTGGGAACTGCAATGTTTTGGAGTGGTGGATATTTAACTCCATGCATCTGTCAAAACCCAGAGAACCGTATGCCACAAAGAATGGATGTATTGTATATTAATTTTTAAAATCAACCAGGAAGCGGGCGGGGGTGGAGAGGTGGGGGAAGAGATGGACTGCAGACTGTGACAAATCGATCTAACTGCCTTCCAAACGTATCCCATAACCCAGCTGAGGAGGGGGGCAAAAAGCTGTCCTAAGGAACTGTAGAAAATAACGTCTAGACTAAATATTAGAAGGCAAAACATAGCCTATGGTAACAGCACTTTCTTGTTATGAATGAAAAAGAAAAGTCATTAACAACAGAAAAATTTTGTCATTTCCATAACAAATATTTTGATTTGCTCTTTATTGGTTAAGTTGTGTGACCATCTCATAATAAACAAGATATTCTTAAAATTGAAAATGTTTTGTAAAAATCTTTTACTGGTGTTATTTTAACCACTGTCTTTTTTTTATTCTTTTTTTGGGGGGGGCTGGTATGTGGTGGTGAAGAATACTGGGCAGTATGAGAAGGACAGGCTTCCTGAAAGTGGGAACGTGGACGGAGACTGCTGCATGGATCCAGAAAAATGAACTCATACAAAGCCAAAGGCCACGTTAGTTGAAAATGCAGCAGGGTCAGAGAGTCCCAGCAGGGAACAATCACTGTATTTGATCAGATAGCTGGTTTTCTAGCTCAGAAGAACCTTATTCTACTCACTGTAGTATGTCTTTCATGGTAATGAAATTTCAATATATAAAAACAATATTGACTTTTTAGTATGAGAAGAATCCCAGAATACATAAATGCATTCTTAGAAACCTGTGTGTGTGCTTTTTTTCTCTCTAAAGCAGGAGGATTTGAGAGGATTATAAATTTAAGACATAAAACAAACCCTGGCAACTGTTCCTGTATAACTAATAGTCTAGTGCCACAATTCCAGGCTCATACAAACACTTGATATAAACTCTGGTATATGTTTTTTTCTGGAACTCAGTTCCCACCTTGTCCACCTAAAATTGTCATCCACTGCCACATGATGGGAGAGTGGTCGTGAAAACTACTAAAAGCCAACCTGTGAAGTCCACAATGTCAGGCACAACTTTTGTGTCAGTTAGTCTATCCAAATGCTACAGGCCAGCACATCCCCCTGGGTTTACTACCAGCTAAAATAATGAATGGCCGGCCCTGTTTTTACAGCCTGAGGAACTATGAGCAGATCAGATAAGAGTTAAGACACAAACATAAAGAGATGGTCTGCATTATCCACTTTTTCTTTTCCATTCATTTTCTTTTGTACCCATGGAAATCTATAATTATAATCTAGCAAACTCCTATACATTCCTTCGAATCTCAGCTCACTGGTGCTTCCAGGAAACCTGACTCCCCAACTAGGTCAATTCTCCCCACTGCAGGCTGCGTACCAGGCCCTCTCCTTTCAAACCTTTACATTTGTTCCATGTATTCCCCTTGCTGTTCTTAGAATGTGCTGGGCAAGTTCTAGTCCTAGGGTCTTTGGCCGTTCTCACTGCCTAGAATACTCTCCCCCACCTGTTCCCCCACTACCCCCCCTCCTTGATTAACTTCCCACCTCTTTCAAACCTGCTTAAATGCTAGCTTCTAAAGGAAGCCTCCCTGGACCTTGCAACCACATTTCAAATTGAACCTGAACCCCAACATGCATGCTCCTGATTCGCCTACTTTGGTCTGTTACCAGGTAACACTACCACTTTCAAACACACAATATGCTATTTATATAATTTGTGTTGTTTATTGTATTTAGTATTCTATTTCCTAATTTTGGGTCCTGAGAATGTGTCATTATGATGTGAAATTTCTGTTCTGTTGCTGTTGTTGTTTTATTTTGTTCTGTTTTCTGGTATATTCCAAAGGCCCAGAATGGGAAGAATATCTCTGTAATAATGAATTTCTCGAGGTCCATATATGCAAAACATTTGGAAAGGAAATGGGGAGGATGCCCAGGCTTCAAGGACCTGAACATCTGGGAATCGGAATGCGAGAGCCAAAAGAATTCTGGAAGAAAATAGCCGTGTGCAAATTTAAGACAAAGAATTAGAAGGCACTGGCAACCAAGCACAGAAGAAACAGCAAGTCCTGCACCTACATCTACCAATGACGAGCCCCAAATCATTTTCAGGTGCCTCAGACACCACATCTCAGTTAATCCTCAAGGAAAAAGTACATAAGGTTCATAATCCTGTTTTACAGATACGCAATCTGAGATCTGATTGCAAACTAAGGGCATGTAAACTATCTTGCTCACCCACACTCCCAGCACCCAGCAAAATGACGGCAAGTAGCAGGTATGGCATGTAGACTAGCTAAATGAAATACATATACTATGAGAAGTTAATAAATTTACCCAAGACCACCCCTCTGGTGAAGAGCAAAAGGCAGAATTTGAACCCACATCTTCCTATCTGAAAGCCAGTGCCCTTTCTACCACACCACATGCCTTCTGAAGAAAATTATAAGACATAGATGGACCTACAAAACAACGCCGCGGTATAGGTCAATTATATACATCAGTAATTTTTCAGGGCATCTCAGTACAACCGAGGGAAATACATAAATCGATATTTCTGACAAGTGTCACCCAAATAATGAAGCAACAACCATGCTTCATTTGATCAATTCAATATTGAAAATTGAAAGGCACATTCTAGAGTACATTCTGTCAATATGAAGAAAGTAAAAAATTTTAGTGCCAAATCTTCGGTCTTCATACAGTTAGGATGTCATTTTCACAGGACTATCTTATAACCCGGACAGGGCCCATGAGTAAAATCCGGTGTTCACCCAGCTGCTCACTAGGGAGGGCAGTGCCCTCTGAGCACCAGCCTTTGAAATGCTAATTCACTGGCTGAACAACTGTTCGACTGATCTTTAGTCTTAAACATTCTGAGGCTTCGCATTGGGTAGCCAGAGCAGCCCTGGAGAGAAGAAGGAGCTCCAGCAACCAAGCTGACTTTATTCCAGGAGGTGGTTGAAACCAGGAGGAGACAGCGGCCACCTGTGGCCCCGGCTTCAGCCTATTAAGGGGCCACCTGAAGTCCTTAAACCTGGCATTGTTAGAACGTACAAAACTGGAAGACAGGGATTAAATGGGTAATTCATCATCTCAAATGCACATTCACCAGAACTATCTATGTAATTGCAGTTAAAGTCCTTTAAATGTGTCCTTCTGCTTTGTATTTTAGTGTGAGAGATAGCAGGTAATGAAATTCATTCTCTAATTCACTTTCCACAAACAGAACAGCCCAAATGTTTGCTGCCGCTGCTTTGTTAAAAATTCTGCTATTGTAAAACCACAGAAAGGGCTGGAAACTGTGGGGATTGAGAAATTTTAATTCATTTCAATTTTACAAATTTCTTCTGAGACCCTACACAGAGAGTGAAAACATGCAGTACCAGAACAGATCCATCCCAAAGAAGTTTTTGCTTTGTCCTCAGTATTGTTATTGCCTAACAATTTTTACTAATGGTTCAAGACAATGTGTAAAATTACAGGATGGTTCAAATATAAATCTGGATTTCAAGGTTCTCTAGGAAATCCAGAATACCCTGGGCATGCATTTCCAAGTGGCAAGACAAGGCTGGATGCTGCTTCCTCGTGAGATCCAACACGAACTTTTCTAAGAGTTGAACTGGCTGCTTCAACAATGAATTTTACTTGACTGGTCACTGAGGGCACACATTGTGCTACCAATGCCTGTATTCCAGGCCCAGTATTCAGAGAAGGGGCAGGAGGCAGGATCTCAGATGAGTGAAGACAATTTCCCTGGGCATGGGAAACGAGAATGTGAGCCAACTACTAAAAGTAATGTATAGAATCTGTGGCAACTGTTAGGAGAGACATAAAAACCATAATAAAGGGCATTAGTTGTACTGGCAGAGGAGTAACAGGCTGTAAGAGAGATACACAAAGAAGTGTGCAGGCCCCTTTAGCTGTTCCCTCTACGGCTCGTCCAGCATTTACCAAAATTCAATACGTCACAAAATCCTGCCGGTTTGTAATCCTTTTGAATAAATATTGTATCTGGCACCTCTCTATCCGAGAAACACAAACACAATTCAGACACTCATGACCCTTCTCCTGCTTCAGTTTACAGCAGTCGCTCACCCTTGAATTCATCCTTCAAAACAACTGTCAGGGGTCTATTGAAATTATAAGCTAGACTGCATCACTTCCCAGTTTAAAAGTTTTTATTGCTTCCCTTATAAGTTGCTAAGATTGGACTGTACTTGAGAATGAAATAAGGAGCATTTTAAAAATGACCCATGCATGGTCCTTACCTTCATGTATTTTGATTTAATTGGTCACTGTGGGGCCTAGACAGCTATATTTTATCTCCAAGTGATCCCCTAAGTAGCATCAGGATGAGAATCGCTGAACTACCAGGCAACCTTCAAGCTCCCTAGCTTTGCCTTAATGCCTTCCTGAATACTTTCTGTCTCCACCCTACCTGTTAAAATTCCCTCCAAATTCCAACAAGTTGCTACTGGCATCACTTTGTGCATATTGTCTACTACTGCACCATGCACTTGCCTGTACTGCAATTATCTCTTATTGCCTCCTCCACTATCCTGAGAGCAGTGACATAGCTCCATTTTCTTATCTCTAAGTGTCTGAGACATAGTGAGCACTAAGTAAGGGTAGCCAAAGACCTCACAAAAGATGGACCTGGAAGAGCAGGTGAAACATGGAATGGTAAAACTGTGCAGTCAGAAAGGGAGAAGGGTCAATACTAGCCAAGCTGGAAAAAGAGAAAACACCTTTGGAGCTAAACAGAATGTTGGGGAGCGTAAGTAATTTGGGAAAGCTTCTTTTTAAGCCACTAAATGGAGCCTAGTGGCCTGAGTAAATACACCAAAGGGAAGTGAGCCAATTTACTCCCTGCCCAATGGTGGTGTCAGATCCATTTGTTAAACTGCACACTCTCTAGAAAAAATGGATCCCAGAATACAAGCAATTGTTTTATCACAACTTTCATAATACCCTTCCTGTTCCCATCTCCCACTCCAAATCAGGACAATTAAAAATGCAAAAAGAATTACGCATTTTGCAATTGCTAAATGGACTTTTTATATCCCTTTGCTGATGTAGTTCTGATGGTTTCAGAAACAGTAGCTAGCTCTCCACAGTAGTTTCTGCTGCTCACTTCAAATAATTCATGCCATGGGGCTCTCATTCTTTCCCTTGCGATTTTGCTCCATAGTTGAATAGACTTAACCATTAGTCATTTTCCTTCATATTCAGCCAAAATCTTTGTTTAATCTAATTAATGTCTCCATACGACTCTAAACAACTTCCATCCTTAGAGGAATATAGTTATACCCTTCATACATTTTCAGAAACAAGAGCCTTCTACCAGCTGCCAGGACAAACTGGCGATAGTTGGTTCTTGAAATTTTCCCATGTGAGTCAGAGATTCCAGTTGCAGCCAATTGCAAACCATGCCTTTTCCATGCCCCATAAGGAGTTTCAGTTTGCTAACATCTTGGATCACCAGTGTTACTTCTTAGCACTGCGACTGGATTAACGGTGTTTTCTTGTTAGAGTCTTATTTGCGTTTTGATTTTTTGAGCACTGAGGTGCAGAGTACATGTGTCCCAGAAGCACCTGTCATGTGATCAAACTCACCATGACCCTTCTGCGTTTGCCTGACTTTATGAAACTGATATCAGCCTTTGATTTCCATGATTACAAACGTGTTTCTTTACAGACCCTTGTTGCAACATTCCCAGCAGATGTAAGACCTTTCAGGACTCTTTTCCTCTATATTTAAGATGTTCATAACTTCAAACTGTGAGGTTCACAGTGCAACAAAAACTATCCCACAGCTGATAAATTATTCATTTTTAGGAGTTTGCTATTTGAGGTGGCACTAACAGCCAGGTACCTGATGCAGCCCCAAAAGACATGAGGCACAGTAACATGCAAAGATTTTTCTGCATAAATTTTAAAGGTTAAATGCTATTAAACATCTATTTATCAAGAGAGGTGCTCCTTGAACTTATTTATTCTAATTAATCTGCTCTTAATAAACATTACTAACAAAACAAAATGTTAAAAAGAGGCTAATCAAATGCATCTCCTTCCCTTAAGTAATCTTACCAGATTAAAATAATGTCCTCTGCTAGTAAATATTCTTCACTTTGTCCTGTCTGGTGGGAACTTGTGAGTCAGGTCAGAGGCCAGGGTCATCAAGCCATGAACCTTAGACCAATCTAGTTCCCTGCATATGTTTGTAAATGAAGTTTTATTGGAACATAGTCACTCCTGTTTATTTATGTGTTATTGTCTGTGGCTGCTTTTTTGCTATAAAGGTAGGGTTGAACAGTTGTGACAAAATGTATGACCCACAAAGCTAAAGATTTTAACTACACAGTCCTTTACAAAAAGACATATGCTGACCTCTGGTCCAAAGGCAGGCAAATGTGTAGAACCGTAGCAACAGGCCGGGCTTTAAGTAATGTATATCAAAGTGTTTACTCAGAAGGCACTGCCTTTAAATGGTTGTCTAGAATCATGTGTGCTACAATTACAGAGAAAAAGTTATAATAAAGCAACTTCAGCTCCAAGGCTGCTCCTCAAGCTGGTAGGTACTTCATTTTGCTGACAATCATTACCATGTGTTTCAGTTTTCTATCGCTGTATTTCAAACGAACTCAAAACTGATTTAAAGCAAAGATTACTTTGCACAGGATTTTGCCACTCAGCTGGGTGGTTCTTCTCATCTCACCTGAAGTCACTTACATGTCTTGTAGTCATCAGATGGAGACTGGAAGCCAAGATGGCTTCACTCATACATCTGGCTCTTCAACTGGCAGGGCTCCAATATATGGGGGCTCTCTGGGTATTTTTTCTGCCATGGGGACCCTCCAGCAGGCTGGCTGGGCATCTTTCTATGATGACTGAAGGTGCCACAGAATGGAAGAGGAGGCTCCCAGACTTCTAAGCTTAGGCCCAGGGCTGGTGTAGCATCACTTTTGTGGCATTGTATTGGGCAAAGCACATCAAGGGACCAACCCTCATTCAAGGACAGGGGAACCTGACTCCACCTTGGGAGAAGCTGTAAAATGTTTCAGCCATGAATTCCTACCCACTACATCATGTACCTCGTGACAACGTGATAAAATCTGAAGGCAGATCTTACTGTTTGCAATTTAGAATCAAATGGACAGGTAAGAGCAACAAAGAAGCCTGATAGAAAATGAAAATTATTTTACAATAAAACACTGGTTGCAGAGAAAGAATGTAAAATCAAAATATTTTCAATCAATACAATATTCTTTATTTTTTGTTGAAATGGGGAAAAAGCCTTTCTAAAAGTCATTCGGTGCTTCTCTATATCTTAAACAGTACATGAACTGTGGTCGGGACACATTCTTTTCTCCACGACTCTGAATCCTCACTCTCACTCTCAGTGAGGTCACTACACGACCACAGTGCAGATGGACCCAGGACCGCCATGCACATCTGGGCTGCTGTGCACTTCTGTGCACCCTGTGCCTGCCCTTTTAATGTTCTACCTCCTCCCTGGACAGGAGTCTGAGAGCTAAGTTCTAGTTCTTTCTCCATCACCTATCACCTTTTTGTTCAAGGCAGGTCATCTGCTGTTACCCTTGGTTTCCTTTGTCTGAAAAATGGTGATAATAAAATGTATGCTCCTAGAATGTTCAAGGAGAAATTAGATTTCAGACATGAAGTGTTTAAGTAATTATACAAGGGGTAGGTGTTATCATATCATTATGATGAGATAAAATTGGCTTTTATTACTAAAATAAGATGAAGTGAAATGAAACTAATATATTAACAAATTAATATACTGTAAAATAAATAGCTGAAGTCACCATGGCTGACACTGATGCTTTACTCTGCATGGGGCACTGCCATTGGTTGATATTTAGTCTCCCCTGCGGTCCTACACCCACCACGCCGCACTCCAGACAACAGCATGAAGAAGTGAGACAATCTGTGTCTGGCTTTGCAGACATTAACCAGAGCTCTGTTTTTTCCTGCCTGATTTGCATAGCTGATTTCAACAACTTGTGAAAGGTCTGTTGTATTTCTGACAAAACTGCACCCTTCTAAGCCCCAGAGAAGTCAAAGGGTCAGTAGGGACCTCTCCTAACCTCTGCCCTAACATTCCCCTCCAGAGCTTATACACCACCTGTGGTTCTCAGCCAGAGCTTCACTAACCTAGTTCTAGCTCATCCTGTCCCATCCCTGCTTTCCTGTATCTTCTCACTGGCTTTGTTCCAGTCTCCTGGGCCTTATTTTGTCCTTGCAGCACACTAGGCTCCTTCTTACCAACAGGCTTCTGCAAAGCGCTGCTCTGTGTGCCTAGGTGCTCTGAAGTGCCCCCATGTCATGGTTGGCCCCCTTCTGTCATTCAGCGTAAATGTTCTGTCTCACTGAGCAGTAGTACCTTCCTTCATGGAAAGGAAGGAGTGCCCTGTCCCCTCCCTTTGTGCCCTCCATTACTCTCACAGCACATCACCCTGTTTTATTGTCTTCGCAGCATCTACAACTATCCCACGTCATGCTGTTCATTTACCTGTTGTCTATGACCTTGTCTTGCTGACCTCATCTGCCTCTCACCTCTACCCGCAGACCCGCTCCAACCAGAGTGCAAGCTCTGCCACTACAGGAATCAGGGTCTGGCTGCAGTGGGGCACCAAGCAGGGGTTCGCGGAATGAAACATTACTTTTAAATTCAAGATTGTGATTTAACTTTACTTTTCAAGGAAGCATATAGATAGTAAAAAGGTTTCCTGAAATCATGATAGTTTAAATACAGGGTGGGCAAAAGTAGGTTTACAGTTGTGTGTGTGAAATGCAGTTTATTCTTATGTTATTATTTATTCATTATTATATTGTTTTCCATATGAACAACTGTAAACCTACTTTTTCCCACCCCTGTGCATGAAGGACATGTTTGGTGATAAACACATAAAAGCAATTTACTGTTCTCTCACTCCTTTATAAACATCTTAAACATTTATTTAACAATAACAGCAAACAGCTAAGAAAGAAAAAAACTTTTGTGTATTTAGTTTTACAGACTGGTTACACTTTCTGCATGACTAACTCAAGAGTAATGTGTTGTGTGTTGTTTTTTTTAAACTGAAGATGTAAGTACTTAGTATATTTTAAAGTCACATTTAATAACTCATGTATAAAATTTCTGTCACAATACTGTTATATTGTAAAACCCATTACAAATCATAGAGTAAATTTAAAACATTTTTGAAATATCTTTTATAGTAAGGTGTTAGACTTCACTCATAATTTAAACTGACTCTGGATTCAATGTTTTTGTTACAGATTTTAATATGAATTTAAGTTTAAAGAAAATTACCTGAATGTGACAACCAAAAATTGGAGTGGTAAGAAGGAGCAGTGACATAATTTGGGGGGAAATAATGCCATGCTCCCCCAAAAAAGATACTTGTATGGTATTGTAGTATTGAATATGCATGAGGTGTATTATTGGCTTGGATTCATCTTTCCTTTTTTTGTGACTGTTTATTCTATTGAAGTTGTCCCAATTGTTCCTCCTTTGTCCCCCTCAACTCACATTCCAAATTATAGTAATCTCTTGGTGGCTCAGTTTTAGGAGAATGTACCTTCACAAAAGTCAACTAAGATTATTTTTCAAGTGTCAAAGCGGTCTGGTCTCCCTGCCCCCTACCACCCTGCTGCCCTGCTCCCGGGCTTCTCCATCTATCCATCTCGCCTCTTAACAGATCTCAAGGCCAATCTGACTGGCTGGGGCTCTGAAGCATTTCTCTACCATGCAGCCACGATGATGTTTTTAAAATGCAAATCTCTTTCTGTCATTCCCCTAGCTGTTCTTAGGATAAAAACCCAAGATCCCAAACCAAGAACTATGGAGCCTTGCATTAGCCTGACTCTGCCTACTTCTCTAGCCTCATTTGAATTCTCTCTCGCCCTCACTGTCCGTGACACAGTCATGCATTCTTGCAGGCCCCAGAGAACCATGGGTTCCTCCTGCCTTGGGTATATGAGCGTGCTCCTCGTGCTCTTTCTTGGACTCTAGCATCTCTTTCGGTTGCAGTCAACTTCTATTCATCTATCAGATAACTAGCTCAAAAATCATTCCCTGAGAGCTATGCATATGATTGAATTTAAGAGAACTACATACATCTTTGAAAAAATGAGCTCAGTTTATGTAAAAATTGGTCAGATCTGTAGTTGACTTCCTGATTTTGATACTGTATTGCCATTATGTAATATGCTATTATTGCAGAAGACTGGGTGAAGGGTACATGGAAATTTCTATAAAAGTTTTTACGTTCTTTTAAGTCAAAAATTATTTCAAAGTAAAAAATAATCACTCCTTCAGGAAAGATTTTTTATTACTCTTCTGAATGGATGAGGCACTTAGTTCCCCATTTTCTTCCTTTATAACACTTATCATAGTTAGGAAGTATACGATTTTGAGATTAACATTTCACATTTGCCTACTCCACTGGAGCTTGAGCCCTTTAGACACAGGTTTCAAGTCTCTCTCTCACCGATGTATCCCCAGCAGGTAACTCAATGCTGGGCACAAAACTGTGTCCAAAAAACAGTTATTAAAGGGACTATTAAATACATGAATGAACCAATCAGTCAGCGTCCTTTGGAACCACAAATGTAATAAAGATACATATGTACATTTTTTTAAATATGCTGCTCAAATTGTGAAATTCATAGAATAATAAATGTCAACAAAGATCTATACATGGATGCCTCTAATGTGGAAGTGTGCAAGCTAATGAGAAAAAAAGCATAATAGCAACTACCATTTAGTGAACATTTAATCCTGTCATTCAAAATGCTTTGCAAGCAGTTTTTTAATTTAATTTTTATAATAACCATATTAAGTGCATTTTTTTCAATTTGCATTTTACAAATGAGAGGCACATGGAGATTTTCAACTTACCCGTGTTACGAATGTATAGCAGAGGCAGGGTGTGAACACAGGTACTCCAGGTCCTCAGTCTACATTTTTTAATATTTTATTTATTTATTTTTAGAGAGAGGGGAGGGGAAGGGGAAAGAGTGGGAGAGAAACATTAATATGTGGTTGCCTCTCATGTGTCCCCTACTGGGGACCTGTCCTGACACCCAGGCATGTGCCCTGACTGGGAATCAAACGGGTGACCCTTTGCTTGACAGGCCTGTGCTCAATCTACTGAGCTACACCAGCCAGGGCATATATTTTAAGGACTACTTCCTGCCTGGAGATAAAGCCTGAAAATACTGCTCAAGAGAATTCTGAAAAGAGAACTGTGAATTCTAAAGACGGAGTAGAAGCTGATACGAAACCACACTTCTCTAAATCTTTATGTCTCCATAATTTTCCACAAAACTTTTCCTGCAAGCAAGCACACGCACACAGACTAGCTTGCTGACTGAATAAACGAAGCAAGAGCAAACCGAGGAAAAGAGGAAAGACAAAATTAGAGATAAGATAACTGGTTTCCACACAATCACTTTTCTCTTCAATTCTTCATGTCAAGATGGATGCTGTTTGAAAGTTTTCTGAGTTAACCGAAGCCAAATGTGTAGAAGAGAGGACTGGCTCCCAAACAAATGTGGGATATTTGAAATAAGTCCTGTCAAGAGTGGCTAACTGAGGAAAACAACAGACCCCGAGAATGTGAAGAAAAATTAGTGAGGAAGTCATAGAACAGAGTAGTAATGTGTTACCACCAGGCTATTCACAATCACAAGGAGTAATTTTCACAAATAGTTTAAATATTATTGCCTCCTTCAGGATTAGGGCCTCTTCACAGAAATCAGAGACAACAAATATGTTATACTTTGAATTAAAAAAAAAAAAGCAAATCCCTCTGCACTCAAAATGCTTTGACGTGTACACATTTGTTAATTTTGAGACATATTCTTAACCTTACTAGGTAGATACAGCTCTGCTGGGGGCAATTAATTCAGAATGCCTCCGAAAACTCTGGAATGGGGCTCAGGGATCAGTAAAAATAGCCAAATAGTTTCCTGGCAGTAGATAGCTGGATGCTGTTAATCTAGCTACTTTAGCTACTTTAAAGTGAGGGAAGGAGAGGAGAAAGAAGCAAGGTTTTTGTTTTTGCCACACCCCCATAAATTCAGAGAAAAGGAAAACAAGGAAGAGATTGATAAACGTGGTAAGTGAACTGGCTCTCTCCCTGGACCTCTCCATGTGCATGTCTGTTCTAACTGGCCTGAAGAAGCCAACACACCTTCCTTTAAGGGCTGCACATACCAAAGGGAACCTCACCAAAAGGCTAGGTTAAGCAGTGAGTCATCTTTCCTTTTCAAAATAGCTTTATTGAGATATAAGTCACTTATTATATAGTCTATCCAATGCAACAATATTTAGTATGTTTATATTCAAGTGGTACCATCACCCCAATCTAATTTTGGAACATCTTCATTATCCTGAGCAATTAGCTTTTTAAAAGATAATTTAATGGTTTGTGATAGAAATACATACACACATACACACATCTTCAGGCACTCATAATCTAAGACAAAAACAAAAAGACACTTTCAATGAGACATGAATGTTCTCATTAGGAAATGGCCCTGTCTGGTGAGAAGTACGTACTTTGATAACCTTAGAAAGATCTTTCCCCTTCCTAACTCCATTTCGGAAGATCTAACTATTTCACTTAAGCTATTTCTCTGAAGGTATCGTTTGTCCTACCCTTCAATCCAATCGTTTTCCTTTACCTTAAAATTTTTTTTTCACAGAATAATTTCTTACTACACTTCCCTCCATCTCCAGCTTTCTGGACCACTGGCCCACATAATACTATATTTGCATATAGTAAGTATCTATACCTCCACCCTCTGAGAAGCTCAAGCAAGTGCATTGCAGGAAGCAACAGAACAGAAAGATGAGAACGCTGTCCATTATCCATTACACCAAACCAAATTAATTTTGAAATAGTAAGTCTAAGAAAGGAGTTTTTATAAAGGTTAACTGAAGCAGACATGCTTCACAATTTCCCCTCTTAATTTTCATCTTTGTTTCTGGACCAACAGTTCATAAGCAAGCAAGCTGGGCTTTTAACATGCTGTAAAAAAAATCTGGTTTGTCAACCACTTAAATTTCAATAATATTTAAATCAAATGAAAAAAATTTAACAGTATTTAACACAAGTACTCAACAAAAATGTTAGCTTAATTTTTTGAATAATGATATAATAACAATGTTTATCAAACACCTATCATAAGACATCTGATCTATGTATTACATTGACTTACTGAATCTGCACAAAACTCAAGAGCAGTGCCTGTACTACACTGTCATCATCATCATCGCCAACATCACCATCGCCCACATTTTAAAGCTACGGAATCAGAGGCAAAGAGCATGTATTATGCTCCAGGCTACAAAATGATAGCCATAAATGACTTCAAAAGTCACTTTCTTGATCATTACCTTACGGTACACATCAGGAAATACAAAAGGGAAAAGTGGTTATCTCACAGCCCAGATATCAGTCTATTCTGTAATGACAAAGAAATACAAACTTTCTTTAAATATAGTGATATAATACCAAGGGGGGAACTAAATGCCTTCAGATGGGAGGGAAATATCGTGTGTTCCTAGGGCCCATAGGAAGAATCCCTTAACAATAAGGAAGGAAAATGAGGGTGTATTCACCATCAGAGATTTAAAAAATGGCAAAAGGGAACAGGAAGTGGATGAACAAGACCATTTGAGGAATTAAACTACCACAAGTTAGGATTCTAATAAGATCCAGTAAACACTCAGGCCCAATTACAGAGGCCAAAGTGTAAACTCAGGTCTAGAATATAACGTTAACCAGTGATTTCATTAAATTGGAACCAGTTTGATGAAAATAGGGGCTAACAGGAGCTTGTTGGCTTACATCTAGTTAAAAAGTAATGATTGGTTAAAAAAACCAAAAACCTAAAGCTTAATGTGAAATAAAACTAACAGAAATCAGTATGAACACTCAGCCAAAAGGAAAATATTCACCCCAGGACTACACTAATATTACAGAATCTAAATTCCTCATCAGTTTGCATGCATCAGACTGCCACCTAAACTAGATAATGGTTGGTCCGAAATGAGGAAGAGCTACTCCTAGTGCTCAAAGAGGAGTCACACTTAATCTTTCCTGAGACCAGAGCTCTACCATGGGTACATGCTTTCAAGAAATAAGCAATCGTTTCGAGCATTTAAGACATAGGAATGCAAAGAAAGAAGACCATGCGCACATCTAGGCTTGATAGTGGGGACCTGTGAGGCATTTTAAATTGGCAGTGGTAGAGACTATAATTTTCTGCTCAAGAAGTATTATCACAATTTTTCAACTTGGATCTGAACCAAGGCTCCTGACTGCTTTCCTACTTAATGCAACAGCACACCTAACACTTTTCTAGGGCATTCCATGGGGCGGGGTGGATTATAATCCTAACTCTGTGTGTGATTCTCTAGAATTCAGCATTTCAAAAGGCAATGAGTGGAACACATTAAATTAACATTGTAAACTAGGGTGCCTTCTTTCCACTCCCTAACCCTTTGTAGTCTGGTTCTTCAAAAGAGAAAAAATTAATTATTCCATAGTTGCCAAACTGCTCTGAGAGCTACTATTAAATTTTGAAACATATCTCCTGATCACTTGTGAAAATACTAAACACCTCTCATTGAAAGGAAAAACAAATATTGCTAAATGTGCTAATGAACATAGAGAACTACACCAGTGACACAGGTAATAGTAGCCTGAGCAATATTATCTTTACATGATAGTGAAGAAAAAAAACTTTCTTCAGGGCCACTGACATCTTGATTTTTACCATGTTTTAAGAGAAGGTGATGGTAATTTAATGGGTTACAGTCCACACCCAACATATTTTAAACATTCTTAGTGACTAAAATGATGTCCAATTCTACCATATGCCTTCACAGACCATGAATATCCTCTGGTAGATTATTAGAGGTTGTTCTTTCTTCTTTTAAAATATACCAGAAAAAATGGCTCACTTTTCTCTTTCACTAGGAATGCTTAGGTTAATTTAAACATGCTATTCAACAATGCCAAATGAATCTGTTAAAGTAAAAATATACTAAATCAAGGCTGAGCGAACAAGAGAAAACCAAACAAAATTGGTTTGCAAAGAGTAAGCCTGTCCCCACACTTGAATTTCAACAGGAAGAGTGAGAGACAATGGATTTTTTTCAGGTTACATCTTGAGGTTGAAAGCTGATATCACATGAATATATACCATAACAAATATCCTAATTTAACTAAAAATTGCTAGCCACGCCTTCGTCATTTCTTTTGTGAGACTCTATGGTGTAGGCAGTGTGATGAGAGAGGAGAGGGAGAAGGGAGGAGCGGGAGGAAATGGAGCGGTGATGATAACTTGTAATATATTTTTAAAAACATCATTTTAAAAGTATTTATTCCTAAATGCTTGACATATGTCTGCCACTTTCCACCAAAGACTTAAACAAAAAGAATAGGTACTCGGCAAAAGAACATTTTTACTTATCTGGAAGGAAAACTTCATGGATAAATAATTATATATAATAACTAGAAAAATCTCTAAGTGCAATTTGATATTAAAGTGGGTTCCCAGGGTCTTCATATGCTTTTGCCAAAAATTAACAATTGTAAAACAACTTACTTTTTCACTCTAGCTGAAACAGAAAAATAAAGCCATATGCCTGATTTCTTTAAAGTAAATTTAGATTTCAACTTTAAAATAGATTTTGACATAGAGGGCTTTAAAATAACAAGAGCATCTTTCATTTGGGCCCTTTCCCAGTTAATTATTTGCTGGCATTGTATGAAAAATTCTTTGGCTTTACTCAAAACCAACACTCCCAAGTGCTAATTGGGAAACTATATACATTATTAACCAGAGAATGTTGTGTTTAAAACATGCGTGTTCCATATGTATCCTATTATTAACATTACTCTTTTCACTCCTGGAAAGTTCTCTTCAGGAAAAAACCAACATTCTATTTAAACCAAGAAATTGGCTGCTATTGAGGAAATTCTTGTCAAAATGCAATTAATAGGTAGGGGCCAATGCAACATAGAATCCTTATCTTTAAAACATCCTTAACATGAATCAAATTTAATCTCACTGAAATAGTGAGTGGAGGTAAAAGTTAATGACTGCAGATGTTATACATTTTAATAGTACCAGGGGACTCCCCATGAGAATGGCCAACCCTTATACGAGTCAAACCAGTACCGAGGAACCAGACATGCTGTGAGTACAAACCACAGACATGCTTTTTCCAGGACTATCACTTCCAAAAGGCCACAAGACAAATGAGAAAAGAAACATATGCAAACAAGGTAGACCTACTGATTCCCTAATTATGAAGGAGATGGGATCTTCTCCTTAATTGGCAAGCCAATTGACCACGATCTCTGTTTAATAAATTGAGCCCAATAATGCAAACTTTGGCGTCTCTATTCAGCCAACTTCTCACACTTCCACACCCTTCATCCAGCCACAGGTTTGTCAGTTCTGCTTGATTTGTTTGAATACTGCACTCGACGACAGCTGTCGGAAACAGTACACAGGAACAGCTGCTATGACAGCTACAAGGGGCTTGGAAGTTTAATTGGGCTCAATGTGACATTGTGCATTTTTCTAAACATAAAAATATCCACAAAACTAAAGAAATTTCTAATGGATCTGAACAATATTTACTCATTGCCAACACCAACTGGTTAACCCCAGTTTGAGTTATGTCATGGGTCTCAAAATATCTTTGCCACCCAATGGGTAAGATTTTAAAAAGAAAAAGGGACAAAACAGAAGGAGCAGTTAGAGACACCAGAAAGGAAGGGGGCATTAAAAGAGAGAGAAAATGGTAAGGAAGTCACATCAATAACCTCTCTCAAAGGCTGGCTGGTGGCCCAGGAGGACCCCACAGTGTCTCAGGGTTTACTTCCAAAGGAAACGTATTCAGAGGCCCTGAGCCTGGTGCCAACTGCAAACAAAACCTCTCATGACGGTCACAGCCCCCCAGAGCAGGGGAGAATGGCTTACTCTGAGCGTCTGCGAGCAGGAAGAAAGCGAGGAGCAGCAGCAGAGGCCTGGCGACCCGCACCATCCTGAGCCCGGCGGCAGCACACGCTGGCAGCTGGGAATCACTGCCTTTGACACCGCAGCGAGCGTGTCCGATCTGAAGTTTCAGCTGGAACACTTTCAGAGCCTGGAAGGGGAGACACAGAGAAAAGAGAGGGTAGAAAACACAAAGGCAGCTCAGATTCCTCCCTCTCTTCCCCTTGTTCCATCACAACCACCATTGAGAGACACAATCCATTATAAATACACAATAAATTGTAACCATGATGCCTTTGTATTAGGAAGCAAATAACTGGGTTTGTACAATGGAGCAGCCTTAGCCTCTCTTGTTCCCATTTGCAGGCCATCCTAAAGCCAACCACCTTGAATTTCACCCTCTGCTTCTGCTACCTTTTGGGCAACACTCCTTGAGAAGAAACTGTCACTTCTGATGAAACATTAGGTGCGTACATCAGTGGAAGAAAGCACACCAATGCTGCAAGAAAAATTTAGGAGAGTCTCCGCTGTGCAGGATAAAAGTCTATCGCTGAGAGAATAATGGAAGCTGCTTTCTTGGCACCGGGTGAAATGACAGGGCTAATTCAACTTCTTCAGTTAAGCAATAGAGGTTAGAATTTCTTACACTAGCACATTTGGCTTCTTCCCTGAAGACACATCAACATTCAAGTCTAGTTTGGCTTCAATAAGTCAAAACAATAGTTAGCATGAGCCACTTTGATTTAACAGGATTTTTATATGCCTCCTGGGCAATCTTCTATGTAAAATCAATAAGCCACAACTATTTTTAGAGAACCTACTGCATGCAAGGCATCAGAGATGCCACACAGCACAGCATTGGGGGGTACAAATGAGTCAAATTCTGTCTTCTGTGACTTTTCACCTGAGCAGGGAAAATCAGAAAGACACACCAGATGACTAGTACAAGTTACTAAGTCATTCAGTACCAGGAAGGAAAACCAAATAATGCCATCAAAGGTAGGATCAAGAATGGCATCCCAGAAAAAGCAGTGTCTCACACTGGGTGTTGGCATATAGGCAGGATTTTACCAAAAAGAGAAAGGCACTTCAGGAATTCTATGCAAAGGTAGGGCAACGGGAGGGAAACTCTGGGGAAAAGGTGAGCTGCCTGGTGAGCTGAGCTTCCTCCAAAGTCTGTGTGCATCAGAACACTTGGAAGGTTTGCTGAAACAGATAGCTGGGCACTACCCCCAGAGCTTGTGATTCAGTAGGTCTGAGGTCAGGTCCAAGAATCTGCATTTCTAACAAGTTTCTGGATGATGCTGATGTAGCTGGTCCAGAGACCACACTGAGAAACTGGGTCGGCATGATGGATCCCTTAGGAAACCAAATGAGGAGATGGCAATAGAGAATGGTTCTTAAAAAAATTTTGAGTCACAGAAAGCCTGGGATACCAATCCAAGTCAACCAGCCTTTATTCAGCAAACCACAAAGAAAGCTATTTAATGTTTCAGAGCGGAGCAACAACATGCAACTAGGCTAAGATTAACTGACAGCTGAACGTGGGATGATTTAGAGAATGCTATTAGGCCATAGCAGGAGTCCCAGGTGAGAAGCAATACAGACCAAGAGACTGATGGTGGTCCTGATGGGAATGGAAATAAAAGGGAAGCTATAACTGGCTTCAAGCAATAATTTGAAGTTTGACTCTTTAGGTGATAAGTAATTGTTCCTATAGAACTTTGAATAAATCCTGCAGAGCATCTTATAAAGTAGGCTCATACGCGAGAGAGAGAGAATATTAAATGCTACAGCTTCCTCTGTCATTGTGAGAACATGAGAATGACAATCAGAATCTGTTTCCAAAATAAAGCAGTGTATCTTTAAGTTTTCCACATTGAAATATTTGCAACACGTACAAAATTTGTGACAGGAAATACTAGAGCTATCTAGAAATAACCTAATCCACTAAAAGAACCTTTTAAAAAAGTATTGTAACACAGATCTTATACAGTCTTTTCTGAAACTGAGCTAGAGTGTGAGAATAAAAATTTTTTGAGATAATTATCTTTTTTATTACTCTGCATGAGTGGTTTGAATGCAGGGAAGATAAAACTAAAAGGAAGGGGGGATCCTTCTAATTACCGTTCCACTAAATAGACTTTTTTCCCTTTGGTGTCAATTTGTGGGTGGCATGTAGAGCGTACTGTACACTGAAACACACCTACCTGAAACCCAAAGCCAGCCAGCTGCTCTACATCAGCTATTGTTATTAATCTTATCTGGAAAACAACTTATCGAACGGTTCACAGCTATCAAATGTTAAACTCTCCCAACATCACGGAAGTGCCGAAGGAATCAGCTTCGCAGCCCACCCCCCTTCGCCACTCCCAGCCTCGTGCCAGCATTTCTAATGACAGCCACGTCCAGGCGACATCAGTCCTGTCGGACTCAATTTGTGTCTGTGCAAGCGTATCAGAGCCAACTGCTCCATAATGACTCGGTGCGATCACAGAGATGGAGATGGATGAAATGCTCTTTCAGGAAAGAGGCGATTTGGCTTTTCCCTCTACTCCACTGAAGTGGCGCACGAAGACCGAATTCTTCCAAATGAACCTGCGAATGTTACCTCGATTTTGGAACCGTGACAGGATCTAAGAAATAACACACACACACACACACACACATTTATATACAAATGGGCTATCCCAGGCAAAACTCAAGACAAAAGGGAATCAGAGGTGTGAAGATAAAAACCTATGCCGCAGTTCAATCCAGCCAAACTCCACTTTGCATCTCGTTTATTGCATAGACACATTGCCAAAAGGGAAACGCTGGTGTGCCTATCAGTAAGATGTTTAAATTTTAGAGCAAAAATGGGAAGTATGTTTTAAGGAAACAATGATAATAAAAACAATGAGGATAATGAATATTACAAATAGTTTCATGAACCTAGAGAAAAGACTGCCAGGCCCTCTCCATGAAAAGAGCAAGAAAAGGGGTTTGCAGATATTAAAGGTACCCTCGTTTAACTTACATTGCAGGTGACTTTGCTTCTGTCCCACCACCCTCAGCAGAAGCCCACTCTGATTTGCACATGCCTGGCCCTCTGTGCCCCTCATTAACTGGAGCATGCACAAAAAAGTGAACCCTCTAGATGAGCTTAAAATAAATTTAAAGATATTTGAAACTCTCTGGTTTCTCACTGCTCACAGTACAAAGATCTTAGGAAATGATAATCTTGCTGATCTCTAATGAGCTGAATATCTACTTTTGTATCTATGTACAGGTGTGGTTAGAGAAGCTGACACTTCAGACGGCAGTGTATGCAATGAAACATGCCATGGGACAACAGCACTACATGTGCCTAGAAGCCTGAACCCATCACTGCTCCAAGGGGTCACTAAGCTGACACCTCCCCAACTCTATTTCACTATTCCTCTTCAGTTGAACAGTGAAACCTTTTCCTGTAATAAGTATGTCCATATTCAAACTGATACATATGTTGCAGGATTTTTTCAGCTTTCTCTTTTGTTGACATGTGTTTCTGTATATTCTGTTAAAAGTAGGAGAAAGAAGGCGAAATAGAGCTTTTCTTCTTTTAAAAATATTCTAAGAGTCCCATAGAAAAGTCAGTGATTATGGGTGTCATGCAGGAAATAAAAAACAAGTGTGGAGCATCTTATTGTACCAAGAAGCAAGAAAGCTCTCAGGTTCTGCTGGGTTACACTGAAAAGGGAGCAGAGGTGATGAGCCTCCCATCAAATGTAGAAAAATATAAGTGGCAAAAAGGATAGTAACCCCAATAAACTGAAACACAGCCTACTGAGCCCATGAGATCCTATTTTTCAAAATAACTTTAAACAACTGTATTGGTCACTCTAGGAGGAAGAATCAAACCATTATTTTGAAAAAAAGGGCAAGGGAAAGTGTTGTGGACTGCTGTGCCTGGTTTCAGGAATTGTAACTCTACCCCCTGTGGCTAAGGAGGAGTCAGTGACCTCTGGAATGTGAACCACAGGAGATGAAGCCTGTCTCTGGTAGCAAAGGCTGCCTCAGTTTCCTCTCCCTGCCCTCCAGGCTTGGTCGAAAGTCAATGATGGGTAAGACCCCTCACAGTGGGAGGCAACCTAAGCCAGACTCGATCACTTGGGAGGCCTTCATGGAAGGACTCGGGGGGCTGAGACAAAGAGGGAGCAATAGATTCACACCCCCCAGTTTTGACAAAGCCCGAGTCCACATGTACTTTGGGAGAAGCACTTCCTGGCTCTGATCCCCTTAAACCTGAATACCTGATGGGGAGGGGTGCAGCTCCTTGCTTTGCTAGAGCCGTGTCCTGGAGAACAATCTGGCATCACAAAGATTTTCTGATAAACCAGTGATATCTGCTCTGCTAAGAGTGCTTTCATTCATATGTTAAGGGTTTGAGCAGGAAACTCTAAAACTCTGTTGCTGACAGACTCTGACTCAGACTAAGCCCTCAGATTTCTTTGAAATGTTACCTGCTGTTTGATCCTTGCTGCCCTGTGTTCCTGTGTATTACAACCCAATAAAAGGCCCTGGAGGAAGGGGCTCAATGCCTTTTTCCCCTGAGAAACTGGCCACCTCTCCTCCCCAAGCAGATCACTCATGTCTCAGTCATGTTTACTCTCATCCGCGGCACATGGGGGGACTTGTGAGGAAAGTTGCCCCCACAGGAAAGCATTAAATTTAAAAAAATCTCCATAAGAATATACAAAAAGAAGAAAATGACCACTGTCACTAGAAAATTAGTTATCATTGTTTTTCTTTAAACATTGTCTTTCTGCCAGAACAACTCCACACTCTGTATTCTGGCCATAGCAGAAGCAATGACATCATAACGACGTTTAACCTAAGCACCTATGTGTTAAACTGGGGAGGATGGTGAAGTAAAGGAGGAGGGGCCAAAATGCTGTGCCTTCCGTTCATCATCCTCCCAAATCAGTTAGGCCTCTATAAATCAACAGGAACGGATTTCCAATCATTGGAGAGAAACAACCATTTGTACACAAAATGTACTAGCAGGGCTGCCGAGGCTGCAGCTACAAGGGCGGACAGGCCTGGAGTCTGTAGCTGGCCTGGTAGAGGCTTCGGATGGGCCTGTGAATTCTCTGGGCTCCTCGGTGCACAGCTACAGCTAGAGGGCACACACAAAAATGAGGGAACAAAGTCACCTTTCCGCATTTCACTTATTCGTGAGGATTTCCTGAAAGGAGATTGTTTCTCAATACTTTCATCCTGGCCTAGGACAAGAATCCTCTGCACTGTCCGCTATAACTTCCTGCAGGACACAAATGTTCTTTATCAGCACTGACTAGTACATTGACCGTGTTAAGCACAGTGTGTGCAAATGGGGAAGTAAATATTTCCTTGTGCTTAAATTTAAGTTGAAATAGTCACATGTGGCTAGCAGCTGCCCTCCTGGGTAATGCCAACTATTGCTACGTGTTCCAAGAGCCCTGAATAGCACATCTCAAAAAAAAGTCTAGGTTGCTGGGTGGATGTGGGTGAAGGGGAATGGGGCGGGGCAATGCAGACATCTGTAATCGTCAACAATAAAGATAAAGTTTTTTAAAATGTCTAGGTTTTCTGGCCTGGGCACTAAAACAATGAGGTAGAATTCCTGAGTCCTTGTGGTCCTCGGCTTCCTAACACTCAGACTCGGAAGATTCGCTGTGTTGTGTGAGGAGACTCCCTGCACATTTGGGTCACTCACTGCCCCATCCCTGTCCCCTACCCATCCGAAAAATCACCATTCCATTTTTAAATCCTATTTCATAGAATGCAAAGGAAAATCAATAACTGGCAAGTATACAACTGGAAAACAGCCAAATAGAAATACAGTAATTAAAAGAAAAAAAGTGGTGTTTCACACCATAGCAAGAAGAGTTCTATTTCTCACTACCGAAAAAGTCTCTGTGTGGGATGCAATGAAAATGGGAACTCTTGACATCAGAGGCGCGCCGCCTTCCATAGATGAGAAAGACAAGCACACTTCAACACACCCATGTGAAATAATTTGTATGATGTTTATGAAATGGCCACATTCGATTAATATCTGGGAGGATTATGAAAAACACAGTTTAAATACACGCAGCACCAAAAGCTTCAGTTCAGTTATGGTAACACTGTTGAGACAAAGAAGGGCAATAGAGGAAGGTTATAAAATTAAATAAAATGCCCCAAAAAATAACTGCACATCCAATATACCTCTAGATAAAATACTCAAAACTAAAGTATATAAAAAGTTATTTTCATATAAGAAATTCAAAACATCTCAAATTTTCATGCACTTTCACATAATAGCACATCATATCAGAAACTTTACATTTTCTTTATTTTGCCTAAATACTGTTTCATCACAAGAAATTCGAGGGTGGGGGAGCCAACAGGGAGTTTATGAGATATTATATATAAATACAAAGTAATAACTCAATCATCTCATTTTTGGCTTCAGCTATACAGCTTAATATAAAAATAGCAAGTGACTATAAGTAAATACACATAATTCTTTAGAGATATCAACTGAATTATAAGAATAACTGAAGAGAAAAACAATATCTATCAATGTGGATACCATAAAAGGCTCTTTATATGTTTCGTTTTAATATATGCAGAGAAAAAGCCAATAAATAGTCTGTTTTTTTATAACAAGATTCACTTTCCAAGTTACTACCAACGGCATCTCTATAAAATTTCAAATAACTTTACATTTGAGGTATACACAAATATTAGTCACTTTCAGAAATGGCAAAATGACATTATTAAGTTTGATTGTTTCTTTCTCCTTCGGGAGGTAAAAATGAGGTATGCCATGAGAAATGAACAGATACAAAGGAAAAAAAACCTCATCTCCCTGCCTACCTATTTTTACCCCTAAAAACAAAACTATAATTCTGATTTGAAAAGCAGGATAGCTTTAGAAAAAGCACCTAATTTCTTTAAACGATTATTGCATATGATCACTTCAATCCAGTTTTATGTGACATTAGTGGAAACTCGCAGTAGAAAAGTTAGAATGCAGGTCTACTCAGTATGCTATTGGGACTCTGCTATTTGTTCCATTTTTCCAAAAAAACATTTTAAAAGTGAGGAACTGATCCATCTTATCAAGTAAAGACAAGTATGCAACCCAGTCGCTTCCTATCAAAACAACAGAACACAATTATATTATTTTAATCTTTGGGTGTTTGTAAATGGATACTGAAAGCATCATTCCGAACTCATTATACCAGATTTTCTTTTTCCTTATTTTAAAAATCAAAAGGATGTCTCTTTTTAATGTATGCAAAATTTTTTATTGTTTAAAATCCATTTAGCTTTTAAAGTATATTATGGGTAATATGGTTTCACTTAGTATTATTTACATTTTCTTTCCTCCATTTACATCAATATGTAGTAGAAATCTAGCAATACGAGATGTTTTACTTACCATGAAAAGTAAATTTTAAAAATCATTTTGTGGAGAATTTACCACTCCCTTCATCAATGATTATTTTCTTCCTTAAGATTATTTTTAAAACAAAATGAGGAGCCTTTAATCATTTTAAATACTTCATTACTGCAGCTCTTACAGAAATGGGCTTTGCCTCCTCACAGGCAGTTCACCTACAAGTCCCTCCCCAGAGTCATCAAAGCTCTGGACCTGTGGCTGGCTCTCCCATCCCCCTGATGACATCTGGCAATGTCTGGAGACACTTTTTGTTGTCATAACATAAAAGTCTAACGGCAACTTAAAGGCAAAGGCCAGCAATACTGTCCAATATGCTACTGTGCAGAGAATAGCTCTCACAACAAAGACTTACAGGACTGAAATGGCAATAGTGTTGAGGCTGGGAACCATTGTCCTAGAACAGTTCATTAATGTCAAGAAAAAAATTCAAAATATAAAAAGAGAATTTTCAAGGCCAGTTTTAGCTCATTGTTTTCTGAACCCATTGATCTTAGGTATTTCTAGTGTACTTTTAGTACATGATCTTGAAACAATTCAATTTCTGGGCAGTCAAAGCAGTGTGGATGACACCCCAGTTTTTCTTTCTGTCCTAAGCGAGAACTGCAGTTGGCATGCCTGAAGGGACATGTAGTTCACAGGGTACGTGACAAAAAGTAAATACTGTCACCAATTTAAAAAAATCTGTTAAATGGGTCAGACGCTGCACTGACATTTGTCAGTGAGTATATGAGTACATGAAGAGATGAGGTTCCCATCTCTCATCACGACAGCTTAGCTCTTCTCTGAGCCCAGGAGAGAAATAATCAGGCCCCAGGAATGTTCTTTCAAGTCACTGCCAGCAACAGAGATAGGAAGCGGACTGCTGAGAAGCCATCATGAGTGGCTGGGAAATATGGAATGAAAGAATATTCTCTTCATTTTCCCAGTTTTGAGCTCATGACTAATCCCATTTTTCTCTGAATATCTATGAACAACTTTCAGAGTAGAAAAATTACAAAAACCAAATGAACGATTATTAAACCAAATAGAAACATGATCTAAAGAAAGGCTAGAGACAACAAATGTGATTACCGATAATATACACTTCTCCTCTCTCTCAACCCGTACATTCACTTTATTCAGTTATATTGCACTCTGCTTTATTGTTAGGACCTTCTTCACATTTACCCACAGATTGATAAGAATCAGAAAAAAATTGGATCATCTTGGGCAGCCCCCTTATTTAGCAGACAATGAATGAAGAAAAAGGACATAATGCAATGAATGAATAACCTCAGGATACACATCTGGTTAGTTTCAGGAGAGGGTTTAGAACACTGGTCAGTTTTCTTTATTACTAGCATTCTGCTTCTAACATCTCTGTATAGTAGAGAATAGCTAGCTTTGGTGAAGTAGAAAAGAAAAAGGAATAAAGTTTTCTCCTTTAACTGGCATAGAAACAATATAAGAACTGGCCCAAATGAAGGAGGGAAATATCTTAAAATCTGAGTGTAGAAGGGAAGGATAAGAGGATCTCAGAAGAAAAAATATTTGACAGTCATTGTCCTAAAATGGATAAATAATGCACAAATGAAAATTGACCTAATGAGTCAAAAATTCTCCACAGGGTCAATCTTTAACTCAGTAACCATTATTATGTACTTTAAGTATTTTAAGTCAAGAGATTATAGCTGTGCTTGAAAGTAGAAATGATTAACCAGGAATAGATTTTTTAAATTCTCATGGTAGTAATTGAATTAGTAAATGCAAACATGTTTATATAACCTTAAGGCACATTTATTTTGTTTATTACTTTGTAAGTTTAAAAACTTACAAAGTTTTTTTTCTCTTTTATTTAAATTTTGGCAAGGGTACAAGTTAACTCATTATGAGTAGGTAGGGCTGTGTTAGATGGCGAATTCACAGATATACAGGACAGTTACCCAGGGGGAAAGATACCAGCCCGAGTGCACTTTATTATAAAATTGCTAAGGGCAACAAGCCATATTGAAAGAAGAAATGAAGACACGCCATATTTTTCAAAAGCAGGTGGCATTATAAAGTGATCTGATAATAAAGTACAAAAATTTCCTGCAGCAATAAAAGCACTATGCATTTCCCATACCAAAATGTAGCAGTCTAGCAAGGAAAAAATATTTTCCCAGTCACTCTTTCAGAAAAATATATTCGAGAGCTCAGGAAAAAAACTTTGTAAAATACCATCATTTTTATTATAATACTCAAACAAAATACCCAGTACAGATATCAAAAAAAATTTAAAGTTTTTAAAACCTACTTGTAAATTAGATGTATCAATAGTAATCTTCTCAAAACAAATTTTCTAGAGATGGATTGTAATATTAAATGAATGGCCTACATAACTAAAAGAAAAATAAATGATGAATAATAACATCAACCAAACTCCTCTGCTGGATTCCAGCATAATCACAGAGGCGTTTTGAAACACAGATTTTTATGTTCCAAGGCAGGGGGGTAGCCAGGTAAGAGACGTTATTGTCCCACCTGGGAAGTTAAGAGGAAGTGGGGTTGGCAGGCAGAAAGGACAGTGCCTGCTGGGAAGGGCCAGAGCAGAGAGATTCCTAACTATTACTTTGTGGGGGATCAAATCCCAAATTAATATGCCATCTATTTAGGAATCTCTGCATTTTTTGGCATGCCCAGTGATGTTCGCATTGCAAACTGAATATATTAAGCCTTTCTTTTATTAGGTTCCCTTAATATTTTTATTCATAGATTTATGTGTTATCATATTACCTTGTGAAACATTCTTCAAAAGCGATACTTAAAATATGCTAACATCCTCCCACAGAAATTGTCACTAGAGTCAAAACTACTCATAGGGTAAATCTTCATCATTTCCGAACTTCACATTGGTGGATCCATCCCATACATGAATATGGTGCACACAGGTCATACAGAAACATGGCATATGCTTTAAAATACATGTGAAAATATGTATTTATATATACATATAAGTACATATATTTATATGTATTTATATATTTTACATATATATCTACTATGCAATTAATGAACTAAATATATTACAAAAAACAAACAGAAATTTAAAAAAATGAGATGAAAATAAATAGCAATAGATGTTCCATAAATTTTTCCTAGGCCACACAGATCACTGGACGTCCCCTGCCCCCAGTTCTTCTGCAATTTGGATTTTTTCACCTCTATTCCAGGTGACAATAGATAAAAAGAGAGCATTCCCCACCAACCCCCTTCTGGAGTTAAACACGTGGTATAATCACCAAATGGTAAAGGCTCTATGTGACAGCCAATGTCAGCGTGATGTAACACCCGAGGAGAAAAGACTTTGCTGTGTTTTCTTTTGAGATTTGCATACAATGCCCTCATTTTATAATTGCAAACAATGTACACTAAGATAGAATAACTTTACACATCAACTGTGGTTTTGTTTTAAAAATGAATTCTTTCATTGTTTTGCTCCATGAATATTTTTTTTATCCTCACTCAGGACATTTTTTCATTGCTTTTTAGAGAGGGAGGAAAGGAGAGAGAGAAACATTGATATTAGAGAGAAATATCAATTGGCCGCCTCTCATATGCATCCAGACCAGAGATTATACGGGCCTGTGTGACCCGGGATCAAACCCACAGGCTTTCAGCTATAGGATGACACTCCAACCAACTGAACCACACTGCCCAGGGCTCGGTGAATATTCTTGAATAGCAGGCACAGCGAAAGGTACAGGAGACCTAGCAATGTACAAAACAACAAGGTCCCTGATACATTCTAGTGTGAGGAGACAGAAAAATGCAAGTTATTTACAAAACAAAAATTAACTAGTAGTGCTATAAAGGAAATAAGGTACTGAGTAAAAAATACTTGGTCTGTTGGAGGCTTTGGATGGATTGACAGGGAAAAGCCCTGAAGAATGAAGTGGGACCCGCACCTGAGAAACTAGACGATCCACAGAAGAGCTTTCCAGGCTAAGGGACAGACTGCCCAGGGCAGAAACAAAGAGGCAGGAGGGAGCCAGGTGTGTCTGGAACCCAGTGAGCCAGGCAGAGAGCACCATGTGGTAGGCTAGGAGAACAGGATGGACCCAGGTTGCACAAGGCCTGTGCGACCCATTGGCAAGACTGGATTTCATTTGAAATGCAACAGGAAGACACTGGCGGGCTTTATGCTAAGGGATGACAGTGTCTGATTTACACTTAGATTACTTTTCCAGAGGCTGTGAGCCAACGGTTTTAAACATGCAATTCTCCTTCCATCACCCACCCCACTCCAAGTCTCTGTTGAGACTTTCAATCCATTTATTTGGACATGACCATTGTTCTCCATTGTCAAGTCTTCAACCCTTTATGAAAGTCTCTCAGTTTCATTTTCAAGAATCCTATGGTCATCTCTCCTTCTCAAATTTGTTTAAATCAATCAGAAATACTGAGTTGCTTTTTAATGTTTTAAACTGCCTTTCTCTGTTCCTATACAACAAGAGGCCCTAGAACACAGAAAGGATTTTCCTTTTTGTACCCCAGGGCTCTCCCACAGAGAAGTTTAATACACTTTAGAATTTGCACTTGAAAAGTAAGTACCCAATGTTAGTTCTCATTTGCGTTCCTGAAAACTAAGAGGGGAAAAGAGTCTGCTTTCATGTACAAAGAAACGTTGGGAATACCAGTTCTCTGTGGTCATACTTTTAAATCTGTGATCCTGGACAGGCTTTCCACACACACGTTTAAAAAAAAAGGTTTCAGTTTGGGACATCAAAGTCTCATTTTGACCCTTTTAAACCTTGTAATGTTAGCAGTGATACTAATACCCAATAGAACACTGGCATTCAGGCTATTAGGAAAAAATGGCCTTGCCAATAACTCAAAAATCCTTTCTTTCAGGATTTAGCAGCCCGGTCCTGCTGTGAGTCAATTGCTGGCCAGCTTCCAAAATTAGCGTTTCAGTCTTAGTTATCTTTCATGTTTCATCCCTTTGTCTGCACTCCAGGACTTCCTCCATTATTAAAGCAGGGCTTTTAACTGCCCAACAGGAAGTCATTTAATTCCTGACTTTTTCTTATTAGTTTGCTAAATAGACTTAAAATACCAGTACTTAACCTCCATCTTAAAAGAACATGATAAGCACTGAAGAAAGAAATCAGGGAAGACACAAACAAATGGAAACATATACCTTGTTCATGGATTGGAAGAATTAACATCATCAAAATGTCCATACTATCCAAGGCAATTTACAGATTCAATGCAATGCCTATTAAAGGACCAATGGCATATTTCACAGACATAGAACAGACACTTCAAAAATTTATATGGAACCATAAATGACCCCCAAAAACTGCTGCAATTTTGAGAAAGAAGAGCGAAGTAGGAGGGATCACAATACCTGATACCAAACTGTACTACAAGGCCACTATAATCAAAATAGCCTGGTATTTGCATAAAAACAGGCACATAGACCAATGGAACAGAACAGTGAGCCCAGAAATCAACCCAACTCTCTACAGTCAATTAATATTCGACAAAGGGGGCAGTAACATAAACTGGAGTAAAGACAGACTCTTCAACAAATGGTGTTGGGAGAACTGGACAGCTATGTGCAAAAAAAAGAAACTTGAGCACAGACTTACACCATACACCAAAATAAATTCAAGGTGGATAAAAGACTTAAATATAAGCCGTGACACCATTAAAGTCCTAGAGGAGAACATCAGCAAGAAAATCTCAGATATTTCACGCAGCAACATTTTTATCGATATGTCCCCTAGAGCAAGGAATATAAAGAAAAGAATAAACAAATGGGATCTCATCAAAATAAAAAGCTTCTGTGTGGCTAAAGAAAACAGTATTAAATTAGCAAGACAACCAGCTGTATGGGAAAACATATTTGCCAATGATATCTCAAAGGTTTAATCTCCAAAATATACAAAGAACTTACACGACTCCACTCTAAGAAGACAACCAACCCAATTAAAAAATGGGAAAAGGACTTGAACAGACACTTCTCCAAGGAAGACATACAGAACATCCAGAGACACATGAAGAGATGCTCAGTATCGCTAAGCTATCAGAGAGATGCAAATTAAAACCACAATGAGATACCACTTTACACCAGTCAGGATGGCTATCATAAACAAAGCAACAAACAACAAATGTTGGAGAGGTTGTGGGGAAAAGGGGTCCTTAGTTCACTGTTGGTGGGATTGCAGACTGGTACAACCACTGTGGAAAACAGTATGCAGTTTCCTCACAAAACTAAAATGGATCTGCCTTTTGACCCAGCAATTCCACTGCTAGGATTATATACTAAGAATCCTAAAACATCAATTTCAAAGAACCTATGCACCGCAATATTCATAGCAGCACTATTTACAATAGCCAAGAGCTGGAAGCAACCTAGGTGCCCATCAGTAAATGAATGGATCAAAAAATTGTTGTACATATACACAATGGAATTCTATGCAGCAGAGAGAAAGAAGGAGCTACTACCCTTTGCAACAACATGGATGGAACTGGAAAGCATTATGCTGAGTGAAATAGGCCAGGCATTGAAGGACAAATACCATATGATCTCACCTTTAACAGGAAGCTAAACAACAAAACAAACAAGCAAGCAGAATAAAAATAAAGACACTGAAATAGAGAACAAGGGGATAGTGACCAGAGGGGAGAGGGAAAGGGAATTTAAGGGGGAAAAGGGGAGGGATTTGGAGGAACAAGTATGAAGGACACAGGGACGAGGACTGGGGGGGAGGAAATGGGAGGGAGGTGAGGGGCATGGGGCGGAGGGGCTGGGATGGGAGAAACAGACAAAAAACTGTACTTGAAAAATAACTAAATAAAAATTTTAAAAAAGAACATGATAAAGCACAAGAGTGTTGTATGGGGGGAAGGGCTTAGAAGGTGATCTACGTCACCTTACTGTGTCACCTCCCAATACAATGTCACCTTACTCTGCACCTCCAAAAAGAAGTCTATTGCCCCCTCTGATTGGGCTTCCACTTGCCTTGGGCGACAGAACAGAGCAGAAGCCAGCTGTGTGTGTTCTGACATGACTCTCGAGAAACCCAAGAAATCTCAGGAATCAGCTTTGCATGCTCTCTTCCACTTACTTGCTGATCTGGGGTCCCCGGTCACCATCATCATTTAAATAAGCCCAGGCTAGTCTAGTGGCAGGGCTGAAGGACCCAGCTAAGTCATCTCAGACCAGTCATTCCCAGAGGACTGGCAGCAAACCACAGACCCATGAACAAGCCCAGCAAAGATCCCCTGAGTGTGGCCTGCGACAGCAGAACTCCCTCGCTGAGCCCAGACCAAACTTCCAACCTAGAGCACTATGCAGTAAATAAACGTGTGTTGGTTTAAGTTACTAAGTTTTCAGGTGGTCTGGTATGCAGCCAAAGGTAATAATGACATCAAGGGTTCAAACGGTTGTCTAATCTAGTGAAAAATAAAAGTTTTTAAATGCATGTTTTCTTTAGTACCTTTCCCCACTTTTAAATATTCAGGCAACTTGGCTTCTTACAGCCACATCTGAATTAACACAGTCCTCTTGACAAGAATCAGCTAGAAAATCACTCTCATTAACTTGCTGACTAATTAAGTAATGTGTTGTTCTGTGATTTAAGAAAATCAGTAAAGTGAAACTTTTTGAGCCTCTTTGCCCCTTATTTCAATTATATATACTTTCTTACACACAGCACAGAGTAAAACTGTTCTAAAGTGTTTAACCATTGGCTAAAACCACATCGCAAGATGTTCTTTGCTGATGATGGAACTGAAGAGACTCAGTGTCTGAGATCTCAAATGATCTCACGAGGCACACTGACAGGCAGTAGTTAGCATATTTTATCTCCACAGATGCTGTTTTCCTTAAGTGGTTTCTGCCCAGGGATGAAGCCCACAGTTCAAGTTAGGTCTATAATCTAAAAGCAGGGAAGTTTTTACTCAAACTTTTTGAAGGAATGACATTTTGAGCAGTCCAGATGTGCTCCTCCGGACAATTTCTGACAGCACACTGGACATGTCTATCCTTGGATAGGAGCTAGTCAACATGACTTTTACTAGAATGCATAAAAAAATGAGAAGATATAATGAAAAAAATTAACAACAGATTTAACAAGGTTGCTAAGTATATAATGACTATTAAAAGTCACCTGTATTATTCAAAGCAATGAAACAAATAAACATTTTTAAATGTGCTATTCACAACATCAAAAGTACTTCACAAATCTAGAACAAATGGAACCACAGTTGACAAGATTTCTGTAGAAAAACCACACAGCACGAGGGCCCAGCACTAGCAGAGCTCTGCCTCTGGCCTCTCCTCAGACGAGAGCAGTGACCTCACTTCCTGATAACAGCCCAGCAGAACTTGGAACCCTGGTAACACGGCAGTTACATTCAACAACTGCTCTACCCAGCTCACCTGGCTGGAGACATTTGCATGGATGGGCTGTTTTCTTGTTTTCTGGCTCCTTTCCTGAGCCATGGCCTCAAAGGAGGCAGGAAATAATACTATGTTCTTCTATGGCCACCGCTGGGTCCACTCTCAGCCCAGATGCCTATGGCTCTTTTCATGGGGGCACCCAGAGGTAACAAAGGGAGGCCTACGGTGGTTTTGTTCGGGCCAGACCACCACTCCCATCCCACACGAGCAGCCCTATGTCTCCTCCCCATACTCGTGTGTATGGGTAAAGGGCTTCACCTAGGGCATGACCTGGAGCTTAGGGAAGCAGAAACCAAGGGTAAGAAGTTGGGGTGGTGGGGTAGGATGGGGTAGAGGTACATGGAAGCTTATACATGTGGGTGGGGAGGGGTGGGGGACAGACTCAGGGAGAGCCTGCGGAGGCTAGGCAGGAGCAAAGACAGGCCTCAGACCACCTCTGTGCCGGACTGGCCGTGGGGAGGATGTTCCAGGGGTGGGTCCTGGGCTGCAGCTTCTCTGAAAGGCTCTGGCTGTGTCCTGTCTTTGGTGGGGGAGCACATGGAAATGCGGGCACATGGGTGATCTTTCTTCCTCTCAAAACTCCAGCACCAGCCCAGGAGGCAGAGCCGGCTCCTGCTTCAACACCTGTCGTACATCCCAAGGAGCTCCATGCAGGGGCGGACCAGGAGGCTGCTCCATACCTGGATGGGTGTCCACCTCCAGTGGTCATAACCTCCAGCAGCCACTCCAGACACAGCTCTGGAGCCAGGACCCAACCATGCAGCATCTCGAGACCTGACTGAGGCCCCACCACCCCTGCCTGAAGAGCTCTCCCTTGCACCTGCCCCGGCTCCTGCTGCAGAGGAGGAGCCACCTCGGGAAGATGCATCACGGCCAGCTCTGGAGCCACCTGCTGAACTTGCTCTTCCTCTCCCCCCAGAGGAATCTGTTTTACTCCCTCCCTTGACTTTCTCCTATTCTCCATGGTGTGATTCATTTTAAGTAATAAATAAAAGCTATTGTTTACATTGTAAATTGTGTCATTCCTGAGCTTTACATACATACATTCACGATGCTGTGCAAGCATCACCCCCACTCTCTAGTTTCAGGATGTTCCAACACCATAAAAGAAAACCCTGCACCGGAAGTACCCACTCCTCCCAGTCATCAAGCTGTGGTGGATAAAAATAGGGAGGAACAATTTAGGAGCAAGGGGTCCCAGCCTCGCACCAAGCTCCCCAGTCCATGGCTCCAGGGCTAGGAAGAGAAGCCCCCATAACTTCTGGCTATAAAATCCTGCAGGGATTGAGGCTATGTAAGATAGACACTACTAGACTCCCTGGCAGTTCCTCTTAAAGGGCCCATACACAAATTATTCAGACTCACTCCCTCCGAGCTCCAGCATAAGGACAGCAGATTGAAAGTCACCAGAGACATACGGAAGGAACTGAATTGACTGGCATCAGTGTGAGAACCACAGGACAGCTTTCTCCCACATAGAAGCTCTAGCATAGACCACTGTACATTTTCTGAGGCCTCCCTCCACAGAGCCACAGAGCCAGCAGGTGGGTGCTATACCTGAGACTCCATTAATCTGGCTCACATTATTTGCCCAGCCCTTGACACCCTACCACACCCAACTGTCAGGTCTACCCCAGCTGTTTCCAGGGGCTGTCTATGTGAATGGCTTGTCTTGGCTTATGCTTTAGATCACAGATGGCAAACACAAGGCCCTTGGGCCAAATCTGGCCATTCACCTTGTTTTCTCTGGCCCAACACCTTGTTTCTACCTGGCGGCAGCACCAAGTCCCCCGCCCCCAGTTAAGGAGTAGTTATATTTATACAGTCCTAACATTACATTCAGCCCTTTGAAGGCAACTAGGAGGCTGATATGGCCCCCAGTGAAAATTAGTTTGACAGCCCTGCTTTAGATTGTCTTAGATTCTTTCAAATGAGCAGCATCTGGCTTCAGCGAGCCCTGTAACTCTCACTAAATTGATCCTAGGCCTGCCCCTAGCAGCAGCTGGCCTCAGATCACAGCCTGGCCTCACCTCCGAGCCCACGAGTAGCAAGCCATCCACAGATCACTTTGTAGCTTACGCTGTATGACTCTAGACAGAACATAGGCAGTGGCTGACTTTGGACATGCCAACATAAATCAAGGCTCAACTACAACAGAGGCGTGTACACAGCCCACTCAGTAGGTGCACCTCAAGTACCTTAGGTTGGGTGATAGGGGTGGCTGTGTCATTGGACCCTACAGGACAGCTACTACATCAGGCCACTCTACCCAGCCTGGGGCACATAGTAGCTCTACCTAACACACAGAAACACACACAGGGGGGCTGCCAAAATCAGAAGACAAATAAACACGGCCCAAATGAAAGAAAAGAACAAAACTCAAGTGAAAGAACTAAACGAAATGGACCAGGAAGCTATTAGTTTAGTAGTTCAAAATACTGGTTATAAGAATGCTCGAGGAACTTAGTGGGGACCTCAAAAGCATAAAAAAGATCCAGTAAGAAATGAATGATACACTAATTAAAGTAAAGAACAATTTACAGGTAACAAACAGTAGAGTGGATGAAGCCAAGAATCAAATCAGCAATTTGGAACATAAGGAATCAAAAACTAACCAATCAGAACATTGAGAAGAAAAAAGAATCCAAACAAATGAAGAATGTGTAACAAGACTCTGGGACAACTTCAAGTATGCCGCCCTTTGAATCATAGGGTGCCAGAAGGAGGAGAGAGAGCAAGACATTGGAAACTTGTTTGAAAAAATAATGACAGAAAGCTTTCCTGACTTGGTGAAGGAAACAGACACACAAATCTAGGAAATGCAGAGAGCTCCAAATATGATGAATCCAAACAGGCCCACACAGAGGCACATAATAATTAAAATGCCAAAGGTTAAAGACAAAGAGAGAATCTTAAAGCCAGCAAGAGAGAAGCAGTTGATTACCTAGAAGGAAGACCCCATAAGACTTTTGGCTGATTTCTAAAAAGGAAATTTGAAAGCTAAAAGAGATTGGCAAGAAATACTGGCAAGTGATGAAAAGCAAAGACAAACAACCAAGATTACCCTACCCAGCAAAGCTATCATTTAGAAATGAAGAGAAGATAGTTTCTCAGAGAAAAAAAAGGTAAAGGAGTTTATTACCACCAAACCAGTATTACATGAAATGTTAAAGGGTCTTCTTTAAGAATAAGAAAAAAAATATAGACAATAAAGGCAACAAATACATATCTATCAACATTTGAATCTAAAAAAAAACAAACAAGCAGAACAGAAGCACAATTATAGTTACAGAGGACATTTTGATGGTTTTCAGATGGGAGGGGTGTTGGGAAGTAGGTAAAAGAGTTGAAGAGATTGAGAAGTGCCAATTCATAGTTACACAATGGCCACGGGGATATAAAGTACACCACAGGACATCAAGTAGCCAAAGAATGTATATGCATAACCCGTGGACATGGACAGTGGTGTGGGGATTGCCTGAGGGAGTGGGTAGTGGGCTGGGTGGAGGGGGGCAAAAGGAGAAAAACTGGGACAACTCTATAAGCATAATCATTAAAATATAATTAAAAAAGAAAATACATTGCCAAAACTAGTGTGCAAACAGCTGGGTAGGTTTTTAAATATATAATTATAATATAAAACCATTTAAAAGAAAAAAAACCCAAGATGCAAAGCATTTCTAAAACTCTAGGCCAGAGAAATGTTTAGCATCCTATAGTGCAGCAAAATCTCAAAAGAAGGTGTTTTCTAAAGGGACACAGGGCAAGCACATGCACTTCCAACAAGAGGCAGTGCACATGCCTCTACATGCAGAGATGGCTGCCCTCCCCAAAAGGGACACATGCACTATCGACACTAGGGAGAGAGCACCATCACTATCAGATTGGTAGGATTCTGGTCTGGCAGTGACCGGCCCTGGGGACAAAGTGAGGAGACAGAGGGTGCAGCAGATTCCCCTGGAGAAAAAGAAAAGCGCCTCCTCTGGGAGAATAGTGTGCCGACCCACCAAGGGTCCATTTGTGCACATTCTCACCTGGTGGTGCTCATCCTAGAGGTTACCCCACTGAAATTCTTACACAATTGTTCAAAACGGCATTGTCAACACTACCCATCAGAGCACCGATGTAATTGCTTGGAACTGGAAAACACACTAATGTCCATGGAGAGGGGATGGGATCCACCGGTCCCGGTCCACACGGACAAGGGGAGCTCAGCAGCTAAGGGGGGTGCAGGGATCTCTGCATGGCAACAGATAAAGACTTTGGGGGTCCTCTCATGTGAGACATGTGGACCAACCATGTGCACACAGGATCCCACCTGTCAGACCACATACATGTGGTTTCAACAGGCAGACACACATCTCTGAAAATGAGTCTGTATGTGACAGAGAAAAACTAAGAAAGGCAGAGCCTGAGAGACACCCACCAGGCCACACACGATGGTCACCTCTGAAGTGACACTTGCAAATCTCTTACCTTCTCCTTGAGGTGATGTCTAAATTTTTTATAATGCATGTGTGACTTTGATACTTCTAAAAATATTAAAGTCATATGTTCAGTGCTACCCATTTATCACTCATTCATGCAGTAAAGAACATTAATTATTTTTATTCACAAAGAATTTAGGGCAAGAAAATATCGTAATACAATAAGTTCTAAAGCAATTAAAAATAAAGAACAAAGTCCTTCCAGCGGGAAGAGCCCCGACAGGGGGCGCTCACGGCTCCAGTCCCCACAGTGCCAGCATATGCACATGTGAGTGCCTGTGTTCCCACACTTGTGTGTGTGCGCCTGTTCATGTTCACTCGTGTGTGTGTGCACTTGTGGATGTTGTGCAGGGAGGACTCCCAGGTGTGTGCCCTTCTGGAACCTCAATTCCACAGGGGCAGAAACTGCCAGTCAGTCCTCTTTCTCCTTGGAATTATCTGTGTTCCCACATCAGAATTTCTGGAGCCCCTACTGTGTGGAGTAAGAGCCACTTCTGATTTTTCATTCCCATCATTGTGCTAAAGGGAACAGCAGCATCCATAAATCTTTTTATACTTAGGACATACTTCTAGATATGGAAATCCTCTGTCTAATGTAAGTAAACATGATTTTCACATGTTGGGGCAGCTCCCTACATCTGAGGTCACCTTGTCCACTTGGAGCCTTGTTTGGGAAAGCAAGAGTGCGGAGACCTGGGGCTGAGACCTCAGGGAGGGAGCGAGGAGAAGGGGGTAGAGTAGAGGGGATGAAGGTACCTGGGAGTGACAGGCTCAGCTGGAAGGTCCCATCCATCCTGGCACTGTCCTGCCCCATGACCTGTCACATGTTCTGTTCTTCGCCCCCACCCCTAGCCCATACCAGCCCCACCCTGCTCCACAAGTTACCTGAGCTGAGTGGCCTGGTCCTGCCATCAAGCACACTGGAGAGTGTGGGCCTGCACATTCAGGCCTGCTGCCTGTCCCTCCAGTTGCAGAGCCCCTTCCTCTCTAACAGCAAAGCAGTTCTAGGGAGGCTCAGCCAGCCACCAGGAACATGCTCTATCCAGGTGAAATGCTCAGTAGCAACAGCAGGACTCACTTGAACCTGGGTGAGCAGCACAGACCTCAAAAGGGACCTCAGGGAAGGTGCCAGAAGCTCTGGGCATCAGGCTGGAGGATTTGGGGCAGGCCACAGCACCCAATCCACAGAGGTCCTCCAGCAGTGACCTCTGCCCCAGCCTGGTGCCAGCCCTTCACCCTCATACCCAGCACCTGGGGCTCCGCTCAGTGGGGATGCGGGTGAGAGCCCTCATCGCCTGCAAAGTCAGGTCAGGTGAGTCCACTTGGTCTGAGGAGGCCATGTGAGGTCATGGTCAGTGACATATCTTTTGTCTTCCCAGAAATGGGATCCCCACGCCTCAGCAGAGAACATAGGTCCTGGATGTGTCACCAGCCTCTCCCTGGAGGAAGAGAAAGAAGCCCCTGAGGGTAGGGAGAAAAGGAGACGGAGGCAGGAGGACATATTTGTGGATACCAGTCTTCTAACCGATTTTAAGATAAGCCACAGACTCAGAGAAGTTGTTTGCAAACACATCTCTGATAAACAACTAGTATCCAAATATGTGAAAAAAAAACAAAAAAAAAAAACCTTAAACCTCAACAATAAGAAAACAGACAACCTGCCCTGGCTGGTGTAGCTCAGTGGATTGAGCACAGGCCTGCGAATCAGACAATTGCGGTTCATTCCCAGTCAGGGCACATACTGGGGTTGCAGGCCGGTTCCCTGCAGGCCAGTTCCCAGCAGGGGACACATGAAAGGCAACCATACATTGATGTTTCTTTCCCTCTCTCCTTCCCTTCCCCTCTAAAAGATAAATAAATAAAATCTTTAAAAAAAAAGAAAACAGACAACCCAATTAAAAATTGGGCATAAAGTCTGGACAGACACCTTAGCACAGAGGACACACAGATGGTGGGAGATAGAAGATGGTGGCAGGGAAGGTGAAAGGTACACTCCTCCCAGGACCAACCTGGAATTACAACTAAATTACAGAACAATCAACCTGAATAACCAACTGAAGACTAGCTGAGGAGAAGTCTTGTAACCAAGTAGTTCAGAAGAAGTCATATCCAGACTGGTAGGAAGGACAGAGATGCAAAAAGGGCTGACTCGGCTGACCCTGCACACGTGTGAGACAGTAGAGAATTCCCAGATACAAAGGTTTCCCCAAGGAGCAAGGAGTCTCAACCCCTGCTGGGCTCCCCAGTCCAAAGCAACAGAGCAAGGAAGAGACGCCCACATAACATCTGGCTATGAGAGATGAGGGTAGGAGGTGGCGGCTTTGAGGGGTCTAGTAGAAAACCAAGTGCCCTCTTAAAGGGCCAGCACACAAATCTTGTTTGCAAGCACACACCCCAGGCTCCAGCCAAGGGATGGCAGGTTAGAGCCAACTAGAATATACAAGGAGAGGGCTGAAGGGACAGCTGCCAAAGTCCCTGTGCTGAGTCCATCTCCCACTCCACCCAAAGATACCATCTTTCCTGGGCTGAGCACTCAACTCCATAGGACATCGGCCAAGGGGAATTCATTATAGGCCCACCCTCCCAACTTCCTCTGGCCCTGTCCTGCCAACCTGACTCGCTGAGGAGTAGACTTCTGGCTGTGGCCAACCTGGGCCCACTTTCTTTCAGACTTTCTTGGAATGCTCTTGAGGAGGTCTGGGCAGATGCAGAGTGGTGAAGATGCAAAGGTAGAGACTGTTTTATGGCTGTGGGTAAGGACCATTTTTCCCTCACGTGCCTGCCTAGAACCATCATTTCTACACAGAATACCCCCAACACATAGGCAAATCTTAATCTGTTTTAGTCTCATAAACTGCTTCCCTTACCTGATGACCCCAATACCCCATCCCACCTCAAAGGTTCACAGGCCCCAGACAGGTAGAGGCTGGCCCTGGTGTACTCGGAGACTTCTGCTGAGTGGCCTCAGGCAGAGAATATTCACCAAGTTTGACTGTGTGAATACTACTGGGGAACACCACTCACCCCTACCTGTTGACTTACAGAGAACCTATTCACATAATGTGTGTACTGCCAGAGGCTCTTTCAGTGGCTGAGCCTACAAAGCAGGCACCAAGTAGAAGCAGATCTTGGAGTGACTTGTACCTTTTGCTGAACTGCCCCCAGTCTGAATACTGGTAGAAGTTGGCATTAATTTGCAGCTTGGACCCTCCCAACCTACTCAGCAGAAGCAGCCAGAATTTTAAAAGATGAAGGTAGTCTAAGGGACCTCTGGGGCAATGCCAAGTGTAACAATATCTGCATAATAGCAGTACCAGAAGTAGAAGAGAGAGAGCGAGAGGTTGAAGACCCAAATGTAGAAGTAATGAATGAACACCCCCCAAATACGGTGAAAAAATAGACATAAAAGTCCAGGAAGCATAGAGATCCCCAAGTTAGATGAATCTAAAGAAGCAAACACCATGACACAACATAATTAAAATGTTAAAGGTGAAAGAAAAAGACAGCATCTTAAAAACAGCAAGAGAAAGACAGTTATCTTCAAGGGAGCTCGTGTAAGATTGTCAGCTGATTCCTCAACAGAAACATTTCAGGCCAGAACAAATTAGCATGAAATATTCAAAGTGATAAAGATCAAGACTATTTGGCAAGGTTATCGTTTAAAATTGGAGAAATGAAGAACTTGCCAGACATAAAAAAGCTAAATAAGTTCATTAACAGTATTACAACAAATGTTAAACCTTTTTAATAAGAAAGAATACAATTAGAAAGAAAATGGCAATAAATGTGTACCTATTAAAAAAGACTTTAAATATAAATGCATTAAACTCTCCACTTAAAAGACAGGATAGCTGGGCCATGCGCAGGTAAGTCAGTTAGATCAAATGTCATGCAATACACCATGGTTGCAGGTTTGATCTCTGGTTAAAACATATAAGAAGCAATCAATGAATACATAAATAAGTGGAACAACAAATCTATCTATCTATCTATCTATCTATCTATCTATCTATCTACCTATCTATCTTGTTCTCTGTCTCTAACAACAAAAAGATACATGGTATCAGAATGGAAAAAAAAAAACAAGACCCATATATTTGCTGTCTACAACACACCTACCTCAGAACAAAAGACACATATGGACTGTAAGAAAAGGGCTAGAAAAAATATTTATTTCAAATGGGAAAAGAAAAAAGCTGGAGTAGCAATATTTATATCAGACAAAACAAGCTTTAAAACAAAGACTAAAATAAAAGACAAAGAGGGACATAAAGGGATCGATCCAAGAAGAGATAACTGTTATACACATCTATACACCCAATACAGGAGCACCTAAATATATAAAGTAAATCTAGATGGACATAAAGGGAGAGGTTGACAGTAATACAATCATAGTGGGGGATTTTCACACATCATTGACATCAATAGATAGATCTTCCAAGACAGAAAATCAACCAAGAAAAAGTGGCCTGAAATAATACACTAGACCAATTGGAGTGAATTGATATTTTCAGAGCATTTCAACCCAAAGCAGCAGAATATATTGAAATACAAAGGGCTATAAGAAAATACTATAAACAAATATACGTCAACATATGGGACAACCTGGGTGAAATGAATAAATTACTAGAAATACACAATGTTCCAAAACTGTATCAGGAAGAATAAGAAATCCAAATAGACCAATTACAACTAATGAAATTGAAGCAGTGATCAAAAAACTCCCAGCCAACAAAGACCTGGGCAAAATGACTTCTCAGGTGAATTTTATCACACATTCAAAAAAGAACTAACACCTATTGTTCTCAAAGTATTCCAAAAAATTCAAAAGGAGGTAAGACTCCCAAGCTCATTTTATGAGGCCAGCACTATCCTAATTCAAAAACTAGATAAAGAAACCACAAGAAAAGAAACATATAGGGCAATATTCCTGATTAACATAGATGTAAAAATCCTCAACTAAATCAGAAAACCAAAATCCAGAAATACATTAAAAAGACTGTACCCATGATCAAGAGGGATTTCTTTCTGGGACTCAATGTTGCTACAATATCCTCATATGAATTAACAGAATACATTGCATAAACAAAATGAAGGATAGAATTTATATGATCATATCAATAGGTACAGAAAAAAAGTGTTTGGCAAAATCTAGCACCCTAGTTTATGATTAAAAAAACCCTCTCAGCAAAGTGGTAACAGAGGCAACATGCATCAATCCAATAAAGGCCATAAATGAGCAAACGTCATACTCAGCAGAGAGAAACTAAAAGCATTCCCCTTAAGATCAAGAACAAGACAAGGATGTCTGTTTTTATCACTCAACACAATTATGGAAGTCCTGGCCACAACAATCAGACAAGAAAAAGAAAACAAAGTATCCAAAATAAAAAGGAAGAACTGAAATTGCCATTATTTGCAGAAGATATGATACTGTGTATAGAGAATCCTAAAGATTCCACCAAAAAACATCACTGATAAATGAATTCAGTCAAATAACAGGATACAATAAATATACAGAAATTGTTTGAATTTTTATGCACCAATAATGACCTAACAGAAAGAGAAACTAAGAAAACAATCCCCATTTACAATTGCATAAAAAATACCTAGGAATAAACTTAACTGAGGAAGTAAAAGACCTGTACATGGGAAATGATAAGACACTGAAGAAAGAAATTTAAGAAAATACAGATAAATGGAAGTACATACCATGTTCATGGATAGGAAGAATTAGCACACTAAAATGTCCACACTACCCAAAACAATCTATACATTCAATGCAATTCCTATTAAAATACCAATGACACTTTTATAGAACTGAAACAGAAAATCTAAAAATTCACATGGAAACACAAGAAAACACAATAGCCACAACAATCTTGAGAAAAAATAACAAAGTCTGAGGTATCACACTACATGATATCAAACAATATTACATGGGTATATTAATCAAAACAGTATGGCACAGGCATAAAAAGACACATAGATCAAAGGAAGAGAACAGAAAGCTAGGAAATACCCCATGCATACAAGGCCAATTTATATATAACTAAGGGTCAAGAACGTAAGATGGGGTAAAGATAGTCTCTTCAATAAATGATGCTGGGAAAACTGGACAAGTACATGAAAAAAAATACTAGACTGCCTTCTTGCACCACATACAAAAATAAACTCAAAAGGTATTAAAGACTTAAATCTAAGACTCAAAACCCTACACCTGCCCTGGCAGGTGTAGCTCAGTGGATTGAGCACAGGCCTGTGAAGCAAAGGGTCACTGGTTCAATTCCCAGTCAGGACACATGCCTGGGTTGCAGGCCAGGTCCCCAGTGGGGAACATAGGAGAGGCAACCACACACTGATGTTTCTCTTCCACTCTTTCTCCTTCTCTTCCCCTCTCTCTAAAAATAAATAAATGGAATATTTTTATTTAAAAAAAAAACAAACTATACACCTCCTAGAAGAAAACATACACAGTAAAATTACTGAACATTTCTTAAAACTACATTTTTCTGATATATCTTCTTGGGCAAGGAAAACAAAAAAAATTTATAAATGGACTATATCAAACTAAAAATTTTTGGATAGCAAAGGAAAAAGCAGCAGCAAAATGAAAAGACAATCTACTAAAGGAGAGAAGATACTGGCCAATGCCACATCCAATAGTGGTTAATATTCAAAATTTGTAAAAAAATCATATAACTCATCACCACTAAAAATAAACAATCCAATTCAGAAATGGTCAGAGGACCTGAAAAGACACATATTCAAAGAGGACATATAGATGGTCAATAGATATATGAAAACATATTCAAGGTCACTGATCACCAGAGAAACACAAATTAAAAACATGAGGTATCACCTCACACCTGTCAAAATGGTTAGCATCAATAAATCAACAAACGACAACCAGTGGTTACAGAGGATGTGGAGAAAAGAGAACCTTCATGCACTGTAGGGGGAATATAGCCTGGTGCAACCACAGTGAAAAACAACAGTATGACGTTTCCTCAGAAATTAAAAATGGAACTGCCTTATGACCCAGTGGTTCCACTTCCGGGATATATCCAAAGAAACCCAAAACAGTAATTCAAATGGATATATGCATCCCTGCATTCAGTGCAGCATTATTTATAATAGCCAGCCTATAGAACCAGTCCAAGTGCCCATCAACAGAAGAGTGGATAAAACAGTGGTGGTACATATATACAATAGAATATTAGTCTGACATAAAAAAATGAAAGAAACATTACCATTTTCAACAGCACAGATGGACCTAGAAAGTGTTGTGCTAAGTGAAATAATTTGGTCAGAGAAAGACAAATACTGTATGATTTCACTTATATGTGGAATCTAAGGAACAAAATAAATAAACAAAGCAAATAGAAACAGACTCGCAGATAACAAAGAACAGACTTGGTTTGCCAGAACAGAAAACAGTCACAGGAATGTACTGCACAGCATAAGGAATATGGTCCATATGATTGCAATAATCATGTGTGGTGTCAGGTGGGTACTGGAAATATCAGGGGGAACACTCTGTAAAGTACATGATTGTCTAACCACTGTGCTATATACCTGAAAATAATACAAAATAATATAAACTGCCATTGAAAAAGAAAATTTAAATTAAAAAAAATCAAGGTGCAAGGAAGATAAATGCAAAGATATAGGGTTTGCCAAAGAAAAGAAATTATTTAAAGATTACTAAGTTCTACCATTATAGTGGAAGAAGAAAAATGAGATTACAGAAAGTTTTCATTTTAAATATATTTGCAAAGTGGCCTAAGAGTGGAAACATGGTCCATTATCGTTTACTTGCCTAGAGAGCTATAAACTACAGTCCCAGAGGCACCATTAACAGAATCACAGAGGGCCAGATGCACAATGTAGGTGCATTAAAAATGCCTATTGGGTAAAAAAACTAAATAAAAGTAGGTAGGGTGGATAAAACTGATGACTAAATCAGTTTTAATGTCCTAAACTATAGAAGTTTAAGAAATACATATATTCATTCTGTTTATGATATATATTTATGAATATATATGTTCATTGTTTTATAATATATATTCTCTTTATAGTATACATAAATCTTTATATTATACATATCTTTATAACAAAATTTCTATAGGAACGATTTCCCCACTGAATTAAATATATCGATGTAATTCTCAATATTCTTTGTTCAGCATTCACTAGCATTATATCATATCAAGTCTTTATTGAGGCAAGAGAGATTCAAGTTTAAACACTAAAACAAGAGTGACTTTCATATTACTTTTTTTCTGCTAAGAATACAAAATGACCCCTATTCTTGATATGATTTTATCAGTAACATTGCATGCATTACCTTCATGGAAATTCTGAAACCTCTGAAAAACCAGCGATGTTGACAGCACACAGAAATCACAAACCAAATATTAATGATAATATTAATTGCTCCTTGCCATAAATTCTCTATGATTTTTATAATTTAATTCAAATCCTATCATTTTCTTTAACGACATTATTTAATAAATAACTTGCTCCTCAGTAGCATCTTTCTGGTGGAGAGGAGAGAAAGGAGGACAGAGGAACCTATCACGCCACCAGATAAATGGGCTTCAACAGAAAACCTCTTCCAAAACTGATAGCCTGCTACCGCATGATGAGTGCTCAGGAAAGGAAATATTTATGGCTTTTCTCCTAACTTCTGACCCTTGAAATTAAAAGCACTTTCTCCACCTCTTCTGTTTCAGTTCACCCATAGGAAAAATGTCTCTCTTTATGGCAGGGAAAATTTTTTTATGATACCCAGATATATAGCTACATAAAGTGACCCTAAACAAATCTTCCCCAAACAACTTGCCTGTCAGTGGTGAGAAAATACACAGAATGCCATGGAACAAAGGGTCACTAGACTTTGTCACACCCACTCAACAACCCTAAGCATGAGACAGAGGTCCTTTCCAGGGTGCTACTGAACTGCCCAGGTAGTTCTGCAGGCTGTCCAATGGTCTCCATGGCTAACAACCAACTTGAGGCTCGAGGTATGCTCAGAATCCTGGCCCAGAAAGGAACCCAGGTTTCCAGCAGTAGGCACCAAACAATCAGGCTTCCTAGATATTCTGCCAAAGATGGCTTCAAGCTAGGTAAGATCTAGAGCAGAAAATAGTCTTTCTCTCTGTTCTTTCTCGTTACATTCAAGGTAGTAGACTGTACCACAATCAAAATATAGGGCTTCAGTCACACATAACAATGACAATAATTATGCCTTAATATTATCTATTATAAATATATATATAATATAATAGGCAATATAATGTATCGCTATAAATAACATTTATTGTAAAAAACAGAAAAGGGACAGCACACTTGAAAAAAGGGATTGTTCCAAAAAAAATTGGCAGCCCAGTAAAAATGATTTCAGATTTCTGGATTCTGGAACTCGGAAGAGAATAATTTTCTATTGTTTTATGCCAACAAGTATTGCAGTAATTTGTTTCAACAGCAACAGGTAATTAATATGCCATATGTAAGTTCCCAGTGCTCTGGCTAGCGTATTGTTTCCAAGTTGAAAATTAAAAAGTTATTTGCATTAACTACATAAATAATGGTTACAGAAAAAAAAAAACAAAATAAACTCCACTTTAAAGACAAAAAATGGGCACAATCTCTTTTTGGAGTTTTTATATTTTTGAGGGCAGACTTTTTTTTCTTAAAGGGAATGATAGTTACCACTCTCTTATATCAAACAAAATTGTCCCACTTCAAAACAAGATCATAAACACGAACAAAGTAATTATACACGCTTTATAAAATGCCACAAAACACATTTTCTTTTATTAAATTCCTTCTTTTCAGCTCACTAAGTATAGTAAATTCAAGGCTGAACAAATTTTCTTGATAATTATTTTGTGATAGCTAATGCTTTCTAAATGTCACAGTGTATACTGTGAGCTCATTAAAAATTATTGGGGGATTGTTTCTTAATAATGAAATGCAAATATTAAAAGTAAAGGGAGTGGTAATTACTTGAAATATGAAACCATTTATGGTATTTAAAACAAATTAGAAACACTCTTGTTCTCCAATTATTTCAGTACTGAAGTTTGCTGGGCATAAGGCATTACATTAGACATGGCACATATGTAAAGCGTGCTTTTTCTTCTCCCTATTCTACACATTTTACTATGATGTAAGCCATATGTTTCATTACGAAGGGTGGTATGAAAAGGATATAGCAAGACAGGCAAACTTCTGATTCGGAGATCAGCAATATAGAAAGGCCTCTTCATTAAAAACACATTATTGTTTTGCTTCAAGGCATTTACCTTATGTTCCCAGTAACATCCTGAGAGTTTAGAGATTAAAAACATCTGGGTTTTAGGCATTAAGATTTTAGGGATCATGGATCTCACACTAAAAATACTCAAAATAATGGGCTGTTTGGTGAAGACAGGGATCGTGTGATGAATAAATTAACATATACTCACTTAATGATTAAACACATCTCATGACTGGGCATAAGGACACATAGGTTAAATTTTTTGGTTCTTGTACTATCTGCTATTTATAAATGAGGTAGGCTCGAAGATATTATCAAGCTACCATATAAATTTTATTCACAAGTTTGAGTCATGTGGAGATGATAAAACGATTATCTAGCTTCCTTTTAGGGTCAGGAAATAAAATAAAATGCCCTTTGAGCTTAAATTATGACTCTCGCCATTACTAAATACTAAGGAAAGTTGAAACACTTGTGGTGGTTTAAAGATGTCTACAAACTCTTTCACACTCCTTCCCTCAGGAAGTAGAATATAATTTCACTTCCCTTGAGTGTAGACTAGGCTCTGCGACTTGCTTCTAGCAAACGTATTATGGAAGAATTGACAGGATGACTCAAGATAAAGTTATACAAAGACTGAAAATTCCGACTTAAGTGTATGCTCAAGCTATCTCCTTTCATTCTCTCTCTCTCTCTCTCTCTCTCTCTCTCACACACACACACACACACACACACACTTGCACTCTCACTTTCTCGCTATCACCCTCTCTAAAGGAAGGCAAATGCCATGTTCTCCAGACACCCAGGAAAACTGCGGAGAGATGGATGTGATGAGGAACCAAGGCCTGTCAGCAACATTGTGAGTAAGATTAGAAGCAGATAGTCTGAGTCCTGCCACATGTGTGAGCCTAGAAGCAAATCCTCCTCCAGTGAAGCTTTGAGATGAATGCACCTCTGGCCAAAACCTTGACTATAATAACTTCATGGCAGAACCTAAATCAGAATTATCAATCATATTCCTGACTCACAGAAATTGTGAGATAATAAATTTAAACTATTACATGTGGAATAGTTTGTTACACGGCAGTAGCTAACTCACTGTTAGAACATGGAATAAGAACAAGTTGTTCTGGGGCAGGGGAAGTGTGAGATAACATGTCCTTATCTCCAAAGTCAAATCAAGATCTTTCAATTTTAGGATATTGGGCAGGGTCACATAGCTCCCCCAGATCCCATTTTATCATCCACACAAGAAAGATGTTAACGAAAATAATTTCCAAGGTTCCTCTGGGCATTAAAATGCAGGACTTGAAGCTGTGAGGAGGCAGCTTTAATCTTCATGTAAGGAAAGATGACTCTTGGGACCCTCTAACCTTGGGAGCTGCCTTCCAGCCCCCTTGGTGGAGAAAAGATTGGATAACCATTGGTGGTGACTGTACCAAGAGTTTTCTTATACTGGATGAGAGGTGTAGGCAGAAAACATACATGATTTCTTTAAACTCTGGAATGTTATATATATATATGACCTTAGCTTGAAGAACAAAGAAAACAGATAATGCCTCAAATCAAATTAAACTGAAGTGAACAATCATGCAAGTAAGGAAGCCAGATAAACTATTTCTCTAAACTTTTTGAACTGATACTTTCCCTGATAGGACTATGACCTGCAGATAATTTATCCAAGAACCCAAAGATACCCATACATTTACCACGGCATTTGTTCACAAGGCAAAAATCTGAAACAATCTGAATGGCCATCAGTGAGAGCATACTGTATGTTTTCATCGTGAAAGGGTGGTCACGATCTATCTTAAATGAAAAACATGCTAGGGATCTCAAACTTGGCCACACATTAAAATTGCCAGGGACTATAATAATAACAATTATTATTATTATTACTCTGATGTTCTGGCAATGTTCCAGACTAATTATGTCAGATTATCTAAAAATGACACCCAGGCATCATCAGTATTGTTTGAAGCTTGCCAAGTGATTACAATATAAAACCAAATTTGAGAACCACTCATAGAATGGTCTAATTTGAGGGAAGGAAGGATGGAAGGAAGAAGGGAGGTAGGGAGGGAGGGAGTAAGGGAGGGAGGGAGGGAGGGAAGGGAGGCACACTGACATATGTATACCTGTCCACATACAGAAAAAGATACTAAAGGAAAATATCTGCAACTAACAACAGTGAAGATTAGGGCGAAGAGGTAATTTCACCAGTTAAAATTTTTACAATGAATATATACTTCTACTATAGTTTTAAAATTTATTAGAAAAAATATTTCACAAATATTGCAAATAGCTATCATATATGGGAGACAAAGACAGTTATTACTTTTGGGCCTCAATTTACATCTTTAAAAGTCACTGAAACTTTAGCCACAATGTGACAAAACATCCCATTGAAAGAGTGAAATATTTAAACAATTGTTCAGCTAACAATACAGAAGACTACAGGCTGTTTGTTTTTTTTCTTAATAAATTATGTTTCTCTTAATTGTGATGACAGGAAGTTATAATCTAAAACCACAGAGTGAAACAGAAAAAAATATAAACAAGGCACAAAATTTAGAACCTGGAACAGATATTAAAGGTGAAGTATTATGGATTTTCTTTTAAGATATTAAAAACTGACACACTGAATAAAACAGTTATTTAATAGTTCGAAAGGGACTTACAAGTAATAGTGAAGTATTATTCCCACTGTATAACAATGCTGAACTAAAATGCTGTACAGACATGATGAACTGTCCATACTTCAGGAGTGTTTGTATACAATGCAGGACAGGGAGGTGTGTGTCCAAAAGAAACCATCTAATCCTTTGTGTTAAAATAATGCCAAATTTTATTAATGACATAAATCAGCCAAAAATAATATATGATGTAATAGATGAAATCATTATATGTATATTTAAATGCCCAACATCAAGCAAAATGCATAAACATGACAAAGAAGGTTGACATTATAATGTTTACTAGAAATTGTGTTAGGAAACATTTCTGTGTCTAATATTTCAGCTCATTCAGAATTTCTTTCCTTACTGATCCACTATGTATGTGTCTTGTTTAGCTCACAATGCCACAGCTCTGTACACAGTAGTACTGAGAATCTAATGGAAACTGCAGAAGCATAATTACAGCTGGAAGGGAATGTTGTGTGCTCACTCCGAGTTTTAACCTGAGAGTGTTTTGGATAAAGAGCATCATCAATCAATACTTAGTGAACATTCAGGGGCTACATTATTTGGCTTAGGCAGCTGCCAGTAAAGGCATCTGCAGTTGTGTGGTTCTCTCTTCTCAAATGTGGTGGAAAACTGATAAAAATCTAATGTGATAGCTAAAAAAGAAGGATGTTCCCAATACTCATTTGAATTCCAACTGTAACGAAACAGGTTTTCTTCTAAAAATTAGCTTTCAGTGTGAAAAGGAAATGGCTCCACTGTGAGAACACTGGTGTCAGAAGGATGGTTTCCGAGGACTGGTATTACATCTCAAAAAAGTTTAGAGTTTCCTCTCCCCAAAACGTTAAAGGAAAAAAAGAGAAATTTTCTTTTAGATAGTTCAAATTCATAATTTTTTTAAATTTTGAAAACATACTGAAATCTGACCTTAGTCTCCCACTCCCAGTAATGATGAGAATGCCAGTAATGACGAGCTAGTGAATACCCAAAGAGGTAAAAAATGGACACTCAGATAAAGTGAAAACAGAAAATGGTCTGCAAAATATTAGTGTTCTAAGGTACCTATGATTAAAAACAGTTTGCTTCAAAGCATCTTTTCAACTTGGTATGACAGTGCCTGAAGAAAAAGAAGATTAACTGTCTATTCTAACTCAACAAAATAATAAGGAAAAAATAATGAGATGATCTCTTCGAAGAATGAGGGAACATGTGCTATGAGCTTTGCCTATTTTCTATTCAAGGCCAATTCATTTCCTATCATAAAAACATGATCTCTCTGAACTGTGTAACATGAAAGATTTAATGATTATTGGACACTGGTACAGGGACAGCCAATTCCTCACTCTAGAAAATTGATTGAGAAGATTTCACTAAATGCAAAAGCCCACACTTCCCAGAGAAAAACCAAAAGAAGATCATCTATTTGAGTGTTATTTTTTTTACTTGAATACTTTCATGGAAATATATATTACATCTTTTAAATAGTATCCATTCTACCAGTTATTTTGATATAGTATTTTCCTAAAAATATTCATTTTAATGGACAAAAATCTTTAAATATACCAACTCATTTAAAACACAATAGAAATCTGAAAACTTTAATATTAACCAGCCTTCACTGAACTGAAAAAAATTTTATTACATATTTCCTTTGAAAGTCTTTATTTTCTGTAAACTCTCACCATTTTAACTAGATACATTGATTTGCATGTTGTTTTTCATCAATGTTTCCCTAGATTTTTATAAAACATTTTCTATTATAGAGGAAAACCAGTACTAAATACTTCTGTGTGTGTGTATGTGTACACAGTACTAGAGACCATTATTGTACTTAGTGAAATTTTCAGATTTTAGAGTCAAGGGAAAGTGTTTATTCTTTTAATAGAGTCTCTAGCTTAAAATGGCTCAACTTACCATTTTTTGTCTTCATTATAGCGCAAAAAATGATAAGCATTCAGTAAAAAACGTACTTCAAGTTCTGAATTTGGATCTTTTCCCGGGCTACCAGTACGTGCCACAATGTCCTCCGTGACGCTGGGCAGTGGCGGCGCCGCCGCTCCCAGCCACATTGCGATCTGAGGGCAGGCAGCCAACGACTGAGTGCACTGGGCTGCCAGTGTTTCTTAGATACTTTGTTCTGAGCACATTAAAAACAGGCTAGCTTAAACTAGTAGGTTAGGTGTATTAAGTGCATCTTATCATATTTTCAACTTACAATGGGCGTACAGGGGCATAACCCCAACATAAACAGAGGAGCAGCTGTGTATCAGTGACTAGCGCTTTACCAGAAGTACTGGTAAAACACAAGTCTAGCTTTTCCTACTAGTGACAGGTGACAAGCTGAAGCCAGAGTCATAATGTTAGACTTAGACTTAAAATACAGAATCAGTGAGAGTTAAAGACTGTATGAATTTCCACTGTAAATCTGGTCCCTGATTTGTCACTGGGTAATTTGTAAGGTGAATCCAGGGATCGAGAGTGTTTGTTTTATGTGTAAAAAATGTGTGAAAAATTGCTCAATGTTCCAAAGTCCAAAAAAGAAAAAAAACAAAATATCTAGCAAATAATTATGATATAACACTCTCTTCAAATTGCATGTACACACACATATGTTCGATGACAAACATTCAACCTCTGTGTGACATGATGAAGAAAAACAAAGTGGTAGCCACAGTTGTGATATGTGGCTTGAAACACCTCCTCAGACTTCCGAACATTACCTCATGAACCAGCCCAGCCCAGAGAACGTTGTTCAGAGAACTGGGATCTGAATTCATCAAAACAAGCAAAGCTCAACCATAAACCAAGTAAATAGGCTATTCTTCCCAGTGCTTCATTAATTAATCAACATTTGGAAATGACTGGCTTTAAGAATTACTGCCCACTGAAAAAATACTATCTATTCCTCCGTCTTGAAACAACAACACAATTTGATGTAAGAATTATCTTTTTTTTTTTCCTTCATCTCTATGTTTGGATAGATTATATTGCAATGGCTTCAATATGACAACTTGTTTTTTATCCCCTCAATATAGTTTTCATTTGAGACATCTCAGATGAAATGTACTTTTCATCTCAAGAAGCACATTTTGGTCTTTTTTATATGTACATATTTCTACTTACCTTTCTGAATGCATAATACAGTTTGAAAATTGAGTGCACTTGTCTGCTAACTGTAAGATCGGTGGCAATTCTGAATCAGTACTAATTGATTGATTTTGATTTCTTATCATCATGGACACTATTTTTCTGTTTCTTTTTATGTTTGGTCATTTTTTACTGCTAATTTTTATTTTGGGGGTTATTGGGTATTTTTGTATTTTTATAAAGACTGTTGCTTTTTGTTTTGGGATGTGGTTAAGTTTCTTAGAAACATTTTGATCCTCTTGGGCCTGTATTTGAAGATATATTAGGTGTGACCAGTTCGGTGGTTAGAGTCATTTTTCTCCATTTCTGAAGCAGAATCTTTCTGAGTATTCTGCTGGATACCCCATGAATTACGGAGTTTTCCTCTCTGGTTAGTGAGAACAGGCACTGTTGCCAGACTTGCACAAGCTCCAGGGAATGTTTCCTTTAACACTTTTGAGTTGTTCTCTCTTCAGTCTCAGGTAGTTTCCTCCAATGTATTTGCTGGTCAGCACTCTGCTGAACATTAAATAACGTTGCAGGGGGACGGTTCTAAAGATCTCCAGAGTTCTCTCCTTGTAGCTTTTTCACCTCCCATGCCATGTTCTGCAAATACCAACCATCTTAGCCTCCCCGTACTCTCAGCTCCATCCCCTCACCTTGGGGAGCACACCAAGTCCTGACCCAGTTCTGACCAGCCCCTTTCACTATGCCATTTCCTGGAAGATCTCAAAGCAGTGAGCTGGTGCAAGCGCTGGACTCAGGTTTCTCATCACTCAGGGGTCACTGTCCTGAATTACCTGATGTCTACTGTCTTGAAGACCATTGGTTAACATATTTTCTGTGATTTTTCAGCTTGTTTCAGGTAGGAAAATATATTGGTCTCTTTTCCCACTTACCCAAATCTGAAGTCAGCATTATCTTTTCACAATTCAGTGTACCTCCTCTAGTTAAAACACTTCATTCTATTCCCACCATTAAAATAAATTCCAAGCTTCTCACCTTGATTTAGAAATTAACCTCCTAATTTAAACCCTGTCTACTTTTCAAGTTAATCTTTTGTCACTTGCCTTCAATACTCATATCTCATAAATAAAATAATTGGAGTTTCACCCATACAAAATATTCTTTCAGTACATTTGCACATGCTGTTCCTTCTGCCTAAAACTCTCTTCCTTGCATGGCTGCTGAGAAAGTCCTATTCATCCACAAGTAATCAACACAAACATGACCTCCCTATGAAACCTTCCTTCCCTTACACACTTCCGGCCACCCCATCCCTCTCTCCTTCACTCCAACACAGCCATCCTCAATACTCAGAGGACCCTACTGTTCCTGTTCCTATTATGCTGTCCACTACTTTGCACCATTAACTATAAATACTTATTCCAAGTTATGACCTTGGACAAGCTCCTCAGAAATATAAGTTTTCTCATCTGTAAAATGAAAATAATACAGGGTATCAAAGAGTTGGGATGCATAGGATAACTTTATTTCAACACACATATTCGTTACATTTTCAACTAATTTCTCAACCTGTTTTTCCTCACTATCAATATGTTTTTGAGATAACATACCTTTAAAAATCATTTGAGTCCAACTGTTAAATTGAAGAGCATGTAATAAATATACTACAGAGGAAGTCTTAAAATAGGAAAGACCTCCATGCCTTTGAAATGGCAGAATAAGAGAGACAACAGTGAAAAGCTGACAAGATCAAGCTGTAGGGAGCTATCACTGTTTCACGGAAGTGCAAGATCACACAAGAGTAATCAAATTGCATGTGAAAAATGACTCTAAAAGGAGATCGATTGGATGTGAACAATAATTTGGCTCTTGATAACAGAGATATTTTGCCAGTTGGTGGTATATTTTCAACTGAAAAAAATAATAACTCTAAAAGGATAATCAGAGTTCCTCTACCAGCTCTGTATTGCAGGGTTAGAGAGTGGAGGGGAGCGATCTTCAGTAGTGAGTCATGGCCAAATCTCCACTAGCTTATTTGGCCACTGAGGCCATTTTTTTAGTTAGTTCGTTGTTTTAAATTCAATTGTGAACTTTAATTGAGTCTTGATTGAAAAACAACTTTATGAAACAATTCAAAAAAATTGGGAAATCTTCATATGAACTCTGCGTATTCTTTAACCATGCAATTCTACTTTGAGAAATTTATCCTAGACATATAGTCACATAAATACATAGGAAAAGGAAAAGAAAAAGCTTCAAAGCCATCAGAATGAGAGTTGTTCAATGTAGGTATTGTTATGTAGTCATTGACAAACATAGCGAATTTATTTGTACTGAAGTGACAAGCTATCCAAAATAAATGCATTATCAAGCACTAATAAAAGCAAACTCTAGACATTATTATGCTATGGTACTATTTTTGTTTTAAACAATCCTCAAAAATACTGAAAAAAAATAAAAGGCTATACTATAAACCATAAAATTTCACTCCTTATGATATACACTATAGGATTCAATCCTTCAAAAAAGGAGATCTGGACTTCCGCCAAGATGGAGGCATAGGTGGATGTGCCATACCTTCTCACACAACCAAGATTAGAGAAAACTAAATATTAGCAACAGAAAACACAGCCAGAACACGGAAAATTCAACTTTTCGGAAGTCCGTTAACAACAAATTCTTCAGCCTGACCAGTAAGGGGCGAAACCAGCAGCTGGCGGAGCAGGGTTGCACAGGAGGACTCGGCCAGACACACTCAGGCCCACGGAATCCAGGCGCAGGGTCAGGCCTAGTGAGCGACCCAGCGAGCGACCAGGCGAGCGACCTCAGGGGAGACAGCCGGGCCGGGGCTTTGTGTTGACTCAGGTCGCGCATTTGTGCGCAGGTGGACAGGCGAGGGAGTGGGCGGTTGGACCGGGCCGGCAGGTACCCACGGCAAGCGGCAGTGGAGGGCGCCGCCATTTCCCTGCTCTGACCCCACCTCCACATACAGCGTCATAACCCAGCGACTCTGAGTGGACCGGCCCAAGTGAACCACCTAAGGCACCGCTCCTCCGCACCCAGCCGTGAGAAGCGGCAGAGGGGGTCGCCATTTCCCGCTCTGGACACGCCCCCACATACAGCATCACAACCCAGCGACCTGGGAATCCAAGGCGCCGCTTCTCACACTTAAAGAGCCCGAACAGACCAAGAATGGCGCAGGAGGATCTCAGAGCCCCAGAGCCAATAGATCTAAGCGATGAAGAAATAGCAAAACTCACAGACGCACAGTTTAAAACATTGGTGATCAGGATCCTCACAGAACTGGTTGATTATACCGACAAATTAGACAAATATATGAAGGCGAAACTAATGGAAATGAATGGAATTGCACAGGATACCAATAGCAATGAAAAGGAAACTGGGACTCAAATCAATGGAGTGGACCAGAAGAAAGCAAATAATGGCCAAACAGAAAAGAGTCAAGAAGCAAGAATTCAAAGAAATGAGGAGAGACTTAGGAACCTCCAGGACATCTTTAAACGCTCCAACATCCGAATTATAGGGGTAACAGAAGGGGGAAAGGCACAGCCACCAGTGGAAAACTTATTTGAACAAATAATAAAGGAGAATTTCCCCAATCTGGCAAAGGAAATAGACTTCCAGGAAATCCAGGAAGCTCAGAGAGTACCAAAGAAGTTGGACCCAAGAAGGAACACACCAAGGCACATCGTAATTACATTAGCCAAGATTAAAATGAAGGAGAGAATCCTAGAAGCAGCAAGAGCTAAGGGGACAGTCACCTACAAAGGAGTCCCCATCAGACTGTCAGCAGATTTCTCAAAAGAGACCTTACAGGCAAGAAGGGGCTGGAAAGAGGTATTCCAAGTCATGAAATCTAAAGACCTACAACCAAGATTGCTCTATCCAGCAAAACTTTCATTTAGAACGGAAGGACAGATAAAGTGCTTCTCAGATAAGATCAAATTCAAGGAGTTCATCATCACCAAGCCCTTATTATATGAAATGTTAAAGGGACTTATCTAAGAAAAAGAAGTTAAAGAAACATGAACAGTGAAAGGACAACAAACTCACAGTTATTAACAACCACACCTAAAACGAAAGCAAACTAAAAGGACAGCTAGATCAGGAGTGGAAACATAGAAATGAAGATCTCAAGGAGGGTTAGCAACAGGGGAGTGGGAGGAGGAGAAGGGGGGAGAAGGTACAGAAAATAAGTAGCATAGACAGTAGATAGAAAATAGATGGGGGGGCAAGAATAGCATGGGAAATATAGAATCTAAAGGACTTGAGACACATGGTCATAAACTAAAGGGGGGGTAATGGTGGGGATGAGGGGTAGGGTGGAGGGGAATAAAGGGGGAATAGAACAACTGTAACAGCATAATCAATAAAAAAATTTAAAAAAAAGGATTCAATCCTTCTACAAAGCATGCATTACTTCATAACTTCAATTTAAATTTTCCCTTTCCCTACTATGCTTGCTAAGAAAATACATATAACAAAAATGCAAAACCTGAAACTATAACCTTTCTAGAAGAAAACATAGGAGAAAATCTCTAGACATTAGTTAAGGTAAATTTTCACAAATATCACGTCAAAGTCTTGTTTTATTTTTATTGTTCAAGTACAGTTGTCTTCAATTTCTTGCCACCACTTTCCCCTACCCCACCAACCCTCACCCCCCACCCTCAATTCTATCCCCCTTTGGCTTTGTTCGTGTACCCTTTATACATCTTCCTTGAAGACCTTTGAACAAAGCAAACACTCTAACGCCCTTTAGAATTGATTAGACTTCTAATCGATTCACTATATTGATATTTAAAACACATACCTGGGGTGGGGGGAAGTCTCTAATACTTAAGTGCAAACAGCAGAGAATGTGGTACAATTTTTAGAAAACATTTAAGGGAAGAGTTTTTTTCTTTCTTTTTTTCCCCTGATATGGTCTATTTAAGCTTTGTTTACTTTCTCAGCAAGAATACAGGCCTTGGGCAACATTTAATTAAAATGCTCCCTATGCTTTCATGCTTCTGAGGCAGTAAGACTGGAGACACTGAGATAGTCCTCTTGCCGGGGACTATGAAGAGAATGAGGACGGATAACTCTGAACCCCCTACACAATGCATTGAGAACAGTGATACCCCTGGAAAGGCCCATTATGTTAAGAGGCCATATATAGTAGGTGTGGAATATATAAATTCTTTGAATAAGGAACAAAAAAATCAGGAAGGCCTCAGATACATATTCCTTCTTTTATTTCAATTATAAACTACTAATTTGTCAAATGCAATAATCTGTAGGCATGAAGGATTCTATCAGCAGCATTAACTTTTATATGCACCAATTTAGGCTAGAAAATTCCAAAATGCTGGTAGTAGCTAAAATTCATGAAGATCGAATTTAAAAATAATTAAGTGTTGAAAATATTGAGTTAAAACAAAAAGAAATGAAGCTTTGGTTTTGTGATGTTTTTGTCTTGCTTTCTTTTGAAAAGGCAGACAATAGCGAATGTTCAGACAATATTATAAGATTTCATTGGTTCAGTAACTAAGGCAGGCTTAGAGAAGCTCCAATGAACAATGAATGATTGACTGAAAGGACGGAATACTGATTTGGGAACAATTACATATTGAGATCAGACCGTGGGCCAGCCATGGAACTGTACTTAGGCCTGGTTTGCTATGGGTAAAATGAGATGTTGCTGAAATTAAATGAGACATTACAGAGAATAAGCATTCAATGAAATAGTAGCAATGATGGTGATCCATCTAACATATTCTGTAAGATTTCTCTAGCAGCAGTATATGTGAGACCCACAAAAGAGGAGAGGACAGAGGCAGGAACTCCATTTAGTGAGCAATGTGCTTAAATTGTTATGACAGGCCTCTATTTTTTTAAGTAAGTTCCACAACTTAAATTATCATTTAAACTGTCTAATTAAATGAATGTGGTTAAGAAAAATTTAAACTGAAGTATTACTGCCCAACTGGCTAACGAATTAACATATTTGCTCCTTATATTTCCTTCTGGGGAAAAACATGCATTAAAGAGAAAATGACTTCAGTGCAGAGCAGTAGTAATTAATTAACAAAACAATTTTACATAACCTTGCAAATAGTTGGCATGACTCTTTCTTTAACGTGTAAACAAAGATGATTTTGTTGATTTTGTTTTCTGTCAGAAGAAATTCTGTATCTCAGGAAGGATAATAGAGCTAGTGTTTTTAACTTTTTAATATACCTAAAATCATCCTGACAACATGTTTCTTATTTTGAGCCAGTCATACCTTAATACATGTAGGTCATTTCAACATTTAGCCATAGCGTGTTAATGATGCACCTGTAATCATCGATAGTGTAGATAGATGTTAGTGGTAAAAGAGAGATGATCCCAAATTAATTTTACTGGAATTCTATTTACTGTACTTCCTAATTTATGTCCTCCTCCATTCATTTACCCTCCGACTTTAATGTCTGGACTCAAGCATAGTGTATAACCACTGCTTTTTGTCCAGTTGTCATCTCACACACACTCCTCCCCACACCCCACCACAAAAACGTCCTCAATGGGAAAGAACTCTCCAGGGCCATTCTGAGGTAAGGACCAGTCCACAGATGATGTCTCACATTCGGTTCACTCAATTCCTGAGAAAACGGCATTTAGATAGGCTGTTGGATTTAAAAATTCTGTGCACACGTGCATGCACACATGTGCACACACACACACACACACATACACACACTCTAATTCAGGGGCAGCTTGATAGCCACAGGCTAGGCCCAAACTGATATACAATTTGTAACAACTCTGCCACAATAAGCCAAAATTAGTAATAAAAATTATTCCTACTTAAAGCCTGAGATAATTGGACCATTCACTATATTTTTGAGACAACCAAGTTCCTTTTTTTCTTTGATATGTCTCAGGCCTCAAGTCCATTTGTTGCCTGGCCAACAGGTGTTACATACCAGATAGCCCAGACTTTTCTGACTGCTGAGATGTCCCTCTCCTCTCTGGATAGTACAGACGCTGCATCTGGACAGCCTCCTGACCCCATGCCTTGCCAGCACTGAAGCTGACTTCATGCTGCAGGATCGCGAGTCTCCATTTGTTCTCACCGTTGCTCTAGATCCTGGGCCATGACTTTCCGGCTCCATATGACAAACCCTATTCTAGAATGAAAGCACTATACAGTGCCTAGAATACATTTACTCCATTGTTTATTTGAGCTTATACGTCAGCCTTTCTACTAGAAACAAAAAGAAAATCCCTTTGTGCCTTCTAGGCACTTCCTTCTAGTGCCCAGAAGGAAGATCAGTAATGCTACATTGAAGTGGGGAGGGCATGGGGTTTGGTGCCTGCACAGACTCAGCCAGTCTGGGTCTTTCCCATTTACCCACTCAGGGACCTTGGGGACAAGACTCATCCTCTCGGAGCCTTAGTTTGATCATGTAAGAGTGGAGATAATACAGTCCAGACCTCAGATGATTGCTCAGGGGATAAAATGGCAGACACACGGGAAGAATTGGTCACCATGCTTGGCTCATGATAAAAATCTATCTTATTACCACCCAACAGCAACAAAATTACTTCTTTTCAAATGCAGTGAAAAGCAAGAATGTCATTCTTATTACACTTTTACTCCAAATTCTTTATAAATCTATGGTTGATCCACTCTGAAAAGGAAAAGTAAAGGAGAAGGGGACCCCGAAGGGGAAATCAGAGGCAAGGCCTAAAATAAAGGCACTAGATAAGAGGTGAACTAGTCCTTTTATAGCAAGATGAAAAGGCAATAAAACACATTCCACCAGGGAAGACAGGTAGATGGGTGAGTGAGTGGATGGATGGATGGATGGATGGAAGGATGGATAGATATACAGACAGACAAAAACTGTGAGGAACTACTTAAGGTATGTTAACCGAAACACAGAGTAAAGCAACTTTAATTCATTCTGCCTTTTCTGTATATACATTTTCTAGTTCTCTTCTTTTTGGAATCTCTTTTACCATCAACAAAGGCAGCCATGACCTTCCTCAACCTTTCCTTTAGTTAATAACACATCTCCTCTCAGTCACCTCGCCGTCCTCCAGGGCTCACATGTCCTCAGGGCAGATGGGCACGCTGTCAAGGGGACAGGGAGAGGGGTCAAAAAGAGCTCCAGAATCATGTGTATTTGGGGGTGGAGTCTGAGTTTCCTCCTCCATTTGGGGATAATGTAAAGCTAGCTTTCACCATCAGCGTGTCAAACACATCACTACCACTACAAATATCATTACTAAGGCCCACCCCCACACAGAGCTCAAGATGCCAGTTTCCTCAGTCATTTCAAGGTTTCCATTTAATCAGCATAGTAAACAAGCTGCTATGCCTCAGGCTAGTGTTCCACAGACTCAGCCAGATCATGGGGTTTGTGAATGCTGCAGACAGCAGGGCCAGAGAAGGCATATTTGCTCACACATTATGTTGACTATTATTATTTTTCGTCCTAGGGATACTTCTTGGACAGTGATGTGACGAGAGATGCCATTTATCTTAGAAAGACTTTGATTCCATTGGATTTTGATTAGCTATGGTAGCAGGGTGAATAGACTAATTACTATTATTAACTGTAACATTTTTTGAATCTTACCCTACAATGTAACATCAAAAGCCTAGTGGGGGGAAGCTAAGGTGTCAAATATTCAAAGTCATAATAAGCCTCCGATGCCCCAGTTCTGAGAGTATCTGCAAAATATCTTCCTTCTGGGAGAAAAACTAAAAATAGCATTTTCCAAATAAATGGAAATAAAGCTACTCTAAATTCACCAGATGGATCATAATTATAGACATAAAATTATAAAGTATAATACTTGGTGTTCAGTAAAAATTCTAGAAAATTATTCCACAAGATTAGACCATCTATTCGAGAGGATCTCATTTGATAACTTTAGGGACTGTTTCAAACCCAGCCCTTTTCCCTTGAGAGGAGGTGCAAACGTGTAGAAAATATTCCTGACGCATCTGTTCCAAGCTCCGCACTGTGCTTGGCGCTGTGAAGCATGACAAAGCATTAGAACATTGTTGCTGGATTCCAGTTTATATTCTAGTTAGGAGTCTCCTGAGATGATATGAGACTAGGTCAAGTCCTCCCTCAGACACTGGAAGGATTAATTTTTGTCCTGGAGGTGTCCCAAGATCCATGGCTGTCCCAAGACCAGGTATCCCTGGCTGTTTCGGCTGCCCCAGGCCGCGCTTATCCTTTATCTGAGGTACCTGATTACGCTCTGAGTCAGGTGGCACCTTAGGCTCTCGATTGGTGCCCATTCCTAGAAAACATTCAAGGCCTGATAATCCATTTTAAATAAAAAATGCATAATCATGTGTACCCTTTATAGCCAAGAAATGCTATATTCCCGAGAAGCCTGAGATAAATCAATAGAAAGTAAAGCATCCTTAAGTCCCAGTTTATAGATGCCAGAAAAGGAAGGAGATCTTGCCAAAACTAAGCCTGGAAGTGGTTGGATACGTATCAATTGCTCTGGTATGTTTGCCTACAGTATCTCCAGTGCCTGCTCCTCACCTCACAGACTGGTGATTGATCAGCTGTGGTCAGACACTGTAAGTATAGATTAACCTGCTCCAGTGAAAAATGCCCACAGGAACCATTACGCTGAAGAAATCTTCTCCTTGGGTTTTACTATAACCATCAGTAGAACTCATTGGAGGGTAAGGGATGGTTAGCTCAGATTTCCCTATCATTTTTTCAGTCCCTGATTAAATATTCTGTAGTTTATGATCAGCAAATGCTCCACCTTGGTATACCTTCAAAGTGAAAAAATAGCTCAGAAAATACAATTTACTGTCAGCAGCTGGCAATCAGCTGTCAAGAGGTACACTGTTTATCTAAACAATCTTAGGGGTCAAGGGCTCCGTTTTAATCGACTTTGGCAATTCCTCTGGAAGGCTTCGAGACTGCACGAAGCCCATGGTGTGGAGTCTGTTTTAATCCATACAAATTAAAGTTCTCAGCTCCAAGGAAAATACCCTTAGGAAGTAAAGGTATTAAGGGAAGGATGAGAGACATGGACAGATCTGCATCCCAGCTGAGGAAAAGATATGCTGAAATATTTACCACAAATGGAAGGCAGGTTTTTCAAGTGAGAGTACAACTAATTAATACAGGAATATAGGGAAAAAGTATAACACAATGCACTCAAGTGAAGGAATAAATAGTCAACTTCTGTATTTTTCTATGAATTTTTAAACTTTAAAGGTCACACAGAGCACTATGCTAATATTTTGCAATAATGGACTCCAGGGCAGTGCTTTAATTAAATGAATTCCAGAGTTCTCTGAATCTTAATCAGACTGTGCAGGGGATGTGGAAGGTCAGGCTGTTGAGCAAATGATGCAAACTATACTTGCACATTACACCGCGCACCCTCTTCCAGAGGTTTGGTGCGCCCTGTCTTTCATGTCCTAACAATTTCCGACAAGGTGAATGTTCCTCCCACCTCACCCTGAATGTCAAAGAGGCCCAACAAGTGGGTCGGCTCAACGGTCACTCCTGACTTTCTAGTTAGTCATTTTGTTTGTTTTAAAAGTATAATTATTTTCGACAATTATTTTCTCACAGATTCCAATATTTGGTTGTTCTGCACTACTCATAATGGCTATATTTTCATATTTATATGGTTTCACTGATTAAAGACTCTAGTTCAGGACTTCCGCCAAGATGGAGGTTTAAGGTGGATGTGCCTTGCCTCCTCTCACAACCAAGTTTAAGGACAACTAAATATTAGCATCAGAAAACACAACCAGAACACGGAAAACTGAACTTTTCGGAAGTCCGCAAACAACAAATTCTTCGGCCCGACCGGTAAGGGGCGAAACCGGCGGCGGGTGAGGAGTTACAAAGGAGAACTCGATCAACCCGGGCGCGGGCGCGGAATCCAGACCCGCGACATTCACGCGGGTTCCAAACCCAGGATTGGACCTAGTGAGCAGCCCACCGGGTGAGCGACTACGGAGGAGTCAGCGGGGAGGCGGTGGTAGCGAGTTGACTGTGGGTGTCCGGATACGCGCGGGTGAGGGAGTGAGCGGTGGGACCGGCTGCGGCGGCGGCGGCGGAGGCAGCGGTGGCGCCATTTTCCCCGCTCTGACCACGCCCCCACATACAGCGTCACAACCCAGCGACCTGGGACTCCAAGGCGCCGCTTCTCTCACTTAAAGGGCCAGAACAGACCAAAAATGTCGCAGGGGGACCTCAAAGTCCCGGAGATAAATCTAAGTGACGAAGAAATAGCAAATCTCTCAGACGCACAGTTTAAAACACTGGTCGTCAGCTTCCTCACAGATTTGGTGGACTATAGCCACGAATTAGAGAAACATATGAAGGCTAAATTAAGGGAAATGAATGGAATTCCACAGGAAACCCATAGAGATGAAAAAAAAACTGGGACTCAACTCAATGGAGTGAACCAGAAGGAAGAAAAAAATGATCAATCAGAAAGGAATGAAGAAATAAGAATTCAGAAAAATGAGGAGAAGCTTAGGAACTTCCAGGACATCTATAAACGCTCCAATATCCGAATTATAGGGGTACCAGAAGGGGGAAAGACACAACCACCAGTGGAAAAACTATTTGAACAAATAATAAAAGAAAATTTCCCCAATCTGGCAAAGGAAACAGACTTCCAAGAAATCCAAGAAGCCCAGAGAGTACCAAAAAAGTTGGGTTCAAGAAGAAACACACCAAGGCATATAATAATTACATTAGCCAAAATTAAAACGAAGGAGAGAATCCTGGAAGCAGCAAGAGATAAGGGCACAGTCACCTACAAAGGAGTCCCCATCAGGCTGTCAGCAGATTTCTCAAAAGAGACCTTACAGGCAAGAAGGGGCTGGAAAGAAATATTCCAAGTCATGAAAACTAAAGACCTACAACCAAGATTGCTCTACCCAGCAAAACTTTCATTTAGAACGGAAGGACAGATAAGGTGCTTCTCAGATAAGACCAAATTCAAGGAGTTCATCATCACCAAGCCCTTATTATATGAAATGTTAAAGGGACTTATCTAAGAAAAAGAAGTTAAAGAAACATGAACAGTGAAAGGACAACAAGCTCACAGTTATTAACAACTACACCTAAAACGAAAGCAAACTAAAAGGACAGCTAGATCAGGAGTGGAAACATAGAAATGAAGATCTCAAGGAGGGTTAGCAACAGGGGTGTAGGAGGAGGAGAAGGGGGGAGAAGGTACAGAAAATAAGTAGCATAGACAGTAGATAGAAAATAGATGGGGGGGGCAAGAATAGTATGGGAAATACAGAACCTAAAGGACTTGAGACACATGGACATAAGCTAAAGGGGGGGGTAATGGGGGGGTTGGGGGGGCAGGGTGGAGGGGAATGAAGGGGGGAATAGAACAACTGTAACAGCATAAACAATTCAAAAAAAATAAATAAATTTATTTAATAAAAAAAAAAGACTCTAGTTCATAAAACTGCCAATTCCTTCCTTAAACCCAGACAGAGCGCTTATATCACAAACTTTTCTTTTTATATTTTATCTTTATTCTTTTGTTTTCCATTAGCATTTAGTCCCCTGATACCCCTTCCCCCAGCTCATGGACATGGACAATAGTGTGGCGATTGCTGAGGGGACGGGGGCATTTGTTAGTCATTTTTAAAGCTTGGTGCTTGCAGTTGACATCCTAGATTTCTTTCAATGCTACGGCTAAAACATACCCAATATACTCTTCAAGGACAAATTTGAAGAGAACCCTCCACCCATCTCGTGCCGAGATGAGGGTGCATAAAACCCAAAATACTTTATGCTTCCTCCTCATGTGAAATTCAACAGTTTAAGTAGTCAGAAAACGATCTCCAGAGAGGTAAGCAGTGATGTTTTGCCTTGAAACAGGTTTCCTTTTCCTGTTTTTCTCAAGCCAACCAAATCTCACCAATCCCCAAAGAGACTCAATTTTAGGCCTTAAGTCGATAGTCCACCCCCTGAAGACCAAGCAAACTACAGCATGTCAACAAGGCCAACCGATGACAATGAACACAACTAATAAAAATAACATAAATGAGTTGTAACAATGAATGGGAACATTCAAAAAGGAGTCCATTTTAAAATCAGAACACAAAAAATACCTACAAAATTATCATAATTATGGTTTAAAAAGTACATTTGTACATTGACATTCAACGTGAAGGCAGAATGACATAAGTGGAGCACAATGCTTATTAAGTCACTCATTCCCCACAAAGTTAAAGACTTCTTCCAGTATCAGTAATTTTCTGGATGTCTCATGACCATTGGTGTTTCCTACTAAGATCAAACTGAGAAAAAATTAACTTATCAGCTCCTGACGATTTTGCTGTGTGCTAGACTCTGGGCTAACACTTCACATTCACTCTTTCATTACCTCTCAGTAATTACTCTATAGGGTAAATCCTATTATTCAGCCCCGCTTTACAAATTTGGAAACCAAGGCTTGCGGAAGGGACATAATCTGCCTACGATGACACTGTGACAGAGGCAGGAATTCAGTTTCCCCCCACAGGACTCATTCCTACCACGCTGCTTCAAGGTGAAGTGCATCGCTGCTTGAGAGCGGCCACTAGCTTGGTTTCGTACACTGTGGAGATGACAAATGGCTCAGTTCAATTTTAATACTGCGTTACTGGTCCGATGATCGGTTTATATTCTCATAGGCTTTTCACCCATATTTTTGTTCCTTTAGAAGTTCTCAGTGCAGGAAAGCAGATAAAAAAGACATATTACTCTCCCCAAAAAGAAAAATTAAAAATACTTGAGAATCAAGACACTTTGGTATTTATGTTAACCCATCAGCGCTATACATCCTAATACACCTTAATATTTTTAATTTTACTCACACATCCTACTGTCTTGGTATTTCACAAAAGGTTTGTATTCCTGACCTCTAAGGATAATTCATCGTCTATCCCAATGCTTTCTCATTTGGGCTGTAAAACAATGAATTAGTGACAAATCCCCCACTCTTTGCCCCTTCAGCCCTTGGAGTTTAACTCCTCTCACATTACAGTATTTATTGAATTTCCCAGCCAAACGGTGTTCTGCTCCATAAAATTCTGACAAGTGGACTCTGCCAAGCTAATAATGGCTTCATTCTGCTGAAATAAACTTATTTCACTGCAGCAAACAAAACGACATGACCTGGAAAGGTTATTTTTAACTGGGTAATGACTCAGTCCCAACCAAGCAGTTCTCTCAAGGTTTCTCGTCTTAAATAAGTTATATTTCTTAAAGATAAATGTATGCTATTACGTGTATTCCTGTCTTGTCATTCTCTCACAGCCAAGAAAAAGCAGGCATTGTCATTGCTTTCGGTGTTTGATTTCATTATCCAATAATTTGGTCAGCATATTAAACTACCCCCAAGGATCCTGGCACAGCGAAATCTGCCAGAGAGCTTGAAAGACAGAGAGCACAAAGGAGCAAAGTCCCTTTAAAGGAGAATCTGGTTTTATTGCCTTTTTTCTTTTAATTAAACAGCATCAAAAACTTTCAATTCTGCAAAACTTTCAGGGTGCCTCTGAGAGTGAGCTTTCTTATCTCCCTGTTTTTAAAGCATGAACGCATTTTACCAAGAATGCTTAGCCTGTTTACTAAATCAAGGTATGCCAAGATAACTTTATCTACAGCCACATTAGTTAACATTTCCCCCAATATCTTAAACTCTCTATACCAAAAATATCTACTTTAAAAAGTCTGAAAAGCAAAATAGACTTAAATTTTTCTCCGGACTGCTTCCATATTTTATACTTTTCCTCCACATCTCTTTTCTCTTGCACAACAAGCCCCTCAAAAATAAACAAATGAATAAAAAGAAACTGCTGTGATAAGGTCAAATGTTTCCTCAAGTTTCAAATGACCAGGGACTCCAGCGCACCGATACAACAGCTGGGATCTTGTACCGACATGCTGCACCCCGCCAGGCCTGCCTTCTGAGACTAATAAAGGAGAAAACCCTTGACAGCGGACAGCTGGGCTCCTTATGAAGCTGTTGGATAGAAGCGACTAGGCCTCGCCCCGCCCACCTTAAAGAAGGGCTCAGTGTCTAGACACACAAAGGCACGAGAAATTTGTTCAGGGGAGTACATATTTCAAAGAGACTGAAATGAAGAGATGAGGAGGAGCAGCAGGAAAAGGGGTTGGTTCATCAATGAAAGAGAAACCCTGCCACATTTAAATCGGGCAGAGATATCAAAGATGTAAGAGTTTCAGGGCTGCCTAACTCGTAACTTTGATTAGTGCCAAAGGAATCAGGTATGGGCTCCAATCTGGTCAGGATCTCTGACTTCCGTGACACACTATTAGCTAGAAATGGAGGCGAACAACAACCTTTTCAGTAAATTCACGTAGTCATGGCTCTGTCCAAACCACAAGTAAGAATCCTGAATACCCTTCTGATGATCTATAGCTGGTATTCATGCTTGCAGTAAAAGAAACCAGTCTGAATGGACCCACCATGTCTCCTGGCCATTCCTCTGCCTTGGTCTCAAAGTCCTTCATCTGCTGCTGGGTTCTGGCTGCCAGTGTCAACTCCTCCAGTCAAAGCCGTGTCAATTGGCTTAATGAGCAAAGTGGCTTGGAACAAAACCACACTGAAATGGTATAAGATTATGGAGGATAAACAAGAAGTGGTCGTGCTGGGCTTTGACTGCATTAAGCCCCTCAAATCAGTGAGTTTAAGGTAAAGCTTCAAACCAGACTAACTGAAGTTATAGTCAAAATAGGGACAATACAAACAGAAACCAGAGAAAGCATAAGGAACACAGGAACTCTCCCATAATGTATTACAAGGCTAAAAAAAATACAGTTGCTATGGCTAGTAAGGAAACAAAGGCTATTAAATCTTTTCCCTGAATAACATGTGCACTTTAGATTGTAAAACAGAGTGATTTCTAATTGCTACAGATGGAGAACAAATGCCAGACAGGAAAGAGTCTGAGAAGCCTCTTAATTTGGGTGTCTGCGTGTGTGGCGCATATACATGTTCATTACTAGCGGCAACACAGACACTCAAGCAGAATGTGAAAGAAAAAGAATATATACGGTATGTTAGTACTACTAGGGTAATTACCATGACAATTAGGGACTCAGGAAAACTACACTAGTTCCTGTTTTAAGTGCAACTTTAGTTTTCTTAAGTGGGAATAGTCAAGTCAGAAATTTTCAAAGACTTCTATGAATTTATCTGAAACAACTGCTGAGTTTGGCCAACGCTGCGGCCATCCCCGTGTTTGCACATGCGTGGTATGATCTTCTTTTGAGATCTGTCCCAGACAGACATGAAAAGGGAAAGTCTGGAGTTTTATACATGAAGCCCCAGAAAAACAAGTGGATGCTTTTTCAGTAATAATTAGAAAACAATTCCAAAAAAATGTCTAAATCCAATATTGATCTTAACAACATCCAAGTTAAAAATATTTATTTCAACTATGACACCAAGGTTTTGGCTGAATGGGTATGGCATGGTGGGAACACCACTGGGGTGGGGGGAGGGCTGGGAAATGGAGACAACTGTACTTGAACAACAATAAAAACAAGTTTAAAAAATAAAAATAAAGAGCCCAGAACGTACACATTCCTGTAACTGTTGCCATAGCTTCCCTGGGGAGATAGATATTCATGCTGCTTAATCAGAATTATTCTAACAATTCAACACGTCTGTTTTGAAAATGATCATCTTCGAGTTTCACTCAGCTTCTGAGTCCTCGACTTGAGTGACAGGGATACGGAGTCAAAGCTACGTTGACAAACACCGCGTCTTCAATGTTAGAAATAGGTGCTAAGCCTCAAACATCTCACAGTGCCTTACTTATTAAGAGACAACACACTCCCCTTTCATCTTAAAAAGTCTCGTCTTTGGATCTTTCAGTTGGCAGGATCATTGATGTAACACATGCATTTTTCTAATCTACTAATGCCTAGAACAGAGGTGTACACAATAATGCATATTCCTTAAAAAAAAGATGTTGAATAAAGCCTAGGTCCATCTGTAAATCTCTCAATCTGCATAGAAAAACCATGTAAAATATCTAAAACTGAGGAGAGGCTGGTAAAGAAGAGCAGCAAGATGCCCTGGCTGGTGTGGCTCAGTGGATTGAGCACGGAAAAGGGTCGCTGATTCAATCCCCAGTCAGGGCACATGCCTGGGTTACAGGCCAGGTCCCCAGTAGGGGACACATGAGAGGCAACCACACATTGATGTTTCCCTCTCACTCTTTCTCTTCCCCTTCCCCTCTCTCTAAAAATAAATAAAATATTTTTAAAAAGAAGAGCAGCAAGAGTGTGGTGGAGAAAAGAAGGGAGTGGCATGGGGTAGGGAGGAGACAACAAGACACAACAGGACAGGAGAGGGGTACCTATTAGGTACCTCTGCTAAAAGAACATATCTTTCCCTCAATTGCTGCAAGTATTTCTACTCATTCTGCCCGTATGATAGGAGTCCCCAAGCAACCTAGCACAAGCTTCCCAGACCCCATCACCTCCCAGCCAAATGGCTGATAATTTCACTTTCAAGTTTATTCTATAAAAAGAAAGCATTTTGTTCCCTGGCTATACAACTTTTTTTTTCTTTTTTGCTCTTTTTAAAAGAAATTCTATCTACAGTGCCATTCCCATTTAAAAGTTGCATTTTGGTAACTTTGAAAAGTAAATGATAACTTTGAGAAGTTACTGTCTGTCATAAAAATATTTCATTATGCCAAAATAAAGCAAATTTTTTTCTCAATAACAGGATGTATTGAAAACATTCTGTGCTTAATCACATCTGTTATTCTGCATTCAAAATTCATTTAAGATAATTAAATTAACCAGCAAAAAGATTATGAGCAGCAATGATTATGATGGGAAAAATAGCCACATACCTTTTGGTTCACATAAAAATAATATTCTTGAACTTAGTCTAAAATATTTTACTTAAATCAACAAAAGAAATATTATCATGGTGTAAATTAAAAATAAATGCCTACACTGATAACATCTCTTACCACTCAAATGAGCTATAATTGCTTCAAATGCAAAATCAAATTTTTAAAAATATATTGGGACAAATAGCCCGAGTCAAGCCATTGTTATACCACAGTAAACACAACACTGAAGAAGAGAACTTATGCAGTAACCAATTATGTACTCAGGAATTGATACAAGATGGAGTACAAGTTTGGAAGCTTATGGGCTTCCTAATCATTTGTGCAGGTAAAATGACTTAAATATTACAATGTGCATATGTTATCAATTTAATGTTCACTGAACATCATCAAAGTCACATTATTTTGATAAGGATAACTATCTAGCTATACATGCATCATAGTTCACAGCTGACACAGGCACAGAAATGAGTCACTTCCATTATTATAGGCAGCTCCAAGGGGCCTTTGTAAGGGGAAGTCAACTGATGCCTAAAGAATACAAGGAAAGCTCCACCAGAGATGCCATCTTAGAGAGGCGGACTCTCAATCAGAGGCTCTATAGGTAAAAGCAGAGAGGTGTGGCCATATTTGATGCCTCACTCAATAACAAACATCCGGCAAGTGGCCCAACAGCTGCTCTCTTCTCCTCCTTAGCCATATTCCACAGCAGCGGTCTCCATAATGGACGGGCACATAAGTGGTCACTGGACCCAAAATGTGGCATTGAAAATTTGGGACACGTAAGAAATAGACTCTCCACAGTAGTTGGATATGTGATATGTAAAGCTCAATGACTATTAGTAACCATAATACCTATCACCTGCTCTGTAGAGAAATATATGTGAATCACATACGCAGGCAACAGTACAATTCTAATTTATTCTTTTAAAAAATGTTTATTGACTTTAGAAACAGAGGAAGGAAGAAAAAGATAGAGAAACATCAATGTGAGAGAAACATCAATGTGAGAGAGAAACGTCTATCAACTGTCTCCCGTACATGCTCCGACCAGGGATCAAACCTGCAGGTATGTGCCCTGACTGGGAATTGGACCCCCCCGCCCTTTGGTGTATTAGACGATGCTCTAACCGACTGAGCTACTCTGGCCAGGGCTCTAATTTATCTTAAGGCTATATCCTCTTCTTAAGGTTCACTGAACTATCTAACCACTCTTTTTTGTTGTTGTTGCTGTTTGTTTGTTTCTAGGTTGAGGTTCTGTTACTTAGAACCAACTCCATCAGGCATTTAAGAGGTGGTTATACACCACAAGACCAGTTATTTTAATGCAAGGTAGCTTATTAGAGGGGCATGAAATAAATGTAATAGATCACAACCAGAAACATTTTCCTTTTCTTTCTTCTTTTTCTCTATTCTTTACTTTTAACTGAACCTACTGGGGTGAGATTGATTACTAACCATATAGGATTTGGGTGTACAGTTCTATAATACATAATCTGTATATTGTGCTATGTGTTCACTACCCCAGTTCAGGTCTCCTTCTGATACAGGGTGCAGCCAGGGGGCCCCCCAAAAAGATTTAGAAAAGTGTCCAGAATTCAAAGTGTATAGGAATATTGGAGAGACATATAAGATGTCCTCACCCCCCCCCCCACAGGGGGAAGAAAGAATGGAGCCAGGCCATTGAGAGCTATTTTGCATAGCAACAGTTTTGGAGCTAACCTCTGGAGGAATAGTTATTTAACATATCTATAACCTTTAACTGGTTTCATAGATATGTTAAATAGCAGTGGCCAAGTTGGGGGCCAGAGAGAAGGTTGTGGCAGGGGACTCGAGAAGGAACTAGCAGAGACTCAGAATGTAACAAGGGGCTGCGCTCCTGAGCGAGATGGCCTGGGTGGGAGCTTGGAAAAGACTGGCTCCAGGACATGAAGGGTCTCCGCTTGGCCAGATGAGAGAGAGAGCCACGCGGTTTCAGCAGAGTGAGGACCCCCTGTTGGTGAGGTGAAAGAGGGAGCCACGTGGTTTTGGCAGGGTGCGGACCCCCTTTCCCAGGTGAAAGGAAAAAACCACGCAGCTTTGCCAGAATGGAGATCCCTGCAGCCAGGTGAAGAAGACAGCCACATGCTTTTGGTGGAGTGCGGACTCCTGCAGCTTTGGTAGAAGAGGCCCACGCGGCTTTGGGGTGCCCCCTTTGGCTGCGGGGCCTGAAAAGCAACAGAGACTTTGACTGGAACTGGGTACAAAGGACTCTTGCCAGTGGACCATGAGAGAGTACCGCAGTACTTTGGATTAACTCGAGATCCTGCCTGCACGGTGACACAGCTGACGGTGCCAGCGGCCTGAAAAAGGGATGTGTGCTCTTTTCCTGATTTACGGTACCCGGAGTTGGGACAGTGGGAGAAGGGAACGCTGTGTGGGTGTAGGTGTACAACCTAAAGGACTTTAATATTTTAGTGGAGGCATTAGGCCTGAATAGCATTAAATAAATATTTTGTTTCCTTTTCACAAATCTCTGGCTTTAAGAGATGTGTTTCCAATTGGCGGCGGACAGAAGGGCCCAGTAGATTTTAGTATTTTGGTTTTTGGGAGGGGCCCCTGTTGTACAGCAGTTTTGGGCATCCCTAGGTGGGCCAGATATTGTATTGCCCCTCCCTTGGACCTCCTCTTGTTCGGTAACACTTCCATCACCAATTATCTCCCCTTTTACCCTCTTCTACTTCCTCCACCCTCCTTTAAACATTTTAAAAGAAATACAGTAACACAAAGCTGGCAATCCACACTGGGAGAAAAAGAAAACTAACCCCCTTCACCATACCATATACAAAAATCAATTCTAGGTGGACTGAGGATCTAAATGTGAAAATAAACACTATGCAGCTTCTGGAATATCTCTGGAGCTAGAGAGTAGGAAAGGATCTCTTTGACAAATGCAAAACAACTAACCATAAAAGAAATAACTGATAAATTCTACTATATTAAAATTTAAAGTATCCTTCATCCAAAGATACAATAATCATAAGAGTGAAATAACAAGCTATGTATTGTGAGAATACTTGTATGCAACACATAACCGACACATCTAACACACAGTGTGCAAAAACTATAAGGGACTGTACAAAATGGTGAGAATATGGTGACAACCAAACAGAAAATAGGCAAAAGGCACTTCACCAAAGATGAACTCCAACAGCCAATAAACATCTGGAAAGGTACTCAATTCCATTAGCATAGAAATGCCGATTTAAAAACCCTTCAGGAGACACTACCACACACTGGTCAAAATGAGAAAAATTTATAAGACTGACAACAAGAAGTATTGGCCAGGATGTAGGACAACAGGGATTCTCATCCATGTAAACCTGTAAAACCACACAAGAAAACAGTACGACATTATTTAATAAGGTTGAATAGATGCGTATTCTATCACCTGGAATTTAGCTCTTGGGTGCATATCATAGAGATGGATATTTATGTACACCAGAAAATATAGGAGAACAATCAAGGCAGCACTATAGATAAATATCCCAAACTGAACACAACATAAATGTCTATCAATAGTTGAATGGATAAGTTGTGCAACATTCATACAATGGCATAATCAGTATACACTAGAGAGCACAAAGAAACTGTAGATAAAGGCAAAACCATCAGTAACTGTTACAAATATAATGCTGAACAAAAAATCACAATGAAGAATTCACACAATGCATGTGAAGTTTGAAAAGAAGAAAACAACATTATTTAGTGATGCATCATGGCAAGAAAACTATGAAGAAAAGCAAGAATGAAATGACTGTAAAACAGGAATAGCAGTTACTTCTGAGGGAAGGGAGAGGATGTGTTGAATAAGACAGATACAGTGAATTTCTACAGTGCCTAGAACAGTCGGTACGTGAGTGTTTAAGCATTATAAAATGTATTCGCAACCTACACGGCTACCATCCTGGTCTACTCCCACCTGTACCAGCCCCCTCCACTTCTCCCACCCACCCCCCAACTACCATCTAGCCGCCGTTCTGTCCCTCCTAGTTCCTCCACAGGCCAAATGCATTCCTGACGAGGCTCTTTGCTCTGGCCTCTCCCTCTGCAGGAAATGAGGATGCCTTCCCCTGAAACTAGTTAACTCCACATCCTTCAAGTCTTTGCTTCTGTTCCCTGAGACCTCCCCTGACCACCCTCTGTAATACCACAGCCCTGCCCCCACCCTCACCAGCGGTCTTAATTCGCCCCGTACTGCTCTGCCTTTTCCTCTTTCCATCACCTTCTAATATGCAAAACAATTTACTTTCATTACACTTATTATGTATTGTACATTGTCTTTCTCACCGATAGAACTTAGCCCCAGAAGGTGAGAAAATCTTGCCTGTTTTCTTCACAGATATATTTACAATGCTTTAGATAGAGTAGGTGCCTCATTAAATATTTGCTAGGTATATAGGAGAGTGTCGGAACATGTCTCAGTCACACTACAAAATACATTTCTTAATTGGGAGTAAGGTAAAAAGGTTGCAAGCTATTACATGAAAACATGTAATTTGTATACTGTATATGTTTAGTGTCTGGGGAAAGGGAAAAGAGTAGCATTTAATAAATTTATTTTTGAAAATAAATGTAAAAATTGAGCCCCTCCATCTCACTAGATGAATTTCCAGTGTTCAAATACCACATGTGGTTAGCAGCTACAATACTGGGCAACACAGACATAGAACATTTCCATCGTTACAGAAAGTACTAGTGGGCAGTACTCCTGTAGACAAGAAATAGCAGTCACTGAACTTTAAGCTGGAAAATAACATGATCAGATCGGGTTTTTTGACAGACAGTGGCAGCTATGGGGAGAATGAATTAAAGGGAGAAGAAAGAAGAAGGTTGGGGAGGCCCTTTACAGGACTAGGGAAAGGCAAAGGGTAAGAGAGAATGACAAATGAAGTAGCAGGATGTAGACAAGGGGCACATTTAAAGGAATTGAGGGAGAAACAAAGAATGTGACATGACCCAGGATAGACTGTGAAGTAGGCTATAAGGAGGAAAAGCTGTTTTCAATGGATGCAAACTGGGCAGGTTAAGGCAGCTCTTTTGACCCAGCTATTTTATAAAGGTCAAGCCAAAATGCAAAATGTGTTTTAGAGCCAGGGAATGCCTGCAATAGATGTGCACACCCTCGTCCCTTCCCCAGTATTTATCTAAGATAAGAGATAACATAAGGGTCTGCCACTGAGGAAGTAATGATACAAAAAATGGTCAAGGTTAAGGTATGGGTAAAATTATCTGTTGTGACCATTTCTTAAAGGGAAAAAGAAAGTCCACTGCTTTTAGTTCATCTTTAGGCAATGTTGACCACTCCAATAACTTTTTTTATTTAATTATTTTTCAAGTACAGTATTCTGTCTTTTACTCCCATCCCAGCCCCCACCCCATGCCCATCCCCACCTTCCTCCCATTTCTACCCCCCTTAGCTGTTGTCCATGTGTCCTTTAGACTAGTTCCTGTGAATCCCTCCCCTTTTTCCCCCTTAAATTCCCTTCCCTCTCCCCTCTGGTCACTGTCCCCCTGTTCTCTATTTCAGTGTCTTTGTTTTTATTTTGCTTGCTTATTTGTTTTGTTGTTTAGCTTCCTGTTAAAGGTGAGATCATATGGTATTTGTCTTTCAATGCCTGGCTTATTTCACTCAGCATAATGCTTTCCAGTTCCATTCAAGCTGTTGCAAAGGGTAGGAGCTCCTTTCTGCTCCATAGTTGGAGAGGTTGTGGGGAAAAGGGGACCCTGGTTCACTGTTGGTGGGAATTGCAGACTGGTACAACCATTATGGAAAACAGTATGGAATTTTCTCAGAAAACTAAAAATGGACCTGCCTTTTGACCCAGCAATTCCACTGCTGGGATTATATCCCAAGAACCCTAAAACACCAACCCAAAAGAACCTATGCACCCCAGTGTGCACAGCAGCACAATTTACAATAGCCAAGAGATGGAAGCGACCTAGGTGCCCATCAGTAAATGAATGGACCACTCCAATAACTTGGTCAGTACAGCACAGGCACATGAGCAGTGAGGTGACAGGATAACAGGCTGGGCTTTGGACACAAGAATTTGAAGCCCTTAGGACTTTCCTTGTAAATGGTCCCCAGCCACCTATCATACTGAGGACGAAGAGCTTGTTACTTTCCTTCTAAAAGTAAGATGGTGTCTCCACAAATTGGATGCCAGAATGAAGTTGAATGTCATCCACAGGGAAAGTGAGTTCCAGAACACATACATTTAAAATGATAATAAATGCAGTCACTTTCTAGATTCCACTTCACACTGAACCAAGGTCAGTGGCTTATGGAAATACTCACGGCTACCTTAGCTGTCCTTCCTAATGGACGACAGAAGCACTTACAACGGAGACTGGCACTCAATTCCGGTTTTGAGAAAGGCAATGAGGGGGTACTGGCACCACTGATTTAAATCCAGTCTTTTTGATTACTGACTTTCATTTGATTTTAATCAAACCTCCCCCAGTTGAAAAAGGGAGTTTTTATTAACTTTTCTTTGTTTGATCACAAAAAATGGGATGCTGCCTTTTGAGGATATCAGCATCCACTTTACATGCACTTAAAATTTATTACTAATAAAAAGGGGGAGTAAAAACACAGTAAAGACCTCTGGTCCCAATGAATAGAGGTGCTTTCCTTCCCCATCCCCTCCTTTTCTTTTCCTTCTCTGTATTCCTCACTCCCAAATGCTTTTAATTTTTCCTTCCTTTTATTACTCCTAAAAGGAAACGGTTCCCTAATTAACCCTCACATGTCTAAGCTATTGCATATTTACAAAGTTCTTTTTGCATCCATCGTCTCATCAGACCTTCACTTTGCAAGGGATCAGTAGAAGTGCTGAGGAAACTGAGACTCAAGAAGTTAGTGACAAGAGGATTTATGTCTATGACAGCCAGTCAGTCCTAAGTTGACCCCCAATTATCCCTGCCACCTGGTACTCACGTACTTTGTATAGCCTCCTCCTTCCCTGATCAGGGCTGCCCTGATAGCATGCAGAGTAATGATGGTATGTCACTTCCACAATTAGGCTATAAAAGACATGGCAGCATCCACCTTCTCTCTCTCTCTCTCTGTCTCTCACACACACACATGCTCTCCTTTCCTCCCATTCTCCCTCCTTCTCTCCCTCATCCTCTCCCTCCACTCACTTTAAAGGAAGCCAGTGACACGGCCACTCATTTGTGGAGTGCCCAAACAACAAGGAATTGAGGGTTCCTTGAGCCGAGGAACTAAGGACTCTCGTCAACACACATGTGAGTGAGCTACCTCGGAATCAGATCCTCTAGTCCCACTCAAGCCTTTGGATGACTGCAGCCCCAACTAACAACCTGACGGCAGTTTCATGAGAGACCCTGAGCCAGAACCACCCAGCTAAGTGAGCTAATAAGTACGTGCTGTGTTTAGCTGCTAAGTTTGGGTTAATTTGTTACATATCAATGGACAACTATTGTTATGTCTAATTTTTCTCTTCCTACTCCACCAAGCTACACCTGCATACACACATACACACAATTCTGGTTGCAGATGTTTATTGAATATTCTATTGGGCATGATGAAAGAAAGACAGGTCAGATCAGCCACTTCTGCATATATAACTTAACATCATGCAGATTCTAGAGCAGAAAGAAATTGAATTCTAGAGCAGAAATAAATTACACCAAAGCACTTGTATTAAAAACACACCAGGTCTGTGTGCTTGTATTTTGAGTTCGTTTGGAAACCTACAACTTGTCTAATCTCAGTCTTGAAACAGAGGGCTAACCAGAGAGGAGAAGTTTGGTTGGACTGGGTGTTTTGCCCAAGGATTCTAGGGGGAATTACCAAGAGTTGAAGAAGTTCTTCAAACCCCAGCAGCACAGCTAGGGTACTGATACTGAATCTAGGAAACTAAGGAAATGTCTTGCTTGAAAAATGTGCATCACATATTTCCCCCCTCGTATATGTGGAAAGGCATCAGGAAAAAAAAGGTGGGAACAAATGAGAAAACATCTGCTATCAAAAGCCACTGCAAATGATCCCAGCAAAAGTAAATGTGAATCATCTACACTGTAGAGCAGATGGAAGTATAATAATTTAAATTTATGGGGGGTGCAATTGAGGAGCCAGAGATATAGAAATAAAATAATACTCAAGCGCATTTTACATACTGCTTGGTTACATTCTGCTTGGTTAAAAGATATGTAGAAAATCACTTGTTATCTGTATCAAACTACTCTGAAACAACTCCAAATAATTACAATAGACTCTCTAATGGCATTTCCAGTCTATCGATTATTTGACAGAAATTAACTTTCAGGCCAGCACCAAAACTTCCCCATAACTTGAGAAATAAATTATAGAGTCGTTTTTTTTATTTTAACTTCACTGACCTGCTCCAATGTAACTTAACAGAAAAAACAAATGAAGAAATAAATCATTTTAAATAATAGGCAGCAACAATGTCGTGGCTTAGGATTTGGGGAGAAGGCCATGTAAAACCACGATGTGCAGAAAAAATAATGAGCAAATAGTCCAAATGCCTTTGAAAAAACAGCCAATGACTGACAACATACACAGGAACATAAGTCAACTTTCTGTATTACAGATGAATTATTTCTGACTCGACCTTGAAACAAAGTTGCTCATCTTCTCAGCATGTACTGCAGTCTCTCGAATTCAAAACATCTCTTAGCCCGAAGGATGGAAATGTCTGACATTTTTAGAAGTTGTTTAAATATTTTACTAGTATTCCTTAGGTGCAGCCATAATGGGAAAACATTACCAAGAACCATGTTTATTTATTTTATATGATAAAATAGCCTACTTAGGAATTACAACAAGTATAATAGTGAATTCATTTCACACACTAACACCACCAGTACATGGGTCACTGTAATGAATGATGAAAATGTTTAGGTTGTAGAAATGAATAATACCAATGGATATTTTATGTATCACTATCTCAGCAATATTTTAATCAAAGTCCATCTAAGAATAAAATGTAATGTCCTCTTAAGGCAGTCAAAATATTTTAGGGTTAGAAAATTGTTACAAAATATGTTTCCTGAAGGTGAAATAAATGGAATCCTAAAGTCACATTATCAACAGCAATCTCTGATGCTATTCACTATGTGAAAATCTATCTTCTTAATGCACTGTTGTTTAAAAAAACAGAGTACCCAGAGCATTCACCAAACTGCATGCAGAAGAAGTCAAAGGGCACTTTTTATCTCCTCTAGTTGTGTAAGGTACCAAAAAGGCTTTAACTTTGGTAAAGAAACAGACCAGAAGAAATTAATGCCAAATGATGAAATTTGGTAACAACCAGGTCACCTTTTGGTTTCTGGCAAAAACAAATCATGTTCAGCCCTTTATAATGATGTAAGCACACTCTCAGTAGCCACAGCAGAAACTAGTATAGGTCAGTGGATGGTATGTGAACACATCAATGGGGGAATAAGTAGGGATGAACTGCTGTAATTCTTAATTGCCAAGATGTAAATAAATTTTAATAATATTGGAATGTAGTGTTTTAAACTTTCAGGGAGGGATATTTAAGTACATATGAGCGAACAGTACTTTATATTCAATAACAGGAACTGATGAAAGCCACTGGAGCATTTGACCTTTAATATTAATACAGAATGTTCTCAGCAGACTGACACCCAGCTATGAGAATGGTCTCACTAAATTACGGTGATCCTCATTTAATAATACCTCAGAGTAAGTGAATATTGCACTGCCAGGAATATTTATTAGTCATTGCAGTACTTGCAACTATGAAATGGAAATAAGGATTTAACAGCTCCCCCCAGTATTTATCAAAAACTTCCTGATTTTGGCTATATTAGCTTAATATAAAGCCATTATTTAACATATCAAATCATCATGTGCTTGATAACATAAGGCTCTAAAGAAAGAGCACAACTCATATTACAGATTTATGTAAGAGCCTAAAAATGGAAAGTCTGATTTATTATCAAAACTTGAGAAATTCAAGTTTTAATAATCCAGAACTAAAATTACCAAAACGTCTAAATGGTCATAATTTATCTCCTAGAAAACAAAGAATAACAGATATTTCTGTTGGTAAATTAAAACTCTACAACTCAAAAGAGCTTTCTGAATAATTAAATAAGAAATTTGATTCAGATTGTATTTGGAATATTTTAAATGTTAAATAGTCTCTTCATTCTAATTCAGGGAATTCAATAACCTGTGCAATTTCCTAGCTGGCACAACGTCAGATTATACTGCTGCAGTTCCTATCCCGACCATTTGAGATAAACTGAAATTTACCATGACGTGTATTTCTTAATATTAGCCTGTGTTCAAGGGATGGAAAGCACACCAAATTTGATTGTCATCAAATAAATCCAAGTTGCAAATGAAAGTAAATCCTAATATGATTGTGTTATGGCCAAGAGATTTACTCCCAGCTGTTTGAACTATGGCTGTAATGTGCAATCACACAGCAACCTCATTTAGGCTTCCAAAGTCTTCCACCATCACTTCACTTTCCAAAGCCATCAGATAAATGTATTGCTTAGTTTTGAGTAAAGTTTATTCTGTGCCAACAAAGTCTCAAAGTGGTGAAACAGCCTAAAAGGAATCTTGATGATGCGCTAAAAGGACACCTGAGCTATACAGGTGATGCCACTACCAAGAGCTCTTTCTGCACTGGTACATCAGGAAGGGCACCGCCCAATACATGGGTTTCTGTTTGCTTGTCGAATGCCTCCCTTTCCTGCATGCTCCGGGGGACTATGTCAAGACACTACATTCGTGCAGCTCTATCTCACCAGCCAACCATGCTATGTGATTTTCCTCTCACTGATCTCACATGGATCAAAAGCTCAGTTACTTATCCCACTGTGCTTTGTATACAAGATACTTGTGTATTTGTCTTCTCTCGGTTAGACTGGGAGGGTCCTTGAGCGTGGAGGATGTGACTTTCCATACTAGTGTTTACTCTTTTTGATATCTGAAACAGTGTAGATGCTCAGAAAATAAATTTAACAGAATCTTCCTTTCAAGAGGTGGAACTGGGCTCAAACAAAGTTATATAAAATATCCCCATATTGGGAGTACATAGAATCCCACGCTTTATCCACCACAAAATGTAATTCTCTCCCCTTTGGCTTCATTAATATGCTAATTACAACATTTTATATATCTCAATTCACTTAAGTGTCAATATTTCCTTTTCATTCTTTGGTATTTCTTTTTCCAGTCAACTCTTAATACATTAAGCCTTTAAATAAAATAATTGAATAACACAATGATATAGGATAAATCCTGGGATCATTAAGCCCAGTTCTTTATAAATTCTTCAAGAAATATCAAGAATCACTTTAAAAACTTTTTCATCATAGCAAGCGCCATCCTATCGGTCCCTGTGGCAAGAATGCAGATAATACTGCTTTCAAAGAGGGATTATTCAGAGAATACAAATCTAAACAATTCTGGATTTGCTGGTCTAAGCATAATAAATCAGCAAGCAAGTTCTCATATTTACCAACAGGAAACAGATTATAAATGGAAGATGTTTAAATCTACCAAAATCACTCTAAATCATCTTTAATAAAGAGCAACTTCCCACTGCATTCTAAAGCTATCATAGCAAGTTAACTAAAAGCTGTGACTTTTTTACTCATTCATTCATTTAACAAATAAAGCATCCATCCACACTATGTTATGAATCGTTTGTGGGGACTGCAATTCAGCAGTCAATGCAACAGGCTTTGCCCTTCTAAAGTTCACAGGTAGTTAAATACATCTAATCTACAATACTGCCTCCTACCATTGCTAATCATTCATAAATACAGCTATTTCAGTCACAAACCTCTCACTGATATAGATTTATACTTTTGATGTAACTAGCTATGAGTCAGAGCATCTAGGTTCCAGTCTCATTTCCACAGTGGAAGTACCTTTAAGAGGTCACGTAACATCTCTGCCACAGTTGCATAGAAAAGCTGGATGGGTAAGTTACACCATTTTTTGTGGGTTTTTTTTACCAGATTATTATGAGGCCTAATAGAAACATCTCATGCACTGACAATGCACTGAACACATATAACCTAGATACAGTACTAGTTTTGCATGTTTTGCTTTAATTAATACTAATTACAGTCCTAATGGTATTAACAAAATATTCTTGCTATCTACATGTCAAAGGACACACATATCTGTAAAAAACTTACCTTTTCAGTTGTTTTGCTTGTTTTTAAATGAACACATTCATTTATTTATACATATTATCACCAAGAGTCTGGTAGCAATCAATGCATAAGTTCATCTTTCTTAAAGGTTTGCCTCAAGAAACCCTGTGTAGGTGATGCTGGACAGTGTTTCAGTCCTGCTGATTTGTTGTTGACGGCAGGAAAAAGCACCCCTGCAGCCACCTCAGAATTCATTCCCAAGAACTCACTGGGGTGGTCCCTCAAGTGCTTTAAAGTTCCCAGCTGGAGGGGACCAAGAATTGTCCAGTTCAAAAGACATAAACACTAAACAAGTCACCCCAATGAAAAAGAAAACAAAAGGAAGGCATTTGATTAAAAGGCATTGGGGAGACAGAGGAAGTGTTACTTTGCAAGCTCTTAATGTCTTTAATGCCAACAAAGATGAAACTTACTTATATCTCCTCCCCAAACAAAATGTAACAATTGATCAAGTTCAGAGACTTAACAACCAACTGAAAACTCCAGACTTCCCGACTTCTGCCCTCCTCATAAAGATGGGGTAGCAGATGCAGCCAGCTTCAATTGACATTTAACCTTCATTCTTTCATGTTTAGATACACTTCGTAATAAATGTCCCTAGCTTTTATTGACTCTACCAGTTCTCCACAGAGAAATTCTCCTTCCTTAATTGCAATTTTAATGTTTATTCTCCCCCAACACACACACAGTTGTGTTTGGTTTGTTTTGGTGTTTGGTTCCCCCACCCCCGAGCCAGAATGTGACTGACTCCCATTGATCCAGGCTAGATTTTCCCAGACTCAATATTTTTGTTTGTTTTTAAGCAAAGAATCTTCATATTTTTTCTAGGCAAATAAAAACAGGACTGGAATGTAATATATAGTACTGTACCATACATTTTATTGAGGATGGTTCAGAATTGTGCATATTCATGAGGTTACAAAAACAAAGTTTGGGAGCTCGGGGACAGAGACATGTACCCAAAGAGCAGCCACCACTTCACTCCCGTCCCCTCTTCTATGTATATATACAAGTGTCCGTATGCACACAGGAATTTCTAATAAATGCTCAACATCAAAAATTTTAATGATTTTAATTTAATGACAATATAATTAAACATCTTAATTATTTCTTGGCTCATTTAAAAATATATGCCTATTTTATTTTAAAATCCTTTTTAATTTTATTTCTTAATTGTCGAACAACTTTGAGATACAACTGAAATAACACTGTATAAGTGTAAGGTGTACAACATGATTTAACAGACACGTATACGGCAAAACAATGACCACAATAAAGTTAGTTACCTCGATCCTCGATCAACTAACAAAATTACCATTTAAAAAATTTGTGGTGAGACTATTTAAGATTTATTCTTAAATTCTTAGCTACTTTCAAGTATACAATACGGTATTGTTAATTCCAGTCACCATGCTGTACATTAGATTCTCTAGACTCATGCATCTTATAACTGAAGGTTTGTACACTCTGACCAATATTCATCAGCTGTAAAGTAGGATTAATAAAAATTTGGCTCATTTTGCAAGCACTAAACATCATGGATGTAAAGTGTAACACCTGGCTTTCCAACAATTGCTCTCAGCCATTTTTCTCTTGCTGGGGTCACCAAACCATAACGGTGGCTTCAGGGCCACACACACAGGCTAAATCTAGGAACACAAATGCTCTGGAAGCTATTGTTGACTGATACAGTACATACTAGTTCTCAAATCTTGCTAGAGTTAATAAACTTCTTTTTTTCCCATACTGATCATTTTGCCACTTTCTTGAGAAAATTAGAAATGATGCCTGGATAATTATTTCCCTGATGTGTAGGAAACCTGTGGGGCACTGTGAATACATTTCATTCCTTCTGATGGTGGTGAGTGAAGGTAACTCAGTGCACCTTGCTCCTGTCCTAGTGCTTTCTCTGCCACTGTGTGTCACGTTGCTTGACCTCTCCTGAGTCTCAGTTTCCTCCCCTAATACTAGTATCACAGTTCTCTGCACTCTACAGACACTGGAAAATGTCAAGAAAAAAAGGAAAGGGAGAAAAGGGGCAGGGAGAGGAATCTGAAATGAGATAATTTCCCCCTACTTTACCTCCCAAATGAAATAAGAGAAAGGGTCATAAACATCCTAAAATATTATTTGTTACAACCTGAAACTTTTAGTGTCCTCTGTAACGGGAACCAGACTGCATCAATGGTTAGGCTGCTGTCTTATTACACTCATATTACACTTAGGCTTTCAGAGACCTGGCTCTTCCAACAACCCATACTCTCCGATTCACAGTGCCTTCCTGTAGGAAGCGATACAGGATTGCCTGAGTCAACATCTCCCCGCACCCTGTTATGGGTGAGTCCATTGAATTAACTGGTCAAGGGCCTGTGGGTCCAAACTTGAGCACAGAAAACAGGATGAAAACCTCTGCTCAGACACAACGTGCTCACTGTTGGGATTTGGCTGAAAACTGGTCACCCCCTGCCAGCAGGATGTTCCCCAAAGTGGTGATTATTTCCAACTACAAATTCTAATTCCCTTATTCCAGGTGAATTTATAAGTCCTGAGGATACTCACATTATTAGAGAAAACCCAGACAACGCAGAACTAACATTTAGGGGTTTTATGGATTTGGGGAAATGACCTAACTTCATTCAGCCTCAGTTCCCTCATCCTTAAAATGGAGATAATAATTACACTTACCTCCTAGTACAATGAAGATGAATAAACAAAATAGTACATGTAAAGCAGTTGATAAATAGTGAAGATTCAGTCAATGTTAACTATTATTGTGACTTATGAAGAGGCACACACATCTGCAAAGTATTTGTGAAAAAAATTTCCCTTCTTTTTTAAAAATCTGAACAAATGCACGCCATAACATGAATGATAACATATAGCACAGTTATTAGGCTTACCCTGTAATTTAACTACCCAAAGAAATAAACAGTTTGTAATGATTACTAAACCAGATGGAATTAATTTTGCCATTGAGAAAACCCGACTCAACTGGAAGATCTTTGACACTCTTTCAGTAATTTAATTTTTTCAGATCCTATTAGCAATTATATCTCATAATATTTACTTTTAACCTTTCAGTTCTTTATATCCATATTCAAATTATAAAAATTATGAAATCATCTTTGGTAGGCCTATTTATAAACACAACTTTTTTGGCAGAAAAAGGAATAAAAACCTACTGCCAAAATGCTGTGTCAAAAATCCATTCATTGCTAAAAATATTCTAAGAAATACAGCAAATGTTTGCTCTTTTCATATTTATTAGTGTTTTTTCCCTTGTATGTGAAATCCACCACTTGTTTTAAGGAAAAAAAATCCCAGGCACTTTCAAACCAACTATTCTGACTAAAGAGAAACATGTGACATGAACTTCCTTTTAATCAGAATACTCTATGACATCAACTTTTTCCAGTTCTGCAGACCTTGTTCCGCGGCTGCCCTGCAATGGACTGGAGAAATAAGAACGGCTGAGACACAGCCCTTGGCCTCAAGAAGCTTGAAGTCTGGCAGAGAACACAGACAGGTAAGGCCACCGAAACAGACCATACTGGGCAATAAGATGTTGTAACACCTCCCAGATTCCTAACATCATGAGCTTTCTAAATTTGAAAGGGAGTCCAGATAACTGTTGCCCAATCAGAGATTGGTTTTCTAGTTCCAGTGTAACAGAAGGAGAATATAGGGAGGCTCAGAAGGGACTATGTTGTCCTGATGGTAAAACTTGCACTAGACTTTTGTTCATTCAGTGAGACCTATGCTCATCAGACCAAAGTCAAGGATCGGTACCTACATTCCACAGATCCCTTTAGAAAAATAAGCATGAAGTAAAAAACAACCCAGATCACTTTCCTTGGGGGCCTAGCTTCATTTAATTTCACAGAAATGCTATGATATTAGTATGGTCCAAATTATGGTAAGGACACTACAGCTCAGAAAGGCCGACTAGCTCCAGTCCTCAAAGCAAAAACATAGAGCAGGGATTAAAATTCACAGTTTCCCCACTTGGAAGCGCAGGCCAAGTAGTCCATCTCTAAAAACAACACATCCTTGGTGGCATCACCAACATCAGAGGAATCCGTCTTCAATACCAGAAATGCAAACTTCATACAAGTCATCTTCATGTGATAATCATGGCACACCAAGCCAGCGACTTGTCGATTTAAGAAAATGACCATAAACTTCCATTGTAATAGAAACCAACAGAAATATGAATAGAAAAGACAGAAAATTCTTTTGGATGTCAATGCAATGACTGCATGTACTTTTTTTTGGTATCTGAGGTGGTAATCAGACCATTTTAATATGTGCATAAACATCACACATTCATTTTCAAAGACATAAAATGCTGACAAAACTACCAATAAGTTATTTTTAAAAATTCACACTACCAACATGATTTTTAAAACACTTAGAACCTATATTTATGTGTAATGAACAGATTCAAACCTGCCTCTCATCAGAGCCCTTCTGGAGATTTAAACAGTTCCTGCTACACAAAAAATCACCCTATTCTTTTTCACATTAACTTCTCTGGGGCATACAGTTTAAAGAGTGTGTGCTCTGAGATTAGCTGTACGTATCACTGGAGTACTAACAACGTCTTTCTGAAATTAATTGTATATCTTCAAGGCAATACAATATTTTAATTTTATATTCTGGCTGGCGTACAAGATGATATAATCATCGTTCTTTTTAACTAACACACTGAGGTTCTATTCACACTTTCTTATGCATTCCATCTGATTAAAAGGGTTTTGATAGAACAGATAGTTTGATTACTACTAAAAACATATTTTAAAAACCCCTTTGCTGGAATGAAGTACTCAAACAAGCTCCCTCTATCTCGCTGCTCTACTGATGTCTACTACAATAGTGATGGAAATATATTTGCACAGATAGAAATTAGTCAATGGAAACATAAACCTAACTCTGTCACGTAAGTAATGAGGACAACTGACAGGCAGGAGCACCCATGAACTGCCTTTGTTCTACCACAATTACAGTGACAAAAACATTTATGTTAAGGAAATAGCTGCTGACAGAGAAAGGAGTGGGAAGTAAGGTTTCCATGATGAAAATAGAAGCTGTGAGCGTTCACAGACTACGGTTTATTGGAGATATGAACCACTGCACCTACCCAGTCAGCACTAATGAACACTATAATCACTATAATCAAACAAACAAAGCAACTACGCATTAGAAGAAAATTGAACTATTATTTAGAAAGTTTCACTAGATGTCTGTGTGGGTAATTTTATTTGTGAATGGCTAAAGGATTTAGAATAGCTTTTTTAAGGATTTTGCTTTTTAGTATGGATTTTTGTCAGAGCTCCTTTCATATCCTTTTTATCTTTTTTTTAGATACGTTTATGAAATAAAACACAACAAGTCTTCATAATTCTTCAGGTCTTGATCTTACAAATAATTCCAACAAGTATAGTCTACTCCCTTATTGAGTTTTGTTTTCTAGCCGCGGTTTTCCCATTCTACCTTACAGGGGTACCTCCCTTCATAAAATATACAACAGAAAGGGCAGCAGTGTATGGGGAGGCTCTATGGGTCGAACTGGAATCTGTATCCTGGTAAATACTCAAGGTCACTCTAGCACATATGCATTTCTACATAAATGAGAAACCTGAAGGTCAAACTGTGCTTGGTGATACATTTGCTCTACAAAATAAAAATCACCTGCTTTCCACAGGCGGTGGTGAAAGTCTGCGGTTGCCCCCCCCACTCCCACTCCTTATTGTGGACCCTGTTTTAAACCCAGCGGCGGGCATCATCTGGCTTTGTCTCTTATTCTCTCCTCAACATCCTGCTCCAATCTCTACGTGATTTGGAATTTGGGAGAACAAAAGGGCTATTAAGTGAAGGATGCCACCACACAGCCAGGAAAGGGGTTTCTTTAATTAAAGGAAAATGGTGTGAGAGATAGCCAAGAACAGCCACAGGCCTGCTTCTGCCACCTCCCTTCACCCCAACCCCCTCCCTCGCAGGCAACACATCGCCATCTTTTCTCACAGTAAGCACTTCTGGGAAAGCATTCAGCCAACTCTGGATTTACTCACTCTAACATGACTATAACGACACACCAGCTACACGCAACATTTACATTCCGGTAGAATTTTAAAGTTATATATTGTTTATTTTGCTTTGCTATCACAGAGAAACAGAAAGAATATAACTAAGAACGTTATGTATAACAAACCCTTAGTGTATCACGGTAAGCCCCAGAGATACTCAATGATCTGATCCACCAGCTGGCCCTCTGTAGTCATGTAAAGCTAACCCAGGAATGTGCATAAACTCAGTTCAAAGTAGCACACGACATTTCTGACACTGTAAACCATTGCCGACTCTTTCTAAAACACAAGATGTTCTACACCAATATTTTTCTACAGGATTCAAATTCAAATAGGATGTTTATAAAAATTTTGTTTCCTAGGACACAGACTGGACTCCCTGAATTGGACCCTAAAGAGGAAGCCTAAAAAACACCCATTTCAAAGAGCTCCCCAGATGCTTCATGTACCAGTAAGTACCACTGATTTTTTTCATTAACAGAATGTTTGCACTTTATGAACACAAAGAGATGAGTAGCACTGAGAGATGGAACAGCAGTGCCCAACGTGCCAGGTTAGCAAAAGAAGCTCCTAGCTCTGGAGCAAAAGAATGAAATGTAAGTCAGAGACCACAGTCCAGTGAAGCTTGCAAGGAACCAAACTGGTTGTTACATTGTTTAGGCTGGAAAACAGATATCCTGACTCTGGTTGGTTCGAATCCATTCCAGCTTCCTACACTCCATCTGTCTCTACAAAGTAAAAGTCTGAAAACTCTATTCGTTTGAACTTTACACTGGAATTTTCAAACTGTGTATTCAAATTACTGAAAGAATGCCACCATTTTATGTTTATACCATTCTTTACCAACCAAAAATTGTTTCCAAGTTTCTTACAATGCCCTGATGCAGCAGTCTAAGGTCGCCAGTGGTAGGTGTTAGCACTTCCGTCCTGAAGGTGGGAAAACTGAGGTTTACAATGTTTAGAGATTTCCCCAAGTCACACAGACCTAAAAGTGGAGTCAGTTAGTAATGCAATTCAGACAGTCTTTCTCAAAGCTCAGTCTTCCACTCATGTACACCTCCCTGAAATGTGTATACACACATCTCTCAGCTCAACACTGATGTTTTCCCACTCCTTAGATATAAAAATTTAGTTCTCAAGGCTCTCTTCCTGAAACATATTTCCTGGCCCCAGCCAGAGTCTCTCTATGTGCATACCCATAGCTCTGGGTGGCGAATACACATTATTTCGATGACTTTTTATACGACTGCTCCGGGAAGCTTTAATGTGCGTACACATCCAGCAGATCTAACACTGCTGTCAAGGGAACCGGTGTTCACTCTATTATCAGTTTCAGCCTGATAATTTGATATGACGGGTGTGAGGCACAAGCTACAAGTCTCCCCTTCTTAAAACGATAATTGTGAGCCTTTATTCTTCACCAGGAATATCGAGGTCATCGTCTGGATCGAATCTAAAAGGGAGCTTCCATCAACAGATGTCATAACAGATAGGCAGCAATTTGACATGCTCTTGCAGAACTATCACCTGCTCTCAGAACTGCCACGACAGCTGTGCAGTAGGACAGTGTGGGCCAGTTCTTCAGGCCCCCAGGCCCCAAGCACTCCCCTAATGGATATGACGAATATATTCTCACTGCCACAGAAGGCGTATTTATTGTGCAGGGTTGTGGTTGTGTTTTTAATTTAATTTTACTTTTATTTTTTAAGATATTATTTATTTACTTTTAGAGAGACAGTAAGAGAGGGAGAAAAGGAGAGAAACATCTATGCGTGGTTCCCTCTAGCGCACCCCCCACCGGGGGCCTGTCCCTCAACCCAGGCATGTACCCTGACTGGGAATCAAACCGGGACCCTTTGGTTTGCAGGTTGGCGTTCATGCCACTGAGCCACACCAGCCAGGGCAATACAGGGTTTTTTATTACGACCCAATTAATCAGTGTTGATAGCCATATTTTTTAAAATAACTGATGGAAAGCCAGAATTGCATAACTCTGTTGAATGACTATCCATTACCATAGTATGATAGACTTTAAAAAGAACAAAGTAGACAGTCCTCACCAAGTAGCTCAGTTGGTTAGAGTGTCATCTCAATATGCCGAGGTTGTGGGTTCAATCCCTGGTCTGGACACATATAAGAGTCAACCACTACCCATAAATAAGTGGAACAACAAATGAATGCTTCAATCTCACTCTCTCTTTCTCCCCTCTTCCGATCCTTCTCTAAAATAAATAAATATTTTTAAGAAAAAGGTACACTATTATACACACATGCATGAACAAAATCCTAATGAGATAATAAAAACCCATCTCCTTGGCCTTGACGTGACGTTATCTTTGCCACACAGGGCCTCCTTCTTCCCTGGCCTAGCCCTGCTCTTTGGAAAGACTCAATTTAAGTGTCATCCGGGGTCTCAAGCTCCCCGGCTCCCAGAACCTAGCAAGTACGTTAGAGGGAGACTTGCTGGACGAAGGTTCGGGTGGAACGAGGAACGCAGGTCGCCGCACTTCCACCGGCGGCCTCCTGTCCTGGGCTCCAGCTGACTGCCGCCCCTGGGAAACTGGTCTCGGGGCGCCAGGTCCTTGGTGTTTCACGATGAATGGGAAGTCCGAAGTTTTACTTGACACCCTCCATGTTCCAAATTGTGGCAATGTTTTATTTTCTTTTGTTTTGTTTTGTTTTGATTGCTCTAAAATGAGAGGTTGAGACAGGTAGCTTATTTGAGGAATGATTCCAAGAATCAGGAGACAGGGAAGTGAGGCATGGAAGGTCTAGAAACCAACCACGGGGGGTGTCGGCGAGGTCCCAGGGCCTCAGAGACGTGATGCAGAATGGTTCTCAAAATCTTCCCTGTGGAGGATGGAAAGCTGGGGTGTTAACTGCCCCCAGCTCCTGTCTTCTGTCAGTTTAGGATTGCTCCTAGGGGCACCGGCTCCCACCTACTTCAGTTTGGGAGAAATCCAGGCAACAACTGTGTCTGAGGTGGGCTGCAACCAGAGTTCACAGAACCACAACTGGGACTGAAATCAGACGTGAGTGAGGGGATGCAATGCTACTACTACAATAGTTAATAAAATTATAAACAGAGCAGGTCACACAATTAATGGGCCCAGGGCTGGTTGGGCCCATGCACTCCACCTGATTTTCAACTTGAGGCATGCCTTCCCTGATGGTCCACCAGAGAAAAGCCCCTTAAAAGGAAGGTTTCCGCCCACCCCAACATCAGCATTACACCACTGACCTGCACCACTGATGGTCAAATCTATCGACCCTTAAAACTGTGAGCACCCTGAGGAGAGGCTCTGTATCCTGTTCATTATTCCCAGAATCTAGTTTAAAGTAGGTGTTCAGTAAAAACCTACTGATGGAATTAGTCCACATAGAAGACTAATTAGTGTTCGTGAGACTGAATAACCAAATATACTTTTTAAGAGAGCTCTATAAGCTACAACTATAACCCAAACACTATCAGAATAAACAGTCCTAAGGTCACTAAGAGACAAACCAATCATTTCTTAACTGTCTCAAGGAGCCCTGTGACTCAGCATCGTTAATCAGGGACAAAGATGAACTTTGCTTCCTGCAAAGGCTACACAGACAGCCTCAGCTGTTAGAATTATATGTTCTCGACATATGCACTTTTTCAGGTTAATAAAAAAAGTTTAGAAAAATCATTTTTTCTCCAGGAAAAACAAGGCAGTAATAATTCAATTTCATCATCCTCTACTACAGAAACTGAATTTTCTTTACATGTGACCTAGAAATTCACCTTCTTTCCCATACAGATTTTATCTCGGTATTTGTACCTTCTTGAAAGGTTCTCACAGCATTTCCTTTAAAAGACAACTGGTCTGGCTGGGTCCTGAAGACAGAGAACTGAGTGACAGATCTGCAGACAGAAGTCCTAGAGATCAACACTGGTGGGGGGATTCTGGAGCATTCCATAAAGCTAGTGGGTCCCCTCCAACCAACTGATCTGGTACCTCAATGTAAATAGCAAAACAGGCTGAATGTCTCTATCCTACTTTCTACACATGGTACAAACACACCAGAAAAACTAAGTACTTATTAGAGAGATACTAATACACTATGAAAATATGCCTGATAGACTTTCTTGAAAAAAATTGTAAAAATGTGTCCTGTATCAGAGAACTGCTACACTATTTCTGGCAAATATATATTTGTTATATATATATGTTATGTTATGATGTGTATATATAATTTATAATATATAAATTATAGATGTATTTATATGAAGTCTTTCCAGAAAAAGTCCACCTGTCGTTACTATAATGAGAACGGTTTGTGCAACATCAATGTAACCAATGGCAGCCAAAGAGAGTGGACTAGAATGCACGTGTGAACAATGATGACTTCACTGTACAAACTAGTCAGTGGAGGCTGTAGATGCCGTTGAGTGAACATGTGTACTGTGTGGCCATTGCATTCAAAATGACTGAGTGAATACAGCAACAAATCTACATCAAATTTTGCGTTAAGCTTGAACATTCCTCTGCAGAAACCATGTGGATGATTCAAAAGGCTGTAGCTATGGGCAACTGGTGATTGACAGCTTCGTCATGACAACACACCCACTCATGCATCAGGTCTCATGCGAAGTTTTTTGGCAAAACATCAAATCACCCAGGTGACTCAGCCCCGCTACAGCCCAGATTTGGTGCCCTGTGATTTCTGCCTTTTTTCAAAACTAAACTCACCTTTCAAAGGGAAGAGATTTCAGACAGTCAAGAGATTCAGGAAAATATGATGGGGCAGCTGATGGCAACTAGGAAAACTGTGTGAAGTCCCACAGTGCCTACTTTGGGCACTTTGCCCAAAAGGCATCATTGTCCTATGTACGATGTTTCTTGTATCTTGCATCTTTTCAATAAATGTCTCTTTTTCATAGTATATGGCTATACTCTTTCTGGAGAGATTTTTAAGAATCTTTTTAAAGATTTTTTATTTATTTACTTTTTAGAGAGAGGGGCGAGGAGGGAGAAAGAGTGGGAGAAAAACATCAATGTGTGGTTGCTTCTCATGTGTCCCCTACTGGGGACCTGGCCTGCAACCCAGGCATGTGCCCTGACTGGGAATCAAACCACTGACCCACTGGTTCACAGGCCAGTGCTCAATCCATTGAGCCACACCAGCCAGGTCACATTTTGTATATATATTAAAATTGGTCTGTTCAGAAGGTATCCAGTCATGTAATATATTTTTAAATTATATATAATTTGTATATATTTATACTTATACACACAAACACACTCACACTCATATATATTTATTTTGGGTTGGTCAAAGAATCTGTCTGTTTTTTTCCATAAATAAAAGACATATTCTTCCTTTTCACAAATAATTTTATTGATTTGGATATTTTGAGTACGTTGCTATCTCCTACTATTGGCTTCTAATGGGTAGAGGCCAGAGGTAGAGGCCAGGCTTCTAAACATGTTCCAAAGCATAAGACAGCCCCACAGACAAGAGTTACTTGGCCAAAATGTCAATAGCACCAAGGAACTTCGCAAACCACTTTCAACATATGATCAGTCACAGCACCTTCTCTACACTCTCTCTCTTTTTTTTTTGCATGGCAACTGTGTTTTTATCTTTCTTAAAATAATAAAGTATAATACACCAAAAATGTTGCATATCTTCTTCCATCTTCCATATTAAAATGGCTGCACAAAAAGTCACCAATTTTGATAAGTTTTTTTAAATGCACACTGATGTGACAGCTGTCACAATACAACCTAACAAAATTTTTTCAAATGAAGTTAAAGACAACTAAGCACTACTAGAGCCATAGTACGGAAAAAATGTAATGACCTTTTTGGCCAACCCTTCATTATGTGTATGTGTATATTTATATTATTTATACACACATACCCAGTTTCTACATAATTGCTTTGAAAAGTTTAAAAACTCTCCTTTGGTAATCTTATACCCTTCAATCCCTACCTATTATTTTCACTGTTATAAGGATGAAATAATTTCTGTTGATGATAAAACTCCCTACTAGATCCTGGAAAAGTACATGAGCAAATCCTTTACAAATTCCAACCACAAGAGGTAGAGGGTGTAAAATTTTTGATGAGACTCAATAAACTGACTTCATCCTAATCTTCCAGTCTTGAGTCCATGCTGACCTTCAACCTGTTGTTACAGGAGCTAATCAACTACAAAACAAGGTGATAAACATTACAAACTCTTAGGAGAACTGAATGGGGCTTGAAGGCTGGCTAACAGAATATACATTTTTAAAGAAAGTTATGGTCTAGCTGCACACACCTTCAAGAAAACAGGGCTGAGAAATAACTAAGCATGGTGCAGACCGAGTCCTGTCAAAATAATCTAATCTCCTTTGATGGAGTGACTAGCCCAGTAGATCAAGGGGAAGAAGCAAGAGACAATTTATATCTGGATTTTAGTAAAGCTTTTGATTCTGTTCCTCATGACATAATCATCAATAAACTGAGAAAATAGGATCCTGGCTGCATAGCTATGAAAGGCAAGAAGGTCATGCCTGGTGAAGAGCTATCAATGGGAAAGTGTCAGCTTCAGAGGGAACATAACAAACGGGGTCTTGCTGTGGTCAATTCTGGACAGTGCTCTGGTGGGCATTTTCCATTAATTACCTGGGTGTGGAATAATTAGCACCATCATTAAATCTGTGTATGAGACCAGACTAGCAGGAAGAGTTAGGGAAAGGGAAGGAAGGGGAAAAGGGCGTGTCACTAGCCACTGAGGAATATAAAATCAGAATTCAAAATGCCTTTGAAAGTTTAAGACGCCACGAATGATTCCTTTCCGGGAAGCAGGGAAGTGCACATTCCTTCTCAAAGGGCTACTTTTCCACATTTGTTACATACACTCAGCTGGGCTGAGTTCCAGGGTTACTTGGTAAAAACAAGGCAGATTTTGCTTTCTACCATTATAGAAATGATCTGCTTATTGAGAAAGACAATTTACAGGAACGACAACAGAGTGTCGAAAATCACAGTAACGACAGTACTTTGAAAGACTTCTGGATCCTGTCCCCATTTACCTGGTCTCCTGGTCTGAGTTAGTTACTTCTCTTCAATGCTTTCATAGTTCTTCCAGCCTTACTTGTCACAAGAGGCTGTACTGCAACCAGATTTATTCACTTGTCTGCCCTCTAAACTTCTAATCTCAGAAAGGGCATGGGCCATAGATTATATGTCCTTTTGAATCCTCAAAGCAAATCACCTGACATATAATGGATACTCAATAAATACTTATTGATTTGGAACTGAAAAGAAGCTATACACATGCAAAGTGGGTTTCATGCAAATCTAAATATATACACTGTCCTAGAACTCAAGAGTTTCATGCTCTCAATACAGCCAGAAAGTCAAGGTTAAAAATGTAGAGCAGGGCCTCTTCTGCATGGGTGGCAGTTTTATAGGCCCACAATAGAATGAGTGAGGCCAGAGGGCGAAATCTAAGCAGGGATGTCTTGATAAAGAATGGCTTTGAAAAAAGGCAAGAGGGGAGCTTGGGAAGGTAAGGAAGAATCCAAAGAAGGAATGTTTAGAGAACCCAGAGAACCAGGGAAGGCTGCCCACCTGAAGCTGAGGTCCAAAGAATGTCCCAGAAAGAGTGAGATCAGCAGGGCCAAAGGCATCAAAGACATTAAAAGAGAAGAAATCCCTGGAGAGGATTTCCTGAATGACACAAGTCAGAGTATGTTGAAACTGTGAGTGAAAACAAAAGATGACACCCAAGAACAGAGACAGACAAGGGCATGGGTTTGGAGAGCATGAAACCACCTGTGCTGCAGGGTATTCAATGGTCCAAGTAAAGCAGCAATAATGAAGATGACTAAGAAGAGGAGTTATTAACTGGGTGGGGTGGTGTTCATATATAGTTACACACAACTAGTAAAATAATGCACTGTGTACACAAATAATAAAGTTAGAAGTGAAATCCTTAACCTTAATAGTAGGGGAGGGCTTCCACGACCGAACTGAAAGTTCTATTTATGTTTGTTCTACACATGATACAAGCACACATGATATTTATGTGTGCTTCAATGTAGTTTCCTGGGAAGAGTGTTCATTTCAGTAGATAGTACCTTAGAGCAAATACCTAAGTTTTGTCTGAAACTACCTGTTCTTTCTCAATAAATGCTGTTCTCAAACATGGCCAACTCGGTCTCAGCTTCCTTGTGGCTGCGGTTCTCTTGGTGTGCAGGAAGTGTCATCCCCACAGGTAAAGGTGACATCAGGTTTTGGAATGGACTTGTCTTTCAATGTGCCCTTCATTTTTACTAAGGGAAGGGGCAGTGAGAGAGCAGTGTGGAAACATGAGGTACAGGGAAGCACTCATTCGAACACTACATCTGATACAATGTTTCTCAGTCTTCAAACCATGTTTCTGTGGCTTCTATGGTCATAAACCTAATTGGTTGATCTTCAGTCACAGAGAATGACATGCTACTGAAAATATGTATTTTCCCAGATAGTACACACAATCCAAAATACACAATAATAAATATGAGGTAAGACTCAAATATGATTCAGTCTTTCCCATAATTATCAGGGACATGTCAGATAACTCAGATTAAAAAAAAGTGGTGTAAGAAACTAAAATGAACACTCAGAAGTTGTTACAAAATTTTGAATTCTAATATTTACTCATCAAAATGAAGCAATAACTCTAATATATTCAACTTACATTACTGTATGTGAATTTCATTACCAATCACACCAATTCTGTTACCAATTTTGTTTGAGAGGATGTATTGCAATCTTTAAAGTACTTGTATCAGTAAGAGGTTATATTGTTATTTTTCCCCTACCTCCTGCACAAAATTATTCCTGAGCGATTTTTAAGTAACTATAATACTGGAATCAACAGTGTTGATACAATTCTTTATCTAAAGCCATTAAGTCTATTTTGGAGTATGTGATTCCAAAGACCTAAACACGGGGGTAAAAATTTTAAAAATACAAACATGTGGCTTATTAGAAAAGCAGCTGTAATAGCTCTTACTGCTGTTAATATTGAATGTACAAGTGAAACAACCATTAGCCTGGTTCAACCACTGGAAAACACCCCATGGTGGTACTTGACTGATCCAATGCATTTTTATACACAATTGCTGTGTTAATGGAGCAGACATTTACCCCATAACAAAGCAAACCTCGAATGTAAGCCTTAGGCTTTAGAGTAATTCCAGAATACCACACCACCACTAAGGATTTTTAAGTTAAGCCCCTGCTGATCTATTTGTTGGTTAAACCCTTCTGTCTCCTCAAAACAGTAACATCACTCACAGGACAAATAATTGATAAATTGCAGAATTTCAAACAAAGATAAAAGGGGAGTTAAAAAACCCATAACAGACATTAGCTTTAGGAAATACACTTAATAGAATATCATCATTTCTCTAGATTCCAGCTTTTCCTTTGTGCGTTTCGAAACATAAAGGTGTGTGCAAGACTCCTATTATCACAGCAAACTGAAGAACGGAATTGGTTCAGCTCTGGGAAGAATGAGATGAACCAACCGGTCTTTTGATTGCTGAGGATAATCTATAAACACAAGACACCATGTTGACCCTCGGAGTGATCTTTTCTCACATCCTCGCAAGGGATGGCAGGCCAGCGATACCGTTATAGGGTACAGAACAGCATTTAGGAAAGGTTCCTAAAGGAAATCATTCTTCCATTCAACCATGTTGCCATGGTAACCAAACCAATCAAGCTTCTTCACAAAGGCTTTTATGTCAAGTTCTGTTAGCAAACTCATACAGAAAGTATAACCCAACTGAATTAACACTACATTTGTTACCTGATTAGAGAGAGGTGAAACACACAAACCCTTTCAAAAATTAGAGGAATATGTACTCCTTTCATATCAACATCTTAAATTAGTCAAGTTCAGTCTTTTTAAATAAATAAAGCCTCTTGTAAGCTTTCCTTTTGGAATCGAGAAAGAAAAGGAATTTCGCTGGCAGTACTTGCCCTTTCTAAAATGGATTCTTTCCCCACCTTGTAGAGAACACAGTAAGAGAATTCTCGCATCTTGCTGAAGCTTTTATTATTATTATTTTTGCAAACCCATGCTTCAAATACATTCACATTATAGCATCGAATGTATAGGGGAAAAAATCCTAGCATTTGCCATCTAGCATTTTGAAGTCAAGCACAATAGCTGGGAAGCAACACAGATCCATTTTATCAAAGGATATTTTCTCCAGCATGGCGTGATGAGGCTGCGGTATCGATTACGGCCTTACATTCAAAGGCTGTTGTATGTGCGCAACACAGTTTCACACTAGGGTGACTCCATTTCTACGGGACATATCTCATGTAAGTTTAGCCATTAAAAGCAAAACAGAAACTCTCGAGTGGAAAGCTTTAGTAAAGTTAATAATTTGACACTGAAGAGCTGATGGCTTGGACAATCAAATATTACTCCACAGTGTTGAATAAATCATCCATATTCCTACAGTTTATTTTATTCAGAAATACTAAACACAGTTCTGTGCCCTCATCCTATATTTCATGTTTTTAGAAAATATGCTTTACGTTATTTTCATAGAATGTAAATGGTAGAATACTTAAGATGCTCAACAAACAAACTAACTATGAAAGTAGCTAGCACATGGGTCCAGCTTCTTCACTAATATCCATCTTTAATTTCAAATAGGCCTTGTCATGGTCCTGGACTCAGTGGTAGAACTTCAAGATTTCTGATAATCAGACTTGGCTCCAAAGCACTTGACAACTGTAACTAGGTAAAAAATAATAACCAAGATAAGATGTTGGACCAAATAAAACTCAAATGACTTGCTCATAGGCTTTTAAGAGGCCAAACATTATTAATGCCATTAAACATACCTTTGGTACACATCATTCTTCCAAACCAATCACCTAATTATGACCTGAGACCCTGACAGTTTAAGTGGGACTATTTTTTGAGGCATATTAGCTTGAGATAAATTGCAACTTTAAATTACAGTTAAGAAAATCTAAAATACTGTGTAACTTAAGATTTTCCATCTTCATTTCTAGGCTTTTGATATCAATAACCAAAAATGTTAATCTAAAACTTCAAAAAACACCACTTTAATTGGTTTTATCTTTAAACATAAAATTATATACCTAATACTAAATGATGATGGCACTTGTGTGGCCACTTGAAAACTTACAATGTAAATTCTATATCTGGCCTTATTTGACTCTCTCTACAGTCCCAGAGATACACAGGAAGATAATAGAGGAAAAATGTGGCTTAATTAGGTTTAATAACTCACTTATTTATAATGCTATCTTTTATAATAACTTTAAGGGCAACCACTTAGTAAAGCAGTTATCATAGGCCTGGTATTGTCCTAGGACTTTTCTCTTCATTGTTAATATATAAGTCTACATTACCATATATGTAACATACATCACACACATACACATCTTCAGTTCTCAAAACAACTTTGAGATGTGATATGGCTATTCTCTTTTAACAGATGGGAAAACTGAGGTTAGAGACATAAAGTAATCTGCCGAAAGCACCCAGCCCATTAAACCACTGAATTGTCATTCCACTAATTTGCCCTGCAAATAGACTAAATAATCACATATGCTCCCTGTAAGATCACTAGGATAGATTATACACACACAATCATTGCTCATATAACATTTATGACAAAATTTCAAATTTCAGACAAATCTACAAAATTTCAGACAAATTGTTAGTTTGATTTGGATACTTGAGATTTTACCTTCCAGGGATACATTTAGCCATTTTTATAGCAATTTGAATGTAGCCATTCTAAATATAGTGTTGCTTGCTCTCAAAACAGATTTAAACAGTTACTTCTGAAGAGTTCCCCTGTTTTCACTTAGAGGAATATGAGGGAAAGGATATAGCCCACTAATTACAATGTTTCACTACTGTGTTAAATATAAAATATCACTATACCAGAACAAGGCACAAACTCCTAGAAAGTGATAGTTCAACAAAAACTGAACCTTAAAAAGAAGAAGACAGAACTTACTATCCTTAACCTTGCTAGAAATAAAAGATGTATAAAACACCAAGCTTTCTGAGTCCTGACCATTCCATTGCAAACTAGAAAGCTACTGTACATCCAAATTTATCACATATTTGACTGTTTGAATAAAAAAGTATAAAAAATCTTTCTTTTTTTCTTTGCTTTTTCTTTTCATTTTTTGCACTGTGCTAAGTACCGAGAAGAGATGTTGAATAAGACATTGCTCTAGGTTGAAATTTAGAAATATTCATTCATTCATTGAATACATACAGGGTGAGACAAAAGTAGGTTTACAGTTGTGAGTACACAAAATCAGAGTTTATTCTTGTATTATTACTAATCACTGTATTATTTTATATGAACAACTGTAAACCTTCCTTCGTCCCACCCTGAATTTACTTGCCATGTATTTTAGATGCCAATGACAATCAAAATGGAAACAGAGAGATACAAGAAATATTCTGGATTTAGATTTCTGTGTGTTCTGTATTTGAGTGAAGTCTCCAATAGAACATTTTCTCTATTTTTTGCTGATCTACTTTACTATTAGTATGTTAATTTACATTTTATATCAATACAGCTCTCTCATATAAAAGTTATTTGGGAAACTTGCAATACCTGTTAATCCCCTATATTATATTTTAACTGTTTCCAATAAAATGATCTAGGACATTTTCAGTTAAGGTCAGATTCCTTTGTGACATGACTGAAGTTCTTGATAGCCAGGGTTCCCGGCTCTCACCGTGGTGTGACGATTCCTTCACCTGTCACACAACCAACAGAGCGTAAAATGAGACAATCACGTGTGGACTCACCTTGTGCTCCTTGTCCACACAAGGGTGCACCCTGGAAGCCTGCTCATTATAAAAGTGTGACAATGACAACCGCCAATCCCTCAACAATTGTGCTGTGTGCCCTTGCTTCAAAATCCCTAAAGTGGCCATTGTGCAGCTTTTGAGGAAACATTTTAGATATTCTGAAATTTCATTCTCTTTCTTTATATTAATGGAAAAAAGACATAAATCAACATATTTAATAGCAAGAGATTATTATGAGTATTTGCTAATACATTATACATTTTATAATTATATTTCGATACATTTTATATGTATGCATATTTAATACAACCTCCTAGAATGTAGGTGCATTATAGCAGGTTATTATGCTTACTGCACAGATGGGGAAATCCAGACACAAATAAAGTAAGTAATAAGTAGAAATATACTCTAAAATAATGATGAAAGGTATAGTTTAGTAAATACATGAACCAGTAAGATAGCTGGCTATCACAACCAAGTTATGAACTGCACAGCACTGTATATGCTATGCCTTTATGTGCCTGCCAGCACAGTCGGCTTATTTACACCAGCAGCACCACAACCCCCCGTGAGTAGTCTGTCACACTAGGACATTAGGATGGCTGTGATGTCACTAGGCGGTAAGGATTTCTCAGCTCCCTTATAAAGGTGTGTGTCCACCTCCATATGGCGGGCCCATCGCTGACACAAACATCATGATGCAGAGCATGACTGTACACTCATTACTGTAACATAACATGATCATATTCATTAGCTAACTAGAAAATGTCAGAATTTAAATAAAAAATTCTATTTCTCAGTGAATGACTCCTTGAAGTTAAAATACCTGTAGACAAAAAGATTTTTTTTATGTATGTAAGTCTCTGGATCCATGCTACAATATTTGGAGTATAGTCACAGAATGTCTTTATTTTACCTCCCACCATTCCTTCAAAATTTACTCAATGGAGGAAAGTTTTTCTCTGCCCCTTATATAAAAATTCAAGCGGTCCAGTTATTAATACTTTTCTAACCGATGAATACTATAATGACCATCCATCCCTTCACAGCACCACACACGGCCTCAATTCAGAAATCAGAGGGCTCAGGTGAACATATTAGTCATGGTTTCAACATTCTGGTTAAAGCTACGTCCTTTTCCCAGCTCAGTCCACTACAGACCAGCATCCAACAGAAAAACACCTGATCTTGTCCCATCTACACCTTTCTGACCCTGTCCAAGTCTTCCACTCCTCCAACAGTTCGCCTCGCTTTCTGAACCACACCAGTAAAATGAGGAAAAGGAGGACACTTAATGGAGGTAAGAAACTTCCTGTGTTGACTGCAGTTGGTAGCTGACCATGTTCTCAGGGTCTGGCTAATTCTCTCTCTCTCTCTCTCTCTTCCCCAACCTCCCCTTCCCCCCACTGTTAGTACATTCATACATTCATGTTTCTTCACAGGGCACTCATCCTGGAGCTTGTCCTGCTCTACTTAATGAGGGTGCTATCCTCTCCCCCGGCCATCACTGACTCCCTCCACAGCCCCTAGAATCTGGAGTAATTTCTGTGGACATTTGTCTTGTCTCAGCAGCAATCTGAAGAGGGCCCCAGAGGGCCTCAGGTTCCTCTTATAGATGGCCGGTATCCTGTCCCCAGGAAGCACAAACGGAGGGAGGTCCATCTTCATTCAGTGACCTCTTCTTTTGTCCACTTGGTGGTAAACAGCTGGCAGGTCTGTTCTTATTTGTCCCTTTTAGATTTTCTAAGCAGGACTAAGGACATGCATCCACTAGTTCCCTTCAACTTCAGGAAACATGTAAAGTTCTAACAATGCTCTGTTGAAAGTTTCTTTCCGAATTGGCTTAGTCAGGGTGGAAGGCAAGACACCTTACAGAATCACTCCTGTCAAAAAAAAAAACTGTCTTCACGAATCCTCTCCTTAAAGCCCAGCCCTGAAACTACTTTCCAATAGTTTTTCAAATGTGTTGCTCCGTTTGGAATCTGAATTTGGTATCTGGTATTTGGGTCACAGCCAAGGCTACTATTTTAATATCTTTATCAATATACTTATAATCAGTCCTATAGGTCATTGAGTTCTCTGAATTAATTTCAAAATTGATTTCAAGCGATGACTTAATCTTGAGCAAGATATTTAGACATTGGTCTTCTTATTTTAAGAACTAAATACCAATTATGGATCTACCATTTTAAAGGAAATCTCTATGACTACTTTTATTTGGATAGTTCACATTTATTACTATTTGTCATTAACGAAACTATCCTAATGAATGTGTCAGATATTCAATAATCAGTACACTGGGCTCTTTTAAAAGAGTATTAGAGAATAAATGTTCCCATCATTAATCTTAAAGTAAAATGGATTTCTTTTGGAAAATAATGACTAATAGTTATTGAAAAATCATTAACAAATTATACGACAAATTCCTGCATAGATATATCATCCTCAAACATGTTCTATAGTTTCCTAAGGGAAACAAGATGAAAGTCTTTATTCTATAATCACATGAGTTACAGGATTTGCTTCCACCCTTTGGAAACATAAAGGTCACCGTAAAAGTGGAAAAGATGTTTTTTTCAGTTGTTTTTGTTTTGTTTTGCTTGGTCAGCATTTTCCAGCTTCCGTTATTCCTTAATGTACAAGAGGCTACACCCCTGTTATGTTTTTATTCGGTGCCAAATCAAGTCACCGCCAATTTTCACAATGATCTAGGACATCTGTTCTCTTTGACTTACGCCCTTGAAACATTCATCCATGCCCTAGTACTGTCTGTTAGCCAGGGTCCTAGTACCCTAACTGCTTTAAAAGCAAACATAGACTTAGAAATAAAAGGCTATGAGAACTGGGAATAAAATGTCAATGTGTGAACCAATATAAATATGTGTTCTGGCAGAGAAAGTGCACTTTGAACTGTGCATAGCCAGGCACTCATGACAATTTGGAAATTCTCTGGGAGAGAGTACAATTGCTATGTTTACCTTGGGTGCAAGGTTAAGAATATGGTTACTGAAGAGTAATGTTGGAACAGTACCACAAGAGAAGGGCAAATCATGATGATTTACTGACATAAAATCACTCGAAAAGGTATGCATGTGCTTACAAATGCAGCATCAATGATAACAGTAAGTGATACTGCAGTAGCCAGTTAGACAGATGTGGGCACAGCAAGGATGATGGGCCAGGTACAGAAGGTCACCAGGGTGGAAAGGCCCCGTGCCTAGCAACAGGCAAAACTGGGCAAACAAGAACCTTGCCCAGAGGATGACCTTTCCTCCTCTAGCATCACAGGGTCCAGACCCTCCCCTGACCTTTCCTCCCCAGACATGCTGCTAGTCATGTGGTAGCCTCCCTGAGAGGGGAACAGCCTCTGGGACCCACATACAAGCCCTTGCACAGCCACTCTCTTAGACATTAACTTCTTAGATAACATTTAAGCCTCAGTGTGTTTTGGCTCCAGGCCCAGAAAAGCAGCAAAACCAGACAAGCAATGCCCACCCCCCACCACCACCTCAGGACCAGCTGCGGTAACTAATGACCTAGCGCTGGCCAATCAGTGGAGACTGAGACCTGAAAGGACACACCTGGAAAGCTGATGCCTATTCTACTGCGATCCTCACCTGGAACTTCACCTAAATGCATGCCCTTAAAAGCTCTCGGGACAGAAGTGCCCTCTCCCTTGTGGCAGCTGTCCCTTCCTTTCCCTTCCTCCTCCCTCCCCTTCCCCCTCTCAAGCACATCACCTTTACCTCCCTCTCTCCTAAGCTCCCCGGACCTTTTCTCTCTTCTGCCTCTGTAATTCGTTTCCTGAACCCATTGCTTTAACGGCTAACTTCTTTCTACCTCTGTGACTTTCTAAATATACTTTCTCTTACAGTGTGAGTTTTGGTTCTAAATTCGTTCCTAGCCAGAACTCAAGTACCCGAGTTGCTGAACCAAAGTCTGGTTTGGCCACACTGGTCTAACACCTAGGGCTAACCTCGCCACCACCAACAATAATAAATGATACTATTGGGCCTTTATTTGCATGATGCATGAATCTTTATAACCCTTTTTGGGAGAAGGTGATATTGCATTTTATTCCTAAATTACACATAACAAAACCAAAGTTCACAGAGGTTCAGCAACATGCTCAAGGTCCCACAGGTGACGAGAGAAGAGAACTTGAATGCGTTCTGTTAAAGTCCTCATCTCCCAAACCACTGCACAAGCTGCAGTCACTTTACCTTAAGATAAGGCAACATAACAGGTTAGAATGCAGAAAGGATGAACAGATTTCTGCTCCTCTCAACTAAATTCAACGTTCACACAACCCACACTGCGATCTTTCTAAAATAAATTTCTGGTCAGATCGGTCCTATGTAAGAAATCCTCCAATGTTTTCTACCACTGAAGAAAGAACAAATAAATACTCCAGTTAGATTGCATAACACTCAGTGTTCTACTTTGATCCCGTTTAACGTAACAGCCTGCTCCTCCCAGCCTCCTCTTCTCTCTTGTTACACTCGCCACACTACCGTGCTTGTCTTCCTACCGCATGGGCCACACTTCCTGGGGCTCCTTAGAACTTGCAGCTTTGCCTTGGCCCCTAAAATCTTAGTGTCCCACTGACTCTCTGAGTGATTTCATCCCTTCCCACATAGCTTTACATTCCTAAGATTCTCAAACGTTTTATTTCCATGGGAACCATATCTTTGATCTGCAGGCTCAGATAATACTTAGTCCCCCTCCCTCCTTGGACGATGCATGGGTACAGCCGAGATGGGGAGAGGTGGAGCGCACCCAGAGTGCCCAGTTCTGGTGAACGGGAAGGCCGCACCGCTGGGCCCTATAATACACCGACCATACCAGGCCACCCCACTGAGCCTGGAAGAGGTAGCAGGTCTACCTAATAATAGAGAAAAACACAGGGAGGCTGCCAAAATGAGGAAACAAGAAACATGTCACAAGTGAAGAACAGAAAAAAAAAAACAAAACTCCAGAAAAAGAACTACACAAAATAGAGACAAGCAATCCATCAGACACAGAGTTCAAAACACTCATTATAAGGCTGCTCAATAAACTTAGTGAGAACTTCAACAGCATAAAAAAGATTCAGTCAGAAATGAAGGATACACTAAGTGAAATGAAGAATTATTTACAGGGATCGGCAATAGAGTACATGAAGTCAAGAATCAAGTGAGCAATTTGGAATATGAGGATGCAAAAAACACCCCATCAGAATGCCAAAAAAAAAAAAAGAATCCAAAAGGGATAATAGTTAAGGAGCCTCTGAGACAACTTCAGATATACCAATATTCTCATCATGGGGGTGCCAGAACAAGAAGACAGCAAGGAACTGAAAACCTATTCGAAAAAATAATGACAGAAAACTTCCCTAACCTGGTGAAGGAAATAGACATACAAGTACAGGGAGCACTGAGTTTCAACCAAGATGAACCCAAACAGGTTTACACAAGGACACATCATAGTTAAAATGCAGAAGATTAAAAACAGAATCTTAAAAGCAGCAAAAGAAAAGCAGTTAGTTATATATAAGAGAGCTTCCATAAGACTGTCAGCTGATTTCTCAAGAGAAACTTTGTAGGCTAGGAGGGAGTGGCAAGAAATATTTAAAGTGATAAAAAGCAAAAACCTACAACTAAGATTTCTCTATTCAGTAAGGTTATCATTTAGAACCAGGGATAGAGAACCAGCTTTCCAAACAAGAAAAAGCTAAAGGAGTTCATCACCATTAGACCAGTATTATAGGAAATGTTAAAGGGTCTTCTTCAAGAGGAAGAATAAAATAAACAAAAATATGAATGATAAAGTGGCAATATGTATATATCAATATTGAATCTAAAAAAGGCAAAATAAACAAGCAGAACAGAAACAGACTCATATGTAGAACTTTTTGACAACTGCCAGATGGGTGGGGTATTGGGGAAATGGGTGAAAAAGGTGAAAATGGGTAAAAAGTACAAATCAGTTGCTACAGAATTGACATGGGGATATAAAGCACACCATAGGGAATTTAGTGAATAATATTCTAATAAGTATGTACTGTATCAGATGAGAACAAGAGTTATCAGGAAGATCACTTAGAAAGTTGTATAATGTCTAATCACTGGGGTGCACATCTGAAAGTAATATAATATGGTATGCAACTCCTGGTGAAAAACAGAAATGATTTTTAAAAAAAACAAAAATTAAATTAATTAAATAAAATAGGCCTGAAATTATACGGAAGAGTACTTTTCTCAAAAAATCTACCTTTTTGTAATCACTGTATTATGTCCCAAAGCACATTAACTGGCATTTATCACCATCCCCCAAATAGTAAGATAATTATAATACATTCAATATGTGTTGGACACTGTTTGATCTATGTTACTAGTTAAGTCAATTGTTAAAAAAAGGAAGCATAGTCCATGAAAGTCTATTGGTTGCAAAATCCACAGATGAGGAACTTAATGCAATGATTATGAACTGGACAGGACCGATGGAAAGAATAATTTCCCTCTTCAAAAGACATATTCTTTAAAGCTGATAGTATTTAAATAATTATGTTTAAGTCTGAGTATGTTAGTAGTACTATTGGACAATCAAATACCCAGTTACCGTGGAATGTAAATAGTTGCTATTAATTAACAGAATTAATACCACATGTTTCTGTGGACGTTGTAGAACTCGTCCATTAATTTGGGGAAAGAATAAGCATGGTGCTGAAACCACTGCTGAAGAAATCTCCAAACCCCACTGGGGTTTACTGTTACATTAGTTTCCCAATAAAAAGTTATTTTCTATAATTGATTAATTATTAGAAATGCCTTAGTAAAGATTGCTCAGTAAATAATATTAGCACTTATTATGAAGTCTATATTTTTAATAATAAATATGCTTCAGAAGACACAATAACTAGGTTTTTTTCTAAATAATTTTGATGACCCAGCTCCACAGAAGGACATGCACTTAGAAAATCCGTGGGTTTAACAGGGACATGTTGTAGCATCAAACCCAACCCCTACACTTTGCAGATAAGAACACTGAGGTACAGGTAGTTTAATTGTTTACCAAGTTTCATAGGGTTTAGTCGTAACAAAATCAGCCCTAGAAACCATGTGCAGATCATAATAATAAAACTAATATGTATCAAACATTTACTGTGCGTCAAGCATTGGGTTAAGCACACTGGGGGTGTCACTTTAATTGATCTTCACGGCACTCCTGGCACACGGACAGGACGTGCGATCTGGATGGGATTAAATTGCTTTGACCTGCATAAGCATCCGCCTCGTTCACATCAAACCTGTGTGGTCTGAGGCTCAACTCTGTTTCCACAGAAAACGGTAACAGTAACACAGGGAGACAAAACGACATAAAGTTGTGAACAGCATGTTGCCACTATATTTCAATGACTTACAATTCTTTGTTTTGTTTTTACTACAGATTTGTTGTAACTAAGAAAATACATACTCATTGGCTAGTATATGAGTATAAAAAAGGGTCCAGAGGGCGGCCAAAGTAGACTTTTCCTATATCTTCCTAAATACTGAAAGACACCCACCTAATCAATACCAATCTACGGGTAGCACTTAAGCATATTTTTCACTCACCTCCCACAAACAAGGTACAAGGTGGTCCAAAATAAATGTTCCTGCTCTTTGAAATTGAGTTTTGGAAAGAAATACATTTTTATAAGCATTTGACCTGTTTTGTGTTCACAGCTCACATCAGTAAGCCAGGTTATAATCACATTTTGGAGATGCGTCTGTGTTCAGCACTACGTGGCTACACGGTTGAAAGGAAAATGTTCTGTCACAAAGTCGATAGTGTTCCAAATTGTGTTAACTGGCCCTCCATGTCTACCCAGAGTCCATACCTCGTTCCAAAAAAAAAGATGGAAGGAGCTCCACAAGCCTTAGTGTAGGGACTGGGCCTACACCAACTTCCCTGAGGGAAGCAGCATTTGAGAAGGAGCCTGAGGGCACAACTGCACCGTGAGAGGGGCATATGTGCACAGCTCCACCGCGTTTGCTGAACCGCATTCCCTCTCACTGGAGCCCTGGACGGGGTCATCGAAATCACAGGCGGTGGCAGAACACCAGGCTACTTTCCATATGGTAAGAAGGAGAGAAGGCGGGGAAGGGAAAGAAAAGAGAGAGGGGGGCGGGAGGGGGGCAAGGCTATAGACCCTGCTTACTAAACGCAGTGACTAGGTCACAAGCCCGGTGAGTCCACAAGTTTGAAGACATTAAACACTCAAAAAGAAAATGGTTCTGGGGGAGTGGGCTGGGATGCGAGTAAAAAACAGAAAACTGTACTTGAGCAATAATTAAATACATTTTTTAAAAAAGAAAATGGTTTTGTTTTTTCCTGATACTTGAGAGTAAGAGGCAGAGGAAGGGAGCGGTTTCTGTCGGAGACCCCCCTCCAGAATTTTTGTGAACTGAATCATGCGTTTGCTCCGCATATTCCCATTTCTGATCATTATCGCGTTGCCGGGTTTAACTATTGAAACCTAGGAGAATGTCAAGAAATGTTTAACTACGAGTTAGTTAAAACAGTAAAACAATCTTGCTTACTCTGTATGGAAGTGCCCTTGGCTTGCCGCCATAAGACCATTACTAGGAAGCAACACCAGGCCTGTGTTATACATAAAGATGCTCAGAGACTAAAGTAGAGATTATAAAGTTCGCAAGCAATTAAAAAAAAAACTCCATCTAATAGTAAAATAAGTCATTTCAGATAGTAAGGGAAATGACAAGATGAGCAATATTAAAGTTTGCTAAACTTACCAACACACACTCAATCTCTTTAAATGTAAACTCGAAAGTTCTGAATCAGACACATCGCCTCCCAATACTTAGCCCCAAAATTCATACAATATAGGTCTCTTTCAGTCAGTCAGAATGAATTTGATCATTCTGAAAAAGGCTTTGCTGTATTTCTTTTATGAGTCAACTGTATTACAAACACTATAAAATATCAGAGGAAGTTTCCCTTAGCAAAGACCATTTACATATACTAATCTAATAAAAATTGCTTTCAAATAGCAATGTGTTACAAAGTCCACATTCTATTTTTCTTTAGTGCTTTTTGACAGTTTGAAATGGACAGGAGTTGTAATTTACTTGTATCTATTTCCTACTTAGTAGTGACCAATAAAATCATTCAAACAGCATCACAGATAAAAGGCAATAATGGAAAGTGTTTACAGTCGTCTGTGAGCTAATACTGTGCAATGAATGCACACAGTAACTGGTGATTAAAAATATATATCTATCTATAATACATATACCTGTACGTATATATATTTCACATAAATATATATAATACGCATATGCCTGATGACTACTAAGATAGTCCCTGAATGTATTTAAACTTTCTGCAATGAAAATGTCATGCAAAATGATATTCATTGATCCAGCTAGTACACCTTTAATTTACCTTAATGGAGAATTGCTTTGAGAAAAATCCTGCAAGGCATAGTGAAATCTGACAGTCGGTAACGGTGTCTTTCTGTAGTCATGAAAGCAGAACAACAACAACAAAAACATCATATGTGAGGCCAGTGGCAGCTAAAGCCATCATGTCTTTCATCCAATAACACTTCACAATTTGCAAATTATGGGGAAAATAGGCAACGAATTACAAGGCAGAGGGAAAGTCAATTACCGTGATTACCAAAACAGCCACACGTTTTCCCAGGGCCTGACTGCCCAGGCCCACCACGCACTGCAAGTTTGTGAGAGAGAAAATTACCCAGTGTTTGTGCCCACGACGTCCGCTTTGTTAACAGAGTGGTTTTGATTAAGTTTATGGTCACGTTGCAGGATCACAAGACTTCACAAAGAGGATTACTTTAAATACGAAATCTTTCAACTGTAAAAAATAATGTCTGACAGAGGCTGGATGTTTGATATTTGTCAAAATCAAAGTTATTGCTGTCATTCTTCCTCTTCTTTGGATGGCCCGGTGCTTCCTTTTTTCCGTGCACTGTGGGTCCACGACCCACACCCCACGCCAAAGAACAGAAAAAAAAATCTCAAATGAGAAGGAATCCAACCCTTCACTTTACATGCGTACTCTCATAAATTTAATATCCACTGTTAGTTATCCAGAGAGCTGCCTCAAGTAAAGGACATTATCTTTTGTATTCTTACTTTGCTCAAGTTAAAAACAAATCAGTAATACAACTGACATGACAGTTTTTGTGTGGGCGCATCCACAGCCACAGAGCTTCCAGTGCAAAAGAATGACCCTGGGTGAGGGCAGTTAAAGGCCCAGGTAGCAAGTTTACAGGTTTCCTCTTCTGACTTACAGGAAGATCGTGCTAAACAATTCATCTTACTATATAGTATTCTACTACCCTTTAGTTCCTAAGAGGTTATTAACATTGATCTGAACAAGTGACTTTTGAAACTTAGGCAGAAGGCATAGCTACTTCTGAAGATCTAAGCCTGATACACAGTGACAGGCAGAAAGATAGAGAAAGAATTGAATCCAGTAAATGGAGAAAGCTATTGTACATGACAGCATTATTTCCACTCGTTCATTTATCACTTCAGGAGGTGTTACACAAAAATTCTCACTATCCTCTAGATATCATAACTGAAATTCAGGCTATAAGCATGGTGATTTTAGCTAACACTGTATGATATACTTTAATGTTACTAAGAGACTAAAACTTCAATATTTTGGCCACAGGAAAAAAAAAAGGAATAGCAATTAAGAAGCTAGGAGGTTGGCTAATACCATGGTGGTTTCAATGTTGTGATATGGAAATGTATCAAATCTACACACTGCACACTCTGAACTTGCCCCACATTCTATGTCCGCTGTATCTAAACAAAGCACTAGAAAACAATTAAAAAACAAAAAAGTTTTAGGATGTAACCTGAGTGCCATTTACTGAGTGGATGATACCACTGTAACAAGCATAACTCATAATATTAGAGTCATTCAGAGTATTATGAAATTGGGCAGAAAAATAATTCAGCATATATTTTGTATATGTAATATAAAATGTGAAAGTTTATTAATTCACACGACTGGGTTTGTTTGTACAGATAAAATGTATAAGAAATTCAGTAGTTATGCAAACTATTTGTGAAATGTGATCTTCTTTTATAATTTGCCTGTTCTTTTTTATTTCAGAAATGTCACAAGTTAGTTGTTCATACAGCAAACGTCTAAAGATTTATATAAAAGGGAAGAATAATGGCAAAGGCAACAGTAGTAGTAGCATCAGTGCTGGTAAAATTGCTTTACTTATTGAATATTTCACATGTCAGGCACATTGCCCTATAAATGCATTATCTCATTTAACATTCACAGTAATACCTAATAGGTACGTAGGTGTCTCTATCATTCCTACTGCAGAGAAAAGGAAACTGAAGATCAAAGAGCTTATACAGCAGGAATTCAAACCCAGGCCACCCAGAGGCCAACCCAGTGAGCCAGGACACGCGCAGGCGACCATTTCTAAAAGACGGTCATCCCACCTGGCTCCTCTGTCTATGGCTGGGAGCAAGACATTAAAATGGTCATTTCTTGGGGTTTTTTCCCTATGTAAAAGGAAGGCGGAAAAGAATGTGAATACAGAATCACTTTATTGCATGGCAATTTAGTGAGTGACTCCTGAATTAATGTGGGGTTATTTAGAGCAAATGACAGCTTAGGCATGGCTGGTGCTTTTGCCTAAAGGGGTGGGCACCCTAAACTGAAGGATCTAACTGCATGGAAAGGGTCAAACACATGATGTAGGTCATGCAAGGCCCCTGGGCAAAAGTCAGTCACCAGGGAAGGCAGGAGCCTGGGCAAATATTCCAGTGGGGCTCTGAACATCAGATTCAGAGAGTTAGCATGGCAGAACCAGAGTCTGGTGCGGGCGGGGTTGGGGGGACCTGGTGAGAAACTGGATGACCCCTGGCCCTTGTGTCTGGTCAGACATCACCTGGGCTCCTGGGGACTAGCTGGAGCCAGGATAAGATCAGAAAGTACTGATGGATCTCTCTCCCCACTTGAGGTCCGTGGGCCAGGGTCTCTGCAAATAAAGCTAAAAAGAAAATCTGCCTTTCAAGGGAGTGGAGGGATGCATCCTAGCACCCTCCTGCCCGAGAGTGTCACACTCACTGGTGTCTCTCTGTGGAACCCTTCTTCCCCAGAAGGTCACCTCCTCAGAGGCCACCACTACTTAAAGCAGCACTGATCCCACCCACCCCACACACTGGTCACCTTCTATGCCCTTTCACTGCCATGGTTTTTTTTCTTCATAGTGCTTGTCACTATCTCATTCACTTTACACACTGCTGTGTATGTCTGTACTGCCTGTCTCCCCACTGGAACAAAAGCTCCCTGAGACAATCAGCCTGTCTTCACTGTTGCCTGCTTCAACTCCAGTGTCTAGATCCATGTTGGGGCCATGGGAGAAATTCCATACATATTTATTTAGTTAACATATGAATAAATTTCAAACCAACATTGTCCAAATGCCTTTTTTCATTTCCTAGACCATGCTCCATTATATCAATTAAGACGGCTGAATTTGGTAAATAATAATAAACATAATCAGTTAGTGACCTTGAAACTTGCGAATTAGTTCAGGCATAAATAGTGCTCAAAATGCAGAATGTGAATGTTTTGATAGTTTAATAGAGCAATGACAAAGCAAACTTCAGGATACGCTCTGTTTCACAAAGCTGGGAGCCCCAGGCACATTCCTACGAGATCAGAGTTATTGGCTAATCACTGAACCCAAACTCTTCTTGGATTGTTTTTTCCTGATTAAAAATCGAAAGGTTTATGTCAGGAAAGCTATGTATCAGGTACATAATCAAACTCCATCCTTACACAAAATATAGGAATCAATTTTTAAACTCTCTCTTATGGTATATAATTCTTAAAGTAATGGAAAGGGTATCACAACTAACCCAGTGTGGGCCTACAGAAAAATAAATATGAATAAACAAAGCAGAAACAGATCTTAAAACTTAGAATGACTTCGAATAAGAATTTTAAAAGAAGCACTGCAAATAAGTGGGGAAGTATAAACTGTCTGGTTTGCAGATAAGTACTTGTTAATTTTTTAAAAAGTCTAGCCCTGGCTGGTGTAGCTCAGTGGACTGAGCGTGGGCCTGCGAACCAAACAACTGCAGTTCGATTCCCAGTCAGGGCACATGCCTGGGTTGCAGGCCAGGTCCCAGCAGGGGGCGCACAAGAGGCAACCATACATTGATATTTCTCTCCCTCTCTCCTTCCCTTCCTCTCTAAAGATAAATAAAATTTTTTAAAAAATAAATAAAAATTAAAAAAGGTCTGCTCAGAGCCATGCCCATTTCAGGATCAGCACATCACATGCAGATGACCTGACAGCCAGAGTCTCAGACTCTGTACGTCCAGGTGCCAGGAGCTGCTTGAAAATTCTTCACTTCCAAAAATCGACCCTTTTCAAATTCGACTCGAATTTAACTTAATGTATATACTACACTCTATTTATACAACCTTCTAAAAAAAAATCTTGAGACAAGCGAAAATCAGTATTTACGACTAGAATCAGAAAATGCTAATTAAAGAAGAGGCTCTTTCGTTTGGCAGCTTTTTAAAAAAGTCTTCATAGATATAACTCTCATTTGTAAATTTGTAACATGCTTTAGTTATACTTGTTTCTAGCAAATCAGTATCTGGTTTGTATTCTAGAAATAAACATAATGACATTCACGGTCATTCAATATTTTCAGGGACTACAACATCCACGTCAGTGTGAAGATCACTTGACTGAAGAACTGATTTTTTGAAAGATTTATTTATTTATTTATCTTTAGAGGAGATGGGAAGGAGAGAAATATCAATGTATGGTGGCCTCTAGTGCGTCCCCTGCTGGGAACTGGCCTGCAACCCAGGCATGTGCCCTGACTGGGAATTGAACCTCGGTTATTTGGTTCACAGGCTCGCACTCAATCCACTGAGCTACACCATCCAGGCAAGAACTGATTTTTAAAAAAGTGATTTAAAAAAAGAATAAACACTAGGAAAACTAGATGGAAATCTTACAAAAGGAAAGCACCTTCTAGTTTAAATTAGAATAGGAATAGTAATACAGAAGCAGATCAACAATTTTGACTGTATAAAATTATAAATTGAATTACATATGTAAAAAGAATCACTAAAGTAAGACCAATGAAGAGACTTAAGGTACATTTGTTACAAGCATGACAGAGTTAATGCACCTAAAATCTAAAGAACATGAACTAACAAGTGAAAACCCTGAGGCAAAGAAAATATAGAGACAATTTATGTAACAGGGATAATCACTTACCAACAAACATTAGCAACAGATTATCACTTTAGTAATTAAAGAAATTCATATTAAAACAATAATGAGGCAGTGTTTTGTCCATTCAATCAACAAAACATAACTGATATTTTCCAAAGTGACCAAGAGAAAAAGAAAACAGCAGCCTCCATCTGTACTGGTGGCATTACTGGCACATACATCCCTTCTAGAATGCAATCTGGCAACATGTTTCAAAAGACATAAAAATATTCATGTCCTTTGATTTAGTGATGCCACTTCTGTGTAGCGGTCCTATGAGAAATAATGCAAAATGTAGAAAAAGCTCTCTCAATCTGAATGTTCCTCCGGACTTTGCATTGGTAATACTGAGATAACTGGGGGAAACAAAAATAATGATGTCCAGCAATAAGGGGCAGACACATCTGGTCAATATCATATCAGGCAGACATTAAAGATGATAGTCACAATGAAGCAGAGTGGGAACAATAAATTTATGTTAAGATGTTATCTGACCAAGCACTGAACAGCGACCTCGCTATGCAGTATAAAGGACCACAAAATTTACTCAAGTCAGAACGGTGGGCTGTTTTCACAAGACAGGATTGTAAGTGACACTTTTTTCTGTTTTTAAGTGTTCTATACTAGTACTTTTATGAGTGTAAATTAGATGAATAAAAGTTAGGGCGTAGGAAAGTGCAATCGGTATGACTGGACCCGTACACTAGAGCAGCACATTAGAAAAGCTACTCTGGGTGCGTGTTTTCTGTCAGACTGCCCCACGGTCACCCGAGTTACCTTCTCCTGCTCTGCCGTCCATCAGACACACCACGTGAAAACTTCCCAGTCTCCACTCCGAGTGTGGGCTACTGCTGGGTTCAGCATTTAATCCAGTAGGCCCATGATTACATACATTGAAAATACTAACATATAAACCACATTTCTGAAAACTAACCATGCTCATCCTTTTTTCAGATAATTAAACAATGAAAATGATTAATTGCCCCTTTTAATGGACTTAGCAACCCTTTGACACCAAGTATGTATTAACTAGAGTCCTATACTGGATCTGATACTGCATCTTCTACAGTTCATGTAACAACATACACAAAAGGCTCCATCAGTAAGGATCAGTCTCGTGTATTAATCACCACGCCACCTTAACTGACAGTTCACGGCACCCCTTCTACAACGACAAACTCCATCTCTGTGTCATTGCCTAGAACACTGTAAGCCAGACTTGCAGTGTGGGGTTGAGGGGATGACCATTCAATCTTTCTGTGGTGAAAACGTGTGGGTCTTTTACGTAGCTCCTGCCCTATCACGATATTCCCATGACCACCAAGATTTGGATCTGTAGTTACAAGAGGAAACTGATTTTCACCTCAGTCACTGACAGCGATGGTGCATAGAACCACAATAAACAGCCAGGACTTGAAAAATGAGACTTTACGAGGGATGAGCATTCCCAGGCTCTGGCAGACTGGCTGGTGCAAAGCAGGCTTTCCACTTTTCTGCCTCGTTACAGGGGCTGAAAATGTTGTGAGTATAAACCCCTCCATCCTTGTCATGAATCTTTCTCAATAAGAAAAAAAACAAACAAATGAATTTGTCGTAACAGAAAGAGAATCAAGTTTGTTTTTTCTTTAACTGAGAAATTTTCTGCGGAGTTGCCGGGAAGCACAGTGTACGGATCTGAGGAACCATCAGTTCCCTGTGCACCAGATCCCTCCGCACTGTGGATATGCAACCCCCTGCTCCTCGTGAAGATCATTCTCTACTAAAGCTACAAGTATTGCCTAACATGCAAACTGACCGTATTTCTAACCAACGCCATTTAAAACTCCTTATCCCTCAGAAACCTCACTTCAGTTATAAAACTGGAGGTTCACACTCACAAAGAGAGTCTCAGAACTGATTTTAAAAAATAAACAGAAAACAACAACAAAAAAACCCATCTAATGGTTGCTCCATACCTTCAAAAGCATATTTAAAACAGCCCTGATTTTAAATTTTGCTGGGCACCATCCAGCAAAGCAAAGGCCGCCATTTCAATTCCCAGTCAGGACACAGGCCTGGGTGCAGGTTCATCCTCATTGGGGCGGTCTGACCTCCCTCTCTCACACGGGTGTTTCTCTCCATTTCCCTCCTTCCCTTTCTCTAAAAATAAATAAATAAAATCTTTAAAATATATATTCAAAACAAAATAGCTGCTTGATACAACTCTTGTAACAATGCAAAAAAAAATCTATGTGCAAAATACAAAGACTGCAACTAAAAATACTATAATCTGTGGTGTTCCCTGTGGGAGGTGATGGAGACAGGATGTGAGAGGAACATAAAAAGGCATTTGGCAACAACTATCTCAGATTTTGTGACCAAAACAGAGACTGGTTAGGAGAAAGTAAGGCCATTGTTTCCAGGGAATTGTGACAAAGTCTTAGCTTCTACCCCTCCTCCTTTCCCTGTTTATTGCAGCTCTGCAGAAACAATAAATTGAGCCTTTAACCCTTGTCTTGGAGGCAGGGAGGGTATGGAGAGGTGGAGAGTTAAGGCAATGACTTAATATTGCGTCTCCTGCTCTGCCTGGAATTCACCCCTGACCCCAACCACCTGAACTGTCAGGGGTGAGTCTGGAGATCCTCATCTGACCCGAGATTTCTCTCAGCGACTTCTAACGGCTTGTTCTGATGTGCACTTGCCAGTGTTAATATAATGTGACACTGGATTGGCATGATTCCTGACAAAATTCAAGAGAGGCAGTAGGAATGATGCCACGAGGAGACCGGGCAGTACTTTTGCATCCCCAGGACTTCCTTCAGCCTTCCCTCTTGCCCATTTCAGCCAAGCTAACAAAGACGATACGTTGGCTCTGCTCTGAATATGGAGCTTGAAGACATCAGACCCACCCAGTCTGCTTAGGTCAGCCCAGTCTACAGCTGCTGTCCATTAAGAGCATCAACATTCACTCCCATGGCATCCTGTTTCGGTGTTAAATTAGATGATCGCCCTGCAGAGCCAGCCTCCTCTTTCAACCCACTGCCATTCCTCAATCATTCTCACATAGCCACGCAGTGAAAATGGCTGAAGACGGACACGTATCACTGGGAAAACATCAGAAAAGTGTCTCGAGGACACCTGAGAGGGCATGCGGTAGAGCTGACGGTACTCCATTTGCTCCCATTTCTCCACATTAAGCAGGAACACCAGTAAGTGCGCATATTTATTAGACAAAAAGCACAGGATCTCCCGTCCATTCTCTTTCCTTGAGTACATACTTCTGAGACACACTGTCTTTCACGTACATCTTCCAGGTACATTCTTTCCTACTAAGATTAATGGGTACTCACAGCACATAAATGGTCTATTTTTATTTATTACATGTGTAACTCTGAAAATATCAAATGATGTTTCAGACTGATCAAGAAGACCAGTACTGTTCAATCATGAAACAACAGAATATACCATGACTGTGCTACATATGGCTACTGGCCACCTGAAATGAAGCCAGCACAACTCAGTTTATATTAACTTTAATCAATCAATAAGGAGATCTGGTCTCTTCTGGTTTATAAAAAAAAGTAGCTATCTCCTGGCTTTTTCTCTTGAGCTTGATGAGAAAAGGCAGTAGATTTCTCTTCAGAGCTCTGTCTGCCATAGAACCCTCCACCCTACCAGAAAGAGCCACGCACTGGCCAGGGCCCCACCTCTGGCAGCCCAACAGGGGCAGCGTTAAGTACAGAAAGGTGGAAAGGCTGGCTGGGACTGTGAGGTCTCTTCAATTCTTAGAATCTTAGTATCCTCAGCAAAAAGAGTGTGAGGTTTAATGTTCTGCCTGGCACCCTGGACAATTTCCCATTCACTCTTAGAGAAATGGATATCCCTAGGAAAAGGAGGGGGCCCCCGGGGCCTATTTTACACACAGAAATTTGTTTAGTTTTCATCAGTCAATATGGAGACACAGTGTCATTTGTCACTCTGCCACCAACATGATCAAAAATTAAAAAGAATCATGTTCAAAATATCTAAAAAATAACTTACTTTTCCTTTACTTATGAGTAGTACCAGGTTTTTATATAGGGTTGTGAATGAAAGCTTTTATCTATCTATATGCTTACTTCATTACTTTCCTCAATTCTAGCTGGAGAAGCACTACTACTATAAAATCAGATGCCATCATTGTGCATTTGCCAAACAATGAAGACTCTTGAAAAATTTACACAATAAGAAATGGTAACAGGCTTTTAAAATTCATTTATTAAAATTGTTAAACACATTTATATTACTTTTACCTAGTACATATTTTTTAGAATGAAGAACAGTCACTAAGTGACTAGTCTGATATACCTCTCAAAGGGCACTACCATATTTTAAATGCCTTGAAATAAAATATCATTCAGAACAAGGCCAGGAAAATGCATATTTTTTAAAAAAGTTCTCACAGAAGCTAACCATCTGTACAATAATCCATTGTCTGCTCTACCAAGGTGATTTATTAAAGATAATGAAGCATATGATTTAATAGCTGCCGCAAATCCTTTTTCAAGTAGGATGGGTATAAATAATGCAAAAAGATGGTCCAATAATAGCCAAATCCTCACCTAAGAACTAGTCTATATGCTAGGTCACAGGAAATTAGATGAGCTCCATTAACTGCGGAGCAAGTGGAGTGAAGCTAGGTAGGCAGTGAAGGCTCTAACCACCCCCTCTGATTTTAGTGATTACTATTACTTAGTGAAACCCGTAAGCTCTACCATCATGGTGGAATTTGAGTCACTTTTTCCATATGACACATTTTGCCAGCATCAGTTTTCCAAAATCTTAAAAACCCAGATTATCTTCCTATGTGTCAGTGCAAATTGTACTTGATGTGTTCCACTCACCTTTACCTTCCCACAGTGCCTTGTATTTAGCAGAGTTTTAATGTGTGGCACTTCAAAGAATGAATGCAACAGTGGCAGGAGAGGCGGATTAGTTTTAAAAAATGAGGTCTCCTTGCAGGGAAAAAATGCAGTTCTCTATCCCTGTGAGACCTGATTCTAACACTTACCATTCCTTATGTTTTTGAGCTTTGATGGCCAATTGTCAAGAAGTTTGCTTTGTTTTGTTTTTGTTTTGTTTTGGCAAAAGTAAGTTAACCTAGGCCACCTTCCTATACAGTGTGGAACCCCCCCACACACAGAAATTCATACACTGTTTGAATGAAAGTGTTCAAATAGTAGCTCCTGTCTGCAAACTGACACCCTCCTCCACTGGCTATCCCTGTTAATATTCAAGGCTTTACAGGGCCTTACGAAGTCGGTGAGGCAAATTTCTAATGACAGGAAATAAAAGCCGTCACATATGCCAGCTGTTTGGCATGAGACAAGATTGCCTGGCTGTGCCCTGCAGACATGGCACAGCCGCTCATTGATAAGCTGGCACAGCCAGTCCTGTCCCCAAGTCACCCAGCCAGTTCATCTAAAATCAGATTAGATGTTACAAATCCTAGTGTTCAAGCACTACTCAGCTGCAGAGAATTTCCATGGCTCAACATAAACAAGGGGCCTGTGTGTGAGACATATGTCACCTTCTACACAATGTATGCTTCACTAGGCGCATTCACCACCAGCATATTTCCACGTTGCAGTTCCTACCGCTCTTGTTCTTGTGAGCCTGGCTTGCCAAAACAGAGATCAATTTTATTAGATACCATTAGTCTCTGTTAGGGCGGTCATTTGAATAACAACAGATTGGCAAGTATAAAACGAAGGCACCTGTTGTACATTTGGCAGCCTGAATGAGGCCTCTTAAAACGAAAACAAATACGAGCTATAATCATGCCAGGCAATGGCTTTTGGTTCAGTAATGACCATGTGTCAGAATTAAGTGCATCTGGGAATTCTTACCACAGCCAGATGTAAAGGCAGATTTGTCCTGTCTGGTGGCATATAAGTGAATACACACAGTATACTCAGATTTGGCTTTGTCAGGGTTTGGTAGGAAACTAGGTAAGTGGGGCTTAACTCAAATAAAATAAAGTTAATTACAAAGGAACACAGACAATATTGCCATAAGGTGAAGAGTTAAATATTCAACATAAGGGTTGTAAAATTTGGGCCATAAACTAATTTCCCTCTGGTTTTTCTAGCAACACTGATTTGTTCACGGAGGGGTCAACACCGGTGTTTCAATACTGAGCCAGACCGGGGATTACGGGCAAAAGATACCACGGGGAGAAGACATGGGTCTTGGCCTCAAGAAACTTGGTCGTGAATAAGACCAGTAACAAGCAATTACAGTGCATTAGGATAGAAGCTATATGTGGAATGTATTCGAGGTTCTTTAGTGTTTAAGAGCTATCCAGGCTTGGGAAGTTGGGAAGGCTTCCTAGAAGTGAGCTAAGGTAAGACCCGAAGAAAGAAGTGAGTCGGGCAAAAACGGGATGGAGGAGGGACTTTCCACATGCAAGGAGAGAAGCAAGCTCAAAATTACAGAGGGAAAGGTCAAAGTGCACCTGGGAAACTGCGAATACTTTAGTGTGGCAGGAGTGTGTGTGTGTGTGTTGGGGATGGGGAAGGGGGAGGAGCAAATGAATATGAGGATGGCAAGGGAGCAAGTGACAAGACAGGAGACAGGGAAGGACCATCAATGGCCATGTGACTTTTGCTGCTTATTTCAAGCTTTATATGGAGGGGAACGGAGAGCCATCAGGATCTTTAAAGGAGAAAGATGACAAGGATCAGAGTTCAGTTTTGCAGAGAGACAGCTATCGTGAGTTCCCACTGGAACAGAGAGGCTACAATCCAGTCAGCAAATGATCAGCCACCACACACTGGCTAATATATTAAAAGGTAGTGAATATTTGGTTGAAAGAAAGTTAACATTTATTTTGGTGTACTTAAATAACAGGAGATCATTTAGAGAAAACAGGTTTTAAATAATAATTGTAAAATCAAAATTTAAGTTACATCATCTTTTTTTGGTAAAAATAAATCAAATCCAAGCTGAGTCTGGATAACGGTAAAAATCTTATTCAGAAACACTTAAGCAATCATTTCTTAAAGTAGTACCTGAATATGCATAGTAACACTGATTGAATTTGTCATTCTTAATTTATAACTATTTTGATCAAAAAGCCTTTATTAAGAACCTGACTGAGGAAGAACCCTCACTACATATGACCCAACACAGGTCATACACCCTGCTCCAGGTTTTGTTTATAAATTAACTCATAGGAAAATACGGCTAAAACAGAGAGTGTATGCATGTGAGAAGCAATCCGGAAACCTGGGCAAAGAAGACTCCACTGTTGGCGCACTGACGTGAGCCACAAGGACCAAAGCATTTCCCACATGACTTTGTTTTATGTACCGTACCCGATTCGAAACTTTAGGATCTCTTGTTGCCAGAGAAAAAATAATTTTCCAAACCAACAAACAAATGTAATATCCTGTATTGTATTACTTATAAAACCACAATTAATTAGAAATATGTCTCTGAGGCTTTAGAGAAAAAAGAAAAAAAGCTAAACCTTTATAAAATATGTCAAATGGGGGAAAACTTATCAAGTCACCCATCTGTTATTGATAATGAAATTAACAGGTGAGCAGTGAAAATATAGTAGTTTTGAAGACATTATAATTTAAAAAATTCCCCAGGTAAAATTGTGTAGGGCAGGCTGCCAATAAATAGAACCCATACATGTCAGTCACTTGGCAGAATTTCAGTTCTCTGAAGGGAAGATGCTCTTCAGATACCCCTGCTGGTTCTCCATTTCTCTTTATGAAAATCCTCACCTATTGGGCAGCTAAAAAAATGTCACGCTTGGGTGGAAATAGTTGATTTAACCCCTTGTGCTCCAGGACAGACCCCAGAACTCAAGCAGCTGTGGCGCTGGCCTGCAAGCAATTTTAGAGTTAGAAGGCAATTGCCAAAAAGAGTCCAAAACACTTCAGTAAAAATAAATAAATAAATAAACATAAAAGAAGGAAAAGAAAAGAAAAAAAATCAGTGCCTCTTAGCCCCAAGCAAAGCAAGGAACGGAAGAGACTTTTCAGAAATGACAGCAGCACAACCTGTGTCCTGAGTAAGGTTCTTCCCGTACCTGGGTCAAGAAATCACCATGTCATTGGGCGCACTTGCCTAGTACATGAGAAATAAAAAAAATTTTTTAAATTCATGTCAGACACAAGAATATAGTCAAGGGTTAAGAGTGGAGTGCATAAAACTTGGGATTGTAATAATTGCTTGAGTTGAAATTTTGGCTTAAATTTCATCTTTATTACCTATATCTATCTACACAAACTTGAGAAAATTCCCTCTCTACGCATCAGCTTCCTCTTGGTGATAATAAAAGCATCTGACTTAACCTGGAGTTATTTTAGAGATTAAACATAATACTGAAGATAAAGTGCTATGCAGAAAGCCTGGCACATAGTAAGTGCTCGGGAAATTTTAGCAACTATGACTCACTATTATGACTTTACACGCTAATCACTATTACTGTACTTTTAATGCCAAGAAAAATAAAGAAAATGTGTCCTGAGTATCATCAAAGGTTTCAAATGAATATCCTTCACATTCATGATTTCAATAAATTCAATTCAAAATACAAAAAAAAAAAGAGCATAGCACTTGAACTTAGAATTAGAAAGTGAAAGAATAGTAATTAGGAGGATTTTAATGAACACAAAGTTAAGACAGCTGGTTAAGGACAGAAAGGAGATTCCAGGAACAGTACTGGCTGAACCAGAGAGGTGGCGGAGGACAGAGTCTTCTCTCTGAAGGCAGGATCTCTGCCGCGGCAGGAGCACAGGGCACCTGGGGCCACAGTGAGAGAGAAGCCTAGACACACAAGCGAGGATCTGGCTGTGGAGAAATCCGACGGCCGTGCTGAGGATTTAGCACTTGAGTGCACGGACTTGAGAAAGCCTGCACTTCAGAAAACAAACATTTTGAGAAAGAATTGAAGAGAACTGAGAAAACACAAAAAGCACATAGCAAGCTATGCATGGTGTGCTAAGCATCTAAACAACATGGTAAGAGGGTAGAGATGGAGAGGAAGTGATAAAGTTATACAAGATTACAGGAATAGAATCTAAAAAAAAAAATTGGATGGGGACAAGAAGGGAAGAAAGGAAGGAAACAAATATGACACCAAAATTTCAAGTCCAGAGATCAGTGAGGTGATGAGATCCTAAGAACAAAGAAGTAGATACGATTACGCAGAAAAGAGTATACTGAGTTTGGGATACAGGAGGGGATACTATGTCTCAACCATCTAACAATAATTTTTTTAAAAAATTAAGATCTGGAACTCCAGAGAGAAGTTAGGAAATTTAATTTGAAGGTCATCAATACAGAAATTATTTCTTCTACGAGAAGTGGATACGAGTCCCAGTAGCCAATGTAGGCAGTCTTCAATCCCTGAAGACCACCGTGAATAAAGGGACAATAAAAGAGTTTAGAATGAAAATGAAGACATAGATGCCCAAACATCAAATGAAAAGGATACAATGTTGCTGGAGAAAGTGAGAGTGAAAGAGGGAACTCAGAACAAGTTCCATCCATGGGACAGTTCTGATGGGAGGTGTTACCCATAATTTATTCCCCTAGCAAAATACAATTCCCTTCTTCCCTGCCCCGCCCCCCAGGAAAAAAAGTGAACATTATTTCTTGGCCAGTAACTAGATTTAGAATACATAAGACATTCCAATAGATGGCCACTATTCCCAATTATCTAAATATTGACAGATTCATTTAAAATAAGATATAAAACCATGCATCAAAAAGTCACACTGAATAATTTAACTAGAGAAGTCAAAAGTGGTAGGCATATTTGTTTCTCTCTTAAAATCCTTTAATAATATTTCAATGAACTTACTATTACAAGTAGTTTGAATATTTTTCACAGGGAGGCCAGGGGCTACCTGTGCTGTGAGACACCACTAGTACAGGCTCAGTATGTCCCTTTAGTTGCAGTGAATCATGGGGGGAGAGGTCAGAGTAAAAAAAATTATTTTAAACATTGAAAACAAATGTCTTTTTAACCTATAATGGGACACGGGATCAGCATGAAATATATCTAGTCTAATTTTTCCCTGTGAAATTGCGCTGGAGGGTCTTAGGGAAAAGACAGAAGGCAGTAAATTCCTATCCTCCATCAATACATTTGACCTCCGAGCAAACCCCACAACTGGGTACAGGCACCCGCCATCCATCATTGCTCCTGAAACCTGATCTTTCAGAGAAGGACAGCTGCACTGGGCCAAGAACTAAGGAGCTTTCTAAGATGCACTGCCACACAGGAAAAAAAAGTAAATTCTTTCTGTTCCTATTTTAATTGAGTGCTTTGCTAAACATGTCTTGCCCCAGACTGCAGCTCCACATCCAATCTCACCAGGGATCTATAAACACATTCTTAACTTTTAAGCACATTTTTCCTTTTGTAAATTCTAGGTAAAATCATTTCTAACTTTTGCTTTAAAGCGTTCTGAGATAAAGAGTAGACATGGCATACTGATGTGTGCGGAATTCATAAACATGCCGGAAAGAAAAGGCAGTTCCAGCATCTGCAGTGATTACAGCAGGCACATGACATGGTGCAAACTGGGCAAAGGTGCACAAAACACCCATATTCAACAAGTCTAGATGTTTTAAGCCAGGTAGTAATAACTTATAATGAGTCACCAAAGACAGCAGAACTTCATCGCAGAAATTAGTGTCACGAAACACAGAATTGTCATTACATGACTCCTAAATCCAGGTTTTTAAATTTAAAATACAAAATAAGTTATTATTTAATTGGATCCTCATCACATTTATGGTTACTCTCTCCATTTTGCAGATGATGAAACTGAGACCCTAAAATGTTATATAACTTCTCCCAAGATTCCATGGATAAGTGACCAGACTAAGGCCTGAATTCTTCTTACATCAAGTTATTGATGTTGTTTTTACTGTAGCAAGACAAGGAAGAGGAGGAGGAAGAGGAAGAAGAAGAAGGAAGCGAATTGACACCTTGCAATCTTTAGCATTATCATTATATATTGGATTGGCCAAAAAGTTGGTTACACTTTTTTCCTAAAATAAAAGACATTTTTCATTTTTACCAATAACCTAATTGATTGGGATATTTTGATTATGTCAGCTCTCTCCTACTATTGGGTTCTGGGAGGCTGAGGCCAGGGGTGCTGCTAAACATCTCCTAATGCATAAGACAGCCCCACAGCAAAGAATTATTTGACCAAAATATCAGTAGTACAAGAAACTTTACAAACCACTTTTGACACATTTGATCACTCACAGCATCTTCTCCGTACACTGCATAAAATCTTTTTTTGCACTTCAGTTGCATTTTTATATTTCCTGAAAAATATGCCAAAAATATTGTGTATCTTCTTCCATCTTCAATATTAAAATGGCTGCACAAAAATTCACCAATTTTGATGCTTTGGTTTTAAATGCACACTGATATGACAGTTGTCACAATACAATCTAACAAAAACCTTCCAAATGAAGTTAGAGACGACTAAGCACTACTAGAGCCACCACACAGAAAAAACCTAATGGACTTTTTGGCCAACCCAATACCTGCACAATTAAATAAAATTGAACAATAACTGATTTTCAATTATTTATAAAATCAGTACTAATACAAACATTTTAGTTAACAAAAGGAGTCCATTTACTAAAGATTAAAAAATAAGTTTCTTATTAGTTGTGACCTAATGATCACAGATAATCATTTTATGTATTTGAAAGTACAATTTCTCCTAGTCCCAAAGCAATACTAAAAAACACTATTTTCTAAATACAACTCACAAATCTCAATTTCATTAGCTACTGGTACATTAAAGAATATGGCTCCAGGGCTGTTTAAGAAAAAACACACACAATTAAGAATTTATAAATTTAATCAGTCTCCTGAAACTGACAGTTCACAATGTTTAAATCCAGTAAGTGGCAATGTGGTAAAAGTCACAATGCTCTTGACATTGTTTTCTGAATGTCAAAGTTAAACAGTGGTGTGGTGAGTGAATTCAAAGACCTAGGAGCAAGCCTAGCCTCCGATGGTGGCTTTTGCTCCTACATTTTGGTATAAGTGCTGAAGGGACGGGAAAGACCCCGCCACCTAAGAGCAGCATTTGCACAGGAAAGCAGGGCTCGCTCCCTGCAGGGGAGAGTGAGGAACACTGAAGTCGTCTGTTTGGCTACTGGTCCCCCTGATCTACTGGCTTACAGACAGAATTGGTTGCTCCAGCTTTCCAAATGGCCATTTCTTTCATTTAATGTACTAATCTACAAAACATAGGGATTAGATTTGGGGGACAGTAGAAATCGAAAAGCTAAAAAAAAAAGTTTAGTTTTGCTGTTAGTAAAGCTACAAGTACTAATAGGATCCTATTGAATATATATCGGCATCAAATACAAAATAATGGCCAGAAAGTTACTGAATGAATTATTTTGAGAAGGAGGCAGAACACTGCACACATCACTTTAGTGATTTTTTTTCACCAATGAGATACCTTGAGAAGTGTGGCAGTGTATATGGACATAACACTTAAATTTCCTTCATGTCTAAATCTTAAAAATACTTTATAAGTAAAATGTTAAGAGAAGAAATGCAAACTGACTGTTGTAGACATGAACGCGAGTAGGTCATACTCGCTTCACTCCCCTTTATTAAAGGGAAGCGAGGGACATAGGCCTTAAGTGTAATTTTGTGAAATATGTCTTGCGAGAATTTATTTCATTAATGCCTCAAAACAGCACCATTTTCATGACTTCATTATTTGGGCTACACTGAATCAGAGACTGTTGTAGCACATAAGCATTTGCTCTTTGACCTCCCCTAGACTTATGACGCAAAGAAAATGCTGAACTTTTACATGGGAGGCTATAATTTCATATAATGAACAGTCAGTAAGCACAAGCCACATATTCTTTTAGCAAGCTATCTTTCTTAAGGGCTCAATTGTGGCGAGCTGAAACATACTTTTAAAAGAGGTCGGGGAGGAAAGTGAGGATTGTCAAGCCAAGCATGATTTTTTAATAAGTGTTACCAAATACTAATTGGAAGCAAATGAGATTATCCATATAGAAAACATATCCCCAAACAAACCCATCCTTTGGCAGAAATGTCACTATGCTATGAAATTACAGAAGCTTAAACAAGTAACATTTGTGGGGATGAAATTTACTGACAAATCCTTTCTAAGCAATCTTCTTCCACATTATCAGATTTCTTCAGTTGATGTGCTTTATACAAATCCTGTATCTTGTAGGTCACAGAAATAACAACTTTTCTCGTTGCTTTTTCTTGGCAAATCATTGACAAATAAAAGAAAATGTTTTTAAACATTGACTTTTCTTGAGACTACAAGTTGCCTTTGTGCCTTCACAAGGAAGTAGCTTTCCTAAAATATTTTTTCAAAGAAACTGAACAGTACATAAAAAAGGTGAATAACTCCATAAAGCAATAAGACACTCAGAGCAGACCTAGCTTAAAATGTAACTCATTTACTCACACTAAACATCGCAACTGGAAAATACTGTCCCTTTAAGAAAATAGGAAAAAAATAAAACATTCTTTGAATAATCTGGAAAACTGAATAACTACATCTTTATATTTAGCACTTCATATATCTGTTTTTATAATACAAATCCTAAAAGTATCTTTTTGTGGTCACAAAGCTGAGTATACTACATCAAAGGTAAAGTTTATTTTTGAGATTCCCAGAAACTTTTGAGATTAAAAATGTACACCCATGATGAAAGGTTAAATGTGCAGCTTTAAAGATGTGAGACTGAAAGTTTGATGCTCTCAGGATTATAAATTAGAACCCAAACTCCACACAAATGAACACTGAAACTAAAGAAGGGTGGTTTTAGAGCAAAATCACCTTGAGAAAGGCATCTTTCCTGAAACTGCACTTTTCACATGTGATTGTGGTAACGAGTTCTTGTTTATCCAGAGACTCCTTTTAAAAAGAGAATTGTTCAATGGTTGGATAAATCAAGTTTGGTCTGAAGGAAATCCAATATGCAAATACTTATAGTGTGCTCTTTTGCAAACAGTCACCCTTGCCAGTTTGAAAAACTGAAAATCAACAAAAGAACAGTGTAAGTATACTTGACCTTACTGCCTAATGTCTATCCAAACTGCCACGGCTGGTCGATTTCAAATTTGTGAAACTGACACTTAAAAATGTATAGAGCGTCTTCAGTCCAGGCCCCTCAAGTGCTGACTAAACTGCAGTCACAGCCTGGGATTCTCCTCCCATACTAACTTGCACAGCACTTACAAAGCCAGCCTAATCACACCATCAATCTATGACTGCACCTCCCTTAAAGTAATTCTGCTTCATTTATCTTTTAACCCTACATTATGCAAATAGCATTCTTTATCAATCCAATAAAGAAAAGTTATTAATGTTCCCACTTGCTTATCCTTGACATACACTGAGAAACTGGGATCATATAGGAACTTGCACAAATACCTCTTGTACATTTCGCATTCCATATGAAAAATCACCCTTACACCAGCATAGTTTTAAGGAAGTTCTAAACAATGTTTTTGAAAAACCCTTCGATCAGTGTCTATGACTAAAAACAGAGCATGAATTTATAGGTTTAAAAAGACACAACAAAAACTTAAGGAACTGCCCACTTGATTTTTTTTAATGTATCTCTAGGAAGGGTTTGCATATGCCATAGAAGGGTATCTCCTGGACATAAGAACAGTTATACAGGCCCCTAGTGGCTCACCAAATAGCAGCAGACAAGGGGATTCCAATTCTTAGTTCTCGACTTTGAAATATGCCGGCTTTAAATGGGAATGTCAATCTTAAAAGAAAAATCAAATCTTCACACTTCATACTCCAAGCAGTTTTACTTTCATGGTTATTTACTGAAACACATACGTATTAAAATAGATCATGGTATTTCATTACTTTAATAACCACAACTGCACTGGTCCAGGAAAAAATTGTATTACATAACCGCCACAAAAATATTTAATTAATCCACCTCTTTACATGTCATTACAAAAGTAATACATTACTCATATATATTAAAATACATTCAAGAAACACTTCTTTCTGAATCCTGTTCCTCTTATACTATAGTACTGAGGGCTTTAAGAATAGATGACTACTATTACTATGTAAAGCACTCACTATTTAAATGAAATATAGACACAATCTGAATGCCACTTTTATAATGGCATAAATTGAAAGGTATTTTCCAACAACAGCCAGTGATAAACCTCACAGTGGAGTGCACCTATTTTAAAAGATCTACAATTAATAACACACCTTAATTCTTATCCCTTTGCTGTCTTTCTGTTACAAAAGAAAATTCCAAGAAGGCACATTTACAGCTTCAAGCAATTTTTAACTGGACACAATCTGACAGCTGAATTCATGAAACTGACCAGCTTGTCAATTTCACACTTTGAAAGTACTATAATAGCTGATAGCATGAGGGTGAATTTAAGAAATCTGTCACAGAATTGCTCGCTCCCTTGAAAAGCAAAGAACAGCACATAATTACGGGAGGTGGGAGGTAAGAAAATTTTCTTTCTGTTGTCCATTTAAGATGTCTAGTTCAAGAATTCAGACATCTGGCATTGCCAATGTATTTCTCATGCTATGTCAATAAAATCATACCTATCTGCAGCATGTAACAGAATATTTTCAAAATAAGTAGAATATATACTAAGCATAGTCCTGAATATCCTCATATTACCAACATAATCTTTAAGTTAGCATCATCTAAATATTCCTTTCAATCAGGATATTTCAAGTCTTGGTACATCACCCTGATTTTACACAAGTTGCATGGTGGGTGTGTACACTCCGAAAGACAGAGAGAAGAGCCAAAATGGTCAGAAGTATCAATGGGTGGACTAACTCCCTGTGTGCAGTGCTACAGGATGGTTGAAAAGAACAACCCAAAAGGGAAGGTCCGCGTTTGTAGATGTGGTAGTCCAGCAAACCAATCTCGTTACAAGCAGCTACTAGTCTCCGAGAGGCTCAAAACGTATGTGCTACATACACCCTGTCAAGTTGCTGGCACTGTGTCTGTGGGCATGTAAAAGGAGAAAAAAAAACTTTTAAGAGAAAATACAGGACAGCAGTCCCTCAGGAATTTTCCTGGACACCTAAGGCACAAAGTGTAGACTGGTCTGGGGGACCACTTGGAGAATTTTAGAAAACAGAGGACGCATTTAGCAAGTCCTGTACTGGGAGACTAGCTGAAACAATACAAGTGGACCGTGATAGTCAGGGTTTGGGAGAATGCTACTATTCAGAATCCTGGAACATCCAATTAATGTAAGCCGAACTCACACTTAGTGTGCAAGATTTTGTGTGTAAGCATAAGAAAACTGACTTCATTTGTTAATGCTTCTAAATGAAAACCAACCTCGCAAATAAACAATACAAGTTTTCTACATGCCTATAAAATAGCTACAGAAAATCGACAGAAAAGCAAAGAACCTGTCCATGGCTTTTTTGTTTTACATTGTTTTCTTCTGACTTGGACTTTTCATTATAAAGTCCGCCTTCCTTTCCCTACGGACGGTGTGCGAGCACAGCAGATCCCCGTAGCAGAACCGGGAGCTTTGATTCTGCCAGGGAAAGGTCTCCCAAACAATCCCCCTCCTACATGGCTGCCGCGCAGACTTTGATTCCTGCTATTCCTCCTTCTCCCCATTAGTTCATAGGAAAGAAAGAAAAAGAAATCGCCCCCTCCTCGTAACCGGCCCTCTTTAAAACAGTCATCACTGAAACGTAATACATAGGCAGTGGCAGAATTCCTGGGTAGGGTCGGAACTGCCCCACCGCTCCACCATTTCCCCAACACTACGCCCACCCCAGGAGGAGAGACCGGGGTCGCGCAAATGCACCCAAACACCTCCAGTCTCTAGAATCGCCACTCTCCCTGGCCTGAGGTTTTAAGCGAGAAGCGACCCGTTGTAAGGGAGGACCTCTGCCCACGGAGGTTCAGAAGAGCAAACTGTGCGCGCCCGGGTGCCAGGGCGCTGGGCTTACAGGCGCCGGAGTGTGTAGCTCCGCGGGAAGACGCGGGGGCGGCCGGAGCCCGGCTCAGGGCAAGCCCCGGGGGCAAAAAAGGGAGGACGAGATGGGGAAGAACGGGTCAGCTCCCAGGACTCACCTGGTCATGTTGGCGCCGGGCAGCTGCCACCACCGTCTCCCGCGCAGCTACCAGTACTTTGCTCCAGCGCCTTTGCGCCCCACCACGGCCGTACAGCCCGCGTCTGCCCGAGGCACCGCCTCCGGGCGCCCAATTTAATCCTGAGGAGCTGTGGCCGCTGCCGCGGGAGCCCCCTTATTTGCTGCTGCCTCTCGGCCCTCGTGCGGCCAGCCCAGTCCAGAGCGAGGAAGTGGAGGAGAGTCAGCGAGTGAGTCCAAAAATCCCGAAATCCAGCATCCAAAGGAGCGCGTCCCCCCGCCCTCCCTCCACCCCTACTCCCTTCTCCTCGCCTCGCCTCCTCTTCCCGGGCCGTCCTCCTGCCCTACTGAGCCCTCGGCTTCCGCGGCGTTTTCTCCTCCTCCCGCTCCTCCCGCTCGCCCTGCGCTCGCTTCTCGGCTGCCGCTGCCCGCCGCTGTGTGTCTCCTGTCCCTCCTCCTGCTGTTCTTCCTCCTCCTCCCGCTCCTCGATGCTCCACCGCTCTCGGCCGGGGGGTCCGGGGCAGCGTCTCCTCTCCTCCCTCCGCCTCTCGTTTGCTCCTTCCTGCTGCTGCTTCTTTTAAAGAGTCTTTGGCCACAAATAGCAACTCGGCTGCCCCCTTCAGCGCCTTCCTCCCCTTCTCTTCTTGCCCCCAAAAGTGAAGCGCAAGCCAGAGGTAACCAGAAACTGAGGCTGGCGGAGGGTGGGGAGGGGAGGCGGGGAGAGGGGGTGAGGCGACGCCTGCAGACTGGCCTGAGCGGAGTCCAGGGCCAGGTGGTGGGATGGCCACTCCAGCCCTGGTCTTGGACCTGGCATGAACCTGGTGGCTATGGTTGGAGGCCAGATGGTTTGTTGGGGAAATTAAATGAAAAAGCTTAGTAAAGTGATTGGAAAAGCTTCTCTCTTTGTTTCCTTTTCTAAAATCCTTCTAACGTGCTAGGGATCCCACGGAGTCGTGGTGCCCCAGCTCTGGGGGACTGTGTGTGCGCGTCGCCAGCTGGAGAGTGTGCGTGTGGGTGCGCGGGCAGAGCCTGGCCCGCTGCACCCGCCTGCGAATCCAGAGTCTCCTGAGTCTGGACCACTGACCCAATGAAAGGGCCAGAAATCTGGACGAAGGAGGGACAGGCGGACTGGGCAAAGAAGGCACACCCCGCCCCTCCTCCTCCTCCGCGTCTCCCTCTCTCTCTTCTCTCTTCTTTCTCTCTCTTTCAGGAGGCGGGAGAGGGCGGGGTGACGTCACTCCCCAACATCCATCCACCAGTCCAGGAAAGACCCTCTTTAACAAATTCACTCCTCTCCTTAGAAATGCACACCGGGAGGTTCCTGCTCTGCGTCCTGGCACATGGCAGGAAAAAATGCTGGTCGCGCCCCCTTTCAAGCAGTTGTGATAATAAAGGAGCGCGCCTTGATGAGACAGACGGTTTGTGTCCGCCTCACTTCCCCTGGGCAGTCTCATTCGAGGATGCTTGTGGGATCTACTCTGGAGTCAGAGAGTAAGACAGAGAGGTAGGGAATCAACCTTAAGGTAATACTCTCGCTTTGCCTCCATGAGCCTTGATCTTGGAAATGCAGTGATCCCTGGCTTTTCTGAAGGACACCGTGAAACCGACTGTCTTCCTAGACACTCACCCCGTTGTTGGGCCACACAAGCGTCATCCATAGAACGCTTTATCCGCAGAACACACCGTGTGGATTGTTAGCTAAGAGAAAATTTTTAACCTTCACTCCTCCTGGGATCTCTAGCATGTGTACAAAGTTAGAAGCTGGAAGCCACCATTGGCAATTTATTGGCCTGCCAAAATTTTATGATAAATTTGGTCAAAAAGGTTAAATAAAGTAAAGGCAGGGCCTCCAGCCACTCCCCTTACTTATTCTGTGTTCAAGCCAGTACATACACACAATACTTATTCCCACAGGCTGCAGGAAGTGTTTGAGAGGGCAAGGGTAAACAGACTGCCTTAGATTCAGCCTAATGACCCGGCATCCTGACTGTAGTTCCAGGCTGCCCATTCGTTTCCACCATCTGCATGCTGTGCGCCTGAGAGGCACTGAAGGGATTGTTCAGTAATCCTCTGCCTGCTCTGTGCTCCAAACACAAGTCACATAGTTTTGAGACAAGTCTTGCTAAATGAAGTTTGGTTTTCCAACAATTTGAGGCAAGGTGGGGAAGGGTCATCTTGGCATGACTCTTCCTTGGTGTGTGTGTGTGTGTGTGTGTGTGTGTGTGTTTATGGTTAGCCTTACAGTGAAAATCAAGAAGAAATCTATTTTTATGCAAGACTCCAAAGCCAGGTTTACCCTCCAGACTTTTTCATGACATGGGGAACTGCATTGACTGAGCAGGTACGCTGGACACCTGCCCCCTGTGCCCTACAGATGGATCCAGAAATCCAAGCGTCCACACGGGATTCTCAGTCAAGGTATAAACTCGCATTTGTAAACATGGCTTTCTCATTGCTGTGTCTCCCCCCATAAACTGATGAGTCTTATTTTCCTCTTGCAAAGTTGGATACTAGAGAAACAGACAAAAGTTTAAAAAACACTAGTATCCTTCTACTGTTATTTTTAGTAGACAGGCACACATACCTCTGCCTAATTTAAGAAGACCAGACCAAGTTTAAAAGATCCCAGCAGGTACATCTGACCGCTATCTGGGAGCACAATCAAGGAACTACCAATGTACCTCCCTGGCAGCAGGTGAAACTAGCTGAAGAACTTAGTGATCATCTTTACCAAGGTGAGCAACAAGCAGGTGGAAAATAAATCAGAGGAGACAGGACAGTACAAGTAAATGACACAAGCCCAAAGACCCAATTTTCCTGATACCATGAGGTCCTAGATGGCTCTGCCCCCCCTACAAGCAAACATTTAGGAGAAGGAATTGGGGGTGGGAGGAGGTGGCTAGAGAGGCTGAGCTATTATTGTGCAAAAGGCGGTTATGCTGCTGAAGAAGAGGAGACAAGGCAGAGAGAGCAGCTGGCCTTCCTGTGCACCTCTGAGCAGAGGGAGCAGCCAGGATGCAGCCCGACGATGTACATGTATTAACACTCCAAGTGCAGAACTGGTTTGTAACAAAACCATACCCTGTGGCTTCGAACATTACCCCGAGTTACACTGTTTAGAGATTTGAAGTCACAGAATATCAGAAGTGGCCTAGTCATCTGCTGACATCACTTCATTTTACAGGTAGGAAAACTCAGTCACTGAGTTTTAATCTCTCAGTCACTGAGAGATTAAGGTAACCCAAAATTTGGTGATAGAAGCAGAAGAAAACGTAGATATCATGACGTAGTGGCCCTCTCCCACTAACTCTCTTCCCGTTCTAGATCAAAAAGTTGATTTCTTTTCAGTTTATCAATGAGCAATAAATGCAAGACATTTTAAGACTATAAATACTTACATGAAAGAAAATAAATGGGACTGGACATTCTTTTAGTTTCTTTCCAGCTCTAACACTCTGTGATGAATAGTACACCGGAGCTTTGCTACAGCACAACCCCCTCTAGTGCATAATTCAGCATATGATGAGTATGAGTCTACTCTGGACCCCGTCCAAGAGAGTTAGTTCCTAGAAGTACTCAGAAGATTTTACTCTCGTCTATCAGGAAGCATCCTAAAAAAGACTAAAAATAATCATAGTGACAATAATAATAATCATGTGTTATGCTTGTATTATGTACTAAACATCGTGCTATTCCAATGTTTTCAAAAGGCACCTTTGGTGGGTCAGGAATCTAGTGGGTCATGACTAGGTTTTTCAGCCAAAGAAATGAAAGCAGGAAGGGAAAGAAAGAAGAGCATCTTCTCTAGACGAAGCAGTGGTTGATGAAACATGTTTCAATTGTGTGGTTAGTGATTAAAGGGAAAGTTTCACAGTCACTGACTCACCTCCAATCTTAACACCTGCCCAGCTACCCAAGTATTATTAGACCCATTGCATAAGTGAGGAAAGAGGAACAGAGGAACAAGTTATTTCAACAAGCCGACATAGCTATTAAGGGGCCACGCTAGAATTTTGCACCCACATCTGTTTAACTTCAAATCTTGTGTTTTTACCTCTACTCTGCTTATGAATTATTAACCAAGCCATTGAATAACTGTTGCTGATCACATTTTTTTTGGAGGGCTGCAGTGGTTTGTACTAAATCCAGTTCAAATGGAAAAACACAACACAGGTTCAAGCGATATGTTCTGAAGTCAGTGAACAGTCTAAGAAGGGTCAGAAATGAATCTCTAAGACCTTTGCTACAGGCCTAATATGCTTCACTGATTTGATGGTAAATGCACAAATAGAATAATAATTAATGGATAATTATACTCAAATAACAAATATCAATCTCTATAGGTATTACCATGTTTTCTTGAGAAAGTTTTTTAAATTTAATTCATACAGCAGTTCTCAGTAGCTTACTGCTTGTCCCAACACAGAACTGGCATATGACAAAGATTTTTTTTAAATACACATATGTGTATATATAAAACAGTCACTAAATAAAAATATTTTAACTTATTTGGGAACACAAGATATACACATAGAAAGTAATCATTCTACGCTATAATCCCACCTAAATTGTGAAGAAGGAAGCCAATAACTTGGGCTCCACGCTAATTTTTTGGCTCAGTCCTATAAATTCTACCAGTAACATGGCAATTTTAGGTGCTGTTTTTCCTGTTCTTCAGATTTGAAAGCTCAAACACGGGACTAAAAGGTGGTTGAAACTGTCTAATCCTGGTCTTTCTGATTCCACTACCCAAAGCCTCTTCACACACAAGTGGGTTTCTAGTAGAAAAGTGGATGGTTACAGATTTTGAGACACACTATGCAAACATGTGCACTTAATTTAAAAGAAGTGTACTTTCTTTTTCTACAGGGTAGCATTTCTTGTTGCTGCCGGACAGCACTGTTGTCTTCAAGAAAAAAAAATCCACATCTCCCTCTACAAAGGGCCCTAGAGAAGCCAAGTTCTCCACCCTGAGTGTCCAGTTCCGCTGCTGCCTCTCACCCTCACCTGCAGTGTGTAGAGGACGTTATGGAACAGTGCTGTTTTCCACTGGCTCTGCTACTGGAGATTACAGCATGCGACTGTGACAAATGGATATTCCCATTAAATTCTTTAGTAGAGTGGGACATTCCATTAACCATTGGCACTATCCCAACCAAGTGAAACATTGGGTCATTTTTTTTCTTACCAGCAAAAAGTAAGGGAGAAAACAAAGGATATACTCTAATTACCTTTCCTATTTTTTTTTGTTGCATGCATTATGCCAGCCATATATTACAATTATTTATAATTAATATATGACAAGCTGTCAGCTAAAATTTAACAGGCGATTTTTCAAGAAGTCCCATTAATGCATACATTAAGCAGGGGGTTTTCAATACTTCCTAATAGTAAAAATGTATTTTTGGTTTTGCTGTTTTAAACACATTGCATTTCAGTACTCAGAGGCCCTTATCTTTATATATTTGCAGCATCTTTTAAAAATACAAGGATTTCTAATAGAAATGGGTACTTTGTTAGTGATGTAAGGAGTGAGCACATTTTTGTCACTTTAACCTTTAGATGCTAGTGTTTTTCCTAAGGAAACTAATTTCCTAGTGTTTATTTTTGAGTTTTAAACTTCGATGATTTTTTATACATTTTTTAAATGATGTCTTTGGTGGAAAGGCAAAGCTGAATGGAGAGGAAAGTAATTGCAGTTACTTATGTCCCATTTACTCTTTGTACCTTACCCTAGAGAATTTTGAAGTGAATGAATATTTTAAAATACAGAAAAAGATTAAGAAGTCACCAGAAAGCTCATAATTAATCACTCAATAGAGGGGAAATCTACAGAGACCAAAAACTGATAAAGCCACCTCCGTTTTGCTCAATGGCAAAAGAATGGAGACATGATGAAAACGAAGCACAGATAATTCTTGGCAGGGATACCAAGATCCTTTAGTGGGGAAAAGCATGCTTTCAATACCTAGAGAATGTCAGTGTCATGGGACACACCAGAAATGAAGTTTAAACTTCTATTTTATTATTGGTCCCATGGCCAAACAAAGTTTGCACAATAGGTCCCCTCTTATCCACAAGAATACATCCCAAGACCCTCAGTAGATGCCTGAAACCACAGATAATAATGAATCCTGTATATACTATTTTTTTTTCTATACGTCTATATATTTTCCCTTCGGAAGCCTTTTATGGCTTCCTTTTGGCATATCCAAATCACCCACATGACTAGTCTAGAGCTTTGCGGCTATTATTAAAAGGTCACTTTGAACACAAGCATTGCCATATTACCATAGTTGACCTGATGAGCACGATGACTACATGACTGATGGCAGGGTTATAGAGTGGACACACTGGACAAAGGAGACACTGCCCGTCCCAGGCAGATGGGAGTAAGAAGGTGCAAGATTTCATCACAATACTCACAATGGCACCTAAACTGATGCATTACTTATTTCTGAAATTTCCCATTTAATATTTTTAGACTGCAGTTGACTGTAGGTAACTGCAACTGTGGAAAGCAAAACTTTGGATTAGGAAGAACTACTGCATCACTTAAGAAAATGAGAGAAAGGCAAAGCGTTGCTTACAATTTCATTTGTACTGGCTGGCTCTTATCTTTCAAGAAAGGCTAGGAGGTGCTGCTGCAGGAGGTTAATGAGGCACAGTCAACTACTGCAGAGAGTGCCGAGCCTCCGTAATGAGAGAGTGTGCTTCAAGTTTCAATAGTTAGGAAGAGAAAAGGGGGAAAAACAGAAAGAAGGAAAACAAAAGCCGGACAAAAAGTTAGTAATACATCTGTGTCTACCAACCAAGTGCTGTCTTCACATTTTTAGCAAGAAAGTCACACGGAGTCACAAAATCATTTTTAAAGGGTCTTTCAAATAGGGTTTTAGAAAATGATTTTTAGAAACTCACTCATAAGCAAAATGCCAGGAAAATGAGTTGATTTTCATGTAATAGGGAGTATATCTCTTCACAAAGCCTGGGAATTATGAAAGACTAGTGACACACGGGTCCTTGTATCCTGGACCGGGACCTCAGTTACGAGACCTCCGCCTGCTTCCCAGGGGCAGCAATGTCTCCAGGCGGCACTGTAGAAGCTTTCACACACATGAAGAAACAGTTCCCAAACAGTGAGCACAGCAAAGAACCAAGAATGCTATTTTCCAGCCATTTTTCAAACCTTTCCCTATCTTTGTCTTCCACACTTATACTCAGTGACATCCATTAACAATTTCTACTGGGTGTACATCCTTAGTGCAATCCTCTCTCTCAGGTATTTGAGAACAGTTTTATGTCTGATTGGAGCCAAAAGCTCTTATGGTGCCTTAAGTGCTACAGGTACTACGTAAATATTTAAGGAAGTAAGGGAAGGGACAGGTGGAAACAGGAAGAGAGAAAGTGGAAATGAGTTGATTGTAGATTGCCCTTTTATGTGAAATATTGTTTTCTTTACAAAGATTTTTACAGTCTCCCAAGTAGAATAAATCTGCCCTGTTTCTGGTCTCACATTCTTTTATTTCTTTCCTTCTTATTTCCTATCCTTTGTACTTTATGGTGTACGGGGTGGGGCAAAAGTATACACATTTTTATATACTGTGTAAGTATGTGTAACAGTTTATTTTTGTATTATCATTTATTCATTGTTGTGTTATTTTCTAGACAAACAACTATAAACCTACTTTTGCCCCCCCCCCCCCCGGTATATTACACCTTGTTAAGCTCTGAGCATCTCCGCACCTTTCCTATCACCCTCAGCAAGCACAGAACCTGGACTCTAAGCAGCTCTCTAAAAGATTTCTACCGAATGAGTCAATGGGAGATGACATGGACTTAGATACCACTGGAGATGGTCACGTGTCACTTAATGTTCCCTCTTATTGGGCCAATGCTGAAAGGTGCAGTGACCTAGGGTTTGGTCAGAACTAGGTCTCTTTGATGAAAACACAACAAAATGTCTCAGACAAGAAACAATAATAAAATCTGAACCTGAGTAGGTGGATTAGTAGCTCCACAGAATTCTTAATTAGAGTAATTAAAAACTTTTGTGTTTTCCTACAAAAAGTCAAAATAATTGATTGGTTTAGTAGAAAACAACCCTTCATACTTCTGACTGGTACTGAAGTTTTTGTTTTTTGCTAGGCATACACCAAAGTGGACATTTGTCACTAAACATTTTTTCTTTATGGTCATATATTATTCCAAATCATCCTGATTTTCAAAATTCATTGGCTATATCTCAAAAATTACTGAACAGGCCTGACAGAAATTTTGAGAGGCAGAATAGAAACTATTCTTTCCCATAAGTACGATTACTTTAAACACTCTTTTCAAGTCAGTGATTATTTTATAAATGTAGAACCATACTTCTTTTAGTTTTTAAAATCTGCTTCTAATTCTTTAACATCATAGTTTTTCTTCTTCTCTTTTATCACTAAAATCCCATCTTTGCAATACAAATGTCTCTACTCTCCTTTGTACCAATACAATAATATTTTTCATATATTCTTCTACTTCCCTTTTTTCTGATTGGCCCCAATCCATTTACCTCTGTGCTGCCCAGTTAACTTTAATAAAGCACAAGTTTGATTATTAATTTCCATACTCAAAAACTCAGTAGTTTGTGAGTAGTGACCAAACTGAGTATAAATATTCCACCACCACTCAAAGCTCTCCACAAATGGGACGGTGCCTGGTCCCTTTTTCCACTCACCATTCCCACCTCTTTACCACCAATGCCCTACACTCCAGAATTGCCTGAATCAAACTGTACATTTTTCTTAACTCAGCTGGAAAGTTTTGCTATGATCAACTATTTGTTGAATTCCACCCATTCTTTAAGGATCATCTCATTAAATAATTGCTTTTGTTTTTCTTCTGATTCTTCTACCTAGATATGAGCTTCCTTTGTAACATCTGAGTCTTCAGATTTCTCTTATGCTAAATAAACACTCTAGTAAAATCAGATGAAAGATGACAGAAAGCATTCACTGCCAAGATGCATTCCATGGCTAATTTTATTGGTATCGATCCACATGTTATGAATATGAGGATGCTGGCTAGAGCCAGTAGGAAATTAGGCAAATGTATGTGTAATCACACCTTGAAAGATTTTGTGTCACGTGACTATGTTTGGGAAGAGAACAAAGAAATTCCGAACATTCTATGTTAAGACCCACATGAAGAGCAACAGACAACAGAAGCTTTCAGCAGTTTTATTTCCTTCCTTCCTTCCTTCCTTCCTTCCTTCCTTCCTTCCTTCTTTCCTTCCTTCCCTCCTTCCTTCTTTTCTTCCTTTCTATCACAGCTATTCTCATTATCTATGAAAGGAGAGGAGCCAACCTAGGACTATTAACAATCTTTGCCTTCAAGTAGCACAAGATCAGATCAGGCCAGCCAACTGTTTTTCTCTGCCTTTCCTATTGCAAAGCATCCAGTGGTCAGACATCTAGAAGCAGTCCTGAAAATGACATTTGGCACCACGATTTTACTTGTGTCCCTACATCCAGGGGCCCTCATGCCTGGTGTGTCTCAGACTCTAGGAAATATCTCACCTCGTACCATGTGGAGGTAAGAAGGAACAGGGTACCTACTTCATTGTTCCTTTCCATTCCTGCATGCCCCCGCCCCCACACTGCAGTGGGCTATGTTCTGAGAACATGGGTGTCACACTGTTCATTTCAGTCAGTTCTATGCTGGGTAAAGTAGAAGTGAGAAATGAGAGCAAAGTCTGAAAGCTTATAAAAGTTTTATGTGATTTAATCCTTCCTGAGCCATCTATAACACACCTGCCTTTTATTAAAGTTATATTTGTAGTTGTTTTTCTTACTCCCTCCCTGTGTCTCTGCCACAGGCCAACCCCCATATATGTTCCTAGATTGCAAGATTATAAAATCTTTAGGAGAAAGACTGGATCTTAATCTCCTCTGTGTCTTGTCGGCCTGCAGAATCTCCTGTACAAAGAGTTCATGAGATAAGTTAGTTTAACTGGGTTTTTCGAATGTCTAGAGATTTCTTTGAAATTAATGGGGACTCTATATGGCGCAAGCGCATCCCAGTTTTCCCAGTTTAGTATATTCTACCATATTGTCCCCAGGAAGTATACTTGCATTTGTCAGATAGGGCATCCAAGTATTAATTGCACTGCTGAATCCGTACAACAGTGGTTCGCAACCCTGGAAAACTTTTAAAATACACGCCCAGAGCCCACTCACAAGGACTGAGTTGGATCCTTTGGGAGTGGAGCTCTAGCACCGTTTTTATAAAGCTTCCTAAGTGATTCACATGTTTGGCCAAACTGGAGTAGCCTTGCTTTATAGCTCTAGGAAGCACAGTTTGAAAATCACTAGCCTAGATTACTTCTAAAATATTTTTGAACTCTAGCATTTTTTTTTGTGAAAGCGATTTTATTTTTGTGAAAAAAATAACGGCTTTTGACTGGATTTCATGTTTGAGTAGTAACTAACACATGACATGCAGCCCAAGTTTCATACACCAGCATGGTGTTTTTGGCGTTTCTTTCTGCTTGGTTTTCACGTTTGCCCATTCTTCCCAGGGCGCATGCTGTCTGGCCTCCACTGTGAGTGAGCTGCGTCAGCCATGCACGCAGAAGTCAAAGAATGTGTGCTGTGAGCAAGGCGCACGTACTAGGGAAACCCTTCCACCCAAACACAGCACAAACATCCCCTAATGAGCTGCATGCCCTGCAGTACAATTAAAAGAGGAAGCAATGCCCCCAAAGTAGCCTGCATTCCAGCCACCCATCCCCAAATAAATCTGCGATTCAAACAAAGAAAAAATCAGGAAGGTTCAGCCAGCCCCCTGGTTGGTAACAGTTTGGAATGCAGTCCTGATTCCTGGGCCTTATCTACAGTGTTAAGTCAGGAACTACGAAAAGACTACTCTTGGGAGAGAAATGTTGCTCACAGATTTTTGCTTAAGGAATTCAGTTTCTTGAGGAGGAAGTATTCTTGGTGAAGTCTAATGATAGAAAACTGCCAAGTAGGCAAACTACGCACCTATAGAAGACTTACTTCTCTCAGAGTTCTTAGCACATTATCTAACAAATACAAGGAACACTATCCAGGCCATATTAGTTAAATATTAACATTTATGTGTCACTCTGCAGTTCACAGAGAACTTTGAGAGACCCATCTTCTTTCAAGACTTCTAAAAGTTTAGTGGGTAGTACAACGCCCATTTTACAGATGTGCCAGACCACAGATGCTGTGTATGGGAACCTTTGGGCTAGTTCCTCGGAAAATTCAGAATTTTTGCCAGCTTTTCAGGTAATGCTGAAAACTGCAGTGATAACTCAATTCACATGTACTGCTTTGTTTGTAGTGTTCCTAGGAAAATAACCTAGTACAGCTGAGCAGAGTCTAGCATTTCTTAAGAGGCTAGCTGCCTTTCACTAGGACTTGCTTTTTCCTTTCTTCCATACTTTTTAAAGGGGGGGGGGGTAGATTCACAGGTGGCAGTATTTTACCTAAATCTATAAGCTTTTAAATTCTGCTCTGCACAGCTGGCTTATTCCAACAGTCATCTTTGCTTTGAAGGAAGCTCCTAGCTTCTGGCATTAGTGGGGTGGGGTGGCGTGGGGGATGGGGTGGCTTGAAGCCTGCCCACTTTCCTTCTGGCCATAACTAAGGTCTTAACAGCCTGTGGAGACCACAGGCCTCCTTCAGCAGGCAGCAGTAATTACGTGAATTCACTGGACATCATAGTGGAACCCTGCAGCCTTCTGGGACATTTCAGTGAACTTCAGCATCCTCTTTGGGGACCAACCAGTTACAGCCGTTATACTCAGGCAGAGACTCTGCTGTGAGCTGTTTGTATTGCTTTGTGTCTTTCTCCACCAGCATGAAAAAAAAAGCCTTAAAAATAAAAGATGTGCTTTCAGATAGTTACCCTTCCTGCCCCCACCACCAAATTACATTAGAACAGCATAAAAGCTACCTTGGAAATACCAACTCATGTATAACTGGGGGCGGGGGTGTCAAATAGACCCCTCTATAAAATCTTTAGAATAAAACTATGGATTTCAAGGAAGCAGACGATGTTAATTTTACCTTCTAATTACTCCTAATCCATGCAGAGACTGGAGAGGAGAGGATTTTGATTTAATGTCTGGAATGAAATACAATTGACTGGCAACAAAGAAACAAGGGGGAAACACCCTAAACAATTAAAGGAAAAGAAAGTGTGTGTCAACCACCCTAATCTTCTTGATTCTCAGACTTTCCACATTCTTTTGGTTTACCACCCCAACCTCAGTCATACCCTCTTATTGAACAACCCTCCAACGAGTCCGGTTACAGTTTCTGGGAAATTTTTCTGTCAAAAAGATGAGAGGTTTCAGAAAGTTTGGCATTTTCCCTCTTGGGCAGTAGAAGACCACAGGGGTTACAAGGCCCTTCCCTCCCCTTCTCCTTCCCACTGAAGTGCAACACTGCACCAGGTGCTAGACCTTTGACCTTAAAAAAGAAAGACATTCCAAGGAGGGCAGGGAGTGTATATATATCCAGATCACCTGACATGAATGACCACTCTAGGTGCCTCAGAACTTTACCCTCTGTGCAGAGAGTGCCTCAAAGTCAAAGAGATACTGAGGAGAAAAAAAAACGTGGCAGTTTGCCATATCTCTGTTCACACAAAAGGGTAGGGAATCTCCTGCCTTTTAGTTCCTGCCTGCTAAGAAGAAGAGAAGGCAGACGGCAGCCGCATCAGGCTAGTTGAGACCACTAGGTTCCCCCGCCTTTGCCTCTGTTTCATCCTGTACACGTTAAACTCCCAAATAAGTACATATGTCGCTAGGTTCGTAATTAGAGTGTTGGCAATGCCTGCTCCCTTGCTTTCAATTCTGTTTATACCATGTTCCCATTACTCTTTTGAAAAGCCCTGGGAACATGTTCAAAACATACAACCCAAACAAATAAACTGCATAACCTAAGCCAAACCCACCAGAAACTGGACACCCTTACCAATTTGGAAAGCTACCCTGAGAGGTGACTTAATTGCAATTATAGTCTCCTAATCAAAGTTAACAGCTGAAAATGGGAAGTGTTTATGTAAGCACCTCTTCACCAAACCAGCTACTTAAGATTCAATGGAGTAAATTTCATCTTGAGTGATGTCCTGAGAAAGTAAACCATGTAGGAAGGAGTAGAGTCCCTACGAGGAGCTTTAGGGTAGGGTTAAACTATGGCAGCATTTATTGTTTGCAAGTGCTGAGAAAGAGTTTATATTTAGAATTAAGTTTTTGATCTATCCAGTGATTGACTTTTCATGGCCTTAGGACGTAACTTTGATAGCAAAATTCCTGTCTGCCATCTTCCCCTACAGCCAACCTGATCTCAGCAGCCGAAGCTGCGTGAATGAGGCCACGATAAGAGTAAAAACTGCACCAAAGGGAAGGACTCCAATGTGCAAGAAAAAAAGAGTGCAACGAGTTATTTTTTACTTTGTTATTGCAAAGCAAGAAATTAGCTCAACCAAATTCAAAAGTTGGTGTGAAATTTCTCCAACACAAAAGAGACAGAACGGCCCGGACACACCGTTTGGAACAGCAAGGAAATGAGAGTGTCCGGCCGGGACTGGCTGGCACATGGCTCTGAAGTGCCCCGGAAAGAATGTGCGCCCTGCCAGACCGCAACCCGCTGAAACCCGCAGCGATGCGCTACAGCAAGTGAGGCCCTAATGTTCTCGCTCCCTTTCTCCAACAGAACAAACCACTCCAGAGTCGGCTCAGAGCTCCAACAAAAAGGGAAAAATTCATAACAAGTGGTACCACCTGTGCTTATGTCGCAGCCTCGCCAAAACATTTCCTCTCCTGGGTATTCCAAGGGCGGTGAGTGGTGAGGAGTGTGACAGCGAGCCGGTGAAGAGGAAGGCAGCTCCAACTCGGAGCCCACACAGTGAGCGGATTATCTTCGTCTGCGCCCGCCGAGAGATCCGCAGGCCTGTCTCCTTCACTCAGGAACCACTGCCTGCGATAGGATCTCCCATCCTCTATCAAAAAGGCTCTGTCTGCAGGAAAACAAAGGCTCTCTGCTCTGTGTTGTTCTCTCACACGACTGAGTTTTCTTTTAACAGTGTTATAGTATTACAGCCTTTGTAGAGCTCAGGACATGGAGTTTGTATGAAAAGCACAATAAAGAAAAGCAGCTTATTTATACAAGTTAATATTTTGAATATATTTTTCTCTGTTTTCTCGATGCATGAGGAAATTTTGAACGAGGGGTCTGCACAAAGCGTGATGGAGTAGGAAAGAAAGGCCGTCAACCAGAATGTGACCTGCATTTATGGAAACCTTCTGGATACAAACTACTATTTTTCTTCACTTACTTAAAAAAACTATCATTCTTTCTTTTACTTATCTTTAATTTTCATGGAAACCATCCAAGGACTGTCCACAGTTTTGTTTTTTTTTTCTTCAGAAAGAACACATTTTTCAGTACAGGAGGCAGCATTTGCCAGTACAGCAAGAAACCAGCCAAGTTGCTTTGGAGGAGTTAAGCAAGTACATTTCAATCAGGACCCAAACAATCCTTGGCAACCAATCAGAAAAACAAGTCATCGTTGCATTAAGGAAACCCTCAAATATGAGTGCTGTCGGTGGAAAAATAGAGTTACTCACCAACAGAAAATGTTTACTTGAAGTGAGAATTATTTTATGGAAACCACTGTGAGTGTTGGAATACTTACAATCTGTTCAGCTTGGTCACTGAGTACAATGTTACTGCAGCAATATGCCTGAGGACTTCTAATCTGTCTGCCTAGCGGAGCAGGTGGTGAGATTTTCCACTGAAGCTGCTGGCTCCTGGAGGGCAGGGACCGTGTCCTATTCATCTTGTATCTTGTGCACAGTATCCTGCTCCTCAAAGGCAGCCAGTAAATATTGAATGAGAGAATCTTTATATATATGGCCACACTGCCTGATCCCCTGGCATAAAATATCTCCACCTCCATCAGCTCTATCCCTGTTGCCCTGGCTTATTCCTCTTCTGAGTGATTATTGCCAACTGTCATCTTATATGTGGTGGGTTTTATTATGTGTTTATTATTTCCCTTCCCCAACCAGACTCTAAGTTCCCTGAAGGTAGGGATTGAACAGGTTTGATTTCCTATATATCCCTACCCTAGTGCTTAGGATGGTGCCCGGCTCCTAACAGGTCAGTTATAAATACGGTTAACTTTCGAATGAGTACATATGTGATGCGTGACTGGTATTCTCTGTCTCTCTGATCTTTTATTTTCACTTCACCTTGTCTATTTCATCTTCATGAAGCCTGGAAATTATACTATAAACTTTCATAAGTACTAACAAAAAATTGTATAGGTGGTTTATTCAAAAGAATGGAAGGATCAGATCAGGCCTTGCTGGTCTCTCTCTGGCACATGCATCTACCAAGCTGCAGAGAAAGGTAAGTAACAAAAATAAGGAAGAGGGAAGCAAGAAACAAAATGATCTCCTGGAGGCCACTGCTGGTGGACTGCCTATGAACTGACAGGCCAGCATGTGTGAGCAGTAAGACACATTATGTCCATCTTCTAGATGCTGTGCATGCACCTAGTCATGAAAACTTCACATTAGGGTCTTTGTCATCCTAGGCAACACCTTCATGTCTTTCAAGCTTTGAGGGGCAAAACTACATCATATCTAGATTTCGAATTCTGTTAATACACCACTTTTAATCTAGGGTAGAATTTTAATGATGTATGATGATATTTTTCCTCTTGGGCATATCTGAACTGACCCCCACATGTGAAAGAATCACAGTTCCCAACATTATAATGTTCCCATTTTACAACTGCATTTGATGGCTGATAAAACGAACGACCGGAGGTCCAGCGTTTTGCTGGTGTTTTACACGTGGTGGTGGTGGGTCATTCTAGTGAACATAAAACCTTCGACTGAAAACTCTAGGTCTTTTTCTTTCCTTTTCAATCAATTTAGAATAGGACACGTTTGTGCCTGGTAGATGCCCATCATGTGTGATGACATTAAACAGATTTTGTTTTTAATTGCCTAATTTGGATATCACCAAATGAACTGGGATAGACAGGAAAGTGGCCTAGTTGCCGAGACGGGCTCCGATGAGTGGGAAAGGTCTGCCACTGTCCCTCCCACCATTGCCCTTTATTCCACTCCAGGCCTCCTCTGAGTACCTTTGAACTCTCCACCATGATCCCAATCCCCTAGGGTACTTCCGGCAGCAACCCACTTGTTTGCCTTGCTCTCCTAATGAGTTTTATCTCTCCCTAGTTCATAGTAGTAGAAATTGCACTGGAGATGAGAGACTGTAATCCCTAACTCTGTTAATAGCTGTGTGTCACAAGGCATGTTGTAAAAGTCCCCAGAGTCCTCGTTTCTTTATCTGTAAAGTGGAGATAATGACACTTATCAGTCTACCTAATAATAATGATATCCCACTGTCTACGGAAAATCACGTGCTTCAGACTGCTGCACAGAACCTGTCTCCCAGGACATGTTTAATAAATGTCTAGGATACAATGTCTCAATGTTTGTGCTGATCTAAATTGGTGATTCTAATGAAACTTTCAAAACAGAAAAGTGAAGGCCATTTTTTAGGGGATGGTGAGAGGATTCCTTCAGGTGGAGCAAGGGCGGCAGGGGAAGAAGGGCAAGATTTAGGGCCACGATGAAGAGTTTCCCATTCTGTACATACAACCATCCATCGACACACTGAAGACAGACACCCACTGATGAACTCAGGGTATAAGTAGAGAAGAAAACCCTCTGAAGGTTTGGGGGTTGATTAAATGAAACGACAGACTGCCAATCACTAAATGTATTAAAACATACTATGATACCCTAATTGCTCATGTGTCTGGCTCTTTCCAGTAGTGATGAGAAAACTCCCTGGAAGTTCTAGTATAATCACAATTAATATCATTGAAGACTCCAGAATGAACTTAGGAACTCTATTTGGTTCCATCATGACACAGTTCATAATATTTCTAAGATGTGATGACCATTGACACCTGGTTCAAGCATAAGGTAAGCATCTCAGTATGTACTTTCAGCAATGTGTAGCAGGGACGGGGTAGACAGGTGTGAAGTAAGCAAAGCTAGTTGCATGCATGCTGACGTATGTTGTCATGTTTAACAGTAAGCATTACCTCATTTCCTTAGATAACGCTTAATGCCTGTCATGTACCATGACTTTAGTGTGAGGAGAACAACAGGCTCTGGACTCAGAGTGGGCCAATATCCTGGCTCAGCCACTTCCTGAGTGGCTTTATGTATGTGCCTTAACCTCTCTGAGCTCCACTCTACTTGTAAAAACTAAACACAATTTTACAGTTGTGAGACATGGGGAAGATGGCAATGTGGGGGGGGGGGTCACAGATTCTTCATGATTCAGAGCCACCTAATTAATTAATCCTGAAATCCTATCCCTGGATTTCTTATGAGATAAAATGCCCTTGTTATTTAAGGAACATTTTTTGTTGGATTTCCTCGTACTTGGATGGAGCTCACAGTTTGCTCAATAGCACGTTTCCTCTTTGCAGTACTTCAGTAAGTGGGCTTGTTTCCATAAGAGAACAGAGCACCGAACTGGCCTGACCTTGTGCTTCTACCGCCTTTGTTCTAATGCTCTCCACCAGGTTAACCTAAAGCAAGAGAAGCTATGTGACTGTGGGCATGAGCGTGTGCATGTGTGCATGTGTGTGTCCCCATTCAAATAACAGAGATATATAGCTGAAAAATTCACTGAGACTAGTGTTATTAACGGGGATAGTCTTCCACTAGACGAGTCAACGAAAAGCCCATATTCTACGAAGCATCAATTTACCTTTCTCTTTAACCTTTAGAAATAGACCAGAAACCTGCCTTTTTATGGGAAAACTCTTATGAGTCCTGAAAACTCCTTATCCCTCTCAACCTCTTTTGTGATGCACACACACTCTAATAGTACAGGAAAACCACTTTGCTGCAATACCCTCAAAAGAATTTGGAGCTTTGTCATTTCCTTGTTAAAGGTTTCATTGCTCCTGGCAGAATCCTTGTCAGAAAGAATTCATTGGTTTGTGATTCTAAGTCAATACAATCTGACCATTTAAATCTGGGAAATTTACTTGCAAAAATAACTCAGAACATTTGGTGTTTTTTGAGGACCACAGCAAAGTTTTACTAAATCACATGGTACCCTGAGCAAACAAAGATTAGTTTTAAATATTTGAACAAAAACTACAAGTATGTTTGCATGCATCTTTAAAAGTTACAAAGTTGAAGATCATGGCCTGATATGTGGCCAAGGTAGCCCGGGGCTTCAAGTGTGTCCTTGAAGGTCCCTTTCCTTTACCACTTGCTTCACATTTTAAATATTTTGTATTAGCCAGATTAGGACAAGAAACATAACCTGGGCCTGGTTCCGAAAAGTCAAACATGAATAACCCAGGGTAGTTTCTGTGTCAAAGTAATGGTTCATTAGAACATCATGTAATCTACCTGAGTAGGTAAACATCTCATTTTCAGCTGTGTCTAGAATTTCATGAGACACTGACACCCAGAGACTTTTATGGTGGTAGTTTATTTATCCTCTTTTAAAGAATTTCAGAGTAACAACAATTTAGCTTATTTCTTTAGTACCTGAATAGACTTACATATTTTAATGAGCAAGTTCTCGTTTGTTATTTTGGTATTTGTGATGACTTTTTTTCTGACAATAGGTCAAATTATAAAATTCACATTTGCATCCACTGACAAAATGATAGAAGTTTATCAGGAAGAAAATGCAAAAGAACTTGCAGATTTCAGTTAAACGTGACATTTTTTCCCAGCAACATTTGCAGAGAATGATAACCCTCAGTGACATTTTATATTCACCATGGAGACAGGCCAATAGACAAAGTTTCCAGGGGTCATCATTTTGTCCTTTGTCCCTTTAGCATTTAAACACTGCAAACCAGCATCTCTAAGACTCCTCAGATAATTCAGTTCCCACTTTCATAAACACGCTGCCTATGAAGGGTGCTGGGTGAACATAAAGCGGTCCACTGACCCACCTCTAGGAAAAGGTTACATATTATCACTTGAAATGACATAGACAGAGAGTCAAATCCCTTGTTTGTGGGCTGAATGAATGGGAAATGGCCTTCGAAGCTGTCCAGAATGTTTCTGTTTTTTCTGACTTTACAATAAATAAAAGTGCTGGGTGGGAGTAGTGGCAAAAAACGTGTTGGGTCCAGGATACTTGGCTTTGCACTCTATTATTCATTTATCCACCCATTCAATCTCATTGAAGTCTCCTTTCGTTCATGTAGTCAAACACCTACTAAGAGTCCACTGTGTCTCTGGCATTCTGCAAAAACACTGAGGGTGAAATAATGAGCAAAAGTGGACACAGTCTGGTCACTGGTCCATTATCCTGGAACTCACTGTCCAGTGGCAGTCAGGCCTGATGATTATTTTAGCTTTGTATATCTCTTTATAATTATCATTCACCTCCCTATCCCAATTATGAGTAACAGACTTCTCAAACATTTCTCAACTTTTTGAGGGAAGAATATTATTTAATTTCAACAATTTAAAACATATTCATGCATCGTAAAGCTCCTGCTGATTTCTTTACTTTTGGCCTGGCCACCTTCTAGCATTAAAGTTCGTTAGACTGCTTCAACTTCACTCATGGAGACAGAGATGGAGAGAGGCTGGACCAGAACTGGAAGCCACGGCTGTGGTCATTCATTTTTGGAGACTGCTCCAAACACCCCTCAGATGTCCAGATACAGTAAAACGTGTACCGAGAGAAGAGTCATCCTTCTAAATCACAGAGGATCAGAAACCTATTGACAGAGAGTGAACCTTTTTGGTCTCACTGCTCAAGTAAGAATTTTCAAAGCAAATATTTTCAACCCTGCACTTGTAACACTGTTTACAGAGAAAATAAACCCTGTGCTTGCTTTGGGGTCTGGAATGTAGCCTTCCAAATAAAGGCAGGGGGATTCCTGGGTGAAAAGAGGTCAAACTAAGGAAACTAAGATGGGCATTTTTCTTTGCCACATCCCTGAGCGACCCTCAGTGTCTCCTGTCAGGAACAGCTGTGATGCTTGGTGTGCCCTGGGACAGTAGCCACATTGATAATCACCAAATAAACACCATATGAATGACCACTGTTTAAGAAGTGAAAGATTTTAGATCTGCAAGTTGTTTTTTTTCTGGGCGAGGCCTCAATACTCGGCCTGGCTCCCATCCATTCAGCGTTATTGGTAGAAATCACCAGCAGCCTGTTCTGCCTTTTCTCTTTCAGGAAGATGATGAGGCAGCACAGAATACAATCGACTTCTACTCACTGCACTTAATGTCATTATTTTTATTGCACACAATTCTGATTGCTCAGGGCTAACTCTGACTGTTTAATCTGAGCTTGAGTACTGGGAGTAATGTTATTACTACAAAGACAGAAATGAGGTCCACACACCCTGCGTTTCTCTTGCCTTCAAAGCATTACTGCGGTCCCTCGTCCTACAGCATTACAAGGAGTTATTTATGTATATAACAACCAATTTATGTAAACACAGAAAAGAGAATTAAAATAGTTTATGTGTTTTGTTTCATTAGCCTAAAATAATATTTCTAAGGGCCTTCATAATATACAGAAGGGATTAGCAACACACTGTCTTCATTTAAAAAATGATGTAATTTTTTTATTCCTTCTCTCATTGACTTATTTTTTCAATGATAGTTATTAAGCACTTACTGTATACTAGGCACTGGGGTATAGTGGAAAATGCATCAAATAGATTCTCTGCTCTGGTGTAGCTAAGAGTCAAGTGACAGAGATCATTCCTGAAAAAGTGGCATATTTATCCAATCTTTATAAATTCACACTAAAATGTAATATAAGATATTTTGGTCTTAAAACAAAGTCTCCATGAATATTTTTTGTAAGGCGAAGCATTGATGCTTAATATGTCTGTTTGGATAGGTCAGATATACCAGGCTTCATTAAAACTACCCACCTATTTCCTCTCAAACACAAAAACACCTTCCTTCTACGCAGTTTCTGCCAGTGAGCATGATACATACACACTTCTCGCAGTACAAAACGATAAGGGAGCTGTGGTATATGTCACAACCTATTAATATATTTACAGTGGTGTAAATTGAAATGAAGGATGTACGTGTAGACAACTGAGCACAATGCAGCATTTGTGCATAACAGAAAGTGTGAGAACCAAGTGCAGCGGGAGTGAGGGGTGGAGACACGCGGGACAGAGTTCAGAAAAGCTTTCCAGGACCTGGGTCTTAAGGACGAATAGTATTGACCAGAGAAAGAAATGGCAGAGAAAAAGAATAAATTCGCAGAGAATTAAAGACTCCTCCAGCCATAGTTTCCTTCGTCATCTGGTCATGCCTCTCACGGAAAGGAAGCCTTGGTTCTCATTCTAGACGTTTTACTGTACTCCTAATGGGCGCCTTCCTGTCTTCTTACTCGGAAAAACAGGGAAAGGATTAGGAAGGCACCATTCGCCTTTCTCTCCATGAACCAAAGTATATCCTGCTGGATGAGGCTGGACACTACTGTTGAACAGTCCAGCGAAAACATAACAGAGGGAAAGAAGAGGCCTATGAGCCTGAACGTTGTTCCACAGACGCCAACCAGAGTACGTGTAAAAGTGGTCTGGCTAGCGCAGGGGCCAACAGCTTCTTCTATTTTTTTCTTCTTGTCTTCATAGTTTCTGAAAGGATGAAGAGATACTTGCAGAGATAGTATTGACTCATTCACGAAAAGGAGAGAGGTGGCCCTTTCATTTTATTTCCCCTTGATTAGATTTATTTTACAGTCTCTCTTCTTCAGTTTGTAATTCTGAAAAAAAGATCTTGAAAATAGTCTTATGCAACCTCTTTATTTTAGCGATTAAAAACTGTAGGTCAGAAGAGTGAGGTAATCTGTTGAAGAGCATGCTTATCTAGGGGGGAAGTTGGGACCGGAAACCAGACCTTCTGCCCTACCTGCCAATGTAGAAAGGGAGTGAGAGTTACTCAGACCTGGCTTGAATCTGGGCTCTTAATTATATCTGTGCCCATTTCCTCTGTGTAATAGACACAATACTACTTTACAAGTAAATTCTGAGAAGTAAATAAGAAAATACTGTATATGAAAAGCACCTACCAGGGTACTGGAATCTTTATAGGTAACCATATTTTAGTACCTTTCTCCTTCCTTACACAACAAAAACCATGCTGCAAGAATTGGTAGAAACAGTAATTAAAATATTTTTGAGCGTGACTTCTGAAGCCAATCTAAAATAATGGGCACGGTCAATGCAAGATGCACATGAGAACTGACTGAACACAAACACACACACGTGCGTGGTTTTCTCCCACAGTGAAAAATGACTAGACATTCGAAATTCCTGATAATGCTTTAATTATACTGATTATTAATAATGAATACCACTATTCGAGCACGTGCTGTGTATCAGGTATCAAGTCCCTTAAATTGCATACATTAATTCTAATTCTGGCAACCACCCTGTGAGCACTTCACAGATGATGAAACCAAGGAACACAGCGGTTAAGTAATGTTGCTACCCGTGGTCTAGCAGCTAGTATAAGGATTCAGACAACAGCTAAAGAAAATGTTCAACTCTCACTTGTTCCACACAGAAGCAATGGAGAAAGATGATTTTATAAAATGCTTGCCAGTACCAATGCCTAGACTTAAATCAGCAGCTCCTCTCCTTTGATACTCAATGGGTAGTATTTCTAGGCTTAATCAGTCAAGACCATAAACCTGGGTAATTTAAAAATTGGACAAAGGGCACAGATGATGATTTGTTTTTTCAAGCACACACCTGCTGGCAGCTATGAGTAACTATTCTTAAGGTCAGACTTAATTGGGTTGGGATCTCAATGAACTCTGGCATGTTGATGGTTAACTGCTTGAAAGTAGAAGGGAGAGAAGTGGTCAGGTGCACAGGGAGTATAAGCTCTTTCCCTATGGTTTTGAAAATTCCCCATTGAAAATTTTCTTTCATTTGGACCTTGTATTTTCACTTTTAAAGTAACTTGGGGAGTGTAACATTTCAGTCTTCCAAGTGCATCCCCAATACAAGTCTTCTTTCCTAACAGATTGGGGTTCTATGGCTTGTGGACCAGAGTCAGTCCAGTGACGACACTTAGGAGCCTACTAATGGCAGCCAAGGTACTTGAGGACAGACAGTGAATTATTTTCTGCTGCAGAATTTTAAGAAAGAGAAGTAGGTAATCTGATAAATGATGGGAACTCTAGGATGAATAGGAGTGAGTGAATTGTCTGCTCCTCCCAAGCTTTATTTATTTTACCTTTGTTAATTTCCATAATTATTATCTGACTTTATCACAAGTACAGTTCTTATTCTCCTTTTATCAAAGGAGCAATCAAGGCTTAGAGAAGTGGACACACTCATTTCACATCATGCAGCAGTAAGTGGCAGAGTTGTTATGTATAGGCTACCTCTGTTTGATTCTGGCAGCCTGCACTCCAAGTGTATGGCTGGGATGACGTGGTAGGTTAGACACTGAGTGAGACTCACAAGGAAAGGCTTCCTGGGAAACTGGGTCCTGAGTTGCAAGACAGGTAAGAAAAAAGATGTGGCTTGATTGGCTGTTGTTGTTGATGTGAAGCCTCTGAGAATGCAGCTTTGGGAAGGCAGGAGGCAGGGGCGGGGCTTAGTTGAAGTGGAAGACACAGGAAATAAGTAACCCAGAGAGCAGGATAAGTTGAAGTAAAAGGAGAATCTAAAAGATTCGAGAGGAGGTTCTTTGAGTTTGGAGCTGGACCAACTGATGATTCTAGGGATGTTCCAACATAGCAGGGGAGCAACCAGAGAACAATATGGGGTTTGGGAGTGGGAGGGAGCAAACTAGTTGGTAAAGATCATTTGGCATATTAAAGGTTCTGGAATGGAAATATACCTGTTTGATTACCAAAGGACAGTAATGTTTCTGCAGTAAGTAAAGTAAAATGCATGAGAGAAATGATGAGTCTCTACAGAGAATAGTCACACTTTAATAAAGTTCACTCTTCTTGTTTGCTATAGCTCAACCTATATATTTTCATCTTTCTTTCAAGCATCATTATTTCTTTGAACAAGTATCTCCTGAGGGTTCACTGTGCCTTGGGTTCTCTGTGGACACTGGAGTTTCTGCAGTGTACACTGGAATGATAATAGCAGATCAGGTCTGCATGAACGAAATAAAAACTTATATCATGGATTCCGGTGAGTACGGTGTTAAGTTCCCAACCATTGAATCAATGATGGAGAGTACAGTGTAGAGTTTAAGTGCTTTTGCAAATGAAATGGGGTCAATTAGAGTGACTATCATATTGCATGTGAAGTATTGATTGTGATACATGAAAGGAAAACAGAAAAGGCTGTGGTCTGAGAGAAAACAGAACAAGACACGTAGATGAGAGTTACAGTGATGATAATGGCTCCCATTTGGGGACCCTGTACTTCTTGATGGCTAGATGCTTTATTTACTTATTCACCAGTTTGCACCACAGCTCTCTAAAGAAGTTACCATTGCCCTCCTTTTAGGGATAAGGACTATGAGAACCAGGCATCCATTTGTCTGGGACTGCGGAGTTTCCCAGGCATAGAGCTTTTAGTGCTAAAACCTGGGGAATCCCAAGGATACCCAAGTGCTTGGTCACCTTAGAGGAAAGCAACGATCTCAATGTCACAAGTCAAGGCCAGAATCTGAACCCATGTTCAAGGTTTCCTGATGTCCATCCCGTGTCTTTCCAGTATAGGACATCAACTCAGTCTGTAGAAATCCTGAACTTACTAATATCAGACCACATGCTTTCCATAAATAAAAACATGAAGAGTTTTATTTTTCTTGACACATTTTATGTCATGTATTAAAGCAGCTGCATTATCTGCATTCTTTTCCTCCCTGTAAGTTTTTCATTACTGACACCTATGTATGACCATGACCTAGCAGACCTTTGGTTTGTGTCCTCCTTCAACACAGGGGGGACATATGTCTGTAGTAAACCTTTTTTGTTTTTCAGTGATTCCGTTGTAATCCCAAAGGTGTGTGGTAGGAAAGAACTCAAAAAGAAGTTGTGTCTACAAGAGACTAACATCTGGAAGAAAGTGAAATGAAAAACGAAAGTCCAGCTGTTTTGTCCATAAGCCAAACACATTGATATCTGGGGACATCTGGAGAGTTGATTGAACTTTTTGATTTTCATACAGATGTTCAGTGCTATATAGACCCAGCCATGACTACACATGGAAAGATATGCATAATGGTATTTCACTACGTAATTGCCTTAGGGAACCCCTTTATAATGCTAATGTCTGTGGGCAGAATGAAGATGTCCTATAGGCTTATACTGTTATAGCAATTATATTTTATAGCATATGGTTGTTATGTTCCAGGACATATATTTTGAGCCAGATAGCCATACTATGATGTACATGTTATGAATTTTAAAATTAGTGATTTTTATAGCCCTTTTCTTTTTAAGTTCTAATTGGTGAAGTTTAAGCAGGAAGAGTGGGGGCACTGGCCAAATGGCCCAAGCTTTCTCAAATAACTATACAAACTTGTTTAAAAATGATTCAAATAATTCAACTTTTGAAATGATGCCACATGCTAAAAAAAGACGGTCCCGAGTTCCACTTACTGTGCAGTGAGCACTGCAAAGCACCCCCTGACTGTCGTGTAAAGCAGCTACATTATCTGCATTTTGCCAAGGAAACAAACTCTGCACCATGCAAGAGTATGTGTGGCTTGCTGATGGTTAGAAACTGCTTAGAAACTCTAATTATGTATTTTCACATAATGCAGAGGTCGTGTGCTGCATTAGTTAAAGACATACACACACAAACTACACCTGTATGTTGACTATATTGTCCACTGTATAGCAGTTAATCAATGCTTTGTGATGCCTAAAAAGTGATATCAAGCCTTAACTGACTACTTACTACACACTAGACACCAGTTTAAACATTTAAAGTGTATAATATTACTTAATCCACTAAATCATCCTCTGAGGTGGCTTTATTGTCCCCAGTTTATGTGTAAGGAAAGGGAGGTGAAGAGATCTTAAGTGACTAACCCGAGGTCATAACAATCTAGCATATAGCAGAAGTGGCTTTCACACCCAGGTTCGTCTGACCCCCATGACCCATGCTATTAACCATTGTACTCTGCTGCCTCTTTTTAAAGTATCTGATGGCAGAAATCTAGCCTTGTGAAGGCCCCCCAGACTGGTTTCAGACCACTGTCAAAGCGACATGCACAGATCATTTCATGCCTATTTCATTTGGACAGTGTTCACAGCCGCTGTCCATCTCCAACGCCAGCCCCTCCTCCAGCTCGCCAAGCTCCAGCTGAAGGAGAAGGTGTGTAGTAAGGAGGCCCCCACACTATGGCTCCTACGAAGGAGATTGCCCACAAATCGCAAATCCATCCGTGGTAAAGCACTGAGGAAACAACTGGCTACCAAAGCTGCTGGCAAGAGTGTGCCCTCTACTGGAGGGGTGAAGAAACCTCACCGTTACAGGCCTGGTACTGTGGTGCTTCATGAAATTACATGTTAACAGAAGTCCACTGAACTGATTCGCAAGCTTCCCTTCCAGGGTCTGGTGCGAGAAACTGCTCAGGACTTCAAAACAGACCTGTGCTTCCAGAGTGCAGCTATTGGTGCTTTGCAGGAGGCGAGGGAAGCCCATTTGGTTGGCATTTTTGAATGCCATTTGGCATTTTTGACACCAACTTGTGTGCTATCCATGCCAAACATGGAGCAATTATTCCAAAAGGCATCCAGCTAGCACACCACATACTTGGAGAACATGCTTAAGAATCTACTATGATGGGAAACATCATTATTTTTAAAAAATTCTCTTCTTCTTGTTATTGGTAGTTCTGAACGTTAGATATTTTTCCCCCATGGGGTCAAAAGGTACCTAAGTATATGACTGCAAGTGGAAAATAGGGAACAGAAGTCAGGCATTGGATGTTTTTCCACTTTCATTTGTGTGTGAATCTTTTAAAAATAGAAATGCAGGGCCATAAAGCATTAATGCAAGTCTAGGTGTTTCAGTGAACAAGTGTCAAGCAGTTCTTTATAACAATATTAATAAACCTGTTAAATTTTTCTGGACAATGCCAGCATCTGGATTTTTTTCTAGCAAGTGCATTTCTTATTGATGGCAACTACATGATGTTTGTAGCATTTTTATCATACAGTAGATTCTACCTATTCACTATACTTTTCAGAGTTGTCTCATACATGTAAGTATATTTTTAATGTTGTCTGTCTCCTGTGCTGTTCCTGTAAGTTTGCTATTAAAATACATTCAACTATAAAAAAAAAAAACCTTTTGGCAGAGAGGTGCTGACTGGGGCACCTAGATGGAAGAAGTACACGTTTGTTACACAAACCCCACCTGCACGCATTTAAAATGACTCAGTCAGTGGGTTAGCAAAGGTTGTTTTAAGCCAAATGACACCTGTAAAGGAAAGTTATGTCGCGGCTCTTTCCTTTTATAGCTGAGCTTCTTACTTAACTGGCCTGGTCTGTTGCAAACATTGATGCGTCATAAAAAATACGCTGCCTTATAAATCACGTCTCTACCGTAGGAGATTACAACATTTTTTATAGCCCGTCTGAACCTCTTGAAGCTTTGTTTCTTCAGAACCTATTCCTGGTACAAAAAGATGAGAGTTTTACTTCAAAGGCAGCTGTTATGAAATCTACACTTGCAGAAAACAAAACTATCTCTTTAAGACTTTTTAATGTTTGATACCTCACTCTCCTTCACAGCTACCATTTAAAAATTCACCATACACATAAAAAAGAATCCATCTCTTATGATATTGCCACTGCTGATTTCAACAATGTATGAGAACTAACTGCAAACACGGTGTATCAGCCCTTGGATCTCAAGTGTCATTTTTTCACACTGGAACTTAATTCCTAGAAAACCACAGGTTTGGGTGCACTGAACATGTGGCACATTCTATGTGCCCGCACGGACAGGGACTGTAAGCAAAAATTCACATTTTTCAATGTGAATTTTTTAAAGGAAGAATAATTATGCTACTCATTATTTCATAGAATAATCAAGTCACATTAGTTAGACTGTTTTTGCTTTTTAAAAAAGACTGCTCATCAAATACCACATGAAAGGCTATGTTTACCCAGCAACATAATAACACCTTTCATTTACATGGCCATTTATCATTTCCAAAGTGCTTTTACATTTATTATGTAATTGGGTGATATCATTTGGACACTTGAAATTGTACCCCAGACACAGTCCTATAACTGTTGTCTAAGGACTAAATTCAAGGTAGATATGCTTTTATGGCAGTGTCATTACTAAAAAAGTAACATAATAATAATACTGTTCTAGTTTCAAAGAGGTTTCAGACAAAGAAACAAAAAAGATGAAAAACAGTATCTCATTTCACCCACTGGGAAACAGCAGTGACATTTACAAGAGGGGCTTTCGTTAAAGGGTTTTTCCCACCCTCGCCAACTACAATCTAACAGTCCACTCTTGTAAGATTAAGTGCTTCACCTTGAGGTTTCCCTTTTTTTAAGGGTTGCTTCTTACTGTGGTGCCTCACCTTAGACATAAAATATCATCTCTGAGAGATGAACTAATGGTGTGTATGAAGGAGCCTCTACTGGGAACTTCCATGAGTGAGAAGCACAGTCAGGGAATACCAGGGAGGATGCAAAACAGTGCGGCCAGGTGGAGGAAACACAGACTAGGAAGTCAAAAATGCCTTTGATTAAAATCCAGGCTTTTCTGTTTGCTAACTTGAAAGCTTGGAAAAGCTCATGCAATACCTCTGAGCCTTAGTTTTCTTATCTCCACAATGGAGGTCATAATATCTTTTCTTCATAGGATTATGGTGAATGTCAGTTGTAACATTGAGTGCAAACAATTAGTTGTGCTCCAGATAAGAAAGAACTAGACTCACTGCCCATTTATCATTAAACCTGTGTCCTTGCTATTGCTGTATTCCAGGCAGAAACCCAAAAGCATGTGGACCAAAGAATATATTTTAGTGGGATGAAGATGGGGAAAGAGCTACAGTCAAGATGGTTTCCTGGACTGTGACATGGGCATCTAGGTGATGATGATAATGAGATATTAAATAAAACCGAAAAGAGAAGGGGAAAGAGTGAGAAAGACAGCGTTGGCAGGGAGAGATTACATTACCTAATGCATTTGTCTTGTTCAACTCTGAATTTCTAGCTTCAAACAATTTCCTGGTACACAATAGGCAAAATGATAGATGTTGAATTAATAAATGAATGAATGAGCAAATTACACATTAAGATAGGGTCACCCAGCCTAATTCAATGCATATATTTAAATCGAATATACTTCTGGCTGAGATGGAGGCATAGATAGATATACTTTACTTCCTCACACAGCTAAAAGAAGGAAAACTACAAATTAAAACAAAAAAAAACAACCAGAACTGCCAGAAAATTGAACTGTTTGGAAGTCTGACAACCGAGGAGTTAAAGAAGAAATATTCATCCAGACCAGCAGGAGGGGCAGGGACAGAGAGTCACAGTGGAGAGGACAGATGGCAAGGTGGCAGCAGGAGGACTGGGTGAGGCAGGAACTGGTGGTCCCACATCTGCATGTGGACAAATGGGGAGGAACAACTGGGGAGTTAGACAGATCAGGAAACCCAGGGTTCCGGCATGGGGAAATAACTCTCAAAAACTCTGGTTGTAAAAAGCTGTAGGGTTGCGGCCGTGGGAGAAATACCCAGACTCACAGCAGAGTTCATTGGAGAGACCTACAGGGTCCTAGAATGTACACAAATCCATTCTCCTGGGAATCAGCACCAGGAGGGCCCAATTGGCTTATGGGTAGCAAAGGAAGTGACTGAAAGCCAGCTAGAGCCAAACAACCATCATTGTTCCCTCTTGGACACATACATACAAGGCCCCCCACATACAAGGTCACAAGCCATCTACATGGATTGCCCCACCCTGTCAGATACCTAAGGCTCCACCCCTTACCACATAACAGGTGCACTAAGACAAAGAAATATGGCTCAAATGAAAGAACAGATCAAAGCTCCAGAAACAGATCTAAATGACAAAGGAGACAGCCAACCTATCAGAGGCAGAGTTCAAAACACTGGCAATGAGGATGCTCACAGAAATGGCTGAGTTTGGTTGCAAAATGAAGGAAGAAATGAAAGCTATACAAAGTGAAATAAAGGAAAACATATAGGGAACCAACAGTGAAAAGAAGGAAACTGGGACACAAATATATGATTTGGAACAAAAGGAAGAAATAAACATTCAACTGGAACAGAATGAAGAAACAGAATTCAAAAATATGAGGAGAGGCTGACAAACCTCTGGGACAACTTCAAATGTTTCGATATCCAAATCATAGGGGTGCCGGAAAGAGAAGAGGAAGAACAAGATCTTGAAAACTTATTTGAACAAATAATAAAGGAAAACTTTCCCAATCTGGCAAAGGAAATAGACTTCCAGGAAATCCAGGAAGCCCAGAAAGTCCCAAAGAAATTGGACCCAAGGAGGAACACACCAAAGCACATCATCGTTAAGTACCCAAGATTAAGGATAAAGAGAGAATCTTAAAAGCAGCAGGAAAAAAGGAGAGAGTTACCTACAAAGGATTGTCCATAAGACTATCAATTAATTTCTCAAAAGAAACCTTGCAGACAAGAAGGGGCTGGAAAGAAGTGCTTGAAATAATTAAAGGCAAAGACCTACATCCAAGATTACTCTCTGCAGCAAAGGTATCATTTAGAATGGAAGGGCAGATAAAGTACTTCCCAGATATGGTCAAGGAAAAGGAGTTCATCATCACCAAGCCCTTATTATATGAAATGTTAAAGGGACTTATCTAAGAAAGAGAAGATAAAAGATATGAACAGTAAAATGACAACAAACTCACAACTATAAAAAACTGAACTTAAAAAACAAAACCCAACTAAGCTAACAACTAGAACAGGAACAAATCAAAGAAATAGAAATCATACAGAGGGTTATCAGGGAGGAGGGAGAAAAGGGTGGATGGGGGTAAAGTTCAGGGAATAAGAAGTGTAAATTGTAGGTAGGAAATAGATAAGGGGAGGTTAAGAATAAGCCAAAGAAATTATATGTACAACCCATGGACATGAACTAAGGAGGGGGTTGCCGGGCAGAGGGGGATAAAGGCGAGAAGAAAATGGAACAACTGTAATAGCATAATCAATAAAATATACATAAAATAAAAAATAAATTGGATACACATTCAAAATAAATATATTACAGAAAATAGTCCTATAAAAATAAGTAAATATCTATCTTGGCATTTATGCCCTTTATCAAGGGCAACAAAAGACTTGCGTAGCATTTCAGATGAAATGGATTAAGAATGGACCATGAAGAAGAGCAACATTGCCTAGATCAATTAGGAAGCTGCTCCTTTTCCAGGTGTAATATGTGAGGGAGTTAGAGGCCTTACTTTGTTCCATTTCACATTCGTATTTGTCTAAGTCTAAGAAGTCGTTGGTTTTCGGCAGAGATTTTGTCAGCGAAGTTCATAATGCTTCCCTTCACTCTACTTGGAGACTCACAAATGACACAGCTGTCTCTAGATGGAATTAATCTCTTGGATCAGGGTCAAATCAGTGTGGCAGTGTGGTTTAAAAAATGTGTATAAAACAAAGGGTAGCTTGGACCTTTGTTTGGAAAGATCTTTATTTTCATGTTCTTATTAGGTAGCCATTTCCAAATGACCTTAAACATCTCTATTCCTAGAGCTATCTTCATTTCTGTTTTGTGCTACATCTGACTTTTCTTTAAGAGAATCTTGCCTTCCCTACCACTGTAGGCAAGCACATAATCTATCTGCTATTTAAATAGCCCAGCAGTTTTTCCAGGAACTCTAGGAGGCAAGGTTCGACTGTAATTGCCTATTTTCATTTGTCATTTCATTGCGAAAGCAGGTTCACATGGCATAGCAAGGGGTCACATTCGACAGACAGCTGCCCATCTCGATGAAGAAAAAGAGGGCTTTTCATTCACAGACCTGGTTCAACAGTTTTTGAAGATTACTGATGGGGTGAAGTTTATCATTTTGAAGTGGAACTAAATCATAGGTTTTACTGAAGTGAAATTTATTACTTTAAAATAAGGATCAAGGTCTTTGGGAAATCAATTAGCCCTTGTATTTGGACGGACAGGGTGCTATATGTCTCTCTTAGAACCTCTGTGCTTTGAATCAATCTAACATTTTTTTAGGTAAGCATTCTTTAACACACATGGAGAAGTGAGACTTTGAAAGACAATGCTAATACATATAGAAGCCGTTTGTTATATGCATGAGTTAGTTGCATACAATTCACAAGTAGCAAGTTATGATTCTGGAAAACAGCAATTTCTTCTTAACAGGTAAGCCACACAATGGCCTGGATTCTATGCCCCTGCCGTTTCCATGTGGCAAAAGAAGCAGGATCTACGCACACATTTTCAGGGCAAGATTGGGCCCAATCCTGTGTGGATGGTGCCCTTCAGCAGAAGTGAAGCCCTGAAAACATTTATTAGCAATTGTCAGTCGCAGAGTCTTAGGAATCACTTGAAGCAAAAGAACGGCACTGTCTGAAGCCACCTTGGGATCTAGCAGTCCTGCTTGTAGACAGATACAGGTGATCTAAATAAAAGTGTGTGTGTCCCGTGGAATTAATTTTATCCCCGCTCTTCCATGCGGGATAACACCCTTATGATTATCTTTACTTTTTTAACCCCCTCTTGTGACTTTTTGCTTTTTTCATACTCTCCCCTTTCCTTTCCCTCACCTCCTACTTTTCTCAGTGCATGGGGCTTGAGGGATGACAGGGAATGAATGGAATTCCACAATGAACATCCTCTCCTCCTCTGCCGTGCGTAGCCCTAAGCGGGGTTCAGTGTGACTGACTCCCCCATCCAGGCTGTTCTTTCTCAGCTTAGGACAGAAATGTTGTTCAGACCAGTGTAGAACCCGTTGGTTTCTGGGAAAAGACTTCTCCAGCAGAAGAAAACAACTTCTGCAAATGCACAGGGAAGGCAGAGAGGGAAGAAAGTGTCCCATTTTCATTGCTGCAAACTCTGAACCCAGGGAAATGCTCACCCAGTTTCTTGATTCATTCCACAAACATTTGCCAAGACTCTGTGTTAGGCACTGGGCGCAGAAACACAAATCCTTCAGAATCTCTTATAGTTCATTGGAATTATAATACAATGGCTAAGTGTGTGTGTGTGTGTGTGTGTGTGTGTGTGTGTGTAAGTATATTATTGGCTATACATACTAGCTCTGACATTGAGAGGAGGGGGTACTCTGACCAGGCAACAGTTATGCAAAGATGCAGAAAAATTAAAAGCCACAGATCATTTACTAAATGAGAAAAGAGTATATGATGAGGTAGAGGCGCAAGGGTCATAGAATTGAAGCAATTTGAGGACAATAAAGGGAGTCATAGAAATGAATGTCATTGATACTTTTTGACGTCCACTTCAGTGGAGTAGTAGAGTTCAACTGCAGTGAGGAGCGAGATGATACATAGAGTAGGCGGACAGATAAGCTTCGGATGAATTGGCTTTGTATTGGACTGACGTCCCCTTTTGTTAATTACAGGAAAGGGAAGGAGATAAAAACCTGTATTGCCATCTGTGAAATCTGCAGGGAAAGTGGAGCAGGAAGCTGAATTTGGGGGAGGAAGAGTGTGGGTGGGGACGGGGGCGGGACAAAGGCTTGTGGACAAATAGAAAATGAAATGAGCAAGAAATGCTCATAACACTCAACATTACTAGTCATCATAGATATTCCATTCCACCCCCAGAAAACTGGCAAAAAAACAATAAGAAACCAGCAAACATATATAAATCTGATAATTCCAAGTGATGATGTGTGTGCAGTGGGATCTGTTAAAGTTTCCTGCTACACCTGCTTTGAGAGCAATGTGGTGCTATGCAGTGAAGGTGAAGTTGTACACACTCTCTGACCAGATATTACGCTTCTAGGGATGCACAATGCATAACCTAAGTGTTCATTGACAGGACACAAACTTTAAAATGTAGTACACTCAGTGGGCTACTATCAAGAAGTGAAAATGGACTAAGCATACATGTATAGGAATGGAAAACATATCTTTAGCATAATATTGAGGGAAGAAAAGCAAGTTGGAAAAATAATATGTATAGTAAGATTCTACTGATGTAAAATTCGAAGCACAGAAAACAGTTTTATATATCATTAATGGATACATCTATTTATGCAGACTAAGTAAAAACCAATAGTCAGAAAGAATAGCTTATTGTATCTTGTATTCCTATCACTTTATTTTGTAAAATAATTCAGGAGATATGCAGGTGACGGGATACCACGTGGCACTAAGAACAGAGGGTCTACAGCTGATACATACAAGTAAGCAAACGGATCTCGCAGATTTCATTTGCTTGTCCATGTAGTTGAGCAAATAAAACCAGGAACCAAGGAGTACATAGCGTGTGATTTATAAAAACAAAACAAAACCAAAAGCAAACGGGCAAAGTCCATGTATCTCGGTTGGTAGGGGCAGGACCACAGACCCCCCTGTGGTGATGAAGGTGGGGACGCAGAGTCTGCGAGGGGAACGGAGTGGGCCTTCTCTGGTGCTGATTAAATGTCTTCTTTCTTGATCTGGGTTCTAGTTGTACAGGTGTTTTCAGTTTATGAAAAACTCATTGAACTGTCCACTTACTAAATGTCTACTTTTCTGAATGTATATGTTGTATTACAATAAAATGTGTAAAATGCCTTTTGATCTAGAAAAATTTTTGAGAAATATATGGCAAATTGGCATTTATTTGCTGTGGGTTGATGGATTCATGGGAATTTTTATGCTATTTTCTGTTCCTTGCTGTTGGTTGTAATACTTCACTATGAGAAAAAGAAACACAGGAACAAATCAAGTGAAGAACTATAGATAGGAGATGGCACCAATTGGCAGGGATTAGACAATAAGACACAAAGCCAGAGATTGCAGTAGATCTGATGCGGCAAAACCAGAACAGGACTCCAGTCCCCTCACTTCTCACTCGGTTTAGGGCTGTCATTTTGCATGTACGTTGTCCCAAGCTTTACATTTTCAATGTTTATGTTGGACGCAGATTTGGCTTTGGTCTTTAACTCTTGTGTAGTGTCATTACTCTACGTCAATAGCTCTATTTGCCAACAATTGAAGAACTTTGCAAGCCTCCTGGCAGCTGTTGATATTTTAAAACATAGAGTTTGAGGTAAATGAAAGAATGGCCATGCATCCTTCTCTGCATTTCAGACTTTCCCAGAAAAGGGAGACGAGACCACACCAATCCTCTATGAGATACTATTTTCTAAGCAGAAACAGGATAACATCAAAGCGCTTCAATGAGGGTCTGAAATTCTCCCTCTCTTTCGTCCTCAAAATAAAAGTGTAAGTCAAGTTCAACACGATTAGTGGGTAATCTGTACTCACTTTCCCTGTACTTACGAAAACAGACTGAGTTTTATTTGGGGAAGTCAGTGATGATGTGTTTGATTTTAAACACACCAAGTATTTGAAAACTCTCTCAGATAATGAAACATTCAAACAGTGTGGGAGATGGTATCAGCAAAGCCCAAGAGTACTCATCTCGGCCGAGTCGACAGGGAACAAAAGGGCCCTTTGTGGCCCTCTGCGCTCCGCCTACGCGTGCAGTTCTGTGCCGCTGCCCTCACTTTACTGCTCAGATGATCCCAAGGTGTTTCATCCATGTCACTTCAGCACATCACACTTGATTGCAGAATTTAAGGAAGACAAAGAATACTGTGAAATGTGACAGACACCTCTGGACTTCAGCTTATTGTGTGAAGACGGATGAGAAAAGCCTCATAGATTTAACCCTTACATATCTTGAAACCAAACCAATGAGGGAATGGCATGTTTCGTGTTTAAAGGTGGACATTTCCATCAGGTAGAAGTTGAGCAGCCCAAAATTTGTTAATTCCAAGGTTCAGCAGGTTCCCGAGAGCCTGTTAATATTTGCTGCCCCCTGTAGTTGGCTCTTGTAAAAATTCTAAGAAGAAATCAAGAGAGCTACTTAAAACTTTCGTTGCTTTTCTTCTTCACCTTAAGCACTTGCAGAATTTTATTTTCTATCACTTTTCAGTGAAACTCCGCAAATCAGAATGATAACAGGGGCGAGTGGGGGGACCTTCCTGGGGCAGCCACCGTTTCATCTGAGAGAATAAGCCGGGAACATGATTGCCTTTTAGACATGTAGATTATATTATATGGAGAAAGCCGCTCAAATAAATCTGATTTTCTTTAAAGAGGCAAAGGAAGCATCTGTTTATTAAACTACTTTCTCAATTTCCCATTGCCTTCTGAATTGGTTGTGGGACATGATTGCCTTTGTCTCCAAGCACAATAGCTTCTAATAACATTACGCTTAAAATAATATGGTAGAAAAGTACAGACTCGTGGCTTGTTCAGTTGCTGAAACTAATATAGATGGCAGAAATTTTACCCAAGCTTAAAATAGCACATGGAACACTAGGAATTTTACACTGGCTCAGTGATGAATGAAATTTCATTATAAAGAATTGCAATCTAATACCTAACTTTAGTAAAACATTTAGAACTAGTTATTGCCATGCACAAATGCTAGGAAAAAGGGTAACAAAACTGTTTACTCTAGCAATAGATTAATGAAGGGAATAGGTGGTCCTAAGATAATATTCATCCCATAGTCTTGGTGACATGAATGATTTTAGGTTTCATTTTATGATTCAATTGCCCTGCGTATATGTAAGTCCCAGAAAGATTATGGAAGGATAAGACCAATTTATACAGTGCTAAGGCTTCCCTCAGGCACACAAAACATCTCCTTTAGTTCTTTAGAATCTATATTATAGATTCAGATTTTTTTCACCACAAATGGATCAGGAAATTAATGCAGCTGATCCTTGAATGAATAACGTGGGGGTTGAGGATGCTAACTCTTTTCCCAAGCAGTTGGAAATCCATTTATATCTTTCAACTCCCCCAAAACTTAACTACTAATAGCTTACTGTTGACCAGAAGACTTACCAATTAACATAGTCAATTAACACATGTTTTGTATGTTATGTGCATTATATAATGTATACTTACAATAAAGTAACCTAGAGAAATAAATGTTATTAAGAAAATCACAAAGAATAGAAAATGTATTTATGGTACTGTATGTATTTATTTTAAAAAATCTACATGTAAGTAGACTTGCACAGTTCAGACCCATGTTTTTAAGGGCCAACTATAATTTTGATCAGATTGGTAAAAACAGTGGAATAGCTATGGCTGTTCTGAGATCAAAACAGATTAGCTCTGATTTTATGTAATTAACTGAAGAGAAATAAATAATGCCACTTTCTAAGAATGTAAAAACAAAATAAAGCAAAAGCTTTAAATAGAGGAAATGTTAATATACACAAAATCCTGTTAAAATTGTGATGATAAATCTTATTTGCTGATGATTATTTTTATTATGAAACAATTTTGTTATGAAACTCAGATAGTAGAACCATATTATTTCATTTTGTTGAGGTAGAAGCAGAGATCAAAATTTGCCAGTCAAAAAATGTTTGTTAAATGTTCTTGGGCTCCCTGCTGGAAACATGAGATCTGGATGCTCTTCTTGAGGTGCATGAAAGACTGACTAACAAGTGAGTAAGTGAAGAGATAGTAGGTATTTGAGAAGTTTTCAATCAAATGATACCTTTTTTCTTAGAAGATGCATGAAGGTGTGATCTAAGCTGGACTGAGATTTAAATATAAATCTCAGGTAGTAAAATATAAACCGAAGAGATTGGAAAGCGCTTCTGGGGTTTGAAATGTGAAGTCAGGCTCTGAAAGAAGATGCTGTACATCAGGTTTGCCTGCTGCAAAAATAGACACTGAGGACGCACAAAAAGATTTTGTACCTGGCACTGCAGATTTCTGATATTCCCAAAGGGGTCCTGAATAGAGAGCTACTCTGTTTCAGTAAGTTGACACAGAGGAAATTCTGTGGTGAGGCATGCCTCAAGGTGGACCCAAAACTCAGTGTCTAGCTGAACAGTGCTTTCATAGATCCCTGCTGAAAGGGCCTGTCCAAGAAGGAAGAAGTTTCCTCTGGGAACCCGGTAGAGATTTGGGCGCCTTCAGAGGGTGGGCATGCACACTGTTGGAGAGAATGCTGAGTTGGATGACAAAATATTGGATTCTAGCTCTGTCACTTTTTCACTGTGTGAGGCTCGAGCTGGGCCCCAAACTTCTGTAGTCCTCCAATTTTTTATTTGCCATGTGGGGATCAGTAACACCCCTTCTGCCTGTATCATACAGCCATGGCGAAAAGTAAATGAGAAAATGTAGGTAAAATGTTTGTAAACTATAAAGTGTTGTATAAATAAATTAAGGGCTGACTGTGTTTGAGCTCGTGGTCAACATGCATGACATTTTGCCTCTGATTGATGGACTGAATCCTGGCCATCAAAAGCCCTCTCTCACACTTCTCCACTAACGCACATCCATTTCTAACTTCCCTGCACTATCTCACCCTTTTCAGGAAGCTCTCCGCCCTCATCCATGGCCAGACTTACTTCCCATGCCTTCAACTCTTCTGCATGGTCCCTACCACCTCATCCACTTTAACTCACGTTGTCTCCTATAAAAGAAAGGGTTGCCTCTCAGTTGCATATAAACTCCTGAAGAAAAGGGGGCATCTTTTTGAGTTGTGAAAAGACACCAGTGCTCTCCTGTACTTGGAAGCAGAGTTGAGGGACACTGTGGGCCTAGGGAGAGAGACAGAGGAAAACCTTCACGAAGACTGACACCATTATGGGCAAGCTGGCAGTTCCTGCTCTTCTGTGGACAATTTTTGAATTATTCACTTAAAAATAATAATTAATAATAACCATCAATTAATTTATTATTAATAATCAATAATTCAACAATTAAATTATTAATTGTTTAAAATGAGGATGATAATTTAGATCTCCATTATCAATGGATTACATTAAATGAGTGAAAAACAATAGAGTTAATAAACATGGCGCATTACACTGGACACCTACTAAAATGGCATTCAAAAATAAACAAATAAAAGAGGTTGGGTGAATTTGATATTTTCTGCATCAGATCAGCTAATTGACTATCAAATCCATGTGACTGGGGCAGGATAAAATCTTGATGCATTTTTTTCAAGTCTCAGAAACAACTGCTTACCTTTTTCTTCACAGACAACATACATTACTCAATTGTTGATAACCCTGACGTAATGACACAGAATGCAGAAAACCAGGCATTATTAGGTAGATAAACAACCTGTGAAAGGCCACTTTAAGTGGGGAAATAAAGTGCTGTATTTTACTATTTAACAAGAGACACTTGTTTTATATATAAGAAGACTACTTTCAATGTTTCCATCAACTAAATGAAAAGAGCAAAGTATAAGAAGAAAAATAGGCAATAGTGTAATATAAACAGTGTTTAATTTCACTTTGTAAAAATTCATTGTTTTGGATTATCTGCATCAGTGACCCGCCTGTCAAATATCTTCCACCCTAAACTCCTGTACTGAAACATGTTTCTCCCTCTCTCTTCGAAGGTGCTACCTTCTAGTACAGCGCTAAGGGAGAGCTAGGTAAGATGAAAAGATTATTTTTCTGCTGAGTGGGGTTTATAAAATCATCTAGCATATACTTGAAAAAAGTCTAGTCCAGGGGCACCATAATTATCATTCTGAACCTGAGTCCCTTGAGTGGTGTTTTTCTCTTAATTTACAATAGTTTACGGGTCCTCTTGAAAGAAAGCAAGTTGAACATGATGGACTTTGTGTTTCTGTAATTCAAAAATTGACTGTGCTCTCAAACTTTAACTTAAACCGTCGCACAACTCAAGAAAACAGGACTGAGTGTCTGTAGCGCTGTTGCTGTTTAAGTGAAGATCAGCACCTCCCCCTCCTCTGAGTGTGGGGAGCCGGTAACCTCAGCTGATACTGACTGCGGTGGCAGTAAGGTCTCAAAGCAGAGATTCGCTGGGAAAGTGCTTGCAAAACAGATTGTTTCCATTTCTGCTCTCCCCACCCTGCAAGTGGTGGCTGTTTCATGGCCAGAAGCAGTTGTGGGAAGGTTGTTGAGGTTGGTTTAAAGGAAACAGCCTGTGTTTAGACTGGAGTAGATGCTTGGAAACCACAGAAGGGGCCTTTCTCCTTTCACTAGCATTTGCAATGTGTCACCGCGGGGGTTGCTAAATCTTGCCCAGATGCTAATGTGTGCGTGTTTTAGGTGTCCTTGTGGGTGCGGACTTGGCACGTGCCCTGGGGCCTTAAACAGTAAGATGGGAGAAGTTCATCCTGTTGAAATCTAGACAGTGGAAGAGCAGTAAGCGCTAAGGTTTTAGAATGGGAGCAAACAAACATGAACCTTCATGAAAAACAGATCCAAATTATTGCAAACACACTTGGACGCATCTTTCTTTTTGAGTGCCTTTTTATTACTTTTTGAAATATTTTACTAAGATCTTTGGTGAATATAGTCATGCATCGAAGCATTACTAAGCATGGCAGTGTATAGTCTACCCACAAACTGTTGGCTATCTCTAATGCAGTGAGTGCACTTATGTGACGATACCATGCAGGTCATTTGTTAAGAATGTCATTTGAATAAAATAATTAGGTTTAAGGAAATTATTATGGAGGAAAATCATCTTTAGGTATTAATAAAACTATATCACTTTCAATGCATCAAAAATGTATTCTTAAAGGTGGAGATAGGTTATCATACCATTAAAATGTGCACAGGAAGAGAGATACTGACTTTTCAAGATTATAGCAGCAAAAGGACACTTTACACTTTGCTTAGAATTTGCAAGACTCCTAATTGCCTATCAGAAAACTGTAGTAATTTAAGAAGCACAATCATAAAACTAATAAAAGCAAACACAGACTTCATGTTGTAAACTGAGTAGTTCACGCTATTTATGTTGAGTGATATTATTATTAATTTTAGAATAATCAGTCCTCAGTCCAGGCTACTGTTTGGCCAGAGTTTGGCCCTGTAAGGTGTTGCTCAACCAGTTTCCAGTTATTATCATAAAGGTGTATTTCAATTGGCTGGAGATGGCAATGATGTCGTTTTAACAGTGACATAATATGAGTGCTACGATGCCTGTCTGCAGTTTTCAAAATGCAGAGAAAAGACAGTCATGTTTATAAGTAATAAACTTAATTAACACAGATACAAATTAATATGGGAGAACATTGTCTCAAAGACTCCATCACTGAATCAGGTTGCATTTATAAAACAAATGCCTGGTTTACCATAAGATTTCCAGCAATGCTGTTTAGCGGCCATATTGACTTAATTTCTGTTTTGGACTATGAAAACTGAAACTGACAGCTTTATATAGTCCCTTCCAACTGTGATTTTTATTTATCTAAAGTAAAAAAAAAAAGCCTGCTAACATTCGTACAGGTGAGTGACAATTAATAGCATTGATATCAGCAAGTGTTGTCAGATTGTAGAAGGATAGACAGAAAAAAAGGAGGAAAATCACACCAAGAGGCATGCAAGGGGGGAATTAGAACTGATCCTGGAAGGGGCAAAAAACAAGAGGAAGGGGGGGAGGTTAGTGGCCTTGATGGCTTTGTTGGAAGTCAGTACTTTGCGCATGTCCCAGCGAGGAAGCTATGCACCTCATGACACAAAGCCAACATTTGTATTTTCTGGGTCCATGTGATTGTCTCTGGTGGATAAAAACTTGAGCCCAGATGGACACCTAAACTGGCTGGGAAAAGTTTCAGAAAAGAGAGAAACAAGATGACAACAAAGATCCCTTTCCTCAATGATGACAGGGGAAAGGACACTACTCATAAATTTTAATAATAATGGTAAAAACAATGATCCATTTGTAGAGCTCTGTTTGATTTTGCACATTTGTTCTACATCTATTCTTTCACAAAACCAGCATGAGGTAATAGGGCAACAATTCTTATCTCCATTTAACAGATGAAAAACAAAAACAAAATGCTTCATGACATTTGAATAAGGTGCCCAGCTCCCAGCAGTAAAATACTACAGTGGCGGAGTTGAGGCCAGAACTCAGGTGTCCTGATTCCCACTCTTAGTTCTTCCCACACTAGTGGAAATAGGCCACACTAGTATAACTCAACTCTGGAAATGAATTACTTAAAACTGCTTTGGAGCTGGATCTTTTTATTCATTGTTTCAAATCAGCATGTTCTCATTCTAGACCTCCTTGCTCTCCTTGGCCTGGCTTTGTAGCTCCCTCTTGTTCTCTCCTGAAAAGTAATCATACTGCTGATTCTCATGTGTGTAAAAGATATGAAAATTCTTCTCTGAAATTACAGATGAAGGCAGGCACAGGTACCATCTCTATCGCTCCATATCAACAATTCTGAGTAAGTCCATAAAATTTTCTGAATTGCAATTTTCTTATCTATAAAATGAAGGATTTCAGTTTAGTTTATCCATATGATTTCACACATACTTTCCATTTAGTTGGTAACTAATTCACATACTACTACATACTACCTATCATATATTTATTCATATATTATATTAATTTAAATATAGTTTAACCATACCTCTGCATTTCTGGATTTCTGTCCGTGGTGTTGCCTGTGTTAGACCCCTTTGCTATTCCAAGTGTGGTTGGTGGACCAGCAACATCACTGTAACTTGGGAGGCTGTTAGAAATTCAGGGTATCATGCTCTAATCCAGATCTTCTAAATTATAATATGCATTTTCAAGAAGATGCTTGGTGATATGTATGTACTTTAAAGTTTGAGAAATATTGAGATCACAAGCTTTTAGGAAGAAGGAGAAACAAGAATTTGTAAATCTGTCTATATGACACATAGCATATGGTGATTTAGACAGTCATTTGGAGTTAGTTAGAATCTCTATCTCTATTAAGATTTACACTAAGCGAAATGAAGGAAAATGCACAGGGAACCAATAGTGATGGGAAGAAAACTGGGACTCAAATCAATGGAGTGGACCAGAAGGAAGAAAGAAACAACCAAACAGAAAAGAATGAAGAAACAAGAACTCAAAAAAATGAGGAGAGGCTTAGGAACCTCCAGGACATCTTTAAATATTCCAACATCTGAATATAGGGGCACCAGAAGGGCAAAGGAAGAGACACAAGTAGAAAGGTTATTTGAACAAATAATAAAGGAGAACTTCCCCAATCTGGCAAAGGAAATAGACTTCCAGGAAGTCCAAGAAGCTCAGAGAGTCCCGAACCAGTTGGACCCGAGGAGGAACACACCAAAGGACATCATAATCATATTAGCCAAGATTAAAGTGAAGGAGAGAATCCTGGAAGTAGCAAGAGATAAGGGGACAGTCACCTACAAAGGAGTTCCCATCAGATTGCCAGCTGATTTTTCAAGAGACCTTACAGCCAAGAAGGGGCTGGAAAGAAGTATTCGAAGTCATGAAGTGCAAGGACCTACATCCAAGATTGCTCTATCCAGCAAAACTTTCATTTAGAATGGAAGGGCAGATAAAGTACTTCCCAGATAAGGTCAAGTTAAAGGAGTTCATTATCATCACCAAGCCATTATTATATGAAATGTTAAAGGGACTTATCTGAGAAAAAGAAGATAAAAAAGATGAGCTGTAAAAAGACAGCAAACTCACAGTTATTAACAACCACACCTAAAACAAAAGCAAACTAAGCAAATAACTAGAACAGGAACAGAACCACAGAAAAAGAGATCACATGGAGGGTTAGCAACAGAGGAGTGGGAGGAGGAGAAGGGGGAGAAGGTGCAGAGAATAAGTAGCATAGATGGTGGGGAGAAAATAGGGGGAGGGCAAAAGTAGTGTGGGAAATGTAGAAGCTAAAGAACTTGCGACATATGGACATGAACTAAAGGGGGGGAATGTGGGTGGGAGGGAGTGTGCAGGGTGGAGGGGAATGAAGGGGGGAAATGGGACAACTGTAATGGCATAATCAATAAAATATATTTCTAAAAAAACTACAAAAAGATTTTTCAGAATATAATAGTAGTAATGAAGAACTTAGATATTTTATTTATTTATCTTTCTTATCCTCACTGAGGGCATTTTTTCTTTGCTTTGAGAGACAGAGAGACATTGATGTGAGAGAGAAACATTGATTGGTTACTTTCTTGTATGTGTCCTGACTGGGGATCGAACCTGGACTCTTTGGTACATGGGAGGGCACTTCAACCAACTGAGCCATAGTAGCCAGGACTAGATATTTTACCTTTAAAAATAGTTATTGAAGTTTTCACAAGTTTTAAGGTAGTAATGGAAAATGTATGAATTAAGAATGAGGGTCAAATCTGGTTTTGTCTTAATTTTCTTGAATATGGAGAAGTTAAATGTGAACTGGTCTTATCACATTCAGGAATCCAGACCCATTGCAAAATTAGCCTGAAGAATCGCAATAAGTGGTTTAGGATTCTATCTGACTCTAAAACCTAGTCACGCTCTATTATCCCAGGTAAGTGACTGGTAGAGAAAGGTGACATCAGAAACATAGACAAGGAGTGACCCATTATCGCCAGAAAAAAAGCATGGGGCCAACAATCACTTATCAGGTATCCTATTAGTCTTTCTTTAAAGTATCACCCGTTATTCAATGAGTCTCTATCAAAGTTATACAACTTCCCACAGAGAGAGGGGAACCATATTAATTTGAACTATATTCCTCATTTTTCAAAGTTTTCAAATTAAAAAAAATTTCCCAACAACAGCAAGGATGAAAGTTGGAGTATAACTAACAATTCTCACATTAAGTATCCCCAAACATTGCAGAATATTTTGCAAACCTCTAAAAAATGAAAACAAATAAAAATATTTCAATGCTACATATTAATGAATTATAGTAAGAAATGATCTTTGAGCCTTAGCTTTCTTATTAGTATAAGTAGCTGAAAGTTTTGATTTTCTACCTTAAATTTTTGTGTGTGTGAAATTTGATTGTTGTTTAAAAAATTGCTCTGTAAAGCAATATGCCACAATTGAATTGGGTAAAGTTCATGGTAATAATATTTGACCTAAATCTTATTTTAAGTTTCAATTATTTATATATTTGTTTACAAAAAAAAATGGTTCAAAGAGGTTTATTGCAGTAAAGTTTTCAAGCAACAATTCTAAAATTGTCCACTCATGTGTGTAGTACATTATGTTTTGATTATTTATTTTCCTCCAGCGTTTTTATTTTGAAGAATTTCAAGGCTACACAAAAGTTGCAAGATTACCACAATGAACACTCATATGCTCTTTACCAACTGTGAGTATTTTGGTACATTTTCTTTATTGTTCTTTGTTTCCTTTATTGTGAATCAATTGTGAGTTAGTTACAGTCATCATAATGCTCAGCACTTAAATAATTCAGTATATATTTCCTAAGAACAAGGGCAGTCTTTCACATAAACAGAGTAAAATTATAAAACTCAGGACATTTAACATAGATATGATTCTATTATGTAATACACATCTACATTTAGATTTCTGCATTTTATAACCGCATTTTTCTCAATTCTGTATCCAATGAAAAGTCATACATTATATTTAGTTGGCCATGTTCAATATTATTTGCAAAAACAAAAATAATTATGTATTACTGTGATCTTTAGATGTGTTTCTGAAAGAATAAATGTACTTGTTGTGAAACTCCCATATGATTGTATACTTGCAATGTATATTTTCATAAAATTGTGGTAATAATCAGCTAAAGTTATTTGTGGTATATAAACACACCACATTTGTCCACAGAAATGAGCATATATAGACATTTTGGGTGTGTATACACACTAAAATAGGCTGAGGATACAAACTCAAAACTTGGCAGGATTGTAAGAAAATAAGGCCACAGAAGAAAAACTCATCAAGACTTAAATAACATGAAAAGTTAGAATGATGAGAAGGGAAAAATCAAATTGAACATTGTCTGTCTGCAAGGTCACCCTTAATCAGTCATCTCCTTTAAATGAATGGACAAAGGTGACTATGAAATTAGAGAACTTAATGTTACCTGCAAACCAATCCAATGTTTATGATTAAAACAAATCAAGTAGTGCCACAGTAAAAAATGCTGTGGCAATTTTAATTTGGCCACAGTTTGCATTTCTGTTCCTGCTTTCATAGATATGTGTGAACTTGGCCTTTCCCTCAGTCTTCCTCCCACAGGCACTCTCTGGTTGTCCTCGGAAGTGTTATTCTTTCTGTGCACAGTCTGATCCTCCAAGTATGCTGAATTTTTTTTGAATGTGTGAAAAAGATGGGGGCCTAGGAGCACAGGTCGGAGAATAAAGGGTAAGCCTACCCTCCTGTATCCCTTCCTGGGCTGACCCAGGACAATTTGTCTTGATGTAGGATATTGCCCACACCCCGCAGGAAGGTTGCCTAACAAATTTATTCACAATGACCCTGAGGAAGCAAATCAAGGCTGTGTTGCTAATTTATACCACGCATTATCCGATGCAAAAATAACAATTACTCTAGTCCAACTTCATTTGGAATTCTGAAGTTTAAGTTTTTCAAGTTTAGTTTTAAGTATGCATAATTTAGTTTTGTTTGTGTAGAAAACTTGTATGTCTGAAGTTTGGAGAGACACTGACAAACCATTCTTAAATGCAATAAATGCAACACGAACATGATAAATTCCATAGCTTTAAGGACTTAGGCCCAAAGTTTGGTGACTTTCAACCTTTAAAATACTGTTAAAACTAACATATTTTATTTTCTTCTCACAGTTACGGCTTACAGAAATTTAAAAGTTGGAATGGTAGAAGAATCAGTACTTTTTTTTTCTTTTTTGGCACTTGGAGCAAAATAACTCTACTCTACCTTGTCCCATAATTCTTTTACAACTTACTTGAGTGAACTAAGAAGAGAACACACTGAAGACAGATAATGGCTCTATCATTTCCTAGCAGTGTAACTTCAGGGAAGTTATTCTGTCTTGATTTATCTCATCTACCTAACAAGATGAGCAAAAAAGTAAAAGATTTAATACTATGGCACATCAGCAGGAAATAGCTGCCCAATAATATTATTATTTTTATCATTATTACATTGGTTTTCCTCACTAACATCTTACATTATAAGAAATATTTAAAAATTAATCAAGACAGCGTCACCATTCTGATAGAATAATAAGAACAATCCTTTATAAAATAAAATGGGACTCACAGGCACTAAAGGAGCTTATAAATCATCTCCCCCCAAAACAACAGTAAAATTACTTGGGAATATAAAACTTAACCAGTTGAGCATCAATTAGTCATGAAAAGCACTGAAGTTCAGGCAAGAACAATGGGAGTCTGTTGTTAATGCCTGGGGTTCCTTCCATTCTACCCGTCTCCTCCCAGTCCCGCACAGCTCAGTTAGAAGGGTGGCTCATAAAGCACGGCTGCCCGATAAGTTCAGGAGGAGACAGAGGGGGTGGGAGAAAGAGGGGAAGGAGAAGGAAAAGAGGGGTGGAACAAGAGGAGAGGACTATGACACTCACTTAGAACTATGCACAAAAAGCAACTCAAAATAAGCCCTGGCTGGTGTAGCTCAGTGGATTGAGCGCGGGCCTGTGAACCAAACGATCGAGATTCGATTCCCAGTCAGGGCACATGCCTGGGTTGCAGGCCAGTTCCCAGCAGGGGACTCATGAGAGGCAACCATACACTGGTATTTCTGTCCTTCCCTTCCTCCCTAAAGATAAATAAATAAAATCTAAAAAAAATTTTAAAAAGCAACTCAAAATATATCCTAGAACCAAATGCAAGAGCTAAACTGTAATACTTTTAGAAGAAAATATGGCAGAAAAGTTTTTGTGACAACAGATTAGGTAAAGAGCTCTTATATATGACACCCAAAGCACGATCCATGAAAGGGAAAAACTCACTAAGTTCAACTTCATCAAAATGCAAACTTTTTCTCTCCAAAGTGCCATTAAGAAAATGAAAAAAATAATGGGCCACAGACAGAGAATGGTAGAACATATTTGCAAATTCTATTTCTGATAAAAAACTCATAAGTCATTTAAAAAGCAAGCCAATTAAGAGCTCAGCAAAAGACGTCAGTAGACATTTCACCAAGAAGATATATGAATGAAAAAATTTTAAAAATGTCCAATGTCATTAGTTGTTACCGAGAGGAAAATTAAAACTACAGTGAGATACTATAATAGCCCCACTAGAATGGCCATAATAAACAAGAATGGTAATAGCAAGTATTGATGTAGATGAGGAAAAAGTACACTCTACATTGCTAGTGTGGATGAAAATGGCACAGTAGCTTTGTAAAACATTATGGCAAAGCCTCTTCAACAAATGGTGTTGGGAGAACTGAACAGCTACGTCCAAAAAAATAAAACTCAACCACCAACTTACACCATACACAAAAATAAATTCAAGGTGGGTAAAAGATTTAAATATAAACCATGACACCATTAAAGTCCTAGAGGAGAACATAGGCAGGGAAATATCAGATATTTCACACAGCAACATTTTTACTGATATGTCCCCTAGAGCAAGGAATATAAAGGAAAGAATAAACAAATGGGATCTCATTAAGATAAAAAACTTCTGCACTGCTAAAGAAAACAGTATTAAAATAAAAAGAGAACCAACCATATGGGAAAACATATTTGCCAATGATACCTCAGACAAGGGTTTAATTTCCAAAATATACAAAGAACTTACATGACTCCACTCAAAAAAAAAAAAAAAAAAAGCAACCCAGTTAAAAAATGGGAAAAGAATTTTAACAGACACTTCTCCAAGGAGGACATACAGAGGATCCAGAGACACATGAAAAGATACTCACAATTGCTAGCTATCAGAGAGATGCAAATTAAAACCACAATGTGGTTTTAATTGTCGCACCAGTCAGAATGGCCATCATAAACAAAGCAACAAACAATAAGTGTTGGAGAGGTTGTGGAGAAAAGAGGATCCTAAAGTCCTATTGGTGGGTTTGCAGACTGGTACAACCACTATGGAAAACAGTATGGAATTTTCTAAGAAAACTAAAAATGGACCTGCCTTTTGACCCAGCAATTCCACTGGTGGGATTATATCCTAAGAACCCTGAAACACCAATCCAGAAGAACCTATGCACCCCAATGTTCATAGCAGCACAATTTACAATAGCTAAGTGCTAGAAGCAACCTAGGTGCCCATCAGTAAATGAATGGGCCAAAAAATGGTGGCACATTTACACAATGGAATTCTATGCAGCAGAAAGAAAGAAGGAGCTCCTACCCTTTGCAACGGCATGGATGGAACTGGAAAGCATTATGCTAAGCGAAATAAGCTAGGCGGTGAAAGACAAATACCATATGATCTCACCTTTAACAGGAACCTAAACAACAAAACAAACAGACAAGCAAAATATAACCAAAGACACTGAAATAGAGAACAGGCTGACAGTGACTAGAGGGGAGAGGAGAGGGGATTTCAGAAGAAAAGGTGCAGGGTTTACAGGAACAAATATAAAGGGCACATGGACAAAACTAGTGGGGGTGGAAATGGAAGGGAGGGGGAGAGGGATGGGTGGACGGGCTGGGAGTAAAAGACAGAAAACTATGCTTGAACAACAATTAAGATAAAATTAAAAAACATATGGCAATTCTCAGTATAAAGTTAAATACAGATTTATCAAATGACCCAGATATTCCATTCTTAGGTGTTCACTTTAGAGAAATAAAAACATATGTCCATTCAAAAAATGTGTGGGCAAGTGTTCATAGAAGCATTATTTTTTTTAAAGATTTTATTTATTTATTTTTAGATAGAGGGGAAGAGAGGGATGTAGAGAAGGAGAGAAACATCAATGTATGGTCGTCTCTCACGTGCCCCCTACTGGGGACCTGGCCCACAACCCAGGCCTGCTCTAACTGGGGATTGAGCAGGCGACCCTTTGGTTCACAAGCCAGTGCTTAATCCACTGAGCCACACCAGCCAGGGCTAGAAGCATTATTCTTCATATACCACGCTGGAAATTATCCAAATGTCCAACAACTAATAAACAGAGAAACAATATGTGGCATATTCAGAATAGAACCTATGCAACAATAAAATGGAGCAAGCTATTGATAAACCCTACAACATGGATTAACCTCAGAAACATTACAGAAGTGAGAGAAGCCAGGCACTAACTCAAAGGAACACATGGAGTGTGATTCAGTTTATATGAACCTCCCAAAAAAGGCAAATAGAGACAGAAAGCAGATCAGTGGTTGTCTGGGATCAGAATGTGAACTGGAACAGACTAAAAACAGAAACATTTAGAGTAATGGAAATATTCTAAAACTTAATTGTAGTAATAAATACAAAACCATACACTTTAAAAATTGAAATGTGTACTTTTAATGGCTAGATTACTGGTATGTAAATTATACCCCAATTAGGCTATTAAAAATGAAGACAAAGTTCTACTAAAATCAAAAAAAATGAATTAATTTGGGAGATATATAATTTCTTAAGAAATATAGTCATTGTTTAGTTAGCTTAAGTAAAATCAGAAATAAATGTGGAACTGAATTTAAATCTTGGCGCACACATTTCTACAGAAACCAGATCAAGTTACCATGGTTAAAGGTCAATTTCCCAGTTTGTGAAATCAGAGATGTTGGTGCACATATTCCCATTTGGAACCATTATTGCACAGTTCCAACAAGATATGAAAGTGCCATAAAACTCTACACAAATGCTAATTATAATGATGATGATGTCACCCATCAAAGAATTATTTTCGACAGTCTTTTTTGTTCTTGAACTTAAAGTCTTTGTGGTCACAGGCCCCTGCCACTTTGGGAAGCTCAATAGCAATACAGTTGTAAAGTACTTTGCCCTCCTGCAAAATAAATCCTACAGAATTTGCTTTAAAATATACAAACAACTTTATGAACATGATTTGATCATTCTATAGAACACGTAGTATAAACTTTAATAGGTACATGGTTGCAAGTAATCGGCAAAGGGATAAAAAGGAAAATACCATGTATTCCATAAATATTATTTGTAAGATGAAATATGTTCCTTGCATTTGGAGTTATTGCTATTCTTAGAATCCACCCTTGTAAGACATATTGCTGAAGGCATCCCTCTGGTAGATGTTCACAAAAACATCAAAGGTAAAAAAAAAGTATGTCGTAATATCAATCTGTCTTTATCAAGCCTTGAAAATCAAGCAAAGTATATTATTTACACATGAGAGGTTCTATTCTGAGTCTGCATACATCTGGCATAGATCATATTTTTTCCTTAATTAAAAATACGTATTATAATGAGTGCCCTCCATTTAATTGCTCTATGTTGGTAAGCTTCTGCCCCCAATTTAGGAATATGTTTAGCAAGAATGAGGTCCTCGTTAAAGCATACTCTGCTCGTCCCATCCCTATGCCCTCCCTTTCATTCCCATGTTTCCCGAGAGAAGAATGACTAGACACAGTGAAGAAGTCAATGTTGCTGATGTTCTGAAGCTATCAGTGTGCTAATGGGGACTGATGAAGAGGGAGGCCAGAAGTACTCAGTCAGAGTGGTTGTGACCGGCTTTGGAGTTAGAATTGAATTAAATTCTGGCCATTCTAAGTATTACCTGTTCATTTATTCATTTCATTCAACAAACATTTATTAAGTATCTACTTCTCGTGAGCACTGTGCGAACTTGAGTCAATGCAATGGTAAGTAAAAAAATACGGTGCTGCTCTCATGTAGAGGTCAGTTTAGTCAAGGGTTAACATTTTCATTGTATAATTAGATGATGAATATAGACTACACCGAATAGTAAGTGCTCTGAAGGAAAGCAACATGATTCAAGCAGGGGCATACCTACAGATTTGGCGTCTAGAGTGGACCACTTTTATTTATTCTTTTAAAATTTATAAAAGGCTTTATTTATTTATTTTTTAGAGTGAGGGGAAGGGAGGGAGAAAGAGAGGGAGAGAAACATCAATGTGTGGTTGCCTCTCACACACCCCGTACTGGGAAACTGGCCCATGACCCAGGCATGTGCCCTGACTGGGAATTGAACCAGCGACACTTTGGTCGCAGGCACTCAATGCACTGAGCACTGAGCTACACCAGCCAGGGCCTGAGTGAATCACTTTTAATCCCTCTCTCTTCCATATGACAAATTTATTTTTTAAATTATTAATGTTCTAATTACTAATAATTGCTATTTTATTCAATCTTTAATTTTGAAATAAACAGATGGTATATTTGAATTTTGAAGATATTGCTCAAATTAAGCAAAATGCTTTGTGTGAACTAAAATTTGCTTTTTCTAAACAAAAATATTACACTTCACTATTTGTGCTGTTTTGCCATTTTAACTTTTAAACCAAAATAAAAACTTCAAGTGCCCTTACAAGATTGTAGAACTGAAGTAACTCATTTTTGTCTATTTATAATTACTGTGCTATCATTGTATATTTAGAATGTACTGTGTAAATGCAGAAACATGTAGTACAATGAGAGCTAAGACAACTCTGTACTTGAAGTGAGTCAAGTGCTTGTGAACCATTATGAACTTTTCCAACAAACACCCATGGTGAGGGCTGACAATGTAATGGGGAATTCTCCAAATCAGCTTCCATAGAGAATACAATGCTTATTGAAGGATAAATTTTAAAAATACTAATTTGAATTGTACAAACATATTCAAGCTCAATAGTCATCACATCAATTGTTGAGAGCTTACACCAGCAAAAGATTTATTCAGGAAAGACATTGTTACTGGCACAAGGCACTAATAAGAAGCAGAGTAGCATTTTGTGTGTTATATTACTGTCTTTAAATTCTCTGCAGACAATGCATTTCTTTATTTCTTGCACCCTGACAGACTACTTCTACCATTCTGTCCTTGGTGAACCACAGATACAATGAGAGCATGTAAGTAACAAAACGACCTGAATCACAAGGTGCATGCCAGACTCCTGTCTGAGAAAACGTGCCCAGGGCTGTGCAAAATGTTCAGGGGCCGGTGCTAGAAAAGCAAGGGAGTGATGTGAGAGCAGTGAAAGCAGGTTGGCGAAGTATGTACATGAGACTGTGCACAACTCTCTGGGGCATATTTAGGATTTTGATCTTTATCGTTAAAACATATTCAATATTTTGATTTTTATCTTTGAGGGGTGTTTTTGGTGGGGAGGAAATGGAGATGGTAAGGAGGTATCATAATGATTAGTATTTTGAAAAGTTCACTCAGCCATGGAGAAAGAGATTAGATGGACCCAGTGTCAATGGGTGTTAAAGGTGCCACAACACTAGCTAGCTCTTGGTGACAACTTAGTTGAAACAAGGTGGTTCATGACACCAGGCATTTATAGAAAGTAAGATAAACAGGGATTAGTGAAGCACCAGATGTATTATATTAGTCAGGGTTTCCAGAGAAAGAGAGGGGGTGGGGGAAGAGAGAGAGAGAGAGAGAGAGAGAGAGAGAGAAATGGATTGAGATTGCTTTATTCTAAGGAACGGGTCACACAATTATGAAGACTGACATGTCCCCAGATCTGCAGGGTTTGCCAATAACCTGGAGACCCACGAAAGCTGATGGTGTACTTCCAGAGTTCCTGTCCAGAAGTTGGTGGATTTGAGACCCAGGAAGAACCACTGTTCCTGTTTGAGTCCAAAGGCAGGAAGAAACCCCGATTTCTCAGCTCCCTGCACTCAGACAGGAGAAAACTCCCTTACTCACTGGAGGGTCAGCCTTTTGGTTCTATTCATGCCTTCAGCTGAGTGGATGGGGCCCATGCTCATGAGGGAGTATCAGTCAATCTACAGATTGAAATGTTAATCTCATCTAAAAATACTCTCATAGATATGCCCAGAACAAAGTGTGCCAAGATATATGAGCACCCGGTGGCCCAGTCAAGTTGACACATAAAATTAACCATCACACTGAACAAAGGGTTGAGGGAGAGGGACTTTTTTAGAAAGTTTCCTATCCTGGTTTGGACAATTTGAGAGCTGGTTGTTGCCCTCACTAAGCTAGGGGACACTAGAAGGTTTTAGGCGGGGTCAGAGGTTTTATTCTGTACTTACTGACTTTGAGGTGGCTTAGCAACAGCTAAATCGTGTATCAATGGATATACGGTCTGGGACTTAGAAGAGAAGTTGGTTTAGCATGAGATGTTAATAAAAGCCATAAGCAAAGATAGAAAAGGCAAAGAAGAGTTAATATAGGGTAGAGAAGAAGGCCTAAATCAATTTTGGAGAATGACAACATTTAATGTATAGATCAGGAAGATAATCCTGCAAAAAAGGCTGAGAATCACAGTCAGAAAAGTAGTGGGCATACCGTGGAGAGTATTGGATCATGGGCCTTCAGGCAGGATGAAGGGGGGGGTGCCAAGGCAAACTGCACCCCTCACAGAATGTGGAGAAGGGAGGATAAATGAGCAAAGAGGAAATGGTGACCATATGTAGACAGCTTTTAGAAGAGTTTGCCTATGAAAAAGAGCAGAGAAATAGGGTTGTAGCTTACAAGATTCTCAGTGATGTAGTTGTAAAATTATCTTTTCTTGTTTTTGTTTTTAACTAAACCTAGTGAAATCAACCACCTAATATAATCAGAGAGTAGCAAGATATATCACAGTGTGCTCAGTAAATGTGTTGGATGAATACATGTCTTCGAATGCCTGGTACCATCCCTCTGGAAAACCATTCATAACTCATGGATTTACTGTTTTTTTTTAATTGGAAATGATGGGCTATAAAATGCTATATATTGTACATAATGAATTATAATAAATGTACATACATATATATCAATGCATGTACCATATGATTAAGCCTTTCTTGTAAAATCTGTGGTATTAATTACCCAAGGCAAACTGTACACATAAACCACGGGGTTCAGGCAAATTCTGCAAATAATTGTATTCTCTTTATGAGGCCTCATGGGATAAATGCCTTCCTTTTTCTGCAAAAGGATAGACTTGTTTTATTGTATAGGCAATGTGCAGGACATTCCTGATTGTGTTTTTCTCATCACTTTGGGACAAGGTAGCTCAGGGCTAAGCTGTGGTCCATTTGCACCAATCAGAAACAAGAACCTCAAAGCATGATTTTGTCTACATGTCTCACCCCTGTTTTTTTCTTAACTTTATATTCTTATCACTCCAATTTTCCTTGTGTTCTATGGATTTTTACAATATGTCTCCAAATCTTAAAGTTATAACAGGGTATAAACAATAAACAAATAGTCCTAGCAGTTTATAGAATTCAGTAGGATGCACCTATAAGTGTGTTGCTCTATTTTATACTAGAACACAGAGTTGGCTTCATTTCATGCCTATAAATGAAACATTTGGCAAAATGGCACAATTCAGATCTCAAAGTTTATTGCTGAGATCAGTTGGTGAAAAGGCAAAAAGGGACTTAGTTTTACTTAAAAGGTTGATTCTGCATGTGTGTGGGCACATGTGGGCCCAGTCTCCCACCACAAGTGTGTAATTGTTAAATGAGCTTTTCTTTTTGAGGATGAGAGGTGTATTTTTAATGAGCAGAAGACATTAAAGGAAATTCTGGGCCTCTCAGAATCAACAGCATCACAACAAGCTTTCAATTAGGGGACATCTGTTGGGGATAAAGGGGCATCTCTACCCAAAGTCAGCTACTAACCACATTCGCCTGCCCAAGCAGCCAGACAGCCCCGTGCACTGGGAAAGGCTGCTTATGTCCTCTATGCTCAACCACACTGCACTGAGTGGCCACCTGGGTAATGTGCTAGTGCACACCTGCTGACCTGCTCCACCTAACAAAACGTACTAAAGTGAAACTCCTATAATAGACAGAAAGCAGAGCCTCCCTGGCCTGGGAAGGGAGACAGAACAAGCCAAGAAGAAAAGACCCAAGACTGGAAAGACATAATGAATTGCCAGGATTTCAGCTTTAACTTTGGGACCTGTTCTTAGCATGTTCTGCTGTTCTTTATAGTATTTAAGGGATTTTTATCTCTGGGAAAAATTCAGTCTTTTCACTTTCGGTACAATAGTATTTAATCTGAATCAGACCAAATAACAACCCAAACTGTAGAGGGTGATATCAATCGGTACTTTATATATATATATACACACACACACATTTTTGGGGGGTGACTGCTTTTTTTCTATTTTGGAAATGGATTGTGCATCTTTCTTTTCTGAATTCATTAAAAATGCTTTTCCTAAAACATACAAATTTTCTTAATTGGATGCCAACTTTTGGGATAGAATATTGCATATTTCACATTTTAAAGTTATAAGCAAAGTCTAGTTTATAACACAAGACAGGTTTCCCCCACAACCTGAAAGTTGGGAGATACTCTGAAGTCTTCCATTAGCCTGAATAGCACAAAGCAAAGAAGCAATTAGCCATTAAGTTATGTGAAAAAAATTTTTGAGCATTCCCAGATTCCCCCCCAAAACCTAAAACATACCAAATACACTTAATTATGTCCAGTTTTACATGAAGCATAGCACCTTTATGAGCTCTCTTAGGTTTTTCTGATACCTTAGGACACATCTCACTAACAGATGCACAAAATAAATCTCGATAAAGCACAGATGCTCACAGGCACACTTAAAGCGATGGGGCTTGACGCTGAGATGCTAAGTATACATCCAAGGGAAGGAGTTTGGCAGGGCTGCTCTTGCTGCTCAGGGTGCATAATGCCTCCATAAACGCTAACCATAAATGCTGCAAAACTAATGCTGAACACTATTTTCGCTTCTGTTTCTCCACGAAAGTGAAAATCCTTTCTGGATTTCATTCCATAGTGAAAACTGGTACTAAAGTAGGTCTTTTGTGAAAGAGATGTGGCATAAAGTTAACTTCCAACAAGCAGGGGATACCTATACTGTAGATCAAATTTTCTGGACTTGACCCACTGTGTTCCTACAGCCACATGCACTGTTATTTTTCTGTCTAGTACAAATTGTATTTATTCTTCTTTCTTTTTAAAAAATCAGGATTATTCTGCTGACAAACCTCAGAATATTTAAGAAGTTCAACCACGAAAATACAATGCATCCTAAGGAACATATGGTTTATTTCTAAACACATAAATGCATGCAGATCCTTTTTGTCACTTGGTTGTGCTTTTCTCTGCAGCACTCTAAAGCCAAGAAGGAATAAACTTGATTATCTAGGTGCTTCAGATTAAGAAGAAATTGCAGCCTGAATTAAGAACTTTCTAAATCCTGTTGGTAAAATTCTAACAGTTATTCATTTCTCCAGTTCACTCTCTGTTTAGACATAATCATATATAAATACATACACACACATATATATATATACATAGATATATATATTACATCATATATTTACACATATATACAGGGATGGGTAAAAGGTTTATAGTTGTAATACAAATAAACAATGTAATAATTAATAGATACTAGTGCATAAATAAAATTTCAGATATAACTGTAAACCTATTTTGCCCATCCCTGTATATATAGACAATAATTTCTCTTAAGAAAGCAATGAATTTTAAAGTTAAAAAAAATTTAAAATATCTGGTTTGGTCATATTTTATAGCTGAATCAAAATCATTAACAACCAAATTGAGCTCTTCTCTGAAGCACTTATGTGCAATTGATGCATTGAAAAAGAAAAAAACATGGAAACATACTATACTAGAGCCTATAATTCCCAATAAGCTATCTTCTGATGAAGATAATCAGTAAGTAGATCAACAAGGCATCTATTAATCATTGTCAGTTGTAACTGAGTGGAGGTTCTGATTGGCTGCTCACAGACACTAAAGGAAACTAGAGAACCTGTGGAAACAAAATCCTTCCTTCAGTAAGATAACTGCCTCGAGGCACAAAACATCTTTAAGTAAAAAAGAGACAGAAACTAAATCTTAAGATACAAAATGTGTAGATTCTTCAGACCAGATATTAGCTTGTGAGCACTAGTAATATTTAATGCAGCATTCTAGAACAATGCAAAGAAAAACTGATGTATGAAAATTAACACACATAATAAAACACTGTCTCAAATCACAATAAATAGCCTTCTCTGGTGCACAGCACCATGGACTTTATTACAGATGCATATTTCTGTTTGATTATCTGTAGCAGAAGGGATTTTGAAAATGTCAGTATGAATGTTGACAGCTAAGACATATTAGTTAATACTGGCAAAACTTTGATTGCTTCTTTAATGTTTCTATTATTGTTAGTTGACAATGTTTATATCTTTCCAAAATTAGTTATCTAGGTTATTAAGTTTTAAGTTTCATTTATCACACAAGGCATTACAGTTCTTTCTAAATTTTGTACCAGAGAACTAGGAGCTTTAAATCTAGGAATAAATGTTGGCTGCAGAAATATTTAATTTTGATAGTCAAGTGATACCAGTAACTCCCTTTGTCATTTGTTTTCATTCTTCATTGTATCACTCTAGAAAAAAATGATGGTGTTCCTTTTTCAGAGAATATACTTATAGCTTGGCTGAACACACTTTTGGACTTCAATTCCCTGACGTCAGTTAATGGACACAAGGTGAGACAATCTAATTGTCTTTCCCAGGTATTTGGGTTTTGAGCACAGCCATTCTAGTCTGTCTTTGTGCTTGAACTGGGGAGATATTTGGGGCCATGATGTGTGTAGGGAAAGGGAAGACTACTGGGGAGGTGTACAGAGATTGGGATAAGAGACCACGTAGTCCCAGAATCAGAAAGAGATGGAGAGAGAAAGAATCTCACTTTGGCCCAAAGAACCTCCCAGGCACTGCACGGCCCCTTGAATGGCCCACTTGTACTTTCTATGCTCTTCTGTCATGAGACACTTTTGAAAGTTTTCAAGAAATTCTTTTTCTGCTTCTCCTCAAAGTAATTAAGTTTGTGTCATCTGTATCAAAATGATCCGTCCTGAGACATGTGAGATGCCTCATGTTAAAACCAAGTTACTTGCTCACTCTTTACTATCTATCTATCTATCTATCTATCTATCTATCTATCTATCTATCATCATCATCTATCTATCTATTGATATTTATAACAGCCCTATACTTGTGGATGCAACTTACTTTTCTAGACTCTGTCTAGTTTATGCTTATTATAACTGTGAAGGTATAACTGGCAGGTTGGAGAATTAACAACAAAACCTCTTTCTGTTGTGATAGAACAGACTAGCCCCAGTCACTGCAGTGTGTGTGTGGCAGTGGGGTGTGTGTGCTGGGGTGGCAGCATGTTTACAGAGCATACAGTTAGAAGAAGAAGTAAGAGGATCTTTCAGTAAATGCCCAAACTGGATGCTATTCTTTTCTTCTCAAAGCAGGAGGGTCTAAAAAACCTGCCATTGAATCTCTGAGGCCATTCACTGGCACTTTGGAAGAGACATACAATTCCAAGCAGGAACAAATTTATAAAGTATAACATTATAATAGAAATATAGGTATTCGATTCTCTTCTAAGCAGTAATTCTCTCTGTGTTAAAGCCCAAACTTGCTTACACACACACACACACACACACACACACACACACACATGACTATCTGATGACCACTGTACAAATTTGCTTGGCAGATGTACTTGAGGAGCTATTTTAAAATGCTGATTCCTAGTATCTTCTTCTAGACTCATTGAATATGATTGTGTGGGTGTGAGGCTCATGAATCTGTATTTTTTAAAAGTTATCCCTTGACACTTTGATGTAGTAAATCCAGCCTGATCTGGGGGAGCCACAGTTTTATGCAATTACTATTCAAGCTTTGGTGAAACTAAAGAGTTCAAAGAGCTTTATAATGGACAGAAATGAGATATGGACCTAAATCTGGACAATGAAGATGGAGCATAATCAGAACAATGCAAGGGAAAGTTGGCCCTGAACCACGACCGATACAAAAGCAGCCTCTCTTCTGTGTGGGGCAGTCACTACTATACAGCTGAGAAGGGATTAGTAGTGAACAGGAGATTCCTGCTTTAAACTGCAGGTGGCAAACACAAGGACCGAGGGCCCAGTCTGGCCCTCTACCTTGTTATACCCAGCCCGGAACCTTGTTTCTACCCAGTGGCAGTACCAAATTCTTGCTTAACTCTTAGGAAATAGGAACATTTACATGGTCCTAAAACTACATCTGGCCCTTTGAAGGCAACCATGAGGCTAATGTGGCCCCTGGTGAAAATGAGTTTGACACGCCTGCTTAAACTAACATATATAGTATATATGGAATCTTCATGTTAATATTTACTAAAAAGTATGTATTCATGCATTACAATTTTCTCAGTTCCTTTGTTTTTGTTTTATTTTCTCTATGTAGTCTAGTGTTAATAAATGTACTGTATTTCACCATGTATAATGTACACCCATATTTTTGTGTGCATTATACATGGGATTATTATACCCATGGCACATAATCACTATACCCATGTAAGTGTGCATCCTTATTGTCCCTAAAAAATTTGGGTAAAAGAAGTGTGCATTACATAGGGCAAATATGCTACAGAAATCCTTCTGAAATGGGTGGACCTAATTGGTAATTTTGATCAATATAAAAACTTTCAGGAGAAACAGATCAATAGAGCTCATTCCTTATGCAATGGTCTCTGAAGGGGGAATGCTCTTTTCTTATGCTTTACCTTGTACACACGGGTGCACATACAAAGGTAGGTACACAGATGCACGCAGACACACATAGGCTCGCATAGGCACTCACACCTCTTTGCTCAAACCACTTGCTTTCTATGAATAGATTAGAAAGATTATCAGGAAAGTTCCTACTCCTTTAACAAGAGTCAAAATTACATTCAGTATTGTAGATAATTTATTATCTTTGCCATCAACTGCATGAAAACTAATTCAGAGGCCTAAGTGGTAGGTATGAGAACTGGAAAGAGAATGACCATTTGTGCATAGCTATTTAACTCCTAGATGACTTTTTTTAATTTAGAAATTGCACATGGCCATTTAAAATAATAATGTGGCTTAACAATCTGAAGTCTTTTTGAGACAACAACAAAACATAGGCAAGTTCTCCAAATGGCAGTCTCTTTGGTAGTCTGTTCATAAACTCATGGTACGTACTGAGAGTAATAAAATCCAAGACACATGGCTCTACACTCCAGTAGATGTAACATTGCTCTAAAGCAGTCATTGTGTCCTTTAAAGCAATGTGGTGGGTCATATGTGATGTTTAATCCTGCATTTTTGAGTAAGGTATTGCAAAATATGGAAGATGCAGTCTTGAATCCTCCATTGTTTTAATTTTAAAAATTCTTTAAACTATATCATACACATAGTTAAAAGACTGAACTGCTTATAAGTTATTATCATTTACAAAGGGAAGAGAGACATTTTCTAAATTTGGAACAATGGAATAGTTTAATTTTATTATCATGTCTGCTATTTGTCTTCATAAGGCATAGTCCCAGGGGCGAAAGCCACTATTAAATCCAGCACTCTCTCATCACCCTTATGATTCAGTGCCGTCTTAGAAAGGGAGTTCCTTAAGTAAGTCTATAATACTGGAAGGGATTAGCAGGCAAACTACCAACCAAACACATTTATTTTACTAATGCAAAAAATGTTCTTAATTGTTTCCCTAACAAACAATGTTTTGATTCTGAATTCACTGAACTTATGATAGTTGCTCAGCTTTCTGCGTGTTACAAGGGGAGGTAGAAAACACAAAACACAATAAACTAACTCCAAATCTCGTCCTTAATGGGATAGAAAGAGGAGCCATTTATTAGGCACTTCCTATGGGTCAAGTTCACTGGAAGGTGCTTTCAGCACATTGCATCCTTTTGTGGAATTTTGAATTTATTTGGAGAGGCAAATACATCCTTGTGACGATCAGGGAATCAAAAGTAGTACTTAAAGTTTAAAGGCCTGGCCAGCCCCTTTCTCCTGTCTTAGAGTCTCAGCACCTCAGCTTTCTTGACAGGCGGGTCTATTGAGCTGGGTCTATTGAGGACTGTCCTTCATTAGCACACTCATCAACTCCTCCCTTTTTTTTCTTGCTGTGTTTTCAAAAAATTTTGTTCTTATTTTTCTAATTTTTTTATTTTAACTGTTGTTCGAGGACAGTTTTCTGTCTTTTACTTTTATCCCAGCCCACCCCCCAGCCCTCCCCACCTTCCTCCTATTTCCACCTGCCCTTTGTTTTTGTCCCTGAGACCTTTATACTTGTTCCTGTAAACCCTTCCCCTTTTCCCCTGAAATTCCCTCCCCTCTCTGAACTCCTCCTTCTTAACCGCATAACTGATCTTGCCTGGGGAAGCCAATCCTAAATGACTCCTTGCCCCATTCCTTTTTTTCATCTCCACCCCACATTCAGTATGGCATATATGAGTCGGCCACCCAGAAGTGAAATAGGATAGAATATCTAGTTCTTGACATGTTTTTCTGATTTCTTTTTTAAAAGATGACAGCACTTAGCATAAATGAAATTTCAGAAAGCTGGATAACCTGAATAAACCTTTGAAGCTATCCTTTATGACATGGTTGCTGTTGGCTTATGTTGTTGACAATGGTGGACAAGAACACTGTGACTTGTCAGGATGCATGTGTTATATTCCCAAAATTCTTTAAGACATCTGACAGTTCAGGCAATAAAAATAAAGTAACTCTTCCTGCTCAGTCTTTTTTCGACCATGTAAACACTGGTACTCACCCAGGTTTTTATCCTTGTCTAATTCTCTTCTTACAGTACCTCATCTCTGCATAATTTCTTCTAGTCCCTGGTTCTGATTACTTCCTCTCTAATGATGAATCCAAAGTCTTCCACTCTAGTCTAAGGCTTTTTCTGGACACTCAGACCCATGCACATGACTGTGTATTGGTCACTGTTCCATGTGAAAGGGTGGTGTAGGATGGAAATGAGGAGACTGGGGAATGCACATTTTACTTGCTATAACCTCAAAGACATGCACATATCAGAAAGGGGAGAGTCAAAAGCACACAAACTTGCCTACACAATTTTGGACACATGAGGCATAGCTGCCTCTGTCTGACAGAGTAAGAAAAATCAACAAGATAAAAGAAGCAAAACAAAATACCTACCACTACAACATTGAGGTTATCTATGCTTTTCAAGAGGTTTTTTCATCTGCATCAAAATCTTCGAACACCACCAACTCAACACATTATATTGTGTCTAAGGCAGTAGTAGTAGCGTGGATGACATCCTCGCCTTTCCCTTTCCCTCACCACCCCCCACATTTAGGTGCCAAGTTCTCTTCCTCCCACCTTTAATATCTCTCATATTTCTCTCTTGCCCTCCTATTAGACAACTATTGCCTCAGTTCAAGTCCTTCTCAATGTACTGTTCTATTGCAACACCTTTCTAACTGATCTCCTGCTTATAAATTTGTCCCTGTTGAATCCATTTTTGTATGATAGAGTAATAACAGTTTACTATATTCCAGTGGCTCTCTCCTTTTTAAACCAAACCCCACAGTACTTAGAATGACATAAAATGAACTTTAGGACTGGCCCTCATACAGATTGGTAGCTCGGTTTTTGCCAAGCCTCCCCTCACTCTCACATTCTAGTCATTCCCAAGCTTCTTGCAGGCCCCGTAACCTGACATGGCCCTTTTCATCAAACCAGTTTGCCCAGATTGCACCTTCTGGCTGCAGTGCATGACCTTGTCCCTGCTGCCCAGATTTCACCAAATCACCTTCCATGTGGCCTTCGAAGCTCATTTCAAATGTTACTTCCTCTGGGAAGCCCTAAGGAGGGCTTCCAACACAATCTCTATTGGTTTCTTTTTCTACAACTTGTTAGAGAAGCATGCTGACCTCAGTAAAAATAGTAGTGCCAGCAGTAATAATAGTAAAAGTTAATAGTTATTGAGTCAATTTTAGGTTTCAGGCATTGTGATACCATTTTTTATAAATTTTGCCTTTTAGTTTCTAATATTTTACAGAGAATGTCTGTCCACTTGATAGTTTCTCCCATGAGACTCTAAAAAGGAAGGTTCTCTGTATTACTGATTTTTTTTTATTCTTAGAGCCTAAGTCAGTGCCTTACTTACTAAATGATTGAATGCTCAGAAAGGCCGTAGCTATGTTCTTCATGGAAAATTTCCAGATTCTCTCTACTGGAAATAATCACTCTGAGTCTGAATTCCACTTTGACAGGATTTGCATTCCTTCCTTGCTTACATTAAATATTTTCACTTATATAACTTGGCTGCCCTTCATGCAAACTATGCAGTTAGTGAGTGGCCCCTTCTTTATCATCCTTTCTGACAATCTCTCTCAGCAGACTCCAAAATCTTTGGAATTCACATTTCAATGTCATTCAAATCTTCCCTTTCTGATATTTAAAATTTTAAGTACTCACACTACCTGAAGTAAGAAACACCATTTGGGCCCAGAAACAAATGACGAATATGTTCGGATTTCTTTTTTTTTTTAGAACACAGAATTTTAGTGCTCAAAGAGAACAAGGCAATCGTGCCATCCAGCCTCTCTTTCCTCCATCCCCTCCCTCGGTCCCCTCCCGCCCCTGCCTCCCTCCCTCTTCCATCTTTCCTCTCTTCTTTAATGGAGGAGACTGAGGCCCAGAGAGGTTTGAATGATTTGTTCAAGGTTACAGAGCAAGTTAGCAGCTACATTTAGACCACCTCTTCAGAACAAAGAAACCAGACAAAGTTGCAATTTAACAACTTGAAGCAAGGTTCCCACCACACTCCTCTCTTCTAAGATATACTTTGATATTGGCTATTTTTTTCATAAAAGAGCTCTTTGATGATTTTTGATCATTTATTCCTTTGTTATATCAAATTCAAGCTTTTGTTCTGAACGTTTTCAGGAGGGTCAGCTGCAGCATGCATAAATGCATTCTATCACTGACACCAAACACACGCCTCTCTGACTCACTGGGAAACAATGAGTTGACTCAGTTTTCTAAAGCATGCGACCAATTTCCAGTGAGCTAATGGATACCTGATATACTTATTCTAACCTAATATATTTTCTGAAGCGAATACAAAGTATTTTAATGCATCTAACTACAGAAATATTGGGCTCAGAGCCATCACCCAATGTGCTACTTCTCTGTCTTTCAGCCAAGTCTATTTCTGTTTGATACACTGACATCAGAGAATGCCAGGGAGTTATAGGGAGATAAGAACTGTATACTTGGCAGCATTTGACCATGTGTAAGAAAAAATGGGATGCAAGCTTACATCTTAAATGCCCTAACCATTAATGGTCAAGAGCTTTAAAGACTTTAAAAATAGTGAACTACAAACCCGGGATTCCTTAGAGCAGGTTTCCTACATTAGTGTTACAGGTGGATATATAATTTGGTCTTTGCTTTTCATTTCAGGAGGAGAATGTTTCTTTAGCAGGTGAAGTAGGATTAAACATGTATTATGCAAATAAAAAGCTAGCAATAGAGGTGAGAAGTTTGTGCCTAGAGCTTCAGACACAAAGCTTAAAGGAAGGCCAGTGGGTTTACACTCCCACTTCTTTGTCCCCAGTCACCACGCAACTTCCTCCTCTGAGCCTCCCCCCCCATGTGCCAACGGCTAAAGCTGAACTAACAAAGCAGGAAGAGTGAATTGGTTACAAATGAAATGCTTGTTGATTGGGAAGATATAACAATGAAGACAAACAATTAAAAAACAGGAAGCTTTTCAGTGCTATGCAATTAACTTAAAAATAATACAATAGGGAGAAGCGCCAGTTCTCTAAGTTGAGTTCCATCTTGAACTTTCCAATATCAGGTCCCAAAGCTGTCAGTTTAGCTGCTTCTGATATTTCAAGTAAAATATTTGTGGAATTTAAAATAGTGGTAAATAATAGATATTAAGATAATCATCCAAAGAGAAAAACCTATTATTTGTCTTCGAGTCCTTAGAATTACACTGAGAGATGCCAATGAACCCTAGAGAAGGAACGCTTCTCTGCCACCAGCTCTGTCTGTACCGCAGGCCCTGGAGGAGAAGGCTTTGAAAATCTACCAATTGTTTCACTTGGGAAAACCCTAGTATTGGGAAGTTACATGAGGCTTAATGCTCATATGAAGTGAGAAGTTAGAAAATGATATATTTCAAAAGTCATTCCAAAGAACAGGATAATCAGTCTTACTCTCTGAGTAATTTATTCCTCTTCTCATAACTGTTCTCTGTCCTTCTTTCCAAAAGTAGGTAAAACACTGTCCTTTGGGGTTACGTCACCAGGCTGAATAATGACACACAATCCCCGTGTCTGCGAATATTGCTGGAAGCCTCAATGCGTGATGTAAATCATGAAACTACATTTTGTATCAAAGTTTTGATACAGCTTCTGTGGGGGCCAGGCTCTTGGCTACGTGGCTTGACATTTTACTCCATCAACTCCCAGAGACGTGTTTGTTATTCCCTCTGCTGCTGACACATTATCAAGAATGACAGAAGGCCTCTTCAAATCAACTGATGAATGGCTGAGAGAGAGAGAACTTCCATACAGGGTGGGGCAAAAGTAGGTTTACAGTTGTATGTGAATCAGAGTTTATTCTTGTGTTATACTTACTAATTATATTATTTTCCATAGGAACAATTGTGAACCCACTTCTGCCCCACCCTGTATAATTTCTTAGCTATCCAGTTATGTAAGACCAGTAATTTAGCGTTTGGTGTATGTGGCAATTCTAAGTGTCTTTGTTTTCAATAGTTCATCTCTAAGAAAGTCTTGCTATGAGGAAATAGAAAGTTCCATTACTGCTTATGTGTAATAGAAACAATCACTAAGTGATCGGACTGGAAATCTTAGGCTTAATTTGCTTGTGGTAAGATACTCACAATCACGTGAGAACACTGGCTTAGTTTCAGGGGTCAGTTGTAACACGCACATACAGTTTTCTCATTAGATCTCAGTTACAACTTATTGCTAGATAGTCAAATGATAAAGTTAAACCTGGAGCAATTAAAAATGGTTTCTTGAACAGCACGCCCTTTGGGATCACATTAAACTGAGGGAATGAGAAATTAATGGTACTGAGCAATTTGGATTTTACTTGCTAATCCATTTTTTTCAATTCATCTAGTGAGGGGGCACATTTATTTTGGTTCATTTGCTTTTGGTAACAGGTAAGAAATAAAATACTTGGATAGATGTTACATCCATTACTACTTCCCAATGGTATATATTTCTTCTATTATTAGAAAATAAAAGTGATTGCATTGCTTCTTCATCATAATTTATGGGCTACCTGAGGAAAAGGTCCATTAGGTCTATTGTGTTGAACAACAACTTAAAAAGTCTTCAACTTGACACAGCCACTGTAAAATTACTATGATCACCTTATAACATTATAGTAGCCATGGAAGTATAGGATAAAAGAGACAAGAACCTGTATAAGTTACATTAGTCACACACAGAGGAATGTTTAATTTCATATATGTTCACATCAGATTTCCTTTCCTATAATGCCACATTTTCAGAACCTGTTTGAATGCAATAAAAATCAGCAGAGATGGTGTTTTCAAGTTACCCCTGATTTGCATTCATAATTGCCCGCATTCATCTAGAAAGAAAACTCCCAGCTGACTCTTTTACACCAGTCTGAATGTTGTCCATTTATGCCTTTCCACCCTCTCCTCTGTGCAGCTGACGGTCTAGCGTTTACAGTGATTCAGGCCCGCAGAGGTGCCCTGCTCCCAGTCAGCTTTAACGTTTTACCTGTGCTGCTTGCAAGGGCCCTCTCTAGCCTTGAATCCTTTCCCTTGCTAATTATTCAAGACTCAAAGTAGCCATATGTAAAAGGTTTGAACTTTGGGACTCTCCTCCTTTCCTTAAAATACTACAATGAAATAACTGTGTTTTGTTTCTTTCTTTCTTTCTATCCATTGTCTTAGAATACATGGAGAGAAGAATTGAAGGGCCAAAAAAAATCTCACAATGATGTTACGTTAATCTATTCTCTGATTCAAGCACTAAGTACAGACTTAAATATGTTATTTTCCACTGAAAATTAGGTCAGTATACCATCCGTTTCCATTCCTCTGTTTTCATTCCTCCGTTTTCCGAGTTCCCATTATGTACAAGATGCTGTGGTGTGTATAAATGGGAGAGATATTAAAGACGTAGGATCTACAGAAGTTGGTGATTGAATGGGTTGTCAAGGGGTATGTGTGTGTGTGAGGTAGAGAGAGAGAGAGAGGGAAGAGAGTGAAGATAAACATATGAAAAACATAGCTAGGATTGCTGTGCTATGTGAAAGATGGTGCCATGCACTAAGACATGTAACATAGGAGACACAATATATTATAATCCTATAATAAATATAGTAGTAATGCACCCCAAATCTACCACATCAATCCCCATATCAAAAAATCAGTCCTGTTGGCTCATAAATATCCTTAAACTTTTCAATCTGTGTCTTGACTTATGGTTTGGGAACACATTCACTCACAACATTTATTACAGTGCAGTAGTATTTGGGTGCATGCGGCTTCATAATAGCTGGTCAGTAACATGCTCTTGTTTCATGTGCGAGCCTTTCAGCGAGGGGCAAAGATGAGGCTGTTAGCATGACCTTTTCTTAGGGGACAGATTTTCTCAGTACAAAAGGTCCACTATGAATAAAAATTTAAAATAATAATAAAAATCAATATTGTTACTCTGAAGATTCTAATCTCCCCCCAAGACATTTACTACCTGGACAAATTTTCTATAAATCAAATTTGAGTTAAGCTTGTATAATCTCTCAGGAAGGACATTAGCTTAGTTATAGCGTGTTCATTAAGACAAGCGCAATGCCCTGTTCCTTTCATCGCTGTGGAGAATGGTCTGCTCCGCATTTGTCCTGCACACCCCCACTGCATAGGATCTGTCCACCTGAGGTTACGGGCGCCCATGTTCCTGCCATAAAATTCCTGCAGCATGTTAAGAATTCCTGGCCATAGGGCATTTTATTTATTTATTTTTAAGGTATGTAATATGATTTTGATTGTACATTATGTGGTCAAGGATTTAGAATATTGCAAGGTCTTTTGGAATCTCTTAAGGGGTGTAATAACGTTGCTCCTCTACACGCTGATGATTTAAGTCTACCCTTTATTGCCGCTGGAAGTCTTTCTCATCCCATTAGAAAGGAGGTACTTTCCCTTGCTGCCACTGACATTTATTTGAACAGCTTATTTAAGTCCTGTGTTATGCATTGCTTGCAATGAAGAAAATACTCAGAAAAAATTTAAAGTCTCTAGAGTTATCCCCTAAAGTCTTTTTGGATTGAAATGGGAAATAAGTGCTTCAAGTAGCTGGGTAGTTAAGTGGACAGACAGATGCATGCTCTTAACTTCAGTTTGAAAGATAAGAAAATAAACTTTGTAACATTTAATGTGGCTGTACCACTTACTGTGACCAAGGATTATTTTTCTTCAATCAAGAATAAAGAAAATAAAAGTTAAAGACTTGGTAGAGCTAATATATTATATCGTCTTAGCTCTTCATGTATATATTTATGTGTGTTTTATATATATAATAACATATACATTATTTCCAAATGTGTCTGTGCTGCAAATCTTTCCCAACATAATTAAAAGACATCTGAAAAAAATCTTCTTTTCTACTGTAAAGAGTAGAAAGCAGCTAATAATGTTTCCATATTTTATTCTTAAATGCTTCACTGTTTAGGAAGGTTAAATAGAAATGAAAGCAAGTAAATGTGATAAATACTGATGATAATTCGGACATTGAGGGCCACTCAATGGTGTACCCAGTGATAATCTTTCTAAATTCTCTATGCTTGCTTTGTTATTGCTGTTTTCTTAAGAAGAACTGTGGAGTTTTTCCTTAAAAAAATATGTAAATTAACATATATATCTTTGGGCCTCTTTTAAACAGAGTAGCAAAAATTAAGTTAGAATAGGTCAAAGTATTAGAGTTTTAAACTTAAATCGAAACTGTATTTCCATATTTAATTAATTACAAAATTTTTGTATTTAACTAATTATTAAAAAAACTTGCCAAAAAAGAGAAAAGGAGTGTTGAATTCTTACAAAGGCAAATGTTGAGAGACTACAGAATTCCATATACCCCAATCTCAGTTTATTAAGAGCTGGAATTCTTATTCGTTTAGTCCCTGAGACCTTGACTTGCATCTGCTAGTTTCTTTCCTCCAAGACTAAGTTTTACTCCTCACGCATTCAGTCACCGACTAAGGCTCTTTGCAAATCTCTGTGCCTAATTCTTCAGCATCTCCCTCTAAGTTGGGAACATCATAACCACTCACTAATTTAAGACCTTAAATTAGTGGCTGTGGCTGACCTGCTGGTTGGAGACCCTCTCCATCTTTCTCTTGTCAATAATTCTCTAAAATAAAGGTGACCTCAACACCCCTGTGCCTTAGACAGACTCTGTTGTCTCCTCTCAAAACTACCATTGCAGAATAACAACAATTACAATAATGATAATGATTCTGGGCCAACCCTATCCTAGGGACTCATGTTATGGCCTAGATTCAAATTTCCTTGTGCCCAGTTTACACTGATTATAAGACTTTGTTTCTTGAAAAAAGGAAAAATAAGAAAAAAGAAAATAAAAGGAAGCTGTGGACTGAAGTCAAGGGCTCCATCTCAAGGGTGTCATTTGTGGGGCTTCACTGACCCTCCCGCCAAGCCAGGGTACACGTGCCCCTTCTGCTCTCTTTGTTCATAGACACTATTCCACTGAAATAGAAGTAAAATAAAAGGCTGATTCCATTGATCTCCTTAAGCTTGTTAAATCAATGAGGAAGCATTTACTAAAAGTTTCAATATATACCAACAAGGATATGTAATATAAATATACATATAAATTAAATTATACATATATGTTATATGTCTATATATACTGGTTTTAGAAAAGGGGGTCGTATCTGAGTCCTGACCCTGATAGTCTGAGCTTTGAAGCCTTGAGTAAGTAGCTTAATCTTATTTATTTCATTTTCTATTTTCATGAAATGAGAAAAATAATTTGTACAATGTTGTTGTGAAGACTGAGTATGAATTTAAAAGGGTAAATTCAAAGTACTATACTAGTGAAAAGTAATAACATTATATTTGACTCAGTGAGTAAAGTTAAAACAATTTTAAGAGAATGTTCCCTGTTGGTGAGTTAAGGTAGATGAAATAAATTGAACAAGAACCCCAACAAAAATAGGGCTTGTTTAAAGGGCTTTAATTAACTGGTCAGTATGAAACAGATAATAAAAGTCTCAATTCAACCAGCTGGCACCATTTTGATCAATTGCTGAAGTTAGTGTCTGGTGTCTACTATTCCCATTGCCAGTAATATATCTTAACAATATAGTTTCTTCCACAATTGTTAGATTAAAGCTCTTTTACAAGGCCGGCCCGAAATAGGTACGTTACCATTTCTGGCCCCCACTCCTGCTTCCTGTTCTTATGACAGTACTACTGTTTACCTGGTTGGTGACAGGGACGTTAGAATTTGATTTGGTGCACAGAGGACACTAACCAGCCTCCATCAGCATCCTGGGCTTACTGTCAGTGATGAGATGAAACACATTACTCAACATGATGAGAAACAAATCCTCGGAGAGAAATTAAAATAATGGTGGTTTCAGATTAACACTGAGGGAAGGCAAGGGAAGGCAAGAAAATTCCATTGTTATTCTTAAAAGAACTACAACCTGATTAAATGTGACACCGCCATACAATAGTTCAAACATTTTTAAATAGAAAAGAAAAATTGAAACTTGGCCTTAGCAACTCTGATTTCCTTCTTTTCTTCCTTTTGTTTTAGATTTCAGCTTTTTGAGGTAAAATTGACAAATAAAATTGTAAGGTGTTTAACGTACACATCATGGTGACCTGAGACAAGCATACACTGTCAAAGGCTTTCCCCCATAATTAACACATCCATTACCTCACATATCTTTCCCTTCTTCCCTTCCTTTTTTTGTGGGGGGAGTGAGAACATCTGAATTTCACCCTCCCAGCTACCTCAACAGTAAAACACAGTGATGTCCATCACAGCTGCCATGCTTAACATCCTCAGACCTACTCAGAGCTGCAAGTTTGCTCCCTTCTACCAACCTCTTCCTATTCCCCCACCCACTGCCCAGTAACCTGTTTTCTACTGTTTCTGTGAGTTTGACATGTTTTAAGTGATTTCTTTCTTGTGCTTGTCTTTGATCAGCCTGCGTGTGTGGATTCTGGCCTTAAGTTTTCTTATGAATAAATACATCAGAATTTCTAATTCTTTCCTCTCCATTTCCACTGCTGTCATCACTTTATTATTTCACATCTGGCCATTCCTTGCAATACATCCTGCTCACTAGAATCTTCCTAAAGTGGGGTTTTCATTATGATACTGCCTTGCAAAAAAAAAAAGAGAGAGAGAGAGAAAGAAAGAAAGAAAGAAAGAAAGAAAGAAAGAAAGAAAGAAAGAAAGAAAGAAAGAAAGAAAGAAAATCCTTATTAGTATTGACTCAGTCAGGTCCATGCTGCATACCCCAGCATTCAAATTCTGTCTCAGTTCCCATTACTCGGTGTTTCCAATGGTCACTGATTACTTGGCAGTGTGATTCCACAATCTCATTGGCATGGGTGCCCACACACACCACACTCATCCTGTCTCTGGTCACACTGTTCCATCCACCTGGAATGCACCCTCCTTCCTTCAATATACATTAGTAATAGGACCCATACTTTTTGCATCCTTCACAATACTCGCTAGGTTAGATGCTCCTTGAGTCACTTGTCCTTGCTCATGGAACAAGGGACTCAAAGAACAAGAGATGAGCAAAGCTACAGTTCTGGAATTTGGGGGAACATAATGTGTAACATGATAGAAGTAATTCGGAACACAGCAGCTATACCTGACGAAGGCTTCCATTTTGTTTGTTTTCTAGTTTGAGCACTGTTTGTAAGAACAATTGTAAAAATAATTGCAAGGTAGTGTGTTAAGATTTGTTTCTACCATGGAGAGAAACTAATTGGTAGAAAAAATATGTTGAATGGTAAAAGTTATTTGCGATATTCAATATTGTATTCTTATTTTCAAGACTACATGTCACCTAGAAACCGCTTTCTAGTATTTATATGAAGACATTACCAAGCCTACTCCCAGGTTCATACCTAAATCTGCATGAGAAGCCTTAGTAGGAACAACAGTAAAAACCCAGCTGGATTAGTCATAAATAATAATCACTTCTATTCACATAACACCTTTGAAAAGGTCCCTAGAATCTGACTAACTTTTAAAATCATGCACCAGATTTTAAATGCAAAACATCCTGCTAATGTGATGTTGAAGTTACAAATTTAAATGCACCGAGGTCAGCAAATGTGAGAGGTATGGTTCTCATTACTACATTATCTCAGCCACATAAGCATACTTTATTATTTTTTTCTTAAAAATTCATATGTAAGAGATCAACTGCTACTGAAAATATTATGTCACTCTGAGTGTTTAGCATGGAAAATTGTAAACATTGTGGTATTTCTGTCTTCCATGTGTTGATATTTTGAACTAGAGCATAAAATTGCTGCCAATTGAATTTTGATTTTGCCTGGGATCATAAACTGAATGAAAATGCTGATCTAGAAGACAAATAAAAAATGGGATCTGCTTACCTTGCTTGCTTCCATTTGCCCCTTCCTGAAGTGTATGAATGAATGGCGTCACAGAAGGGAGGGTGGTTCTGAAACTAACACGTATTGATTGTCTACCATGGTTGAGGCACTGTGTTAGGTGTTTTGCCAATAGTAACTCATCCACATTTATGGCAATTCTAAAAAGTAGTTATTACTATATCTATTTTACAAATGAGTAAATGGAGGCTCAGTGAGATTAAGTAGCTTGGCCAAAGTGACATTACTGACAAGCAAATCTAAATTTGTTTGTTTCTAAAGTTATTCCCACTCTTCTCACTAGATTAGGTGGGAGGAGAAACCAACTACATATCTCTACAGACTGCTTACCTCCCTAAAACTGCCTACCACTTCCTCAAATTAGGGTCTTAATTTAGAGATTATTCAAGTTTAGGAGATATGTTATAGAGTTACAAAAAAGGCTAGGACAAAATTTTAAGCACAAAGTTAAGAGTTCTCCAACATATTCCTCACAACTGATATCCAACATTTTAATTTAGAAACATATGGCGAAGGATATGTGAGTCCAGTTAAGGAGGAAGCTTTAGGGCAAAACCATCTGCTTATATGCACCAGTTCAGTCACCTTCTGGGGAAAAAGAGCATGATACAGTTTGTCAAACAAGTTGTCGTTGTACCAGGAGGAAGGTTTTCTTATGTAATAGATAGCGGGATCTATAGACACTCTCTCTGTAATGAAAACATATTTTTCATTACAAGATACAGCGTGATGGCACACATACAGTTATAAAATTATATATAATAAAGTATCCACATTTTTTCTGATACATAGAAATGCCCAGAATCCTACGTACTCACCTGAAGTCACTAAGAATTAGAATCCTTTTCTTTTAGAGCTAGAAAGACTCCAAAAGCTGTTTCTTTGCCATTTCTGACCTTTTAGAGATGTGAAAACTTAGGTCAGAGAAGTCAGTGTACTTGTTTAAGCTAGGAAGTGTCAGGGCCCACACTGGAACCAAGGATCACGTATGCAGATTTCATCTCCAGTGTCTGGCCACAGCAAATAGACTTAGGAAGATGGTTTCAGCGTTCCAGCTTGCTTTGCAATAGTTGCTTCAGAAAAGATTTATAGTTGAATGCTATTTGGGAGAGACTGGAAGCACTCATTATTTAAAGATAAACTTTGGAGTGGTTGTATTAAGTCATTCACTTAGGAGGAGGGTGAGTGTGTTGTGGGTCCAGGGCGTTTAGCTTTAGAGAGAGGGCAGAGAGAGAGAGAGAGAGAGAGAGAGAGAGAGAGAGAGAGGAGAGATACAGAGAGAAAGCGACATCGACCTGAAACTCTTCCTTCACACTCCTGGTTTACCACGTTTCCCCAATTTTCCTGTTACCATCTGGCTATTCCATCCTCACTGCTTCTACTAGACCCTCCTCCTTCTCCAGTCCTATAAGCAGGAGCACATCAGGACTCAGTCTTCATCTCTTTCTCTTTCCTCCTTACTTCTCAGGCTATCTAACCGAATCCCAGTATTGCCTGTAGGCTGTTAACTTCACATGTATAACTTCAAGCACTGAACTTTCTCAAAAATCTAGATTCATGTAGTTAAAAATATGATGATAGTTCTACTTTATTATCTAGAAGCTATTTCAAATTCAGCATATCCTTAACCAAATTATTAATCTCCCACTTCTTAGCTCCTGTTTCTGTATTGTTTATTGTAGTAAATAGTACTACTATTCACCCTGTTGTGAAGGCTAGAAAACTTGAACACCTCTCTTTCTTTCCCATGGCACATCCAGCCAATTAGAAAATCCTGTCTGACCTACTTTCACCATACCTTCAAGGTCCAATGTCTTCTTAGCCCTTTCAGCACAACAGTCAAGTCCAAGCCACCATCATCTATTGTCTGCACCACAGTAAGGGTCTGCTACATGGTACCCATACCTCCTCTTGTTTCCTATATTGTATGCTGTACACATCAGTGAAAATGTTCTCCTGCTGTAAATCCTCTCATGGGTTTTCTATTACACTTGAAATAAATTCTAACATCCTTATCATGATGTACAATGTTATGTTCTTACTTTATTCAGGTCTTTATCCAAATGACATCTGAAAGGCTGTTCACAGATAGGTGATAGATAGATAGATACATAGATAGATACGTAGATAGATATAGATAGATAGATAAATCTTCCTTTGCTTGCTTCATGAGATCAGGGACCTGACTTGTTTTGCCCACTTCTACATGGTAAGTACCAACTTTTTATAAATACTTGTTAACAAAACAAACTGATAATGTTTGTATATATCAGATTTATGAAAATTGAAACATACAACTAAAACCTTAGACATTAATATTAATGACTGTAACTGAAATATTCCATTTTATTTACACTGTCCCATAAAAGGACAGCCAGGACTATTTTTCTTGATTACCATACAGGAATTGTTTTCAACTTTAACTCTTAAATCATACCAACCAAATGGAAATATGAGTATTGAGCTGATATGTAACACACACATACATACACATATTCGCACACTGTCCCAAACCAAAAAGTACAGGTTAATGGACTTTTATTTAACCCAAAGTGGCTTTAGAAGAACTGCATGGTTATCAGGGGGGAGTCTATATTCCAGGGAGCTACAAGTGAAATAATTCCACAGGTCACAGGTAAGCCATTAATCTATTTGAGAGCACAGAGGGCTTCATAGAAAGGAAAGATATTCTTCATGTGGTTCTTAAAGATGTTGAAGAGTAAGATTTTCATATAAGATTCAAGTCTATGTAGAAATGATCATATGGTGAAGCAATTAAATTTGGTCAAGGAAAGAAAAGAAATTAAAAGAATTGTAGAAATTAAATGTACCCATCCTCAATATGTTGTAACCTAAAGTTCCAAGATTAACATAAGCTATCAAGATGTAAGCAAAGAAGCCCTGGCTGGTGTGGTTCAATGGATTGAGTATCAGCTCATGAACCAAAGGGTTACCGGTTTAATTCCCAGGCAGGGCATGTGCCTGGGTTGTGGGCCAGGTCCCCAGTTGGGGGCACCTGAGAGGCAACCACACATTGATGTCTCTCTCCTTCTCTTTTTCCCTCCCTTCCCCTCTTTCTAAAAATAAAAAATAAATCAAATATTTTTAAAAAGTGTAAGCAAAGAAGAATCCATTGAACTTATATTGGCTGCCACTCCTGAGCAACTTTTAGTGTCTGGCAGGGTGGACCTCCAGCCCCACCATGTTTGCAGGCTCAGAAATGTGCAGTTGCCCCTTGCTCCACTCCAGGGATCATGCAATACAGAACAAAGGTGATGCTTTACAATAGCTATTTTTCCTGAGAAAATGTGTTTTTGGTTAGTGTTGGAGATGTACAGGGTCCTTTGGGAGCTCATTCCAGGGATGACTTAGCAGTCTCCTGGTGTACATGTTTGCAATGTGTGAGCAAGATGTGTGGATTTCAGATAGGTCCCTCCTGTGGGAGGGACCCAGGTTTCTCACCTAACCTGAGAAAAGAAAAATGCCCAGGTAAAGAGCATAAGCATCAGTCTTGGGTATAGAAAGCTCTTCCAATCGGAGGAAACAGGATGAGTTTTAAAACTGATGTAATGCTAGTTAATATACAAGGAAGTCCTGGGTCCTACTTTTAATTATTTTGCTTTCTGTTTTTTTATGAATTTGGTTAACTGCTTAGGATTTCTTCCTTAGCTATACAATGTGGATAAAACAATGGCCTCAAGGAACCATGTTTAAGATTTAAGTTAAAAAATTAATAGCACAAATAAATAAAATGAATAATGTAGTAATAATCACCACAAGTTGTTTTTAAAAACAACTACCAAAGTTGAGTATTACTCCAGATGCAAAATTCAGACAACTACTCCTTTCTTTCAAGTTCATCTTCTGTAGTCTTATGAAAAGCTGATATTTACTCTGGGCTGTTGTACTTTTAAAAGGATGATGGGAAATTAGGCTGCATCTAAGGAAAGAACAATGAGTTAATAGAGAGGACCCTTCTTATATGGACAAAGAAGTTTGCATTATTTTGTCTAGAAAAGAGATGGTAGAAGAGAGATATTATAACTCTCTTAAAATATGAAGGGCTATTATTAGGAAAATGTAGGCCAGCTGTGCTTTAGCTCCTCTGAGGTTAGAATAGAAAAAGTTGGCTGAGCTTGTTTAAACATTTGAAAGAAAGCAAAGGTTACTTATGGATTCCTGGAGACAGAAGATGGGCTGTCTTCTTAACAGATCCTGAGATATCATCTGCTTGAACAAACAAATACTCAGAGGTACCCCTTCAAGCTCTTGGACTCAATTATTCTAGTTTGACAGCCACTGGGTAATTTGCAAAGGACAGTGGGAACACTCATTTGGAAGACAATCACCTGCATAGATCCTCACCTTCAGGGAAAGGAGGTGCCCTTTCCTGAGTTCCCTCTAAGGTGTGCTCCCCATTGCAAACTTGCCCTGAGCCTTTCACAGAATGATGCTTTCTTTCTCTGAGGCTATTTCTGGCTTTTTATTGTCTTCCATACAAATTTATTTTCAAAACACAAGCAAAAGGACACAAATCTTTTAAATTTTTCATTACATTTTGAAACATCAGAATTTAAAATGTGTGCCTTTTAATTTAAAAAAAAGTCTTCACACACATCTAGCTCCTGTAACATATATAGTGCAAACTCGTTAAATCATCTCAAATGTAACTGTCCTTTGCTGAAGAAACAGAGAAACTCATGTCTTAGACCTATATATAGTATTCATTTGCATATCTATGCATATATACACACACCTTATTTTACATTAAATCTGTCTCTATACTATTTATATTTATACACATTTGCAGTGCCCAAATATATTTGGCCATTTTAGAATTCTACTGATTACTCTTCAGAAAGTACTCTTAAAAAGTTATACTTGGTAAACTTTGCAACAAAGCTGAATAATGATGGAAATCCTATACAAATACTCAATCTTTCCAACAGCAATAAATTACAATTTCAGATACAGAAGGTGCTGGCCTCTCAGTGTGAACAGAGTAGGGGTGAATGCTGGGGATAAAGCTCTTGATTAGAAATGTTTTTCTTGAAGAATAAAGCATTTATGCAGGAAAACAGCCCTGAATAAAGTTGATCACCTCATGTTGTTTATCCATATAAAGCACAAGATGATTTCTCTTCAAGGGAAGAAAGAATGAAAACTACAAACCTCACATGTTGGACTGATACTCAAAGTTATAAATGTTTAATGCATTTGATGACTACAGTTTTAGAGTGTTTTCCCTTCTAAACAAAGGAAAGAGATATATATATATTTTTTATGAAGAAGGAAATGAACAATCCTAAAAGTGAAAAAGCATTATTTAATTTTAGAATATATAAGTGTCTAGTAGGTTATGTGCAAATTGTTTTGAAATAATAATAGCAGTACACTGCTTGGGCTGGATTTTATTTTTAAAGTCATGATCAAGGAGTGAAGCTCTGTAACATGCTTCATAATAAGAGAACCGCTCTCAAGCTCCTGGACTCCATCAGCCACGACAGAAGCAAAGCGTTTCCATCATTCAGTCACTGCCTCCCTCCCTCTAAAATTCCAGTAAAATATAGCCTACAGTCAGGAGAGAGGATTTTCACAGAAATTGAACTCACCATTATCTTCCCCATGGTTCTTAACCCTTAACATAGTTTGCTTTTAAAAAATACCTATGCTAACACCTCCAATTAAGACAAACTATTCAGAAGGGGCACAAATATGAGTATAAAAAATGCTCTGTTCTTCTTGTGTGCTTCCTTTTTTTAGATTCAATTTTAATAGATATGTATTTATTATATTTCATTTTTCATAGTTTTTATCTTATTTTTCTTAAATAAATTTCCTTAACATTTCATATAATAATGGTTTGGTGATGATAAACACCTTTAGAGACAGAATCATAGATACAGAGAGCATTATGATGGTTGCCAGATGGGAAGTGGTTGTGGGGGAATAGGTGAAGAGATGAGGGAATCAAGAAGTACAAACAGGTAGTTACGGAATAGCCATGGGGTTGTAATGTACAGTACTGGAAATGGAGTAGCCAAATAATTTATAGGCATGAATATGGACATGAACAATGGTCTGGGGATTGCCTGTGGGAGTGGAGGATGCTGGGTGGAGGGGACAAAAGGAAAAAAAATTGGAACAATTGTAATAGCATAATAATAATAATAATTAATAATAATAAACCTCTGCAGGTAATTCTCATATGAAACTAGGGCTGGGAACTACATTAGCAATCCCTTTATACATCCCTACTTTATTAATCCAGTAAGAGTAATATAGTCCAATAAACAAACAATGTAAGCCCCGGTCACCCAGTCTTTGTTTTTCACTAATCTCTTTCCCATTTCCATAGTCAAATCCTCTCCATGATATAAAAGCATTATAATAATATTTTCCAATGTTGGCTCTCTCCTGGCTGAGTCTTTTCACAGGGATCTTCCACAGGCATATCTTTCATCATTTTGTTCCTTAAATATGACCCCCAAATCTTCATTTGGCTCACCCTTCTTCAGTAAACACATTCAAAGTTCCTAAATAGACCATCTAGGACCTGTGTCATTAGGTGCAGATTTTCTTTCCAAGTTGAGAGCTCATGATTTCTCAGCAAAAATTCTCAACTCCCTCTAGCTGTATCTATATTGAGTATTTCCCGAACACCTTTCTCAACCTTACCTCCTTGAATTTTTTCTTCTGTTCTCTTCTTGAAATGCTGACTCTCTCTGCTCAACCCAAATCAAACCATATCCACTTGACATCCTAGCTCAAGTACCCCTTCCTAAAGCATTTCTCAACCATGCAAGTGACCTCTTGTCACTTCACTGCCTTTGCTAGTTATTTTCTGCTGTATATATTTTGCTCACTTGTTCTCCCAATGCCATTGTGAGCTCTTTCAAGGCAAGACATGTGTCACATACAGCTCGGGGCACTTTGTACAGTGTCTCACACATAGTAGGTACTCAATACTCATTTGTTAAAGGAATGTGACATGATTAAATGGCACAGAACTAACGTGATCTCATATCTTTAGTAGCTTAATGCTGAGTATGCAAGTGCCGGGAAGCACTGTCTGGATTCCAGTGCCAGAATTATATTTATGAGGACATATGGAGGACAAAACAGAAGGGAATGCTACAGTCCAAGACAAAAAAAAGTCATTCTCAGAAAAGAAGACAATTTTTAACCTTAGAGTTCATTTAGATCTCCAAAAGATCACACACAAAAAGAGTGACAGAAAGTAAATCTTCAGCATGGAAGAACCAACAATTTTATGCCCCTTAAAAATGTAACGCTAATCAAATGTTCCATAAATAGACCTTTAATCTTTGTTTCAATTCAACAACTTGAGTGACCAGTCAAGATCTCTCCATCCTGTTGGTGTTAAAGGTGTTCTTTTGAATATGAGAGGGGTGCTAGAATGTGCTAAGAAACTGATTTATTTAGAGACCCCCGAGAACTTGCTCCCTTCCTTTGCCTGCTCACTACTTCTATCTCTGACTAAGCAAGGAGGATGGGGAGTCACAGATTTCCTGTAATTTTCCCTTGTAAAGAGAAGTTCTAACTTTCTCCCAGAATAAATCTTGATTTAGATACAACATTTGAATAATCTTTAATTTTTTAAATCAGAATGTGAGAATAATATTGGTGCAATTTTGAGCATGTGGTAGTAATGGACCTTTCCCCTCTCATCTCCAGTGATTTAGAATCAGGAATAGGATGCCCAGAAAACTAATCATGAGACACATTATCCATGTCAGTGGTTGATCCAAGAACCAGGTTGTAAACCAATGAGCTTTTCTCAGTCACAGAAAGCACTTCAGAAATAGGCACAGTAGCTGTATTAGAGCCAATAGGATACAAAGGGAAGTGAGTCTAGTTATTTCAGGGAAGGCATTTTCCTACTGTTAGGAGAGATTCACAGAAATTCTCACGGAACAGAAAGTCTCTCTTACTCTCTTCCACTGGATATGGCTGAGGAAGCATGCAGCTGAACCATCCCACAACCACAAGGGAACAGACCAAGGGGCGAAGATGGTACTGTGGCTGCTGTCTGTGGGGTAAGGTAGATCAGATTCCTCAAAGCCTGCTGTACCTTCTGGCTTTCCCACTAAGTGAGCCAATAAACTCCATTTTCAGCAAACACTTAGAGTTGAATTTTCTGCTCTATACAGTCCCAGGTGATAGGCAACATAGTGATGATCATGGCAACTGAGACAGATCCTAAAGGAAGGGCATACCTCATTGCAAATGCCAAACTTGCTCACGAAACCAAAATGTATTTGCTTTATATTGCCCTGTTTTGATAATAGTTACTATAACACTGGCTTCAGTATGGAAATGCCTTCAATCATTAATTTTTCAAATAATCACTGAGCACCCACTAGTGAAAGAGCCCAGAAGATGAACACTGAACTGTGCTACAGGTGCTATGAGTATTAAGGAGAGTTGGATACCAAGGAAACATACAACAGAGGAACAAACTATGATGAGAGAAGAGATTCCTGAGAAATCTATGTCTATCCAAAATTTGAATCGAATAGAGCACAGCTAGGGGGAAGTGGGAACCAAAGGAACAGCTCATATGGCATCCAGGGCAAAAGGGAGTGGGGCATTATTGAGTACCTGAAGATCTCAGTTGTGCAGAGAGTGGGGGGAAGGGATTAGTAGGGAGAAAGCAAAGGCCTTGAAAGTCGTGGCAGGCATGCTGAGTTTCACCCAGGCTTGAAACATCACAAGTGCAAACTCCAGATGTAAGTGACAGAAGATTAGTACTATTCTAACTACTTATATGTTGTAATTGGTTAAAAAGAAAGTTTGTATTTATACGTAGAAAGCTAGGAATAGAATCACATGATCATATCCTTTGGAAGGCAACTATATCTCCTCTCAAATCTTCCACTAAGCTGCATGGATAAAAGTTTCATGATCTTGAAAACTTTTGAGTGCTTTACAAACAAATGTTTGCTCCTAGTGCATGTAGATAAAGCTACTAAAGCATTCTCAGTTTTATAAAGCTACCCAAATTAGGGTTTGCGGGTGAAAGCTTTATTCCACCAGTACTTACGTAGCATCTCATCTATCAGGTGGAAGATGTGCCTCACCTCCTACCTTTACTCAGTTGTGTCATGCTCTGTACAACAGTTGATTTTATAGAAATTGCAAATGTAGGGTTATAGACACTCTTTAGAAATTAGACTATTTAGTTAAAATCCACTTGAAATTTACTGTCTGTGTCACAGGACACATGTTACATAACTTCTATCAGCTTTAATCTCATCCTTTGTAAAGTACAAATAACATTAGTTCTATGTCATAACTTTCTTCTCAGAATCAGCAAAATTGTACTTATTGAATACTATGCCTGGAACAAAGCAAGCCGTCCGAAATATTGAGAATTATTAGCAGTAGTCATTATTTTCAATCCATAATACATGTAGAACTATCAATCCTTAAGGAGCAGCAGAGAAATGGAACAGCCATTGGGCTGCTACAGCTTGGGACATCAGGTGTCTTCAGAAAGGGAGGTGGGGCCATCAGCAGAGACGTACCCTGATGTGCTGGGCTTTGAAGATGCAGCAGGATCACTAAGAGCAATCCAGGAAAATTCTGTCACATGTACCCAGAAACCTGAAATCTAAGATTCAAAATGCAGTTGGAAGACAAAGGAAGAGGCTGGGTGTTGCTAACAAAAGCAAAACATCTGGCATGAAGGTATTAGAGATAATATTGGAACTGGGCTAGCTGCATTTTAAAGAGCTAGTAGCCCTGAGGCAAGGATCCTTAGTCTGTGGGAGAATTCAAGGCTTAACAAAGACTCTGGCTAAATTCAGAAGATCTGCTTTGTCGCTTAATCGTAAACTATTGATTCCGAGCAAATTAAATGTAATTTCTATGATTCAGTTTCCTCATCAGTAAAATGGGGAGAATTGTATCTGGTTTGCTCACCAATATCTATTGAATCTTTATCCTGTTCCTGGAGTTGCAGTAAGGAGTCAAATACTAACAGTCAATTATCCTATGCACTATACAATAAGATGAGATACCATCTTTCACAAGGCATGGATAAGGTTCTGGAGAACCCAGTGTGGAAGGAGCATCCATGCTTACCCAGTAGAATTAAGGAAGACTTCACAGAGGAGATAAACCGTAAGCTGACATTTGATAAATGACTGGGAGCTTTCTGGGTGGATGGGGGAGGAAAAGATAGTTCTTCCTGAGAGGGCACAATGTACACTAAACACAATGGTATCTTTGTGGATTGAGTCAGAAACAAAAGTTGCAGGCTAGTCAAGCCCAAGGCTGCTTGAGGTCCTACATTCTTTTCCAGTGCCATCATGGTCATTTCAGTTGCAGAGTGTGTTGGGAAATGACTGACCTTGATCCTAGAATATTTCTCCCATTTGGCCAGATTCTGTAATTCATTCAACTAGGTCAGAGTTAGCTTTGCACCTGCAAATCTCCTTGCCTCTAGTGGCCACCAGTGAGCACACTGTGCTCTGACTTCTACATTCATTGAAGTGGCCCTTCTGCATCGAGATTGTGGGTATTAACTGAGCATCTGATGGGGCTGATTGCATCGTTTCTGCCCTATGGCTGAACAGAAGGTTTCAGTTTCCACTGCCTGCTAGGCTACCTAACCCTTCTAAGCAGAAATATTCAGATAAAGAAACCCAACTGTTACTATAATTTTGTAGATGTAAAACATCTGCATGTGACTTTGTGGCATCTGGCACTATTTGACACATGCAGAATTCAGTGCTGCAATTTCAATTTCTCTAAGGATGCCATGTGACAGTTTAGGAAACATTCATTTGCCATGACAGCACCAAAGAAGCTGTTTCTAAGCAAGCTGAAACAAGGGAAATTATATATTCTGCAGAAATAACTATATAAGAATATATATATGAAATGTATTGTGTGAGGAAAAGTCTAATCAAAGAAATGTCAAATTATGTGATTTTAGATCATCTCCCCTTGATATCAAGATGGGTTCTGATAAGTACCTTTTATATTATAGAAAATAAAAACCAGTGCTCGCTTCGGCAGCACATATACTAAAATTGGAACGATACAGAGAAGATTAGCATGGCCCCTGCGCAAGGATGACACGCAAATTCGTGAAGCGTTCCATATTTTTTATTAAATTAAAAAGACAACCAACTGTATGGGAAAACATATTTGCCAATGATACCTCAGACAAAGGTTTAATCTCCAAAATATACAAAGAACTTACACGACTCCACTCTAGGAAGACATCGAACCCAATTAAAAAATGGGAAAAGGACTTGAACAGACACTTCTCTAAAGAGGACATACAGAATATCCAGAGACACATGAAGAGATGCTCAATATCGTTAGCTATCAGAGAGATGCAAATTAAAACCACAATGAGATACCACTTTACACCAGTCAGGATGGCTATCATAAACAAAGCAACAAACAACAAATGTTGGAGGGGTTGTGGGAAAAAGGGGTCCTTAGTTCACTGTTGGTGGAAGTGCAGACTGGTACAACCATTATGGAAAACAGTATGGAATTTTCTCAGAAAAATAAAAATCGACCTGCCTTTTGACCCAGCAATTCCACTGCTGGGATTATATCCTAAGAATCCTAAAACATCAATATCAAAGAACCTATGCACCACAATGTTCATAGCAGCACAATTTACAATAGCCAAGAGTTGGAAGCAACCTAGGTGCCCATCAGTAAATGAATGGATCCAAAAATTGTGGTACATATACACCATGGAATTTTATGCAGCAGAGAGAAAGAAGGAACTACTACCTTTTGCAACAACATGGATGGAACTGGAAAGCATTATGCTGAGTGAAATAGGCCAGGCATTGAAGGACAAATACCATATGATCTCACCTTTAACAGGAAGCTAAAGAATAAAACAAACAAGCAAACAGAATAAAAACAAAGACGCTGAAATAGAGAACAAGTGGGCAGCGACCAGAGGGGAGAGGGAAGGGAACTTAAGGGGAAAAAGGGGGAGGGATTTTGAGGAACAAGTATGAAAGACACAGAGATGAGGACTGGGGGGGGGGGGAATGGGAGGGAGGGGGAGACCGGGCGGGGGGGGGGGTGAGAGAAAAAAAAAATGTACTTGAAAAGTAACTAAATAAAAATTTAAAAAAAAATTTATTTCAGGGGAAAAGGGGAAGGATTTACAAGAACTAGTATAAAGGACACACGGAAAAAAACTAAGGGGGGTGAAAATGGGAGGAAGGTGGGGAGCACTGGGTGGGTGGGATGGGATGGGAGTAAAAGACAGAAAACTGTACTTGAACAACAATTAAAATAAATTTAGAAAAAGAAATAAAAATTATGATAGTCTTCCTAATGAAAAAAAATAAATAAATAAAAACCAGACTTTAAAAAAAATTCCTCATTCATTTAATAAACCCTTGCTGAACACCTGTTATATGCTAACTGCCCTGCTGGACGATGGGAATTAGATGAAAGACTTCTTCAAGGGAGAAAAGAGGTAAGTGAACAATTAACTCCTTGGTGAGAACAAATCAAGCATTTCCACAGGTGTTGCTTCCTTGGAGAGCCACTCCGTGCATTCTGGGGAGGTGACCAGTCTGGGTGCTCTGTGCCTGGACAACCCTCACAAGTCATGAAGGGCTCACGAATCAGAGAGGCTAGTGTATGCCAGCGGGGGACTTGCCCACCACAACATGCAGGAGAGTTTGTTTCTTTCGAATGGGTTGCTAAGGTGGGAAGATGGTACTCTGGATGTCATTTCAGCAGTCACCTTCCTCAACACAATGAACAAAGCTGAGAAAAGGAGGACAGAAAAGGAAGGAAAGGAGAAAGGGAAGGAGGGAGAGAAAACTAGAGGGAAACCTTGTGACGTCATTTAAACTGCAACAAGTGTGCCAAAAGCCTCATTTTTAATATTGGTTTTTAATTTAATGTGATATTAATTAGAAAATTATTTCCTCAATTGATATCTGAATGTGGGGTATTGCAAGAATCATATTTAAAATATTGAATTATCTTGGATGATGAAGGGTGAAGACAAGAATTCATCTCTCCTTGATGAGGAATTTGGTTATACTTTAGTAAATAAACTAGTTAATCTATGCCTATCACATTTTAGGACTCAGGCTATCAAAGACAGAACTTTGAAACACTGGTACAAGCTTGATTTGAAAAGTGTGGCATCATCCAGTAAAGTCAAGGAGACATGTATATTCTGTGAGCCAGCAATTCACCTCTTAGCAATTCATGTACATGCACATAAGGATATATGCACAGAAGATTTCCTAGCAGCATCATTGGCAATCAATCCAACCTAGAAACCACAATTATTTGTCAAGAGTAAAATCTACAAATAAATGTACAATGGGATACTACACATCAATAAAAATGGATGAACTATATACCTAAGAACATGGTACAACTTTTCTATCACAAAGCTGAGTGGCAGTAAGTAGACACAAGGAATACACAAAATATAGTTACATTCATTTACAGAAAAAGATGTTATTTGGGGGTTAGCTGGTAAAACAACAAAGTAAACCAAAGGAGTGACGATTGGAAATGCTAAGGTAATAGTTTCTTCTAAGAGGGCTGGAGTGGTTTCAGATCAGGAAATAACACATGAAAGGTGTTATTCAGGGTGTTAACAATGTTTTAATTTTTAAAATTGGTGTTATGCCTGGAATTTCATTTTTATAAGTTTTAATTTAAATTTTATTTATTTATTTTTAGACAGAGGGGAAGGGAGGAAGGAGAGAGGGGGTGAAACATCAATGTGTGGTTTCCCCTGTCTGGGGACCTGGCCTGCAACCCAGGTATGTGCCCTGACTGGGAATCCAACCAGTGACCATTCAGTTCGCAGGCCTCATTCCACTGAGCCACACCAGCCATGGGTACATTTATACAAGGTTTATAGACTTTATTTTGTGTGTGCGTTATGTTTAATGGTTAAAAAGGAATGAAATAAGAAGAATGCATTATGACCAAATGGATTTGAAATAAAGATTGATCTAGAAAATCTATCATGATAATTGATCACAAAAATTATTACAAGAAAAAAATCATGTATTATCTCAATAGTATAGCCATAATATTGTCTAAATTTCAACAGCCACATGCGATTTAAAAGGAGCACCTATTAGAGTAGGAAATTTGATGAAGGGTCTGTATCAAAACCTAGAGCAAGCATTGTACTCAGTGTGGAAAACTCAAGTAACTTTCCCTTTACAAAGAGCAGCAAGATGGCAATGCCCATTATCATTAGGACTGCTTAGTAGAGCCCTGGGGGTCTCGACTCACTGTACAAGAAAAGTAAAATAACTAAAAGAATGAAAGAAGTGGAAGAAAGAAGATAAAATTTTTATTACTGGTGAGTGAAATAAACACCTGTCAAGAAAATCAGCACAATTAAATTCAAAGTAATTGTTTTTGTTTTCTTGTTGGATACAAGCTCAATCTTCAAGACCCAGTAGAATTTTTGTCACATCGACATTATTCAAAGTGAACACATAATTTTAATAATAATAAAATTATACAGTACCTATGAGTTTTAACTTAACCACGAGTGCATAAGATATCAATGGAGCAAGTTTTTTCTCTAATAAAGAACATAAAAAATCTTTAAAAAATAGTTTTTGTGCCTTATTCTTATTAGGGATTACTAAAAAATAAAATAAGTTTAATTCCTTGAAATTTAATTAAAAATTAAAAGCAACAATAAGCGAATTTTTATCTGGATGATTTTTAGAACTCGGTGCCATTTTTCTAAGGTGAAGGGATTTGCTGAAGAGCAAGAGTAATTCCGAGGCACAGACAACAGTGTGGTGATGGCCTGAGGGAAGGTGGAGGGGGTTGGGGGGAGGTGGGCAAAGAGGGGAAAATGGGGACATCTGTATTAGTGTCAACAACAATAACAACAAAATAAAAAATAAAATAAAATTTATATAAAAGAAAAAATACAAATAGTTGATTTATTGAAAAAGAAGAGCAAAAAGTAGATATTTGCTATCTCAGATATAACATAAAAGCCATAGTAATAAAACCAGCATGGCTCTGGATTTGGCTTAAAAAACACCCACATGAAATAATAAAATTCAATTATGAGTTTACTAACCCATCTTTGAATAGCTGAAAATTCCATATTTGATAACTGGCCTCAAAAATCAATAATACGAATGATTTTTTTGTACATGGTATTAATAAAATGAACTTATAATATGTAGAAAATAATGCTTCATTGCTACTGAAGCATGTATATATGCATACATATAGAAGCATATAAAATATATAAACAAACTATATATAAGGCATACATATATACAAATATACAGACATATTTAATATATATTTACATAAACATATATAAACATTTTTATCATAATAGCTATATATATATACACACACACACACGCAAGTACTTTTCTAAATGTTTTTTCATATATTAACTCATTCAATTCTCACAATCATCCTGAGTCCACCTGTATTATTACCTTACTTTATATACAAAAACAAGTGTATAGAGGTTAAATTGTTCAAATTCACCCAAGTAGTAAGTGAAGGAGCCAAGATTGTGATTTCAAATACTGTGGGTTGCAGTATTATTTGCCTTAATTACTATACTATAAGAGTAAAATTATAAATGTAAGCATAAATCTTTATGATCTAGATATTAGGAATGACTTCTTAAACAAAATTCCCAAAGCACAAACACTAAGGCAAAGAAATAATGGATTTTATAAAATAAGAATAAAGACTTTAGTCACTAAAAATTAAATGGAAAAGTTCACAATAATGTGACGAATCGGGACAGAAAATTTAATTTCTAACATCTAAATTTAACAAGATTTATAGTTAGATTATTGAGCATCTCCTGTTAATTAACAAGAAAAAGATAAAAACTCACTTGAAAGATAAGTAAAAGATAATGTCCATTCCATAAATGAAAGGAAACCGCTCTGAAGAAAAACCTTACAATCAACAAAATGATGGCCAAATCCATGTAGTTACAGAAATGGAAATTAAAACACTGACATCACTTTTTACTCATTGTATTGACAAAATTAGAAAGCTGAATCGTGCCAAGTATTGGCAGTGATACAAGAGCCCTCATTAAATTCCTATAGATATTATAGACTGTGACAGACATCCTGGAGGACAATCTGAAAGTGCTTTGGCAAACAAAGAATATCCACAGACTATGACCCAGCAATCCCACTCATGTCTGAAAGGGTTCATATACAAGGGTGTCCATCAGCAGATTGTTTGTGTTTGTGAAGAGTTAGATGCTGTCTAGCTAAATGTGCTAGCTTCATACCAGAGAATAGAATAAGTCAGATAGACGCAATACACAATATACAAATGATATGGGTAAAATTTTAAGTCAATGCTGAGCAAAAATAGTAAATGACAAGAATATGTACAAATAAAACATGTGAGAATGATTGTCTAATGATGGAGGGAGAGCAATGAGAATGGGGAATGAAGATAAAAAGGAATAAATAAATGGGTGAATGAATGAGTAAAATCAACCAATGGTGATAATGTGTCATCCTTTAGGGGGATCTGATAACATCATACTTTTGGCCCCTGAGGTCCATGGAGAGGATAAAAACTAATAAAAGGGCAAGACCAACCTGCACCTAGACTTTATAGAAATTACAGCTAAGATAGGAGATAGGTATTAAACTCCTAATTACAACATAACTTTTTAAATTGCTATTTTTTGATACATGTTATGATAGATGAAAGCACAGGGCACAGTAAGGTGTGAGAAAAGTTAGGGCATATCAGTCAAATAGAAGACATTGGGTGAACATTTGTGAAATATAATGAATTGCACTAGGAGTTAGTCTCACAGTTTTAAGACTGAGAGATGTATGGAGTTGCCATGTGTTCAGTGTTGAACTAGAAATTCTAGAATCATTTATTATTTCTGTGTAAGAATTTAATATTTGTTATGAAGCTATTTGAGCATCAATGCTCTTGCTTATTATCTAGGGTAATGCTATGGACTTACTAGCATAGGTTATATATTAAATTAAAAAGTGTTTATACACAGAGCAATGTCACAATTGTACAAAATAGAGACAAAAATAGCATTTTTTAATTTAATTGTTGTTCAAGTACAGTTTTCTGTCTTTTACTCCCATCCCAGCATTGTTTCTAAAACAGCTGGTTCCAGATAAAATTTCTCTGATTAAATAATTCAGACTTCTGAGATAGTCTGCATAACCAAGGAAAGAGTTCATCTCCCAAAAGATTAGAAAAGCTCCAGTATCTAAAAATTATTTAAAGAAATAATAAAATTAAAGTGATTAAAATACAAGAATTCACAAATTTAATGAAAGAGAGAAAATGAATAAAAAAGCAATAGGCTACCAAAAAAGACATAGAAGTAGAGATTAAAATGTTCAAAGAAACTAGAATTATAATAACTAAATAAAAAATTTACCTTGGAAGTAATAAAATCAACATACAGAAACATCAGTGAAGTATAGAAAAAAAAACAAATTTAGTTTCTAAGTGAGCCTGATAAATAGAAAGTTTAGGTTCAACCTAAAAATTTCTGTTGTTTTTGAGAAAGCAGGACAAAACAAAACTAAAACAAATGGAAGGAAACTAAAATATGCGATAATGGAAAAAGCTTATCTGAAAGCACGTTTCTGAAAAAGCTTTGAGTGTGCATTCTCCAATGGAGAAGAAGAAAGGAGGAGGTGGAGGAGGGCGAGGAATGGGGAGAGGAATGGGGGGAGGAGGGAGTAAGGGAGGGGGAGCACGGAGAAGAGGAGGAACGTGATGGAAACAACCAACAAATGTCCTCATAACATTTTTAGGTTACCAAGAAAGAAGCATGAAGCAGCCACCAATCTTTTCTTCCACAAATTAAAACAGTTAGAAGACTATGCTTCAAATTTGTACTATTTTTTTTAATTCAAAATTTTTTCCAAATATATTTTAACTCAATTTTTTCTTGAAGCAATTTATGTTTATGCATTAATACAACATACTTTATTATATATGAGTTAGTTCAGAAAGTAGGCTTTATTGAAAAATCATTAATCAAAACACATTTCAGCTGTCTAAGACACAAATAAAAAATATACAATTGAGAAAGGTGATAAATTGATAGAAATCTGAAAAAATCGCCACCTCTCTCTACCTATTACGAGTCAATATATTATGTGGTTAATATTATGCAGTTAAGCACAGAGGTTTTGGGTTGGATAACTTGAGTTCAGAATATGGCTCCTATAATCATTTAATTATTTGAATCGTATTTTCTTTATTTGTGAGATGGTAAAGATAATAATGCCAACTTCACAGACTATTATAAGTATTAAATAAGTGGATATATGTAAATATTTTGGATAGCATCTGGTACAAAATAAAAGGTCAGCAAATATGATCTGTAATTATTGAAAATCTTGAGAATGTATTTTTAGATTTTAGCAGTAAACTACAGCAGTTTTCTTCTTTGACTAATTTTCATGGGGCAACCGTCACAGCCAATGGCACTAATGGGATGACAGACGTTGAAGTCTAACAACGATAATATTTATAATGGCTATATCTGTACTAAACCTTTACTATATGGCAAGAATTTTAGGTATATTATCTCATTTATTCCTCATAAAAATCTAAGAATTAGGTACTAGCATTATCCCCGTTGTATAGATAAGAGAATAAGGCCTGAGAAATAAACCACTTTCAAAGTCACACAACTTGCAAGTGATGGAGGTGGGATTCAAACATTACCCCCTGCCAGCTTACTACTAGGTTATTATTTTATTTTATATCAGAATTGAGTCAAATAAAACATTGCCCTGCATACTTTTTTAAAATTAAAATACAATGCAATTATATTAAACAACATACAATTGTGTGGCAAACTATTTTAAACAAAATAGCTAAAAAGATATTTAAGTGGCCTAACATGATACAACCTTACACCAGACACAGTTGTGATGGCTTTCAAACACCAACTAACTGACCTTGCATATACTTCTGTAGCATTAATTATACTTCATGTAATGCATTTTTACTTTTCAGAGTGATTTTATTATATTTAAAAAATAAAATTGTAAATACTTATGGTAAAAACAAGTTTTGATGTACCTATATCCCAGTCAAGCTAATTAGCATATCCATCCACACTTTTTTGACATGTCCATCTCTCTCAGTAGACTAATACAGGGCCTGGTATTCAATACATGTGTGTTGAATGGATGTTGAAATTTTAGCTGAGGACCACTGACAATATATCCTAAAGCCCCTAGTCAGCAACTCTTTTAGAGGTGAATAACATGTAAAAGAATGGCCAAAAAATACAATGAAAGAAACTAATTCTGATTTGAAGGATTTTCCCTCAAAAGTAATGAAGACATTTAAATGAAGGTATATATACATTTTAATAATCTATAACATTCACAGTTAGGAAGAATTAATGTTAAAGGAGTAAAATAAGGAAGGGAAGAAGGAAATCAGGAGAGAAGGATATATGGACAGGAAGAGAGAAGAAAGAAAGGAAAGCATTCAAAAAAGAAAAAAGAAGCTAGATGTAAATATTTACTGAAAACTAACTGGTCATCAATGATCTTGATATTAATATACATTATCTCATCTATTTCTTACAGCAAGGCTTCATGGATGCAAATGATTTCCTTTTTACGACCAAAGACACTGAGACCATGGCAAGTTTAAAACTTACAGTGACGCTTTACAATCAAGTTCAGACTTCTATTTTATTTTGCAAATTTCCCAAAATATTTAAAGAATAAAAATTGACTTATACTGGAATACTGTCTTGAGAAATAAATATATATGAGGGGCAGTGTAAGGGAGAGCAATGGGGAAAAGGTGGGACAACTGTAACTGAACAACAATAAGTAAGTAAGTAAGTAAGTAAATGAGTAAATGTACAGAGTGGGGAAAAATAGGTTTACAATTGTGAGGACATAAAACAGTTTATTCTTGCATTGTTATTTATTAAGTATTGTATTATTTTCCATATGAACAACTGCAAACCTACTTTTACCCCCCCTTGTGCTGTAGATAAAATGGTGACAACATCCAACCAGGAAACACATTCCTATTCCAATTAACTTGGTTTTGGATGCATCAATTTTTAGAGATCTTTAATAAAGTACTGAATGGAATTTGTTTCTTTCTGCTTTAATTTGCAAGCATATTATTCTTCATTGACTACTCCCAGGGAAAAGAATCCTCAGAAAAGCAGAAAGCTATTACTGGGAGATACGTCCATCATGATACATATCAAGGAAATTGCCTTTTTTATTAGGTCCCTATTACTACAATCTTCACTTTTCCTAGATGAGAGGGACTATTTTCAGGATGGCACCTGTTGCCGTCAGTTGGAGAACTGCCATTTCCCTTCACTGTACTGTCTGATTGGCCACATATATTGCTGTCATTTATTAGTCCCTTTTCACCCTCTGCTTGCTTGATGCCACATATAACCAGCTTTAGAATCACATTACAAGGATAAAGATGCAGACACAAAAAGTAGCTATATAATGACACATGCTATGTACCAAATGAGATTTTGGGGGGCCATTTAAAGCAGGTCCATAGAAAAGTTGATGCAAGAAATGGACATAGATTCTGTGTGGATATGTACGTATCTACTTTGCCTGTATAGAGTATTTGTCAACAAAAAAACACCACAAGGTAAATGGTGGTGATGAAGACGATGACTGTAAAAATTACTGAGTAGTCATTCTGTTCTAAGAATGGTGCAAAGTGCTCTCAACTCTGCCTTTCAGGTGAAGAAACTGAGGCCTAGTGAGATTAGGTAACTTGTGTAAACCAGGTACATTCCATTTAAAGGAAAAGTAACAGACTCATTATATATCTATGAATACATAATCCCAAAATATAATTCTACCTTAAGCAAATTTATTTAATTACAGAATATATAGTCAAAATATTCATTGCATTCAGATTTTTTTAAATTTAAAATGAATGCTATCTTAATGACGAAGTCAGAAAAAATAGTAAGGTTTTTTAAAATCTACTCACAAAATCTATTTAGTTTGATGTATGTATTTATCCAGTATAATAAACATTTTGGATGAATATATGACTGATATTTCCTCGATATCTTTAAAAAATTGTGAAGGTCTCATATCTTCCTTGAAGAAAAAATTATAGAAGAGTATATTGAAAAGAACATACAAATATACATCTACATTTGATATCAAATTATAAATTTTATCTAACTTACTTTTTACTTAGTATTATATCATAATGCTTGAGCTTCAAAAGCATGATTTTCAATGGTTGTTGAATAATCCATTACTTAGATGTGCCATGTACCATACAATCCCCTGCAGTTGTACATTTACTTTGCTCCCAACTTGCTGTTATTACAAAAATTACTAAGATAAACTTTTGCCTCACTTTCAACTATTTTCTCAGGATACAAATAAGTTTTTTTTTCAGAATAGTTTCCATGAATGTAAGATTTATATGAATGTCATTAAATCTCATTTCAGTTCAGCTCTCTCTTTTTTGAAACCCTGACTTCTTTTTGTTCTCTGGAGATGACTCCCACTATATTTTGTTGGGTTAAATTCTTTGAGAGCCTGGGTAATCACTGCTATTAGATTTGAATCTTTCCATAGAAATTAGTATAGTGTTTTGCGTGTAGTAAGTGCTTCAGAAATGTTGTTGGATTAAGTAAATTAGTTCATGATTGAACTAGGATCTAATTCATATTTCCAATTATGCCTAAGTAATCACCATCAAACACTAGGTTCCATATGCTATTTAGCAGTGCCAAGTTAATATGCAAAATGACTATTTGAGTGATAATAATTTGGAGTGCATTTTAGCTAGTCTTTTCATAAATAAAATGTAAAAGCATGCATATGAAGATCATTCCCACTGCCAAAACAATTTGTTTAATCTGGGCTATATCAAATAGTTCCCAGACTTAAAACAATTGTATACAATTGTCAGTGTAAAGAAATGTGTTGTCTAATTCAGTTTTAAACATATGCTATTCCTTTTCCTGTACTAGCAAAGTCTAACCATGGATAATATTTGTTCTATTTTGCTGACAGTCTACCCACAGCCTGAATTATTTTTTAAAGATTTTATTTATTTATGTTTAGAGTGAGGGGAAGGGAGGGAGAGAAACATCAGTGTGTAGTTGCCTCTCACACGCACCCCCCAATGGGGGAGTTGGACTGCAACCCAGGCATGTGCTCTGACTGGGAATTGAACCAGTGACTCTGGTTTGCAGGTTGGCACTCAATCCACTGAGCCACACTGGCCGAGGCATTAATTTTAATAGCCAAACATGATTTTTCTAGAGTATTGGGATTGAAGAGTATTCCCATTTTTTTGCTTTCACTATGAGAGTGGCTAGTAGCCAAAATGGTAAAATCTAAATAAAGACACTGTCAGTGATTATGAGTGAAAGAAAGAGGCAAAACCTAGACTTAGCTATGAGGGAGAAAATTCTATGTAGCAATCAACAAACTGATACAGCTTGGTGGCATCTTACCAGTTTAACTTTTGTTACCCTGAAAGTCACATGCAAAATAAAATACTTTTGAAATCCCCTACACCCCCAGAAAAGAAGAAGAGGATATTGTTGACTTTGTGGGGTACTTAGAGTACGACACTTCGCTTGCCTGTAAAGATTAAAGCAAAGATGTTTTCTTTACTATGGAAATAATATTCCCATTTATATCTCGATACCTGACTTTTCTTCCAAACTTCAGTTCTACCTCTCCATCTGACTGCCAGACACCCCTACCTAGATGGCCACTGGCTCTAAAAAAAAAGTATCCAACAACAAGCATCCATTCTCACTTTATAAATATACATCTCCTGAGACAACATCTACTACTTTCCTCCTCACCACCCATAAAGGATCAGTGACCCAGCCTTGTTGATTCTATGATGGAAATGTCTCAGTCCCTCTTCTCCATTCCCGGGTAGCTTAAGTCACTTGGACCTCACCACTGGTTTACTCGACTAGTCTATCCTCCTCAAACTGGGAGGCAAAATTGAATTTAAGTTCACAAACCGTCAGTAATTAACTTAAATTTGGGGCATAGAGGGGTATTCTTGAAATTCCTACATGGTGTGGGAAAAGAGCTTAAGTTGAATGTTCTGAATTAGAAAGAGTAGGGTAATGTTAACTGAGGCATGAGCAGCATCCTTCATAAGCAATTCACCTCCTGTTGGTGTTATGGTTATTGCTAATTACATCCCTTATCATTTCTAAACATTAAATGTTCACCTCTGCAGAACTCACCTTTGTGCCTTCCATAAACTTTAGCCTGGTAACTTCACAGATGGACTCTCAATTAATATCCACTGAATGAAGGAATGAGAAACTATAGAGGGAAATTTAGGTAAATGAGTCAGGTTATGAGGCTACCTTTGTGCAAAATCGAGAAAGGCAGCCCCAGACCCATTGGCATGAACTGGTGAAATGTCCAGCTGTACCTACATGGACCTGATTCAAGGTAGGGGATTGGAGTTTAGCATCAGGGACTGGAGTTTAGCTCTACTGCTCCATTCCTCCTGTCTTGGCGTGTGCCTGGCACAGGTGTAACCTGCACAGTCCTAGGTGGCAACCTTGGTTGGAGGGAGAAACACAAAGAGCAATGAAGGAAAGAGTTCCTTCCACATTGAACTTTAAGTGTCCTGCTAGATGACGTTCAGAAAGTGAAAAGTTTTTGATCGGAGAGAAACAAAAGCCAATATGTCTTTCCTGCTCAACTATACTGCTTGCTAAAGATTCCAGACAATAGGTACTACTTTGCAAGGCAGTGCACATGTAGTTATTTAGAGTTGGCTTTAATGACATTAATTTCAATCCACTGAGGCTGTTGTCTTTTTTTCTTTTTTATTTCTTAAGTTTATGGTTGTGGTTACTTTAGATTACAGATTCTTGTGAAGTTGAAAACCTGAACTTTAGCAACAAACTCAGACTTGTAATTCATTTTGTTTGTTTCCTTTTAAAGGTTAAGAGCAGTTCAGTTCTGCACATGTACAGGCATACAATAGATAAGACTAAAGTCCTTTACATTAAAAAAATCATTTTTCAAAATTAGTTTTAGATAGCTTTTGAAAGCCTTTACAGCTAATGAAATTATTCTGAACTATCCAGACATTCTCTAAAGTATTCCTAAAGGACTGGAGAATAAATCTAACAGGTAATAACATCATGACATAAAGTCTATTGGAAAGCAACATTAGGTTTTTAGAAATTTTATCAACATTCTAAAGAATATTAAAATTATCTGCGGAAAGTCCCCATAGACAAATTGAGAGTTATGTTTTCCTAAACAAAGGACATGTTTTCATTAGAGAAAATGGCTCTGGCATTCCATTAAGAAGAGACTGAGCAACAGCATCTTAAATGTAAGTAGCCCCAAGTCCCCTCCTTGACTAACAGACAATCACAAAGATTAAACCTTATGAAGGTGAATTCTTTGCTTATAGCTATTTCTAAAAGCAGATCTATGGGGACTCATGGTACTACAGATATATAAAAACATACAGGGCAAAGGGTGGATCCAAACAGGAAATAAAAGAGGCCATGAACTGATAACATAAGGGTTTTTGTAGGCCAAAATTCCATTGTATAGATTTGTATGGAGAAAATGAGTATAAAACTGACATTGCCATCAACCTCAGTATTATAAGCATAGATCTCCTAGGAGTCAAAGCTGAAAGCTCCCATAATATTCTAGCAGCATGCGGAATTACTTGTCTCCATCAACTTGCTAATGAAATTTCCTATTCTTTTCTTTTTAAGAGCCAAGTGCTTTCAAAATCCTGATCTAATATGTGGGTTATCTGTCACCTAAATCAGTTTACAAAATATAAAATATATTTTGCTCTTCATGGAGCACATATTTCTGTGCTGGGTACTTAATAAACAGCTGAGCATAATAAAAGTATTTTTTATTACTACTGACCTCACTGCTGATATTGTTGTAAGGAAAGTTGTTAATGTAGGAACAATGTCTACACATTAAACAGTAGAGACTTATTAGTGTGCTCAACATTATTCCAAAGCAAATGCTGTCATACGACTCAGCTCTTCTGTTTGAATATTCCTGAGCAGGTACCATTTAGTTAAGTCAATGTTTACATTTTTCAAAGCAGTTCCACAGCCATTGAACTTTGGTTTTAAATATTGTAAAAAGAATTATGGGAACACTCATAAAATATCCACTATGCTGGGAAGCTCTGTGGAGTGCCAAAGTGGCATAACCACAGGCAGCAATGCAGGGCTTATATCCTCTGTTAATGAAGAAGTGATAGCTAATTTAGAAAACCATATGGCCAGAGGAGATAGGGCTGGGCACACATAATTACGTTTCTCACCTTCAATTTCTTCTTCTCCTGCTTACTTATAGGATTTTTTTGAAGACTAAATGTGATAATGTGACTATACATAGTATATAAAGTACTATGAGAGAAGGTAATATGGTTATTCGGTTTTCTTACCGAAAATTTGGAAAATAGACTATGCTTGGTATAAGAAATATACTGAACTGGGAAATAATGTTAAACTCATTTGTCCTTTTAATGTTTGAAATTTCTTTTCTTTCCACTGATCTTCTGTTGACTGTCTTGAATCACTTAATCTCACCAGAGCAAAAGGTAGATGACTTGTTAAAAATCTTAATGTTAATTAAAATTAAAATCTGAGTAAGAAAGTTTGTAATTCATCAGGGACAGAGTAAGAAAAAAACTGGTCAGCAAATGTAAATAGTAAAAATCCACAAGTGGCAGTGAACATAGAGGTGTTTTATAATCAAACTAAAAACTGAATGTAATAATTTCGCATATATGGGAAGAAGAGGTTAAAAGGATAAACTATTATTATGTACTTAACAAACTGTACACGTGACCTGACTCAGCATTCCATGCTGTTTAAATCAAATGTACCTGTTCCAACCTCTTGTTATGGAATTGATATGACCTTTCCTTTTATTGTATTTTCTCGCTTTGCTCCAAATCCCATGCATTATTAGTTGGTTTTCAAGGTTGCGAACATATAGATTCCAAACTTTTGTTTGCAGCTTTCTATAGGCCTCAAAAGTGAAGTCCTCTTTGTTTTTTTTTGGCCCCAAATAGCATTTAATCTTAAGCAAAGGCTTCCCTGGCAATTCACTCCTGAAATCATCATTTTAACCATTTTAAATGGGTTCTCCCACATTTATAGGATGGTTTTCGAATATAACATTTAAGTATGATTCTTATTTCATTTTTAAAAGAATGAAAATACTACCTAATTTGAAAGGACAGAATAAAACAAAATGCTCCAGAATCATTGTCTTTATCAACAGTTCTCTACCTCCTGGGATAAAATGTTTCTAAAATTATTTCCATTTTGCCAATCTACTTAATTCCTCTTCGCAAGTTCACCATTTTCTTCTTTTGCATTATCATTCATGTGTATTAATTACCATGTCTTTAGACTATAAATATTACCAGATATTTTACTTATTTTCCTCACAATTTTCACAATGTACAGGACTACTGATATTCAGAAGCCCTTTTTAGTGACTATTCACTTGCAAATCAGCAGCCAGTCAACATTACATTTTCTGGCTCACAATATGACTTGGGGAAGGGAGTATAGTACCTCTAGACAGGGATACACACTAGGGCTGGCATTTCTGATTGTTGAAGTGAATCATCCATTAACCTCACTTGCAAAGAGTTGAGCCATACCATGTTCTAGTACTCTGTAACATACTGTGGACAAATCTACTGTGGATGTGACACAATTTTTCTTTTTTTTGTAAATCATTTTTAATTTTCTCTAGTCTGTTTTTATCATGAGTTATTTAATAGCTTGAGGGATTCCATCACATATAAAGCTGTGACTAGTAATAACTAGATGGCCAAAATTAACATAATATACTATGGATAAAATCTACCTCCTTTACATGATAAAAATTCATTTGACATTCCTGCTTTAAGAGAGACTAATGAAAAACATAATCCTTCATTAGGAGTTGTAACTGATGATAACTTCAGATAGATAGAGAAAAATCTTCTTAAGTGGCAAATCTCCTCAATTCATAGTATTTCTCTCTTATCTCACATACGATAACTACATTTTCCTGTAGTAATATAAAAAATGTCAAGTTTTTACTGTTCAAGTACACCTGTCTCTTTAAGAAAAGACATTGCTTATATTTCTCCTGTGTTTAGGAAATGTTATTTATTTTATCCATTTTCTTCATTTTATCTATTATAACTGTATAAGCCAGCCTTATAAATGCTTTTTTACCTGTGAAAAGGGAGAGGTTCAAATAAATCAACTCATAACATTATTAAGTGATACATTTGAGTCTGTCTGAATTCAAAGACCAATGTTTTAAAATTCCAAATGAACCTCTTCCAATTGTAAATATATTTTAAAATAATGGTAGGCAACCTCAACAATAAACATATATTTAGTATATTCGTGTCCTATTTAATATAGAATATCAGTTAAAAAGTATATTGTGTATTTTAAAGTTGATTTTAAGCAGTAATTGAAACAATATAATTAAAAAATATACAAACAACTATTTTTATTAAAATGAAATGAGTAGTTTATCATTCTGTTATTAAGAACTGTGTAGATTTTAGCCCCAGCCAGGTGACTCAGTTGGTTGGAGTGTCATCTTGTACATCAAAAGTTGCGGGTAGGATTCCAGGTCAGGGCACATACATTGGTTGCAGGTTTGATCCTTGACTGGGGCACACACGGGAGGCAGCCAATTGTTGCTTCTCTCTCACATTATTGTTTCTCTCAAAAATCAGAACATATCTTTGGGTGAGGATTAAATTTTTTTAAAAAATTGTGTAGATTTTATACTGTAATTAGCAATTTTTAATGTGTCTTAAGAGGAAAGGTGATGAGCAGAAATAGGTCATTTCCTTAAAAACAAATAAATATAATGAATATTTCAATAAGAACCTTCAGTTCTGATAGCTATGCATCCTTTTCAGATGTACTGACCTAAAAAAATCATTTAGGTTAAAGTTTAACACAAAATGATAAAGCACCACACTGATGGAAGCTGAAACCTATATTATGAACTGCTCTGAAATGTACGATAATTCCTTTGGATGTGAAGACTTCTAGAAGCGCAAGCAAGCAAGCAATGGTAAAATCGTTTTCCCTCCTCCTTCTCAGGCACGTTAGAATAATTCCAGAAACAAATCCAGTCAATCGGCAAGTTAACCTCTTACTCTTGTCATGGAAGCTGCCTGCAGCTTTGAGTTGAACTGTTTTTTTCTCCTTGGTTGTGGTCCTTTCCTTAGTGGCTCTATATTTATGGTGTTACTTAAGGAATTTGTCTAGGATAAGATTATGCCTCTAGAAATTATTCATTTTACAAAAGCTTGGATCATATATTAAATATTTTTACTTCTTTTAATGTGTTTTTCTACTGTGGTACATTGTCACTCCTCTGATAGCTTTTATTTTTAACACTACTTACAGAAGGCTTATTTTATCTGGGCTTTGGAAATGACTGAAATGAATTGGATGAAATTTATTTCTGACTTATTTCATTCTAACTTTTTCTGAAGGCTCATTTTTTAGAACCCAGTCCAATGGGCTGCTAGAAAAAAATTATTCAAAAGATAAGACATTTTCCTTGTGTAATCGAAAATACAAAATTATGAACATGGACATGTTTACTTTAAAATGTTTAGATTTGGAATATATTTCATTTAGATTTATAAAAGCAGACAGAACAACTTTCTTATAAACTAAGAGTATACTAAATATATGTATACATATGTAAAGTATTGCTAATAAATACTATTTCGTGGCAGAACTGAATGATTGGCTTTCTTGTGCAATATAAAAATTTGTGTATCATATATCCCTCTGTGATATTACAAGTTATTTTGAATAGATTCTCATAGTTAATCAACCTTTAATAAATTATTGAGCAACTATGATCAGCATGGGTTGGTTCATATCGAGTGTAACAGCAAATAGCAATAACAGGTAACATTCCTGCAGAACTTACTGTGGGCCTGGTTTTGTTCTAAACATTTGGCTTATTGAAATGATTGAAGCTCTCAACAGTTCTGAGTGCTGCATGGTTGAGCAAGTTGCTCAGAGTGATACAGGTGGGAGTGGAAAAATGGAAAAACTGGAGTGCATCTTCTGACTGTCTGCTTCCTGAGCCCATACTCTTAACTAATGTGTTTTAAAAATCATTTAAAAATAGCCATTAGACATTGTGTATGCCTTGATTCAATGTCCTATTTTTCAATAATATATAATGAACTGCTAACCTGAGGTTAATGAAATTATCATATGCCTAGTTTAAATAAAATACTGGCTAGAACACTCTGTTCACATAAGCAAAGTTTCATGACAAAATCATCAGGAAAAATAAAATAATTTTATTCTATTTAGCATGAGATGCTTTTTTTGTTCTATCATTTCCATTATTTCTTTTTCTCTACTATTTCCATCAACCATTAGCTACAAAAACTTTTTCATGGTGTCCAATTTAAAATAAAAAACTAGTGTTTTGAGTATGTTGGTAAATGTTTGGGAGATATTTGTAATTTAGTTACACAAGAATCAGTATTCAGTGACATCCACCTTTACAGTGAGTTCTGTGATTAAAGCAGAGTTTAACACATGGGCTAAGAGCAGAATCATTTTTCCTTGTGCTACAGATGTCTGTCTCTACTTTCTATGAACTCTTCAAAAAAGATCCAAACATTATTGCTTTTTTGGAAATCCATATCTGGGCTTTTATTTCATTTTAATTTAAATAAAATGGAAATTTTCTGTTTATGAAAATGATATAGAATCATTGCAGAAAAGTAAAAAATATGAAGAAAACAAAACTACTTATCTAAATCAAGAGGTAACAGCTTGTTTCACTTTGTATAATTTTCTTCCTATATTTAAAGTAGAGGCTCTCTGCTCCTTCTGTTTGACAGACAGCCTTGTCTTCCTGTGCAGTGGCAGACTCAAGCCCAGACACAATGGTGAAGGTTGGAGTGAATGAATTTGGCTGTATTGGGTGCCTGGTCAGCAGGGCTGCTTTTCAGTCTGGCAAAGTGGATATTGTCACCATCAATGACCTTTTTATTGACCTCAACTCCATGGTCTATATGTCCCAGTAAGATTCTATTCATGGCAAGTTCAAAGGCACAGTCAAGGAGGAGAATGGGAAGCTTGTCATTGATGGACAGTCCATCTCCATCTTCCAGGAGTGAGATCCCACCAACATCAATGGGACAATGCTGGTGCTTAATACGTTCTGGAGTCCACTGGTGTCTTTACTGCCTTGGAAAATGGGGGGGGGGCTCTCTTGAAGGGCGGGGCCAAGAGGGTCATCATCTCTGCCTCTTCTGCAAAGGCTAAATATTTTTATGTGAGTATTGGGTATTAATATTTCTTTTCCTGTGCATTGCTTGCTTTCTAGTTTAGGTTTGTTACTCGCAATCTGAAAATCATCTCTACTAAATAAACCCTAAATGCATTTATTTTAGAAGAATAAGACGTCACAGAAATTTATCTATATTCAGAATCTTTCTAAAAAATTACTTGAGTTTACAGTATATTCTTCATTTACTAAAGGGACTATTACAAGAGAGATATTTGTTATAAATTTATTTGCCATTAGTGGTATTAAGTTTCTGCTGACACATTTCCCCAGATGTGAAAGGGCTGGCGAGGGCTGAAGGTGTCTGTGGGTGTGTGTATGTGCGTATGTGTGATGGGGAAGAATGGGCTTTAGTAAATTGGCCTCTACAAGGTAGAATTCATTATTTTGGCTTTATTAATAGCATCTTCTAGTAAGAATATTTCCAGCAGAAATTTACATTCTATTTTAGTTGGTAACACAATGATTATTACTCTAGTGCAGAGTATATCATTCCTCACTCCTTTTCATAATCTTAAAAGAGAGGACAAAAGTATATATGAAAGACAAGAGAAAGAAAAGGCATGTTTATGTGTTGTTTTTGATTATATAATGATATGTGCCATATACAACAATAAATGCTGGTGTATATGTATGTGGGTCTTTATGTGTACATGTGTTCATCTGTACTAGTGATTTAGACTTTTGGTGACACACGATAATGCGAATAATGTGAATAAGTGGGCAGGTTATTCAATACATGCACTACTTCAGTAAAAATAGTCAGATACAATTGTATAAGATAGGCTCCTATAGGTAATCACTTAATCAGGATAGTTACTTAGGAGATACCACAGACAGGATTCCCAATATGTGGAAATGTTTGGCAAATGGAAGCAGTGGAAAAGGTAAGAGAAAGATGGCTAGGGAGATATTTTAAAGGAAGAAATATCAAGGTTTTGAGGAAAAATAATTACTGGGGACTCGGGGAAATGAATCAAAAGAGTCGCTCAGTCATCTTTTAAGAATGATTTTGATATTGCTTAAGAAAGAGCAGTTAAGAGGCAAAATAGTATTTGTGGTGGAAGATAAAATTTAGATTGCTGTGGTGAATATTTAAATGAAAATGCCTTACAGGAAGTAGGTATCTCTCAGGTGAATCCAGATCAGAGCTCTATTTTGGAATCCTCAGCCTGGAGACAGTAGCTAAACTATGGGTCTGAGTGATTCTTGTAAAGAGAAACACAGGGAGCTGAAGACTGAGCCGTAAGTGGCAGAAATAAATCAGGGCAAGTGAGAGTGAAACAGGTCAGTGGGGGGGAGAGAGAAACTGAAGATGCAGATAGTTCTTAGGAGTCGTAGTTATATGCTGGCTAAGATAGGAAAACATTTTGTGGAGGTAGTTGTAGTCAATATTATAAAAATCAAAGATTTTCTACACATTTCTGAGGAGACTGGCCCAAGAAAAAGTGGCTTTTGGTGACTGGGAAGGAGAATAAGAAAGCACAGGGATGTGAAATACAGCAAAAGGAAAATAATAATATTGTAATAACTACATATTATATCAGAGGCATATTAGACTTATTGGGAACACTTCATAAGTTATATGAATGTCTAATTACTATGCTGTACTAATATTGAGTGTCAACTGTAATTTTAAAATTTAGAAAAAATTTAAAAATCAGAAACCAAGTGCAAATAATTTAACATTTAAATAAAATAATTTACCAACCATTGGCCCTGCATAATTATCTTTAGCATATTAAAATAAATATGGAGGCCAATTACTGTATTTTTCTAACTCTTATTGATTGTTGCAACACTATCTGTTAGAGCTATTTTTTCTTTAGAAAAAACTAAGAAATCTTGATTTTATAATAAAAATTATGGGTTAATAATGACATTTGATTAGTGTCATTTTTAATATTAGGTAATAAAGTACTTTATTTAATGACTACATTGGTCTTTGTGACCTGGAGTTTTGTTATTGGACATAAAACAAGCTTTAGCAACCCCTTTAATAATGGGTTTTATTTCCAAGAAGAAATCTCTTCTATTAATTTACATAAAAATGGTTTAACTGTGTAATTCCTTTATTTTCATTAACATCACAGATAACTGTTTTTCTAGCTCTCTCCTTACACATATTTTCTTGTAAGAAGGGTTAAAATTTTCCTTTTGTGTCTCTTTCATTGCATGAGATTTGTTTTCACTTGTTTATTTTTGTGGCCCTAATTGGAAATTTAACGTGCCTTTCTCTTAAAGACAATATGACATCAGCTTTTTCTTCTACATAAGACTGTTCAAAAGAAGTGAAGCCAGTCCTCAGCAGTATCGGTTTAGAAGGAAGTTGGGGAGCTTTGGCCAAGATGGAGGAGTAGGTAGAAACACTTTGCTTCCTCGCACAACAAAAAGAAGGATGACAACCAATTAAAAAATAAAAAACAAACAGAACTGCCAGGAGAATCAAACTGCATGGAACTCCTACAATCAAGCAGTTAAAGACAATCAACATTTATCCAGAATGGTAGGAAGGCCAGAGTTGCACAGCCAGGTGGAGAGGACGTGCAGCAAGGCGGAAGACTGTGCAGGCCAGGTGTGGAGGTGGGGCTGACTCATCCACAGGGAAACTAAGGACTTAAAACCTCTGGCCGTGAAATCCTGTGGGGGTGCAGAGGCAGAAGACACTCCCAGTCTCACGGGAGATTTCACTGGAGAGGCCCACTGGGGTCCTAAAATGCATACAAATCTACCACCTGGGAATCAGCACCTGTAAGGGGCACTATTCACTTGTGGGAAGTGAGGGAAGTGACAGAAATTGGGACAAGAGCCCAGCAAGCAAGCAAGCAAGCAAGCAGCATTGTTCCCTCTCTGACCCCCCCCCCCAAATACAGCGCCACAACGCAGTGAAGTGGGTTACCCTACCCTGAAGAATACCTAAGGCTCTGCCTCTTACAACATAACAGTCTCACCAAGACAAAAAATGTGGCCCAAATGAAAGAATGATCAAAACTCCAAAAATAGAACTAAGCAATGAAGAGATAGCCACCGTATCGGATGCAGAGTTCAAAACACTGGCAATGAGGTTGCTCACAGAAATGGCTGGGTTTGGTTGCAAAATGAAGAAAGAAATGAAGGCTATACAAAGTGAAATAAAGGAAATCATACAGGGAATCAACAGTGAAGGGAAAGAAACTGGGACTCAAATGAATGCTTTTGAACAAAAGGAAGAAACAAACATCCAACTGGAACAGAATGAAGAAACAAGAATTCAAAAAAGGGTTATCAGTGGAGAGGAGAAGGGGGAAGGGGGGGGCCGATGGGGGAAAAGGGACAGGGAATAAGAAGCATAATTGGTAGGTATAAAATAGACAGGAGGAGGTTAAAAATACTATAGGAAATAGAGAAGCCAAAGAACTAATATGTACAACCCATGGACATGAACTCACGGAGGGGGAATGCTGGAGGGTGGAAGGGTGCAGACAGGAGGGGGACAACGTGGAGAAAAAATTGGGACAACTCTAATAGCATCATCGATAAAATATACTTTAAAAAGCAGGAAATTAGCATGTATTAATGAAAACAGCTTCATTTAGAATTGGAAAAACTGAGTTCATTTTTATTACAAGAATATTTCTATAAATGTATAGTACTGTTTTTATGAATTTCATAATATTAGTGAATATTATGAATAAGATTCTGGATTTCAATTATTCATATCTCAGTTTCTTAATCTGTAAAATCATACTACTAAATTATACTCCATGATTCTAAAGGGTTGCAGAAGCATAACTGACATTTAAGATGACAAAAGAGAACTCACATTAAAGAAGTGACTTTTACTTGTAATATGTTTTAGTTCATTTATCTTACACTCTAAAGATAGATGAAGTACTCCTAAGAATTAGGAGTTATATGGCAGAAACCATGGAACCTTGCAAGAAAAAACATTAAGAATTTTTTTAAAAACACTATTTCCTATTAAAGTGAAATCGCATTGCCAATATGAATTTACTTCTACATTTTAAATTACAATGGTTACTAAGAAACTTTTTAATAAATGCTAAGAATAAAATAAAGTCTTGAAAAGAAATGGCAACAAAGCTGTATTAATTTGGACCTCACTCAGAATTTCGTATAATAAGGACAAGTTTAGAGTTGCTTTTTGTCCATTATTTATGAAGTATTTGTCGAGTAAATCTAACAGTGCACCTCCATGCTTACTGAGGACAACTTTATACAGAAAACCCTTGGTCAAATTCAGTTGGCCTATGAGACTTAAAGATCCATTGAGAGAGGAGAGTTAGCATAACACAGAAGAAATGAAACAGCTTAGAAACAGCCCATGCTAAGGGATTTGTTTGTTTTAATGCCTGCATTCCTATAAATGTTTGTTGATGGGGCTATTTGGGGTCTTCATCTTTTTTTACTTTAAAACACTTCCTAGTATTGAGATTATAGGGGACAAGAGCTGTAGTTTGGTCTTCCTGCAACCATAGAAAGGTATTGACTGGCTACCAAATGCTTGACATATTCATCCAAGAAAAAAAGATCATAGGTTTACAGAGTATGTACTTCCACATAACAGCTAAAACGCAATTCAGGAAGAGCAGGGACCGAGAACTCATTGACAGTGACCACAGTAATGTCTGGCACACACTAGGTGCTCAGTAAATGTTTGAATGAGTACCCAGTGTGGTTTAATTTATTCTCATATTAATCTATTCATGTTCTTGCCTAGCACAAGACACCCTCGGTCCTGTGTGAGGGATGGATATACCCGCACATTTCTGGTCACATGTGTGGGAGTAAGATGGAAAATGTGAGTGAATAGAGGCTTGGACCACTCCACAAAATGGATTGAGGAAACTATTTTCTTCATTTTATTTTATTTTTTTACTTGAAAGGCTTTGAGTACACATTAGTTCTGTACAATAAGCTTGGTAGGGTAATTTTAATTAAGGTAATTTTGCCCTGTCCATTTTAAAGTAGTTAATTTCCTATTTGGTAATTCATAACACAGATTTTGGAAATCTGCCTATATTCAGAGAATACTTGATTACTTACATACCTCAATATCTAATTTCTGAGGCTATTTCTAAAGAAATAGCAGTTAGCTAGGACTGAACACAAAATTTGAATGTTTGTTTAATTGAAAATAAACCCAACCAAACAAAAAAATATTTGTAATAGTAATCCAGGGCTGTGGTGTTCAGAATGATAGACTAAGCCATAAATGACATTCTGGAAAGGGTTTGAGAAAAAGAGGGTAGATGGTGAATTTATAGCTCAAATTGTCTTACATTGCACATTTACCTTCCTCTAATGAATATTTTCTGTTTGGGGCCTCAGACAAGGAATATAAGTAATATCTGGTCATACTGTTATTACATACAGACCTGCTGGTGGAAATAACTCAAGCCAGTATGGAGACAGAAAAAAAGAAATGTTCTGAAATGTCAAGTACCAACATATCAAAGTGTAACAATAAAATGAAATTGAAAAAGCAACCTTTATTGTAAAAAAATTAGACTTTTTCACAATGGTTATTCCATAGTTGTTATCTTGTTTATAATTTATATTATAATTCTGAACTAAAGAGTGTGGTGAACATTTGTCAGGTTTGTTAGTACCTTGTATGGAGGTTAGAGACGAGGGCAGGGTGAGGAGCAGGGGGGTTGTGGGGAGATCGCTTAGCTTTTGAAGTACCACCACTGGGAGTACCCCAGCAAAGTGGTTTTTTTTTTGAAGACCTTACTCTAGAGAGGCTGCTACTCTAAGACCTTCACTATTTTTACCTCTAATCAACAGCAGCGGTTTGGTTATTTAGCCCAATGGATACAAGACATGATGTATTTGTGGAGGCGTGAGTGGTTTTCAAGATACAGTATCAGGATTGCTAGAAATACATAAGCACTTGAGTGCAAAAACCTAGGCCTTTCAGAATATTTTCCTGGGTAAATTTAGCATTTTGATTCAGTCATTTGTTTCAAAGTTCATTGGACACTTTAGTTTTCTGGCATTGACTAAAAAAGTTAGCTTTAATGCAAATACTGTAAGAGGGCCTAAAGGGGGATTTGGGACTTCATCAAGCTTCCAGATTACATGTTTGTTTTCATGTCTGCATTTCTATAAATGTTGGTGGAGCTGGTTGTGGTCCGCATCTTTTTTCACTTAAAACACTCTCTGGTATTGAGTTCGTAGGGGACAAGATGTATTATGGTTTGATCTTCCTGCAACTGCAGAGAGTTGACTGGCTATCAAAAACAAGTATGATTACTAAGTAGTCTTAGGTAATCTGGTGTCAGTAACCAATCGGAAAGGAATAATTTGCCTTATGCCTTACTTGGAAGCATGGAAAGGTGTTTATTTAAAGTTTCATAGGTATGGAGCAGGGGCCACATGTGTGATGAACTTGACTGATAAGGTTAGAATCTGTCCACTGCTTACAAGCTGTGTGCTCTTGCTGAGTTTGCCTAACCTTCCTATGCTTCCATATCCTCATCTGTAAGATGGCTTTGATAATAGTATTTACCTTGTGGTATTGTTTTAAAAATTAGAAGGATTACATATGCGAAAAATTTGGAGCAGTGTAAACAGTGAATTGTAGGCATTATTATCACAAAGTGAAAACATGAAGATTGAGACTTGTACTCTCCCTCCTCTGTGTGGCATTTTCCCACTTAACAATCCCATTGGAAATAGGTCAGTTTTTACTTCACTATCATTCTATAATGTGTGCATAGTCTGAGCAATACTGACTGGATAATCAAATGACTAATGGTTTACTCAAATCAAAATTTTTCTAAAATCACCTGAGATAATTTTATTTTGCTGATTATATGAAAGAAAATCTCATATTGCCTAAAATAATCTAGTTCAGTAATGTTCAATAAGTTCTGTCAACTTTATTGCTCTGCTTTATTTTAAGCAAGCCATGATGAAGGAAGGGTTTCTCAGACTCTTCATCAAAGAAATTTTCCTTAATTTACCAAATGTTTATTAAGTGCTTATTGTGTCTTTCATACCCTGATGGGACCCAAATGTGTACAGCTATTTATTCACAGTAACTAGCAGTAGCAGGATGGATGCATTGTGAACATGAGCAAATGACAAGAGAAGTTTCAATAGCAACAGAGGTAATAAGTGATAGTGGCTAAAAGGCACTTAGAGGAGGAAGTATTGTTGTATCCCATTAATTTTGCACACAAATACAGCATTGGCATATGTGGAAGAATGCATGTAAGGTTTATTCACAAGTAGGAGTGGAGCAACCCCTTGAGGAATGTACAAGATTTAGAGGGGCTGCAGAGGGTGAGATGGAAGGGAGTCTGATGAACTTGAGGATAGGACCCCTCTAGAACCAGCTCCCTCCCTATCCCACTCTCTCAATCAACCAACTTCCCTGCTGCTTTAAATGACTTGCATCATTTTGCATCTTCACTAAAATTCCTCCAAGAAGGGATCTACTTGAAAGGGACAGCATGATCTACTTCTCACATGGCAGTGTGGTTGAGTTCATTGCATTTGTAGACAGTCCTTTTAACAATGCCTAGCACAGTGCTTGGCAGCCAGTAGATGTCGATGAGGACAGATTTCCTTTATTTAGTCTATTTAATCAAATAATTTTTAAAATCTCAGAGGTCATTAAGTTCAATAGGACCATTTTTCAAAGAAAGAAGGGGAATGGAGAAAAGGAAATTTAAAAGCATGGAGTCATTTAGAAGAATAAGAACTTAGCTGGGGTATCAAAGTTGGAGATTTGAAGTGAGCAGAGGATGGCAGGAGTCCACTACTTGCCTGAAGAGCAGGAAGGGAATTTTGTCAATGATGGAAGATCAAAACAAAGTAACGAGCAGATGTTGACAAAGTAATTAGCTTTTTTTCATACTAACAGGTATAATGAGAGAAGGCACGGCAAGGGATAAATAAGTAAGAGTGAAGGTGTCCTGCTGGATAATACTGAGAGATAAATTTGGAAAGGTAGCACTGCTCTGTGCTGGACTGTGGAGCGCCAGGCTGGAGAATTTAACGTTCATCATACACACAACAGAAAATGCCCTTGGTTGCTCTACTTACATCCCACAGCTCGAAATTAAGCTAAAGGGAACATGTTGCAGGGATTCTGCTATGCTGAAAGATGGTGATGGTGGTGTAATTTTGAATCTCTCCAAATCTGCCCACCTACCATCCTTATAAGTAGTTAAAGCAATGAACAAAGCCTTTAGCTCTAACTACCAGAGACAGGAGACACGAGGGTAGAGAAGTATGTTTAAGAAAACCACAAAGATGTCATAAGAAAAATTCTGTATGAAGATATATAGTATTCTTTAATAAACGTAAAATTTTTCAAAAAGTAAGGGGAACTTAAGAGACGTAACAGACATAACGATAAAATCCAATGTTTTAGGTAGGGTTATTTGAACATGGACTGGGCATTAGGTAAGGTTATATAGTTATGCTATTTATTAAGTGTGATAATGGCAGTATGTTATGTTTAAAAAGTCATCTGGTAGAGACACACAAAGATATGTTTATAAGAGAAATGTTATCATGTCTAAAATATCGTTTAAAATGGTAATGTTTTCCCTACCCTTATGTTGGGGATTATAAAGAAAGATTGGCAATATACTGATAAGGTTGAAATGTTCTGCTGGGATGATGATTTTCATTTTTCTTTCTTCTTCTTGGGATGTTTAAAAATTGCACAGTGGGTCAAGCTATTCTTCAACTCAACACATAAAGATGTACGAGGCTTTTTATAGAGCCTTAGTGATTTGACACCTCCGCTCACCCTCTTGGATGAGTATTATTCAAGATGGTGTTTCTATATCACTTAATACATAGAATATTCACACAGAGAGTTGAAATCTGATTCCACTAACACAGAGGGTGCCACTGATTTCTGTTTTATCACCAGATAATCAAAGCAGAGCTAATGCACAGGAGTTTCAGGTTTTGTAGTGATATGCATTGGTTCGTACGAAATTCTCTTTAGGGTGCATATCACCATTTTGTATCTTATGATGCCATGAATGCTGTAAAGAACATTCTTGTGAGCTGACGGAGCAACAGTGATGAAATTTGATATTATAGAGAGGCCTCAAAAAAAAAAGAAAACCTCTTTCTTTTATTAAACATGTATTTTGAGATAAGGGTTCAAAACATTTGTCTGGTTAATAATTGACCACAATGAGATAACACTATATACCTATCAGAATGACTAAAGTGAAAAAAAAAAAAGAAAAAGAAAAAACTAATGGACAATACCATCAAGCATGGCTAAAGGAATTCAAGAGTACAGCCACTTTGGAAAACAGTTTGCAACTTATTATAAACTTAAACTACAAGTCAACTATTTCACTCCTACACTCCTGTTAACACAAGAGAAAATAACATATATTCTCATTTAAAAAAAAAAAGCAAGCAAATCTGTATTGGAATATTACAGCAGATTTTATTCATTATTGCCCCAAAATGTTGAAAACCCAAAAGACTTTCAACTGGTGAAAGACTAAGTGAATGGTGATATATGCAATCATAAAATACTACTAAGTTAAAAAATAAAAACAAAGTAGTCATACACACAATAGCATTGTTGGATCTCAAGTGAATTATGCTAAGTGAAAGAAGCTAGACACAAAAGCTACATATTGTATGTCTGCATTTATGTGACATTCTGAAAAAGGAAACAATATGGAGACAAGCAGTTGTTGACAGGGGACAGAGGTGGAGGGAAGCAGTGACTGAAAAGACGCTTGTGGAAACTTGGGGAGCGATGGAACTGTTTCATGCCTTGGTAGAGGCAGTGAGTCTATGAATATATATGTTTGTCAATGTTCAGAATGTACATTAAAAATGGCGAATTTTATATATGTAATTTATGCCCCTATATTACAAATTTTTATGAATGAATCATAAAAATAAACTTCAAAGAATTATTTTTTAGTACTGTATCTAATTCTCATTTGTCTTCTTATTTTCTTATTTTTTAAAAAGGCTTAATAGCTGCATAATATTATCATGTGGATGAACTGTTGCAGGCATAACAATATTCTATTTGAGCATTTAAGCTATCTTTTTACTTTTCACTATTATAAATAAAAGTTGAATATAAAAATAAATGATCTACAGTATTATTTCTTCTCCAGCTGTGTTAACATGGCTGGGGGTATTTTGATAGTGCTAGGTAATTGAAATTTCTACTTTTCTTATGAACCAGGACTTCTAAATTCTACAGAAACAAGAAAAATATGCTCAAAATAATCTTGTTAATTTGGAGAAATGTTGTAGATTCCTATTTCTGTGACCAAAGTTTGTAGATCAAGCCACGTGGAGGGAAACAAGGAGGTGGAATGTTGACAGTTAAAGAAAAATGATCCCTCCCACAATATTTGAAAAGCCCGGTTATACTAGGGTTGAAGCATTTGAGAAACAGAAATACATATTTCATGGGGTTTCATTTCCTGATCAGAAATATTAATTAGCATATGCCAGAGTATGGCAGCTAATTTGTATTCTGGCCACATTCCACTTTTATGGTTACTGCAGGCTTTGTGTATAAGTTCACTGTACTAATGGATCTATACTAATGGCTTTGTGTAAGAGATGTTTCAAGTATGGTGAAAAGTGTAGATGTCTTCACTGATCGTTTCAAATTTCACCACCGGCTCTGAGTGTGCAGGGATGCTCTGAATCACTCCACATGCACACCCTCTAAAAACAGAACAGCAGTCCTGCAACCATCCAAACCTCCGGGAAGGTGTTTAATTAGGTAAATCTCACAAAGCAACAGCACTGTCACTTGACTTCTTTATTACATAAATTCTCTCTTATGCAAAGCCATTTTAATGTACAAGCGTGGGGGGTAATCTCGGATGAAAATGGGTAGGTAGAATGGAGACAGGAGACACAGAAATAAAAACATATTGATACATAAATGTAAAAAGATGCTTGTTATTACTTGACTTTATGAAGCTTCAGTGTATTAACCATTTTCTTAAAAACCTGCCTTTGCTACGGACCTGCACAACTAGGAAGAACATTTCTTTATTAAGACGCTCTGTGTGTCTAAGCACTTTTTAATGACCCCCATTGCCATTTCACCATCTGGACACCTGACATTTTAAAAACAAACATTTCAGCATAATTGATAAATTCTGCATTTGATGGCTATTATCTGGTCTACTGCTAAACACACAGGCATCCCTTATTCCACCAAATTAAACCTTACTAAGCAGAAATATTACATAGAGCATGTCAGCATGAGTATATTATAAAGATAACTTAGAAAACCCTCTATACCAGTGAATTTCAAGTGGTGTGCCTTGGCACATAAGTGTGCCATGAGAATTTTTAAAGCATTTGATGCCTGACTGTTTAGTCAGGGGCACTGGTTTCTTTTCCCCTAGATTATTAAATAATGACAACAACCAATACAACAACAGTGATCCTGTGTGAAAGAATCAAAATTAAACCTGTTTTTTGTCTTTTTTTTTGGTGTGCTGCAAAATTTTAGTAATTGGTTCATATGTATCATGAGGTGAAAAGGGTTAAAAGTTGCTGCTCTACACCAATAAGAGTGATGGTCTCACAAAAACCAAGCTATGAGAAATAACCTGGTGGATTTTGGCCAGAAGCAAACTCACAATAGAGAGGCCACAAGGAGATGTCACTGTCACAGGTGAGCCACAACTTGCCATGCAAACAGCTGCTATGAAGAATGCTAACAAATGATCCATTCAACGAATAGCCACAGTTATTCTCCCTTCTAGTACCTTTGCTAATACCCTCTTAAAATGCCACAGATTGTGAAAAATTTAAGGAATTGACACTAAAGTGCATCTTTTCATTATGAAGTACTTCTGATTCATGCATCTATCCACTCAACATAATTAGCATAAATGTATCAAATACAACTATAAGCAAAGTACCGTCCTAGGTCCTGCAGATGCAACAATAAGCAGGACAGACAATATTCCTACATCTTTGGAACACTGTATTTTCACCTGGGAAGTGAGAGTGGCAGAAGATTGGAGCCTTTAGACTGTATGTGACTTTGTAAATTTCCTCTTTTGCAGATCAGGAAACTGAAACTCAGAAAAACTGAGTGACTTGCACAGGGTTACATAACTAGCAGGTCATAGACATGTCATTGAGATCTAGGACTCCAGCATAACACTTCTCTTGCAAATCAGGAAGCTTTCGTCAAACAACAACCTCCTGCCTCTTTTATTCCAGGCACTTTGAGATAAATGGAACTTCAAGGCTTCTTCCGATTCAGTACAAAAAACTCAGGATCAGGGTTCCAACATCAGAGATTTAGAAAGTAGGAGTACCCAGGGCTGAGAGATTCCAACAGTATAATTTCAGCTGTTTTAGAACTTTGATAGGTATTGTGGACTACCACTTTGAACTACATTGCTGTCATGGGAAAAACACACTCAGAGTTCTAAATGAATGGTTCATAAATCAACTTCTTCTTTTTTAGTTTTAATTTTTTAATTTTTTTAATTGATTATGCCATTACAGTTGTTCTATTCCCCCCATTCCCCTCCACCCTGCACACCCCCTCCCTCACCATTCCCCCCCTTTAGTTTATGACCATGTGTCTCAAGTTCTTTAGATTCTATATTTCCCATACTATTCTTGCCCCCCTATCTATTTTCTACCTACCGTCTATGCTACTTACTTTCTGTACCTTCTCCCCCCTTCTCCTCCCACTCCCCTATTGCTCTATCCAGCAAAACTTTCATTTAGAATGGAAGGACAAATAAAGTGCTTCTCAGATAAGATCAAATTCAAGGAGTTCATTATCACCAAGCCCTTATTATATGAAATGTTAAAGGGACTTATCTAAGAAAAAGAAGATAACAGACTTCCGCCAAGATGGAGGCGTAGGTGGAAGCACTGCACCTTCTCACACAACCAAGTTTAAAAACAACAAAGTTTTAGTAACAAAAACGCAGCCAAACCACAGAAAATTGAACTACACAGAAGTCTGACAACAAGGACCCCTTCAGCCAAACTGGTAAGAGGGGCACAGCCAGCAGCAGAGTGGGGTCAGGCAGGAAAGATCCATCTAACAGACTGGGGCGTGCAACCCAGGCACGCCGGCAGACATAGGCGGATCCCAGGTGTGGAGTAGCGGTTGGACCCACTGAGGGCAAAAGGAGTTGGACTCACTGAGGGCTGACCAAAGTCACACAGTCAAGCGCAGATAAACTGGTGAAGGAGTGAAGCAGTGAGACAGACCGTGCAGGCCCCAGTGGCGGAAAGTGGCAGAGGGGACTACCATTGTCCCTCTCTGACCCCGCCCCCACATACAACGTCACAAACCAGCGACCTGGGTGGCCCTGCCCCGGCGAACACCTCCTCGTACTTAACAGGCAGGAACAGATCAAAACATGGCTCAAGAACAACTCAGAGCCCCAGAGCCAATAAATCTAAGTGATGAAGAAATAGCCAAACTTTCAGATGCACAGTTCAAAACACTGGTGATCAGGATGCTCACAGAACTGGCTGATTTTAGTCACAAATTAGAGGAACATATGAAGGCTAAACTAATTGAAATGAATGGAAATGCACAGGAAACCAATAGTAATGGAAAGGAAAATGGGACTCAAAGGAGTGGACCAGAAGGAGGAAAAAAATGACCAAACAGAAAAGCATGAAGAAACAAGAATTCAAAAAAATGAGGAGAGGCTTAGGAACCTCCAGGACATTTTTAAACGTTCCAACATCCAAATTATAGGGGTACCAGAAGGGGAAGAGGAACAGCCACAAGCGGAAAACTTATTTGAACAAATAATAAAGGAAAATTTTCCCAATATGGCAAAGGCAATAGACTTCCAGGAAATCCAGGAAGCTCAGAGAGTCCCAAAGAAGTTGGACCCAAGAAGGAATACAGGAAGGCACATCATCATTACATTAGCCAAGATTAAAATGAAAGAGAGAATTCTAGAAGCAGTAAGAGATAAGGGGACAGTCAACTATGAAGGACTTCTCATCACACTGTCAGCGAATTTCTCAAAATAGACCTTACAGGCAAGAAGGGGCTGGAAAGAAGTATTCAAAGTCATGAAATCCAAAGACCTACAACCAAGATTGCTCTATCCAGCAAAGTTTTCATTTAGAATGGAAGGGCAGATAAAGTGCTTCTCAGATAAGATGAAATTCAAGGAGTTCATCATCAGCAAGCCCTTATTATATGAAATGTTAAAGGGACTTACCTAAGAAAAAGAAGATAGAAAAGATGAACAGTGAAAGGACAGCAAACTCGCAGTTATTAAGAACCACACCTAAAACAAAAGCAAACTAAATGGACAGCTAGATCAGGAGCAGAAACATAGAAATAAAGATCTCATAAATCAACTTTTGAAGTTATTAATCTACTACCTCTGATTTCTAACTCTTTGGTTTCCTAAATCTACTTTTCTCTGCTAGTTTTCATCTCATGTCATGCTGAGTAAAAATAGAAACATTTTTCTTCTTTCATTGTTAATATTCCTTTCAGAACTGCTCTCTTTCAATGAGTACCTATCTAGTTTCTGTCCACTTCTGGCATGCTGTGATTTGATTTCTATCACTAGTATCCTGTGTGTATGTTTGGTAGTGGAGAGTTCAAGCTCCTAATAACACAACATTCTGGAACTCTAATAAAATTACTCTAATTATCAAAACTAAATTTTTTTCTTGCTACCTAAGGATTATTAACAAAGCCTGATTTTAAAAATATAATACTATATATTATATGGAAGATAGGATATTTAGCCCCTTCAGATGAACAGAGAAATAATAAGGTAAAATGAGAAATAAAGTGTTCAATATAAAGAAGCATTTACCACAAGATTTTTAGAAAAATAATATGTGCAGATTTTAATATTAATGAGGAGCTAATGTATATTAAAATTGCTCTGTATGAGATCTGTCCAGAAAAAGTCCAACTGTTAATACAATGAGAATGGTTTGTGTGACATTGATGTAACTTGGCAGCCAAGGACAGTGGACAGGAATGTGCATGCGTGAACACTGATAACTTCACTGTACTACTTGGGGGGGTGGTAGATGCCATAAAGTGAGCATGTGGACTGCATGGCCGTTGCATTCAAAATGACTGAGTGAATACAGCAACAAATCTGCATCAGATTTTGCATTAAGCTTGAACATTCCTCTGCAGAAACTATATGGATGATTTAGAAGGCTGCAGCTATAGGCAACTGGTGATTGGCAGCCTCATCACAACAATGAAACCACTCATGTACCCCATCTTGTGCAGAGTTTTTTGGCAAACATCAAATCACCCAAGTGACTCAGTGCCTCTACAGCCTAGTTTTGGGAGCCTGTGACTTCTGGGTTTTCCCCAAAATAAAATCATTTTTGAAAGGGAAGAGATTTCAGACCACAGATGAACTTCAGGAAAATATGACAGGGCAGCTGATGGGGATTGGGAGAACTATGTAAAGTCCCAAGGTGACTATTTTTAAGGGGACTGAAGTATCATTGCCCTATGTACAATATTTATTGTATCTTGTAAATTCTTCAATACATGTCTCTATTCTTCATATTACATGGCTAGATATTATATCAAAATAATTAAGTAAAGGCAAGTAATGATGAAGTCATTAATTAATCAATTCATACTAACAATTGATTTGCTAAGGATGACTTCATCAATACCAGTGGAAAGTAAAATTAATTATTCTATTATACAAACTTACTTTTGCCATTTTTGGAACTTATACCTGGTCCCTTTATAATTAATTACATGTCTACAGAAGTTGCGAATTTATAGCACAGAGGTGTACCTTTATAAATAGAATTCTCCATACCTTTATGATGTCAAATATGTGTTATGTGTCATTTTTATATATAATGAGACTCTCTTTTTTTTCTAATTTCAGTAATTTACTTTTTGGCTTTAATGTGGTACTGAGCTTCTGCTTAATGCAGAAGCACTTTACTTCTTTGTGCTCAAATCCACATCTTGATAATCTGATTAATGGCCTAGTCTCTCCAGGACCTGAAGCTATGCTTGTTTAATAGGCTCTTTCCAAGACTTGGGAGTTCTTGCCTGTATCCCATCAAGGAATGGTCAGCAAAATGCATTATGTGCATATGAGGAGGCTTCCTTGTGTGATGTCCCTCTTCAGATTTTCAATGTACTTCCAGTGATATGTTTGATCCAACTCTTACTGGCCTGTAAAAGCCTATTGTTAAATATTCAGGAATTTTGTGAGTGGGGCCCTATCTAGAAATCAGTCACAGTAAAAGTATTTAAGCTAAAGAAATAATCAAATGATTTTTACTCCTGGAGATTGTTTATCAATACAGCACTGGATCATTGTGCCTTTTGGAATACATTAGATGATTGTGCTTAGAGCCCCCAACCATGACCTATTATTGAAATATTTATTTTATATCATATTCTACTGTTTCTTGGCCCAGTATTTTGAGCTGGCATTACCTTACAGTGACTACCTCACCCTAGTAAGACAGCCTGGTGAGGGATTCTAGCTTCTGCTTTCCCCCCATTCTTCTGTGAGCAACTGAGGTAAAAACAGCTGAATCATTACCCTCCAAACACTCTGGGCAGTCTGTCCTCCCACTTGGATCTATTCTTCTGTAACCCCAAGCCTCCCTCTGCTGGCCTCTAAAATACCAAGATGTGATAAAAGACTAAAAACATATGCTATCCTTTGAAACGAATATATTTTGACTAAGGGTTTGGAAAGTACACACTTCAAGAGACATTATCTAAGACATGACTGGTCCCACGATGGTGACTGTCGACCGGATCCAAGTGTCTATTTTGAACGTTCTTGTTTAATGTCAGCCACAGAGCCCTCTACTTGATTCTAGTGTGGGTTATTTTTGGTGATGGATACGGAAGCATGGTAACAGGCAGAGTTCAGCTTTGGTATCACCATTAGCAAGAAAGTTGGTTGTCTACTTGCTCGTTTAAACTGAAACTCCTTAACTAGATCTCCTTAACCAGCATGTGTTTTGGAATGGGCCTATAGTAACTGGTAAAATGGCTCTCCCGCTCTTACCATACTTATGAATGATTTAACTCTGTAAGCAAAATCAGAAAAAAAATCACAATCTCTAAATATCTAATCACATTTTAATATGTAGGGACAAGACAATAAATAAAAAAAAAACCCTTCAGACAATTTTGTAACCTTTCAGAGAAGCCATCTTCTTCTTGGCCTATGGCAACTCACCCCTGAACAGACCCAAGCTCTGCAAAGTTACCATCATGCCATCGATCATCTGCTGTACTGCAAAGAGAAATGCTGAGTGCATGTGAATTTTATATTTTCCCTTTAGAGAAATCTTCATGTGCTCCAATGGACTCTGCTACTTCACACACCGTTGTTTTGTTCTTTAAGAGAATGCAAGGTAGAATGACAGTCAACCAAAACTCTCCAAATTATTATGTTTTGACAATTAATATTATCTTTATCCACGTAATCTATAATTAGGAAGCATCCAAATTATTTTAGCCCTTTTTAAAATCTAAGAATATGCCACAAAAAGGACTGAAATACCTCTAGACCACACATGAAATATTTAAAATAAATTACCATATAAAATTAAAATCTTATTTCCTCATCTACCTCTAACATTTCAAACATCTCAATATATGACTTGTTGGGCTATATAACCATGACAATTTTAAATCACCTTTCTGCTCTAAACACTCTGGAATCCTAAGCTTTTGGCACACAACTCTCTGTGGCTGCTTTCTTACTTGGCTCTTGTTGGGATAAGATGATCGAGATCCGAATGACAGCATCCCATTTAATTCTTCCCAAATGTTTCCCTTCCTGACATTCTTTAGTCATATGGATCATTCCCACTTTTAAAAAGGTGCAAAATGCTGTGGAGAAAATAAATTTATGTTTGGATGATATAACCACCCTGGAAATTAGGAGACAGTGGCAAAACTGCCTGTGTACAAGCGGTAGGGTTGAAAATCAAACCTCCCTTGAAACCCATAAAACTCATCTCTTGATGGAGCAAGAAGAGAGGAACAAATTAATTAAATAACTCTCTCTAAGTGCACTGAGCTGAGCCATAGCTCAGATTCAAAACACATGTGCATACAAGAGAAAAAAATATGGCCTTATTTTTAATGCATGTTTTGTTCAATTGAACAGGGCATGGGGAAGCCAAAAATGAGCTCATTTTCAGTGCCATTTGCATTATCTGCCAGGTGTTAAACTCATTACAGACCATAGCATCATTTGCTGGAATCATCCACTCCTTCATTAGACACACTCTCTGTGCCCTCCGGTGCATATATTTTGAGTGGACTTTTAGGAGGTAAGATCCAAATACTTTTGTTATGGCTATAGTCTGTTTCCATTCATCAAAATGGGAGCAAGTTCAACCAAATAGAGGACTTTAACAGTAAGCCAGCTAACAATACATATTGACCACTTTCCATCTTCTCAGATCATTACCACACTTTTTAAACAATTCAGAAGAAATGAAAAACTTGGTGTGAATCCCAATTTTCTCCTCTATAAAGTGAAGATAAAATGGCAATTATTTTCCTTGTCTATTGCGAGCATAAAAAATAGCATTTGTATGCAAAAGTAGCCTGGTCAATAGCACATTATAGGTGTTTAAAAATAATTTCTAAAAGAATAAATTTATAATTCTCATACATTACGATCATGTCTAAAATAATGAATGAACAAAATAAGGAGGTATGGGATTAATCTATGTCCTGAGTGAGCCACCCAACATTACAGGTAATTTATAAAAATGACTACATTACACTCCCCCAATCTTTTTGGTAAAAGTCATCCATAACAATATGAGTATAAGAAGGACCTGTAGACAATTTCTGCTGTTCTCAGCTATAGAGGATGATGGGATTGCTCCCAAGGGCACCTCTGAATAAAGTTCACTTTATTAATCCTTAATATATTTTAGCAAGCTTCACTGGCAATAACCATGATTTTCTTAAATGAGAGACACCTTTTCTTCTCAAAGGAGCAAATCAAGATTTCTTATCATATTGGGTATGTCTGAAAGACAAATTTGTACCTCTAACTGTTCAGTGGCTGGACTCATATGCTAGACCAGTTAACAAGCTCCACTAAGCTGCAGTAGAAAAATAAAACCATACCTTCAATGAACATTTGGGAAATATAGAGCTCTAAAATTTCCTTAACCAGAGGATTGTTGGTGGCTTTTATCTGAACAACCAGGACTTTTATCATCCTCACTAATTAAATAACTTTGAATCTTCATAGAGCAAAATACATCAATGAACCATAAGATGGCTGCTGTTTGGTTTAGAATGAAACAGTACAACTGATTCAATGGGGACTTTTTTCACTTTCGTATCTAAAGCACATGAATTTAGCTATCAAAAGAAAGACTGGAGGTGTATCCAGCTGACATTGTCATATTATTTTCAACATTAAAGTCTGAATCTATCATTCTAGCTCATCCTACAAGAGAAAGGCTATGAGAGCAAATATAATGCTGCATAATTTACAAATTTGAATTCTCCTCCTTTTCTCTTCTTGTTCTTATACTTCTCATTCTTCTCAAGAATGAACAAACATATAATTTTTTTTAAAAAGAAACTCTGTGTTAGGAAATAGACAAAGCAACAGTCACCCATCCCCAAGAGTCGTAAGTATCCCGTGGCATTCATGAATTTAATTTTCCAGGCTAATGCCATTCTGAAGAGTCACTGATCCTGAGTTCTGTCTCTGTAAGAGTCTCCTTCTTGTTAAAATGGAGATTAAAACTCTATATTTGAAATTCTCATTAGGTTTTAATTGTCATATTTATTCACATAATCTACCTGTTATTTTTACCCTAAAATTGGGAAAAGACATTATATAAGCAGCTGCCTACTGGTCTAATCATTAATTTTAGGAAGCATTATTGATATTTTAAATCCATTTCCCTGATACTTAAAGAAAAAAGTTTTATACTTTATCATAGTAAGGAGTTAATGGTGTAATTAATTGGGGTGTAAATGACCATATAGACTTTTTTCAATATATTTTTCTTTTCTATAGCAAAATAATCCTATTTAACAAGGCACTATTTGTCTATAAGAAAAAAAAGAGAAAATTGATTTTTTGAAAGATTGGTTGGTGATATTTACATTTAGTAGAGCAAGGCAAAAGCAGAGAAGCAAGTCTAGTGGCTTTCTCTTCTACCCTGGCCTATAGCAAGCTGATGTAGAAGAAGCTGACCGACTACTTGTGACATTGAATGATTTATCTATTCATAGTAAGAAAAATTCAGTTCATCTAATGGTAAACCCCTCTGACTTCATGGTTGTTTTAAAGCATAAGATTAAGAGAAAAAGAAGAGAGACAGCATGCAAATTCACTCACAAATATTAAAGAAAAAGAAATGGAAAGAAATTAATTTTTCGTTCAAACTATGGGTAAGGTTGGGATTAGAAGTATACATAGAAGTACATGGTAACATTTCTTAGAGAAACATAGGAATTTGATTCCATAGACTTTTTCACCTCTACCCTTCTGCCCTCAGCCACTTGATTTTGTTTTCCCAGACCAGGTTTTGCTTTAACTGCCAGCTCCTAAAATAGCTCAGGGTGCAGAAGGAACAAGAAGAGAGTATAATCTCCAACGCCCTCGGAAACTTCTGTAAACAATAAAATCGAAGGGAAAAAGTATGCATATTATACAAGTGTATTTCATTTGAAAAAAGTCCTAAGTTTTAAAATTTATTCAGCTTTTTTAATGTGTGTGTCCTTATTTTAATTCTAAAAAAGGTCCAGTAGACATAGCCTATCATTCTTTCTTTCCTTTTTAATTTTTTCTTTTTTCCTTTTTACTATTTTTCTTTTATTTTTAATTAAATTTATTGGGGTAACATGGATTACTAAAATTATATAGGCTTTAAGGTTACCATTCTATAACACATCATTTGTATAGTGTATAGGGTATTTCACCACCTCTAGTCAAGACTCCTTCCATCAGTACTTATACCACCTTTACCCTAACCATTTAGAAATGGCTGAAAACTTTCCATGAGCCCTCAGAGACATTCATGCCTTTACTGTCCTAATCTAATCTGGACCTGTTGCTTTAGATGTCAATATATAACTACTGTGTTTTCTTGGGGCTTCCTTTTACCTCTTTTTTGTGTTTGGTCTCTTACTTATTTGATCTTTGTTTTGTTTAATGTGGTTCATTGCTAAGTGTTGCTTAAGCATGTTGCCTGTCTAAAATTGTCTTTATTATAACTTCATGCTTTATTGATAGTTTGGGTGGATATAAATTTCTGAGTTGGAAATACTTTTCCCTCTAGAAGTCTGCAGGTTTCTTTGTCTTTTAGCTTCCAAGTGTTCAATATTGTTTTGAGAACTATAATGCCATTTTTATCCTCATTCTTCAGTATGTGATCTGTGATCACCACTGCCCTCTCTGTTGCTTACACTTCTTGGGTTTATAATGTGTAATTTGATGACTCTATAATTGCTTGTGATGTGCATTGTGGCAGGTCTTTTTAAAAACCCATATGTTTTACAGCCATTGGATCCTTTCAATCTGGAGAATCATGTCTAGGAAATCATGTCTGGAGTATCAGTTCTAGGAAACATTTCTTTTGTTATATCTTTGCTATTTTCATTCTTTAGATTTTATATGCCTCTTTTTTGGAAGTTATTTAAATCAGATATTGTATATTGTAAATTAATTTCCTCATTAAAATATTTTACCAACCTTTATTCTTTTTTGATAATTTTCTAGGAGATTTTTTCAACTATAACTTTCATCTTTCTTTTTGTATTTTTGTCTCTCTACTATAATATTTTAAATATCCAGGATCCTTTAATGTCTCTCTAATTGTTCCTATTTATGAATTGTATCTGTGTTTTGTTATCTTTTATGTTGAAACTATTACTCATATATCTAGTTATCCTTGACTATCTGAGTGGTGCTGTAGGAGGTTCCTATGGGAAGTTCTGCATCAGTAGGTGTGTGGTTGGCAGCTTTATGACAGAGTAACAGGTAATGAGATAGTTTTACTTTGGAATAGCAAGTTGGTGTCTAAAAACAATATTTGAGTTTCTTTTCCATAATTTCTGACTAGTTCCCCATCCCCAGTCTTTGTTTTGATTATCTTGATTTGACTCCAATTTCTCTAAAGTTTTACACCTCTGCTCCCCTGTGGGAAAAGACGAGAGGAGGTCCCCTTGCTTTATATAGATAAGGAAAGGGATTTGGTGATCTAAGCTTATTCTAGAGAGCTTCAAACTATCATCTTCATTATCAATGCTAAGCACATTTTTTAAATACCTATATACCTGGTAAGTCCAAATCCTAAGGTTCTCTAGGGTTTTCAGAGTGGCCACGGTAAATTAGTACATGTCTCAATTATTTAAGCTACTGGCACATAGGTTTCAGGTTATCTGCTATGCTAATTCATCCATTTCCTATCTTCCAAAGGTTTGTTGACATTTCCACATTATTTTTATCCCTCTTTCTATTATTGTACTTTTTAAGTTTTGTTAATTAATATATTAGAGATGTTTCTGAAGGAAGGAAAGATAGACTTTAAGTTTCATATGTCATGTTTTACCAGAAGACTATTGGATATATTTAAATAAATGTTGATCATGGCATGTGTATTAATATTAGATTTAGTAATCTAATTAATACCTAATGCCACAGTACCACCCAGAGAGAAATGGTTCTTGAGTTGTTACACGATGTAAGATAGGATTCAGTTTGAATGAGAGATTCAGGGATGAGAGTCAATGTGGTTTTATTAGCCATATGATGTTAAGGTATGAGCAGGAATTACAGAATTTGAAAGTTGAGTTTCTAAGAAGTGATGACCTCATTTCTACTCATTGAGATAAATGTTTTCACCATGTCATGTTATTCAATATTTCTTCCTTGAAAAAGTATTTAAAATAATAATTATACTAATATGTGAATGGTAAAAGTATTTACAAGGAAAAATATTAGAAGAAACTTCTAGTTGAGTCTTCCTTTTTAAAAAAATATTTTCTATTAAATCATTTTATTTTATTTTAATATATTTTTTCACATATATTAAACTCTATATTGTGAGGAGGTAGGGAGAAGGTGCTGCAAGTGAATCATGCATATGTATGTATAGGTGTGTGTTCTGTACATGTAATACAAACATGTTTTGCTCTGTTCTCATTTAGTATTTTGCTAAATAAATGAGACAACAAATTTACTTTAAAATCATATTTCTAAGAATATCCCTTTTAGAGCACAGCATTACTATTTAGAAATGGAAAACATAACACAGAAGTATATGACATGCATATGGAAGCTTATGGATTCCTTTTGACTAACTCTGGTGAAAATAGTAACATTAAATAAATATGGTTTTTATATTATTTTTGTTAATTGTATTTCCAACGATTTCAAACTACAAGTTATGACTGAATTGACAAGTAGTAATTTTTCTCTGTTATAATAATAAAACATACTTTTGCATTCTGGGGTTCTTTCCCTCTTCTGACTACAAAAGACATCAGTGAAAGTTAGAGGTAAGACTAGACAGTGATATAATCTTCCTGATTTCAAACGGGAAACCAAAAAATACAAGTCCTATAAACTGACTCAAATGTTCACCCACTTTCCTACTTAGACCATTCTGACTATAGTAAGAATTATTAGATTGATTCCTTCTGTTTGGTAAAGTGTCAAGCAGTTCTTATAGCTGCATTGGAAACCAGTATTCTAGACTTCTCAAGTTTTGTCTGTGCTATAATTAACTTATTCATAAACATTTATTTGGAGTCTTATAGGTAGCCAACTGGCAATATAAAGAAAAAGGAGATAAGATCCATATCTTCAAATTGCTCTCCATCATTTGGAAAATATAGGCATATAAAGACATTATGGTAAAAGGGTTATTAGAAGTTATTTAGAGTACCGTGGAGCTAACTGAAGTAGACAGAGATGCAAGTCGTGGTACGATAAGAGAAGTCAACCTTTGGAGAAGCAGTATGATACATTTAGTAGTACTAAACAAAGTATAGGATGTGTAGAAATGGGAGTAGGGTAGAGAGATAAGGCTAGTGATGGAGGAGATTCCATTGATAAAAAGCATTAAAAAGTTTGTGCCTAGGCAGGAATGAGACACACAAAAATCTGCATTTTAGAATCATCATTCTGGCAGTATGAAAATTATAGATAAGATTGAAGTCTTTGTCCATAGAGACAAATCTATCCAGTCAAACAAAGAGACAAACCATACAAACACAAATGATCCTTTTTATAGAAAAGCTACAGAGACAGTATTTCCTGGATGAGCCTTTGCACTCTTACTGACCTTGGGCTGAAATTTCTTATCCAAAGTCATGAAAGTAAGGGTAATTAAAGTCAGTTAAAAATGCAAAGCAACATCATTAAAAAATCAAGAATTTTTAAAAATTTGCCTGAAGAAAATGCCCGTGACAATTTAATAAGTGAAAAGGCAAGATTAAAAGACAGTATCTCTTAATATTTGTTAACTCTTTTTGATGCCTAGTTATCTTATGTTTTAGCTAACAAAACTACAATCCATGATTGACTGTTGAATGACCCATTTCCTTTCCAATACTTAGTAAAAATGCGTTCTAGAGTCTTCAATCTGGCAAATCTATAAAAAAAAGAGGGCATAAACTTAGCACTTGTTATACCATTGGCCTCTGGTTTTGAAGAGAGAGGATGTATAAAGAAATCAAATGGTAAAATTTTGGGTTAAAATATTCCAACCACTATTTAATATTATTTTTGCAACTTTGGAAAGATTGTTACCTGGCCTCATTAATAATACACTGGGAATTGCTGGTTATACAATTTCAAAAAACACTATATTACTATAATATTTTAAACTATGTATACTCTTATTTTTTTATTTCTTACTATATTACTAGTGAGGAAAGTATCATGTCAGATAAAATAAAAAAACAGTTTTCCTGTCCTGGCTGGTGTGGCTTAGTGGATTGAGCTCCAGCCTGAGAACCAAAGAGTTGCCAGTTCCATTCCCGGTCACAGCACATGCCTGGATTGCAGGCCAGGCCCCCAGTAGGGGGTGTGTAAGAGGCAACCACACATTGATGTTTCTCTCCTCTTTCTTCTTCCCTTATCCTCTTTCTAAAAAAAAATAAAGTTAAAAAAGAAACAATTTTCCTTAAGAGAAATTTTACCACATTGTGCTCAAAGGAGAAAATTTTATATAATTGTAATTAAAGGAAGCTACAAACTAGTCCTTCACATAATGCTTTTGAATAATAACCTATTTTTTAAAGATAAACTACCAAAAATCAAAACCCATGAAATCAAGCTAATGTGCGCATATAGTAGACCTCTCTATAAAACTATAAATAATTTTCTCATTAATCTAATTCTTATTTTGAAATTATTTTCCATTATCCTCAATTTGTTGTTTGACATGTACAAAATACTGCTTATATGTACCATATCCAAACCACAACAAAAGATCACCAGGAATATCATCTGCTTAAGAAATAAGAAAATTAGGAATTAATGAAAATAGACATTCTAGGTCATGCAAATGCTGAACTTAAACCCAATAGAATTGAAATATTAGGTTCTATAGCTTTTACAGTTCTATTAAGAGCTAAACAACAATGACACTGAAATTGAGAACAGGAGGACAGTGACTGGAGGGGAAAGGGGAGGGAATTTCAGGGGAAAAAGGGGAAGGATTTACAGGAACTAGTACAAAGGACACATGGACAACAACTAAGGGTGGGGAGTGGAGGGAGATGGGGGACACGGGGGTGGGGTGGGCTGGGTGTAAAAGACAGAATACTGTAGTTGAAAAATAATAAAAAAACATGCTAAACTAAAAATGTACTTTAAATAAAATGAATATGATTAAAAAAGAGCTAAACAGTCCACAAATTTCCATCACAATTTTTAATTCATAACTGGAAGTGAGAAATCATTTATAAAGATAAGTCATTTGGCATAAAGGAATAAAAGGAAAAATTTGTAAGCATTTGTGTGAATACTTAGAAATAAAAGCAAGTTGATGATTTGGATTAGAGTTTATAAAATTTACACATAGTATATATTAGTCTCTCCATTGAAAGAAAGTGGAGGATTTTATTCTGTAAAGTATGTGCCAATTTTGAAATATTCTATTGACCTTGAATCTAGGCATAAAGCTTTCTTTTCTTTCTTGTATAAAGGGTGCAAAGGCAGATTACAAAAATAGTAGGGTAATAAGCTATAATTTATGGCAACCTTCAGAAATTCTCTCCAGATTTTGGCTAGCCTTCTTTCAAGAAGTATGGAAATTTCGTGTTGATGTGGGGTCTGTGCAGAGGGATCTTGCAAAATGTTTGCTCTTTCTATTCCTTGGGTCTCCCTCTGAAGAAGACTTGGAGTAACAGATGTGTCCCCAAATTGGCCAGATTGTAGGAAGATGAAAACTGTTAGGTATTGCCTTGGGGGAGACTGCAGTTATCAATGTTTAGAAAAACATTTAAGATTTCCACAATCCCTTCAAAAAGTTCTGAAAGGAAGTTAGAATATGAATAAATGAAATGTATGATTGATGCAATCCCTAAGGCAATGGTAGAGAGTAACTATCTCAATATATCTTTGACCAATATTCCCCAGGCATAAAAGGAGGAAACTGGTAGAAATCAGATCCTGGATAAAGTCAGAATTTTAATAAAAATAGGACAAAACTGCCCACAACTATCTTTGAGTTCTGCTGCATGCTGACATGTGATAGGATAATCCCTGCTTATTCCTCAGGATTTATTCTTCAACCTTTTGCCACTTTCTCTGTGCCCCATGAGCTCAACATTTGTTTATATCAGCAAAGAGGCTCTCTTGCCTTGTGGCTTCTTGTTGGTTCAGGCAACATGAGGCACCAGTAGAATGTTAGAAGGTAAAAGAAATTAGGAGTTATGGCCTTTAGTTCTTCTTCACTACCTAATAAGGCACATGTTGCTTTTCTTTACTTAGGATCAAGTGGTTGTTGGGTGGTGCTCTTAAATAGCATGCATCTCTCTGGGTTCTGATAACCTAAGCCCAGGCATGGAAGTCACCTCCAGTTTTAGTTAGCGCAGGTTGCTTCACTACCTCCCAACCTTGTCTATCCCTTGGTAAATAGTCACATTATTAAACAGTGATTAACCCTAAGTGTGCCATGAATTTTTGACATGGTTCTGACACACACACATTAGATTGCCACATGATCATTGCTACTTGCAAGAAGGGTTAGTAGTGGATTGAATATGTCCCATGTTCATGAAATAATAGACAAAAAGGGGTTCCTCAGTAAGACAATGTGGTTTATAACATTATTTTTAAAGTTCAGTGTTTTTTGTCATTTATTTTGGTATGAAAAAAATCTCCCTTGAAGGGTTCAAGGATTGCCCTAGTTATAAACTGCTGTAGTGTGCATCCTGATTACTTTGGAAATTGTTTCTCTTAAGTAGCTAGTGGCAATTACAGTCTGTAGGGGCGTTCAGAAACAGTATCTGTTTTTGAATCCCAGGAAGGCATGCAAGCGGGGAGTTTTTCAGGGATCACTAGATGTGGCTGTTCCAATGTTACATGGTATCAGACGTTCCAATATACAGTTCCTATGGGGAACAGCCTATAATTCATCTATTATTTTCACATCCTAGAAGACTTGTAAACCTGGAGCTTTTGATTTAAATATTATAGAATTAAGTGCTTATGTGAGAAAACACACCTATGGATAAATAGATGGTAAAGTGGTATTAACTGCAGCACATAATTACATAGTATGTAATCACCTCTGTGGCTGTTACAGGCCAAACAATAGCAGGCAAATGATGTGTTCAATAAGAACCAACTGTGTTATTCAAAGTCCTGGAACTCAGAATGCACTCAGCAAAGAAAAGAAGTTCAAATGTTACTCTATGTCAGAGTAGCTAACAGTACATTCCCATGTCCTGAGTTTCAGTTTCTTATAATGGAAAATGCTAGAACTATGGCGCTGTCACAAACCTAGTGAGTGACAACCCTACAGCTAGTCTACATTTTCTTTAGTAAGACCAAACTAAAATATTTTTTCTCAAATGTGATTTTGAATTGTCATTCAAGGTTGGGATTTTAGGACTGCCCCGATATAGGTTTCTGTAATAATAGCTGCTTGGCAGACAGACTTTAGGGTGGTCCCCAGGACTCTCTCCTCCTGATGTCTATATTATTGTATAAGCCTATCTCCTTGCATTTAGACAGGACCTGGGACATGCTTCTAACCAATACTATTTTGCAAAGGTGATAGGATTTCACTCTCTTTGTTATGCTGTATTGTATATGACACTATCTTCCTGTCAGACTGGTGCTAAAGGTTCTATATCTCTCTTGCTGGCTTTATAAAAAGTAAGGTGCTGTGTTGTGAAAGGGCCTTATGGAGAGGACCATGAGGTGATGAACTACCAGGCAGCTGCTAGGAGATAAAAGAAGCCTCCAGCCAATAAGCAACAGTAAGCTGGACCCTTCAGTCTTACGAGTCACAAGGAAATGAATTCTACCAACAACCTGAGTGAACTTGGAAGAGGGCCCATCACTGGTTGGGTCTCCACATGAGAACTAAGCCCTGATTATTGATTACACCCTCAAGAAGATCCAGTTAAACCATGCTTACACCTACCCACAGAGACTGTGAGATAGTAAATTTGTGTTGTTTTAGCCACAGAGTTTTTAGTTATTTGCTACACAGCACAGTAAACACCACTACCAACTGAGTGAGTATCATGGGACAAGTATTCACAGTATTGATACAACTGGGGAAAATAAATCTATGCATTCAAGGAAGTTATGGTAGATGATTTCTAATATGTGTGGCTGAAAACATCAAACAAGGTAAGATACTTTCCTTTCAGACACAGATATGGGCAAACTATTTACAATGTCATGACCATTCTACTTTAAGCAGAATTTACACCATAGTATTAAAATTTTTGTTAATTCCCATCAATTAAAATATGATGTCATATGCATGCATTCTTGTCATTCTGCCGTCCAGGATAAGGAATCACCATTATCTGCCATATGAGGGTTTTTGTCTCTGCCATTACATCATGTAACATCAAGCAGAAAGGAAAAACTTACAAAATTTTATAAAACTCAGCAATGCTAAAAGAAAATCTGTGACTCGCTTTTACTAGGCTCACTTTCTCTGTATGGTTCTAGTTTTAACACCTGTGCTGTTGATGGAGCCACGTGACTTGTCTTTACATTCACTGTCCATTACCCTACATTGCCAAACACCATCCAATCTCTACACTGCAGCAAAGCTCTTTGTGTAAACTTCTTGAATGAAACAAGTACCACAAGTCACACTAACAGAGGCAGAAAGAACAGGAGTTTAAGAGAGGAAGGCAGAGTAACAGTTGTACACCAGATTCCCAAGATGTCTTCCCAGGACAAGCTGTGGCGCCTGGCCACCAAACCCCCTACACTCAACTGAGCTGAAAAGGACACATCTTGAGAACCCAGAGGGAGCGAACTGAGCAGTTGGCCAAAAGGTCCCTGTGTACCTGGTTCAGTTCAATGACCCTGAGGGCCATCGAACCACTGAGGGCTCATCAAAGATCCTGTCATGATTGTTTGGGTCTAAGCAAGATCAACAAATGTCTCTCTCACTTTCGGACCCCCTCCCAAAACCTCACTCTTAGAAGCTGTGATTACACTGAGACCCTGTTCTTCTGGTATTACATTTTCAAGGTTAACAGAAAGAGGAAAGAAAAACTTATCTGGAAAGGAAAATTGGACTGAACATTTAACATCTCATGTCAAGTCCAGCAATGATGACTATATATATATAATCTAAATACATCTTCTATTAATATTTTTAAAAGAAAGTATTCATATAGTATAGATTCTAACTTTTAAAAAATTCAATGAAATGATATATTTGAAAACTCTCGCCAGTTCTGTTTGTTCATTTTCAATTTCTAAGGCTTTGAAGACTTCACATCAAAGTAACAAAAGAGTGGCTAAATTCTGATGTATTATACAGAGCTTCTGCAATGATAATTAATATTTGGGGCCACTGACACTTGAATTAATTTTGAAAACCACTCTCAAGGTGATAGAGACAATAACTGTGCCGTGTGGGTGACCCATAGCGCTGCACCATCATTGTTGTGTTCTGTCTTTGATCGTTGATGATAGCAAAGAAGCAATCAGTTATCAAACAGAACTCATACTAATAGTAGTCTTCAAATATGAAAAGACCCTTAGTCACTTCTACGTTTGGTAACAGCCCATGTTTAAAGAATATTGCCTTTCTTTTTCTGACCTAAGGGTACAAGTAACAGTCATTCTTTTCTTCCTTTCCCTGCTTACAGAGTAGGCAGCACTGGAATCAGTTAACTGGCTGTCCTGCAATAGCCTGTTTGAATACTAATTTTTTTCCAAATGTAAATGTGTAGTTCTAAGAGAGTTTAGAAAATATACAAGCATTAATACTATTGTACATTTAGAAATATATGGGCAGTGCAGACAGGGCCAATTCTACCCTGAGTCAGATACCCAAACTGACATCAAAATTCAGGGACTACCCTGGTGTCATAGGCCCTGGGAGGTGTTCACTACGTTTTTCTCTTAGTGGTGGTGAAGGGGGGGGCCCTGCCAGTATTGGTTCTGTTACGAAGTTCCAACTGATTCAACTCTTCCTTTCCTTTACAAAAGGGCATGGCAGTTGCCCTAGGGGCCTAAAGGTGTCAATGGACAAACCAGGTTTTCTAAGTAACATGAAGCCTTGTTAGGTACGTCCTATAATTTAACCAGTTTCCCTGTGAGATTGCACTCAGTGTTCCCTGACTTTTGAACTCTTCTTGGCTGCTTCACTTTTGCCCTCTTTATGACTTCTGATCCTCATAATCAGTAGTTGTATAAAATGAACATTTTTCTATAGCAAGTAAATTGTAAGCACTACGTAAGACTCAGGGGGAAACAATAACTCTCTTTGGAAATACAGAGACAGCCATGCAAAATAAACAGCTGTTTGGTCCACTGCTATTACTTCATTTCTTTCTGGAAGCATTTATTTGAGTTTCATGAGCAAAGTTGATATTATAAATAAAGCTTCCCCATGATCCCAAGATGACACGTATTTCTCACAATCCACGGTAATGTGCTTATGTTGCACAATTTAGATTCCTTTTGTGCAAGACTCCAAATGTTTCTCCATAATACTATCCCTGTTTCTAATTGTGCCTTGAAAAATACCATCCAATAGCTCACCTCTTCCCTCTGAACTTTTCTATGCTTTAAATCCAGCCTTTAAAAAAGTATAAAGAATACCTATGTGGTTACTTAGAATGAATACAACCATAATCAACTCAAAAGAAAGCATTATGCTTGTCCAGAAACGCCTTACCAACAATATTCCAAAGAGGAAATACGTGTGTTTATCCCTGGCAATAACAATAAAGCTGCCTAGCAATCGAGTTAACTTGACTGTCATCTTTATCAAGCCGTATGTTTACAGTGGAGACAATCTGAGGAAAGAAATCTGTTTTGTGGTATCAGCACAATGAAAGCATATTTCTACACATAGTCAGCCTCTTGTTTATGAAACAAAATAATGACTACTTAAAACACAGTGTTTAGATAGGCATAAATTATTTCATGTTTAGAAATATCACAACACATTGAAGGCTCAATTATGTCAACTTTTCTCCAAAATTACTTTTTTTACATTACTTATTCTAAAAATACATATAGAATGTAGAGTATTTTATTAAAAGGGGGAAGAGACCTTATGATATAGTCTGTGTGTACACATGTGTGTTTGTATGTATGTTGGTACATGTGCTTATGAATGTGTGTGTGCATAAAGGAACTGAAAGAACTATTTGTTGAATTTGTTCAATAGTCTATTTAGGATAACATCTAAAAAATAAAACAGGTTTATTTTAATGAAGTTAATTAGAAACACAACTATTTTTAAGTGAAATAATTAACCAATCATGTTGGAGGCCCATTTTTATTTTTTCCAACATCTTCCTGTTTTCTTATAGACACTGAAGAGTCTGGTGGCACAAAGGGAATGTTCAGCGTACACTTGGATATAATAACTATCCTCTTCTCTGAATACATTAAGTTTGCTTAGACTAACTCAAATGAACCACTGATCTCATACCAGCAACAGAAAAGCAGGGACATACAGAAAAAAGGATCTTTGGGATTTTGTTAAGGAGGGGAGGAATTCCAATAAGTAGGAGGAAGTATAGACCTGGAAGTATAGACTTTTCTGCTGAGTTATCACAGTCAGGCAGATGAGGTAGACCTTAAAGGTGCATGCAAGAGGACTTGAGGTTGATTTTACTGTCAACTGGCCAAGTAGGCAAGAGTTGCAGGGTTTTTGTGTGTGTGTATGTGAGCTGACTAATGCCTTCCCATATTGCTTGTCCAAGGCACAACACTGAGTTAGTTGACTGTCTTACTACTTACCCTTTCAGTAGTCCTCACCTGCCTTGGGAATAGCAATCACTTTTGATCACCCTGCTCTTTCCCATCAAAGATTTTGTCTACATCAATGTGGATAAAATCACTGTGATGATATTTCTATGTATATTTCACTAAGGAAGATAGCAGGACATTCTGTAATGTACATATGCTGTGGAAAGAACTCTGAGTCCCAATTCCAGCTCCCTTTTTCCCCCTAGCTAGGTGACTTCAGTCACGTTACTGAGCTTTTCTGGGAATCCTCTGGAAATAGTGGCAATCAAATATTCTTTACAAGAATTACTTGAAAATTATATAGAAAATTCTACGTAAAACTACCCAGCCTTGTGTTAGTAAAATACAGGAGAGGGCCTTTGCTTTATTCTGAGGAATGCAAAGCACAGGAAGGCAGGTGGACATTTATATGAAGCTGAAGGACTTTTTCTGCACTCCAGATATTGAGCCATGAAGGTGATGACAAAAGCTTTTTAAATGGTCAGTTGATTCACCCCTCAAATAAAATTTTTAGTGATAAACGTTGATTTACAAGCACACACACAACACCTGCAATAATCCTTGCACATTCATTGCCTGGTTCGTGGGATTTCAGATGGAAACTTCTAGAGAGCTGGAACCCAGGTCTCACCAGTTATGCTACCCACTAATGTTGACCAAGTTCCAAACACATTCACAGTGATAACTTGTTCAAATGCCATAACAATCCTATGTGTAGGTAGTACTATACTTTGAAAATGAAACCATTGGCATCCAGAATGATTAGGTGGATCTTGAGGGTGGTGTTGGGATTTCACAGAATATTTAGGAGTCAAGAGTCAAGGAATACTCTCTATTCTACCACCATTGAACTTTGCTCCATGGTTATGAAAAAATTAGATGGTAGTCTATAGATGATAGCTTTATGAATAATGGACCATAAATAACCAAAAATATTTTCCCAAGATACATCAATTGTTGATAAGAAAGAAACCTGTTATTGTGGTGATAAATGATTAACTCATAATAGTCATCAGAAAAACAATGAAAAACACAACAGCCATAAACCTAAAGTCACAGTTCCCACGTTCTGCTAAAATTTTTTTTATTTATTTGTATCTTTATATCTATAGAAGAAAGTTACCATGCTGAAATATTTATTGTTCGTGCTTTGGGACAGAGGAACTGTCAGTTCTACAAGATTCCTTTGTAAAACTGTACATGACGGTGAGATTAGCACCACTATTGACCTTTCCTTTGCCGACAAATAGCAATTACAGAATAACTACAGGATAAATGTAGGGCTTTGTGTCCCTGAATGTAGGAGTAATTTGAACTGTTCTGACTGTAAATTTCAATTGTTCAACATATGCTTTATGTAGATTAGAAATACATTTTAGTGATTTATTTCACCTCTCTAAATGCATGCTCTTTCCTTTTTTAGAAATCAAGTGATTTCAAGAGTAGAGCAGGTTAAAAACACTTGTATGAAAACTTGAAGCAAATCAAGAAACACTTTCTTCATTTAAGCATGGCTTAAATTGGGCATGAAGCAAGATTCTCAGAACATCAAAAAATATAAAATTATATACTTTTTTGTTCTTCAATGAAATAGATAAAAATATTCATTGCTCCTATTTTTAAAACCATTCAAGTTCTAGTTTTAACTAAATTGTCAAATAAATAGCAAAGATTTAAAATAGAACTTTCTCACTCTTTTCCCACTTACTCTTTTCTTTCCCCCTCTCTCTCAACTAAACCTATTATGTATCTTGTCCCCACCTCTCTTTAGTTTCCAGTCTCTACCCTTTTAACTTGTTCTACCTCAATTTCCTTTCTTCCCAATGTCGATAATGAAGCATAAGTAGTATATTTGTTTACTCTCTTTATTCTTATGGTGGTCTGCTTTCTTCCTTATTATTTTCATTTCTACCCTTACTCATTTGCTTTTCTTTTGACCACTATTCTACCTGCTATGTTTCTTATTCCATAAACTGATCACTGGCCACCCTCAGCCCCTCCACCTGCCATCATCTCAACCCATCGCATTCCAATGTTGGGCTTGGATCTGACATTGCCCAAACTCGGGTGCTGAGTCATGGTTTTACCTGAGGTAGGTTTGGAGAATGAAATCAACCATTTGTTTATGTATTCTACTGAGGTAAGAATAAGACAACTATAGCAATATATGTTTTCTTAAAACATTACCTTGCAAAAATTCACTCTATGTATTCATAATCACTCAAGACCATAAAAACATTCCCACTTCTTTGAGCATGAAATTTTACCCCATCTATAATGTCTTTATGTTTATCTACCATATATAGAGGATTCATGTAAGTTTTTAAAGCTTCCGAATAATCTGAAAGTGTTGAAAATTGTCTTTTACTCCTGATACTCCACAGTAAAATCGTTAACACTTTTCTCAGAGACTATGACCTATAGTACTAAAGAAATATTATTAAGTAATAAGACAGGAACTTTGAAAGATTAACAACAACAAAATCTCAAGCATGCTTTAAATCTTACCTGTTCTTTAGATCCCACAGTTGTTCACCACACGTCTCCCTAAACAAAGAAGAAATGTGACATCAATTAAAATGTTGTGATAATGATGCTATTAAAATACTGCTCATTTAGGTGATGCATGTTTATATTACACAGCTAGTGGAAAATGTCAAATTCCAAAGAGAAGTGAAAGTAATTGTATTTTGGCATTTCTCATAATGATTTTGTAAAATGCAACTTTAAATGTTGTGTTTAAAGCAAGAGAATCAAAACATGCTGTGATGATTCTCAGAGAAAAATAACAGTTTAGAATATTAATTAATTACACTTCATAATCAAAAGCATATATAATCTAAAATAAAGAACATATACTATTATCATCAAATATTAAATTTTGAAAATTCTGTTGCAAAAGTCTTTGAAGAATTATTACAATATAATATATTTCTTACATTGTAAGAAATTCCTTGCATTGTTAAGATTCAGTTCCTTGGTATATACACTCTTTGGTAAAGCCCACTCAGTTGCTTTAACTAACATCAGATGGTCTCTAGCAAAACACAATCTCTGAAACAAAGATGTTAATGTTAAACAATAGAAAAATCTGGGTTTTAAAACTGAATGGAGACGAAGGCTTATTAAGATTTAATTAAAACCAAAAATTTAGTTTTAATATTTTTCTTAAAGTTAAGAAAACAGAAATTTAGTTTTAATATCTTTTTAAAGTTAAAAAGATTCCAGTCCATGAAAGTGTTTTAGTGTTTCAATAGTTTCACAAGCTATTCCAAAAACTAGACAACTACGCTGGCATTTTCCCAACAATTTGCACTGAACTTTCTCACCTGTTTGTTTTTTTTTTCTTTTTGTAAAAGTTAAACTAAAAGACATTAATTTAAACTCTCTGTGAGTAGTTTAAGGAAGGGGATATATTAATACATTTCAGTTAATTTCCAGAAAATGCCAACTAATTTTATGTGAAATAAAGCAGATCTGTGGTTATCTGCAGACATGGATGGGAAGGGAGGAAGAGGCACTAAAAAGGCCATAATAAACTTTTGGAGTTTGTGGGCATGTTATCTTGATGGTGGTGTTGGCTTTACAGATATACACATAGGTCAGAACTCATCACATTTTATTCATTAACATGCACAGTATATGTCAACTATAGTAAAGCTCTAAAATCAGTAAAAGCCTGTGAAATATATATTTAATGTAGGGCATACACTGCTTGATTAACCCAGTAGAAAATTAATGAAGTTTGTTATTGCAATTTTTAAAAAAATTTGTCTGTATGTTATGTGATGATCAGGTTCGGGAGAGGAGGCTTGGACCCCCATCTTGGCAGTGGAGGTAAAGGATGTTGTGTTATTCATGACACAGTTACTAGGTACAAAGAAAAGGCCTGATGAGGCACTGGATAGAAAAGAAGGACATAGTCAGGAATCAAGGATGATGGCCAGGTTTTGGTTTGAGCAGCTGGACATACAGTGCTGCCATTTCCTGAAACAGTGAAGAGTGGAAATATTAAAATTCAAGAGGGAATAAGAAGAATTACATTTTGGACATAGCATTTGTGAAATGCCTGTGAGATAGCCAAATTAAAATGTTATTAAATATTTCTAAAACTAAGAAAAAAGTCTGAGATACAAAAATACTTATGAGCATTATCATCATGTGGATGAAAGTGGGTGGTTTTCATGAAATGTAAACCACCAATGTCACTGAATGGAAGTAAGGAACCCAGAGTCGGAACACTGCCTGACTTATTGCCTTGGGCAGTTACATCTCTCCTGCCTCCTCCGAATAACCAGAATGAGGATGAAGAGAAGTTCTGTGAGCAACAAGCTAATTATTTCCTATGTTCCTTAAAGGCTACTTTCTAAAATTTACATTTTAAATATTATAACATAAATAGAAAACAAAAATATGATATTTTAGTAAATTAACCGAACCTGCCCCAAGTTTAATCTGGAAATTATCCTCAAAGGTTGTACAATGTTTACTTATCTAATAGGTGTTTAAAGTCTTATAATCACCTCACCTAATGTACATCTCTTAAATCATCTTGATTTATATTCTGTTATGTACAAGCTTTAAAAATCCAATTAGAAGTGAATAATAGAGCTTTGTTAAAATTCTCAAAAAGAAGTCAAAATAACTTGCAGAACCTGACAACATGGACATGGAATATGAAGAAAAACCTGCTATGGGGTTCATTGAAGGCAGCCAGAAATTCTGTACTGTGATGCTCTGCATTCGGCGGCTCTTACACAATCATAGTATCAACCACAAAAAGAGAGAACATACATTTGATATTATAACTTATTCTCATAGTGGGAGGATAAAACATAAATTTTATGCCTGGTATAAATGGTATTCTTCAAAGTAAAGCTTAGGTTGAAAATAATGTGTGGTAGAGTTCGTTCTTTTCGTTTCCATTTGCTTTGAACCTAGCTGAGATATTGGGGAATTACGTAACTTTGCTAGATTTTTGTTTCTTCATCTGCAAAATGGAAATAATACAAACAACTTCCAAGGGTTTGGGTGAGAACATGTGGAATAAAATACACAAAAATGCCTTGTGCAATGCAAAGTACTAGGGCGCACTACAATAATAATAATGAGACATCATATCTAATGGTGGCCCCTGATAGAGATTTTTTCTTTAATCCTCACCTGAGGATGTGTTCATTGATTTTTAGAGTAAAAGAGGGAGGGAGAGAGAGACAGAAAGAAAGAAACATCTATCAGTTAGCTGCCTCTCATATGTGCCCTGACCAAGGATGAAATTCTCAACCTAGGTATGTGCCCTGAGTGGGGATTAACCCCACAACATTTTTGGTGGATGGGATGATACTTCAAACAACTGAGAACCCAGCCAAAGGTGATAGTGATTTAATTTTACACTGTATTTCATTCATTTGGAGATTTATGAGTCATTGACAAGGCCTAGAAAGAAATAACATCAACTCCTCAGATGTTGATAAAAGAAAATAAGTGAAAGAAACATGGAATTTAAAAAATTTTGTCCACTTTGCTGACTGGAGATTTTTGGTGTACATAATGAAAATGAAGGGTCTAGTACCTGCTCACAGAGCACTGCTTGGATTGAAACAGGATTCCGAACACGGTTCCTCCAGCTCTCCCATTCCTGTCTTTCTATTCAGTTGCTTTTCTAATTTGCTTTTTTCTTTTATCTGTTTATCTGTTGAGCACTGTGATAGTGCTCATTTATTTATTATCTACCTGTGATTGAAATTAACTCATTAATCATAATTTTATAACAGTTTAGGTTACATTTTTATTTTTACAAAAATTATGCACATTTTTACAAAAATAATTTAATACTCGCTATTGAAAATTTTCAAAATACAGTTGAAGAAAGTCATTTGTAACCTATCACTGAGCAATCACTGTTCTTGCCCTTCTGCTGTGTGGTCATACAGCCCCCTTCTCTACACTAATCTAGTTCACAAGTCTAGTAATAGCGGCATGTTGCTCCTAGTTTTTATTTACTTTTCCATGAATATTTTTAAATGATATGAGTTATTTTCTACAATATTTTTAGATACCGCATAGTTATTTTAAATTTTAATTTTATGGATGAAACGTAATTTGTTAGACCCATCAAAAAGGCTGTTGTCAGTTCTTTTCCCCCCGATACAAGCAGTCCTGTGGTAAACATCCTTAAGGCTATACATTAGCATGAATTGTGATTATTTCCTTAGGATGAATTACTGCACTCAGTCAAGCCTGCATATCAAATCATAAAAGTTATAATATATGTTGTCAAATTGCACTCTAAAAGGTTATAACATTCAACACTCCTACCAGCTACACATGAGAGTGCCCCCTTCCTCACACTGTAGCCAATAGGAGATATTGTCATTTTCTAATTTTTACATTTTTGCCAGTTGTATGTTATATGGTTTTAATGTCTATTTCATTGGTTACCAGTTGGGTTGAAAATTTTTTAATTTTTTTAAAATTTATATTTGTTAGTTTCTGAAAGGGTCACATATTTATTAGAGTACACGTCTTTGGTATAATCCCTTCTAATAACTTTTTATATATTAAGGGTATCAACTATAAAAATAAAGACTTGATTAATAGGACCAGTGATGACTTTAATATTTCTAGGATTAACATTATTGTAAAGCCCAAGAGAAAGTTAAATAGCTTCCTTAGTTTACTGAGATGTCAAAGTGATGACAGGAAGATGAATACATTTCAGTATTATATTTCTTTTCTATTATTCTATTTTCATTCAAATTTGAATCAGTGTTGCATTCAGTTTATTGTTGTTTAGTCCCTCATAAAAATTTTTGGATTATTTATTGTTCATCAGTATATTTTTATTCACTGTTATGTCTGTTGTGTTTAACTTTTTCTTTCCCTTGAAACTGTGTGAATGTAATTTTCCTTATTACCCCAAAAGAATTAACTGCTGTAACTAATTTTTTTCTTGACATATTACCTTGTATTGGAGGGCTAACTAATGTAGTCAAAGTTAAGACAAGAATCACTTACAGTCTCACCATTGTGTAGGGTTTTCCTGTGTCAGCCAGGGCACTAATTCTTTGCCCTGCTGATGGCTTCATTACAGACAATGTGACTTCTTGGAGGTCAGCAGATAATCACAAATGTAATATAAAGGGATTCATAAGTAGCTCTGAAATTCTCTAGACTCAACATAGGTATACTCATTCAGTAATAAAAATGAAAAAAGTTAGGAACTCATGTATCTTCAGAGTGTAAACTAGCTGATGTTGATTGGTTAGCAAATAAGTGCACCATACCAACAATGAGAACTGAAGTAAAATACCTTAAATTACTGTAGTGCTTTATAATCTCTTCAATCTCTCATGTGACCCTTACCTATTTGTAAGGAAGATACTGTAGTGAAATTTAAATACTGGGCTTTGTGGACAGTTTACTTGTAACATGATCTTGGGCAAGTCAACTAATCTCTGAAAAATACCAGCCTCATTTTCAGTTAAGTAGATATAAAAAAGAAAATGATACTTATCTTTCAGAGCTGTTGTGAGTTTTAAAAAATACAATGGATTCTAGCACTTAATACTCAAGTGATTCATTTACTTATTCAACACATATCTTGAAGTATCTACCACGCATTCTAGACACTAGGAATTACAGTTTGAAGGAAAATAGGTTCCTGCTCTGATACAGACTATATGATAATGACTAAGTTAATAAACAACAAAAGTGGACAGACAGATAGACAAATAGATGAGTAAATGAACAGATAATGTCAAATAGAACTAAGTGGCATGAACAAAATAAAACCAAATAGTGTACTGCGTGGGCAGGGTTGGACAACTGTGAATAGGGAAGTCAGACAAATCTTTTGGAAAGGGGATAATCTGAGGACAGGACGGCCATGTCCAGAGGAAGGGGGAAGGCCTGCAGAAAGGTCATACATGTGCAGAGGCTCTGGTGTAGGAACAAGCTGTATTGTTTGAAAAGCACAGATGTGCCCGGTGTGGTTGAAACAAGTGAGCCAGACAGAGCCTGGTTTGGAAGGGTGGGGATGAGGCGTAAGGCCAGACCATAGATTATGTGAGGCTTTATTGTCAAGGGAAAGGGTTGACCCTGGCAAGCTGTTATGGTTATAATGATGATAAAGGCAATAAAGATCACGTTGATTACCAATTCAACAGTTGAGAAAACCATCTTTTATTTTCTTCCCTAAATGCTATATAGCAAGCCAGTCACTGAGACTGGTCTCCTGTTCACTCTTCAGCTTTACTTTGTGTTTTGTTACTGTCTGTGGTAGTGGTGATGGTTTTTCACCTCTTAAGCTCAAAATTGGTTACTGCTCTTAAACTTTTTTTTGCTTCTGTATCTTTTCTTAAGGCACCTGCCAGTTTTCTGCATTGATTTTAGGGCTGTAGAAACACTTTCAAGCCTCAACAGGTTTATTTAGAAATTAGATTTCTGAAATTGAAACTGCTAATTTTAATAAGAGATATAATTAATAGATACCTTCAGAGTTCTTTCATTCTCTACCTAGCCCATAGCCCAATCTTCTTTTCTTTACATCAAACTCTCTCTTACACACATATTTTAGTGATGTCGTGGCGGCGGGAAGCAAGCACCACTGATGTTCCAGGAAGGAATCTCCCTTTCAGAGAGCTTTGTCTCCAAACTACTCCTTTTGCCTGTTTAAGCTACATCTGCTTGAAAACCACTTTCTTTTCCCCAGGCTTTTCTTCTTGAGTGGATATTCCACTCCACTTTCCATCCTTGGCTTTGGTGCCCACTATGTTTGGTGACCTTCCTGTCAATATTTCAGGTTACATCTCAGTTTTCCCACACAGCCTTTGGCAAATACCATGCATCTTGTCCAGCCTAGTTACTACCCGCACCCTCCAGTTTTCCAGTGTGACCCACCAAGAGTAACCGCCAACCAGGGTAGAATTTGCTTTCCCCTTTGATACTCTTTGCCAACATTTAAATTAATAATGCCCTTAATAATAAGTATATAAACATAATCATGCATTTGCAACTTAGGTTTCATCCATTTGACAATAGAAGTTACATGGAAAACTGATTCTTACACATGTATATGCATACTATAAAAATACTCAGAATTTTTTTACAGTTATCCAGATGTTAAAAAATATTGAGTTTAAGAAGCATTTTTTTCTAAAGTACTCTTGTAAATATTATAAAGTTTGGATTTTTGCATCAGTCTTTTTAGCAGGAAGGCTATAATATAATTTTAAGAGCTGATAGGTGACTTTCAACCAAATTAGTTTCCTTAGTGTCAGTTATTGTACTGTATATTTATATCTTGAAATCTTCAAGCTTCAAAATCTCTCAAAAAATCAGAATACAGATGAAAAGTTTACATTTCATGAAGGTCATATGGGTTGTAAATAGACAGTAAATACGCCTGAAAAGAGAGTGAAGTGTTTCGTGAGAGCAGAACTGGAGTATCAGTAAGTACAGCTTTCACTTATTTTATAATTTATGAAAGATCTGTTTTTTAATACTTACACGACACTTTTATAATGTGTTAAACTAACCACCACTGGCCTGCTCTCAGTTTCTGCCTCATATAAAATAATAGCAACATAAATTAGTTCCCCATAATGAAGGACCTATAAACCACATTCAGCTTCCTTACCCTCTACACCAGGATTCATTACTCCAATCAGTAATTCTCTGTGTGAAAGCTCCTCCAGCACCCCTTATGTACGTAAACACATGACACACCATCGCACCTTTCGGTCCCTGAGAAAGCACTTGCTATCACCTTTAAACATATCCACTAAGCAATTATACAAAACCTCAAATTGATGTTGGAGATCCCTTATCAAATCATTTTTTTCAACACAGTCTTTTATTAAATCTTCTAAATTTGTTTCTGAGAATTCTCCATTCTGATGAGATAATCAGACAATATTTGTTAGAGCTCACTGAATTATGTCTTCTATAATATTATTATACTCACTATTTTTCAGATATCAATATTCATATCACTTCAAATACAAATAAATCAAAGAGCTTAAATTATACTCATATCACTTGATTTCCCATTTAGTGTATGTTATTCTTCTATTTTTGATATTTCATTTATTCCTGTAAAACAATAATAAGAAAATAAATCTTGACTAACACCTATAAAGTTAAACTTAGAATTAGTGACAGTATAGTGTGGTATTGCAGGCAATTGATAAATATATAAGTTGTTGATTATATATATGTATATATGTATATTCAGTATAATCTGTATATACATTTTTATTATAATAATTTCATACTATGATCACTCTATTTACAAATATGTATTGTGTATTCTCTATGAAAGTCACTTTGCTAAGTCATGTGAAGGAGAGAGAGAAGTACCAGTCCTCAAGATATTGACAATCTGGCCAGGGTGCAGTTCTCCTGCATTGACTACAAAAAGTAACACACAGGGATCCCAACTGCAGAGTATAGCTAACACCGCTCATGACATGAAATCATAGTCTCATAGTGGTTAGGAAAATCTACCCAGGAGAATAAAAACTTCAGCTGGGAGAACCTTGATATATTATCAGTTACTAATTAGGTTGAAAAAATGAGGGATGTAAGGGTAAGACTATGAGCAGAGAATGGAAATGAGAGGCCCAGGGTATATTGTCCAAGGCAGCCCAGGACTGCCTTGTCCAATATGGTAGCACTAACCACATACGGCTCTTGAGCAATTAATTAAACTGTGGTGACTTTGAACTGATATTATGATTCAAAGACTCAGTAAGGAAAAAAAAAAGAGAAATATCTTATTAATATTAATGATTAGTCATTACATATTGAAATGATCACATTTTGGGTATATTGGGTTAAATATAATGATGTTATTATTAAAATTAATTTCACCTGCCTTTTTAAGTCTGTTTAATGTGTATACTAGAAAACGTCAATACATATATAGCTTACACTGGTGAATTACATTATATTTCTATTGGTCAACATCAAATTATTTAGTAATTGTTAGAAGCCTGAGCTTATTAAATACGTATTTTTAAGAAAAGTAATCAGGCTAAAAAGTGGTAACTGGTTAGGAGAGGCAAGAAACTAGGAACACAGAAAGTTCAAAAGCCTATACATGAAATGACAAGGGCTGAATGAAATGGGTGGCAATGGGGGAAGAGATGGCACAGCAATAAATATTTTGTGTTTGATTACTTTGGCTGAATGAAATAATTTTTTGGATTGTTCCTACTGCCAGAGACATTATAAAAGAAGACTTTCAGAATAATCAACTCCAGTGACTAGACATGCAGTTAGAAAGAGGGAGGAATGAAACATACCTGATATTGTATATTCTCCCAGACAATGTAGAATGATGATACACTTGGTGGAAGCAAGGGATTTAATAGGGGGATCTGTTTTGTAGGGAGAGGTTTTAAAGTCCTGGAATGAATTATGGAGCTGTAGCTCTGATGATGATTAATTTGTTGATGGAATGAAGAATGGAAGGAACAGGTAAATGGCTAAGTCTGATTTAACAGTGTACTGAAATCATAGTCTCAATATGTACAATGAGTAAATGTACTTAAGAGTTTGGTAAAATGAAACTGGAATTCAGGGAGGAAATGGTCGAATTGATCATAGAGATTAGACAACCATCTTGGCAGAATTGAATTGAATGTTGAATTAAAGGGTGATGCAAAGATTTCAGGTGGTGATCTTTTTGATAGTTCATATGCAAAGCCAAGAATTAAACCATAGAGAATACTGATATTTGGAGGTTGGAGGAGGATGTTCTACAAAGAACATAAATTGATCAATCATGGAAATGAGAAGGGTACAAAGGCAGTGTGGGATTGTGGAACCTGAGAAATTAAAAAAAATATATCAAAAAGCAGGAACCAGTCAACAGGAGAAAATATTTCAAGAAATGTATAAAGGAATGTAGATGGCATTTACTATTTAGCATCAAAATATTACCTGGCAAGAATCCAAGTATCAACCATGAAGTCTAAGAAAAACCAGATGTCCCATGGTCTTTCTGGTTTTGGATCACATGGCCCATGCCTGAGCTTTTCCCCAGATGTGTTTTCCCTTTTCTCATTCTCTAGTAAGCATGCCTCTCCCATAAAGACTCTCCTGAATAGTGTCAGATTTATTGTTTCCTGTAGCATTTATTAACTGCATCTTCAGTCCACACTTATCACAGACTGCCTAACATTATCCTTTTCATATGTATTATTTCTTCTGACTCCAAGGTTACGTTTTTGGTACTCCACCTGGCTGCCTCCCTAGGATTGTCTGTAATGTTAAATTATTCCATGAATAGAGAAAACAGCTGATAAAGCAAAAATCAGGGCAAAGGCTAGTAGAAATTGTTGGTTTGGACTACTGAGAGTCACAGCGCTCCCCAAAAAACTCATAGATCATCATTGATTTTTCATTTCTACACCAATTTTCATTCTTTGTTTCTCTTTAAGGGCCTTAAGTGACTATTGAGAGTGGAACCCACATTAATTAATTCATTCAACAATGCACTAAAATATTTAGAAGGTCATAAAATAAATTAAATATACATTCTGCATACCCTCAGTTGGATCAAATCTATCTGATCCATTTTGCATTAATTTTCTTTATGACATAGTATATATTATTATATACGTGCTCACATGTCTCTCTTACACACCTGAATGTAAGATTCTTGAATGTGAAGATAGGAACTGGTTATTATTATACTTTATTAATATTTGTATTTTTAGGGCTAGATTGTTCTCCACACTTAGTAGACTGTTAATTCACATTTGTTTAATGAATATATAAATCAACAAAAGTATGAGTTTCTTCCTGAAGAAGCTTACAGAATGGGCCAAGAAGACAAGTTAATCAGAGCACAAATGGGAAGGAGAAACCTGGCAAAGAAGTACTCAGATAAAAACATATTAGGAGTTAATGGAAAGCAAAACAAAAGTCTTGCACAGTGATGGGAGAAGTCTTGCTGGAGAAGCTAGCATTTGCAGGATAGAATTGGAATGTTGGAAATGGGCTATATTCCTAAAAGCAACAGTTCCTATTGGACCTATCAAAATAAATTTATTCCTTCACCTTGGAGATTTCCAGCCAAGACGGAGGCATAAGTTGATACACTTTGCCTCCTTGTACAACTGAAAGAAGGATAATAACAAATTAAAAAACAAAAAATAACCAGAAATGCCTGAAAATTGAACTGTATGGAAGTCCAACAACCAAGGAATTAAAGAAGAAACATCCATCCGGACTAGTAGGAGGGGCAGAGACAGGCAGCTGAAATGGAGAGGACATTCGGTCTGGGGGCAACTTTGCCAGCAAGTCCCCCCATCCACCACAGATGAAAGTAACACTACCAAGACATGATCTGCTTGGGGAGGAGAAATGGCCAATCTCTCAGAGGAGAAGGGCCAGGAGCCCCTTCCTCAATGGCTTTTATTGGGTTGTAACACACAGGAATACAGGCGGTAAGGATCAAACAGTAGATAACATTTCGAAGAAATCTGAGGGCTTAGTCTGAGTCAGTGTCTGTCAGGTAAGGGGGTTGCAGAAACTTTGGGAGACATACTCATTTCCTGCTTGGACCCTTAACATATGAATGAAAGCACTCTTAGCAAAGCAGGCTTCACAGGACTTTTAGGAACTCTTTCTTATGCCCGATCACCCCGGACCCTGCTCTAGGGGCAAGGGGCTGCATTGCCTTCCCCATCACAGATTTTCAGAGGACATGTTCTCCAAGAGGACATGGGGACTTGGACTATGTCAGAATAGCTAGGGGGCAAGGGTCCATTGTTCCCTCTTTGTTGTAGCCCCTGGAGTCCTTCCATGATGGCCTCCCAAGTGATCGAGTCTGGCTTAAGTTGCCCCTCCTCTGAGGAGTCTTACCCATCTCTGACTAACTGACCATACATTGGGGGCAGAGGAGGAAGCAGAGGTAGTGTTTGCTACCAGAGACAAGCTTTGTCTCCTTAGTGGCTTGCATTCTGGAGGTTGCTCACTCACCCTTAGCCATGGGAGGCAGTTACAATTCCTGAAACCACGCAGAGCGATTCCCAACAATGTGGCAAGGTGGTAGCTGGAGGACTGGGTGATCCAGCAGCTGGCAGAGCAGGTGGTCCCACATTTGCGTGTGGATAAATCAGGAGGAACAACTGGGGAGTAAGACAGACCATGCAACCCAGGGTTCTAGCATGGGAAAATAAAGTCTCAAAACCTCTCAAGGAAAAATAGCTGTGGGGGTTGAGGCAGCAAGAGAAAATCCAAGAATCACAGGAGAGTTTCTTGGAGAGACCCAAAGGGTCCTACAATGTACACAAAACCACCCACCTGGGAATCATAACCAGAAGGGCCCGATTTGCTTGTGGGTAGTGGAGGAAGTGACTAAGAGCTAGCCAAGAGCTAAGCAAGGGGCATTGTTTCCCCTTGGACATATCCCCCACATACAGCACCACAAGGCAGCAATGTGGGTTACCCCGCCCTGGCAAATACCTAAGGCTCCACTCCTTAGTACATAACAGTCACACCAAAAAAAAAAAAAAAAAAAAAATGGCCCAAATGAAAGAAGAGATCAAAGCTCCAGAAAAAATACAACTAAGTGATGAAGAGATAGCTAACCTATCAGATGAACAATTCAAAACACTGGTAATCAGGATGCTCACAGAAATGGTTGCATATTGTCACAAGAAAGAGGAAAAAGTAAAAGTTACAAACAGTGTACAGGGAAAATATACAGGGAATCAGTAATGAAGGGAAGGGAAACAGGACTCAGATCAACTATCTGGAGTGGAAGAAAGAAATAAACATCTAACCAGAACAGAATGAAGAAACAAGAATTCAAAAAAAATGAGGTGAGGCTTAGGAACCTCTGGGACAACTGCAAATGTTCCAGTATCCAAATCATAGGGGTGCCAGAAGGAGAAGAGGAAGAGCAAGAAATTAAAAACTTATTTGAAAACATAATGAAGGAGAACTTTCCCAGTCTGGCAAAGGAAATAAACTTCCAGGAAGTCCAGGAAGCTCAGAGAGTCCCAAAGAACTTGGACCAAAGAAAGCATATCATAATTACATTACTAAAGATTAAAGATAAGGAGAGAATCTTAAAAGTAGCAAGAGAAGGGAGGCAGTTATCTACAAAGGAGTTTTTATCAGACTATCAGCTGATTTCTCAAAAGAAACCTTGCAGGCAAGAAAAAAGTATTCAAAGTCACAAAAGTCAAGGACCTACATCCAAGATTACTGTACTCAACAAAGCCATCATTTAGAATGGAAGGGTAGATAAAGAGCTTCTGGGATAAGGTCAAGTTAAAGGAGTTCATCATCACCAAGCCCTTATTATATGAAATGTTAAAGGGACTTATATAAGAAGTTGAAGAAAATCAAAAACTATGAACAGTAAAATGACAACAAACTCACAATTATCAACAACTGAACCTAAAACAACAAAAATAAAAACAAACTAAGCAAACAATAGAACAGGAACAGATTCACAGAAATTGAGATCACATGGAGGGTTATAGCAGGGAGGGGGAGGAATAGGGGAAAATGAACAGGGAATAAAAAGCATAAACAATAGGTGCAAAATAGACAGGAGAGGTTAAGAATAGTATAGGAAATAGAGAAGCCAAAAAAACTTGTATGTGTGACCCATAGACATTTACTAAGGTGGGGAAATGCTGGTGGGAGGAGGGTACAGGGCAGAGGGGAATAAAAGGTAGAAGAAACTGGGACAAAGGTAATAGCATAATCAATAAAATATATTTTGAAAAATTAAAAAAATATTTTTATTCCTTCAACTTTATTAAGGAAACACATCTATTTTTTTTCATTGTCTGGTGAGTTTTTAATTGAACTCCTGTGATCACTTATTCTTTACAAAAAAGTTTTTCTTTTTCCATAAAAAAATTCTTACAATATGTAGCCACACAGCCGGCTTTTATTTTAAGGACAACGGCATTTTTACCTCCTGTTTTGTGTGAGGGTCTGTGGGCTGTAGATGAGAAAAGAGATTCCCCAGCTGCCACAGCCTAACAAATCCCCTGAAAGTGATGACTGCATCCGTTTTTCCACCCAATGCCACATTCCGAAAGTGATCTTTTTGAAAGGAGTTTTGCAAATAGCTGCTGCTTCTCAAAACTGCAGTTGTGTTTCCTGATGCGGCCACGGCTGTCTCCACGCTGACGCAGCTGCCAGCACCCACCAGCCTGCCTTTGAACTGTTAAAGATTATTTCATTCCCAACAATCAAAAGACCGCTCTACAAATGCAGAGAGGCCTTGTTTTTTAATAAGCTGAAATGGACAAAACTGAGCAGTCACGAAATAGAAATGATTACGAGGTGGGGAAATGGAACAGTGACTGCCCCTCCTCCATTGGCAATGTCCTCTATGTCTGGGTGATGCTCTGAAAAGATACGCATAAATAGGGCTGGGAAATGAGTGCTGGGAGGAAAAATAGATATGCTTTATATGCCATGGCATTTTCTGTACATGCAGTGTGCCTTGCTGGAAAGACCTCGGGTGGGACAAGGTTTGGATCCCAGTTTTGCTCCTTATCTTTATCAGGCTTTTCCCTCCCTCTCCCCACCTCCCTGCCTTCCCTCTCTCCCTCCCTTCCTTTGCTTGCTAATTTGCTTAACTTTTCCAAGTTCAGATTCCTGCAAATAAAGTTTGTATTAATTACTTCTCAGTGTTGCTGTGAGGATGTTGAGATAATGTCCATAAACCTGGTGGGTTCATAACAGATGACAGTGTCTTCTCCATGGTGTGCGTGGCGGGGAGAAGGGCTACCACACCTCTCTGTAAGGGACTTTTTCGACCAGTGGATTCACTTCAGATTAGTATTAGCTTGTGAGTCGAATTATCTTTCGCTGAGAATGTGGGGCCAATGACCTGCCATCTGCAGAGTTTGCATACGTACCTATCCGTTCCCATTGGCAGTGTGTGTGAGTGCTGGGATAGGCATCTGTATCCTCTCCCTGTGCTCTTCATGTCTTATTGGGCTCCCGAGACACAGCCTGGCAGTAATCAAGTCAGTGTTTTCAGACAAAAACGTTCCTTTTCCAAGGATGTGACAGCATTAGAAACGATAAATGTTATTGTTGTAAGCCTGGGAAAAACATCTGATCCAAAGTCCTCATACAGATGAGGAAAGAACTCACTCAATTGCCCAAGTTAATGGCCAGGTTCGGATTAGAACCCAGATTTCTGTTTCTCAGCTCAGGGAGCTTTCCAATGGTTCCCCTACCTCTCAGTCATCCCCACACCTCCCAGAGAGAGGCATCTTTCCAACTTTTTCAGAACACACAAGCACAGTGAGAACACATATCACATTCAAGGACAGACACTTGAGATATGTAAAGGGATGGTTCTGATTGCAACTATCTTATGGAAAATACTAGCAATAATCACTTGGAAGATTAATCTTCTTTCTTTGATTGGCAACAATTCTCTTTTTTAGCACACGTGGATACGCACTTGATTATACACACACAAACACAACAGTTCTGTTTTCCCTTCGGATCAGTTAGTTGCCCAGGTGGTCTCATTTAATGACTGCACTATCTCTGGCATGAAGCACCATGACTTTCTGTTGTGGGGACTGCGGTATGCAAATTGACTGGAGTCAATCGTACCTGATTTTCTAAATTGCCTCTGCTATAACAATTCTCCCGCCGGGTAATAAGCCATTGAAATCAAACAATGGGATTGATTACACATTCCTCACTCTGGGGAAACTCCATTAGTTTTACCTGAATAAAAACTGCAGAACAGGGCCCAATTTGGGGTAAGTAGTGTACAAAATTCTCCAGGAAGCACAGTAAAAATAAGTTTGAAAAAGCTTAACCATTACTCTTTAGCCACGGGGAATATCAAGCGAACAGAATTTTATTTACAAGTCACATAAAAGCATGCCTAAGTGAGTATCTCTTGGTGCAGTCAGAATTGACAAAGCTCTTACTCTAGTTTGGCTCTGGGGCTAGAGAGTAGGCTCCAGGTTAATCCTAGAAGCTCTATGGCCCTGTTAGAAATCCACATAGTGAGCAAGTTTGTAGCTTGAGATTTTTCCAGTTTCAAGCCACAGATAACTAACTACTAGTTGGGAAACCTGGAGAAGAATCCATCTCCTAAATTGCACACTGTTTGATGTTGGGTAAGTTATGTAACTTTTCTGAATCTCAGGTCTCTGATACCTAGTTTTGGCTTAAAATACCCGTCCTACCTGTTTCCTAAGATTTTTGTGAGAATCAAAGGAATCTACATACAAAAAGTGACTTGAAACTGTTAAGCGCATTGCTAATGCAGGGGATGTGTCTTATCAAGGCAGTCATTCTTGCTGAGTTGTGCACAGTTTTTATAAAATATAGAGCTCAGCCACTGGTGGTGTTGGCCTTTTTCTCCTGACCTAAACAAAGAAATAATACCTGAGAGAGAATCAGCAGTGCAGTACACAGGATGCGAACACCATGCAATTAACGTTACTTGTTATTAGTAGCAGAGAATGACTACAACATGCAGGAATGTTCACAAGTGCATTTTCCTGAACCCAGTGAATAATTTCGGTGCCTGGTATAGCCTGAAATCTGGGCTCCAGATATTCAGGTGTCCTCTTAGCTCAAGAGACTTCTGGGGACCTGTGAAAGGACTTGGTATGACATCACGGCCTTTGGGATGAGAGTCTCTAGACTGTGGAGAGTAGGATTATACATTTTTGCATGTATTCAATATTGCATGTCACCAATATTAGTATTCCTAGTGCCTAACATATAACCAGGTGCTTAGTAAACACTTCTGCATGAATACGAAAATAAATCTTTGGTTTATGTAAGGACAAATAGGAGCAAATAATATGAGCCTTAACTTCTTTTGTTGAAAATATGAAAAGAGATATCCCTTCCCTTCCCTCCCTTTCTTTCAGAATATTTACCTTAGAAACGTGGAAGTTTAAGTTCTTTGTCTGTTTCTTGGAAATGCATGTTTTTAGAGATTAAATAAGCCTTGTATTAACTTCGTAACTTAGGAGTGTCTTTCTCAAGGACCCGACAGCCATCTTTTTGAAATGTAAACAATCAAAGGAGGGTGTGTCTCTTCTCCCAGTTTCTGTGGGAAGGTAGGAACCTAAATATGGTGGGCTCCTTGCTGTAGGTTTGAAAATTATTTCCTGTCATAAAGATGCAAGTTTTTCTGCCCCCACTCTCACCCCTTTTGGATCAAGTCAATTAGCTAACATAGATGGCCACCCAAATTACCAGGCGAAGTTAGAATTAATGATACATGACCAACAATGGTGCTAAGTCCTCTTACTCGAGGACTTGTTGTTTATCATGAAAACACTTGTGGATGAAAAAGTGAAACTGGAAAATTCAGCATTCCTGCTGCCTGCCACTACCAGAACCAGGAATCAGAAACAAGGATGGAATCTTTATGGGCACTTTATTCAGATGCCAGTGATCTGAACGTGGGTTAGGTGCCCTAAAAACCATCTTAACGTCTCATCTTGAGCTGACTTTTCTTTATAAGGAGAAGAAAAGGGTAGGTTATGGGAAAAAGGTTAATCAGATAAGAGTGGGGCGCAATGGTTAAATTGCTTGTTGACCTCCTGGAGCCCTGCATTCCAGTTCCTGGAATAACAGCTTTCCACCCGTGTTAATCACTTAAGCCTATCAACTATAGCTGTAGCTAAAATCTTTTAACTCCTGAGTTCCCCTGTCCAAGTGGGCCACAGAAAGCTCAGGGGAAGCCTGCATGGTGGCCTTACAAACTCAGAGACCAAAAGTAACCATGTAGGTTGGTCTGAACACAAACATTTCTAACTAAAAGGGTGTTAGGAAAGTAGTCACGTCCTAGAGCAGTAGCTTCCTTAACAAAGGTCAGTCTGTGCCTCAGTTGAACCTTTCTGTTGTCTTTTCACGTCTACGATAAGGTACTTTTGAAATTTCAGAGTAATCATCTTTTCCAGACCCCTCAGGTTATGTCTCCTGTACCAGAGTAGGAAACCTCAGGACCCCTCGTTGTTACCAGGTTCCCTGAATCCCATCACTATGTGCTAAATTTAAATGTTAATTATTAACTACCCTGTACCCGCTAACTACCAATGTAAAAGAAGTATGTATCTCTCCATTTTCCTTTTTATCTAATCCCAGAGAGTCCCCCACTTTGCTTTTTCCTGTCTCCTTAATCAACCATCAAAGGGTTGCACATAACCCTCTTTACATCTCCTTTTATTCTAATGTATAAAGTAAACTGCAAAACTGCCATTCTCCAGAGCATTTTCTCAATCTATTGAGATTTGGCTTCCTGGCAACTGTTGTCACTCTGGCTCAAATAAACTTGTAAGAGTTTTGTACAGGTTGAACATTTCTTAAGTCAACACATAAATGTAATGGAATGAATCTGCTTGGACATATCAAAGGGAGAAATTTCTTTTTAGACTTTGCAGTCTCCGTTAATTGGTTCTGATGCATATCATGTTTTAGTTTAATGCGTATTCATTAATAATGACACTTTCTTTTTTCTCTATTACCTTTGTGAAGATTTGCGGTGTGGGATAAGATATTTTTGTTTGTTTTCAAACTATATTTCCCCTACATTCACTAAGTAGAGTGTCATGTTTCCCAATCTAAATGGTATCTGATGACTTGGAGATAAAGAAAGGCCTGCGGGAATTTATAGCCACCTGGCTCTCCTAAGCTCTGTAGTAGACAATGAGTTAGCTGCATTTTTTTCTAGGATCTTTCATTTTGAAACCGCCAGGAGTTTTATTATTAAATTGGGAATAAACAGACTGGAGTTCTTGGCCCTACCTGAAATAGATACAAACCCAATTCTTTACTTAGTTTCATAAATCTGTTGAACAGATTAAATGGGAAACACTGAGAAGGTATGAATCATCCCTACTCTTCTTTAGGAGGTAAGAACTTTGAAGGCTAATAATAGCAGTTTAAATGCTGCTATTCTTAACTATTTCTCTGTATAAATTATAAACACTCGATAAATATGCTTATCTCTTTTGAAATTTAACTAGGTCATTCTTCATTTGAGTAAGATTTGAGAGTTGTAACTGATTCAGTCACTACTAAAGATTATTCTTCTGCCACTCAAAGAACATTCTAATTCACTAAACATAAATTTTCATTGCCTTCTGGCTAGACTTGCCTTTCTTACTTGAAATTTGCCTGAAAATTAAAAATGTTTGGCAGTTTGTATGGAAAGTGGGAATTTCCAGTCTGTTCTAAACAATGAAGTAAATATTTAATGACCTGCTACATAGAGGAAGAGTTTAAGACAGTTTAGCACAAATGAAATAAGAAAGTAATGATATTGAGATAAAAGCAAAATAATTGTTAAAAAATAAAGGTCTAACTGTTATAGCCAAAAGGAACGTTAAGGAGACGTGACTACTGAATGTAATGTGGAATTCTGGATGGGATACTGGAGTCAAAAAGCACACTGGGTAAACGAAGGAAATCTAAGTAAAGTAGTTTACTAATTGCAATATAATTAAATGTACTATTCTAATGGTAGATGTTAATATTAGGATAAAATGAGTATAAGGTGTAGGAACTCTCTGTGGGGGTGAGGGGATAGTGCTTGACAAAGACCCGAGGTGATAATCCTAACGTATTTTATTTGTCTTTATGGTCCTAGGCATAGCACAGTCTATCCCAAATAAAAAAATTGTTTCGTATTTACACTTAACCTTCTCCTGTTAGCCCCCATTTCCTACACCTCCCCACCTACAGGTAAACATCCCACTCTGTTGACAAAATCAATGCCTCTTGGTTGAGCCTGCCCAATTTTTTTTTATCCTTACCCAAGGACATTTTTTTCATTGCTTTGAGAGATAGAGAAACACTGGTGTAAGAGAGAAGCATCAATTGGTTGCCTCCCATATACAACCTGATAGGGGATCAACCTATAACCTAGGTATGCGCTTTTACCAGGAATCAAACCTGCATTCTTTCATTGCATGGGATGATGCTACAACTAAAAAATCATAGAACACAGCCTATACCAACTGTGGTCTTTAGGTTGTTTTTTTTTTACAGTTCAAAGAACTGGGAAGATGGCAGTGTAGGCAGACATGGCTCACCTTTTTGCACAACCACATCAAAATTACAAGTAAAATATGCAATGACCATCACTCAGAACTGTCAGAAACTGAGTTGAATGGAAGTCTGACAACTACAGAATTAAAGAAATCACATCCAGACTGGCAAGAGGGGCGCAGATGCAGAATGGGCTGGTCTCTCACCCATGTTGGTGGATAAAAATTTGGGATGGATATCTCAGGAGCCCCAGCTCCACATCAGGCCCCCTGGCCCAGGGTTCCAGGGCTGGGAAGGTTAGTCTCCACAACTTCAGCTGCAAAAACCAGTGGGGATTGAATTGATGGAAGAAACTTCTGGATCTTCACACAGTTCTTTTTAAAGAACTCACACATGGACTCACCTTCTCAAACTCACTCCCTCTCACCTCCAGCACTGGGTTAGCAGCTTGAAAGGCACCAGTGGCATACAGGGAGGAAATGAAGTGTCTTTTATCAAGGTAAACAGAGGCCATTGTGCCTTTTTCCAATCTCCCCCCAACAGAGCTTGAAAGCTTATGCCATATCTGAGACTCCATCGACCTGGTTAACACCCTCTGACCTGAGTTGGAGAGTCTGCCCACCCAATTTACTGGCCCAACGAAGTTGCTTTTCCATCTGAATGGAAAAGCATTCATATGCTTTTAAGCATTCCATGTTTACTGGTCTTGGCTCCAGCTTCACAACTTCCTAAATCCTCTCACACAATCAACAGCTGGCCTCCTTGAGCCCCAGGCACTAAAAGCAGCTAGCCTAGATTCACAACTTATCTTTGCCTGAGAATCTCCAAGCCCAGCACAATAAGTAACCATCTCAGATTGTTATAGAGCTCAGGCAAGGCGGCACTGGGAAAAACACAGCCAGGGAATGACCTTACCAGCACCACCTGGGAAGGTCAGTCCCTGGTTGACCAGCCTGCACATTCAGTAGGCAGCTATAGACCATGTCAGAGCACTGCCGCCCTTCTCCAGCATAGCTGGTCAGTGATCACAGACAATCCTTGCAGCTGATTGGCTTGCGCAAATCCCTCCCATTAACCTGCTAATAGTAATTAAGGTTCAACTACAACAGGAGGGTGTACTCAGTTCACACAAAGGATGCACACTGAGTACACAGTTTGGGTGATAAGTTGTGCTACTGGACCCTAAAGGACACCTACTATATTAAGTAACACTACCAACATAGGAAGTCATAGGAGCTCTACCTAATACATAGAAACAAACACAGGGAGGTTGCCAAAAGGAGGAGTCAAAGAAACATGGCCCAAATGAAAGAATAGACCAAAACTCCAGAAAAAGAGCTAAATGAAATGGAGAAGAAAATTTATTAGATGCAGAGTTCAAAACACCGGTTAGAAGGATGTTCAAGGAACTTAGTGAGGACCTCGACAGCGTAAAAAAGATGCATTCAGAAATGAAGGATTCACTAATTGAAATGAAGAACAATTTACAGGGAAACAACAGTAGAGTGGATGAAGCTGAGAATCAAATCAGTGATTTGGAACATACGGAAGAAAAAAACAACAAATCAGAACAACAAGAGAAAAAAGTACCCCCTGAAATGAGGATAGTATAAGCAGCCTCTGGGACACTTGAAGCTTTCATATGCTCACATCATAGGGGTGCCTGAAGGAGATGAGAAAGAGCAAGAAATTGGAAATCTCTTTGAAAAAATAATGAAAGAAAACTCCCCTAATTCAGTAAAGGAAATAGACATGCAAATTCAGGAAGCACGGAGAGTCCCAAACAAGATGGATGCAAAGAGGCCCACTTTAAAGACACATCATAATTAAAATGCTGAGGTTAAAGAAGAAGAGAGAATCTGAAAAGCAACAAGAGAAAAGAAATTAGTTTCCTACAGGGGATTTCCCATAAGACTATCACATGATTTCCCAAACTTTGCAGGGTAGAAGGGATTGGCAAGAAATATCCAAAGCCATGAAAAGCAGGGACCTATAGCCAAGATTGCTCTACCCAGAAAAGCTATCATTTAGAATCGAAGGGCAGATAAAGAGCTTCCCAGACAAGAAAAAACTAAAGGAGTTCATCATTACCAAACCATTATTATATGAAATGTTAAAAGAACTTATTTAAGAAAAATAAGAAGATCAAAACTATGAATAATAAAATGGCAAAAAATACATATCTATTAACAATTGAGTCTACAAAACTAATCAACCAGAAGAACAGAGACAGAGTCATGGATACGGAGAGCATTTTGATGGTTGCCATATGTGATAGGCATGTGTGAACAGGTAAGGGGATTAAGAAGTGCAACTAGGTAGTTATAAAATAACCATGGGGATGTAAAACACAGTATAAGAATTGGAATAGCCAAAGAAATTACACACATGACACTACAGACATGAACAATGGTGGGTGGATTGCCTGATGAAGTGGGGGGTGCTGGGTGGAGGGGGGATAAGAGGGAAAAAGCAGGACAACTATAATAGCATAATCAATGAAATATAATTTAAAATAACAAAGAACTGGGATGCTTCCAACTATCCTTAACAATGAAAGTTAAATTGGTCTGAACTCTAATGCACAAAGATTTATTCTCCTACAGTGCAATCTGCAAGACTGGCAACCAGGTTAAAAATAAAATGTTATATCCACAATGGTAAGTCCCTTTAATAAACCTATTAAAATCAGGAAGTAATTCATCCTGTACCTTGTATCTGGCATTAAATCTAGGCCAAGTTCAAACTAGAGAACAAAATAATGTATATCTTAGGACAAAATCAACCCCAAAGTCAGAGTTAGAAAGGATCTTTGAGACCATTTAATGCCGCACCTTCATTTTATGGATGAGAGAACTGAAGCCAGGGGCGGTTACCTAGTATGTCAAAACCTGCCCCAGCTTCTATGTTTGTATGTCATTTTATCCCATTACAGTGAAGAAGGACTAAAGTAGAATACAAAAAAGAATATGTAGACAATAGTTTGTGTTAGTATACATGACCTTAATGATTCACCAGTTAAAATTAGCTTCTTCAGGGAGAACTTTTTAGAAGTTTTAACTCATAAATGTGATAGATGGCAGAGCTAATTCACTCAAAGACAGAACATGCTTACATGTTACAACTTCAGAGCTCTGAAGAGGGTTCCCTGCTCTAAAATTACTCTCCCAACTGCCAACTGGACTCAGATTTCTTTAGAAGGCAACATCAATTCTCTTTCCATAATTAAGGGCTTAAGATAAAAACATCCTTGGGATGACTTCTCTTGTCATTTCCTCTTTAAAAGGGTAATCAGGTAGAACTTGAAAGCTGATTAATAAAAATGGCCATAGGAAAATCCAAGGATCATTGGAGGCTTAAGCATTTACATAATTTAGGAAAAGTGGTACAGTTTTACCAGGGCCAGTTCCTTAGGAGGTGTAATTTCAGGATGCCTAGGCACTCAGTGAGAGCCGGCATTGATGACTAGCTAATAATAAGCAGGTACTTTGGAGGCAGGTGGAGGTGGTGGTGTATCCTGGCTAAGCTATCTAGCTTCTGGTGAATCCATGATTTTTTCTGAGTCTTAGTTTCATCATTGACAAAATGTGAATAATTTCACAGAATTGGGTAAAGGATACAAATTAATAAAATGTTTGAAATCCATAGCAAATGCTAAATACATTTGTTTCCATTTCTCTTCTTCTCCATTCCCACTTCTTATTCTACATCTGGATACAAAATCCTGAGGACACCTGTTTCTAAATAGTCACAGGATGTAGGGTGAATAAGACAGGTGAAAAAATATTTTCACTGGGGAGGTAAAACGTAGGAAGACTCTGTATGCCTGATAGGAGGTGAGTGGGCAGGAGGGGAGACAGCCAGCTGGGTAGTGACCAGAGAACAGTGTGCTCTAGGCTGCTGGGTCCATCCCCTTTCCTCATTTCCAGCTGTACCCATTCCATTTTCTTCACCAGAGTCATTTCCACTGTACTTTTAGTCATTCCCAAATGAAATGGTAGGGCCTGCCAGAACTGAACATATACAAAACTATCACAGTTCTTTAAGTGGGACTAATTCAATGTTTATTCAGTGTATTTGATAACTATTATTCTTATTTTTATTTTAAAAGTGTTTCCTAGGAGTTTTGACCAAGATAGAGGTATAGATAGAGACCCTTCACTACTTCACACAACCAAAAAGAGGATAAAAACCAATCTAAAATCAATAAACAACCAAAAGCACCAGAAAATCAAACTGCATGGATCTCCGACAACCAAGGAATTAAAAAATCAACCAGAGCAACCAGACTGGTAAGGTGGCGGATCCCCCTACCCAACTCAGAAAAACCTCTGTGTCTAAGGGGACCTTGGGGGCAAAGCTGGCTGCTGAGTTCCATGGGCTGTGTGTGGGGAGCTGATTAAGGGGACTCAACAGTGGCTGTGGGCTACTACAGTTGCGGTGGTGGGAGAAGCTCCCAGTCTCACATGAGACTGTTGGAAAGTGGGCTAGCGCAGAGCAGGCAAGCAGCTCTGTTCCTGCTCTGACCCCTCCCCCACAAGCAACCCTCTTTGCCCTGCAGCAAAGTTGGAGATTGCCAACTTATCTGATGGAGAATTTAAAGCCCTGGTAATCAAAATGCTCGCAGATCTGACTGAGCTTGGTCAAAAATAAAAAAACAAATGAAGGATACACAAAGTGAATTAAAGCAGAATGTTCAGGGAACCAACAGTGACAGGAAGGAAATGAAGACTCAAAGCAATGATTTGGAAACAAAAAGAAAAAATAAACATCCATCAAAATGAACAAACAAGAATTTGAAAAAATGAAGAGACTTTCAAACCTCTGGGACAACCTAAAATGTTCCAGTATCTGAATTATAGGGGTTCCAGAAGGAGAAGAGGAAGACCAAGAAATTGAAAATTTATTTGAACAAATAATGAAGGAAAACTTCCCCAATCTGGCAAAGGAAATAGACTTCTAGGAAGTCCAGGAAGCCCAGAGAGTCCTAAAGAATTTGGATCCAAAGAGGAACACACCAGGACACATCATCATTAATTCACCCAAGATTAAATATAAAGAGAAAATCCTAAAAGAAGAAAGGAGAGAATAACCTACAAAGGAGTGCCCATTAGACCATCAGCTGATTTCTTAAAAGAAACCTTGCTGGTGGGAAGGAACTGGAAAGGAGCATTTGAGGTCATGAAAGGCAAGGACCTTCATCCAAGATTACTCTATCCAGCAAAGCGATCATTTAGAATGGAAGGGCAGATACAGTATTTCCCAGATAAGGTCAAGTTAAAGGAGTTCATCATCACCAAGGCTTTATTATATGAAATGTTAAAGAGACTTATCTAAGAAAAAGAAGATAAAAATAACTATCAACAAATGAACCTAAAAGAAAAGAAAAACAACAAAAACAAAAACTAAGCAAACAACCAGAATAGGAACAGAATCAGAGAAATAGACATCACATGGAGGGATTTCAGGGGTGGGGCAGGGAGGGAGGAATAGTGGGGAAAAGGTACAGGAAAGAAGAAGCATGGTTAGTAGGCATAAGGTAGATGGGGAAAGATAGAAAATGATATGGGAAACTGAGGACTCAAACAACTTGTAGGTACAACCCATGGACATGAACTAAGGGGGGGCAGGGAATGCTGGAGAGTTGGGGGGCAGAGTGGAGGGAGATAAAGGGGAAAAATTGTAATAGTATAATCAATAAAAATATTAAAAGAATAAATAAAAAATAAAAAACCTAAAAAAAAGTGTTGCCTGCCAGGAAATGTTTTTGAATCCTTACTGAGTGCCACATACTCTAGGCAGGGGTGTACAAACTTTTGGTGTCTCTGGGCTGCACTAGAAGGAGAATTGTCTTGGGCCACACATTAAATACACTGTGACATGTAATCACAAAAAATGTCATAATATTTTAAGTAAATTTATGATTTTGTGTTGGGTCACATTCACAGCCACCCTGGGCTGCATGTGGCCTGTGGGCTGCAGGTTGGACACCCCTTTGAGAGCAAGAGAGAAAGACAGAGAGAATGTTGAGAAAGTCCTACCTCACCCCAAATATTAAAGTAGAAAATAAGGGACTAAGGTAAGACTGCATTTTGAGAGTTAGACTATAAAGAAAACATACAGAACCCAGACATAGCTATAGGAATTCTATACAATGAGTTATTTAAATATATAGTTATCCAAAGTTATACTTAAATAGAGTGCCTCTAGGCTAAGGCCCAGCCTGGTGCATAATTAAAGTTATGTGTATATATGGAGAGAATGTGTCTTACAGAAGAAGTGTTACCAATAAAAACATAGCACGCCAAGAAACTAAGGCTGACAGTTTCCTCCTAAGGGATCAGTGTCACTAGGTCCAGACCCAGGCATCAAATCCATTTTTGCAGCTCTGTCGATGCAGTGAAGGCAGTTATACCCAAACGCTTAGTTTGAAGACCTCTTACCATGTAATCCGGGACTCCACAAACTGAGGCCTGTGGGACCAAATCCAGCTCACCAGCCTGCGTTTGTAAATACGTTTTTCTGGAAAACAGCCACAGCCATTTGTTCAGGCACTGTCAATGACTGCTTTCCACCACAACCACGAAGTTGAGTGGTCACATTTGTGACTGAAAATGCCTGATCTGCAAAGCTGGAAATCTTTACTCTCTGGACCTTTACAAAAAAAGTCTGCAGACCTCTGATAATTCAGCCAACCTGCCCTAATTTCATCCTCACCAAACAACCCTATGATTCAGTATTTGTTTATTTGTTTACTCCTGTGCATCCTTTGTACTGGGAGAGAGAGAACTTGCAGAATGGTAGTCAGTCAGTCTGTTGAAAGTTCTATCTTTTTATCTGTTATGGTAGATGCCCTGGGTAAATTAGTGTTTATACCTGAGCTCAGTGGTGGCAGGGCCACCCCTGATGTACTGTCACTTGGGTTTGTTTGCAGGTCAGCCCCTCTTCTCTGAGTAACTTTGGAACCCACGGTGCATCTTTTCCTTCTGAAAGCAGTTTTCAAATTCCCACTTTACAGATGAGGAAGCTAAAATTTAAAGGAGGAAGAAAGAAAACTAACATTTACAGCTCATAGCTATTTACATTCTAATGGCATTTAATCTTTACAAGCCCACGTAAGAGATGTAAAACTCAAGTGTATATTTTCACAGATGTGGAATCAGAGGCTTAGAAAGGGTAAGACCACATTAATTTGTTAGCAAAGCCAGGATTTGAAACCAGGTGCTCCGACTTTTCACATGACCTATACTGCCTGGCGGAGTCTTCTGTTGCTAAGCTTAAGAAAGCAACACCATATGCCTTTGTCTCTTCCTCCCACTGAGGTGTACTCTTGTTCTTTAATAAACACAGATTAAGTTAGAAAATCCTAGAGATTTTAAAGGTGTAAAATTTTAAAACAATTCCTGAACACTTATATTGGAGCACAGAATCTTAGCCAGCTACTTTACATATTCTTGCATGCTCTTGCATAAAAAAAAAAATTAAAAAATGGTGCCACCACAGCCCGATGCTCATAAATAACAGTTTCTGAAGAATTTTTTTCAAAACTGGTTTTGTACTTGAAGTGATTTAAATGTCGTTCTTTGAATTCATTGCAGCGAGAACATATTTTAGTATTTCTAAAAGCTGAACAGAATGGAAGGTTATCTATAACATGAGCATAATCACAGTCATAATATCTGTTTAAAATAAAACACTAGAAAGAATTAAATGTTCCCTTCAAGCCAAACTCAAATAAATTTTGACATAAAATAGATTGTAAACCTGCAGTTCACGTTGCCTGCTGAGACATTCTTCAGGGGTTCAGACCTCTGAAAAGCTTGTGGTTGTTACTTGCTCAGTCCTGAAGAAAAGCAACCTTCCGAATCAGAGCTGGTGCCACCCTCTCACACAATGGCTGTGCACTGCCCTCAGTCTGATTTGTACATGTTCTGCCTGAGTATACTTCTTGTCTCCCTATTAATATGGAAAGTTCTTAGGTGGAAAAGTGGATCTCAATAGTACTTAATTTACTACTGTTCAGATGGTGGGTATGTCATTAAAATATATGCCAATGCATCATATTGTTATAAGGTATTGTTATAAGGTATACAAATGATCATATTGTTATGATCATTTAAGCAAATGATCCTAAGTGGAGTTATTCATATATGAAAATATTAAAAAGAAAGCTCTAATCTATAAATAATTGCTTTTTTTCTAGTTACTTCCTCTGTTTTTTAAATTAGGTACCCAGAATGAAGCCATCAAAGGTCATGATGGCTAATGTATCAAATGAGTAAATACACTGATAAACCAGAAGTCATATGGAAAATTCTAACTACAGAAAGTTAGCCCCAGAAGGCCCCTCTGAAACCACCTAACTCAACCCATTATACATGTACATTCCATAGACCCTAGAAACATTAAGTGATGAGTTCAATGCCACAGAACTTATTGGTAGAGAGCTGGGAAAAACAACTGGAACTTGAGAATCCAAATCAATCCCCTGTACCGGCTCTCTAGGAAAAATAAAACTCTACATTTCCTTTAAAATTGTTTGAACAAAAGTTCTCTAAAATTCAAGAAGTTATTCTAGGTCTCCTTAGTCTTGGCAGAAAAGGGACAATATATTTTTTAGAAGACTGTAGGTGTGACGAAAATCTGATTTATCCTGGCTTGAACAGGAATGGGGGAGTTTATTGGCTCACACAACCAAACTCTTCATGGTGCTGGCTATGGATGAACAGACCTAGAAGTTCAAACACCAGTGGGATCTCTCTTCCCACATCTTTCATACTTGCTTTTCCTATATGCTGGTTGTCTCTGTGAAAGTGGAATCAGATCTTCAGGTAGCTCTAGGCTTCATTCTTATAGCCTCATAACGGAGGGAAGAAAACTCTCTCTGCCAGTATTAATAAGGAAAATTCTGAGGGAAAATGTGGATGAGCTCTAATGACCATCTGGACTGACTACTGTAGTTGAGAGGTTGTTACTGGGGCAACTCTAACTGTAATCATGTACCAGGAACTACAGGCTAGTAAGACTGAAGCTCATCTCCAACTCACATGTGGAGTGTGAGAGAGACAGGTTACTTAAGGAAGTGGGAATGATGTCACCAGAGCAAGGAGAAAAGGTGTGCTGGGCAGTAAAAACAACAGATGTTAGATAAGAAGTCACTGAAGACTTACTTCACTCCTAGAGAATATACTAGGCACTTAGTGATTTTTTATCCTGCTCAGCATCCTGACCTCCTTCCTTCTTTTTGGAAGGCATACATCTCATAAGCCTTAGTGGGAGGCATAAGTCATTGTCTACTACCTATTTTATAAAGAGGTTGAAAATGCCAGATACTTGGTTCTCAGCATCCTTTATAACTAACACAGAGGAACCTGAATTCAATCAAGATCCTGAAGTTTGAGTCAGGAGTTAGTGACACCAATAAGTCAGTTGATAGGCAATAGCAGCCACTGTATCCAGTTGGGGAACAGTAGCAGCAGCAGGTGATGCCAGCAGGGCATTGGTGCTCAAGGGGGTAGCAACAGTGGTGTCCTAAGAAGACTAGCATTGTAGTTTGACTTTGGACATGATCTTGCCTGTTACCTAATTTTATTTGTTTCTGCACGTTTCTGAGCCGGCTTCTCTAATCCTCTTGGTATTCCTATGAGCTCCTAGTAACTTTACAACAAATTGATTTAGACTTAGTTTCTGTGGCTTACAACTAGGATATTAAAAAAACTCATGTACTTCAGTATCTCCAGCACCAGAAAACTCGGGCAGCTTCCTGGGTTGTTGAGAAACTTAATACTACTCCTCTTTCAGATTTTGATTAATGACTTACCCTACATTAAGTGTAGGTTATTTTTCATACTTGATGTTACTTACATCAATCTACGTTAAAAAATTCCAGAAGCATCTCCGCTAGTCATCTCCACTTTGAGGCATGCACTGGTGGATGGGTGTCACCATTGCTAAATACTATAGAGTTCAATGTTTTTTCCTGGATTTCAGTATCAGGAAGACCTCAAAGTCACCATTACTTCTTTGTTTGTCTCCCACAGTTCTGTTAAGAAAATGTCAATAAATAGCTCACTTTCAAATAAACTTTCAGGCAGAATATGCCATTCCACCTTTTCCTCTATTTTGTGACCATACTCAACTCAAATCAATAGTTTGGAGCAGGAGGAAGAAACAAACTTTCAAGCAGAATAGAAAGAAGAAACAAGAATTCAACAAAATGAGGAGAGGTGTAGGTACCTCCGGGACAACTTTAAATGTTCCAACATCTGAATCATAGGGGTTCCAGAGGGGAAGAAGAACAAGAAATAGAAAACTTATTTGAAAAATTAATGAAGAACTTTCCCAGTCTGGCAAAGGAAATAGATTTCCAGGAAGTCCAGGAAGCTCAGAGAATCCCAAAGAACTTGGACCCAAGGAACCACACACCAAGGTGCATCATAAAGTCATCCAAGGTTACAGATAATCAGAGAATCTTATAAGCAGCAAGAGAAAAGGAGATAGTTACCTACAAAGGAATTTCCATAAGACTATCAGCTGATTTTTCAAAAGAAACCTTTCCAGCAAGAAGGGGCTGGAAAGAAGTATTTGAAGTTATGAAAAGCAAGGACCTACATCCAAGATTACTCTATCTAGCAAAGCTATCATTTAGAATGGAAGGGCAGATACAGTACTTTCCAGATAAGGTCAATTTAAAGGAGTTCATCATCCCTAATCCCTTATTATATGAAATGTTAAACAGACTTATCTAAGAAAAAGAAGACCAAAAATGTGAACAGTAAAATGACAACAAACTCACAACTATCAACAACTGAACCTAAAGAACAAAAACAAAAATAAACCAAGCAAACAACTAGAATAGGAACAGATTCATAGAAATGGAGATCATAAGGAGGATTATCAGCAGGGAGGGGAAGGCCGGAGAATGGGGAAAAGGTACAGGGAATAAGAAGCATAAATGGTAGGTACAAAATACACAGGGGGAGGTTAAGAATTGTATGGGAAATGGAGAAACCAAAGAACTTATATGCACAACCCATGCACATCAATGAAGGTTGGGGAATGCTAGTGGGAGCAGGGGTACAGGATGGAGGGGAATAAAGGGGAGAAGAAAATGGGAAAACTGTAATAGCATAATCAATAAAATATATTTTTAAAAAGGAAGATGAAAAAGAACAATAAAAGAATATGCCATTCCACCCTTGAAAGAAAAATAGTCTGATTCTCAATTTCTCAGAAGCCAAAAGGAAAACGAGCAAGGGGAAAAACAAAAACTTCAATGTTGAATTTCAAAGTTGAGTCAGCATTTAATTTAAATAAGAACTAATACATTGAGCTAATATAGTCCTTTAGAAGTCTGATATATTAGTGGTACAACTGTGTATCTTAAATTGCCACAAAGAACAATAAGGAATAAAAGTTGCTTTTAATAAGACAACATGAGCTTCCAGTCTGTTTCACGATTTTAGGTGGAAAATAAAATTTAGACTAGAGTTGCTAAGGAATGATGGGAAACTGTTGCTAAGGCTGAATACCATCTTAAAATATCCAACATGCCACTAAAGGATTATTAATTTATCTTCTCTCTGGGGAAAGGAGTTTGTTTGGGGAAAGGATGCATATACACATGGTTGCTAAGGATGGATGTTATTGACCCCTGTGAGTAGCCCATGTTAATCTACCACAAATACCTAAACAGGCTTCTTGGTGCAGTGCTGTTGAAGACACTTTCACAGCAAACTTAGTGAAATGTGATTTCTCACTGCTTCCTAGAAATACATGAACTGTAGCTGTGTTTAGTGACTCATTTTGTGAACACTAACAAGTTTAGGCATTTCTGTCTCTTCCAGGGCAGGGCCAAGTGTAAGAAGAGTGCCTCACAATAACAATAACACTCTTAAATAAGTGCTGCACTTTAGAGAAGTATATCTTAGGTTAGAATTTATCAGAACCTATAAAATCATTACAACTAACTGCATCAGAAACTTCAAGTCATTTTCCACTGAGGGAGCATATACAGTAATTACCTTTTAAAACATTTCTCTTGGCTTCTTCTCTTCTGCTTTTCTCCTTTTAGTTTTACTGGGAGCTAATCATCATTTAGAAAGAATGACTGATATCTTTGAGCTTAGAGAATACCAATGAAATAGTCACTTTGAATATATTGCCATAATAACTTATTAATGAGCACTGCCAAGATAGCACTATTCAGACCATTTGCTAAGAAGTGCCTAGGACATTCATTCTGCTTATAAAACAGAATCAAGATAGCAAACAGAAACAAAAAACAAATGAATCAAGTGAAGGTTCTCAATGACAGAAACATCCAAACCATTCAAAAAATGATACTAAAGAAACATGATCATCATTTCCATCCAACTAACTTGACATGCTCTATTATGGTCCAAATTAGGAGCCTGACATACACTGTACAACCTGGGGGATTTTAGAGCATCAGATGAATCACGAGTGACATATGGGAGCTCATTAAAGGAAGGTGAAGTTATGAGCACTCAGGGGGCTTGCTGGAAATTAGAGCTTTTTAAAAGACATGTCAGGGGTCAGTCATACTGATTGAAGGATGAACTTCATCTTCCTTAAAAATAATTCATTCTCTTCTCAGTTATCATGCTATTTGAGTATTGGCCATTACTGCAAATTTTTAAGGGAGTGTGTAGTGGCAGTGGGTGGAGGGTTGTGACTTGATTGATTTTGATAGTCAAACAGTAAAAGCCATTGGAGAATAAGACTTCAGTGAAGCCTTCTTCTGCTATTCACCCCAACTTCAAGGTAACAGCTGAAGTGGCAGGAGCAAGGACAGCCTGTGGTTGCTCCCATGTTGTGGAAGCTGTGTTCATAAGCTGAGCGTTGAATGACACATTATTTCCGCTGTGCACCCCGATCTATTTTCTGCCTGACTAAGCTTATAAAGCTCTGCATAAATTCTCCCTCTCAGCCTGTTCCATTATCCTGTGAACACAGTGTCTTCCTGTTCATTCCTTCAGCCAGCAAGTACCAGCTGTTGGGTCCTGCAAACATTTTATGTTAAAGAAAAAAAGAGAAGTAGACGATCAGAAAACTGTAAAAGCTGCAGAATGCATGAGATGTGCAGATGCTTTAGGGTGGTGAACATTTGACCTGCCTAAAAGAAATGATTAGGCTTCCATCAATCATCGCACTGCCGAGCAACTCTGCTGAGATCGGTGGGTCCCCACGCTCCTCAGCTGCCTCGGTTCTGCACAGTCTGTAAACTAATCCAGTTTGTTTGTTATGTGCTAAAGAAAGGATAAACCCGGAGCTTGAAAATATGAACAAAGATGTAATTATCTTAACTAAGCACTCATGCTTTATTTTTATGTAAAAAAATGCCACAAACTTTATTATGTATAGTTTTCAGCTTCAAAAGCAAAGTGGAAGTCGCTTGATAATGTCTCCGTAATTACTTGAATGCATACTTCATGCCTCAAATACACAGGAAAGCTACTTGTTATAATTAGAAGCTTTATAAATACGTAGTTTATACAAATTGTGGTTAATTCCTTAACTACAATGCCAGATTCTTGCCATCCTACTAGGAAAGATAGCTTATAATATGTAATTCAAACCATAGGTCAAATGGAAGATGTGATTGTAAAATTTTCTTTAAAAAATATTGGTAGCTGCTATCGAGAACTGAATCATTACTGTTTCCATTTGGAGACTTAATTCAGAATATATCTGGAAAAACAACTCATATCTACACTCCAAACAGTTTGAATAGAACATTTATGCACATTCTGTTTGTAATGTCTTCTTATTCATGTTATTGCTAATCTTTAGGAGGGATTGAAAATGAATCAAATAGATGATGATACTCTATAACAGAGGCCATAAAACTTTTTTAAAGGATTAGATAGTAATATTTTAGGTTCATGGAATGAAGCCTCTTCCGTAACTATGTAAACAACTTTATACTAGCAGTGGAAAAGCAGCTATAGGCAGCATCTAACACCTGAGCATGGTTGTATTTCATAAAACTATTTACAAAAATTGGTGGCCTATGGCCCAAAGTTTGCCACCCCCTGGTCCTTACCAAGCATCAATGACCTGTAATGAAACACTAGTCTTTATTGCTATCTTCAAGATAGTTTGTGTTTCTTATTTCCTTTCAAAATCTAAAGTCTTAGCAGCCTTCTCCAGGGACCTGCAGCTAGTGAAGTAAGTCTTGCTGCTCCAGGGCATCCAGAAGAAGGATTAGGTAACTTCTCTCCTGTGCATCTTTGGAATACCTTTGTATGATCCTTTGAAAAACTACAAGAGCACTCAAAGAAGTTTTTGTAGGGCCTAGTTTTCTCTTTGGAATGCAAGAAATGGTGTTTTATCAAGACTATCTGAAGTACAAAATATGCAGTTTTGGTCTGTAGTGACTCCTGGGGTAACAGTATTGAGAAAATCATGTAAATCAAACTCTTTTATTTGAAGACAGGTGAAATTAATAGCAACATGTGTCTTTTACTTCTGGTTCACAAAGTTGCCAAGCTCACTAGATTTAAGATATGTTAAATATAAAAAGCGTAACTCCAAAGTGTAGCCTATGGGATGTAAGGTTTATTAGGGGAATAGGGCATTTTAAAAAGTAATATTTTAAGCCCTGACTGGCGTAGCTCAGTGGATTGAGCGCGGGCCTGAGAACCAGACAATCGCAGTTCGATTCCCAGTCAGGGCACATGCCTGGGTTGCAAGCTGGTTCCCTGCAGGCCAGTTCCCAGCAGGGGACACACGAAAGGCAACCATACATTGATGTTTCTCCTCCTCTCTCCTTCCCTTCCCCTCTAAAGATAATTTTTTTTAAAAAAGTAATATTTTTAATACAATGTTTTAAACTTGATCTGCTGGTAATTATGACTATCATGAGTGGGCATTTGAAGAGCAGTGTGAATACAATGGGCAGTGTAGGGGTTGGGGTGTGTTTAGAGGCATGTCTTGAGAACTTACAGGCAGACCCTATCTAGCTCCCCAGTAAAAGCAGAAGAGAACCTAATAAAATCACATGGCCCCATTCATATTCCCAGAATACTCTAAGGTAATCCAAGTCCTGATCTAAATTAATTTAAAACAGTAATCCTACTTTTAGAGATTATAGCTCCCAGTCATTAACATGACCTCTACACAAATAAAACTGAAAGACCCTAGGACTTTTAGATGGGAAGTCACTTAGTCCCCAACATCTTGGGGATTGGAAATCTGTTTTGGAAGCTACTTTGAATAAAAGGTTCCTATATTGCTTCTCAGTTTTATCTAGGAGGTAGCAAAATGTGGTGTGAGGCTTTGCAGGGTGAAGGCAGTCAGTCATGCTGAGCTGGGAGCAGAGGACACATCTGCCTGCCTTAGCTCCATCCATCATGGAGCATCTAAGCATACTCCTGTAATTCAGTACATCACTAAGTTTTGGTTTCCTCATCTCCAAAGGCTATGAAAAATATTGTTCTGTCACAGAAGGGAAGCATAAATGACATACCACACTTGAAAACTTCTCATTACCATTATCTCCTTGAGGTAAAGCATTGCTCAGGTTCTCAATGAAACTGCAGGGTCCTAACACTGCAAAGTATTCTAGTATAATAGCTTCACACTAGAAATGAAGGCAGTGAAGTCCAGAACAAATGTTAAGTCATACAGTTAACAGAAAATGATAGAGCCAAGACTTTAACCATGGGCTTTTTTCCCTTCTCCAATTTTATTACAGTCTCCTAACACTCAAAGATAATGAATGTCTTCATTGTCCCTAAATACCAAGGATAAAATGCTTATTCTTTTAAAGTAGTAAAACGAAATTAGAGTAGTTATATAGAATTCATTTATTGGCACTACTTCTAATTTTTTTTTTACAATTAAGGAGATCTGGCCTTCTGATTCTGAACTAGGAAATTTCTCTGTGCTATTATGTAGTGCCCTAGCTATCAAGGTCATTCTTTATTATATATTCAATATTTAACAAATACAAAGGGGAAATAAATAAAAATTATTATGAAACAATATTGTGAATTTATGGAGACATAATAGTTTTGCAGTTTTGTTTGTTTCTAAGCATAAAGGGAATTTATTTAAAATAGAACCCATTTTATTAAAAAGGAAAGTTGGCCAACATGCTTTGCCTGAAATGTTTCATTATGCAGTACAGCATGTTTATTCAGGTGAAAGTATATAGAATATTGCATATCTCTAAATACATTGATCTAAATGCAAATGCAGTTAAATGCAAAATTCAACCTTGGTGTCATTTGCTTTTACATTCTGCCATCAAAATTTAGAGGTATTCTTTTTTCATTTCTTAACATAGAAATCTAGACATCAATGGCAATTCCAGGAAAAGCTTATAAAAATAGAGGTAGAACATTTGAAAATCATATGGCCAAACTATTCAGAAATGGAATATAAATTAATGTTTAATTTGTGACACAGTCATTAGAAAAAAAGAGAAATTTGATAGCTTCTAGAAATCATAACTACAGAGAAATTAAAGATTAAAGAAAGGCAAGTGACTTCGGGTCTTTCTCTCACCAGTTGTAGGACTGACCAGGATGTTTTCTACCAAATTCATTTAAGTCGAATATTTTGGAGGTAAATGGTATGCATGCATTTAAAAAGTAACAGATTGTTTCTCTCTTCTAATCCCACCTACTCAAAACTATATATTCTTGATTTCACTGCTCTATTGCCACAAAACAATGTCATAATAAATCTAAAATAAATACATCAAATTTGCAATCTGGGCAGGGGAAGTAAATACAAGTATCTCATTTTATAAATATGAATATTGAAATCCTATGAAGCTAAATGACTTGTCTATGACCCTACTCATAGACTGAATCCAAGATCAGAAGTCAGGCATATAGTGTCCCAAACTACTGTTCACTGGAATATACTGTATGCATACATGCCACGCTATAAAGGAGTCGGTGACTTCCTTTGGAAGTTGCATTAGCAATTTTATGCCAGTGGAGGCGTATACTTCTTTCATGGCAATGCAACATAATCTCATTAGGCAGAATGAAGTAATACTGGAAAGAAACAGAGCCTTTCTAGCCAGCTGGCTGAGCATAACTGCCATCTTTCCACTGTCTATAGCAAATAATTTCACTTACTGGATATTTCTGGCTAACTCATTCAGGTAATGAGCTAAGTGTCCTTTGAAGTAATTTTACAAAGTGAATGACATTTTCCAATTGGAAAAAACATGGTATCAAGAAGTATTTCCTATTCCCTAAGAGAGTAGATCTTAAATGTTCTCATTGAATGCATACACAAATGGTAACTCTATGAGGTGATGGATGTGTTCATTAGCTTGATTTTGGTAATCATTTCACTATATATATATATATATATATATATATATATATAATCATCACATTGTGCACCCTAAATAGGTATAATATCCATTTGTCAATTATACCTCAATAAAGATGGGAAGAAAGTTTTAAAATGGTATTTCCTGTAGAACAATAAATTGTATACCTTAGGTAAATGTATACAACCTAAATATATTTCATTTTTATTTTTGAACAGTAGTATCATGTATTAGGCTGAACATCTTGTAAAATGTTTGGATACCAGCAATTTCATAATTTTTAACATAATACTATAACATGGTGGTTCAGATCACGGGACATGGTTCAGATCATGGGACGTGGTCACAGAAGGCTTGAGGTCAAATTCTGGTTTCTACCACTTAGAATTGCTACATGATTAGGGTGTTCAAGAGACAATCTTCATAAAATTGTAATGTTAGTGCTAGTCATGTAGTAAATGCTGAAGAAATGCTAGTTGCTATGAGAGCTGTTAATGACAATTGTTTATGATGATGACTGTAGCAGTCAGTGTGGCCTGCTGCAATACATTGAGTGACTTAAACAATAAACATTTATTTCATATAGTTCTGAAGGCTGGGGAGTCCAAGATCAAGGTAGTGGAAGATTCAGTGTGTGATTCATAGATGTGTTCTGCTTTTTGGTCATAGATGTATATCTTTTTACTGTGTCCTCACATGGAGTAAAGAAAGCTGGAGAGCTTCCTGTGGTCTCATTCACAAGGGTGCTAATAATTCAGAAAGGCCCCACCTCCTAATACATGGGTTAGAATTTGAACATATAAATTTTGAGGGGAACACAAACATTCAGTCCATGACAGTGATAGTGATGATGAGAATGATGATATAAAGATGTTGATAATGTTTTTTCAATCCAACTAACATGTGCTGGTTGAGTCAGTGGGTCTGGAGAGTTGATGTGTTTACATGTCTTCAATACCATGATTATATAAAAAGGAGAAACAAATACAGAATTAACTTGGGTTATGTTGTGAATGAAAATTGGAAGCTACTAAAATGATGATTAGTAGGCTAGCTAGGTTTATTGACAGACTGGGTTGAGAAAATAATTATGTTTTATTCATGGTAGAATCACCTGTTTGGATTTAAGTCAATATCTAACTTGCTAGTTAAATAATTTTTACAAAAGGCATTAGGTCAGGAAGGATCCACTGTTAATTTCTTTATTAAAAGGTCAATATTACTCATAAAGTTAAAGATAAATTTGGCAATATTATAACAAAAATAACATATTTTTTCTTTTCCTGTGTTCATTTAGGAACAAAGTCAAACAACAATAACAATTATACAAAATCAAGCCACTAGAACATGTATTGAGCACCCAGAATGGTGTGTTAAATGTTCCAGACATTGTGTGAAGCATTTACATGTCATCTCATTCAATCTTCACAAGCTTATGGAGAAGTTATGTCATTATCTCAATTTTACATAATAGAAAGTTGAGGTTCAGAAAAATAAAATCTTGCCCCCTATTGTCTTAAAGCTAATAAATGAATTCATTATACAGAGACACTGGTACCTTGCTTAACCTTAACAAATTTAGCCAAAATGTGTTTCAAAGAATATGAGGTCTCCTTAGGAACCTAGCAATTCATTGAAACCATTCAGTAACTACTTTTTTTCCTTAAAAAATAAAAAATGGAACTAGTAGATATAATACTATTATGTCTTTTATTAGTAATCTTTTGTGATCCCTTCTTAATTTGGTCCTTCATGATTTGCTGGGTCATGCCCCAATACAAGTCTATGGAAGAAGTCTTTGCCATGGACTGGAGCACATAAGGCCAAAATCTGACTGATGGCTACAACAGGTGTTCTCTTACCCTGTCATTTGGGAATTTCCATGAAGGATGCTCCAAATTCATTTTGAGTAGGAAATGATCACTATTATAGTCATATCTTGTTTTGTTTTATTGCATTTTTCTTTATTGAACTTTCTACAAATCAAAGGGAAGATCCTTTACCAGCAAAAAAAAAAAAAAAAAGAAAGTGACTACTCTTTTTATTGCTAAACTAGCTTTATTGCAGTGGTCTGAAACTGAACCCAGAATATCTTCAAGGTGTACTTATATATTTTAGTTCACTTAAACATACTAGTGACATACTAATGTGCTTGTCATTGTTATGTGATCTGGTACTTCAAAGGTAAGTAAGAATAGATCTCAGCTTATGAAGAGATCTATAAATAAGCAGGGCGGTACAAAGATGATTTCCAGATACTATTTTAAACAGGGGTGAGCAAAATGGGTTTGCAGTTGTTCACATGAAAAATACTACAATAATTAATAAATAATAATATAAGAATAAACTGATTTGTGTACTCACAATGGTAAGCTCACTTTTGTTCACCCCTGTATACTCTGCTCAAGTTGTGTAAAGGAATGAAAAGGAGAAGACTGATGAAAGTGTCCTGAGAGAGATGATCCATGAGCTGAGTCTTGATATATGATTAGGTAGATGTACATAAGCATGGTGTTCAGCCTGAACTACTAATAAAAACAAGAAAATTGAGCAGTTGACAACATCAAGTGTATTCAAGGGCCAGAACCTGTCATACATTGCTAATAACAGTAGACATTGGTACATCCATATTGAAGAACAATTTGGTAATATTCAATAAAATTGCTAATGCAAACATGTGATAATAATGTTTTCTAGGTAGATGAGGTCTGCCCAGAAAAAGTCTAGCCATTGTTAATATAACAAGAATGATTTGCGCATCATTAATGTAACCTGGCAGCCAACGAGAGTGGACTGAAATGCACATGTGTGAACAATGATGACTTCATTGTACTAGTCAGTGGGGGCAGTAGATGCCATTGAGTGAGCATGTGTACTGTGTGGCCATTGCATTCAAAATGACTAAGCAAGCAGAGCAATAAACCTGTGTCAAATTTTGTGTTAAGCTTGAACATTCCTCTGTGTAAACTATTTGGATGATTCAGGAGACTTTGGGGGATGATGCAATGAGTGTGGCACAAATAAAAGTGTGGTACAAATACTTCAAAGATGGTTGAGAATCTGTTGAAAGTGATCCATGTTCTGGAGGGCCTGCAACAGGCTCTCAAGTAGAACACCTGAGAAAGTCGAACATGTACGGGCTGTAATCAACAAAGATTGGTGACTGATAGGACAAGACACAGAAGCTGATATGAGGATTCCAAATACTACTGTGTCTGAGATCTTGATGTAGGATTTTGGCATGAAATATGTTGTGGCAAATTTTTTTTCCAGAGCTTCTGCTACCAGAGCAGAAGGAACATCATGCTGCAGCTGAAAGAATGGTGTGAGGTCCCAAGGTGCCTACTTTGAAGGGGTCTGAGGTATCACTGTCCTGTGTACAATGTTTCTTGTACCTTGTATCTTCTTAAAAATAGAGAAATAAATGTCTCTATTTTTCATATTGCATGGATGGATACTTTCTAGACAGATGCCCATGTATCTAGACGAACTAACACTTGACTGTCCAAGAAAACATGTATGAAGATATTCGTTATAGCATTGTTTATAAGAGCCTCCAATTTGAAACACTGGTGTTCATTAATAGGTAGAGAGAGAAATAAAATGTGATATATTCACACTGTGAAACACTGTTTCACTTGAAACACTCAATTTCAAGGTGATGAAGTAGACAGAGTTCAATATATGTCAATAATGACAAATATAAAACCATAATGTTGACTAGAACACTTGCAGAATGATAACTACAATGTACTACACTTTGTATAAAATTAAAACACAGAGCAATGCTGTATAATGGTGGATATATGTGTGCATATGAACGTGCATATGTATGAATGCATCTACAACAACTTGTAAGAACAGACAACAGCTTCATAGCAGCAGTTGCCTCTCAGGTAGAGGAAGGGAACAGAATGAAAACACCACAAACAACATTGAAAAGGGGACTTCAATGTTATTTGTGGTATTTATTTCCTTTATTTAAAAAGCAGAGAAGAGGAACATAAAAAAGCTAAAAATTGTCATGTTTTAAAACTCCAAGTTGTGTTTATAAACATATCTCAAAATGAAATGAAACAAAATGAAATGAACTACTCAGAATGATAGAGTGAGCCAAGAAGAAGATGGATGAAATACTGAAAAAAGTTGAACTCAGGAGAGGGAAGGTATCCAGGCAGTGGGAACAGTCTGGGCAAGCACACAGAGGTGTGAAAGAGGCTGTTATGTTTAGGGGACACATGATTCACTATGGCAGTATGAAGCATGCAGTCTGTAGGAAGTGGCAGGGGGAAAATTTTGATAGGTAAACAGAGAGACTGTGGAAGAGACTGTGCACTTGGGTTTTATCTGTGGGTGTTGGGAAGCCTTTGGGGGTTTTAAGGAGAAAAATGATTATTAGATATATATTTCTGGCAGATCACACAGATGGCTGCTTATAGATGGTTTTGATGTAGTAAGAGTTATATTAGGGCTCGCCAGAGAAATAGAATCAATAGAATGTGTATATTTGTAGAGAAGATTTATTTTAGGGAATTGACTTACAAAAGTATGGAGGCTGACAAGTCCAAATGTGCTGGGTGCCTATTGAGGCTGGAAACCCAGAGAAGAGGACCTCTGATGCTGTAGTTCAAGTCTCAAGGTCATCTGTCAGAGAAGAGCTAATAATGCAGCTGAAATTTGAGACTATCTATTGGCAGAATCTTTCTTGCCAGGGGAAGGGTCTGTTCAGACTTTCATGCGATTATATAAGGCCCATCCACATAATAGGGGCAATACAGTGATCCCTCACCTATCGTGGGAGTAAGTTCCAGAAACCCCAGTGATAGGTGAAAATGTGTGAAGTAGTGGTGTTATATTTATTTTATTATTTATACATATTTTAAGGCTTTATAAACACTTCCCATACTCCTATAAACCTTTCCCATTCTCTTATTAACCTTTCCCACACTCTTATAAACACTTCATATGCTCCTAAACACTTTCTACACTCTTAAACCTACATGATTTTAACAACATATAAAATTCTATATGGGTACTCACCAGTGAAATGTACTACAGCTTGAATGATGAAGATTATGAATTATGTAGCTGTGCAGTACTGATGGCGGTGAAGGTGATGACGATGAGATGAATGTACTGCACGGCCAAGAAGAGCATTACAGCTCTTCTGAAGGGACCACTTCATCAGGCGCTTCACCAGGTGGTGCAGTATCTTCGCCCTGGGCCGCAACTTCTATTTCCCCTAAGGGCATAGGCGTAAGTGATCTCTTTGTCCAAGTGATGAACATAGTTATGGGGAGTTGCCGGGCTGCTTTTTATTTACAGAGGAAGCTTATCCATGCAGAGAAATGCTGTTGAGTCCAAAGTGTCTAAAATTTGTCAAACCAGCCCTTGCTGGCACTGAGTGGGGTTGGTCTGGTGGGAGAAGCACTCGACGGTCCTGCTTCTGCATCGTTGTCCTTGTCTTCATCCTCATCAGTGTCGCGAACTTCCGGGCTTTCCACAAAACTATCATAAAGTTTCTTGGTCTTCATCTGGATGGTGTTGGTATCCAGTGAGATATTCTCCTTCCTGCAGTCATTTATCCACAGGGCCAATGCAGACTCCAGCCTCCCAATGGCCTTATTGGGGGAAATGACCACCCACTTTTCAGTCTTGTTAAAAGTCATTATTGCCGTAGACCTAATATTCTTCTTGTCTTTCTTTATATAGCAAACAATAGATTCGTTGATCCCATAATGGCAGCCTACAGCTATGTAGCTTTTGCCTTCCTTTAACATGTCGAGAAGTCCACCTTTTCTTTGGTGCTAAGCATATTCCTCTGGCTCTAATGTTCACTTCCAGAAGCCTTAGAAGGCACAGAATGTTTTGGTGGCATCGTAGGACTTGAAATAAATTCTAATTTTTACGAAAATTTCACAAAAACACAACACCGCAGACCAACACTATGCACAGGTATCAGAGGTTGGCGTGAAGAGGACAAGGAGAGATGCTGAACCTATGGGCTCAGTGTGGGAGAGCAAACAGAGCAATGCTACAGTCACTCAGCCAATCAGTGCCCAAGATACAGAACACAGTGCTGTGGTTGGTCGCTTTCCATTCTATCAGCCAGTAATGTGCCGTTCACAATCTCACGTTGGCAAACTTGTGCAAGTGGTAGGGGCGTACTGCATTTCCATTGTGTACAGTATGGTATTCATCCACTGACAAAATACATACTGTATTTTATTTTGATTCAATATCCTTTTAATATGTTTGAATTAACATTTTTATATTGTTTTAAACTTTTAGGCAAAAGTAATAAATATTATATAAATACCTATATACCACAAAATCTCGTGATATAGCAAAAACTTCATGATACAGAATTGGATATATTAAAAAAAACAAAACCTGATAGTGAAGCTGCAATAAGTGAACTGCAAGACAGTGAGGGAGAACTGTATTCTTTACTCAAAGTCTACCAGTGTAAACATGAATTTCACACAGAACACCCTCAAGGGACATCAAGAATAAGTTTTGATCAAATATCTGGGCACTGTGGCCTAGCCAGATTAAAAAATAAAGTTAATTATCACAAGACTGCAGGCAAGAAACTAATCAGAAAGAATAATTGCAATAATCCATGCTCCTAATTCAGAGCCTCAAAACATAGTAACTCCCTGGCTGGAGTGGCTCAGTTGGCTGCAGCATTGTGACATAACCAAAGGGTTGTGAGTTTAATTCCTGATCAGGGCACATACTTAGGTTGCAGGTTCAATCCCTGGTCCTCATGGTCCAGGTACCTAAGGGAGACAATCAATCAATGTTTCTCATATTGATGTTTCTCTCTCTCCCTTCCTCTCTCACTCCCTGTGTTTCTAAGGCAATGAAAAAATGTCCTTGAGTGAGGATAAAAAAAAAGATTAAAAAGAAAATATAGTATAAGTTGAGTACATGTGTTAATTTGAGTTGATTTAATAGGTATTTATATTTTCTTTTAAAAAATTGTTATTCAAGTATATTTGTCTCCATTTTCCTGCCAACACTTCCCCCCACCTCCCACCCTCACTTCTCTTTCTCTTTGGCTTTGTCCATGGGTCCTTTACACATGTTGCTTGAAGAACCTTCCTGTTCCTTCCCACATTATTGCCCTCCCTGCTCCCCTTTAGTTAGTAGGTATTTAAAAAATCTGATGCCATACTGGGTGCTGTAGGCTTTAGAAAAAAATCTGACAATGTCATTTAAGAAACCTGACACACACAAATACATATATATGCACCTGTGTAAACATGTACAGTATATGCCACGTACATGTAAAAATTGGTGTGGCAGACTACACATTCTCAATCACAGTGTGCTCCCATCAGTGTCATTTGCAGAATATTCTGCAAGTTGTTTATTCTTCTGGGCGTCTCCCTGTGCCATTTGTTTTGTGATCTGGTAAACAGTTTTGATTTGTAATGTCTGATAAAATGTACCAGTACTGGATGCTAACCCCCCAGGAAGAAAGACTAAATGTTGAGAATACTTAATGGAGATTAGTTGTTCTCTAGATCTATAGACTTCAATAGTCAGAACAATCTGCCAAGAAGACAGAGTGACCATCTGTTATGTCCACCCAAAGAGAGCTAACTGTTCAGGGAGTAACATCCATGTGAGTGAGAAAAAATGGAAATGTGCTAATAAATTATGCGTGATCAAAAACATCATGTGTCTCATCATAAGAATACAAAAATAAATTTAAGCTCCATCTTTGAATGATGCTAAAGAGCTACAAAAATATTTTAAGACAGTTGTGCTGGACCCAGGAATTTAGATGCTGCAATAACATGCACGACCAAAATGTCAATGTGAAGTCAGTGCTTATTAACTACCATGTGCTTACTACCTGCCACGTACCATCTCCTCAAGGGAATTGCTGGCATGGTCATTCTCAGAATTAATCCCCCCAGTTCTTTCTCAATATGAATTATGTGTCTTTCATGAGAAATTTATGCCAATGAACATTTTCACTGCTTAAGAAGAGAGAGGCTTAAAGCATCCAAGGACTATTTTACTTTCGTACTGGTCAGTAAGGCTCTCAAGATTCTAGGTCGAATGAAGTTTAAGCTTATAAAACATTCAATGGCACTCAATTGTCTCAACTACCATTGCCAAGTCTCCATGTTTTGGGCAGAACTATGCGCTTCATTGAATTTCTTTCTTCATTATTAGTTATTTGACAATGCAGATCTATTTATTAAATCGTGCTTATTATCTATTTTTACACAAGAAGATTTATAGTAAGTATTTTGGAAATAAAAATAATATCAGGATGATATTTTCACTGACTACAATACTGACCTTTTGCATAGAGTTCTGTGTGCACTCACTCCACCATTTCCTTGGTTGGTGATTTGGGGTAGATAACCTACACTCTCACATCTCAGTTTAACATCTGCTTTTGACTCAGGAGGGACAGAGTAGTTGTAATGATTAAATGTTCATGGAGAGCTCTTTATAAACCTTAATGGGCTATACTATAAATACAGTTAGCTTTATGGATAGTAATCTGATTACAGAATATGGAGGATCACATATTCTAATAAGTAAGGATATTTTTTCTCAGTGTATCAATGTACAAATTAAAGTGCATTCAAAAGATTATCCTGCCATAGGCTTAAAAGCAGTGTTTTCTTCTAGGGACTGTCAGTGTTGGCATTTTTTATTCCCCCTCACAATCAGAGTATAGTTGAGCTGAAAGGGACCTTGGAGAACATCCAATTCAGTGCCCGCAATATCCTCCCTCTCTCATTTTACCATAATGTAAAATTTAATGTGAACATAAAATACAACTTTCTGGATGGTTTAAATGGATTTCACTTTGAACACTATATGTTAAAATATATTTAGGTTCTACTAGGACACAAATGAAGCCTGAAATTTTAGATTCAAGAATAAGAATCAGACTTCCTAAGAGATTTTTTTTTGTAAGTGAAGAATGAAAAGGATTAAAATAGAAATTTGTTTGGTGTCTCTGACATGTTACTATAATAATGTCCGGTAAAGTGCATCCATATAAAAGAGATATATGACCACTATCAAACAACGGCAGGGAGGAGTGAGGGTGAATGAAACTGGAGACTGTTAAAAACATCAATGACTTCCCAACTCCCTGTTATCTATGAGCTGATTGGTCATAGTTAAATTCGTAATTCCATCATTTTCCCAGTGATGTCACGCCTGCTAATCTGAGTTGCTATTCCCCATAATTAGTTGAGGTAGGTGAAAGAAGTGAAAAATGCTTATAAGATTAGCCTAAGAAAGACTAGAGGTAACTAGGTATGTAAGTATTTTATAGAAAAATAAGCATAGGCTGAATAAACAGCTGTTATATCTCACATCTTCCTTTAATGTTGAATTTCCTAATATTTTCAAAGGTTTCAATGCTCTATTATTTACAAAGACTATCCCAAATGAAGCTATAAAAAAAGATATTCACAGGATTCCTCAAATACATGTCATTTGCTTTATCATGTTTAGAAAGAGAAATGTTGCAAATAAATATTTAAATATCAAGAACACAGTATAAAAGGACAATAAGGGCTTGCACTCATGACTAGTTTTTAAGCAATATGTTTTATGATGGACTCAACAAGTCACCCATCAACTAGAAGAAGCAAATTAGAATAAGGCAGCACCTTACGCAATGTTACAGTCCACGATGCACAAAAGGAGCAGTGATACTCTGTTCTGGTTCTAATTGGTCTCAATTTAAATTGGACTAGCCAAATCTCCTGGGGAGATAGCTCAGAAGATAACTTTTTCTTTTTACAATATAACACTGTGGGCCAGAGAAATGTAAGGAGTGTTCCTCTAAGCAAGGGGAAAGAGAATCAAAGCTAGCAGAGTTGTGAAAGGAGAAGTTACAAAGGAATGAATGACAGTGAGGTTAGCTTTGCAAGTAGAAGATTGCTTCCTCTGAAGATGGGGCGGAGGAGCAGAGGAAGAGGAGGGACACGGAACGTGCTTACTGTGGAATTAAAGGTTGGTGCCCCAAACATTTTCACTTGTAGCAGAGAAGACGTGACAGAACTTAAACCAAAGAACTTTAATCTTATCTGTAAAGAGTGGGCCTTATGGTTAGGGAGACGAGATGAAGAAATCTTGGTGGCCCCAGAACACTGAAACACTTCAGAGCAGTGGCTGTGAGTCATGTGACAAGGAAGATAGGTGAGGACAGAATGGCGAGGGTTCTGGTGAGGTCTGAGGACCCAGGTGACGCTAAGGCATAGACACAGTTTGTTTACACTCGTCAGAGAGGAAAGCAATTATGCATCACAGGGAGCTCAGGGTAGGCAGGCAGTCAACTATTAGATCCTAGTGTGGTCAGTATTGAAATGATCCATAATCAGATTGAAGCCAGACAAGGAATGAGTGACTCCAGAGGAGGCCTCAGAGCTTATTAGAAGTTTGGCAAGAAATGAAAACTGTGAGAGGAGGCAGGGTCAGACTCTGGATACAGACAGAGAAGGGAGGCTGCAGCCACAGTAAGTTAAGTTAAATAGCAATACTAAAAAGGAAAAAAAGGCAGAAAATAACCCATGTACAAAGAAGAACACTCAATGAACACATCTGAAAAATTAGAAACAGGATGATAATAAAAATCCAATATATAAAGTGTTGTTAGTTACAGCTTAAACCACTCTTGGAAGAAAAATTATGTCTTTAAATGCCTTTATTACAAAAGAAAAAAACAGGATGAAATGTAATGATGCCAGAGGTAGGAAAAATATCAGCAAGGTAAACAAAAGTATATGAAGTGATTTTATATATATAAAGAGAAAATATTAGTTAATAAATACATTTAGCAAGGTTCTTGAATATAAGGGAAATATACAAAATCATTTATAGTTCTAAAATATAGAAAATAAAATAATAAACTATGAGAAACAGTTTTAAATTCATAAAAATAAACCCAATAAAAATAAGTAGGACCTTTATGTATAAAGTATACAATATTTTTTAGAAAAATTAATACTTAAATAAAGGGGTGGACTATGTTTATGAATTAGAAAATTCAATATTATAAAATGTCAACTATCCTCAAGTTGTATTATAAATGTAGTGTAATCCTAATAAAATACACATATTTGTGTTTGTCATATGTGCTATTAGAACTTGATGAGCTGACTTTAAAATTTATATGAAAATATAATGGGTTAAGAATAGTTAAAATATTCTTGAAGAAAATCAATGACAGAACAATGTTATCATATATCACAAGTTATTTTAGAACTACATTAACTAAAACTGACGTTATTTTATGGGTAGAAAAATGATCAGTGGAACATAATAGCGGCCAATAAGAGGCCCATGCACAGAGAGACTCTTGACTTACAGCAGAGCTACACAGCAGAGCAGTGGAGAAATTAAGGCCTCCATAATAAATGACTTTTGGCCTCCACATCACAGCATAAGATAATCCTAGCCAGAAAAATTTAATGTCATAGTGTTAAAGACAAAATAGGTCTAGAAAATAATATATGAGAAGAATTTTACTATCTTCGAGTAGAAAATATCAGACACAAAATACTTAAAAATTATAGTGTAATATAGTGCATAAAAGACATAAAATACACAAAGACACAAGAGTTTTAAATAAATGAGATTTTATAATAATATAAATTTCTGTTTGTCAAAAGTAGTTAAGAAAGTTAAAAGGAAAGCTACAGGCTTAGAGAGGATATTTGCAACACATATAACAAAGAATATACAGATATCCTGGTAATCATTAAGGTAAGATAGCTCTCTAACAGAAAAGGAGAGGGCCAAGACATTTGAGCATGTGATTAAAAAAGACTATCCCAGTGGCCAATAAACATATGAAGAGGCTCTAAATGTCATGATTGAAAGAAGTCACAAGGAGATACCATAGTCCACTCACTCTCACTACAACGGGAAAATTGAAATCATCGACATTTCATATATTACATATGTTAGTGAGCATGTGGAGCAATTGAAATGTTTGTCAACAGTGCAATGAGAAAGCAAATCACAGAACAGCCCTACAATGGAGTTGTACTCAGCAATAAAATGAGCAAATTACAGGGACTTGCAAATATGGGAAATCTCACAAACATATGTTTAAAAAGAAGTGAAACACAAAAGAATGCACATATTTATTAAAGTTTATAGATACATATTATACAAAGTTCAAAATCAAGCATAACTCTATTCTCTTAGAAGTTAGGAGAATAGATAATTTTAGGGAGAAGAAGGATTATAGTTGAAAGGGGACAAAAGAAAGTCTTTTAGGGCGGCAGCTCCATTCCCTGTCTTGATCAGAATGGTGACTACACAGGGTTTTCACTTCGCAAAAATTCCTTTACCTGTACATTTGTTCTGTGCACTTTTCTATATGTGTGCTGCATTTCAACAAATAAGTGACAGAGAAAAAAAACATGAATGGAATATTTGACAGTATTTCTCCTAATTACAATGTAACACATTTCTAATGCAATTTACCTCTTGTAGTTCAATGAACAATATTTTTCAGACATGTATGCGCCTTAGATTCTAGAATCTTGTTTCAGAAAAATTGCCACTATGATGATGAGGGCTCAGGAAAACAATATTGCATGCATTATCAGTATTCGGCTTCAGAGCAGTGATGGAGGCGCCACCCTCCTTTTGCCCTTTGCTCATGTATAGCCTGGGCCTGCTCATATTTGTAAGGCAGCCTAAGGCTGTTTATCAGTGGCTCAGATTATTACTCAGTTTGTCTACCCCTAACATGTAGGTGGAAGTGTTCAGAGCAGGACAGAAGGAAGCTCAGATCCATTAAAAATATTAATAAAAGTAGAGCGCCAATTTATTAAATGAAAATCCTCTGCTCTGTTCACTGTAGCAAACAGCTGTTACTCTGTATCCTACTGAGGGCCTTGGGACCCAGTGACACTGGCAGGTCTGCCTCTGTGCACATTTCTCTCAGCTGGTCAAATAAACAGCTCCTCTCTCTTCCTGTGGAGAGGCAGGGTCGTTCCTAGTTGTCAAACTCAAATAATCCCTTTCAAACAGAATCCCTGGCAAGTTCAAAGAAAACATGCCAGACCTCACTGCTTTGGGGGATAATGGACACCAAGCATTGGCTGCAAGAGCAGAAATAGAAAGATTCCTTTGAACATGAAACATTAGCAAACCAAGCATTATTACAAATCTTTCTCCCGGAACCCATGACATTTTCCCAAAAATTAACTGCAATCCCTGGTGCTCTAGTTCTTCCTTTTCTACTGAATTTCATATTCCAATACTTGAAATTCACATTTACTTAGTAGCATAAAATTTTACTTGTATTGTTTTCAAACTATGTAAATATATACAATGTAACCAAGTCATTAGAGAAAGTAGGTAGGACTAGATGTCCAAACACATCCTGACCCTCAATTTAATATCAGGGGAGATATAAAAATATTAAAAAGCTGATAATGCACAAATATTGCATGAACTCTGTCTAGTTAGTAAACAACTATTGGCCATAAACAGCCAATGTAGATAATTAATCTATATACTTTATAACTGATAAAAGACATTTTCAAGATTTGGAAAGATGTTTTTCAATCCCTTGTCAGTTATTACATTCTTTTCTTGTATCCCAAGGACCCCACCCTTACAGGAAAACTGGCATTCTATCATCTATCTATCTATCTATCTATCTATCTATCTATCTATCTATCATCTATCATTTATCTATCTAATCTCTGCTTCAGAAAATAAGGTCCATCATTTAACTGATTTCACAGGCAGGACTGAATGTATGTTTCAGTGCATGAAACATCATGTGCATCATCACATCAATAGTGAACATAGCACAAGTGATTCAAAATGACATGCTACTGTGCAAATATCATATGATTGCTTATACCCCTCATTTGATTCCTGCCTTTAGCCGCACTGAATTTCCTGACTTCATTTTAACAGGCACCATGCAGCTTATTTCCAAATCCCAGGCAGCTCCTAAACTTCAGAAATAATTGATTTCTACTTATCTCACAATAATGTTTTTAGAATAAATGTGATAACTTGCCAAAAAGCATTTGAGTTCATTAGAGAAAAGGTACCACCTAGAAGAAATTCAACATGACAATGACTACTGGTTTCATGTGGCACCCTGAGCCTTACATTTATCTTGGCAGGATGTCTCAGGTTTTCCTGTCAACAGAATGCCAGCCCTGACCCATGGGACCTGTGACAAAGAGGTACAGCTGGATGAATATTTTACTAGGAGTCATGAGCCCCTGATGTTCATCATGGCTCTTTTAATGAGCATTGGTAAATTTTTATAAAACCCTGTACCTTTCTGGGCATCAGGTACTCCATCTTTAAAACAACACAGAACTAGACACTACATGAACTTGAGGGGTGGCTCCCACCTCTAGCCTTCTGTAAATCTATGATTCATTGTGATCCTTCACACTTCAGAGGGTTAAGAACTTGTTCTTGAAAATAAATAACAGGATGATGGTGTAGGAGGGAAGGTTCTACCTTCAATGAAATGCATACTCCCATCAAACAATCTCAATTTCTCTTTCATGGTGACTCAATATGAGAAAAGCCTTCCCTTATCCTATGCAAGCTGACTCGCAATTACTTCATCATATTTATTTCCTTCAAACTCACTACATTCTGCACCCTTTTTTTCCTCACTATTTTGAACAATTGTCTCCTCAAATAGAAAGTAGGCTCTCTTGTTTACTGCCGAGTTTTTTGTATCTAGGGCAAAGCCTAGCACATAGAAGGGCTCAAAAACATGTATTGGGTGAAAAGCTTATTGTAAACCAGAACCATTTAACCAAGCACAGCATAAGGCCAGATCTGTTTAAGAGAAAGATATTTAATAAACATTAGTATATGGAAGACTTTGTTTTCCTTATATATGCCAAGAGGAGAAATTATGTACTGGAAGTAGGCCAGTAAAAAAATATCAGGGAGTTTTCCCAGTATAACTCACATTTGTCAGATCACTGGTTTAAGTATGATGAGATTTTGCAATAATTCAAGGAGAATAGTCCTCTGTTTTATATGACATGATATTAATTGAAGAGAAGCTTTTGTTAATCCTAGAGTAGCTCCTTCTACTGACTTGGCATGCTTTTAAAAAATATACAGGTGAGATGCAAATTTTCACCAAAGTTTGCTGAGTGCTTGAATCAGTTTCATTTTGTGCTAGTTATATAACTTACAAATTGCTATATGTTATGTTTTAGAAAAATAATTTACATAAATGGGCTTAAAAGAAAATTTAAGCATCTCTGCTCCCCTGTTCGACAGACAGCTGCATCTTCCTGTGTAGTGGCAGCCTCAACCCTGAGCTCCAATGGTGAAGGTCAGAGTGAATGGATTTGGCTGTATTGGGTACCTGGTCACCAAGGCTGCCTTTTACTCTGGCAAAGTGGACATTGTTACCATTAATGACCCTTTCATTGGCCACAACTACATGGTCTACGTGTACCACTATGATTCTACTCGTGGCAAGTTCAAAGGCACAGTCAAGGAGGAGAATAAGAAGCTTGTCATCAATTGAATGTCCATCTCCATTTTGCAGAAGCAAGATCCTGACAACATCAAATGTAATGATGCTGGTCCTAAACACATTGTGGAGTCCCCTGGTATTTTTCCTGTCTTGGAGAAGGCTGGGGCTCACTTGAAGGGTGGAGCCAAGAAAGTCATAATTTCTGCTCCTTTTTTAGATGCCCCATGTTGGTGATGGGTATAAACCATGATAAGTATGACAACTTCATGAAGATCATCAGCAATGCTTTCTGTACCACCAACTGCTTGCCCATCCCTGACAAGGTCATTCATGACAACCTTGGCATTGTGGAAGGCTTCATAACCACAGTCTATGCCATTACAGCCACCCAGAACACCGTGGATGGGCCCTCTGGGAAGCTGTGGTGTGATAGCCGAGGGGCTGCCCAGAACATCATCTCTGCTTTCACTGGCACTGCTGAGGCTGTGGGCAAGGTTATCCCTGAGCTGAACAGGAAGCAAGCTCACTGGCATGGCCTTCTATGTCCTCACCCCCAATGTGTTGGTTGTGGATCTGACCTGCTGCCTGGAGAAAGCTGCCAAATACAATGACATCAAGAAAGTAGTGAAACAGGCATCAGAAGGGCCATCCTGGCCTATACTGCCTCAAAGGCATCCTGGGCTATACTGAGGACCAGATTGTCTCCTGGGACTTTAACAGTGACACCCATGCCTCCATTTTCAATGCTGGGGATGGCATTGCCTTCAATGACCACTTTGTCAAGCTCATTTCCTGGTATGACAATGAATTTAGCTACAGCAACAGGTGGTGGACCTTGTGGTCCACATGGTCTCTTGGAAGTAAGAGTCCCCTGGACCACCAGCCCCAGAGACAGGAACAGAGACCCTCAGTTGCTGGGGAGTCCTTGCCCCAAATTGATCCCCAAACATACTGAGAATCTCCTGACCTCCAGTTTCCATCCTAGACTACCTAAAGAGGGAAGGGGCATAGGAAGCCCCGCCTTGTCATGTACCATCAATAAAGTTCACTGCACCCCCCCAAAAAAAGAAAATTTAAGGCATAAGAAATGGCTTTTACAAGTATTCTCAGTATCTGTAAGTTCAACAACATGCGGATTCTATTTGTTATTGCTATTTATTGCACACATCTATTTTTAAAGATCCCAAGGTTAGCAGAATTAAAAATATGGATATCATCTGCATTGCTCCAGACCACTGGATCACAGAATAGCAATTTGTATATAGGTCATCAGGAATTTTTAAACAGGGAATCTGTAGTTATATTTTATGTAGTCAGAGAATTCACTGTTCCATGATGCCATTTCTCAGGTCATTCTTGTGAACTGATTGTCACACAATGATTCAATCAGCTATTTGATTGATCTGATTCGGTTCATCCATGGCACCTGGACCAAACACTTCAAGGTCAGGTTATTTGTGTCTGACACTGATGGACATGTCATGCGACATGAAGGGATAAAAGAATTCATTATATTCAAAAACTGACCCACACCAAATACATTTCCATCACTTTCCTTAAAGATAACTGGGACTGTCTGAACTAAACAATGTTAGCTCAATAATTTCATTTGACAGCAGTGTTCGGTATGGAGTTATATAATTCATGTGGTTAATACTCAAAGTATTGAAAACCATCATGGTGCTAATACCTCATTGAAGAGCTACAGTTTTATGTTTAGAAAAGTGACCTAAATGTAGTATTTGGAAAAACTGCCTAACATCAAAATAAGCAGATAGCTTATGTAGCCAGACAACGAGCACAGAGCTATAAGACAATGTTATCCAATTTCACATGTTTTAAAACAAATGTATATAACTGTGGAGGGGCTTTAGATCATCCTTTGAACAACTGGTCCCAAATATATTTATTTTTATGTGTTATAACATGTGCTAAAGCATTCATCCCACTAATATCCTTTGAGAATTTCATACTATGAGTCTGGGGATATAGCATGATATACCTTATACAAAAATCTCTTTCCTATTGGAGCTGAAATTCTGCTGGGCAGAAGTAGATAATAAAGGTATTAAAATTAATTAAATAGTATATTAACAAGTGATAGTTCGATGGAAACAAATAAGGATAGGGTTGTTGGGAGTGCCTTGGGGTTGGAAGATTCCATTTTAAATAGAGAGATCAGAGAAGACCTTGCTGAAAAGTGACAATGCAAGAGATTACAAAGGCCCCATTGGAAGGGGCTCTGCACCAGTGGGAAACATGTTCTGTGCAGGTTGAATAGGAAGTGCGCAAATAGGAGGCTGGGCCCTACCTGACTTGTTTGAGGAACAGTGAGGATGTCAGTGTGGCTGCAGAACAGCAGAACAGGGAAGTAGCAGGAAGATATAAAGTCAATTGTGTAGGACTTTGTAGACCATCACAGAGACGTTGTCTTTTACAAAGGCGATGTGATGCTCATGGGCAGTTTTGAGCAAAAGTGACACTTCTAAAGTGAGCAGCAACATCAGAAGTACAGTTTAACAGATTACTTATCTCACCATGAGTAAAAATGGTTTCAGGATAGGATGGAAGAGACATTTTCAGTTAGGATCACAGTGCTGGTGGCTTGAACCAGAGTTTGAAACCATGAACAGCAGTTCATCTGACAGCCATGCTTTCTCTTCCTTGAAATCTTGCCTGAATGGCTCTGGGATGTTTCAAGAGTTTTTCTAGTAGTTCTCACTAGTGAAGTCTATTTATTCCATTATGTAATATAATTTATAAATATAGTCCATTTAACCTTATTACATCTAAGTTTTCTTATTTGTTTAGAGGGGTTAGAAATAGTACCTAATCTGTTGTTTAGAATACACATGTATTTATGAAAAGCTAGTTATGAAAATTAATTAAAACAGTACAGAATTGACATCAAAAGAGACACATAGATCAATGGAACATAATAGAATACCCATAAACAAACATACACATATATAGTCAATTAATTTATGACAAAGGAGACAAGAATATACAATGGGGAAAAAGAGTTCTTCCAAAAAAATTGGTGAGGGGAAAACTGGAGAGCCACCTACTAAAGAATGAAACTTGATCACTGTCTTACACCATATACAAAAACAAACTCAGAATGAATTAATGGCTAGAATGTAAGTATCAAAACCATAAATCCCATAGAAGCAAACATAGGTGATAAGTTCCTTGAAGTAGGTGTTGGCAATGACTTCTTGAATCTGACAGCAAAAGCAGAAGAAACAAAAGCAAAAATAAGTAAGTGGAACTATATTACACTAAAAAGCTACTTTACCACAAGGAAAACATCAACAAAATGAAAAGGTACCAACTTAATGGAAGAAGATATTTGCACATCATATATCTGATAAGGGCCTAATATCCAAAATATATAAATAACTCATAACTTAATAGCAACAAACAAACAAACAATCTGATTAAAAACTTGGCAGATAGGACTTCCGCCAAGATGGAGGCGTAGGTGGACCTACCTTGCTTCCGTGCACAACCAAATCTAAGAACAACTATTTTTAACAATGATAAACACAACCAGACCACACAGAAAATTGACAATACGGAGTCCGAAAAAAGGACGAAATGCTCAGCTAAATGGGTAAGCCAGAAGTGAAGCCGGTTGACCAAAAAGATCCCTGACCTGGTGGCGTGCAAGCAGCCGAAGGCGCGGATCGTGGGCTAGCTACAGGCGGCTAGCTACGGGCGCACACAGGGAAGAGGCGCGGTTGGCTGTCTGCTGTAGGTCATGCATTTGCCTGCAGATAAACCAGTGAAGAGGCGAGCATTGAGACCGCACGGCATCGGGCAGCAGGCTCGCACAATTCCGATTAGATAAACAGGCTGGGGCGAGTGGTGGGACGGGACAAAGTGGGCTAGCGGAGAGGACCACCATTGCTCCCTCTCTGACCCCACCCCCACACACAGCATCACAAACCAGCGACCTGGGTGGCCCCGCCCTGGTAAACAACTAAGGCTTCGCCCCTCTTACTTACTTACCCTTACTTACTTACCGGTGGGAACAGACCAAAAATGACTCCAGAACAACTCAGAGCCCCAGAGCCAATAAATCTAAGCAATGAGGAAATAGCCAAACTTTCAGATGCACAGTTCAAAACACTGGTTATCAGGATGCTCACAGAACTGGTTGATTTTACTCACAAATTAGAGAGACATATGAAAGCTAAACTAATTGAAATGAATGGTAATGCAAAGGATACTAATAGTAATGGAAAGGAGTCTGGGACTCAGATCAATGGAGTGGACCAGAAGAAAGCAAATAATGGCCAAAAAGAAAAGAATGAAGAAACAAGAATTCAAAAACATGAGGAGAGGCTTAGGAACCTCCAGGACATCTTTAAACGTTCCAACATTCGAATTATAGGGGTACCAGAAAGGGAAGAGTCACGAGTGGAAACCTTATTTGAACAAATAATAAAAGAGAACTTTTCCAAGCTGCCAAAGGAAATAGACTTCCAGGAAATCCAGGAAGCTCAGAGAGTCCCAAAGAAGTTGGACCCAAGAAGGAACATACCAAGGCACATCATCATTACATTACCCAAGATTAAAATGAAGGAGAGAATCCTAGAAGCAGCAAGAGATAAGAGGACAGTCACCTACAAAGAAGTTCCCATCAGACTGTCAGCTGATTTCTCAAAAGAGACCTTACAGGCAAGAAGGGGCTGGAAAGAGGTATTTCAAGTCATGAAAACCAAAGACCTACAAACAAGATTGCTCTATCCAGCAAAGTTTTCATTTAGAATGGAAGGACAGATAAAGTGCTTCTCAGATAAGACCAAATTCAAGGAGTTCATCATCACCAAGCCCTTATTATATGAAATGTTAAAGGGATTTACCTAAGAAAAAGAAGATAAAAAAGTTGAACAGTGAAAGGACAGCAAACTCACAGTTATCAACAACCACACCTAAAACAAAAGCAAATTAAGAGGACAGCTGGATCAGGAGTGAATCATAGACATGAAGATCAGGTGGAGAATTAGCAACAGGGGAGTGAGAGAAGGAGAAGGGGGGAGAAGGTACAGAAAATAAGTAGCATAGACAGTAGATAGAAAATAGATAGGGGGAAGGTGAGAATAGTAGGGGAAATACAGAATCTAAAGAATTTGAGACACGTGTTCATGAACTAAAGGGGGAAATGGTGGGGGAGGGGCATGCAGGGTGGAGGGGGGAATAGAACAAATGTAATGGCATAACCAATAAAAAAGTTAAAAAAATAAAATAAAATAAAAACTCGGCAGAAAAATCTTTGGACATTTTTCCAAAAAAGACATACAAATGTCCGACAGGTACATAAAGAGGTACTCGATATCACTAATCATTAGACAAGTGCAGAACAAAACCACAATGAGATGTCACCTCACACCTGTTAGAATGACTATTATCAAAAAGAGAAGAAATAGGGTTGGAGGGAAAATGAAGAAAAGGAAACTCTTGTGCACTGTTGATGGGAATGTAAACTGATAATATCACTACACAAAACAATATAGAGATTCCTGAAAGGTCTTTGGGACTAGAATGAGCTACTTTGGAATAAGAGAAAAGTGGTTAATTTTAGGAAGTAAAATTGAAATGGAAGAAATATGTTTCATTTTAAAATTGTATGAATGGAATGTAATTATGAGAAACTCAAAGTAAGAACTGTTATTATGACGCTACCTTGCTAAATTACATCCCTGGCTAGCTGATCTCTTACTGAAGACTTCAAGCCAGCAAAGTTATTACCTCTCTTATTAAATGACAATTATTTAGTTTCACATAGTGATTAATGTAGCACCTGACTCAGCTCCTAAATGACCACCCTGAATTGAGTTTATGAAGGTAGTGCTAGAATGTGAAGATGAAAGAAGTGTGCACATCTCTTAACTTAATATAAAATGCTCAGGTAATCTCTACACCTGATTCTGGCAGCATTGGAAGAAGAGGTATATAAGAATGAGTTCACTGGAGCAATGCCAGATTCAATCACCTAAGCTATTGTGCAACATCAGTGTTAAGAATCAACTGTTGCTTATTATTTCACCATTGAAGAAAAAAGAATACCTAAATTAAAAATTAAAAAGAAAAAGCCTTCTCCCAATGGTCTGGTGGAATATACAGTTTAAAGTAAATCAACACTTGATTGTAAAATGTATCCCTGCTGATTCTTCCATAGATGAAGTCCTTGAGGAATCAGTCATCTATTTCAAGGAGCAGCAGAGCTTACGAGCTGAGCTGAGCCACACAACTCTCTGCTTTTTATTTATTCACAAGGAAATCTTGACTTAAATCAGCTAGACTCTACCTTGCTACCTTCACTTGCTTATCTAAATTTACACGGGGGTTACAGAAACAATTTATGCAATTCAAAGAGGCCACCTTGCCTAACAGTAAATCAAGGTGATTTTCCTAAGGCAAGTTTTACATAAGGGGTCTTGCACTTCTACAAGAAATAATGTTATTGTCCTCTTATTGCCTAATGGAGGTATGGGAACATTCTTGTGATAAATTATTACATATCTTCATTCTCATTTTTCTTTGAGTATCAGTATCTGTATTGATCCAAATGGTGCAAAAATATCAAATTGATTCAGGCAGCTTTAGCAAAGTTCTGAAGGTACTCTTGTGCAAGAAGTTGAAAGTTTAGGGTAAATTCTTCTTTATGGTGAATACTTTTTTAAAAAGGAGACAAAACCCACTGTATATAGTTTTTCTTAGTTAGTTGTAATCTTTAAAAAAAACAAGAAAAGAAATTGAAGTTTTGTACTTAAACTTTGGGAATTTCAGTGGTAAGGACATATTGTCTGTTCTTGCTCCCAGACTGAAGCCTCAGCTGATCCCACAGTTAGTGCATTTTGGCATTCTATGGAATCTTTGAAAATTGTTTAGATCAAGACTTGTATTTATCTTTATTTTGTAGTGACACACTTATTGTGCTAAGCAACCAGTCCAGTTTGACCAGATAGTATGTGGCAGTGTTAGGGCTGTAAGTCAGGGCACCTTAGTGCGGCTTCTTGTTTCCCTCCTCCTATAGTACCACTTCCAGAGAGATTGGTAAAATACATTTCATCCTTTCTGTGGGCTCAGATCCTATGGTGGCTGCCCTAGCCCTTCCTTACATTTCCTCATGCCTTATGTTCACACCCCATAAAGTACTCCACCCTTGAGTATAAACAAGACACGTTCTTCTAGTAGATAGAATATGTACTAGAAGGTGAAGGAATATTGCAGATATGAAATTTAGGTTTTAAATCATTTAATTTATGTGATTCAAAAGGCAGATTATCTGAAGGCCTGCCTTAATCAGAAAAAAAATACAAAATAATGTAAAATTATGCCCAGCAAAGTGAAGAAATACTATAGGATAATACTAATTTCATCGTAGATATAGCCTGCTACTGTACCACATATTTAAAGTGCTTGCAGTAGATTCTTTACAACTCTCAAAAGGATATGATATCATTTTATTACCCCCTTTTTTGAAATTGGTAAAATAAAGTACATATGGGGTTAGGCAACTTCCTACTGTTATGTAGCTCCTGACAGTGGAGTTGGCATTAGTCTCCTGCAGTTGGCTTCCAGAAATTCCCACTTAATCATGGAGCTCTATGCCTTTTTGGATTAAGTGTTCGTGTAGTATGTTAAGTGCTGGTGTTCATGTATTATGCATTATGTATTGAGTGCTTCAAAAAATAAAGCATTTCCATTGACATGCATTGCTAGGAGTTAACATCAATGTGTACAGTATGAAGAAATTTTCAAGGACTACAAATGAACAGTACTCAAGAGTGTTATTTTTAAGCAGAGGTAGTGTTCAGCTTTTGTTCCTAACAATGGCAGAGTAAGTGTACCTCACCTGGCACACCTATAACGGGATGTGGGCAAGGTTTTCAAGTAGGACACTTGATGAAAGAGAAAGAGTATCACAGCTGAAGGATTTTTTTTCTACTTCTCTCACTAAAAGGACCATTCAAAAGGATTTCTATATCTCTCAAAATATCAACCTTGTATTTTCTCTAAAGCATATGTATGTCTTAGCCACTATTTTACACATTTTTAAAGACATTTCTACAGGGTGGGTGATATGTTTAACCAAGCATTTCCAGCACATCAAAAGAGGATAATTTTTTCTCTGAAAATATTATTATTATTATTATTTTCATATGGGAGACACCCCTCCCTTTTTATCTCAAGCCTCCCTAGAGCACAAAACTTTTTTAGAAGGAAGAGATGATATATATCATTGTTTTCCTTCTCCAGGTGAGTCAGTGTTTAATATCTTTAAAAAATACTCCCAGAAATACAAAGAAAAAGTTTAAAGGTAGGGTTATTAAGAAGAAAGTTATTGGGAGGATATATCATCTCCTAAAAGTAACTGTAGGTGTTAAGAGAATGGATTCCTTGCCCAATTTCTTGCCTACTTTATAGCCTATTATTCAATGTTCACCAGATCAGGTTCTGATGGTTCCGACTTTAAATCCTTCTGATTGGAATTAAAAACTGTTTGTTTTCTGCTTATTTTTTATTTTAATTGTTGTTCAAGTACAACAACTGTTGTTTGTTTTATGCCTTTTACCCACAGCCCAACCCACACCCCCAGCCCTCCCCACCTCCCTTCCACTTCCACCCCCCAGTTATTATTGTCCATGTGTTCTTTACACTAGTTCCTGAAAACCCTTTCACTTTTCTCCTCTCTTCCCTCATGTCACTGTCAGCCTATTCTCAATTTCAGTGTCTTTGGTTATATTTTGCTTGTTTGTTTCTTTTGTCAATTAGATTCCTGTTAAAGGTGAGATCATATGGTATTTGTCTTTCACCACCTGGCTTATTTCACTCAGCATAATGCTTTCCAGTTCCACCCATGCTGTTGCAAAGAGTAGGAGCTCCTTCTTTCTTTCTGCTGCATAGAATTCCATTGTGTAAATGTTCCATAGTTTTTGGATCCATTCATTTCGGATCCATTCATTTTGGATCCATCAGGGCACCTGGGTTGCTTCCACCACTTGGCTATTGTAAATTGTGCTGCTATGAACATTGGGGTGCACAGGTTCTTTTGGATTGGTGTTTCACTGTTCTTAGGATGTACTCCTAGCAGTGGAATTGCTGGGTCAAAAGAGAGATTCATTTTTAGTTTTCTGAGAAAATTCCATACTGTTTTTTATAGTGGATGTACCAGTCTGCAAACCCACCAACAGTGCACTAGGGTCCCCTTTTCTCCACAGCCTCTCCAACACTTGTTTGTTGTTTTGTTTATGATGACCATTCTGACTGGTTTTAATTTGCATCTCTCTGATAGCTAGTGATATTGAGCATCTTCTCACATGTCTCTGGATCCTCTGTATGTCCTCCTTGGAGAAGTGTCTGTTCAAGTCCTTTGCCCATTTTTCAATTGGGTTGTTTGTCTTCTTAGAGTGGAATTGTGTGAGTTTTTTATATATTTTGGAGACTAAATCTTTGTCTGAAGTATCATTGGCAAATATGTTTTCCCATATGGTTGGTTCTCTTTTTATTTTAATACTGTTTTCTTTGGCTGCACAGAAGCTTTTTATTTTGATGAGATCCCATTTGTTTATTCTTTCCTTTATGTCCCTTGCTCTAGGGGACATATCAGTAAAAATGTTGCTGTGTGAAATATCTGAGATTTCCCTGCCTATGTTCTCTTCTAAGACTTTAATGGTGTCACGGCTTGTATTTAAGTCTTTCATCCACCTTGAATTTATTTTGGTGTATGGTATAAGTTGGTGGTCAAGTTTCGTTTTTTTGCACATAGCTGTCCAGTTCTCCCAACACCATTTGTTGAAGAGGCTATTTTTACTCCATTTTATGTTGCTGCTCCCTTTGTCGAATATTAATTGACTGTAGAGACTTGAGTTTATTTCTGGGCTCTCTGTTCTGTTCCATTGGTCTATGTGCCTGTTTTTATGCCAGTACCAGGCTGTTTTGATTCCAGTGGCCTTGTAACACAGTTTGGTTTCAGGTATTGGGATCCCTCCTACTTTGCTCTTCTTTCTCAAAACTGCAGCAACTATTTGGGCTTGTTTATGATTCAATATAAATTTTTGAAGTGTTTGTTCTATATCTGTAAAATATGCCATTGGTACTGAAAATATTATTTTTTAAAGCTTCTCTCATTTCTACTGCATAAACACAAAACATAGGTATTGATTAAAGTATATAATTCACTATTTTTGTAGTTATTTAATTAGAAAATAAAAATTTTGTAGCTGTTTATATCTTGAGAAATCTATTCTTAGTGATTTTTGGGTCAACATTTAGTTTAAAGGGAATTTCTCTTATGATAATGGCATTGTGCTGATTAAGACTGAGAAGGAAATAGAAGCATGCACATATTATTTATCTTTTAAATTATTTTACAACCACATAAATATTCTACTCTTGCCACTTTGTGCAAATATTTTATAATGATAATGTCTCAGAGAAAATTTTAGTGTCAGGCAAGGTAAAAATGTAGTGTGCTAATTCTTGCTTCAAGGCATGCACCATGCTCCTGCAAGCTTTGATCGGTACTAATGGACACTTCTTACTTTTGACCCGTAGGTTGGAAATAACAGCTTGTTGTTATTTTCCAGGAAGAATAAAATTTGTTCTAATACTTTAGAAGTCTTGGGGCTTTTTTCTCCATATAAATAGACAAACAAATGGCCACATTAGCACTTTCATTTCAGTGAGAGCTGAGGACATTTTTAAAATGTCACAACTCAGGGTTAATGCTCTCATTTTTGACATTTGGTCTTCAGGTTTTTCTCCTTAATTGTCTGTTTGCTGCCTCATTGCCATAAACAGAAATTTAAGGTCAAATGCATCTCTTTTCCTCATTGCCATAAGATATAAAATCCAAAAGTTTTAATTTTTCATATATTGTGGGCAATGAGACTTTTCCGATTTCTACACTAGTTTAAACTTCTTGAATACAGGGAGGTCTTCTGCTCAGGCCAAAACTGCCCCCAGCAAGGACTGTCAGCTGATTCCAACCTCAGGCTGCTTGCTTTTTAGCAAATTCTGGTGGGTTTGCTTTTCTAGACCAGTGGAAACAGTTTGGACTCGTCTTACAAGAGCAAATACAAATGCAGCCGACATGTGGTAGTGTGCTGTTATGTAAGAGATTGAATACATTGTCAAGGTGATAATGTTAAAGGTTAGAAGACTGTCATAATTGGGACTTAAGGTTTCTTTTCAAGTCAGGATCACTTCCACAATGGCACTGACTGAACTAAACAATGACCTCCACACACAATGTTCACTTAAGAGGTGTAAAAAATATTCTACATCTAGAAGCATGGAGCATCAAACTTGCTGCTGGCTTATACCATCCATTGAGAATAACTAAATGATGCTGGTTTTAACACAGAAATGTTTAGTTTAGTCTAGAATTCATCCTGTTTATTACCCATTCAACAAACCTATGTTGATAATATTTCAATAAGTACAACTTTGGGCTCATTATGAGAGAAACAAAGAAAAAAATTGCTCCTCCAAAAAAAATCAAGAAGCTGAAAGACTGACTTCCGACTCACATGCCACCCTTTGTATATAATTTGGTTTTTGCTTCCCCACAATGTTATTATGACCTTTAGAGACCATTATAAGGCCCGGTATGCAAACTGAATCCTTAGCTTCTTCTCCAAGGGCATCCCATATTGAAGCCACAGTTCTATCCTCTTCCCCTACCCCCAGCTACAAAATGTGGTTTTAGACTTTTCTTAGAAAATATAAGTGGCCAAATTCTGGACTCCACCCCCTTGGTCACAGCTGAAGTGACTAAGGTTGGGCCCCTATTTCAAGGCTGAAAATTTGTAAGCTGAATAACAGCATCTGGTGTGGCTCTGAGCAAAAGCTTTGTCCTATTATGGAGAGAAATGACTGGTTAGGTCAGTCACAGACTTTCTCTGGGGAACTTGAACCAGTGAAACAAAAAAGCTGATTGTACCCAGCAGAAGCAAAGAGAGGTACAGAGGAAAGATGGTATGTAGGGACCATGAGGCAGCTGAGGCTCTGAATAAACAGACACAATAATGCATAAAAGAGAAATAATGAAATGCTGTCACTGTGGCTCAAGTGATAGAGACAATGACAGCTCATTTGTTTAAAAAATTGTATCAGAGCAAATTTCTGGAAAAGCAAAAATCCTGGACTTCCATTATCTCTGAGCAGGCTATGCAGCTGCTCCTGGATCTCATTTCTCCATTGTAGTCTTCTAATAAATACCCATTATTTAAGGTGAACTTCATGAGTCCCTGCCCCTTTCAATAGAAAGAGTCTAAAATATTTCATGGCTACAAATGTGCAAAGTATCTACAAGGGGCCCTAATGAGTTACCAAAGCAGAGTTTAGGTCCTAGACCATAAACTCTGTAATAAAAAGTTTGTAATATCATAGTTAAAAATTTAATGTGCATTAAGGAGAAGATGAATAACAAAATATAAACATATAGACATGCATATGACCCATGCTTGATCATTTCACAATGATTTATAGATAACTCCAAGTGAGGAGAGCTGTGATAGGTCCCTGAAAGCAGTCACTTTAACTCTGCGTGCCCAGGAGGGAATGTCTTGTTGAAGAGGAATGTGCATGGCATTTCAAAGAGGAGGGACTCAGTCACAAGACTGACATATGGGAAATTATAGATAAGTGTTTTCAAAGGATATATGAGAGAATTTTAATTAAGTGGCAGCTAAGTTGCTGGTCTCATACTACATTTATACTCTCACATATATAATCGCATATATAATGACATTTAGTCCTTATGAAAACTATGGAAAACAAATATTCCAAACTATAAAAATAAAAAAAAAACAATTGAGGCTCAGGGAGTTTGTAGTGACTTCTCCAAAGTCGAGTTTGAAGTTAAAAATCATTACCTCCACTCTCTAAAACCCACACTGTTTTATTTTACCAGTATGCCTGCTCTTCACTCAACACAGACATCTGATGTAACTCTTCCCCTGAACCTTCTATAAAAAAATTCCAGCTAAATTTTAAGTGTTGTCAAGGGGGACTATTTCCACTTAATAATATGGGGTCTGGGCATGCAGTAGGTGGTCAAAAAATACCTGTTGAACAACTGCTTTAAAAGAGCTTTATTTCACAAACATTATCACAGCTTACCCAGAATCAGCCTTGACTATCCAAACACAGTTGTGCTTGTCTTACTGCTGCTGCAACAAACCAAAGGTTTTCTTACTTTTTTTTTTTATTGTATTGTTTTTCCATTACCATTAATCCCCTTAAACTCCCTTCCCCCATCACAATTACCACACTGTTGTCCATGTACATGAGTGCTTTTTCCTTTTTGCTTGATCCCTCCATCTCCTCCCCACTTCTCTTAGCTGTCATCCTGCTGTCTACCTATGAGTCTGTCTCTATTTTCCTTGTTAGTTCAGTTTTTTCATCAGGTTCCACATAGGAGTGAAATCATATGGTGTTTGTCTTTCTCTGATTGGCTTATTTCACTTAGTATAATGCTCTCCAGGTCCATCCATGCCATGATAAAGGGTAAAATTTTCTTCTTTTTTATGGCCAAGTAGAATCCCATTGTGTAAATGTTCGTAGCTATTTATCCATTCATCTACTGATGGACCCTTGGGTTACTTCCATATCTTGGTGATTATAAATAACACTGCAATGAACATAGGGGAGCTTAAGTTTTTTTTTCAAATTAGTGTTTTGGGTTCCTTTGGATATATTCCCAGAAGTGGAATCACTGGGTCAAAAGGCAGATCTGTTTTTAATTGAGTATCTCCACTTTGTTTTCCATAGTAGCTGCACCAATCTACATTCCTACCAACAGCGCAGAATGGTTCCCCACACCCAGCTCCTGCCCGCACTTGTTGTTTGTTGATTTATTAATGACAGCTGTTCTGATAGCTGTAAGGTGAGATGCGAATTCACTTAGAACTTAAGCCTGAGGGCTCCAGAGACCCTGTCTGTACTTGAAAACTGACTGCCACTTCATAACCGTGATGATGTAGGCAAGTTACTGAACCTTTTTAGTCTCAGTTTCCTCAACTGTAATGAGTTAATAATAAATAATATGTTAGGTATAAATATTAAATGAGTTAACATTATGAAATATAACAGTGTCAGAAAAATGATAATCACTCAATAAATGTGAGCTATTTTGAAGAAGCCTCAGGATTTTCCTTCAATGTTACTCCTATTTTTGTCCTCTAGTAAAATGCAAGCTTTTCTCAGACTTACAAGAAAAGATGTCACAACCTTGTAATGTGGCTGTATTCCTGGAGGGGTGATTTTGTGGGGAGGGGTATCCCTGTCTTGAAAGGCCTGGCACAAGTTAATACAATGGGGGACCCAAAAACCTCACAATTATGTTCTGGAGGGCAGGTCCCTTGTAGAACTGGCCTCCCCTGCTAGGTGAGGGTTCTGGGAACCCATCTGTATCAGTGTACCAACTGGTACTGTTGCAAGAGGCTGCATTTGGCTTCAGTGAGTCTTTTTGAAAGACTCATTCAATGTGTTTGCCCATTTCCTGATGGGTGAATTACAAGCATACCTGCCCACTGTGCTGAGTGGTTGGCTGTTTTTGACCAAAAATGTTACGACTCCCATGACCACCCTCTTATTTCACCTAATCTCACCCCAAGTGACTTTTTCTATATTTGTTTCCCCAGATGAAAAAAGTCCTCAGAGGGAAATGTTTTGCTGAAGTGGATGATGTGAAACCAAAAGCAACAGAAGCATTAAAAGGCACCAATATTGATACATTAAAAAATTGATGCCTTTTATGTTGAGCAGTGGAAAAAATGTTTCGATAGGTGTATTGCATCTAATGGAGAGTACTTTGAGGGTGACTAAAGTTTAAACATGTACGATTAAATACACAACTTTTCATAAATAATTTGTGTTTTTGGGGTCCCTCTCTGTAAATATACTTTTGAAAAGAGGCCTTCTACTTCTGGTCAAAAGGCAATGTAGGCAGACAGGGCTCACCTCTTCACACAACCACATCAAAACTACAACTAAAATATAGAACAACCATCACTCACAACCATCAGAAATCGAATTGAATGGAAGTTTAACAACTACAGAATTTAAAGAAACCACATTCATTCAGACTGGTAGGAGGGGTGCAGATGAGGAATAGTCTGCTCCCTCACCCACATGTGGTGGATAACAATTCTGGAGGGATATGTTAGGAGTCCCAGCTCCACATCAGGACCCCTGGTCCAGGGTTCTAGGGCCAGGAGGGTAAGTCCTCCAAACTTCTCTTTTAAATTTTGTGAGGCATGTAGTCTGTGTTGCAAGTTACTGAACTCTGCTCTCATATTGTAAAAACATTCACAGGATCATAGGTAAGCAAATGAGTATGGCTGTGTCCCAATAAAACTTTATTGACAAAAACAGGTAGTGGGCCAGATTTGGCTCAAGAGCTATACTTTTCTGACTTCTATTACAGATGTGATGGGCACAGTTCTCAGTTAATTAGTATGCAGCGAAGGCGAACACTTCCCAGATGTACCATAAATGTTGCTATTTGATCCGGGCCAGACAGTTTAAACTTTATGACTAAAGTTTCTCATTTATGATTTAGAATAAACCCCCCATACATCTTCTTAAAGGAAAGACTCTACCACCTCTTTGCATGCAAAGGCCTAGAAATCCCATGTAGCAAAACCAAAATTATTATTCTATTAAGATTCTTAAAATTTCCCTTCCTTTTCTTCTAAATGGAATCCTTCTTTGCCTACTTAGGTTTCCATCTCCCACCTTGTCTGACTAATGATTTTGAGGTTTCATAACATGGAGTATGTAAGGGTCACAGCGGGAGGATAAGATGGACATGCTTGCCAGGGAAGAAATTTTGTGAAAGTTTCCAAAGTGAGAAATGAGAGAATATCTATAATACAGTGTATACAATAGGTGAGAAAAGTGGGAGGAAAATAAAATAGTGATGCTATGGTATATTTATTCTTTTTACCATCTTAAAATTTCTAAGAGAAATGTTTATATGGAATTGTTTTTGATTGTGAGTTGTGGTCTTTACTCAGAAAATCATTCTGAGACTGATTACACAGGTCATGGCTTCTTAAATATTATGTATTTATAATTATGTTAGTATTTCCCAAGTTGAGTAGTGAAGATGCCAATGTTACTTAGGCTGTAATGGTTATTTATATAAGCCTGCTTTTTAGTTGAGGGGCAGCATCTTCAGGAAAAAAACAATAGTAGTCAGAAGCCTGGCACTTTCATACAAACCAGAAACACATTTCCATCTTCAAAAGCGGTGTAATAGTAATTAATGATGGCTCTTGAACAAAGACCCTATTTTTATTCAAAACATCACCAATTTCAATTTGCCCCTTCCTGGTTGAGTTGTTGCAGAGTAAAAATAATTCTTAATGAGTTTTTGATTGTATCTTATTTCATTGACAATACTGAGAAGTTAAAGATTTTTTTTTGTTATTAACACTGGCATTTTTTTCTGGAGGTCTACATTTCTAATTGATCTCCAATCACAATATGATTCTGATTCATATTAAAATTTTATTCATTAAAAATTCACTTTTAGTCTTGCAAATGTTTCTAACACTCCAATGGGCTTGTAGGAATTCTTGGTGACTTCAATACGGGTACCTGTTTTCCCATGGGTAAAAATGCTTCTCATCTGCAGTATCAACTCTTAAAACTAACTTTTATGGCAATAGTCCTATTCAGAACCTAGGACAGTTCTTAACACACTAATTATTTTTGGAATGAATAAGTGAATTAATAGTCTTGGAGAATGACTCAAATATATTTCTACCTGTGAAAAATACTAAATTTGCATAGATTACCAGTCTCTCGCTCTCTCTCTCTCTCTCTCTCTCTCTCTCACACACACACACACACACACACACACACCAGCTTAACAGAACAAGCCAACGGACTAGTCTATGATCCATTGGAAAACTGAGCTCTGTTTCAGGTTTAGGGAAAATGGGATATTGTGTAGTCTCAGGACTAGTCTAGGTATTATTTACTATCATACTATCAGTTAGGTTTTGTGTGGAGTGTGAGAATAAGACATACTGAAAACTCTAAATTAAAATATTCTTTTTTCTTTCTTATCTCTCTAATGCCACCTTCTATCCGCCAGGATTATACATTGGTTACTGAATATCTCTGCAACTTTCTTTTCTCTCAGTTTGCCTTTGGGATTATCCTCCTTTTAGAAAGTAATGCCTCTTTAGAACATTCACTCTTAAATGAAACTTTTATTTGCCATGGGGAAGGTTAATAATGTTTTGGATGAAAACAAAACACTAGGCTCACCATTGTTATAAACATGCTAATGTTAAACCACTATCATGTTCTCTTATGTCTCAGAAATAATGAACCTTTTTCAAATGCTAACAGTATTCTCTGTTGTAGGGCAAAGGTCTTCTCTACAGATAATACTACTTGGAACTAAAGCAGACACAGATATTAAAATGGTGATACTTTATTCATGACCATATGCTGCTACTGATTTATGTGGCAAGGCATTTATAAATTTATTCCTACTTTCTTCTTCTGTTTTAATGGATTCATATCATTATTATTAAAAGTACAATATGTAATAATAAGGCGATAAGTTATCTAATATTCACTGATTGATGTATTCAGCAGTTACTATATAGCTCTTATCCTGCATAGGCATGGGGAGTGTATTCATAATAAAATGTGATTTATAAGTTAAATGTAAGCGCTATTCTATTCACTTATAATTTATATTAGAAAGTTATGATTTGAAAATACTAGAAATAGAATATTTGACATAAATCCATAAGAGTGAAAAAGACAATGGATCTGAAAATAGAGTGAGAAAGATCATTGATTTAGGGGACTTCTGCCAAGATGGAGGCATAGGTGGAGAGGCCATGCTTTCTCACACAACCAAGTTTAGAGACAACTAAATATTAGCAACAGAAAACACAGCCAGAACACAGAAAATTGAACTTTTCAGAAGTCTGATAACAACAAATTCTTCAGCCTGACCGGTAAAAGGGGCGAAGCCAGCAGCTGGCGGAGCAGGTTACACGGGAAAATTCGAACAGACGGACTCAGGCGCATGGATCCCAGGCACAGGGTGGCAATGGGTGGACCTAGCGAGGTCCACGGAACGGGTGGTTCCGTGGGGAACCAGTGAGGGAGCAGGGTTGAGATTTGACTGTGGTCTCGCATTCGTGTGCAGATAGACCAGTGAGGGAGTGGGCGGTTAGAGGGAACCCAGCAGGCCCCAGCAGGAAGAGGTAGCAGAGGGCACCACCATTTCCCCACTCTGACCACGCCCCCACATATAGCGTCACAACCCAGCTACCTGGGAGTCCAAGGCTCCACTCCTCATACTTAACGGGTGCGAATGGACCAAAAATGCCTCAAGAAGATTGCAAAGCCCCAGAGCCCATAAATCTAAGCAATGAAGAAATAGCAAAACTCTCAGATGCACAGTTTAAAACATTGGTGATCAGGATGCTCACAGATCTGGTTGATTATAGCCACAAATTAGAGGAACATATGAAGGCAAAACTAATTGAAATGAATGGAATTGCACAGGAAACCAATAGCCATGAAAAGGAAACTGGGACTCAAATCAATGGAGTGGACCAGAAGAAAGCAAATAATGGCCAAACAGAAAAGAGTGAAGAAGCAAGAATTCAAAAAAATGAGGAGAGACTTAGGAACCTCCAGGACATCTTTAAATGCTCCAACATCTGAATTATAGGGGTACCAGAAGGGGGAAAGGAACAGCCACCAGTGGAAAACTTATTTGAACAAATAGTAAAGGAGAACTTCCCCAAGCTGGCAAAGGAAATAGACTTCCAGGAAATCCAGGAAGCTCAGAGAGTCCCAAAAAAGTTGGACCCAAGAAGGAACATACCAAGGCACATCAACATTATATTACCCAAGATTAAAATGAAGGAGAGAATCCTAGAAGCAGCAAGAGATAAGGTGACAGTCACCTACAAAGGACTTCCCATCAGACTGTCAGCAGATTTCTCAAAAGATACCTTACAGGGAGGAAGGGGCTGGAAAGAGGTATTCCAAGTCATGAAATCCAAAGAGCTACAACCAAGATTACTCTATCCAGCAAAACTTTCATTTAGAATGGAAGGACAGATAAAGTGCTTCTCAGATAAGACCAAATTCAAGGAGTTCATCATCACCAAGCCCTTATTATATGAAATGTTAAAGGGACTTATCTAAGAAAAAGAAGTTAAAAAAACATGAACAGTAAAAGGACAGCAAACTCACAGTTATTAACAACCACACCTAAAACAAAAGCAAACTAAAAGGACAGCTAGATCAGGAGTGGAAACATAGAAATGAAGATCTCAAGGAGGGTTAGGAACAGGGGAGTTGGAGGAGGAGAAGAGGGGAGAAGGTACAGAAAATAAGCAGCACAGACAGTAGATAGAAAATAGATGGGGGGGCAAGAATAGTATGGGAAATATAGAATCTAAATAACTTGAGACACATGGTCATAAACTAAAGGGGGGAAAGGGGGATAGGGTGGAGGGGAATGAAGGGGGGAATAGAACAACTGTAATGGCATAATCAATAAAAAATAAATAAATTTAAAAAAGAAAGATCATTGATTTAAAGGAAATATAAAATTAATAAATATCTATTGAGTTCATATTATATACAATGTGCTTTAAATATAAAGATGGTTAATACTTTAGAATTTAGAATGACAAATTAAAAATTATTGTGATTGACACTATATCAATTGCCATCAAATATAAATTTCCCAACACACCAATTAAAGTATAGAACTTTCAGACTAGATGAAAAACCAGACTCTACTATATGCTATTGAAAAGAAACCTACTTTAAATAGAAGTAAATAGATAAGTTTAAAGGTGCAAGAAAAGATATATCCTGTAAACACCAATAAAAATGTTGAAGTGATTATTATATCAGGCACCATAGGCTTTGGAACCTGTAAACAGAGAGATATTACGTAGTGGTAAATAGGTTAAACCGCTACAAAGATATAACAATTCTAAATATATAAGCACCTGAGAACAGAGCTTCAAAATACATGAAGCAAAAACCAGCATAATAAAGGAGAATTAGACAAATCTGCAATTGTAGTTGAAAACTTCAGCATTCTACTCAACAATTGATAGAACAAACATACAGAAAATCAACAAGTATTCAGGTGATCTGAATAAAATTATTAAGCAACATGACCTAATTGGTGTTTACAAAAAACTCCACCCAAATAACAGCAGAGTACACATTATTTTCAAGTGTACAAAAAATATTCACCATGATGGACTATATCCTGAGACATAAAAGGAGCCTTAAACTATAACCGAACAGAAATTGTGTAAAGAATGTCTTTCCATAAAATATGAAACTAGAACTCAATATACAAATTTTAAAATATAGACAATTCCTCAGCATTTAGAAATTAAAGAACACATTTCCAAACAACCCATGGGTAAAATATGAAGACCCCAAAGGAAAATTAGAAACATTTGAATTGAATAAAATAGAAAATACAATATATACACTTTCTGAGATATAGTGAAATATGTAGAGAAAAATTTATAGCATTAAGTGTTTATTTTAGAAAAGAAAAAAGTCTCAAATCAATTATTTAAGCTTCGTTTCCATCTTAAGCAAGTAGAGAGGAACAATGAAAAGAAAAGAAATAATAAAGATGAGAACAGAAATAAATAACATGAAAAATAGAAAAACAATATAGAAATGAACAAAACCAAAACCAAAAAACAGCTCTATAAAAATGATTTAAAAAAATTGATAAATCTTTAGCCAGACTGACCAAGGGAGGGGGAAAGAAGATACAAGACCAAGAATGAAAAGGGGAACATGACCGCTGATCCCTCAGCCATTAAAAATTAGTAAGGGGGACATTAAGCTCAATTTAATGAACAAAAATTCAACAATTCAAATGCAATAGAGTAATTCTTTTTAAGACACAAAATACCAAGGTTCACTTAAAAGGAAATAACTTGAATAGTCCTATGTCAATTAAATAAATTGAATTAGAAGTTAAAGCCTCAGACAAAGAAATCTTCAGGTTTAGATGATATCCTTAGTAAATTCAATGAAATATTTAACTATGACAACAAAAACAATTACACCCCAATTCTTCCAAAATATAGAATAGTAGGCAACACTTCCCAACTCATGTTGTGAGGCTAACATTACACTGATACTTAAATTAGACAAAGACTTGACAGGAAAAGAAAACTATAAACCAATATCTTCAATGATCATAGATGCAAAAGTCCTCATTAACATTGCAAATGAAATCCAGCAATGTATAAAAGTGATATTATATCATGAAAAAATGGGGATTTTTCTCAAGAATGCAAGAATGGTTCAACATTTGAAAATCAACCAGCAACTGATATCAATATCCATTCATAGTATATAAAAAACAACAGTGAAAAAACCCTGTTTCAAACAAAGCATAGGAACAATTTTCTTTGTAGATGGTATTACAAAAAAGCCTACACCATTCACATTTAATGTTCAAAGACTGAGGCTTTCTTCCCAAGATCAGAAACAAGGCAAAAATGTTTGTTCTTGTCACTTCTAATCAAAGTACTGGAAGTCTTATTTTGTGTGATAAAAAAGGGAAAAAACACACATAGAGAAATAAAATGATCTTTATTCACAAACAACATGACACTCTACATGGAAAAGATAAATATATATTTTACATATACATATATAATTTAATTATATAATCAAATCATATATAATTTAATTATACATAATTAAATTATATATAATTTAACTAAGTTTATGGTTGCAGAAAACAAGGTGAACATATAAAAATCAGTTGTATTTCTCATTATAAAATGTCAATTCTCAACAAACTGATCTATAAAATGATGCACTATTGTATAATTTAAAAATGTATCTGTGCTCAGAGGCAAGGACAAAGGATGTCTCCCAGGTCTCTGTAGGGTAAAGAACATGTCTAGTGAAGATGCCTGGAAGGTTCTGAGACCCTCCTGTATTTGACCTCCTACTGTGGGAAGTTTTTAAAACTCCCAAGACAACTGTGAACCTCCTTAAGTATGGAATGTGACACTATGATTAAAATCAAAGTGTTGCAAATTCTTTCCACATACTAATTTCTACACGGATTAGAAATTTTTGTGTGCCAAGACACTATTTACAATTCTGTAACATTAGGTGTTAACTTGTAGGAAACTATATAACATATAAATGAACTGTATTTGTAGATGAACCTACAAATGATTTTTGTTTAGAACAAAAGATTAACCCCAAGTGTTTCAGTTTAAATGCCTCTAGGATAGTAAATATATTTTTCTAAATTGTAAAAAAAAAAACATTCATGAACCAATATGATGTGTGATAGGAGGGAAAGTATAGAAAACGCTATGGAAGCTCTGGGAATGGGGCCATAATCCATAATCATGTGTAGGAGTGCATGTTGGCAATGAACTCCTAAATGTCAAAATGATTTCTCCTAACTTATCCAGCATCCCACATTGGTGAAAATATTATCAATAAACTTAAATTACTTCAAAATATTTGATAATTGGGTGTTTTCACATCAAAATAGAGTCTTTTCTCTTAAAATATCAGAAAATAAGGCAGTATTTGGTTTTCATGAATAGAGAGAAAAAATTAGGTGGATATGACCAATAGTTGATACCTACACATAAGACATATGTTCTCTGGTTTGCAGGAAACAGATATTATATGTTTTTGATTCCTGCCATGGTGGCTAAGCACTTGGGGAAACTTGTTTGTCCTGAAAAGAAATCAGTACTAGCACTGTTTTTAAGAGATTCAGACTGGAGCCTGCATCAAGAGTTTGGGGCAACTGCACCTGATACTCCTGAGTAGACCTGGAAAGTCTTCACAGGTTAGTCACACACCATAGTTCCTGATAAAGCCAGTGCAAATACACTGTGAAGGAAATGGTTGGAGAATAAGTCTCTGTGAGTCCCCTGGGGAGAGTGCCAGGTGGTACTTGCACATGTAGTGGGTTATGTGAGCAGAGGCCCTACTTATGTTACAGACCATCCTTTCCAGGATGTTTGTATAGCAAAAAAGCCTTGGATAACATGAGATGGTGTCTCCCTAGGGATTAATGGTTATGTTTGTATATTATCTAATATAAAAAGGTGCAATCTCCCATTGGATTATAGGACAGGCATACTTACTCATCATCATAAAAGAGTTCAGTTCTCTAAGCTCAAGGTTTCTGTCACATAATCCACTAAATATTCAGGTATCTCCTGGCCCTCTTCCCATAGACCTCTGAGAATTTGGACCTGGGAATTCTGCCCAAGAAAATGGACTGATCCTCTGGTTACTGCTATTGCCGTGAGAAAGAAAGTCCTTTGTCTCTGATCCAGGAGTGTTGTATCTTCGGCCAGCATCTATGAAACTATGGCAGGGTAAATTAATAGCTTGCAAGGAGGGTAAAATGTCAGACCCTTCAGAGTTCTAGCCTTTTAAAGGGACAGTTGGCTGTAACTATGACATTCAAAATGCATATGCGATTTGATCCAGGCATCTTGTTTTTAGATGCCTAACTCAGAGCCATATTCTCCCACAAAAATAGTGGCTCACTGGGATATTTACTGCAACATTGGACTAAATATACTCACAGGATATGTGTGTATTCTAATAAAAAACTTTAAAAAGTCTGAAATTATTCATCATGTAGCCAAGTCATCATGTAATAGTTGCTCTGATACACAAGATCTTACAAGTTCAGTAAAAAAAATAGTGTAAGATAAAGCAAATGTACACAAACTTTAAACCATGATATAATAGGTAACATACAGTTAATCACAGCAAAATACAATACAGCTTTGTTGCTATTTTAAAACACAACTTGTTTTAAATTATATCATTTGAAATGAAAAAATATACTACTTTGCAACAAAATGAAATCAGTCTTTGAAAAAAATCACTCAAAAATAAGATCACTGATATGTTTTCAAAGTAGTGCTACCAAATGACTAAAGGATTCTCCATCTCTCCTGTGTTGATTAAAGTACAGGACATCTAAAGGTTATATGAAATGAGCCCAATGTATGTATACCTAGGTGGAAAGAGTTTCTGGCTGTATATTAGGTAAACAAAAGCATACTCAAGTGATGCAAACTTCAGTGATGCTTCTGTTATAATACCAGGTATATAAAAATATCTCTAGTGATCAATGGATTTTATTTATCAAAATTGGCTGGATTTTGAAAACATCAATATCTTTTTGAAAGAATATATGTACCCACTTGTTCATTAGCATTTTTATAATAGCCAACATCTGGAAATAGCCTGCATCCATAATAGATCAGTGGATGAAAAAGCTATGGTACACATAACCAATGGAATGTTACTTGGTCATACAAAAGAAGGAAATTTTACCCTCTGTGACAGCCTGGATGAATCTGGAGAGTATTATTCTAAGTGAAATAAGCCAGTCAGAGAAAGACAAGTACCATATGATTTCACTATGTGGAATCTAGTGAACAAAATAAACTAACAAACAAAATGAAAACAGACTCTGATACAGAGAACAGACTGACAGCTCTCAGAGGGAAGAGAGGGTGGAGGTTTGGGTAAAAATATTATTTAAAAAAGAAAAAGAAAAGAACTCATAGACATAGATAACACTATGAGGATTCCAGAGGGAAAGGGAATTGTGGGGAAGTAGAAGAGGGTAAAGGGGAGATAAATGGTGATGGAAGGAGACCCGACTTGGGGTGGTGTACACAATACAGTATACAAATGATGTGTTATAGAACTGTACACTTAAAAGCTATCTAACTTTATTGACCAATGTCACCCCAATAATGCAATAAATTAAGAAATAAAATTTAAAAGCAAAAGAATTTCCAGTTGTATAGCTTGCAGTGGCAACACAATAGAGACAGTTTTCAATGTTAAAAAAAATTAACTAGTCATTATCCATTTATCCCTTCAAATTCGCATTCATCATGGTAACCCATCTGCATTTGCCTTCTTTCTCTTCCCTTAAATCCCAGTGTGCTATCTCACTTCATGATCCTGATTTCTGTTCCTTTGTCCTATGGATATATTCATTATTATCACAGTCACCACTATTATTTTTTTAGTTATTACTATTTATACTTGTTATAAATCTGAATATATGCAATATCATCATAATTATTCATGATAATTACCATAACAATTATATTTATGATATCCTGATGATTAATATAAACTCTTGACAAGTACGTGGCTCTTACATGTTATTAAAAATATACATTTATATAATTATTTTGGAAACAAGTTTGAACATATTTTGTAATATAAGTTATTTGGACAACTTATGAGCCACCAGTGCTACTCCTAAGAAGACTCTTAGGAGTCTTCCTGAGAAAAAAATATACAAACATGTTCATAGTATGTTGCCCATTTATTAAAATGCTGAAAGTAACCAAGATGTCTATAAATGAACTGATGGATGCATACATGGTGATATCATCAGACCACAGGGAATTTATGTAATAGTGAAATAAACCACAAAAATATGGTTTCATAAAACAGCAGGGACGGTTCTCAGAAACATAATTGTGAATGAAAAAAGCAAGTGAGAGATAATAGAGAGTATGAGAATATTTTAATGACAGTAAAAACAAAAATTGTGTGTGTATATAAACGTGATTAAACCATAAAAACCTATATGTTGGTAAACACAAAGCAGTCCATGTACATAATTGTGGGGGACGCGTACTGAGAGAAGTAAGGAAGAGCATCTACATAAAGGAAACCATGCTGGTGATATTTTAGTTCTTTAATTAGGTGCTTATTCATGATTATTTTTTTATTTGCTTCATAATTTATAAATATATAAGCAAGAATATGTATATTATTTCCCCATGTATCAAAGTATTACACACCTATGTGAAAGTATCTCGCACATCGGTAACCATATTTGTATTGAATAAATATTTGTGAACTGTATTTATCTTAGTTTCTAGAAGTTATGTTCCAGAGAGAGACCTTAAATTCTGGCCTAGTGGGGCTTTTTGTTTTTGGTAACTAACATAGTTTGTGTTAAAGCCCATGTGACCACAGCAAAGCAGGATGACAATGTCTTCTTGAGTACCTTTCAAGCAAGCAGTAATATTTACTTACAGGATGACTTTCCACAATTGTCAATTATGGTTTTAAGAATAGAAATATCTCATACCAGGAATCAGCATAGGTGCTACTGGAAGCTTCATGCTGTGTAATGGAAGTGAGGATTATTTTTTATGGCCCATGGTTTCTATGAATAGAATTAACCACACACCAATTATCACTTCATTGAAAGGATAAGTCACTGTGACATCTACAGCTGAGATCAAACTCATTGCTTTTGCAATGCAAATTAATTAGAGTTGGAGGAAGCTATATGGAAGGGCTAGGATGCACTGCATATTTGAAATTGTACTTTATGCAACTGGGGTTGGGGATGCGGATATGGTCCAATTATCGTATAATATTAATATGCAAGTGCTTTACAGGGACACTTTCAAAATAAAAGCACTCAAAGAGCCATAAAAAGTATCCTCTTTTGTGATAACTATAATTAAAGGGACATAGAAAGTTAGCAGGTACATTATTTTTAACTGGTAAGTGGGCTTTTACAAAAAGGGTTATCTTTGCTTTAAAGTGTGTGTTCCTGGGTGGTGAATAAAGAAAGATGGTTGGCTTCTTATCAAAGCTCAGAAACGTATCAGATAAATATGCCCACCAGCCTATTTGGACCCAGCAGTAGGTATTGCCATCTGCTCCCAAATATGCCTGCAACCATGTAGCTCTTCCATTTTGGCACAAAATTCATGGGGAAGTGCATGATGTCCCTAAGATATACTGATTTCTGAAAAGAGACTTGCAAATGTGTCACTAGTGACACAGTGGTGTAAATAGCTGGGTTTACTTCAACCACTACTGTTTCTTTTGGGAAACACCAATGTCACAATTCCTCTTCTATTCCAGAACAGGATGACATGACCGAGAAAATTTAACATTCTACTGAAATAAGCAGGTAGATAGAATATTGCTCAGGAAGATGATCACATTTGTTTGTTTGTAGCAAACAAAGCAACAATTTGATAACAAAAAGGAGTACTATTTGCATCTTCACAGGTAAGCTAAAAAGTCTTGGAAAAATAGCAGCCACACTCTGAAGGCAATGTTCCTGTTCTGCTTTCTGGGTATCTCTGGGCAGGTCAATTCTTTCTTTCAATATTGTGTATTGACTGTCACAGATATAAAATCTGTTTCAGCCCCTGCTGGTGTGGTTCAGTGAATTGAGTGCTAGCCTGTGAAGCAAAGGGTCACTGGTTTGATTCCTAGTCAGGGCACATGCCTGGGTTGTAGGCCAGATCTCCAGTAGGGGATGCTAGGGGCAACCACACATTGATGTTTCTCTCTTTCTTTCTCCATCCCTTCCTTTCTCTCTAAATAAATGAATAAGTAAAATCTTTTTTTTTTAAGAATATGTTTCAACCCACCATGACATAATGAGTATTTCCTAATCTTAAGGACTTGTTGACTTCACATGTTACTAACTTCGATTTCCAAATCGTCATTCCCACTGTGTATATATTCATTCATAGTAATGATTGCTTAAAAATGTACAACCCATTAATTTGACTCACATAAATATAGTTTCATTGATATAAAACAGGGTTTAAAAAATATTTTAGTAATACCCAGGTATTTGTAAAAATAAAGAAAAAATTTAAATCATAGAGTATCAAAGAAGTTAACAGAAAATTTGAACCCACTGGCCACCATAAACGAAGAGAAAGTAGAGAGCAGGAGAACAAGAGCTTCACCAAATGAACAATAACAATTCAGCAAACAAACAACTAGAACTGCAGAAATACTAAAGTATCTTTCGGAAAGACTCTAACTTAAAAAGATGGTTCAGAATTCAATTTCTGAGTGAAATTTAGGATATTAGGTAGATACTCATTTTTCATTTTCAAGAAGAGAGATAGAACATTATTTACAGAGCGATGATGCTCTTGAATGAGCAGAAGAATTTTTCTGGCAGCTCTATAAAAATACACCTGCACAGAAATGATTAGCATCCTTACCTCCCATAAAATCAAGGAGGATGGAAGGGGATTCTGAAGATATTCTTGATGCATTAATGAGGCAGCAGAGCAAGAAGTGATGATAAAACCAAAGTGTCTGCACAAGACTGTCATGAGTGACATTTATAAAATAGAGAAACTAATTAGAGAATTATCTTTTGTGGCACCTGATTTTTAAAAAATCCTGAAGCATTAAAACCATGTCATTATCCACCAACAACTCGAGAAGTCAAAGACTTGAGACAACATGTTTCTATCACTTATGCATGCTACCTCACTCAGTTATTCCTAAACAAACATGTAACTAATCCAAAAGCACACTAAGTGAGGATATTTTTACTTGGAATATTAAGGTGGTAGGAAATTATTTCTTGACTGAACATATAGCCAATCTTGTTTCAACTATTTCAAAATTCTAGGATTACTAACAATATACATAAGTTTAATCCACTATCCTGAGTAATTGCTGAGTTAAATACTGGCACTTCTGGATATGCCAACAAGATTTAAGGTTATATTTGAATGGTATTTAAAAACAACAACAAAACCACAACTCTTCAGGGTTGATTTGATTTATTGCTTACCATAAAAGATAAAAAAAATCTATCAAGAAAAAAATTCTACTAATCAACATTTCAAATGCAAGAATATAGGACCTCCTTTTAAATTTAAATATTTGCCTGGACTTATATGAAATTAATGAACATGATAGCTAGAGCTCATATCACACATACTTTACAAATACCTAAATTATAACTGCTACTGTTTTAATAGTTTTTTTATTTTAATTTTTATTTTCAAGAGAGTCTTAATGACTCTCTTGACAGGGTATATCCTGTCACGCAGATAAGAAGCAAGAAAGAAGAAGTTACGATGTGCCTCTATTTTCTTTTAGATTTTCCAGTCTATGACCACCAACAGGTAGTGCCTGGGTAGGGGCAATGATTTAAGCAGAAAAAAAATGGCCAATTTGAACCAATGAATCAAAGTCATGCTGCTGGTAACAAGGCTTCTTCCAAGTCATTCAAAGAAAACTGCCAGCAAAGGGGTGTAGGGGAAGGGAGCCTTAGGCTACTTGGCATTCACCAGTATGTAGGCCAGCTCTGTTCCAAGAGCCTAATCACCATCCATCAGCACGATAACAACTCACCCTCTTACGGATTCTGAGTTGAAACACTAGCTTTCCCACCATGGTTATTTATTACACAGAAAATTTAGTCCATGTGGAAAACATTTTCTTAAAAATACAGACTACAATAGTTTTACAATGTGATCATATATGGACATTACTTGCTATGAGTGATTTTGCCTCCACTGAAAAAAATTAATAGTTTCAGTAAATTAAGTTGCTGGTTTTTTCTCATTTTTTTCATGGCATTCTGAGAAAAATAAAAATGACACAAAAATAACTATAAAACAGAGTTTGTAAATTGCTAAAATTTTTATTTGGTAGGGCTGGGTAATTTGAAAAAAAATTGAATCAATATATTTTCTAATGGTTTACCCTCAGATATGATTTGTGGGAAAAGCTTTAAGGAAAGTCTTTTAGTCACATTAATTTCCTGTTAATTTCATCATTAAGAGTGGTATATTTTTTCATTGATCACACTTCATGGACAGCATAATGATACTTTATGAATTATCTCAAAACAATGCTTTGAAAATATAACCATATACATAAAAAAAAGAGTTCTGCAGGAAGTAACCTCACAGGGTGATCTGATCATACATTCCTAAAAGGACAGATCATGGTGGGTGGTAATATTCCAGCTCTGTAACCCCTTTAGCAAAGGACTTTAAGCCAGCCCTGTCCATTATTCTTGAACCAAGGTTAACACACCTTTGAAATGCCAGAAGTGATACTCCTGGGAGGGAATTTTCACCTTCAAGAGAGCATACAGTCATGCTATAACTAAAATGTAATCCAATTCCCACCTTGCTTTCTCCAATTCTCCTACCATTTATTCCTTAATATCAAATGTATAAAAGAAGCCACAAAACTGTTATTTTTGGGAGCATTTGAGATCTTGCTGCCTAGCACATGTCATCAGTTTGGCTCAAATAAATGCTTATAAAAATTCTCTATAGTTTTGGACATTCTTACATTGATATTCATCAGGCCTCAGCTTGAGTAGGATTGGAAGAATCTTGTTAAGTAATTTTAGATTAAAAGAAGTTGTGAAATGAATAAATAGCTATGTGATAAACATATAAATTGAGTGAAAATATATTATTTTAAAGAAAATAATTACCTCTAATAGCTCTTGGACTAAGTTTTATAAAAATAACATAAAACATCTTTTTTATTTGTTAAAGAGTAAGTGTTTTTAGCACACCCTCTCCACTCCCATTAAAAGAAAAACAAAAAAACAAACAAAAAAATAGCCCTGGCTGGTGTGGCTTACTGGATTGAGTACCGACTGGCCTGTGAACCAAAGGGCTGCGGGTTCCATTCCCAGTCAGGGCACATGCCTATGTTGTTGCCCAGGTCCCCAGTAGGGGGTGTGTGGGGGGCGACCACACACTGATGTTTCTCTCCATCTCTTTCTCCTTCCCTTCCCCTCTCTCTAAAAATAAATAAATAAATAAATAAATAAATAAATAAATAAATAAATAAATCTTTTTAAAAAAAAGAAATGCAAAACTGTCATCTGCCTGAGCTTTTACTAGCTCGCTTCCTTGATGTTGTCAGTTTGGCTTAAATAAACTCTTATAAAAATTCTGTACAGGTTTGGACAACCCTGCATTGATAGGGGTCTCAGACAAGAACTTAGAAGAGTAGAGGAAATATCAAACCCTCTCCTACATAGGCCACAGGGTGCCTGTCACAAGTATTCAACTCTGCCCTTGGGACATCAAAGCTTCCAGACAATAGTGAATGAATGAGTGTAGCTGTATTCCAATAAACATTTATTCATGAACATTGGAACTATATATTCATATAATTTACATATGTTATAAAACATTATTTTTCTCTTGAAAACATATCCCAGACATTTAAAAATGTATTAACCTTTCTTAGCTCATAGGTTCTACAAAATAGGCAATGAGCACATTTGGCCAATTGACTACACTGCGCCAATCCCTAAAATGGATAATCAAGCCCTGGTTTATATATACACTCCATTCATCCTCAGGTAGGCGTTTTGTTAAGGCTGTTTGGTGGTAACAAAGTCTGTGAAATGGTTATTTCTAAAGCCACTAAAACCCACTGTCATTTTCTCTGAATGCCCTACTGTCGACCCAAACAAGTGCTGTAAGAACTATTTTAGACAGTATCTGGCTAGGGCCTTGTGAAATAGGGGCTTGAAAATAAGTTTTCATGGTGCATTGCATTGAATGATTTGGTGTTCGGTGTCTACTTACTTTCTGCCTCATGGATATCAAATGACTCATTCATTAATTTATTCACTTAGTCCTTCTTTCGTTCGTTCTATCATTCTACTTTAAATGTCAGACACTTTCCTGAACCCTGGAGAAACAGGTGCATTAGACACGATTTCTGAACTGCAAGAACTTATAATAGCTGTTGTACAAACAACCGATGTCTGTGTTCCACTGTGATAATTGTGAGACGTGAGAAGAGAATTCCAGGTTTCCACGAATGCCTTGGCAAGGCAGGAAGTACAGTGAAGATTTCAGAGAATCAGATCTGCTGGGGACATTTAAAGAAGAAAACACCTATTGCCAGTAGCCTCCGACAACACAGATGCTATTTATTTACATAACAGGGTGCCAATCGCCTGTACCTTATATAGTTAGAGAATTTTAAGGACAACAGATATTTTGCTGGTAATCTATCTGCATTCTCAAATTCAATTAGAGAAAAAAGTGACCCTCAGAGGAAAAGGTAGAGGCTCAAGGTCACCCAGTTCTCCACGGGTGTCTTTATTAATCTTCAAAGTTCTTCAGTGGCAACTCAGCATTGTTTCTTCTGTATTAAGCATCCCTTGCCTCTTTCACAGTTTTTTCCTAATTTTACATTGTTGATTCCCTCTTTTATATGCAGATTCTCTAAGTCAACTTTCAGTACTCTTATCTTTTCTTCAGTGATTCCTTAATGACTGTAGTTGATAAAAATTGAGAAAACGCAATAATGGTGCTCAAATCTTGTTACCTTTTTGGGATTTTCTGCTGATTTGAAGTAAAAATACAATTACCTCAGCTCTCAGACTCAGCGTATTATGTTCTTCATTCCTGGGTACTCCATAAATTGCAATTATCGTCATTTGTGTCTCTCACAAGATTATAGGTGACTGAGTACTTCATCAACTAAAATCAGAATTTCCCAGGGCACAAAACAAAACACTTGTATAATGATCTAGGCAAGTGGATTAAACATACTGAATGAGAGAGCTACATACTGAAAATGTTCAGGGAATTATCAGTTTAGCTTTTCAAATCTATTCAACAAAAGTGAAATTGATATGGCTCCGCTTAGGTACCAGAGCCATTCTGGGGTTGAAAATTTGGCATTTCTGATGTCCTGCTCTTTAGGTCTTCCAACATGTTAATGCTTCAGAGCAGTAACCACACTCTTCCCTTACCTCCCCCCCCCCCAGTGATGGATGCACACTCTCCCACTCCACCCAGGGTTCCCCTGATACCTGGGGGGGCGGGGAGTAGAGGAAGCATACAGGTTCCTAAGGCAGAATCTCTGGGGAGCTACAGGGTGCTAAAGCTCTTGTGCTTTCTTCTAGGACATTGTCACTTAGAAAATATGTGGCCAGGATACTGTGTGGCTGGGATACCTGGATCAATTTCAAGGGACTAAACATCGCAACTCCAACTTCAACAGTTCTGTGTGAAACATAGCTCGTTATGAGCTATGAACAGTGAACAGTGAAACATAGCTTCACTGTTATTACTCGGGAGTCACTGTTATGTTCCAGGGCTTCAAGTATATTATTTAATTTAATCAACACAGAATCCATTAAACCGATTACCATTATCCCCCATGCTTCTCAAATCATATGTGCAGAGCAGGGAAGGGCACAGAATGTGGATGTTAAACTTATAATAGTAATATCAATAACAATAAAAGTAATCATGGGTTTGTGGTACTTAGAGTGTTTTGGAGATTCTTTCTAAATGCTTTAGTACTTTACCTGTGTTAACTTATTTACTCTTCCCAGCATCTGTAAGAGTCACTATCATCTTTTTGAAACTATAAACTTAGTTACACAATGTGCTTTATGTCAAAACTAACAAACGGCCGAACGAAGCTGTGAACCCAGACAGTCTAATTCTGGGGGCCACGTGCTCACACTCTATACCACACTAGAGAAGCCCCACTGCACTATGAGTGGAAGGTATTCATCTTTGCTCCCAAACTAACTTCCACAGACAAAGCATTCTTATCTGCATGGCCCTGCCTAACTTTACTAGGGGTCTCATCTAACAAAATAACTCAAGTCATCGAACAAATGCTATGGTTGGTGGTTTAAAGGCCTATTTAATATAAATATATTTCAATACATGAGAACTGTTTTCTCCACTTCTTTTGTCCTGACATCTATTTCTTATCCATTTCCATGGACTGCAATTATTATGTCTTCTTCTTATTACCCTTGACAATACCTCTGCATAAAAAGGGATGATCTGTCTAAATTATCTATTATCTATCTATCTCTCTATCTATCTATCATCTATCTAATGTTTTGTGTTAATTTAATCTCCACCCTATGGAAGACCTGTTGGTTTAATTGAGAGAATATACCTCAGGGATAACCAGCATTTGAAGTCTTCTAATCAGAGGCCCACATTCCAAAGGTACGCACTGTGGTTATCTTTATCTCTAATGTTCTTGTCTGATCAACATTAGAATAGCATAATGGGTATGAGAAACTATTTTCACTACCTATATGAATGATGGAAATATGCAGGCTTTCCTGACCTTGCAGGAATGAAGCATAAGAATCCACAGACCAGGTTATCTATGCCTTTGGAAATGGGGCCTCAGGCCAGATTCCCAGTGTATTTGTCGCCACACCAAATCTCGCCGCTACGATCTTTGTTGCATATGCCTCAAGCAAATCTTTCACACAGGTGGCATGAAAACATTAATAAAGAGCTTACAGTTGCATGCTCATTTGCCAAGGAGTGCACGTATGACCATCCTTCTGTTAGCCTTGCTTTAGTGTAATGTGGCTATAGGAGAGGACTTAAAACACTTCTCTGTTTCTACTCTTGGAACTTTTATTTAGCATAAGGATCTGAATCGGGAATGATGCATGGCCTTAGACCAGTTGACAGCAGGGGTCTGTACCTGCAAGCACACACATGAGTATGTGAGTGCGTGAGTACACGTGCGCATGCATACACACGCCCCCGGGAGAGTGCTGAAATATACGGAATAAAGCAAGCGACAGAATGGGGCTGCCAACTCTTTATATATGGGCTTATTTGTCCTTGTCCCTTAGGTTGGAAAGTTTTTCATCCACAAATTCTCCTGAATTTCTTACTGGTGAGCAAGCCATTTGTCTTTTGCTCCAGAGATGGTAACACGTTATTTATGATCCACACTTAACTACAGTTGTTCAGATCCCTGTCACCTGCAGGATTGATGTTTAAAATGCACTCTACTTTAGTCCACCCTCTTCAGCTTACATGCCTTTATTTGTTCTTTGAAAGCTTGTGCTGTGTATATTTCATGGAAAAATCTGGTTTAAGTGCTCTTCTTTTTACTTTTTATGTGACAAATGTTCAAGCCACTTTTCTTCTTCAAAATTTCCATCACCATTGCTTTTTCCCTTTCTTCTAGTGTTGCCATGCTTCTTCCTCATGTCTTTAAAATAAGAAAGCCATTTAGTAAACAATGTAATAAATACTTCTCCAAGCCCTTAGGGCTTATATCATCCAACACTGTTTCTAAGCCTTGAGAGCTATGGTTTTCTTGAGTTATAGGTTTTCATTTAAAATTTATGTTGTTTGCTTTTGTCTATATGAATTAAGCGTTCTCTGCTTAAAATGGTATTCCTTTAACTTTTCTCCTTCTTACCTTTTATTTTTACTTTTTTCCCTCTGGATTTAGCCATAAGCTTTTTCAACTAAGAGTGAAGATATCAGTGTTGGCTGAGGAGCTCAGTTGGTTAGCTCAATATGCCAAGTTTGCATGTTTGATTCCCAGTCAGGGCACGTCCAAGCATGAACCAATGACTGCATAAATAAGTGGCCCAGCAATGGATATTTCTCTTTCTCTTTCCCCCCTTTTCACTCTCTAAAATCAATTGGAAAAAAAGTAAAGATATATTGTAGACCAAACAGTAACCTTCATTTGACCCAACGCAGAGTAAATAAAAGAGTATTACTAAGAACACTTGCATTAGTTTAGATAGATGATGCTATGCCGAGATCATTCAGTGACTCGAGGATTCTGGCTGCTTTCATCTTGCGGTTACATCACTTAAAATACTTAGCCTATAGTTTCTCCATATCAGTGACAGAGATGGAAGGTCATCTAGTGGATCTTAAGTGTTCCATCCATATCACTTTTCTTTACAGCCCATTGTCCAGACTTAGTAAGCAATGCCTGCTTATCTGCAATGGGATCACGAATACCAGGTATATAGTGACTGTCTCTGCCTAGTGTTTTAATAGAGGGAGACCTATGTGGCTGCTTGAGGCCCTCTAATATGAATGTCACTCAGAGCAAAGAAATTCTTATCTCATCAGAGTTAAGATGTAATGTATCTATTGTTCAGAGTTAACCTTGTAAGTAACTGTCATCTGCACTTAGAGACATGTGGGACTGGCATCTCATCCAACTGAGCTCAGTTTCTCTTTCTCCACCTCTACTCCTGGTGATGTGCTAAACAAAGAGCTATAGTATTTTATGCCATAGTCAACCTCTTCCTCTCCTTTAGGCAAGAATCATAATGATGCAGGGATGGAGCAGGAAGGTTTGGTGAGCTCCTTCATTGGAGGCAATAAATGATGAGGGAAGTTTTCCGAGTGGACCTCTGTATCTATGAGATTTGTATCCTGCTATGCATCAGCATCTTGAGGATTTTAAAATAGTTTCTGAACTCTGAAATCTTGCTAAGCTAGTTATACCTTATCTGTATCTATGTACAGACTAAAAGCAAAGTCCTTAAAATGCAGCATCTGTGGACTTTTCTCTGACAACTGAAGGAAGGAGAAGAACAATCTGGGATGCTAAAAAGTGATCAAGAAGACAGGCTCCAGGGTCAGTCAGGTCTGTTGCCTGTTCTCTCACTGTTGCCTATGAACCATTTGGTCTCGCATTAGTGAGTTAGCCTCTGAATCCTTCTGAAACAAGAGATACAAAGCCCTACCTCAGTAATGGCCTTGGAAGCGTGGCTCTGTTGGTTAGAGCATTGTCCCAATATTCCAGGTTTGCAGGTTTGATCCCCAGTCAGGGTACATTCAAGAAGCAACTGATGAATGCACAAATAAGTGGAAAAATAAATTGAGATTTATCTCTCTTTCCTCCACCCCTCTTCCTCCCTTCTTTCTAAAAACCAAGTAAAAAATTAAGGTAATGTATATTAACAGTACATGCACTTAGCAGTAAGCATTCAGTGAATAATGGCTATCAGTATAATTGTTAATCTAATAACTACAATAATTATTAACACACAGGAGAGGAGAAGAGCTACATATAAATAGAGAAAACAAGCTAGACCTAAAAGACCTCCCAATTTCAGTAGTAGGAAGATTTGTAAAATGTTTCCTGCAAATATTAGTATTTTATTAATGGTAACACAAATATTAATGACAGAGCTTGACATCCCAGAAATTTGAGTCCTCTTCTCATATTCTTTTTGGTTGACATCTTTGCAAAATTTTCTTCAACTTTCTGCTAATAGATGTGAATAGAGGTGTTTAATGCCAATGTCTACTTTCCTTTTGATTTTACATAGAGATGGTTGTCTTCCTGATATGGGGGGGGGGATCTGAGAGTGTGTCAGAAACACTGTAACAGGAACAACGGTAAAGAAAGCTCAGATGTTGAGAATCAATATGTAGATTGAAGATGAGAGAGCCATTTGTATTGAGGCCATAGACACAGAGAAAAAGTGATGCGTGGTGGATCTGATAAGACTGGACCAAGTGAGCTTGGTACTCTACCTAAGTTGGGATGTGGACAGGATGGACGTCATATTCCTTATCATAGCAAGAAATCTGATAGCAGAAAAATAAAATAAATTTTCCTCCAATCTTGAAGGGCCCTAAGTCTTTGCTTGAAACATGTTATTACCTGCCCATGGTAGTCTCAAACCTGGTCCTTTGCCCTTTTTCCATTTCATTCACTCTCAATACTGATGACACCCAAATCAAACCCCTGGCACAGTTCTCTTGGACAGTTGTCCTCAAAGGATCATCTCCAGCCTCTCCAACATCATATGAAACAGGACAGAAATGCAAATTATTGGAGCTCACTTCATAATCAGAAACTAGAGCTGAGAGCCTCAACCTGTGCTCTCCTAAGCTCTCTTGGTGATTCTGAGTCACACTGCAGTTTAAGAGCCATTCTTATGGAGTATGTCACAGCTTACTCATATATCACAGTATGCACCTGGTGTCACTGGTCTCTCTTTCCCCACTTCTGCTGATGTACACTGTTCCACCATTCTTACATAAATGTCTCCTTATGGCTAGTTGCTTGAGCACAAATTTGAATTTGTCCTCTTCTCCTTTCTCACTCCTCAGATCACCAGTTATCATCTCAATGACTCTCAGATGCATCCCCTTTTTTCTCCCTCTGCACAGACCACCATCCACTCAGCCTGCATTATTGAAAGGCCTTCTTGCTGAACCACTATTTTGTGCTAGCCTTTGTGTCAGGACAGAGTCAGCAAATCACGGAATGCGGGGTACATTCTGGCCATTTCTTGTTTTGTAAATGGGGTTTTATTAGAATACTGACACACTCATTTGTCTACATATTCTCTTTTGCACTACAACAGACTTGAGTAGTTGTGAAAAAGATTGTATGGTCCACAAAGTCTAAATATTTACTATATGGCCCTTCACTGAAAAGGTTGGCTGGTCCCTATGCTAGACACTGGGTGCACATACACAGAAAGATGGGCGCCATATATATCCCCATGGAATTTACAGTCCAGCAAACAAACCAACCAACCAACCACCAGAAGATAAAGTGAGCTACCCTCTTTATCTGTGTCAGGAACATCTGAAATAGCCTGGGGGGATCAAGGAAGGCTTTGCAGGGAAAGTGAGATGAAGCTGAGCTACAAAGGATAAGTGGCAATTCATCAGACAAAGAAAAAAAGGAGAAAAGTGTTACAGTCAGAGGAAGTACCTTCATTCATTCATATGATTTCCCTCAGTACTTGGTGTAGTCCTCTGTACATCCTGCTTTTCAATGCTGTGGACTATTCAATAATCATTTCATTAAAATCTCTTTAGAGCAGGAACCTACAGATTCCTGCCCTTCTAGAAAGTTCCCCAGTGATTTCTAGTTCTAGAACCAATTAGACACAATGTAGCACAGCAGTGAAAACACCTATTTTGAGCACCCAAGACACTCTGCGGGAAAATGTGAAATTTCTTCCTGAAAGTCCAACATGCACCTGGGGTGTTCCCGAAGTGACTATCAGATTGCATTCTATATCTGCTAACAAGTGACCTGGAGAAGGTATTGGTGTGACAATCTTGCCCATGGGTGTGTGGCAAAATGTGTGCGTAACACTGGTTTTTCAAGGGAATCGTCTGTGATATCTGAAATGATTTTCATTATGCGTTCCTATTTTCCCACTGAAAATTATTTTTCTCTTTATAGATATAATTAAGGGTGCATTTTAAAAATCTTATAAACTCAAGATACTATACCTGAAATAATTATAGAGGCGTTTACTTACTTTATTCTTTCCTCCCTTTTTAAATTGTAAATACTAACTTGAAAAATCTCCTCTCTTCATCAAAGACAGGAGCTTCAGAAGCACTTTTCCTTCCTGTTCTGGGTGAAAAATGGTGCAAAAACAGGGGCCCAGGCCACCGTCATTGACAGGTGAGACTCAGACAATTTGCTGTAACCTTACCTGCCTTTACCACTGCCCTCCATCTCAGGTGAAACACGTGCCCCATTCCCTTTTCTGCTTACAAAGCCAAACTAAAATAATTCCACCTGTTTGTAGCTGGCACCGATCCTTTTTGGCATGAAAAATGGAGGCACTGGGACTGTGAAAATGCTGTCTCCTTTTCCAGCATGTTGCTGGCTGCCCTCCTTCAGCTAATAACTCGCCCCCATCCAAATAGTACATTTTCACTTCAGGTAGGGATGTCTTTGGATGTCTGTTCAAGAGGTAGAAATAGTTAGGGGATCTGAGAGACTTCTTAATTTCCCCCTCCTCTCCAACTTCTAACATTCCTCACGAGTCAGATCACTGACTGTTGGCTGCTTTTTCTCCTACCCAGCCGGCTTTCCGTATTGCCAGCATTACCTTCAATCTTGTTGCAGATCTAGCTGATTAAAAACACTGGCTTTGAGAAAATTCTCTCCCTTGAAAGTCAATGCTTGCAGAAGATTAGGACTATTTATATTGTAAGGCACTCCCTTCAAAACCTCCGGTGACTTTACTCTCTTGACTGATGCAAACCTCAACTAATTCTCTTTATCCAGATAATCCACTAGCTTCCAATATTCATCAAATGGCAAAACGAAAAGCTTTTAAGAAAGAGAATAAATGTGCAGGCTTAAAATCGCATAGAATTTTAGTCTTAATAAAATTGTGAAAGAAATTATGAGGAAATCAGGGTTCTGAATCTTATTTCCAATGAGGCGACTGGGAAGCAGATAAAATCCATAAGACCACAGCAAATATGTTTTGTACCTCTTGAATTCTTTAGCAAATCCTTGGGTCCCAAACTTTTGATGAGGAAAAAGAAATGTTTTTTTTCCCTCCCTGATAAGATCATCTTAAGACAAATGACCCCAACTTGAGCTCCTGCTTTTTCTCTTTCTTGATGTGTGTGGAATGCCCCATTGTATTCCCTATCACTCAGGCCTAAATGAAATTCGTTGGGTATTTAATGTGCAGAACAATACAGAAAGTACTAACAACTATGATAGCTATTAAAAGGGAAAAATCTCATCCTGAGGAACTTTCATTATTATATTCAGTAATAAGGATAGATAGAGTTATTCTGAGTCAGGGCCAGAAAAATGGAGGGAAGCTACGAGATTCAAAGCCAGTCTTTTCCAGGATTCAATCATTCCTATGACAGCAGGGGAAAGAAAATGTGGTGAGGAAACAGATGTTTTTGAAATGGTAACATCTAGAGCTCCATTTCTAAATATAAAAAAGTTAACAGTTGAGCAGAGTTTCTAGACCACCTATAAAATATGTGAATTGCAAGTGCTATCAATCAGGCCTCTCCATTTAATCCTCTAACTATGTTAGGGATGACATGTACCTTGATCCTCCAGGATTCTTACATTTGCTGGAGTATACCTCTAAGGACTATCAAGGATTTTCCAATTAGAAAAGTAGTACGGCAGTTCTGTCCAAGATAGTAAATAAAATAAAACAAAGCCTCCATTTTCTTTATAGATGGCAGTGTACAATGGTTAAGTGTCAGTTAACTTAGTATTCATCAGAAAAATGCCTGGTATTTGCAGGGAGAGAATATGAGAAGAAAGAATTATTTAGGGTAGGAGCTAGCAAGTTTCTTTCCCAGGTTTCCCCTGTGTTTTATGAATGGGCTGTTTCAGGCAAGTGAAATAAAAGGGTGAGGATCATTGTAAGAAAGCACACAGGAGAGCTGTAAGCCACATCCTATTGACCTGAATTGTCAAACACAGAAACCTTCACTGAAGCTTCAGTCAGTGCAAACAAAACCAGCAGACCACCGGCCAAGCGCGTCATCTGTAAGTTTTGATGCAGATCACTCGGGTTTCCTCAGAGTGGTTTGGATGCCCACAGGAATGGGTATTGATGGTCAAACCGTTGAGATCAGTGCGTTTGTGTCTCTTGTGTGCCCTGGTATTTGATAGCTCCATAGTCAAATAATGAATGTGCTGAGCTGTAAAATGATAAGGATCGTCTTTAGGCCTGCCCTGGGAAAGTCCTCTTACACTCGGAGAATTCTATTTGGAGCTTGTTGAAATAGAAAACCTCAGGGGGAGCATTTGGTCCTGTAGATAGATAGGTACAACCTGAAATTATTTGAATAAAGGATGGAGAGTAAGCAGATCTCATCTTGGCTAAATATTTCTCAATCACATCAACAGCAGGAATACTGATGTTCCTCCAGAACTAATCCATAATCTAAGTGCTTGTGTTAGAGAAAATTTCACCATCCATTCCTGGGGATAAACAATGCTTGACTTGCCTTCCTTTCCCCAATAAATTTAGAAGAAAGTCCCTGATGAAGAATTTCACCTGCTCAAAAAAAAAACCGTGTGTGTGGTGGGAATCAATAGAAAGTTTTTTCCTAGTCTTTGTGTAGTGAGGTAGGTGGTTGGCGTTAGAGAGAGGTGGCCTTGCCATGAGCCCTAGTTGATTCACCCATGGGCCTCAGCATAGTCTGAAAGCTGTGCTCCGAATTATCCCGTGAAGTCCTGCCTCTCTGCAGGGGGAGGCCCCTGTGCAGATTATAGGGCTACTAGGGAAATATTTTCCTTCTGATTTTGAATATAAACTATTGAGCTCGGGGATCAGTGTTCTTTGTGGGCAACTGTGTGCTTATGAAATGGTCTATCTCCATCTCATGCTGGTAGGTAGACTTTAGAGAGGACCACATTTAGGGTGTTCAAACCCAGCTCGGATCGCTATCTTAGACTGGAGTGTGGAAAGGCTGCTTCTTTTACACATAGTCTGTGGTTTTATTTCAACCTAAAACACTTTTAGAATTTGGTAAATACATTGCTGGTGGTTATTCTTTGTTTTTGCAGGGGATCACTTGTTTTTCAAGTGATCTTGCTCATTTTACCTTAATCACATTTTAGGCAGATTATGTGCACACACAAGCTCCCCTACGTGAAGAGGACGGGATTCTTCAAACATGTCTTCTCTTAATACCTTATGCTTCTCATTTACAGCATTTGCCACTTTGTCAGATATGCTTGTGATCATAGAAGTAACCCAGGAGCAAAGTGCTCTCACTCTGGGCTCCTCAGCACTCAGTACAATGCCTGGTCCGTAGTAGGAATTAATTACATATTTGTCAAATCAATGACATGTGTCCCCTGGGGTGTGTCAGAGTCGTGGGGAAAAGCTCAGGGTTTGAGAAACAGGACAGACATGAGCCTTTCTCCTTCCTAAGTATATTAGAGAATGTTGGCTCTTGAAAGAGAGACAATGCTTGGACACTAGATACAAATATTTTTAAGTGATTTTTGCTCTTCATGAATTTTTAGCATGTTATAAGTAAGCGCAATCTGAGCTACAATTATTATCTATTTCCAACTGAGAGCTCAGGAAATTAATTTTTTTTCAAGGCCTGTTGTTCAACTTATACTGAAGTAATTAAGTCTGTTGGATTTGTAAAACACAGCTCCATTATGCCTTAACACTTTCATTAACATCTTGTTTTATTTATTAATCTACCATTTTTAATAACTTTTAACATGTACTTAAGCATAATGAAGTGATTCAAATGAGATAATGCACATGAAATGGCTACACCTCACAAAACACTATGCATGCAGACTATTTTAAAATTATTTTATAATTGAGAATTTTACTAGGTATCTTACCTAACCCCAGTAAAGAACTGGTGACCAAACTGAGAAGCATAAGCTTTTCCTATTCAATCCCACTTCACCTTTGTACATGCCTAAACCCATGCTGCAACACCGTTATTAAATAGAAGTTTCTTGAATACATAAATAAATAAGTAAAAGAATAGAAACCTGAGTTTTTCTAGAATAAACTGAACTTGGACAAACTGAAGTTTTATTTTAATGTTAAGTTTTAAAAAAACATTTATAGCTGAAAACTAATAATATTATGGGTAAAAATACCTTCAAAAAGAGTGAGGCCTGAACAACTAGATTGACGTATCACATTGAATATAATAGTAGAAATAAAGAAAAGAAGGGAAAAGAAGTAGTGCACTGAGGTTTTGTGGCCTCCAATGTTTATATGACGTGGGGGTCCCTTTTGTCAGAAAAGGTAACCTTAAACATTAAAACCATACATTTGGGGACCAGTCCTTAGACGGGGCCATGCAGGAAAAGGCCTGAAGCGTAAACTTCAGTATCTTCAGGGCACATCTGCCTCTTACAGCTGGAGCTGAGGATCATCTCCTTTGGATCTTTTGGTCATTGCGGAACCCAAGCAACTATTGTTACAGCTTTGACAGTAGTTTTCCAGGATGTAAAAGCTGAATTTCACCATAAAGTATTTAAATAGGTTTTGGCAGAAATGATATGGTAATAAAAATACTTTCTCAATTTTTAGCTGACCGAATGATCTCCCTGAGGGTACATGGCAGGCTTAACCTCACAACTGCAGGGATTCACGGGTTTAGTGAACAGACACAATCCATTCAGCCCCACTTAACTGGCCACTTTCTGCAGAAACGAAAGAGAATATAAATATTCTGCCTAATTTCACATTAAATGCAGTGATTTAGTACCCAGAAACTTTTTAGTCACACACTTGCTTCCTATCTACCTTCTAGGAATGTCCATTATTACTCTGTGTCAAGAATCTGAAAGCTTTCCAACTAGCCAGAATGCAACTAGAATCTCTAGCTTTGCTCACATCTTCCCACCTTTTTTTATCATCAAGGAAGTGCAAATTAAAGTCACAATGACATGCCAGCTCACACCTGTCAGAATGCTTATTATCAATAAATCAACAAACAGCAAGTGCTGTTGAGGATGTGGAGAAAGGGGGCCCTTCTGCACTGTTGGTGGGAATGTAAATTAGTGCTACTATGGAAAACAGTGTGAGAATGCCTCACAATACTAAAAATAGACTTGCCTTATAACCCAGTAGTTCCACTTTGGGGTATCTTTTCCAAAGAAATGCAAAACGGTATTTCAAAAGGTATGTGCACCCCTATTTTCATAGCAGCATCATTTACAATAGCCAAAATATAGAAGCAACCTATATGTCTTCTGATAGATGCATGAATGAATAAAAAAGATGTGGCATATATTGAAAGTGGAATATCATTCAGCTATAAAAAAAGAATAAAATCTTTCCATTTGTGATGATGTGGATGGAACTAGAGGGTATTATGCTAAGTGAAATAAGTCACACAGAGAAAGACAAATATCAAATGATTTCACTTATGTGTGGAATTCTGAGAACAAAATAAATGAACAAAACAGAAACAAACTCCTAGATACGGAGAACAAATTGATGGTTATAGATGGAAAGTAGAGGGGATGGATGAAAAAGTGAAAAGAGATTAAGAGTACAAATTGCCAGTTATAATAAGAGTTATAGGAATATAAAGTGTAGGGAATGTAGTCAATAATATTGTAAGAACTGCATGGTGTCATACTGATACTAAACTTATTGGGGTAATCACTGTGTAAGGCAGTTAAATATCTAATTCACTATGTTATACATCTGACACTTATATAATACTGTATGTCAACTGTAATTTAATAAATAAAAACACTTAAAACCGTATGAAATAAATTGAGAATAAAGTCTTAAATACATAAAGTTGCAGCTTCCCTCTCTTTAAATGACAGGGTCATGGTGGTGGCCTGGGAATTATCTGCAAGCATGAGCCATGGGTGATTGAACAAATAAGGTGGTTAGAAAGCAATGAGTCCAATATACTGTACCCTTTTTAATTTTTTTTCATAATTTTGATTCCATATGGCCAGTGAAGGATGATGTGCTCATTCTACCTGAAAGTAAATTATGAGAGCACTTTACTTTTTAATAAAATGCAAACCAACACTCCCATTACTTCTGACAAAGGTTATGCCCATGAAATCACACTACAGTTTATTGCATAGTTACAAAGGAAAGTTAGTGGGCCTACAACTTTGGTCGTAGATATGAACGTTATTTATCTAATGAGATATTAAGGTTCACATATTTCTATGCCACACTGAAAGACCAAGACACTCAAATTAATGCGATTCTTTCTTTAGTAACATGAAAAGATTCTGCCAAAACTGTACTTTCCATAGTATGGCATCCTGGGTCCTTTGAGGAAGTGAAATGAATTGGTTGAACATTGTTGAGTTTATCTATGGTGTCTGTTAACTCACAGGTTTACTGAGCTAGTCAGTGCACTATAGATTACTATGTAAATGAGTTAGTTGTCTTCCTAAAACCACTGGGGTAGTCTCTACCTACTGCTGTTCAATAACAAACAGTGAGCTTCTCTATCAATGTCTCAGAAATTTGGTCAAGTACAAAACGGTTAAGCAATCACTCTTTGGGATGTGATGTATTTATAAGAAACTCTATTTTTAAAACAAAGTTCAAGACCATTAGATTGAAAACCAGATGTAGGTTCAGAATGTTAGAAATATTCTCATAAATCCATTTACACTATAAGATTAAATGATAACTGAACTAGTCTTTGTCATATTTTATATTTCAAAATATTCACACTTGAAATTTGCGTTTGGGACATAATGATTGGAGCCGCACCATTTTCCAAACTATGTTCTGTAGAAGACTTCTCCTTGAAGGATGCCAATAGGTAGACACCTACTGAAGATCCCATGGTCTACACAGCTTGTGAGGTGTCTGATTAGACTCCTTTTGTGGAGATTCACAGTGCGTATTGAAGCCTTTGAGAAGTCACAGAGTAGAAAAGTATTAGACTGAAGAAAAATGTCTCCCACATTTTTTTGAATAAAGATGTTATGTGGCTTCTTCATAATACCTTGCAGAACAGTGTCCAGGGGGACAGCAGTTTTGGAAATGCTGAATCAGTAATTACAAGGAGACTATGAAGATATATGCCATTAAGCACTTGTGGTACTTTAGAAATATCTTAAAAAAATTCTCCAATGAACACAGCAGCACTGAGGCAATCTGCCTCATTAGTATAAATTATTGTTCTCTCACATACACACATAAGATTTGGGGCAATGTAAAAATCTATTAAATATCAGAGTTGTAAGTGCTCCATTGCATCACTGAGAACTGCTCTGCCTGGTTTCAGGAATTATAACTGCCCCCCTGGCTAAGACTGAGTGAGTGACCTCCAGAATGCAAACCACAAGGAGACAAAGCTTGTCTCTGCTTCCTCCCCTACGCCCAATGCATGGTTGGTTAGTCAGAGACGGGTATGACTCCTCCAGGGAGGGGCAACCTAAGCCAGACGAGATCACTTGGGAAGCCATCATGGAAGGACTCAGAGAGGGGGCTGCAACAAAGAAGGAGTGATGGGCTTTCACCCCCTGGCTATTCTGACATAGCCTGAGTCCCCATTTCCCTGTGGGAGAAGCACTCTCTGGCTCTAATCCACTTAAGCCTAAAAACCTATGATGGGGAGGGCAGTGCAGCTCTTTGCTGGCTAGAGCAGGATCCAGGGTGATCAGGCCTAAGAAGGAATATGTAAAATCCTGTGAAACCTGTTTTGTTTAGAATGCTCTCATTTAAATAAGGGTCCAAGCAAGAAGTTTGTTCCTCCGTTTTTTATGGCTCTTTAGCTATCTGACCCTGACTGAGAATAAGCCCTCATAGTTCTTTGAATGCTACCTATTGTTTGATCCTTACGTGTATTCTTGTGCAAACAAGCCCAATAAAAGCCCCTTGAGGATGGGGCTCTTGGCGCTTCCCCTTTGAAGGATCAGCCACCTTTTCTCCCCAAGCAGATCCCAGTCTTAGTAGTTTCACTTTCATCTGTGGCTGATGGGGGGTGGGGGGGACTTTGTGGGCAATGTTGCCCCCTCATTGCATATAAAGGCTCTCTGTTTAGATTCAGACCTAGATTTTTCAGCATCTCTGAACTGTATAGTATTCTAGAAGTTATCCGGACAAATGTTTCTCAATCATGAAATGGAAAAAAAAAGTGGTAAAAAAAAAAAAATCCAGACTCTCAGGCCTTAGGCCTGGGGAGCCTGATGGAGGGAGTTTAGAATAGTGCTCTGATATTTGTCGCTTAAAATTTCCTCCAGAAACTCTTTTCTGAACCAAATTTGGGACCACTGCTCTAGGTATGCTTGTGTCATTAGAAACTCTGCTGTGCTGGAATCAAAAATATAGGTAAAAGCTAGCACTTACTGGTTGCTTATTAAGTGCCAAGCACTATATAATTCTTTCATTTAATTGTCACAATAATGCTGTGAGGTAGAATCTATTATTATTTATTTTTCTTAATGAGGAAAAGAAAACTTATAAAAGTTATATAATACATTTAGGAATCAACTTTTCAGTTCAAATATCTATTAAAAAGTCAGGACAACTTCTCTCATAGTAAATAGACCCTAAAGAAATAGTCATAGACCCTGTAATTATCACCAACCACATAAGAAATGTGATCTGTGCTTTCATTTATTTGAAAATTTCCATCCCTGTAAAGATCTCGACCAGATATATTTGGTCTGCATACAGAACAATATTGTTTGACCCCTGATCTCTAAAGATCCTTGTAGACTATAAAACAAAGAGATGTTTGATGGATATCAAAATAGTCACTATCACCATTTATTTAATGTTCCCAGGAAATTATTAAGTGAGGGATACCCCTCTTATCACTCTGCCCACCGGAGTTATGCTAACCATGTATTTTAGAAATCAAAAAGGCAATGCCTGGAAAGTGCTTTCTCTATTAACAAGTGCAGACTTCACACGTCACTCAGTGACCCTTGGTTTCCTGAGTGTTACAAAAGTGTTACATAAGGTGACGTGTTACAAAACAATCATTGTTACCTACTAGATATTATTTCTAGCTTTGCTGATAAGGAGAAGGAACACTTATACAGGGTCTAGTCTTAGAAAATCTATACCTATATGGGGTTACTTAACTTTTCAAAATAAAAAAAACAATATATATGCATCTGTCTACAAAAATCAATCATATGTATTTAGAAGAATGTAAATATATGATAAAAATGGTTGACTAAGTAAAAATCCTAAATTCATGAACTGAGTTAGCTGAAAGCTTCAGACCATTCAGCAGTACCCTATTTTTGTTTCCTTTTAAGTCAAATCCACGCTGGATTTTATTTTGGACTCTTTGCATCACAAAGTCTTAACTAAACATTGAAGAAGACTTGAAGCTTGATGGTTTCTAAGCACACACCCCTCCTGAAGTGCTGTGATGCTTGCTACAGTACATGGCAAGAGCATTGGGTGAGTCGGCTCAGCTGGCCCGAGAGCTTTGGATTGAGAACCTGTTTCCTGTTTAGCTACATTTGGTTTCACAGACACAGACTGTACCCACATCCCCACTGATGTATACGCTAGTGCACGGGGTATCGTACAAGAGCACAAACAACTCTGGGAAAACTCACTTTCCAGATCCCTGGGTAAACAATGCAAACCAGCCCCCTTGTCAACAATAAGTCTTTGCATATAGAAGGCAACCTATCACCATTATACAGTTACGTCTGTTTATTTTAAAAGACATATATCCTCACAGGATGCAACATATGGACATGAGATTACTACTCCTCGGTAGAAAGATATCTAAATTCACTTCTCTATATTCTTTTTTTTTTTAGCAAGCCTGAAATTCATGGAAAGAAGAAGAAATGATAATCAAAGCAGGGCTGCTCTGTTCAGGCAGGAGAATCCTCCAGTTTTAGTAGAAAAGAGTCTGGCATTTAACAAACACGGAAACACTAAAATTGTCACTTTTCATTACATTTGGGGGCAATCACGTACACATGGTATCATGCTATCTGTGCCATGTAGGTCTAACTCAGGGGTAAAAACACAATTCTGGTGTTAGAAGCCCGGCTGCTGGTAAATACTGGGGCCTGCCTCCGAAATGCCAGCATATTTTGTTACGGTAGAATGAGTGGCCAGAGAGAAAATAAAGGCAGGGCTCTTACCACTGCAATCTAACAAAGAACTTAGTACAGGAGGATAAAAGCAAAGGAAGATATGCAGTACATGATCCTGACTGGTGGTCCTAACTCTGGTTGGATAAGACTGCCAGACATTGCGAACAACAAACAAAATGATAGTGCGGGAGGAGCCCTGGGAAGTCTGCGTGTATCATATCTCCTGGCCGGGAAAAGGAAAACACTGCGACTGTGCATTCATCCCACGGCCTGGAAAGAGGGGAAAGGCGGGCCGACAGTGCCCAAAGAAAGGGCCCAGAAACAACTTTGGCTAACCGCCTGCCTCCTGTCCTGTGTACACAACGAACAGATAGAGTCTGGAACAAGATAAGGACTTGGGCTCACAGACCCCACACATACCTATGTTTGGGCAGTCACGTCTCTGCAGGGAGAGAGCTGGCACCACCTTTCTGCATCAGTGGACATGTGACTTCCTACCCCCAACTTGTCAACTGTGTAAGTCCCCAGAACGAAGGACTTGCTTTCTTCTCTTGGCTCTTTTTGTCACATAGGGGCAGGAGGTGCCCTGGCTACTTGGCCTCTGGTCAGGGGGCCGCTGACTACCTGGGTTATAGCCACCTGGGTGCTGGTCACTCAGCCTCTGGCCACCCTGCTCTAGCTGTCCCATGAGAACCTAGCACTAATAAACTTTACTTGCACGCTAGTAAGCTTGCTGATCTGTAAGTTTTTACTATGTCAGTGAGAAGAACCAAGTTTCTGGGAGTTTCTCTCACAAGACTTTCCTTTTCAGCAGACCACATGTATCCTTTCCCATGACCCTCAGGCATGGCACAAGAGGATCATTAATTGAACTCTTCAGTAGAATAAGTTGTATGTTAACTATGAACTTGAAGGAGACTGCCAGCTACATGCTGTACAAAGTCATGAGCCTTGTTGCAGCTCAGATTGGAAAGCTGACACAGAACTCTGCTGCCTCAGCTACCCACAATCAGATGTGTCCTGAGAGACAAACATTCTTTCAACAGCATCAAGAAAACCATAGTTAAGCAATCAGCCAGTATACTGATAAAAACTGAACACATGATTTCTTACCAAAATTAAGGATTAAAAAGCAATTACGCTTTCAAGAATGAAACCTGGATTCTTTCACAACACAGAGATACAGCTTGCTTTATTTTATGTCAATTTGTACTAAAGAGTATTTCCTGAATGAAAGGAATATAACAGCATTGAAGGTTATCAAATGCAAATCTAGAAAAAAATGAAAGAAATTACTTTTCACAAGGGTCCAATATAAATATCTACAAATAAATCATGGTTGACCAAGCTGAAGAGATGGTGGTGGTCTGGGGAGTAGTGATGTAAAATAAGACAAAGAGAAGAAATGGAGTGTATCTAAGCTAAGGCACACCTTAGACAAATAAATTGATTAGAGATAGCTATTTGTTTATGTAGGCATTTTGTCTAAAAGGTGGAATTTGGAGGGGGAACTACCAAAACTGCCTAGAGAATTATTATGACTTGTAAACAAAGCAGAAGGCAAGCATGGGGAAATGGTGTTTTGTTTGCATCTCTGTGCATAGGAACCCAGGACACTTAATCATATCAAAGTTACTTATGTATCAAACATGAGGACATATTATGGCATAGGTGTTTTTGATGCGACAGTAGACATTATCTTGGAAGAGTTATTAGAAAGTAAAAATATTTTGATCACATCTGAAAAAAGAAGTATACCTTTTAATTTATAAAATAAATACTCATTAAGTGTTATTTACACACACCTATAGGATTATATGTACAAACACAGACATAGACACAAATACAAATGTATGTGTTTCCTTGAGCCAAAGTAAGAATCTCAGACTTTTTCTAAATAACAATCTTAAAACAGATTCAGAAAATACCACCATATAATCAAAATATTTATTGATGCATTTCTAATGTGATTGGTCAAATGCAGACTGAAATTAAGCCTATAGTGGAGGAAAAGAGTGGCCATAATTGCTACCAAGACAATTATAAGACTGAAAAAATCAAGTGATAATAGAAACTCTGCTCTAAAATTGTCCTTTTTTAATAAAAAGAACCAACAAAACTAAACTATTCAGCTCAGACCAAATCTGATTCATTTGATTCCTGGTGAGTTCAGATCTGGTGGCTGCTATTTCAAGCCTCATTTCTTTTTGACCTCAAATAATAAAGTTAAAATCAGCCAGTTTCTATTCAGTCTTGTTGCATTGTCTGCCAGTTTATAAGGCTTTATGTTTGCATTAAAAATGTTATAGGAGGAAAAGCACAAAGAAGACACAAATCTGGGCAGTTTTCCCCATTTTAAATGGATTTCCAAGTGTTGCAAAAGTTGCCAACCACTGGACATACTTGATAGCAAAAAATAACCCAAACACTAAAAATCTCTGTCACTGTGTTGTTAATTACTTATAACAAAAAACTGCTGCACTGGGCAGTGGTCCCTTCCTCCCCCCTCCTTCCTCTCTCTCCAGCATCGCTTTAAAATCCTGAATGCTAGGCTCTCATAAGCTTCTCACAGTCTAACTGGAAGAGACAACTAAAGAAATACTAAAAACAGAACATACCGTGAGTCAGGATTTCTCTACAGTGTGGCAGCATCATTACTAGAACTGTCTCCTTAGGGAAAGTGGGTCCCTTCTATGCAGCATGGTCAGAGGGTGTCACGCTGCCAGAAGCACCCTGCTGTCAGAGGACGGACACTACGTCTGCCACCAGAGCCATTCTGTTCAACCATCAAGACTCAGCTCAGGATCATGCTAATCCCAAAACCAAACAAAGACACAACAAAGACAGCAAACGACAGGCCAATATCGATAATGAACATAGACGCTAAAATCCTCAACAAAATATTGGCAAACTGTATCTAGCAATACATTAAAAAGATCATACATCATGATCAAGTGGGATTCATCCCAGGGATGCAAGGATGGTACAATATTTGCAAATCAGTAAACAAAATACATCACATAAATAAAATCCAATTTAAAAATGGGCAAAGGACTTGAACAGACATGTCTCCAAGGAGGACGTACAGAGGGCCCAGAGGTATATGAAAGGATGCTCAGCATCACTAGCCATCAGAGAGATGCAAATTAAAACCACAATGAGATACCACCTCACACCAATCAGAATGGCCATCATAAACAAATCAACAAATAAGTGCTGGTGAGGTTGTGGAGAAAAGGCAACCCTCGTACAAGGTTGGTGGGAATGTAGACTTGTGCAGCCACAATGGAAAACAGTATGGAATTTTCTTGGAAAACTAAAAATGGAACTGCCTTTTGACCTGGCAATTCCATGGCTGGGATTATACTCTAAGAATCCTGAAACACCAATTCAAAAGAATCTATGCACCCCAGTGCTCATAGTGGTGCAACTTACAATAGCCAAATGCTGGAAACAGCCTGAGTTCCCATCAGTAAATGAGTGGATCAAAAAACTGTGGTACATTTGCACAGTTGTGGAATACTACACAACAGAAAGAAAGAAGGAGCTCCTACTCTTCCTGACAGCATGGATGGAACTGGAGAGCATTATACTGAGTGAAATAAGCCAGGAGGTAAAACGAATACCATATGAGCTTACCTCTAAGTGGAGCCCAATCAACAAACAAACAAGAAAGCAAAACAGAACCAAAGACATGGAAATAAAGAACAAACTGACAGTGACCAGAGGGGAGGGGGAAGGGGGAAAACAGGGAAAAGAAGGGGAAGGGTAAAGTCAAGGAATGTGTATAAAGGACCCATGGACAGAGACAATGGGATAGGGGAGGACCGAATATGGGAGATGGGCATCTGTAGGGCACGGGAGACTAATGGGGGTGAAATGGAGATAACTGTAATTGAACAACAATAGAAAGTGTTTTAGCATGCTTTCTTTGCTCACTAGAAATAAAAAGACTCAACTCAGGGCAGGAATGGCCTCATGCAGAGGCTTTCTCTGGCTCTCCCACTCCTCCACAACCAGTCTGGTTCAGTTAGACCGCCTGCCCATCGCACCTGTGCTTAGCTCTAATTTAGCATTTTCCCTCACAGTGCTGTAACTAATTGACAAGGGAGAAGTATCCCCTTTAGGCTAGGAAAGCCCTCAGGGCAGAATCTCTATTCTGCCTTTTATTACAGTTTCCCAGCCCCTAGCAAGATATCTGGCACGCAGTGAGTGCTCACAAAATACTTGTTGAATGAATTCATTCATTAGTAAATAGAGCTTCCAGTGGATAATCACCAAACTAAAGGATTCATCTAGCATTTCTTGAGGATGTACTATGATACTAGCACTAGCCACAAGGATACAGCAAAAAGATACATGTCCTCATACAATTATATGTAAGAGAGGAGACCAAGACATAACACATACATTGTGATAACAGCAATTTAAGAATAAAGAGAATAATCGAAGACTGACGGGACGGGGGGGGGGGGGGGAGAGCCGTTTAGGATTATGAAAGCTTCTGTGAAGAGATGGCACTTGACCTGAGACCTGAAGGATGAAATGGAGCTGGTCAAGCGATGACATAGAGAAAATGATCCAGGCGGAAGAGATGGTGAGTGTAAAAATGAGCAGAAGTTTGAAATGTCCCAGGCATGGAAAGGAAGCTAGTGTACCTGGAGTAATGCTAATGAGGAAATTGGTAAGAGGTGAAATTCACAATGTAGGCTAAGCTAGCTTATAGAAGACATTTCAACAAAAGCTGGGAGTTGGAATTTTATCCTTTAAGCAACGAGAAACCTTTATAGGGTTTTAAGCAGAAAAGAGATATGAGCCATTATTTATTTCAAATAGATAATGCTGTTATCAAAGATATACAATACAAAGTACTCATGCATTGAAGGCAACCAAACAGGAATCAGGGAAAACAATTATAGATGAGATGCAAAACATTTAACAATTTTTATAGCCTCTGTTACCTATCACTCAGAAAATCACCACCCAGTCAGAATTAACACTGACCATTAGGCTATAATATCAGAATATAAGCTGAGTAGTTGGTTAATTTCAAAGCATACAGTGAGATATAAAGGTGGCATGAACTAGGAAGGATGAAGAGAAGTGAATGGCTATGAAATATATTTGGAAGGTATATCTGAAAGAACTTGCAGATAGACTGCATATAAATAGTACTCAGTCAAGGAAGGGGATCTCTGGTAAGTGAAACTGAAAGGACTGGCTAAGCAATCAATGATATAGATGTCTATTTCATTGTAATAAAGAACAGCCTGTAGTTCTTTTTCAAACCTGATAAATTTAGATCTCTTTATGCCATTCAAATGAATATCTTTTTTAAAAGATTTTATTTATTTATCTTTAGAGGGGAAGGAGAGAGGGAGAGAAACATCAATGTGTGGTTGCCTCTCGTAGGTCCCCTGCTGGGAACTAGCCTGCAACCCAGGCATGTGCCCTGACTGGGAATTGAACTGCGATCCTTTGGTTCACAGGCCTGCACTCAATCCACTGAGCTACACCAGCCAGGGTCAAATGAATATGTTAAATAATTGACAGGGCTTCCACATTTGAGCTGAGTGCAACAATTGAGCCTGGAGATGCTCATTATTACTATTTAGTGAAGCTTCTGGGAGAGAGCACCTCTGGGGAGAATAAAGAATATAAACTCAGAGAAACAATTTAAGGAGGACAAGACAAAGGGCTTCAGTGCAGGAATTGAGCAAGAGAAAGCAACCTGGTTAAGTCTCATCTCTCTCCTAACTTTTTCAGAGTCTGGTCCTTCCAGACTGTCTGGTCAACAAAGCTCTACATTCACTTTGGCACCTTCCAAATTAGCAGCCAATTTTGTTCCAGATGTACAATAAATATATAAACTCATCACTATAGTGCATTATTGAAATACATGAACACAACAAACATTTTATATGTGTTTATTTAATCCTAGATGCTTTTACTTATGGACATAACAGATACTGGATCATCAGCTTTAAACATGTAGTAGACTATGATGCTTTGGCTATTTCCACTTTTTATGAAACTAAAAAATGAAGACTATTGTTAAAAGTTCTTTCTGAATATAATATATATATATACCTATAATTCAAAATATTTCAGCTTATTGGTCTCCTTTTTACCCTCCTGATCCATATTTCCATGCACAGAGACCTAAACACACACACACAAACACATAAATAAGCATGCTCATACTAATCATTAGTAAACAGAAGACTTGGGGTCCTAATTCAGAATGGCATCTCAAATATCTATGTTCTAATTCACACTGTTTAAAAACACATTTGATTACATATGTATGTACAATAGCATCATGGGCAATTATCTTACGTATTTGGATGTGAACTGGTGAAATTATTGGCAAATGCTAACTTGCTCAGGAATCTAGTTAGTATGAACAGATCTTGGTTTTCTAAATATAAATCTACACATGCAGCTGATTTTTAAAACATATGTAAATCTTCTAAATGTTATGATTTATTATTTTAAAAAGATTTTATTTATTTATGTATGTATGTATGTATGTATGTATTTATTTATTATATTTATAGAGAGAAGGGAAAGGAGGGAGAAAGAGAAGGAAACATCAATGTGTGGTCACTTCTTACATGCCCCCTACTGGGGACCTGGCCCACAGCCCAGGCATGTGCCCTGACTGGAAAATGAACTGGCGACCCTTCGGTTCTCAGGCTGGCACTCAGTGTACTAAGCCATACCAGCCAGGGCTAAATGTTATGATATTTTAGTGTTAATGCTTGTAATGCATGTGAGGAGATTAATGCCTACCAAATAATCTGAAGAACTCAGTACGATGAGGTCAAAAGGACTTCAGGCTTCACGTAAGGAAGGGACTGATTAAACTGTGGCAGCAGCTGTGTTCCTGCGGGCCACGCTGCACCCACCAGGAAGGAGAAATGAGCAGGACTGACACCTTAAGGAGAGCAACAGTTTTCGTTTTGGTGTGAGCATAATTTAAAAGTTTTGAATCTTGCGTTTTAAAAATTCTTAAGTGACACATCATTTATTTAATTACAAATGCTATTAAGGAACTCACACTAAGCAAATATTTACTAAACAATAAAAGAGTTTACTTGGGAAATTTCTGCAGCAGCTTTGTTTGCTGCTTCAACACATGTCCACAGCAGCCTCATTTAGTGAGGCTACTGCTCTTACGAAGAGTCCCTACAAGAGGCTTTATTAAACTGTGACTTATACATGCAAGTCTTGCTACCTAACTAATTGATTTACCTTCTTCTTTTCTTATTTACATATTTAATTACATGTCTTCTCTTATTTACATATTTAATTAATTCCTTGCTTATCATCTCCTACCCTCACTCCTCTGCCAGAACCACAGACAGTCCCTGGGCTCTCAGCTCCTGAGACCTGGTATGTCTTTTCATCGCTGATAGGGTTTTAAGATTCCATACATCACTATGGGTAACATTCGACCTCCCAAAAGGTAGCTGTAACACCCCAACAAAGCTAGGCAATACCATACATCTAACAAATACTCTAGCTAAATATCAATTGATTGGATTAATTCTCAGCCACTGTCTTTTCCCTTCTATTATGTAATTGAGATCACCTGCCTGACTATACTCTATTTTCACATCAAGGCTGCATTTATTTGTCCAATCAGCAAATCCTTAGTATGAACTTATTGATACTCAAAGCACTACAGCATAGTGCTTAGGAATGTGGACTCCCTAGTCTAGATAGCAGCTTTACCACCTACCAACTGTTTAACCATGGGCGAGTTACAGAACTTCTCTCCCCTTCAGTTTATCCATTTGTAAAATGTGTATATTGATAGCATCTGAGGATTAATGATTTAAAATACATTAAGCACTTAAAAGAATGTCTGGTATACAGTAGCCTTTTAATGTTATACATTGCTATCATTTTAATTATTACAATTACGATGTGCTTGTGGAGTTCGTGTTAAGTGTTAGGCGTACATTGCTGAAAAAGACAGTCCTGCACTGAAGATATTTTTGGGGTGGCTGGGGAAATGCATATATGATGCAGATAATTTCAAACTAATGGGTGCTCCTATAGGCATTAAGTCCAGATCTTGGAATATTTATTTTAAACACAAAAAAATTGCTGACTAATTAAAAAATTACTATAAAAAACTAAACATTTACTTCTCATCTGTTTGTAACAGAATATCAAATTTTTCAATAAAAATGAGTTTCTCCAGATGATTTTCTCTGGAATTTTAAGAAATCGTGGAAAGAAAGTGATCTTAATTCTTTAAGAGTTCTGTCTTTCTGATTCAATGTGTCCCTACTTTAATGGTCTTCAATTCCAGCAAAACAGGGGTGTTGTATTCTTGGTGAAGACAAAGTGTTCCAGTAAATTAAAAAAAAAATCAATATCTAGAACCAAAGTAGGAATACTGCATACACAGTACTTAATATATAGTATTATTTGCTTTCATGTCTTTCCTACAGATCGCACTGTGTTGTGATTACCTGAGAGTCTTGGATTGAAGACAAAGGGAAGTAAATATTTGATTGAGTATCTTTTTGGGTTGCTGAGATACCCAGGGTTACTCATTTTAATGAGCGGGCCTCAGCAAGTGCCAGTTTTATGATGATAGAGTTATACTCCACTCCATGCATCAGTAGTAGGCTCCGAATTGCATATAAATCAAATCTCCATTTAAAAGTAGTTTGTTTTTAATGGACCTTATGATGAATACTTCATTCTATCATCATTTATGTTTGCAAATTTGAGTTTTGTCACTTGAATTTTTTAAATGCAAGATAAACCTTTTAAATAAAAAAATACATCCAGTGATTTTCTAGGATGGAAGAAAAGTCTGAGGGAAGGGTGAAGAGAAACAGAAAGTTTGATGTAAGGAAATAATATGAAGGAATAACAATTGATACATAAGGCAAATGCTACAAATACCAGTCTGCCGCCATCCAGACGCAGCGGGTCTAAGGGTCCCCTCGAGGTGAAGATAGGAGTCTGCGCGGAAATCAGGCAACTACGCAGCTCAAGGCAGGTGATTGAAAGTAAGGCTGAAGCTTTTATACTATTCTAGCTGGCAAGCGATTTCAGCTGGCAAGCGATTTCGGATTCGTTGGCTTTTGCAGTTACTGTTACTATGCTTCTTGGTCTGAACAGGAACTTGGCTGTCTGCCTTGGTTAGGCTGTCGCAGGGGGCCTATTCTTATTCTGCGTTTTAGATATGTCTAAAATTGACTTGGGGGGGTAAACATGCCCTCCATGCCACGTCCACCAGGTTGGAAAATGCTTCTTTGAAGTCTTGGACCTCCCCTCCTGACTTTGTCAAGGAAGGGATCCAACTGTGGGCGTGGCACCAGTCTTTAAAAAAATTGAGTTTATTGAGGTGACATTGGTATGCAAAACCAAACAGGTTTCAAGTGTACAACTCAATAAAATCATCCACATACTGTATCATATGCCCATCACCCCAAGCAAAATCTCTTTCTATCCCAAATTTTCCCTCCTTTGTCTATCTCCACTGAGCACCCCCTCCTTCTATTACCACACTGTTATCTGTGTCTGTGTTATGTATATATGCTTTTTGGCTAATGCCTTCGCCTTCTTTCATCCAGTCCCTTAATCCCCCACCTCTCTGACAGCTGTCAGTCTGTTCCATGTGTCTATGCCTCCATTCTATTTTGTTTGCCAGTTTATTTTGTTCATTAGATTCCATATCTAAGTGAGGTTATATGGTATTTGTCTTTCTCTGACCAGCTTATTTCACTTAGCATGATAGTCTATAGGTCCATCCATGCTGCCACAAAAGGTTAGATTTCCTTCTTTTTCACAGCTGTGTAGTATTTCATCCTGCAAATGTATCACAGCTTTTTTATCCACTCAGCTACTAACAGGCACTTGGGCTGTTTCCAGATCTTGTCCATTGTAAGTAATGCTGCAGTGAACACGGGGGTGCATATATTCTTTTGAATTAAGTGTTTCAGTTTCTTTGGATATATTCCCAGAAGTGAAATTGCTGAGTCAAAAGGCCACTGTAATCAAAAGGGCCTGGTACAAGTATAAAAACAGTCATATAGCCCATGGAACAGAACAGAGAGCCCAGAAATAGATCCACACCTTTATAGTCAGTTGATATTTGATGAAGGAGTCATGAGCATACAATAAAGACAGTCTCTTTGATAAATGGTGTTGGGAAAATTGGACAGGTATAAGAAAAAAAATGAAACTAGACCAACAACTTATACTATACATAAACATCACAATAAACTCAAAATGGATAAAAGACTTAAATGCAAGTCAGGAAATCATAAAAATCCTGGAAGAAAACATAGGCAGTACTATCTCAGACATCTCTCGAAGCAACATGTTTGCTGATGTAGCTCCTTGGGCAAGGGAAATAAAGGAAAAAATAAACTAGTGGGACTATATCAAACTAAAAAGCTTCTGTACAGCAAAAGAAGCCATCGATTAAATGAAAAGGGAACCTACTGAATGGGAGAACATATTTGCCACTGATATATCTGATAAGGGGTTAATTCCAAAATAAATAAAAACCTCTACAACTCAACACCAGGAAGACAAACAACCCAAAGAAAAATGGGCCAAGGACCTGGATAGACACCTCTTTAAAGGGGACATACATCAGAGAGTCAATAGATGAAAAAATGCTCAACGTCACTAATCATTAAAGAGATGCAAATTATAACCACAATGAGATATAATCTTGTACTTTCCAGAATGACTATGATCAATAAATCAACAAATGATAAGTGCTGGTGGGAATGCAGACTGGTACAGCCACTGTGGAAAACAGTATGAAGTTTCCTCAAAAAAACCCCAAAAAACAAAAACCCCCAAAACCTTATACTGGTCTTTTTAATGACTTCACATTTTTCTATGCTATTTCTATTAGAATGCATCTTAAATTTTATTTCAATTAGTGCTTTTAATTTCAGATTTTAATTTTAGTAAAAGAATAAAAATATTTTTTGAAGATAACATATCCAGAAGTCAATGATAATCTGGTTGGAAACAATTGCCTTTTTATGGTCCACACAAATGTGTACCAATGAATCAGTAAACAGATATGTTAGAAGTGTTATTTATAAAACAATGAGTTCAAATAATAAAATCACATGGCATAGATTATAGGGGGTGGTTATTATCATTGTGAAAACTCTCCACCATACTATATACATATAATATATTTTACTTATAATAGACTCTATGGGGATAATTGCCATTTTAGAAAGAGGTATTTGCTAATAGTCACTTATATTTTTCTTAAAAGTATGAATACCATGTAGTATTACTTGAAATTAATTGAAGTATCAATATATACCTAAAAAGTTTCTTTGTAAAAAAATTCTTTCTAATATAACTATCACACATGAATAGCCAACTTAAATATTTACTAGGACAGATGATTAAACTGTGAGAGTTAGGTACCAGTGGGGATATGTATATATGTACACACATATATTACACACACACATATACATATATATATGTGTGTACATATATACATATATATGGTGATTCATGTAGTAAAATAGATTTCTTATAATAACATCAAATTTTTAAAAACAATGCAAAGTTAGTGAGATAAAGGCCTGGCGGGTTTTTCTTTAATTAATTTAAAGGGCAGCTGCACAATTTCTCTCAGTTGAGCAGGGCTTGTTTAGTCTACTGAGATTAAGTAAGGGACTATCATTTTGAACATTGTGAATTTTTCCAGATCCCTCATGATTTGGGTTAAGCCCATTTGTACCATCTGTAAGTGTGCAAATTACTACATAAAATACTAGTAATAATAATGATTTATCTATCATTTCTTGCTTTAAAAGTCTGTGTTCTGAAATACTGAACTGGATGAGACATGGTCCAAACCTGAGCCTACAATAATGCAGTTGGAGTGATGTATCTTTATTTCACAGAAATCATACCTTCTTGGGAGACATAGTATTCTCACTCTATTAATAAAAATAAACAATGTCTAAGAATATGTCCACCTCTTTTTCAGTTTAATTAAAGGGATGTTGGATTTTAATGCTTCATTGAATTTACTTTGCCCTTAACCAAACATGCAATCATAATTAAATGAACTAAAGGCAATGTTGTGGATTCCAAATCCTTTTCTTCCCACATTCAGGGAATGAATATAGTACAGACATTCTTATTTGCGTGCAAATATATAAAGCTAAATAATTTTTTCACCAAAAAGTGATATATGATTTTAAAAATACCATACCAAAAATTAGAATTCATTGACAGTGTGAATAGATTGCATAAATGATAAAATTATTTTTGATATAAAGTAATATTAATTTTTCATATAAAGTAATGAATTTTTTCATTTTTGATATATGAAACAGAAGACACCTTTTTCTACTTTATAAGTATATTTTATTGATTATACTGTTACAGTTCTTCCGATTTCTTTTTTCCCTTTGCCCCTGTCCACCTGGCACTCTCCTTCCCTCCAGCAATTCCCTTCTCCTTCGTTCATGTCTGTGGGTCATGCGTATAAGTTCTTTGGCTTCTCGCTTTCCTATACTATTCTTGACAGCCCCTCTGTCTATTTTGTTCCTACCAATTATGTTTTTTGACCCCTACACCATTTTCCCCTTTTCCCCGTTCCCCCTCCCAGCTGATAACTCTCCAAATGTTCTCCATACCTGTGATTCTGTTCCTGTCTGGTTATTTGCTTAATTTTTTATTTAGATTCATTTGTTGACAGCTGTGAATTTGTTGCCTTTTTAATGTTCATAGTTTTGATCTTCTTCTTTTTCTTAAATAAATCCCTCTAACATTTCATGTAATAATGGCTTGGTGATGATGAATTCCTTTAGCTTCACCTTGTCTGGGAAGCACTTTTTCTGCCCTTCCGTTCTAAATGACAGCTTTGCTGAATAGAGTAATTTTGGTCCTTGCTTTTTATCACTTTGAATTGAATACTTCTTGCCAGTCCCTCTTGCTGCAAAACTTCTTTTGAGAAATCAGCTGACAGTTTTATGAGAACTACTTTGTAAGTAACCCTCTGCTTTTTTTCGTGCTGCTTTTAAGATTCTCTTTCTATCTTTAACTCATGGCATTTTAATTATGATGTGTCTTGATGTGGTCTTCTTTGGGTCCAACTTGATTGGGGCTCTCTGTGCTTCCTGGACTTGCATGTCTATTTCCTTTTCCAAATTAGGAAAGTTTTCTTTCATAATTTTTCAAATAGGTTTCCAACTTCCTGCTCTTCCTCTTCTCTTTCTAGCATCCCTATGATGAGAGTGTTGGACTTTTTGAAATTAGCCCAGAGTCTGCTTATACTACCTTCATTTTGGGGGGGGGGGTGGATTTTTTTCTTGTTGTTCTGATTGGTTGGTTTTTGTTCCTTATGTCCCTAATCATTGATTTGATTCTCAGCTTCCTCCACTCTTGTGTTGAGACCCTTCGAGGCTGGACAGGTTCACAGGATTTGCGCAGACAGAAGAATATTCATGGAGCCACTGGGTTGTCTGACATGACTTTATTCAAGGGTGGGCGATCCATGCACGCTGCAAGCTGTGTGTCCCTGCATGTCCCTGCATGTCACCTTTCCCTACATGTCCTTGTGTTTCCCGCAGCAGGAAGTCCCTAACCCCCTTATATGCTAAATACAGATGAAGCCGGCAGGAAGCTGGGATACATTGTATGACACATCGGGATTCTGAGCATGGGAGCTCACTAAGGCTATGGGAACAGTTTTTCAGACCCTGTCTTAAAGCTATGAGAACACTGCTTATCAGGCCCATTCTCAAGGTTATGAGAAACTGCTTCCCTAATTGCCCAGACATCTGGGTGAGGAAGCCAGACTGTCTTCGTTTACCCTACAACTCTACTGTTGTTAACCTGTAAATTGTTTTTTATTCCAATTAGTGAATCCTTCATTTCTGACTGGATTTTTTTATGCTGCTGAGGTTCTCACTAAGTTCCTTAAGCATCCTTACATCCAGTGTTTTGAACTCTGCAGCTGATAGATTGTTTATCTCTATTTTGTTTAGCTCTTTTTGTGGAGTTTTTATCTGTTCTTTCATTTGGGCCATGTTTTGTTTTCTCCTCATTTTGTCAGCCTCTCTGTGTTTATTTCCATGTAGTAGGTAGAGCTGCTTTGACTCCCTGTCTTGATAGCATAGCCTAATGTAGTAGGTGTCCTCAAGGGCCCAGTGGCACAGCCTCCCCTGTCACCCAAGGTAGGAACTTGAGGTACACCCTTCATGTGTGCTAAGTATACCCTCTTCTCACCCTCTTGTTGTTGAGCCTTGGTTGCTGTTGAAAGATCAATGGGAGCGATTTACCCAGGCCAGTCAGCTGCAAGGATTGGCTGTGGCCACTTATCACCAACCTCTGCCTTCCACAGGGGATCAGCTGTGCAGGTGCAGGGTGGTGCTGCTGTGATGTGGTCTGTAGCTGTCCACTGGGTGCACAGGCTCTGGAGTTTCCTGGGTAGTACAGGCCAACATCAGCCCCCACCTGTGTTTTGCCCAAGGTCACCTGCCTGAGCTATAAAGCAATCTGAGAAGGCTGCTACTTGCACTGGGCTTGAGGGCTTTGCTTCCCAGATGAAGCAAAGCTTTGAAACTCTTGGTTGCTGCTAGTGCCTGGCCTATAGCTCCCTGAGTCCAGCTGTTGCTTGTTTGATAGTTTTAGGAAGCTATGAAGCCCGAGCCAAGACCAGTTATTCATATGGAAAAGCAGCTTGGGTTGGCCTGTAAGTTAGGTGGGGCAAAGTCTCAGGGGATCTCCAGGTGGGTAAAGAGTGTTAGTCAGGTGGATGGTATCTCAAATATGGCACCAGCCTGCTGGCTTGTGGCTTTGCAGTGGGAGGGTTCAGAAAAGGGACAAAGGTCTCTGCTCACCCTGATGCCAGACTCTTCAGCCTCTCTGAGTATGCAACTGGTACCCTTCAAGCTGCCACTCCTGGTGCTGGAGCTCAGAGGGAGTGAGTTTGAGTAGGTGAGTCTGTGTGTCGGTTCTTTAAAAAAAAATGCTTGGGTCTCCAGAAGTTTCTTCTACCAACTCAATCCCCACTGGTTTTTGCAGCCAGAATTGTGGGGACTTACCTTTCTGGCACTGAAACCCTGTGCTGGGGGGGTCTGGTGTGGGGCTGGGACTTCTCATTCCTCAAATATCTCTCCTGAACTTGGTTCTACCAAGTTCTACCACCCGTGGGTGAGAGACCAGACTGTTCTGCATGTCTGCCCCTCCTACCAGTCTGGATAGATGTATTTTTTTTTTTAATTTCTTAGTTTTCACACTTCCATTTAATTTGATCTGATGTTGCTGAGTTACATTTTTAAAATATTTTTATTGTAATTTTGATGTGGTTACCCAAAGAGGTGAGCCATGTCTCATATGCCACCATCTTGACCAGAAGCCAATACCTGTTTTTTAAGCTAATCTGAGAGCAGTGATTTCAACAGAAGATATTTTAATAATTAATTTTATTCATAGTCAATTTTAAATCATGTAATTAAGGTTATTCTTAAGGATGTTAAAGGGGTTCTTTGTCTAGTGGTTCCTGTATCAGAACATATAGGAGAGTATATGTGAAGTTCAGATGTCAGAGCCCATCCTAGAATCACTGAAAAAGAATTTCATAGAGGTTTGCCTGGGGATTTGCTGGCAGATTGGGGGGAATAGAATCTGAATATTTGAAGACTCCTTTCTAGCTTTTTCTGATGATGTTTCAGACTTGACAAGTTTCTTTTAATTTATTTCACGAACAACCTCCTCCCCAGGGACACTTATTTTGCAAACCATGAAAGTCTCTATATATTAATCAACAATATTAATCAAATAGATAACATTGATTTAGTATCCACTTAATGTAGACTGACCCATTCATTCTAAAGTATTAAGAATTAGAGTGTATTGAAAGAAAAGCAAAGGGTGTTCTAGAAAAATATTATAAGTTAAAAAAAAGTAGTGTGTGGCTATGTGTTTATTTTTTATCCCTGGCCCCCAAAACCCTGCCAAGTAGCTTGCAGATATTCAATAAATAATTTCAGTTGTTAAATGAAAGTCTGTAGAGACAACACAGAATGTTATAGCAGAAAATAGAGGTAAGGAGTACATTCACCATATAACCAACTACTCCAGGCTCCTCCTGTGCACTGGCAGAGCCATGGCTCATACAAGCCTGATCATGCTTTACCTTGAGTTACATTAATTTGAGATCACATGTCTGTCTTAACCAGATTGCAAATTGCTTGAGGGTATGGAAAGTTGTGTCTGAAGTTTAAATTTTAACTAAGTTTAAAGAAATGCAGTGTTTTGCCCAAATTCTCAGCATAGCTGAGATAGGGGACTCCTGTCTGTCTACTCTGCTTTTATAGCTTTGACTCGAATGAATGACTTTACACTTCTTCACATCCTCCCTCCAGTACCTAGTACAATCCCTTGCACATAGTGGAAATACACATTAAATAAATACTGATTTATTCCTTCCTATGTGATCATTTGGTTCAGAGAAATATAGGACTTCCTTAGTTCTGGAATGAATTATTTGAGTAAAACAGACAAAATCCATGTGTGTTCACACAGTGTCTGAAGACATTCAAGATGACAATCATTTTCCCTGCTACGGCTGCCACTGTGGGATCCTCACATGACTCTCAACTAGTTCCTACTGCTCGAGATGGCGCTGGAGAGAGAAGCAAGGCTTCCGATGCTTTATTTCTCTGCTACGTACCCAGGAGGACACTAAGCATAATAGAAGACACTAAAGAGAGAAACAATTGGGTTTGAATTTAATTACCAAGAGATGCTGACATTAATCTAACACTAAACTCATTTCATGAAGAGTTGTTTGAGTCACAATATTATAAAACTATGCTATAGATTAGAAATTTGGCTATTAGTGACAAGTTATGTCATTAGAAATTATTTTACTAACTACTTTTTAATAGTTTAAATATAGACTATAACTTCATCTGGTCATAACTAGAAATATTCATATTGAAATGGAAATTTTCTAATCTTCCCCCTTATTTACCATGGCTGAGTAGTTATTTTGGAATAAGTTCATTAGCTAATGACAGACTTTTAAATATAGTGGAGAAAACTGAAATAATTTTAAGAATGAATTTGTCTTCATCTGACCATTACATACATGCATGCATGTCTACATACATGCATACACACACATACATAGTAATTTTTTAGAACAGCTTATTTCTTTTGGTACTGAAACAGCTCTATTAAATTTGTAAGGTAGTGTTTTGATATCTGTAGGTGAATTTTCAGCTCTCACAACCTTACAAAGTGTTGAAAAGAATATATTCACTATGGCAAGGAGCTGTTCATATTAAAGGGGTAAAAGTGGCAAGTACTAGGATCTAAAGTATTTTAGTTCCACTTTGAATTTTAAGCCTCTCATTGACATCTGTTTTTAGTAATGCTAGTTTTTTACATTAAACTGTACTATAAGATTGTAGCATTCTATAAGACATTTTCCTTTTGGTTATTTACATACATAAAGAAGTTAATAAATAAAGTTATAGATTTTTTAAAAAGATTTTATTTATTTTTAGAGAGGGGGGAAGAGGATGAGAAACAGAGGGAGAAAAATATCAATGTGTGGTTGCCTCTTGAACGAACCATACTGGGGACCTGGCCTGCAACCCAGGCATGTGCCCTGACCAGGAATCCAACTAATGACCCTTTAGTTTGCAGGCTGTCACTCAATCCACTGAGCCACACCAGCCAGGGCTAAAGTTATAGAGGGAATTTTGTAGAGGGAAATACGAACCCTTTAAAATCATCATCAGAAGTCCTTTGAGTACATATTAGATAATGGTGATGAAACGCACTTAATGGAACACCCCGTGTACAATAACTAATTGGATTCCAGGAAGTAAAGATTAGAAAGAGAAAGATTAGCAAGTCTAATAATAATATAAGAAATAAAAAATGATTAATGTGCATAAAACAGTTCTCCTTGATTAAAACATATTTTCAAAATCTTAAATTTTTTAAAATTTTAAACCACTTACAGTGCCTTCATTTAACTTTCTAAGGTTTTCAAGAATGATCCAGTAAGGTAATTATACATTCACTCTTGCAGATAACTTCCTTGGGAAAAAAAGACCAAAAATCAATCCTTATTGTTTGTCTATTTGTTGAGTTTAATATAAATGTAAGAAGAGAGTGGGACCATGGAATAAATTTGGGAGTCAAATATTAGTATTGGAGTTTGTATATTTTCAATTTGTAAAATGCCCATCTGGTATTGCTTTTAAAGTGTGTCACTTGATAGGGGATTTATTCTTTCTCTGGCTCAATCACGGATCAACTAGATCTCCAGTGGCAGTCTGGGGAGAGAGAGGTGATACTTTCTCATTGTTTACTGTTTGCTTCTAAAGTATGAAACATCATCTTTTTAAAGAAGGAGTCTCAAAATGTAATTTATTGCTAATGGAATCTCAGAAAAAAATTTCCATAGTTTATGAAATGCAGAGTCAAGTAAGAAAGGCAAATTGCTATTGAAGAGTAAGTATTGATTCTGTTGTTACAATAAGTGCATTTCAATTTTATATATGAAATTTTATTTCTCTTGCAGCAATAATTTATATGTAAGCATTGTTTGGCCTCTGTCACGTTAAGCCAGATGTGTCATCTGTGCCTCAACTTCCCACTCTCTTTCTCTCTTTTGAAAACTTTAATGACTACATGCTATCAAATCTGGTCTTGAGAAATTATATAGCTACCAATAACTTGCTTGACAAACTTTTGCAAAAGCCTTATTTACTGTATCCTCATATTTCTTGTCTGCACAGATGAGTGTATGAGACCGACCCAGTGGATATGCAATTCCCTGTTTGTCTTAATATCTCTGAGGGTATGAAGTTATTTTCTTTAACGCTCTATAGAATAACCATGAGTGCATATTAAAATCTGCCTTTTTTCATCAAATGTTATGATCAAGGACTGGAATTATTTTCCAACTAGTTCAGCTGATTTAATATTATAGAATTTGAACAAAAATGTTAAGCAAGGAGGAATTACTCTTTCCTTTTCTGTGCTCTGACAGTACACTATGCTTCTGTTGAAAGTGTATTATAACTGAATTCCTGGTGCATCAATCCATCTCACAAGAGTGGAAAATTTATGATGTGATGGGAATTAAGGAGTTCTTTATCTTTGTTATATCTGGCTCCAACTCTGGTTTAAATAATACCATCTTCCATTTCTTGAGTATTGCTCTTGTATATAATACCCTGACTCTCCCCCAAAAGAATTCACAAAGTGGATCTTATTATTTTATTTTGCAGTTGAGAAAACAGGCTTGAAGATATTTGTCCACTTGCCAAAAATGACACAGCTGGCAAGGGGTGGAGCTGGGCCATTACTTAGATCTGCCTGATGCTAAAGATCAAGCCCCTTCTCCTATGATAGGCTTTGAATTTTCAAGACAGATGAATAACACCTGTTGAATCAAATGCATTTTTTTTTCCTGGAAACACTGCATACCTACAAACTTCCTCAAATGTGCCTATTTGATATGAGAACTAAAAAAAGAAATAAGCAAGAGCAATTAAGTTACCCACTTTAAGACTCAGCTTTATCTCCCAGATGGGGCTCTCTCATTGAGCTGTGGTGAGAGTTAATTAAGTGCAATTATGTAATGTCAAACCAGTTAGGTAACTGGCACAGAGAAGCTCCAAATGACTGTTAGATGAAACCATCATCACCATCACCATCATCATCATCACCATCACCATCATCATCATCATCATTCTTTAGTTGTATTTATACATAAAGCTCAAACATACCGTGAAGAATAGGCAGTTCTTACTTAAAAATGACTCTACCAGAAATTCATGAAATCAGAAAATAGTTCTCTGTAGTTGTTTTAAAAGTGACTTGTCCAGGGAAAAATTGGGACAACTATAGTAGAAAAACAGTAAAAGATTTTGAAAAGTGACTAGTGACAGTTTTCCATATCTTCTCCTTTAATACATGCTGTATCACTTCAAAACCATGGAATAGCCATTATGTGAAGAGAAGACGACATCTTCATTTGTCTGGGAGGGAAAGGCTAAGACCCATGGCTTAAAGGTGTATTCCTTAGCTTGCTTTTTACCAGCTTTGCATCATGAGCCAATTGAGTTTATGCTACATATTTTAATATATGCCTAGAATTTTAACATAGAACCATATAAACAGGTCTATATTTTAATAAGCATTGATAAATGGGTTGAAAAAATGAACAAATTAGGCTGTTTCGAGTTTAATGTTACCAGTGTAGGCTGAAGTTACTAATAGTTCTCATTTACTCAATATCACATTTGGTTTTTATAATGAGAGTAGGCATTAAGCGGTAGCATGATATGGTAATGATCTTTAGCTTTATTACATTATCTTTATTAAGTTACTTGTTCAACCCATAGCCAGTAAATAGGAGAAGCAGGAGAGGTATCCATGGGTCTCAAATCCAAATTTTGTGCTCCTCCATTTTACACTGGCTGACTATGAGTTCTTAATGAATTATCCTAAACTTAAGAAGATTCTTATTTGCTAATTCAGACAAATTCCTATGAAAAGGAATATAAAAGAGCCCTGGCTGGTGTAGCTCAGCGGATTGAGCACGGGCCTATGAACCAGAGTATCACAGTTCGATTCCCAGTCAGGGCACATGCCTGGGTTGCAGGCCAGTTCCCAGCAGGGGACACACAAGAGGCAACCATACACGTATTTCTCTCCCTCTCTCCTTCCCTTCCCCTCTAAAGATAAATAAATAAAATATTTTAAAAAAGAATATAAAAGAACAAAAAGGATAAATTTGTAGCACTCTAATACTTTTATTGTCTTATGATTTTTTATTTGTTAAAGAAATGAGGTGATAATTGTATGCATGTCTCCTGCTGTCCTTGATGAAGAGGATAGATTTTTTTTAAAGTAAAAAGTTGGTTACAATCATGAAACCAAAGTCAAGAAGCAGTCTGTATCACTGAAGGACATGTCTAGACTATTAGAAGGGAAAGACAGAAAAAGCTCTTTAACAGAATTTGAGTCACTGTATACTAATATACTTGAAAAAATACCTTTTTTCTGTTTCCCAAAATGTAACTAAAGGCAGTGTTTTATCTTGATAGACAACGCCTCACCCTATTTCCTCCTGTTCTGCTAAATGCTCAGCGTACGTGGACGCGGCACACACCGATGCCCCACTGAGAACCTGCAGAGCCTGTCTCCCAGTTGTTATCCAAAATGTGCAGTACAGAGCTTTTGAATCTGAAGACCCTCAGATATTTTTCAAAGGCTGAGCCGTCATCCCTTTGTACTTCTCTGATTCTGTTACCAGGAAGATATGCTCAAAAAATCAAGTGCTGAAGACCATTGTGATAGAGACTCTCATGTTCCACTCTCATTTCCTTGACTTTCTGGGCATTTAGCTGGACTATGTTTTTCATCTCTCCTTGTAGTTAGATGGGGTCATATGCCTGAGTGTCAATGAAATGTAAGCAAACTATATATAATCCAGACCTGGTACTTCAATTTTCTGAGTACTGGATTCATCCTTGCCCTCTCCCCTTCCCGCTCTTTCTTCCTTTCACTTCTCCTTCCTTTCAGATAAAGTCTATGAAACCCCCAGGCAGGGCAGACCCTAGGTTCTTGAGTGACTTCATGAAACAGAGCACCTTTGAAACTTGCCCTGGACTATAACATACCAAAGTGAAAACTGTTGGTTGTGTTAATCTACTATATTTCATTTATTTGTTACAGTTAGTGTACTCTGATTTACTTCAGAATTAAGTAAGCTCTTTTACAGATGACCTCACCAGCATCAGAAATAGTGAGCCACAGAGTTAGTTTATTAATTTTCTAATGTAATAAAATGTGATTCTGTATTTAGGACAAAATTCAATATGCCCCATGATTTCTCTTCGTCACCTATGGTTGGTGGTTACATAATTTAGGGACTAAATCGCCTACTTTGACCAATATGGAGCGATGTACACAATAAAAAATGAAGAAGCACTTTATGATCTATGTGTGTGTTATACATAAATATATCTAAATTTAGTTTAATGAATGGAATTTTGGGGAAAATATAATTATGTAGCCTGGAATACCTGTTATGTAGCCTGGAATACCTGAAGGTAGGCCATGGGTGTTATGAAAGATTATCACTCATAACCGTTCTTCTCATGTCTTTCTCCTAGGGAGCAATAATTTCTCTTGGTAATGTCTGCAAGGCATGTGGTTTGATTGCTGCCCATTCACATCCATCCCCACAGTGATCATCTCAGTGGGAGCTCTGTTAGGGAATTAAAATGGGGTACTGAGAAGACTTACTGATTCAATGCTTCAGCTTTTTCTTTGTGCTTACAGAGACCGCCTGCAGATCCACAAAACAATTGTGGGCTTTGGACAGGTGGTATTTGAATGCAGGCCCATTACAATTTAAACTCCATAAAGGCAAAGCTCAAGAAGCCCTAGAAGAGCAGCACAGTGGGTGTTTGGTGCTGCCTTCAGAGAATTCCACCCTTAGGGACTCAGCCTTGGGATTAGCAGAATGACTAGCTTAAGGGACAATATAGGTGGGTCAATGGAAAATAAATTACAGTTTCTCTAGTCTAGGCATCATCGTGAATTTGAGAGATCCATTCTTAATAACAGATTTTCTTTATAACACCTTGACTCAATACTGTTACTGAAGACATGATGGGTATGTGGGAGTCATCAGCAACTGCTATGAAATCAGTGCTTAGAAATTTTGCCTAAGTTAGCAGGGACTCCTCTGTACCTGGTAGTCTCTCACCTGACCATGGTACTTGAACATTTTTTAGTAATGTTCATTGCACCTTTCAGTTTAACCAGATGCTTTAGCTTCTATACACCCGATGTACAAATAAACTGCAACATTTCTCTGAAGCTTCACAGTAGCAGAGAAACAAGAGAATTCAGAATTTCTGACTTCTTTTAATTGAATTTTCCCTGGTGGTTTATATTTTCAAAGTATTTTTGCGTGCTATACTTGTCCTAGGTATAATCTGTTTACTTCTTTAACTTTGACTCTTCCCCTTCTGCATCCTGCTCTAGTCCTGGGAGGTTCACTGACAGGGGCCACAGTGTTGGGCTTCCCTGGTCTCTGGCTCCCTGGTGACTTCAACCACTGGCCGAAGCAAAGACAGGGGGCGCTCGCCAGGACTGACTGCATTGCTCCAACGAGTCTCAGCACCTTGGAATTTTCTCTCTACACAGCTCTTTGTATCTCTGGGCTCCAGTGCCCACTTCTTCCCCTCACACCTTCAGGGGGTCACACTTCACTAACCCCTTGGTCCCTGTTCCTCTCAATTTGACTAGTCTCTTTATTACATTCCCACAAAATCCTAATCAGATCATTGCTATTTGAGTCTTCCAGCTCAACCATCTCATCTGATGTTTATTTTCAGTTGTCTAAAATATTTGCCCCATTTTATAATGAAAGAATTTGATATTGAAAGAGAAATGATTCGCTCAAGGTCACAAAGCTAGTCAGTGGTTGGCATTCAGCAATTTTGTCTCGTATGACAATGTTTCTTCTACAGCCCGGCACTGCCACCATTTACTGTAATTATTTAATCACGTTAACCGCATCAAACTGAATAAATGTTGAACTAGTTATCACCTTCTATTATATTTTCTGGGTGAGGATCAGGCATTGAAAGAGAACCCTTTTAAGTGAAAATCACTGAAGCAAATCTTTTATGGTAATGTGGATGTTAATCATAGTAATTTTAAAAATAGTGAATGATTTATAATGGCATAATTAACAATCGCAGGAGATCATCACAACAAGGCTCTCTTCGAATGTCTTTCGTATTGAAAGTTTAGTACACCGGGCATTTCCAAACATTGTATTCGATGAAAAAATAATTTGTTCAATAATTTGGTAGGGAATTTCGAATGAACAATTGACCCAACTTTAGAGGAGAGAAGAATTTGATACTGTCAGCCCTTGCGTCTTTATGTTCGTGTTCATTTATTATATTAAAAAATTGACTCATTGTACCAAATGATCTGAAATAAACAAAACTGAATTTATTGCACATAATATCAGATTTTGGGAGGGTTTCTCATGTGATCATTCATCGAGAGGTATAAAGAATATCTTTCCCCTTCTAGGAGCAGATGTTCTGTGTATGGAGCTAGATGGCACATTTTCTCGAAGGTCAACTCTTTCGATATGATAGTGATACCTTGGCAGCACAGCCAAGTGTCTAATAAATAAATGTAGAGAGTATTTCCTTTCCTTTATCACAGCTTCTTCTAATGTGTCAGCATTAAAATACATGCTAAATAAAGTGGAGTTATAGGAAAGGGAATATCCCGCTCCGACAGCTTTTTGTTTGCTGTTTCCTCTGCTCTCTCACAACACCGGTGGGTATGTGGGCCCCTGTGATTTACAAAGCCGTGTGTTCTACCTTGTAACGGCTACAGTGGTGTTGAGCTGCCTTGAAGTGATTTACTGCAATTTGTCACTGTTTGAAACTGTTCCAAAACAGTCTGCTGACATGTACTAAAGAGCTTTCAGTGAAATCTGAAATGGTTCATTTGTTATGTCAACTGGAAACATTAAGTGATATCTGAAAATCACTTTAAGATTTATTGAAGTGATTTGAAATATCTGTTAATGGCAATTTGGTATATCAAAAAAAGCAATATTGTCATGAAAAGCATAAGAAAATCTTTTCATCACATCTTAAAAGTATTCATATCATGTTATGATTATAACTATACCACTTTGCCACTTGAGAAATCTATCATTTTATTTATTTAATTTTTTTTAATTTTATTTAGTTATTTTTCAAGTACAGTTTTTTTGTCTATTTTAAAGATATTCTGAAACTTGACAACCAATGTTTTAAAAAAATATTTGGAGGGAGGATTATTGTGATTTGCATGGGTTAATATCATTGAAAGCCATGGCCTGATAGCTTTAATTCCAGATATGTTACTAACACAGTTTAAAGACGTAGCTCAGATTTTGTTTTTCCTTAAGAACCTAAGCATGTATTGCTGTGTGTCTTATCTACGTGAGCCACTGTGAATCGCTTTCCAATTTAGTGAACATACAACTTAAGTAAACCAGATAATTTATGTGTTCCATCAAATATGGGTACAGGTTTCTTAAAGTTCTCTTTGAGACCACTGTTTCCAGAAAATGAATCAAAGTCAGTAGGTGACACAGTGTGTACAGAGAACTTCCTGTGTTCTATTGGAAGTTCCTGTATAAACTATTCCTGTATAAACTATTGTTTATAATGGTTTTCCTCGGGAGAAAAGAAAGGTACACTGCATTTCCTTAGGCTGAGATATTAGTATGCTTTTAATTTAGAACATACAATAATTAAGGATACCTCTGAATTAGTTGACAATACCTGGTCATCAAAATAATTTAATTTTTAAGCTAAATGTAAATGTTATAAAATATGAATTAAACTCTACCCCTTTCCCGAATATGAGAAAACTGCTACTGGACCAATATTAATAAGAAACTGACTTTTTAGAGGGAATCCTAGGAGGAAATAAATAGAGATATGTCTTTATGTCTGAGCTAGGTTATGGGGAGTTAGCTGCTTTGGCTTGATGTCTTAACAGGGACTGAATGCAATGTAACAGAACTGAGTCTTGGGAACAAAGATCGGGAACATGGCCACATACTTCTCCCTTGTTCAAGTTGATAGGATCGTCTGGTATCTGTGATTTTCCATCAGGGAACAGGTACTTGCCAATAGAGCCCAACAAAAATCAAATCACATCTGAGGAATGGTAATGAACATAGTCATATATTGCCAATCAGTGCAATCCAAAGGAAATCACCCTGATTGAGCATGTCCTGCTCTGGAACCAGCACGGAGAACAGGGTGACAAAGGCTTGATTCCACTGTGATGTAACTCCACTCACCAATAGACTTTCCTCTAAAAAAAGGAAAACTACCCACTCTTATGAGTCCTCAATTATGTCAGACCATAAATAGGGCTTAAGGAGGGGTTTTGATACGCTATTTCCACAAGTCATAATTCCTCATGCTGAACAGAAGTGAACCAGAATGTCATGCCTGTTGAATTCTGTGACTGAGATTGTTATTCTCAGGTAGCTACATCAGCACAGTTGTGCATGGCCAAAAGCAAACTTGTTAATTTTTCTTTTATTTAATTCTAGCTCAATATATTTCATTGGAGTAAGCTGGTGTTCCTCAGAGTGTAATTCATGGACCAGCCAGGCAAGAATTACCTAGAGTATCATTTTAAATTAAATAGTTAGGGCCCTAGACCTCTTGAGTTAGAATCTCTTGGCTGAGGCTCAGGAAGGAGCCTGCAGTTTTAACAAGAACCCCAGGTGATTTTTATGAACACTGAAATCTGAGCACCACTATTAAAGACTTTTCCCTCTGATTAGGGCTTATACTCATCACAAATAGATCTTCACAACTAATTTTATTTTAGAGCTTAAAGGGACTTTGGAGATCACCTCATTCAGCATCCACATGCTTAAGATATGGTTGAAATTCTGAGAAAAAAACCACCCCAAAACTTAATTATTTCAATGAGAAGCCAGCCTTCCAGACAGTTTCTGATATAGCAGTAGAAATAACAATCATTTATTAAGGGATCAAAAATATGCTTGGTGAGTAATATGGCATTTTTACCAATAAAATAATTTTTAGACACAGCAGGGTGATTTTAAAAGTATAACTTGAACTGATGGACCATGCTAATATTGTGGTCACTTAGTTCAGTCAGTTTTTAGAATAACAACTAAATATGCATGTGGAATCGGCTATTCTGCAAATTGGCTATTGCAATAATACTGTCACTCAAAAACACTTTGACTTAAAGAGTTTTTAAAAACTATTTTTGGTTGATCCTTTAAAATTTGACAGATGTTTAAATTCTTAAACCTATTGTATGTATATGGATGCATATTTAACTACTATCAATCTGTAATATTAATACACAGTGAATATGAGATTAGACCTTCTTAAAAGGAATGATCCTTATTTTCTGTTATTTCATTCTATTAATTTCAAAACTGGTTTCCCCCATTAAGTGTACTCAGACTCTATTACTTACAGGTATCTGGAAACTCTAATAATGATAAATGACTTGATCTATCAACTGGCAAAATTATTCTTTGGAGTAATCATAGTGACTAGAAATTTCAACTTGTTTTGTTTTGGTTTTTTTTGTAGTAGTAGTAGAAATGAGCCTTCTGGAAGCATTGCTAATGTCATCAAACCCTTTTTGTATGAGGTCTGTATTTGCCACTTCCATGGATTTTGGGTCTGAATGTTGTACTCATTCTCTCCTTCCTAGATCAATACCGGCAAACTATGGCATGTACATAAAATCCAGCCCATGGCCAGATTTTGTGTTGCCCATAAACTAAGAATGTTGTTTTTCACATGGTTTATTTAAATGGTTAAAAATTTTTAAAGATTATGTTTTTAAATTTTTGTATAATGTATCAAAATTTTTGTATGTTGTATCATGTAAATATTATGTGAAATTCAAATTTCAGCGCCTATAAATGGAGTTCTATTGGAAACTTGTCAAGCTGATTGGTTTATCTACTGCCTGGTTGCTTTCATGCTCCAACCGCAGACCTGAGCAGTTTCTGACTGCAGAGACCATATAGCCCACAAAGTCTAAAATACTGCCTGGCTTTTTACAGAAAATGTTTGTGGACTCCTCTTCTAGAATAGGGGTTTGCAAAGTGTATTCCCTGGACCAGCAGCATCAGAGTTACAAGAACGTTTGCTGTTAGAAATTATGGCCTCATCCTAGACATGCCTAAACAGAAATTAGGGAGATGGAGATGGACTCAGCATTTTGTGCATTAGAAGCTTTCTTATTCACTCTGCTACATGTGACAATTTAAGAACCATTGCCACTTCAGGTGGGGGCTTGTTTTAAGCGTGCAGCAAGCAAAAGGTATTTGAAAAGGTAAGTTAATATGCATATGAAAGGGTTATGACATGTGTTTTTTATATTGCATTTGGAAGGAAAATGCACAAACACGTAGAAGAAAATGAGCACTGGTAAACATCCACTGTTGCCTGAGAAAGAGCTGTTGGTAGAGAAAAAAGTGCATGCCTTGCTTTAGGGGTTACTTTAATTTTAACAGGCTTTACAAAATTACCTTAGAGCAGCTTTGATAAATCAGGAAAATGAGATGGCAATCTTTCTAGAAGCTGAGTCCCAGTGGTACTTAAAAGGGCTTACCGTTTGGTTTATAAAAAAGAAAATACAATATGCTTCAATTACATATATATGAAGTTAAAGAACCCACCCTGAAATTATATGGGGAAATCAAATTGACTTCAACAGAAAGAAGAGGGAAAAAAAACATCACCACAGCTTCTTTTTGTAGAAGAACCTGATCCTGATGTCCGGTCATTTGATTCTCCCGTGTCATGAACACCAAGTGCTCACCCCCATGTGGCTGACGTTTTTGCATCTACTATTGAAGAAGAGACTGCTTAGTCCCAGTCGGAACTAAAAGTGTGGGAACAGATGAGGATGAAAGGAGGCATGGAGACTAATCACTTAAAAATAAAATATAATGAAATAACCTAGTCTGTGTGAGGCTATTGCTTTGAAAAGCTTGCTAAAGAAAACCCTTGAATGGTTCTTAACATTCCAGCTAATGAAATGAATGGCTCAATATACCATTCCATCCTCATTCAGTTATATTTATTTCAGGATATTAATGAATATTTAATTTCAGTTCTATTTACTAGTACAATAAAACCTGAGGTGATAGAAATAAGAAAATGATATGGTTACTAAAGCTAGAATGAAATGTTGCAGTTAAAAATGGAGATTGTAATTGAGGGGCATAGACTTAGCGGGGTGGCTAACACTGCCTCCGGAGCAGCCAGTAAGCAAATGAGACAACAGGTTTAGTTTTCTGAAGAGCTTTGTAAACTTATACAAGAAGCTTCACCTTCAGTTACAGATGAATGTCTCAGCTGAAGCCGTTAATGGCTCAGGTTTTGCAGTCTGACTGTTTAGATTGGAGTCCCAGCGTTGCCTATTACTACCTAGGTAACCTTTGGCATGGTGCTAAAGGAATCCCCCAACTGTTGTCTATCAAAAGAAGAGAATGATAACATCATCAGCCTCACAGAGTTGCTGTAAGTATGAGATGAGAAATCCATATAAAGCCCCTACACACTCTTTGGCACACAGCGAACACTCAAAAGTGATAGCTATTGTGACTGTCACTGATAATTGTTAATCACTTATTTGCAAGGCAGCGGTGGTAATAAGGGAGGGGGTGTACTGTCAAAGATTATTCAGTTTGCTCAGAGCTCTCTCATAAGTCAAATCAGATTGCTCACTAAAATTGTTTTCTGGATCAACTTTGGAACAATTTAGCAGTCCTCTTCCGTAAAAGCTGTTTTGATAACCCGTGTGTGGGGACTCCAAAGAGAAAGCTCAGAGTTACACCTGGCAACCACTGCAACAAAGACCGAGGTCAACCAGGTTAAGAAAAAAAAATTCCAGGCTCTATTGTAATTCAAGTGAGTGATAGGAACTTTCACACCAGAAGAAGAGTTTTTTCTTTTAGATTATTTGCTAAAATATGCAAATGGAAACATAGTTAATAAAGCACTCTTGTCCGTATGCCTTGACCCGTAAATTCCAAATCTGTTTCCACCTTGTGGTGAGAGACATCTGGAAGCTGCCTGTTCCCTGCTGTGCTGTTCTGTCCTAAGGGTGTGTTGCTGAGGCAGCTTGAATATCTGACTTCAGTACACATGCGTAATAGAGCATTTCTGTTTGAGTCTGAGGATAGAAGGCTTAGTATAAAGAGTTAACACTGGAAAAACTGTATACAACCAGGCCACCATGTATGAAGACCCATTTTATAAACACAAGGGATAACACCTTGCTCTGGGACAAATGTTGCTGCCCATCACCACAGCCATTGACACTTGATCCCCAATTCATGACACAATTGAAGGGATAGGTCCAGACAGTCACCCTCTTTTTAGAAAACATAAAGGTTGCTTTCTATTGTATCTAACCAGCAGAAATTATTGTGACCACGGATACGTTCTGTCACAACAATTTACTGTCAGAGGTTACAATGAGTGTTCTAGGGAGTATGTGTGAGAAACCCCAGCATGATCAATCCACATCTTCCCAGAGTCTCATCATATGTGCAGCAAATATTTACTAAGAGTATACACTCTGTGCTAGGCTAGGTTTGGGAGACACAGTGGTAAATAAGATAAGCTAGTCTGCCATGTCAAGGAGCATAATCATCTAATTGAAAATATATTTTATATCAAAACAAGCACTGGCAGATATGCTATGGCATATGGACATTTTGAATGTATGTTTCTAATAAAACAAGGACAGCCAGCTCAATTCTCCCCGATGGACTTATTCACATCCTTCTGCCACAGGAATACTTCAGTGGAGAAAAACTGAAAAGCAGAATGTTAATGCAGTTGGAAGTACCTGCTGATTAAACTTTGCAAACAAGATCATGTATGGCCACATCTTAAACATTATCACCAGACCAATGCTTTACCTCTCTGTACCATGATCATTATTTCTTCTTAAATCAAATACAACTACCCTCTTTTAGGTACAGAACTGGCTCCATTCCTATCATTCTCTTCAAATGTTTTCATTCTCTCTTCTGACCTTATCTGGGACCTTAATGAACTCTAGTCCTTCAGAGTCATGGTTGTTTTGGAGAGTCTGGGGCTTTTGTTTGAGCATTTCCTATGCTTTCTCTCCCTCATCCTGAAATTAGCATCTCCAAAGCAGATGATAATTCACACCCACTAGGCTCCCAGGCTTCCTAAACCCCAGGACCTTGCCTGGAATGGGTATTGAAGCTCATGTTCCTAGGTGTAGTGGCCTCCTGATGTACAGACAAGACCAGCAGGCAGGCGTCTGGGTGCAGAATATCTCACCAATCAGTTGGACTTGAACTTCATTCTGAATGAAGAACTGGACTTGAAAGGGTTAAAATAATGTGTTTTGTTTAACTGAGGTAACCTTCAAAAATTTGCCAAATACCAACTAGCAAAATCTCTGAAAACATTCTCTATTTTTATTTTCCTTTGAAGAAACCATCATGGTAAATTAATTTTAGAGGTGATTAGAGAATACATTTTAATGTAAAATGCTTTGGTTGTTGATGAGACAGGGTTTTTTAGTTCTTCACAGGATGGCACTTTGATAAATCAGAGATTGCTCAGTGCCCTAAAGAGGCCCATTATGACAGTTTCATTACAATGTGATAGAAAGAGGCAAATGAAGAGGTACTCCAGATCACACTAGGGCTGGTTTGGTGATGGTGCCCATTGTGTGAGTAAGAAGCAGAAAAGGCTGTTGTTTGCTAACATATGTGCTCATTGTTTTCTGATCCACCTGTGACAGCAACTTTTTCTTCAGTCACTTAAGGACTAAATTTGATTTGAATCTTGGTGCTTATAAATAGTTGGATAAATAGGAGGTAACTCAGCCAACAAGAGACCTCTTTAAGAGGAAATGCACTCTGTGTTTTTTTTTTCTGCTTTGATGACTTAGGCTGTGTCCTTCTGTGTGATAGCATTGGGTGTGAATGAACAGCTGGTCACAGATTCATTCTTACTCATTTGCATGCACCAGTTAATACAATCTCCATGTCAAATCCTTTCACTGAGCCTTTTGGAAAATCAGGGCCATGGCATAGTCCATGGGTGTCTGATTTGAACACATATGTACAGACATCACCTCTGACTTCAAATGTCTCTTTTGATGTGCTGTTTATCTTCATTTTAATATGTATAACCCAATATTCTGTTCTATATATCTAAGTAAATCATCACTGAAAGTAAATAGGGAGCCCTTTCACTCCTTGATTTGCTTTTAAGTCTTAAGGGGAGAATTATGATGTTCATATACTGGTTAAGACAGATTCTGGGCTTCTAATGGGAGTGACGGTATGAAACTAATGATAAGGCAAATATGCAAACGTATAATTCAGCAAAAAATGAAAAAGGAGATATCTACCAACTTTATCACTGGGTGGCAGTAGTAGGGATATAAATAGTGCTGAATGAATGGCATAACTATAATTTTTACCTTTCAAATATTGCTGTGGAACTATGGGAAAGAGTCCAAGAGGCTGATCTCCTTTGTCTCACCCTGGTTTTTTTTTGTGCCTTGGGCAAATGGGCCAACACTTATTTTCAAGGCTGATCTCATCTTTTCTGGCTGTTGAGTAGACTTTGCACTTCAGTTGATGAGGGCATATGAGAAATGAACCAGATGAATTGCTTGATTAGAATCTTCATGAACCAGAACTGATGAGAGGGGCACACATTTGCTTGTGAATTAACAACCAAATACATCTTTCTGGGGCTCAACACCGACACACATATTTACATTCTCCCCACTGTGTGCCTTTCACTAATTATACACCTTGCGTTTTTCCACATTACAGAATTTTTGCACCACCATATGGTGTTTGAATGTTGACCATGCTTCTTTTGTAGCTCTCATCTTAGTCTATAAATGGCTTCCTGAGGAGAAGAACACTGACCCTCTTCCTAAGCTTTAAGGAATGTGAAGAAGGAAACTCAGCCAATTATTCGGCCATTTTTGAAGTCAGTTTGATTGTTAGTTCTTCAATAGTATGAGCTTCTATTACTACAGTAACCAAATAAATATAAATTTTCCTTGACTAATAGAGAGTATGAACAAAAAGAGATAGAATTTATAGCTTTTTAAAAATATTTTACTGATTATGCTATTACAGTTGTCCCATTTTTTCTCCCCTTTATTCCCTTCCACTTTGCATCCCTCTTGCACCAGCACCCCCCCTTAGTTCATATCCTTGTGTCATACATATAAGTTCTTTGACTTCTCCATTCCCTACACTGTTCTTAACCTCCCCCTGTCTATTTTGTATCTACCATTTATCCTTCTTATTCCCTGCACCATTTCCCCTGTTGTCCCCCCTCTCCTTCCCCACTGCTAACCCTCCATGTGATCTCCATTTCTGTGATTCTGTTCCTGTTCTAGTGGTTTGCTTAAATTGTTTTAGTTTTTTGGTTTTTTAGGTTCAGTTGTTGATAGTTGTGAGTTTGTTGTCATTTTACTGTTCATAGCTTTGGTCTTATTTTTCTTAGATAAGTCCTTTTAGCGTTTGGTATAATAAGGGATTGGTGATGATGAATCTATAGTTTTTTGTAAGGATAAAGTTATATATAGCTAGAATGAAATAAGCTTATGTTCTTGGCATTATAGACAATGTACAGTCCTAGTAACTTTTTTTCCGGCTCACAGGTGGCTATCTTCTTGCTGTATTCTTAAGTGGTGTATGTGAGAGAGCTCTCAGGTGTCTCTTTGTATAAGGATAATAATCCTATTAGATCAGCTCTGCCTTATGACCTCATTTAAATTTAGTTACTTCTGTAAAGACCCTATCTCCAAATATAGTCACACTGGGGACTGAGGCTTCAATATATGACTTTGGAGAGAACATAAACATTTAGCCTGTACCAATTACAGAGGATTATTATCATATAACCTTATATTCATATGTTACTGATGGTTATCCCAGTTCTTTGCATCACTTCTCTCTTGAAACAGCACTGAATAAACCAGAAAAATAAAAAAAGAATGCATTCTGGTGTGGGCATTCAAAACAACAAAACTACTCTTGTTTATGTGGCTGTATCTATTTTTACACCATTTTCTATATTTATGCCAATATAAACACTCCTTGCCCGCAGAAAATATTTTGCATTAGGTAAAATGGTCAAATTTGAATTCATATAATTTTTTTTACTGTTAAAAAACTTATTTTTTGCCTTTTGTGTTTGTGTGAACACACATGTGTGTTTGCAATAGAGATTACAGAGATTTTTTAAAGGCTTCCTTGTCGAGTACAGTCTGATAAACACAGAAATGCAAGGTGGTGATATTCAAAATTAAATAATGGGATCCAGAAACATAGAGACAAAATCAGTTATTATGTAGTCCGAGATGATTATTGCCTTAGCATATATGCTTACTTGAAGACACACCAAGGAGTTTTTTTCTCTTTTGATTTTAGGAATGGGTAATGTATTGGCCTTTTAATTTTTAAATGTTAAGATTAAGTAACTAAAATGTTATTTTTTAAAAATTGAAATCATGTGTTCCCATCACAGATTGTCTTCTTTGTACTGGAATTGGATCTCAATGTGATGAAGTACATCATGCAGACACACAGTCAAAACAGGAACAGCAGCCCTGAAATATTGCAATTGAGGAAACGCTTATGCTTATTGAAGGACAGTGGGCAGGGTAGGTAAAAGCAAAAGACGGGCCACTGCAGGCTAATGTTCTCAGAAACAATTCTGTGGCCTACCACGTTGGCACATATTAGTAACCAAAAATTTTTTTTAAGATTTTATTTATTTATCTTTAGAGGGGAAGGGAGGGAGAGAGGGAGAGAAATATCAATGTATGGTTGCCTCTCATTCGTCCCCTGCTGGGAACTGGCCTGCAATGCAGGCATGTGCCCTGATTGGGAATTAAACCATGATCCTTTGTTTCGCAGGCCCGTGCTCAATCCACTGAGCTACACCAGCCAGGGCCAAATAGCCAAAATCCTGAGATGGGTTGATTTGACTGAGAAACCAATGTGGAGTCATGGTCAGGGTTGCTTCTCAGTGTAGGATCTCTCAGTATGATTGCACATTTCCAGGGTAACACTCCAAGCGAAGACAGTACTGCTAGCGTGCATTTATCCTAAGAAAAACTTTTTTTGTTGTTTCATGTATCTGTACGGGCTGGCAGTGGCTCTGAATCCATGGCTAATTGTGGCCTGGCATCAAGGCCTGTTGTAAGGTAAGAAGTTATTGAAGTCCTGGTGATATAGCTTGAACATAGTTTGAAAACAATGAACTTATTTGAACAAATATAATGACCTGATTCATTCAGACCCTCTAAAATGTGGAGATTTACTTCATGCACAATCATGCAGAAGGTCAGTTCCCTGGCCCCTGCCTATATCTTTTCTCCTGGTTCAGCTTTCTTGAGTAGCGGTTGAAAGATTAGTTCCTGCCTTAGACATTGTAACTTAACCATTTTTACTGGAAAAAAAAAGCGAGAATCTTTAGCCCTGGCTGGGTGGGTCAGTTGGTTGGAGTGTCGTTTCAGACAGCAAAAGTTTGCAAGGTGTGATCCCAGTCAGGGCACATGCTTCGGTTGCTGGTTTGACCCCGGGTTGGGGTGCTTATAGGAGCAACCAGGATGTTTTTCACGTCAATGTTTCTCTCTCTTCAATCAATAAACATATTTTTAAAAATTACAAAAAAATCTCTAAAACAACTTTCCTAGATGCTGTTGAGGGATGTGATTTAGCCTTAGACTTTTGTTTCTAACTAACTGGACAACATGTAGTCACAGTTCTTGTTTTTGTACTTGTAACATAAGTATCCCTTTTACCTGAGGCATTATAAAAATCAAATATTTCATTATGAAAGAGGTCTGAGAAAAGCAATATTTCTGTCAGATATGTATATGTCTTAAATGAGTTTTGACAAACTTATGGTTACATTCTCAACCTTTTGGAGTTATTTTAAATAAAAATACCTGTCAGTCCACTTTTGAATGCAGGAAAAGTAATTTTCTTGCCAAAATTTCCATTCTTTACCTTCTGAGACATTTATATTTATCTTAACCTTTATGTTAAAGGTCCAAAAATGGTTTTAAAGTATGTAAATTTATGTATGCCATTAACAAAACACCTTTGAGAGACTTCTGGTCAAGGTGGAGGCATAGGTAAGTGCACTTTGCCTACTTACACAACAAAAAAGGAATTAAAATAAATTTTAAAACAACACCCAGATCTTTCAGAAAATCAGATGGTATGGAAGTCTGGCAACCAAAGATTTAAAGAAGCCACATTCATGCAAGCAGTTAGGAGGGGTGGAGATACAGAGATGGGGTGGAGATGCAGAGATGGGGTGGAGATGCAGAGATGGGGTGGAAATGCAAAGATGGGGTGGAGATGCAGAGATGGGGTGGAGATGCAGAGATGGGGTGGAGGTGCAGAGATGGGGTGGAGATGCAGAGATGGGGTGGAGATGCAGAGATGGGGTGGAGATGCAGAGATGAGGTGGAGATGCAGAGATGGGGTGGAGATGCAGAGATGGGGTGGAGATGCAGAGATGGGGTGGAGATGCAGAGATGGGGTGGAGATGCAGAGATAGGGTGGAGGTGCAGAGATGGGGTGGAGATGCAGAGATGGGGTGGAGGTGCAGAGATGGGGTGGAGATGCAGAGATGGGGTGGAGATGCAGAGATGGGGTGGAGGTGCAGAGATGGGGTGGAGGTGCAGAGATGAGGTGGAGATGCAGAGATGGGGTGGAGATGCAGAGGTGGGGTGGACGTGCAGAGATGGGGTGGAGATGCAGAGATGAGGTGGAGATGCAGAGATGAGGTGGAGATGCAGAGATGGGGTGGAGATGCAGAGATGGGGTGGAGATGCAGAGATGAGGTGGAGATGCAGAGATGAGGTGGAGATGCAGAGATGAGGTGGAGAGGTGAAGAGACATGGTATGACATAGAGAGGCAACAGCAGTGGCAGGACAGGCAAGGGTAGCTCCATATTCACCTGTGGTGGATACAAATCAGGAAGGATACCTTGGGAGCAAGCAATCCCAGCTCCAGGCCAGACTGCACAGTCCAGGGCTCCAGAGCCAGGAAGATAAGTCCCCATAACTTCTGGCTGTAAAAACTAGTGGGGGTTGGGGTGGTAGAAGAAACAGCCAGACTTTTAGAAGACTTCACATAAAGGTCCTACATGATTTTCAAACATACACAAACCCACCCACTCTGGAATTCAACACCAGGGCAACAGCTAGAAAAGTGCCAGCCACATACAGGAGTGGGTAAAATGACAGAAAATGGGGTAAATGCTGGGAAAACCCCCAGAAGCCAGACAGTGGCATAGTCCCCTCTCTGAGCCTTCCCCCCACACACAAAGGCACAAAGTGGTGAAATGGGTTGCCTCACCCTGGTGATTACCTAAAACTCCTTCCAACACAATTTACAGGTGCCTTTTTGACAACAGGCCACACTACTAAGACAGGGAGTCAAAGCAACTCTACCTAATACACAGAAGCAAACACAGGGAGGCTGCTGAATTGAGGAGACAAAGAAATACAGCCCAAATGAAAGAACAGAACAAAACCCCAGAAAAAGAACTAAACAAAACAGAGATAGTGAACCTATCTGATGCAGAGTTCAAAACACTGGTGATCAGGATGCTGGAAGAACTTATTGAGTATGTCAACAACATAAAGGAAGAAATGAAAGTTACATTAAGTAAAATTAAAGTAAAATCTACAGGGAACCAACAATGAAGGGAAGGAAGCCAGGATTCAAATCAACAATTTGAAACTTAAGGAAGAAATAAACATTTAACCAGAAGAGAAAGAAGAAACAAGAATTCAAAAAAAATGAGGGTGGTATAAGAAGACTCTAGGACATCTCCAAATGTGCAAACATCTGAATCATAAGGATGCCAGAGGGGAAGAGGAAAAGCAAGTAATTGAAAGCTTATTTGAAAAAATAATGAAAGAAAATTTCTCTAATTTGACAAAGAAAATTGACATAGAAGTCCAGGAAGCACAGAGACTCCCAATCAAGTTGGACCCAAAGAGGATCACGCCAATATACATCATAATTAAAATGTCAAAGATAAAGAGAAAATTATAAGCAGCAAGAGAAAAGCAGTTACTTACCTACAAAGGAGTTCCCATAAGGCTCTCAGCTGATTTCTCAATCAGCTGAGAAATATCTTTCTCAAGAGATATTTTACATTCAAGAAGTGACTTGCAAGAAATATTCAATTCAAAGTGAGGAAAAGCAAGGATCTACAACCTAGATTACTCTATCCAGCAAAGCTATCATTTAGAATGGAAGGGCAGATAAAGTGCTTCCCAGACAAGCCCTTATTATATGAAATATTAAGGGGACTTATTTAAGAAAAAAAAGATAAAAACTATGAACATTAAAAAAGCAATGAATTCATAGCTATCAACAACTGAATCTAAAAAAACCCCTCCAAAACAAAAACTAAGCAAACAGCCAGAACAGGAACAGAATTATAGGTATGGAGATTATTTGGAGGGTTGTTAGCTGGGAGGGGGAAGGGAGAGAAAGGGGAAGAAAGGGGTGAAAGGTACAGGGACTAAAAAGCATAATTTGCAGGTACAAAATAGAGAGCAGGATCTTAAGAGTAGTATAGGACATGACTCATGGACATGAACTAAGTGGGGATTGCTTGCAGGGAGGGGGTACTGGGCAGAGGGGGGCAAAGGAGGAAAAAGTAGGACAACTGTAATAACATCATCAGTAAAACACACTAAAAAACCAAATCATGAAAAAATAAAACACTTTCATGTGAATATTAAGAAGCACTCTGAATTTAGAAATAAATTTAGCTTTGAAAACGGTTATAACCAACATATATTTAATCAGACTAATTGTCTATAGGAATATCTAAGAGATTATCAGTGAATGTGCAGCTCAGGAGATCAGTGAATGTGCAGCTCAGGAGATTTGAGGGCATCTATTTTAATGATTCCCAGTGGCTTGAAATATTTGTTCTCTCCCATGAAGATCCACAGCAGGTGTCCCAAAGGGGCTCATTTTTTACTTGGACCCAGACTTGTTCTGTCTTGTGGCACTATCTTGTCAAGAATCTAGTTCTTCTCCAGCTAATAGATCAGGAAAGAAACCAATCAGGAAGGAAAAATATATCTGATTCTTAATAATTTTCCTAGCAAGTGTCACTCATCACTTCTGTTCCCATTCCATTGGTGTAAATAATACGACATATCTAGCTGCAAAGGGTGCTGGGAAATCTATGTCCCCTGCCTAGGCAGCTGCTGCTCAGGATCCGCTCGGCACTGCCACGTGGTGGTTCAGTCGAGCCTGGCTGCGCATTTTCTAATTTTTAGATGAGGATAAGTAGCAGTGATAGTCATGCATTATCCTCTTTCTGTGAGAGCATAAAGAATTAGTGGTCATAAGATATAATTGGAGAGCTCACTCTTCCTTTTCATTTATAGGACACTTTTTCTCCTATTTATGTTTAATTTGCTAATGCGATCAGGAGATGAAGAGGAGAGAACGTGTTATTTGGGCTCCAAGCCAGGCAGCTTAGCAGCAGAGATTTAATTTTTACATTTAATTTTAATTAAAATGAGCAGCTAGAGATGTAACAAAATTCAAGAAATGGAAATTAAAAAAATAAAATAAAATTCTGGGGGGAACACACACTTGAAGATTTATGCAGGCTTCTGAATGAGAATAACAGTATTTCACATTATTGTCCTCATGTATATTGGTGCTAAAGACACAGCTGTACACTGACATCTGTGGTAAAATTATAGATATATCTAAAACATGTTTTAGATAAATACATATGCACTTGCATATCATACTACACTTCATTTTTAAATGGCAAACTATGTAAAGCAATATAACAGTAATGGCAACATTACTGCATAAGCTACACACATATGTCATAATTAGCTAAAGTTTTCAATTTTTCTATATATTTTTGAAAGGAGATGCAGCTTATTAATTTATAGTAGAGTCTTAAAAGGCACTTCATTTTGAGATCCTGCATCTTGAATCCTAAAAGAACGGCAGAATAACATAAGAAGGGGCTCAGCATTTGTCAAAGGAGAAAACATGAAGGCCAGGCCTTTCAAAGATCTTCAACTATTTTCTTGCCAATATCTGAGCATTCAATGCCTGATTATTCTTGATCATTTTGTGCAAAAAATAATCTACAGTAACAGTTTCTCCTTATGCATGCACCAACACTGCTAAAGTCTGCTGTACACTGCTCAAAGATGTCACACTAAGGGGCAGTTGGTGCCAAATGCACTCATGATAGTTAATCTTGCCCAGGCTCTCAACGGTGTCTGTGAACCCTATGAGTTTTCCATTATGCCACTCAATTCCCATTTCTCCAAGATACTGAGTCAAACCTTTCCAACTCTCCTCAAATCTCCAGCTCATCCATCTCCTCCCCCAAGTCAAGAAGATTATCTAAAATCACTGGGGAGAAACTTTGGGACTTTTCACTGTTTAGGCTACAAGCTGCATCCATCTTTCCCTTTTTCCTGTTGGGTTGAAGATTTGAATTTCCATCTGTGTAACTGACCCACTATCCATCTGAACTCTGGAACCTTTCCACTCTAGATTATTCAGAAAAGTACAGTAAATTGTCCACCCTCCAACTGCTTGCAACTTGAATTTCCCCTTCACTTCTGGATGTGTCTCACCAGAATTTCATTAAATATGGTTTCCCAGCAATACAAAGGAAGAAAAAGGACAGAAACTTTTTTCAATCAAAATTACCTCTGCAAATCCTACTCTCATCTCCCCTTCACAGACAGACCTTTGAAAGTGTTATCTATTTTTTTCTGTCTCAATTTTCTGAATTCACCCAATTTGATCTTTTCTTGCAATATACCACTGGCCTCATTCACACATGCTATCCATGCCTATCCACTGCAAACTATGAACACTGTTGAGCTCTCTTGCTTGACTTCTGGGCAGCATTTGATGCTGTTGAAACCTGTTCTTCATGAACCTCTATTTTCTTGCCTTACCTGGTACAACTTTGCCCTGGTGTGCCTCTTTTCCCTCTGGCTTCTCCTTATTTTCCTTTGAATGCTGCTTTTGCCATGCTTCTGCTTTACACATTGATGACCTTCATGACTCAGTTCTAGTCTTTTTCTCCATCTTACTGTTAAGGATTTATTCAGCTAATCCAGGAACTCTGGAAATTCATGGACTCCCAAAGCTTCAAAATCCATTGGTAAATCGATGACTCACAAATCTACTTTTCTAGCACCAACTTCTTTTCTAGACTCCAGTTCTATATGTCCAAATGGTTGCTAAACATTTCCACATGTATATTTCATAGACACCTGCAACTTAATATGTTGAGAGATGTGCTCATGTCCTTATTTCTTTTCTATATTTAATTCTCCTCTTGTGTTCTCTATTCCTTAAATGCTACTACCGAGAATCGTGGGGGGTTCGTCGCAGCGGGAGGGCAAGCAGGAGTCTGGCCGCAGGTTTACCTGGGCCCCGGGAGGGGTCGGGCTTCCAGGAAGAGCACCGGCCCTGGAGAGGATTGGCTGTACTCTGGCCCTCACCCTCTATAGTCTGATCCGTAGCTTTCTAGGAAAAGCGCGGGCAACTCCGGAGACTCCAGGGACTGGAGCCTAACACCCGGGAATTCACACGTTGAGATTGAGGCGCGGCTGACGCGTGTCAACAACTGAGAGAGCTGTACACTCTAAAACTCTTCTGGACTTCCGCCAAGATGGAGGTACAGGTGGATGTGCCATGCCTTCTCACACAACCAAGTTTAGAGACAACTAAATATTAGCAACAGAAATCACAGCCAGAACACGGAAAATTGAACTTTTCAAAAGTCCGTTAACAACAAATTCTTTAGCCTGACCGGTAAGGGGCGAAACCAGTGGCTGGTGGAGCGGGGTAGCACAGGAAGACTCGGTCAGACGGGCTCAGGCGCAGAATCCAGACACGGAATCCAGGCGCAGGGTTGGACCTAGTGAGCGACCGAGCGAGTGACCAGGCGAGCGACCGCGGAGGAGACAGCAACAGCGGGGAAGCGGTGCTGCGTGTTGACTGTGGTCGCCTATTTGTGCGCGAGCGGACAGGCGAGGGAGTGGGCGGTTGGACCGGGGCCAGCGTCCCCGCCGCAAGCGGCAATAGAGGGCGCCGCCATTTCCCCGCTCTGACCACGCCCCCACATACAGCGTCACAACCCAGCGACCTGGGAGTCCAAGGCACCGCTTCTTACACTTAAAGGGCCAGAACAGACCAAAAATGTCGCAAGTTCTCAAAGTCCCTGAGCCCATAGACCTAAGCGATGAAGAAATAGCAAAACTCTCAGACGCACAGTTTTAAACACTGATCATCAGGATGCTCACAGAACTGGCTGATTTTAGCCACAAATTAGAGAAACATATGAAGGCGAAACTAATTGAAATGAATGGAATTGCACAGGAAACCAATAGCGATGAAAAGGAAACTGGGACTCAAATCAATGGAGTGGACCAGAAGAAAGCAAATAATGGCCAAACAGAAAAGAGTCAGGAAGCAAGAATTCAAAGAAATGAGGAGAGTCTTAGGAACCTCCAGGACATCTTTAAACGCTCCAATATCCGAATTATAGGGGTACCAGAAAGGGGAAAGGCACAGCCACCAGTGGAAAACTTATTTGCACAAATAATAAAGGAGAATTTCCCCAATCTGGCAAAGGAAATAGACATCCAGGAAATCCAGGAAGCTCAGAGAGTACCAAAGAAGTTGGACCCAAGAAGGAACACACCAAGGCACATCATAATTACATTAGCCAAAATTAAAATGAAGGAGAGAATCCTAGAAGCAGCAAGAGCTAAGGGGACAGTCACCTACAAAGGAGTCCCCATCAGACTGTAAGTAGATTTCTGAAAAGATACCTTACAGGCAAGAAGGGGCTGGAAAGAGGTATTCCAAGTCATGAAATCCAAAGACCTACAACCAAGATTGCTCTATCCAGCAAAACTGTCATTTAGAATGGAAGGACAGATAAGGTGCTTCTCAGATAAGATCAAATTCAAGGAGTTCATCATCACCAAGCCCTTATTATATGAAATGTTAAAGGGACTTATCTAAGAAAAAGAAGTTAAAGAAACATGAACAGTGAAAGGACAGCAAACTCACAGTTATTAACAACCACACCTAAAACGAAAGCAAACTAAAAGGACAGCTAGATCAGGAGTGGAAACATAGAAATGAAGATCTCAAGGAGGGTTAGCAACAGGGGAGTGGGAGGAGGAGATGGGGGGAGAAGGTACAGAAAATAAGTAGCATAGACAGTAGATAGAAAATAGATGGGGGGGGCAAGAATAGCACGGGAAATATAGAATCTAAAGAACTTGAGACACATGGTCATAAACTAAAGGGGGGTAATGGTGGGGATGGGGGGGTAGGGTGGAGGGGAATGAAGGGGGGAATAGAACAACTGTAACAGCATAATCAATTAAAAAAATAAAAAAATAATAAAAAGAAAAAAATGCTACTACCACCTACCCAGAGCACCTTTTACATCTAGTAAATCACCAAGTCAGTTAGATTCTATTGTCAAATTGTTTTCTGGATACTAGTCTTTATTCCAGGTCCAAGCAAAAGCCTTCTCCTTTCTAAGTGGTTGCCACCTCTTCTTAAATGGCCTTTCTTTTTTCAGTATCCCTCCTCTAATCCACTCTCTACAGTGCACACATGAGAATATGATTATGACATTCACCTGATTAAAATCCTTTAGAACTTTTACATTGCTCTCACAATAAAGTTCAAACTTTGAAACATGTCATAACCAATCAGACCCTTTATGATCTGAACTTAGTACATGTGGCAGCCTCATCATGCATGCTGCATCTCAAATTCTGTTGTCCAGACAGTTGAACTTATTCTAATTCTTTAAAATAAAAGTTGCTCTTGCCCGCCTCTGAGTCTTTGGGTCATGTTTCCCTTCTCTGGAATATTTTGTAGCTCTCCTCATTTCTGGTTGATTTCATTTATCCTTCTAATCTTAAATTATATACTCCTTTCTCAAGCAGCCCTTTTTGGATTCTTGGATTAGCTTAATAAGTACTTCCTAAATATGCCTTCAACATTGATATATTTTCTCCTATAACAATTTTATGCTTTATTATTGTTGCCTGTTATACTAGTTTTCTCTCGCTGCTGTATTACCACAATCATTGTAGCTTAAAACAGCACACATTTATTATATCATAGTTCTGGAGGTCAGAAGTCTAAAATGGGTTAGCAATTCTGCATGGCTTCTGGGGCCTCTGGGAAAGAATTCATCTGCTTACGTTTTCATCTTCTCTAGACTGCCTGCGGTCCTTGGCTCATGGCTCCTTCCTCCACCTTCGAAGACAGCAATGTAGGCTCTTCACATTTCCCTCTCTCACTTCTGTTTCTGTCATCACATCTCCTTTTCTGAGTTTGTCTTTTCCGCCTCCCTCTTTCCCTTATAAGGACCTTCATGATTATAATGGGCTCCCCTGGATAATCCAGGATAACTTCTCAATTTCAATAGCCTTAATTTAATCACATCTGCAAAGTCTCTTTTGTCATGTAAGCTAACATGTACCAGGTTCCAGGGATTAGGAAGAAGACATCTTGAGAGTATTATTCTGTCTCCCAAATATGTTTAAGTGTCTATTTTTCTTATCAGGTTTATGAAATCTCCTTTGTGGAGATTTCATAAAGAAATCTTTATTTTTCTTTATGAAATAAAGAAAAACATTTTTCTTTAGTCTCTCCCAGTATGCCTGATGCCTAGTACAGTGCCTGGTCCATGAAGTTGTCTACTACATACTTTAAGAAAGAGTTGTGGTTGTCATTTCAATTCATTTATACATAGATATAGATATGACAAATGCATGTACCACTGACCAAGTATAAATCATAAAATACAATAAGAATACAATATAATATAACTGAAAACATTCTTTTTTCTCTGTTCTATTGCTCCTTTATATTTTTTCATAGAAACTAGTTTTTTTCCCTGTCTCTGAATAAAAACTCAGGCAGTCATTATTACTTCTCTGTCCACTTACAGGTATTAAAACAGCCTATTAAGTCACAAAACACAGTTTTAATTCCATGATTAAAATGTACCATTCACGAATATGTCAAAAATCTGGGTGTCTTCTTAGGTTAAATTGTTTTCCCTCCTCCCCACCATATTTTGCTTATAAGATGGAAAGAGGAGAGTTAAGTGGGACAAAAGGCATTACTTGGCAGAATCTATGGAGGCGATATAATTTCAGTAATCTCTGGACTGTGCAGATGTTGAAAGGTGACTCTCTCATTCATCCATGGAATATTGGAGGATACCTCTACCACTTCATCAGGAACGCTCTTCATACCCTGAAGATTCTTAGAAGTCAGCCTCACCCTCTGTTCACCCTCCAGCTGAATGCTTTGGGAAGGTTAGGAATACCCCACTGCTGCTTCCTCTCCTTTGTTTATCAAAAGTAGTCCCACACAAATGCTCATGAATCTATTGTCCCTATAAATTCTGGAAGTGCCATTAAATGTCTTCAACCACCTCCTCTGCTGCAACAGACCACTTCGGACAGCTTCTTGCCCATAGACTTCTTAGGCTTGGCTCAGATACTAGTCCACTATGTCCACTAAATTGAAGGGTTACATATTAAGTTCCCTTAGTAGTCTTTTTAAAGACCAGCTGATACGTGTGTGTTGGGGAGAAGGCATTCACAAAATACCTGTATGCAAATAAAACCTCTACAAAAGCCCTCCTTCCAAAATGAATAAACAAAAAACAAAATCTACCTCCTGGATGTGAGAGATTTAAAGTTATATACCTGGACTGCAGGCACCTATTTTTAAAACTCCCATCACAGCCTAGAACCTTACTTTTGAATATATGTTCTAGCTGAGTTACATAATGAGAACTAAGGATGTGCCATGGTACTGAGTCTTCTCTTATCAACCCTTTCAACTCAGCGAGAATGGCCTTAATATCACCTTCATTCTAGAGATGAAGAAACCAAGGCTCAGAGACATCAATATGCTCAAGGTCACATTGTTGATAAATAGTGGACATGAAATTCACCAAGAAGAAGTACAAATCCAGAACTCACGTCTCTTCATATGACAACATTCATCATCATTTCTTTGTTTAAATATCCATGCTCCATATCAGACTGTAATTTCTTTTACATTTTCTTCACAATTCTTAAGAGTAATGATCACATATGTCTTAACACTAATGTAGTTCTCAGTTTTTAAAATGTAATACAAGATAGTATATTGCTTCATATGCTATGGAGGGGGGAGTGACTTTTTAAATTTCATAATAAAGCCTAATAAAAAAAGGCAAAGCAAAAAAAATCTTTTATTTCTTAAATGTTTAAGAAGAAAAAGATCCCAAAACATAAAATGCCTTTACTATAATATCTGATTAAAAATAAGAGAATGGCCCATTTTTTTTGTCTACAAGAGACCAAAAATTAACTTTATATTGAATTTCACACTGATTTTACAAATGTTCACAAGGCTGTGACCAGCTGTCACAAGAGACAAGCTACTGTAGTTATTGTAGAGATGTAACTGGCACTGCCCACTGTCAGGCTTCCCTTTCTGAGTTTCATCTCACATTTTAGTGTACAAAGGAAAAAAACTATCCTTTGGAATATCAGTTACTGGTAACTATTGTTTACTTTGTATGAGACACCTTCATATATTTGTTTTCCAACTATGTAAGCTTTAGAAGAATTAGTTCATTTTTGACAGAAAAAGGCCAAAGATAAATATAGTGGTTCATTTTTAACTTTATGCTCTATTTTTTAGAAGATAAGAATATACTATATTTACTAAAGGATAAAATTGAATAAGATCCAAAATAATTTCTCTATTAAAATATTAAGTATATCTTTTTAAAGTTAAAACTTATATTTATTTTTATTGACTTTGTTTAAGCAAGAAGAATGAAATGAATGCCTTCCTGAATCTCTCAATAATAAAAAATGGTGTATTAAATTGACCATGTGCTTTATTTTATGAGATGCCATTTACTTAGAACACACCATATTTGCTGTAAGTAATGCATACTTTTTTGCCTAAATTTTTGAGGGAAAAATAAGGGTGCACATTATGTATGTGCATAATGATTACATATAATGGGTATAGTAATGGGTATAATAATTCCATGTATAATGCACACAAAATCATGGGTACACATTACACATGGCAAAAATGGTATGTCTCTACCATGGACCCAACCACTGGATCCTATAAAACATATATCTACATGAATTCATATCAATGGAAACAAATATGGGTAAAATTATATTGACCTTCTAATTGAATGTTACCCTTTTGTCTAATACACTGTTTTCTTAGCAAATCTTAAGCTACCTTTTTTTTTCTTTAACTGCTTTATCCAAAAGTTTCATGATATTTCTAAAATTCTATTTTACTTTCTAGGATCCAAAAGACACTACTGATAATATGTACTTAACTTCTAACTAACTCTAGACCACATTAAAAGTCCTAAATTCAGTGTCTCTGCTGTAATGCTAAGAGAATTTTTATATTTTCAATGTCCTTTTAGTTTTAATCTGGAAAATTTTTGGAAAAAATATAAATCCCAGGATTATATTCCAAGTATTGGGCTGGCCAAAATGTCTGTTATGTTTTTTCCATAAAATAAAAGACACAATCTTTTATTTTCTCCAATAACTTTATTGGTTTGGGTATTTTCAGTGTTTCAGCTACCTCCTGCTACTGGCTTCTAGTGCGTAGAGGCCAGGGTTGCTGCTAAACATCTTTGGGTATAATAAGACAGCCCCACAGCAAAGAATTATTTGGTCAATACTACCAAGTCACTTTGTAAACCACTTTTGACACATTTGATCAGTCACAGTACCTTCTCCATATACTGTACAAATCTTTTTTTGTTTGTTCAGTTGTGTTTTTACCTTTCTTGAAATAATAAAGCATAATATTCTGAAAGTGTTACATGTTTTCTTCCATCTTCTATATTAAAACAGTTGCACAAAAATTCACCAATTTTGGTAAGTTTTTTTAATTTTCAGCTGATATGACAGCTGTCACAATACAATCAAAGAAAAATGTTTTGAATGAAATTAAAGACAACTAAGCAGTATAAAGCCATCGTATGGAAAAATGTAACAGACTTTTTGGCTAATGCAATACTTTTCTTTAATTTGTCCTAATAAAATTAGGAGATTAAAGTGAAGTAAATTCATGCTAAATTTTCCAATTAACAAAGAATGAACTAGAGTTACTGTGGTGGTCATTTCAAACTATTTACAAATGCTGAATCTTTATGTCATAAATCTGAAACAATACATATTATTGATATACAGCATAAAGTTATATGTCAATTGTATCTCAATATAAAATGAAGACCAGTCCTTGAAAAGAGACTGTCTCTATGGATTTTGTTATGTTGCTGGTTAAAACATACCCCTCAGATATGTGGTGATGTGAAATGTACAATTATGTTACTATTTCTTTGTGTCTTCTGTCAGATGTACAGGAGATTCTTTTGTACTTTGCTTCTTAGTTCAAAACCAAAAATGTATGAACATCTTTAACTTTCTTGGGCTAGCTTTTAAGATTTCAAATTATACATATTGTAATAGTTATTTGCAGTTTGAGAGCTCAGAATCTATGTATGCCCAATCCAAAGAATCAACAGCAACAGCAAAACAAAGGTGCAAACTTCCTGGTTAGCTTAAAGAAGAATCGTTATAAATAGGCAGCCAATGGCTCTGGCAGGGAACCTTTATCTCGGCAACAAGATGGGCAAGATTTGATGGCTCTGCTGGGAGGGACTGAGAGGAGTTAATATTTGTTATTTTTGCAAGCACTTCAGATCCTGTGTGTTTCTATATTTGTATGTATGTATTTAGGTATGTATGTATTTATATAGTGGGATTAAAACAGAGTGAGCCATAATATTTTTAAAAATAATTTTAAGGTTTTCAGTTTAAAAGGTGGTTATTTATTCACCCAAATAATAAATATACCTATATTTTATTATGTTAGATGGGATCAAGGAATGCCCAAAACAATATCAGAAAGGTAATTTTAGATCATGTTTTTAGATATCTCAGAAGAGTCTTATACTGAACTAAATTATTTTCCTGAAATCCATATGGTAAAGGTTCATTAAAGTTCTTGTTTAAAATCATGGTAATAGGTAAGATCCTTTGTCCTTCAAATTCTTGATTACTTTAGATTTCACTGCGGTATCACTAAATAAGACAAATACCGTATGATCTCACCTATAAGTGGAACATAATCAACAAAACAAACAAGCAAGCAAAATGTAACCAGAAACATTGAAATAAAAAACAAACTGACAGTAACAAGAGGGGTGGAGGAGAGGGGTTATGGGAGAGAAAAGGGAAGGGTCATCAAGGAACATGTATAAAGGACACATGAACAAAGCCAAAGCGGGTAGGTAGGATGGAGGACTGGAGGTGAGGAGGGGTGGGGTGGGGGGAAAATGGAGACAACTGTACTTGAACAACAGTAAAAAAATAGAGTGGGCAGTTTGATTTCAGGGGGAAAGTCTTTACATGAATCTTTTGGTTTGCCTGCTCATGCTACCTCATCAATTCTAAATGGTGTCAGTCAGTTGAGTCTAATAGCTGTGAGTGTTACTACCATGGTCAGTTCCAAATTACAGTATTGATTAATTGATTGTCTTCTTCCAGTTGTGAATTATATTAGTGCTGGCTCAGGCAGCTTGGCTTAGGGCCAAAGCTTAATTTTTAATAGAAGGCAACAAGCAGTTTCACTGTTTCACTGCTGTGGTTAAGTGGATGCTTAGAAAACAAAAGGCTTTGGTTAGATGATTTGACAAAAAGGAATGCACTAGATAAAATGAATATGCACTTTACTGAAGGTCCCTCTCCAATGTAGAGAAATAAGAAGGAAGAGAGTATCATGAATTCATCATTTCTCAACCTCAGACTTCCAAAAAATCTTCAAAGACTGGAGGATCAGAGCAGGAGGAGGGAAACGTGGTCCAGAATGATAACCAGCCAGCATCAGGGAATTAGGTCCATTCAGGAGAAGCGAAATGTCTGTGGCACTTTCAAACCGAGTAGAAGCTAAAGTGGGTCATGGACATCCCTACATCAGCAATTTTTCAACCATTTGCTTCTCATGGCACACAGAAACTAATTATTAAAATTTTGTGGCACACCAAAAAGTATGAATTATCTTTTTCAGGTCTGACCAAAAAATTGGCATAATTTGGATTCATTCACACTGGACAGTTTTTGTTGTGTTGGTTATTTTCTCTCTTTTTAAAAAATATCAAAATTTAAGAGAAAAGGGGTCAGTGCCCCTAACTAAATAGTCAGGTATTGCATGTTTTAAAAATGGTTGCAGTGCAGCGGTTGAAAACTGTTGCCCTACATTGTAATAGGTACAGCTCTCCAGGGAAGCTTGAAGAGCATCTGCCAACCGTGGCATCACTTAGAACAATACCAACTTACAGAGTTGAAAGACAACACATTGGCAAGTTGAAAAAGGCACCCCTTTTGTGTTAATTTTGCTTTCGTGAGGAATGTAAAATGGATGGGTGTGTTTAGCATTGATTCCTGTGCAAGGGGAAAGCTAAATGGGGCATTAAGAGGTTAATAACTTTCATAGATCCATAACTGGTGTTTGTTGCCAGATCAATTCTTTTTCTCTATAAAATCTGAAGGAAAAGCTGGTGTGGGATGGAGTAATTCTGATTATAAAGTTATATTCACATTAAAAGGTATTTGAAATCAAGTATTGGTCTTTTTTTCAACATGAACAAAATAATACTTGATTTCACAGAGAATTAGAAGGAAGAAACTTTCTCCCTCATAAAAACAGTGGTCATGAAAAAGAAATTAATTAACTAATTAATTAATTTCAGGGGTCCTACATTTGAAAGCTTTGAAATCATCACTTAGACAAGAGTGATAAATGAAAGTTTGTAAGTGGGAAAACATTTGTGAATATGAAAAGCACATATCACAATGTCAAACATGCTGAGGCAAATTAGAATTTTTATAGAGGCGTTTTGATACAGCATGGGGAGAGAGATTGCAAGTAGATGTCAATGAGGAGAAAGTTTTCTATAAGTGTTACTAAGATCAAGATTATTAAATATGTATTATTAAATATATATTAAATATGTATTTATACAGATTCCTTAATAGAAGCTATGTTATAAGTCTCTTGCCATAGATCATATAAGGAAAGCTCATAGACTAAATTTCTACAAAATACAAAGGCATATTAATTATTCATGGCTTTCTTACTGATCTGCAGTACAAATAAGGTTAGAATTAGAAATGCTGTGTATTTATTACTTAAAAAATATTGTAGGCTATGCCATTTTACAGGCACTAAGGATACTTCAGGGGGATAAAAAGTCAAGCAGCATGCCTTTAGGGCTGTCTCTTGAGTAGTTATTACCTTGGTTAACTCAGGTAACTCACACAAGTATGACATAACAACCTAGTGTACCAGCAACTTGAAAAAATAAATGCATACCTTAATGGATGTAGATAAGTACTTAGGTGTTAACATGGAGGATAAAACTATGCTCCTAGCTTCTTGTGGAAAGGATACAAATATAATTCATTGTGGTACTCTCCTCAGCACTCAGCAGAGACTCTAGCACAAAATGGGGGCTCCATGATTATTTTTGAAAGAAAGGATGCGTAAGAATACAGCCTTTGAACCAACTTTCCGTCAATGGCAATAGTTGGATAAGAATATACTATCTTTAAAGGGACACAGAAATAATGTCATTAGTAAGATAGTAGCAAATTGAAAGTGTGTGAGATCCCACACACTAAAGTAGAGCTAGTTTTCCATCTCTTCACGCCCTCTTCCTACTGAAATAAATTTGATTCACCCTTAAACTCTTATATCATTTTCATCCCTGCAAAAGTGGTCCCTCACCTGTTTTAGACTACAAACTCCTGTGGTTCCCATACTTTGCGAATATTTGCACTCTCCTGTAATTGTTTATTTAACTGGCTCTCCATCATAGATGGACTAGCAAAGGGTTTGGCATGTAGAGTTCTACTTGGTTCTTCCTGTCAGTGTAACTTTTGACCCTTCTTTCCCATAGTCCACATCTCATTTGTCTGCAAAATCCAGGTAGCCCTACTTTCAAAGCAATGCCTACCCACAATTCAACCACTTCTCCCACTTCTTCAGCTATAATTTGGTCCACCTCTTGCCCATGCTATTGCAATAACCTCTGTTCTAGTACCTGCCACTTTGCTTGCCTTGATTAGTTAGCTCTCAACCCAGAAGCCTGAGGGATCCTTTTAAAATAATATAACAAATCATGTCAGCCTTCTATTTGAATTCTTCAATGAGAGGTCATCTAACACAGCATGAAAGTCAAAGTTCTCACTAGGAACTACAAGGGTCTTCTGTTCTCAGACTCTTCTCTTCATATTTCTCCTAGTGCCATGCACTCCAACTACACTGGCCAAGCTCCCTCCTCAGAGCCTTTGCACCTATTACTGCCTCCCTCTAGAATGGTCTTCCTCCAATATCTACATGACTTACTCCTTTACTTTATTTCCAAGTGTCACTCAAAAGTCACCCCTCAGTTCCAAATTTCTAAAGTTTCAGTATTACCATTACCTGACACTTCAATTTCTTTTCCCTGCTTTAATCTTCCTATTAGTACTGATTCTAGGTCTGTACTCAGCAGGTAGAATGGACTTCCATTCTGTGTGGCTGTGGATGTATTTGACGAGTTGGCACCCACTTTCATTGGTTGTTAAATATTTTAAACCTCAACCCTATTCATCACTATCTAACACACTCAATACTTAACTATTTCTTTTTACCATCTGCTTCCCTCACTTGAACATAACCGTTTTGTTCCAACACTGTATCACCAGCATCTGAAGCACTGGTTTACTGTAAATACTCACCCTATATACCCCTATATTAGTCTATTGCAAGTTTCTGCCTTAAAAAGTGCTACAAAATATTGCTATACTTATTTGCTTTTATGTTGTCTCTGTGTAATATATTGTGAACTCCTTGAGAGAAGGTAGCATTTATAATTTTCATCTTTGTATCTCCATCATCTAGGGTTAATCGTATGTGACTGGTAAATTCAATAAGTAGATGAATGAAAAAGGACTTTGTACATAGCTACAATTACTCATTTACAATATACAAATGATCAAAATTAGGTGTTTATTATACTTATTTTAATCAAAATACAGTTATTTATACCAATTTTATTGGTGCAAGTATAACTTTATAAATTACATATTTCTAATGTGTGCATTTATCTGCCTCAAGGATTTTCAGGAGCATAGTCCTTGTGATTGGGAAGATAATATGATATACGCACAGTCTTCTCTTGGCAGTCTATGGTTTTAATTTGCAGTAATGTTAGGATCTCAGGTAAATTGCAGACAGCTATTTCCAACAGAAGATATTACATAAGAGATTTCATAATTTCATTCAATACCTATAGATGATTTCTGATCTTTTCAAATATGATTTAGAAATATGATTCTGCATAGGAAAACCCAGAATTAAATTCGAGTCTTTTTTTAAGTTTGTAGGCATTTCGTGTGCTCAAGGTTTTCAAAAAGGAGATTTTTATAAAATATTATCTTTACATCGTACACCATGAGAATAACCCCTAAACTCTTTGCTAATAAACTATATAAGATCATACAAGGCATATTTATAAAATGTACAAAAGACAGCTTTAACAATTCTTATAACTTAGAGCTCAAACTATTCTTCCTCTCTGTTTCAGGGAGCACTACCCTTTTTGTGTGTCCTCATTTTGTTACTTCCTTCTCACATATTACCCTTGACCCGGGCACCTCTCTCATGTTCAGCACAGTCCATCCTAGGCCCCGGGATTTATTCACTAAATATTTAAGAAATAGGTGAGGTGCTCACATAAACTCACATTATTTAGACATACAGAGGCAAATGCAATGTGTATAGCTTCGGATCCAACTTCTGGAGATCATGCATGCACACGCACACACACACAAAGGCACCACTTTTTATCTATCTATATCTATCTATCTATCTATCTATCTATCTATCTATCTATCTATCTATCCAGCTATCATTTTGAACTAAATTCTGAGTGATTTTTATAGTTGAGTCTCCAATTCCCTCATTTTCGATGGCAGATGTGTTATCGTGTATAAAACATAACTACCTTATAGTTTATTTTATACTCTTGTGCTATTCTTGTATCATTATGAACTCTAATTAGACTTAGATTCTTTTGTTTTATCATCATGGCTTTGTTAAGCAACTCAATCCAAAATGTAGACTTTTTGATTGTTATGATGATAACAAAAGCAAATGCTTATGTTTAATCCTATCAATCGTGATTTATAAATAATAAAAAATAAGCAAACCAAGTTAAATATCAATATATAGCCCCCTATTTGCAGTGCTTCATGTGAGAAATTGCAGACAGCTATTTCTAACTTTCATCGACACATAAGCACAACTATACGAAAGGCACGATTGACTTAAAAAACCAAGAGTACAGTGCTTAGATCAAGGGACAGTAGTAGCTTTCCCACATATTTATGATAGTATACAGAGTCATTTGTCACACTGTGTTTAATTCTAGGCATCAACCTGAAACATTTTATTGATGTGCTAAGAGGGGGCATCAAAAGATGCAATATTTGAAACTAATGTCATAGAAGGAATGGTTGAAGGAGGTATGGATATTTTGTATACATAACAGAAGACTAAAGGAAGAAATATAGTCAGGTAGATTTTCTACCAATATGCAAACTTTCTTGCAATTATAACTACCCAGTAATTAAAGTGAAGTTCATGTATAACTTTAATCAGAGACTGGTTGACTGTGTATCACGAGGAAGTTTCCAATAGAGGACTGAACTATGTGAACTTCCGTAGTCTATATGTCTTAATTTCTTTTCTTTATTTTTTTCCACTGGCAGATAATATTTTTTAAAAAGATTTTATTTATTTTTTTTTAGAGAGAGGGGAAGAGAGGGAGAAAGGGAGAGAAAGATCAGTGTGTGGTTGCCTCTTGTATGCCACAACTGGGGACCTGGCCTGCCACCCAGGCATATGCCCTGACTGGGAATTGAACTGGCAACACTTTGGCTCACAGGCTGGTGCTCAATCCAGTGAGACACACCAGCCAGGGCCAGTGGCAGATAACATGTTTTAAATGCAGAGTAAAATCACCTGAGTCACAGATACACTAACGAATATCTATTTGATCATAGGCAGGTCATTTATCTTCTCTGGGCCTAAATTTTTCATGTACAATATGTGGCCTGGAGTCTTGAAGGTATATTTTAATTCAAATGTTCTCTGCCCATACTAATGTAGAAATACTGAATCAACCTTTAAGGCTACTCATGGCAAAGAATCGATACAATCATAGACTTTTGAAACTGGAAAGCATTTAGTCAACCCTTATACAAATCTTTAGCCACACTTATTACCTTTCTTACACTTGCTAGTAAACAATTTTAATATGTGTTTTAAATGCTATGTACGTAATATGAAAGTTTCTTTCAGGTTATTACTCCTGAATGAAAAAACATAATTTGCTCAAGTAGAAATATTCAGAGACTATCCTACTGAGTTTTCTTCTAGTCATACAGTTTGCACTCGCAATTAACCTTCCTTTAATTAGATTAACTTATTATTCTCCTGGAATTGTCAAATTAATACTGTAATAAAAAATCTCTAGCACAGACCTGAATATGTCTCTTCTAGGTGTACTGTTATTTGTTAAAAATAACTGGTATCAGGGTGTCTTCGTAAGCAAATCTGGTTTGTTTCTCCAAAATAGTGCTAGTCAAAACTTTATAAAAAATTTAAAAAATCAGATAAAGAAAACTTAGTATTTCTGACTTTCTTCATTGATGAAATTCCAAGCTTTAACCAAAATTCTAGAAGTTGACACTTAATGTGAACTATTTATAGGCATTGGCATCGGTCCTTATATTAAAACATGATAATACACAGCATAGAATCAAGTGTCATCATACGCAAGAAACTAAATTGCACTTTGCAAAATAACCAAAACACTAGGCTATGAAACAAACAACAATATTATGTTCACCTCACATATTTTTTAATTTCTAAATTCAGATATTTCAGCAGTTTCTGGCTGGTGTTAGCTTGACCCAATTATGAAAAGTGTCGATGACAATAAATGAAAGAGACAGCTCATTTAACCAAATTAAGTAAACTTGGTTAATAGGACAAAGGCAAAACGTTTGAGCTTTTAATTATAGATTAGTATATTCATCATTAACGGTATCTTAGATATCCCACAGTGATCTCATCCGTCCAGGTGTTAATTGTCAATGGTGTTAAAGCTCTCTTTTAGACGTTGGGAGGAGCACAAAGATGAGTAAGAAGACATAGGTGCTCCTTTCAGAAAGTTTACAATGGAGGCACTTAAGAAGGAGCTGGCAGAGGAGTGGAAACCTTATGCTTTTGCCATGTGGTCAGGTGCTGTTGGATCTCTCAGATAAAACCAATCAGGGAGCATCTCAAAACAGGGGCAATTGTGATATCTGAAGTCCCACCTGGATTCAGATGTTGATACTAGTACCAGCTGTGTAAATTTAGAAAACATATTTAGTTTCCCTAGTTCTCAGGCCCCTCACTCTAACATGGAGGTAATTAACGTATAGATCTCAGAAGAGTACTATGAAGAGTAAATGAAATTATGTGTGCAATGTGCTCTGCGTATAATATGCATACCAAAAATGAAGGTCAAGTATGAGGAGATAAGGAATACACTAAATAAGAAAGCTGCCTTTTCCTTGGCAGGATTAAAAATTAAACATTTTGTCCTATGTCAGAGTTAGATGTCCGCATTCATGGCTGATGATGAAGCAGTCATGGACTACACAGTGAACAAAGAGTTTCTAACGCAGTGCCCTGAGCAACACTGATAAGTGAGTGGATGACCTCAGGCAAATGCAGAAGACAGCTGGGGAAAATGATCAAATATCCACTGAATAAAGGATACAAAGGAAAATAGTATTGGGCTTTACCCAATTGTTTGACCATATGTCTTGTGATATTTTGCAGACAACATGAAGAAGACACGATTGGAAAGAACTAAGTCGATTTGTTAAGTGGCAGAGCAACCTCTAAAAAGACACTGAAATGTGTAAATATTAATCTGAAAACTGATTTTGGACCCAATCAGGGCATTGTGTTTGGCAGAGTGGAAGTACGGTAAGATTTACAAGTCAGAAAGGTTGAATTGGAGATTCTTGCTCGAATGCTCACCAGCTGTGAGAGGCGGTTGCCTGCTGGACCATTAGGCCCACCGTTTGTAGTGGGAGGCTGCGAGGACGGCCCGCAGGGCCTGTAGCTTTAAGCGTGGCACCTCCCAAGAGCTCAGTAAGTAATACCAATGAAACCATTCTTACCTTTATTTTCACTTCATTTTGTGATGAGATGAATATGGTTATAGAATTTTATTTTCATTTTTACTTATCATGGAAATACAGGTAGACAAAAAAAAGCATTTGATCTGTACTTTATGGAAGGGGTGGTTATGCTTTTTCAGACCATGAGAGACTGTGTTCTATGATTCAAGTATTTATCTGTCTCCAGAAGGTGAACTTCTATAATATATTGCATATTTTCACCTTTAAACATGCTTATATGTGGCCAGTTAAACTCCCGACACTTCAAGTTTTAATAAAGTAATAATGATAAAATCTAGAGACTAACCTGTACCTCTCCTCCTACTATATGTCAGGTACTGTTCTAAAGCTCTTTCATATGTGAGTACATTTAGTCTTCACAACATACATAGGAAGAAGGTAGTATGATTATCTCCATTTCCAAGTTGAGAAATTTCAGATAAACATATTTGAATAATTTGCTTAAAATCAAATAACTATAAGTGGCAGAGAATCCAGACTCATTTAGGTTTAGAGTCTATGTAATTTGCCCCTTATAATAGAATTAATTTGTTTTGAAGAGGCAATCTCATCAATGAAGGCATATTTGAAATATTTGTATAGACACTAGGTCAGACAGCAACTGAATTAAAAAAAATAGAAACATGATTTCTAGTATTAGTTGTATGGGAATAAGTACTTTGGATTTCAAAAAAAAATAAAAACCTGTTTTTAAATTAACTCTGGAATATAATGTACTCAGAAAATGGAAACTGATTCTATACAAATTGCTGAACCATAAAGCAGAATGATTAAATTCTTAAGGGAGTTATGAGCAAAGACACATAAGAGTTTAGAAGAAGATATCATTTTGGCTGGAGGTATCCAAGAAAGCTTTATGATCATGGCAATGAATCACAATATGTAAAATAGAAACAATTGGAAACCGAAGACGATATAGCCTGAGAGCCAAAAATAAATTTACTCCAATAGTCTTATCGCTCATGTTTGTTTGTTTAATTCTTATCTAATTTTACTTCAAAAGCATCAGGGTTTCTAAAGACACTTTGTGTACTTTTTCTATTTCTATATACAGATATTTCCTTTTTTTCCTTAGAAGCATAACAAGCATGAATCCAAAATTTGGGAGGTAATATTCTTTCCATAAAGCTAAAAATGCAACGTTTTTAGCAGACAGGAGTATTTGAATATGCTAGAAACTTTTAAACTCTGTAAATTTTATTTACACAATTTATACTTAAGAACATCAATGAAAAATAAGTTAAGTTTATTTTATAATTCTTCACCAGGTTTTTTACTAGATAATAACCAGTTTTAAATGATGAAGCAATGGATCAAATATCTTAGCATAGGAGTTACTTATTTCACAGAATTATTTTAAGATTAGAAAAACACTCTTAAGCTGCACTAAGCAAGGAAAAATATACTTGGTACAGAATTTTATCAAAAAGCATTATTATGATGGATGAAATGTTTATCTTAGAGAAAGGGTATGTAAGGTAACAAAACTGTGTTAATAGCAAAATATTTGTTGCAAAGTGGTGAGAACTAAATTCATAACATAACTGTTACTGTTTAACAGAGATTAAACATTTTAAAATTTGCTAATCTGTTTTCTCACTTTATTCCCTCATTAACAATAAATAGCTTTGTAGCTTCCAGGAGAACCAAAATAAAGTATGTAGGCGAGACCACCCCTGAGGGCTAGTAGTTTCCTGGCAGCAGCAGCTAAATTCAATCAACATTTAAATCTATAGACATCTGCTACTTCAGTTCAAAATTTTAACCCATTGTGACATTTCTACACATTCATGATTCAGACCTGAAAAATAAATCCCTCACTGACACACCATTTCCTTAGTATTCCACCGGTTTGAGTATGTGGTAATCCTATTTGTAAAAGAAAAACTGGTTATGCATTGTTAAGAAGAACTCATTCTTAATATATTTTATAAGAGGAATGCCAGGTGGAGAGAATATCATGAATATTTGGATATTCTGTGTATCTGTCCAAACCCCCGAACAGTATTTGTTGAGTGCCAACTATGTATCAGGCGCTGTATTAGGTACCAGGACCCAAAGGAGGAAGGGGTTAACATGTGTTGTAGACTTACCTTGCGTTAGCCACTGTGGGTATTTTCAGATACAGTCCCTGGCCTCACGAAGTTCAGAGCCTAAATAGAAAAAAAAACTATTTAAAAAAAATATTCCAAGCCTTAAATTTTTTTCAAGATATTGAATTTCTGATATCCACCCCGCCTTTTTTAAATGAGGGAATGAGAGAGAAGGAAAAGCAAGAAAGTTAAAGAGAAGCTGGTAAAAATGGTGTGATACAATCTTTAACTGAAACAGTGAAATGTCAAAAATCAACATGGACCTTTCTTCACATGCTAAAAAGCTGTGGATACTGACTGTTCATTAAAATTCTGAATTCAGGCTTTCATATCTAGCAAAAGTAGCTAAATTGCCTTTTTACAACAACTATTTCATCAAGTCTGCAGAATGTCTTAGTTTGTTGCTTCCTGAAGTTACCCAGTGCATTTCAAAATTCCCATTTTTTGGTCTGAAACTTGATGGCCCATAAGATATTAAAGAAATCTCTTAAACACTGGCTAAGGCAAATCCTTGTCTGTCCTTCTCCTTGGACTACCTAGAACAGAAGAATTATAAATCTTCTAAACATTACATTTATGTAAAAAATTTTTCACTAGTAATTTTTCAAGTCCACACATCTGAAACATAAAAGGGCGCTACATTTTAATTCCTCCACAGAATCGTTTTATGAAGTTTAAAGCCTATCGTCATGATTGTTTCTAGAATTGTTTCCTTCTGCCTAGGTCACTTTTTGTCAACTCTTTTTCACATGTTCAATGCATCTCTCATTCAGTTCCCAGGGAGGCTATCATCTCATGGAGAAAGCCCGCCTTGACCTCTTGTCCTCTCCATGCTTTACTTAGGTGCAGCTCTTCCATGCTGCGACATCCCTGTGTACTTATCACATATTAGCACATCAGCTTGTGTCCTGGAAACTGGCTAGTAGTTGCTCACCACACTGCTTCCCTTTTCTTCCTGTTACTGAGCCAGACGACATTTTGTAGACAATTGTGAGCATGTGACAAAATTCTTCACAATGCACTACAGCTAGATACAAATCATGCCACTATCAGGCCAGGCTTAAAACCATCTTATACATGATCCTTCCTTTGATGTTCCCTTTCTATAGGTAGAGTCCCTGAGGACCTAAAGGAGAAAAGATGTATAAGATAGCAAAAACCTGGTCCTGTAGCTACAGCTTTCAGTATCACCCCTCATCCCCACTACTGAAGCCTGTTCACACTACAGTGTTAATAAGATGGCCATCCATCACCCCATCCTGATTAGGAACATGTCCTGCCACTGGAGTTTTATGGAAATGAGAGTTAAAATTCATTTGTTGATGCCACTAAAATGTTGGGTGTTACTTACAGCACTTAACCTACCCAGATTGTGGCAGTTTAATTTCTGCCATTAGATTGTAAACAACAGTACCCTCACAATGGCTGGTTTTGCCTCCTTGCAGGTTTTAGCTGAACCCCTCACATGGTATATGGCACATAACAACCATCTCTTTATTTTTTAATAGTTTGAATTTTATAGAATAAAATGTACCACGGTATTTTCATAGGAAATGCTATTCTAAATACTATTATTCCTTTGGGATGAAATCCAAGACTTTATCTAGCACAGGCTTCAAAATGCTTTTGGGTAGACACCTTAAAGGTAGATACTGAGTTTTCTTAGGAGTTCAAAGCAAGTGGAAACATCAAACTATTTTTGCAAAACTGTTTTTGTAGACTTCTATTTGCAGTTTTTAGTGAGATGGTGAACATTGTAAAACCTTAGTCAGAACAACAGGCTTAAAAGTTCCTTGATGCAGTTGCTGTAATTTGAAATGTCCTTCGAACCTCCACCTCCACTGTGGATTTAATGCCAAGGAGAAAAATGAAAGGTAATTTTCTTTCCTTTCCAAAACAATAACCAATCACAGAACTCAAGACCTTCTGCTCTTCTCATAGTACAATAAAATTGTTCTTGAAGTTTAGACAAAAATAGAAACATCCAACAAGCAATATCAAGTCTCAGCCAGTGTGTCTCCAGGTATTTATTGCACACACACCTCATTCTCCCGTTATTCCTACAGGTGAGACCACGGTATGAACTGACTCCTCTGGAGCAACCACCTGTTTGAGGTCACTTCCAGAAGGGGTCTTCATAAATCTCCTATATATGTTTTCTGTTTACTATTATCCATGTGTTAGATAAATTTCATCTTTTTTTCTTGGCAGAATCTAAGTTTCAGAAACATACTTAGAGCCCTGTTTAAGTAAAAATTATAGGGAGAAGATGGTCAGATCATTTTTTTAATTAAAGAAAGATTCTTCTGTAGGGCATGTAGCTGGCTTTTTTTCTTTTTTAAAAATTAAAAAAAAATTAATTGTTTTTCAAGTATAGTTTTCTGTCTTTTACTCCCATCTCAGCCCATTCACCCAGCCCTCCCCTCCTCCTTTCCATTCCCACCACCCCTAGTTTTTGTCCATGTGTCTTTTATACTTGTTCCTGCAAACCCTTTCCCTTTTCCCCTGAAATTCCCCCAAAATTCCCTCCCCTCTCCCCTCTGGACATTGTTAGCTTGTTCTTAATTTCAGTGTCTTTGGTTATATTTTGCTTGCTTGTTTATTTTGTTATCTAGATTCCTGTTAAAGGTGAGATCATATGGTATTTGTCCCTCACTGCCTGGCTTATTTCACTCAGCATAATGTTTTCCAGTTCTATCCACGCTGTTGCAAAGGGTAGGAGCTCCTTCTTTCTTTCTGCTGCACAGAATTCCATTGTGTAAATGTACCATAGTTTTTGGATCCATTCATTTACTGATGGGCACCTACGTTGCTTCCAGCACTTGGCTATTGTCAATTGTTCTGTTATGAACATTGGGGTGCATAGGTTCTTTCGGATTGGTGATTCAGGTTTCTTAGGATATAATCCTAGCAGGGAAATTGCTGGGTCAAAAGGCAGATCCATCTGTAGGTTAAAGGTAGCTGGCTTTTAACCTAAAGTAAAAATCCTCAAACATGGTTCCAACTCAGGTACATTAATACTGAATGACTCCTTTAGGCTATATTTTATGGTAGTAATAAATTTGTAGTTCACTCTAATCAATGTTAACATGTAATTTTCCTTGGCAAAGCACTTGTCTCTTTATTTTTTAAACTTTAAAAAAATTGTTGTCCAAATACAGTTGTCTCCATTTTTCCTTCACCACTTTCCTTCACTCCAGTGATCCCCACTTCCCACCCTTGGTCCTACCTCCCGTTGGTTTTGTCTGTATGTCCTTTACATATGTTCCTGAAAACCCTTCCTGCTCTTCAGTGTTGTACGAACGCATGGTGGATTTTCCAGTTGAAGCCATTTCTTAAAATGTTCGAGACATGAAGACAACTCTTCTACTTCTCAGTTCCCCACAAAGCTATCTTTCTTTTCTAAGTATAAATATCAATCTGATGAACTGTTGATCTACAGGGGGGGAACAACAGAAAGTATTTAATACCAGCCAGAAACATTAAAAAAATCAATTTTATCTAAGTCATCCTTAATATTTAGGTCAACTGAACTTTCCGCTGTGGTTTAAGTAAAAATTATTAAGTTTCATTTTGTTTTCTTTTTTGAAGGTTAGGGGAAAATACATCATAAGTTATCATAAGCAGAGAAAATAGATTTTTGGAATTGATTTAGTCAAGTGTGCATTTTCCAGCTAATAGAATAGTGTTGGGTGCCTGATGTGGGTGAGAGAATCAAATAAACAATAAGAAAACTGTTGTGATAGTATGAGTTCTTTTATTTCCATGATTATGCCAAAGTTTTGACTACTTGTTGTGGCTGAGAAATTGTAAAGCTAAAGTCAGTAACTTTTGAGTGCAGAATGACCCATGGTGATGGGTGACCTGGCTGGATACATATTATAGTATAGGAGATAGTGCTGGTTTAGGTCCAGACCACGGCAATAAAGTAACACAACAAAGTGAGTCAAACAAAATTATTGGTTTCCCAGTGCACATAAAAGTTATTTTTACATTAGACTACAGTCTATTAAGTATGCAATAATAATTTCATGCCTATAAAAACATGTACATACCTTTATTAAAAATACTTTATTGCTAAAAATGCTAACCATCATCTGAACCTTCAGTGAGTCATAATACTTTTACTGGTAGAAGATCCTGCCTTGATTTTGATGGCTGCTGACTGATCAGATTGGTGGTTGCTGAAGATTGTGGTGGTTGTGGCATTTCTTAAAGTAAGAACAATGAATTTTGCCACTTAAATTTATCCTTTCTTTCATGAATAATGTCTCTGTAGCATGTGATGCTGTTTGATGGCATTTTTCCCACAGTCGAAGATTTTTCAAACTTGAAGGCAATCTTCTCAAGTGCTGCTGCTGCTTCATTAATTCATTGTATGTATTATCCTAAATCTTTTCTTGCCATTTTCAACAATCTTTATAGTATATTCACTGGGAATAGATTCCATATCAAGAAATAACTTTTTTGCTCATCTGTAAGAAGCAACTTCCTATTTGTTAATATTTTATCATGTGATTGCTGCAATTCAGTTACATCTTAAGGCTCCATTTCTAATTTCAGTTCTCTCTGTATTTTTTCCAAATCTGCAGTAACTTTCTTAAGGCTCATTGAAGTCTTGAGCTCCTCATGATGATTGGAAATCAACATCTTCCGAAGTCCTGTTAATGGTGATATTTTGACTTCTTCCCATGAATCATGAATGCTTTTAAGGGAATATAAAATGGTGACTATTTTCTAGAGTTTTTCAATTTTCTTTGCCCAGATCCATAAGAAGAATCTATATATGATAGCTATAACCTTACAAAATGTATTGATTTCTTAAATAAGACTCAAAAGTTGAAATTACTCCTTGGTCCATGGGCTGCAGAAGATATGTTGTGTTAGCAGACATGAAAACAACATTAACCTTCTTGTACATCTGCATCAGAGACAATGGGTGACCAGATGCACTGCAAATGAGCAGCAGTATTTTGAAATAATTCTTTCTTTTCTTTTCTTTCTTTCTCTTTTATTTTCTTCTTTCTTTCTTTCTTTCTTTCTTTCTTTCTTTCTTTCTTTCTTTCTTTCTTTCTTTCTTTCTTTCTTTCTTTCTTTCTTTCTTCTTTCTTCTTTCTTCAGCAGTAGTTCTCAATAGTGGGCAAATATATAGCAAACCATGTTGTAAACAGATGTGCTCTCGTTCAGGCTTTGTTTTTTCATAGACCACAGGAAGAGTACATTTAGCATAATTTTTAAGAGTCCCAGAATTTTCAGAATAGTAAGTGAGTAATTACCTTCAACTAAAAGTCACCAGTTGCATTAGTCCCTAAAGAGAGAGTCATTCTGTCCTTTGAAGCTTTGAAGCCAGACTCTGACTTTTCTTCTCTAGCCATGGAAACCTTAAGAGACATCTTATTTCAATATAAAGCTATTTCATCTGTTGAATGCATTGAAAATCTGTTGTTTGGTAGTGTAGTCACCTTCATTAACTATCTTAGCTAAATATTCAGAGTAATTTTCTGCAGCTTCCACATATCAGGGCTTGCAGCTTCCCCTTTTACTTTTGTAATGGAGATGCTTCTCTTCTTAAACCTCATCAATGAACCTCTGCTAGCTTTAAACTTTTCTTCTGCAGCTTCCTCACTTCTCTCAGCCTTCATAGATGTGAAGGGATATAGAATCTCGCTCAGCATTAGGCTTTGGCTTAAAGGGATGTTGTGGTTGCTTTATCTTTTATACAGGCCACTAGAACTTGCTCAGTATCAGCAATAAGTAAGGCTGTTCCACTTTCTTATATCTTTTCTTTGTTCATTTGCGTAGCACTTATAATTTCCTTCAAAATGGTTTTTAAATATTTATTTATTTATTTATTTATTTATTTATTTATTTATTTATTTATTTAGAGGGGAAGGGAGGGAGAGAGGGAGAAAAACATCAATGTGTGGTTGCCTCTCATGTGGCTCCCACTGGGGACCTGGCCTGCAACCCAGGCATGTGCCCTGACTGGGAATCAAACTGGCAACCCTTTGGTTCACAGCCTGTGCTCAATCCACTGAGCTATACATGCCAGGGTCAAAATGTTTTTCTTTGAATTTACAACTTGGCTCTTTGGCATCAGAAGCCTAGCTTTTAGCCCATCTTGGCTTTCATCATGTCTTCTTCACTAAGCTTAATCACTAGCTTCTGATTTAAGGTGAGAAACACAAGACTTTTCCTTTTACTTCAGCAGTTAGAAGCCATTGTAGGGTTATTAAGTCACCTAATTCCAACGTTATTGTGTCTTGGGGAATCTGAAGGCACAAGGAAAGTAGAGTAGTCCAAACACACATTTACTGATTAATTTTGTCATTTTATTTGGGAATGGTCTGTGGCTCCCCAAACAATTACAATGGTAATATCAAAGACTGCTGATTTCAGATCACTAAAACAAATATAATAATGATAATAAGTTTGAAATATTGTGAAAATCACCAAAGTGTGACAGAGAGTTGCAAAGGGAGCAAATGCTGTTTGAAAAGTGGGGACAGATAGACTTGCTTGATTCAGAGTTGCCACAAACCTACAATTTGTACCCAAAATAAAATAAAATTAGCAATATCTGTGAAGCACAATAGAATGGGATATTCCTGTATTTAGAGAAATTTTGAAGGTTTCTATTTATTTTGGTTATAAACCAGCCCCCCTCTGAAAGAAAAATCTCATAAGAAGCCTTTTATTTAGTATGTTTTATGTCAGAAAAATATTATCTTTTATTTATTGTATATGTGGTGATAGTTAGAGTCAAATCATTTATACTTTACACTGTGACTCATAAAACATACTTTGGACCTCTTCACTATTTTTATCTTTGCTACATGGCATCCCCTCTGTTATAATGTGAAAACTCCAAATTGTATTAATGACTTATGACTATATTACATGTAATAGGTATCTTTTAATTAAAAATACTTCGAACAAAAAAATTCCACAGAAAAGTTGAAATTTAATTTACCTGTGATAGTGTGATTTTTCAATAATTCCATTTAGATTAGGAAAAAGTTTTCTTCATATGGCATTTCTTCCTGTTACTAACCCTATTCTCAAGCACCAAGCCAAAAAAAAAGAAAGGAAATCTGGATTATCAAAAGAGCATGGCATTTTAGAACACGTTCTACATCAGTGCAAGCAATGTGACCTTTTAAAGAGGCTTTCATTCACTTTTATTTTTAAATTTTTGCATGTTTTACTTTAGTCATTGTTCTTACATTTTCATAGATTCAAGTTTATACTAGATAAACATCCCTAGGTACGTAAACACCAAGGAAAATATAGATTTTGATATATCCTAAAAGTACCCATCTTGCAAAATTGTCAAGTCCCTATTTCATATGTAAATCATACAGTAAAAAGCCAGAAGAGACAGGGAAGAGAGTATGTGTTTCGTCTTTGTCTGGTCAGACGCATTAGACCCCTAAGTAATACATCTTTCATATCCTTCTTTCCTTGCCTTCTCCCCTCACCCCACCTCTTTCCTTCTGCTCATTTTCTAATGTCATATTGTGTGTATGTGTGTTTAATAGATTGAATGATTTGGAATTTTGTTAACTAAATAACAACAAATCCCCTTTAAACTATGTTGCAACTGACAAAGACCCTTAGGGAAAATGTTCTACAATGATGAAGGTTACTGGAGTATAAGATTTTCATAATACATATGGCAGGATATAAAAACTGGGAACTTGACTGTGCCTCTCATTGCTAAAAAATGAAAAGGTTTTTTTTTTTCAAATTTGTGTGGGTTTTCACATGGTCCCTTTAAAAAAAAATGAGCAGGACTTCTTGAAAGCCCAAGTCCTTTTTATTATTTTTTAAAATAAAAATATAGTGAATTTATAGAATAAGCATATAAACAATGAAATATGAAGGCAAATGTCAGGGCTTCCTCCACGTCACTCAAAATATATAGAATATTTTTAGTGCCACAGAATTTCCATGCTCCTTCCCAATCTCACTTTCCCCTTTTATCAATAATAAACAAAGTAATAATACAAGAATAAACTGTTTCACATACTCACAACTGTAAACCTACTTTTGCCAACCACTGTATAATCATGCACTACATTATTTTGTGTCTGGATTCTTACCTAACGTTATGTTTACAGGCCTTTATTCATGTTGCAGTTTGTCAAATATCATCTGAATATACCACACTTTATATATTCATTCTATTGCTGATGGACTTTAGGTCATAGCCAGTTTAGAGCAATTATAATTAAGGCTGCAATAAACATTCTTGTAGATATTTCTTGGTACACATGTTGTATATAACGAAAAGTGAAATTGTGGGATCATCTGGTACACATATGTTTAATTTCAGGAGATAATGCCAAATTGTTTTCCAAAGTAGTTGTAGCAATTATACTCCCTGCATCACATAAGCATTCCTATTGTATCACATCTTCACCAACACTTGGTAGAGATACTGCTTTGGAAATCTAGGTTAGACCAGTGAAAGAGGAGGTTGGAAATGAAACCTTGATGTGGAAAAGGGAAGAATCCTGATTGTGATCAATTGTGATCAATTTTGAACCTGTATCTCAGAAGAGATGAAAATACAATTCCACTATTTTTAGATAGGATAGGTTCCCATAGGTGTTCATTGAACTTTTTTAGTAAGACAATGTTTTATAATTATTTTATCATTATCCTATAAAAGGTGGTTTTGAAGAAATATCTTCTGAAGCCAGAAATGATCATAGCATTTTATAGTTGGAAGAGATCTTAGACAACATCCAATTAAACCTCATTTCACAGATGAGGAAGTCTAGGCACACAGTTACCCAGTTACTTGATTAGGAAAGGCAGTAGTTAACCACAGATGCAGAAGAATCAAGCCTTTTGACTGGGAAAATAATTATCATACATTCATCTTACTTAAAATTTTTTAAAATTTGTCTTGACTTTCTTTACCTGGCCTATGTCTATATATCTATCAAAACTCACCAGAATCCATCTACACCAAGATGTCCTTTCTAATCTTTTTTTCAAGTCTGTGAGGTGTCTCTAGTATGTCTTAAACAACATTTTAATAATAATTTCTATTTTTCACTTATCTATATATTTATCACTTTGCCCACTATATTCAGAAATCAGAAGGTAAGGAAGAACTGCTTTGTTCTCTGCATTTAGTTTTTAGCATTTTGCATAAACCTTGTACAAAATAGCAGTTGGTGAATATTTGTGGAATGAGTTCAATATCAAAATCTGGCCTATAATCATTTTGGTATGTATTTAGATAGAGCTGAATTATGTAATTGTACCCACTTTGTTAGTGTTTGGGGCTGTTCGTCGATATTTCTGTTCCTGTTCTTTCCAGGCACATGATAGAAATGTACTTTCCTCTTCCTTTAAAATTAGTGTGGCCCTGCTACTTGAGTAGCAGTAACATGAGTCACTTCCCTGTAGAACACTTTAACAGCCAGGGACCGATGTCCTCTTCCCTCCAACCATCCCAGTGATCTTGAAGACTTCCTGAGTGAGGACAACACAAGAAGAATCCATAGCTAACTCATGATGGACCTGCATATGACTGAGAAATAAAACTATGTTTTTTACCTCACTGAGCTTTAGAGTTGTTATTGCAAGAATCTAACCTAGCATTTCCCAACTTATTGCAATGGGGGTGAAACTCTGGGGACTAGATGTGGGGGTTGGGGGACATGAACCATTTGGGTACAAGAGGTGGACTGTGGTATAAAGCTTCTGAAATGGGTCTCATCTAAAACGGGACCCCGACATTTACGGACTTGTGTAATTCCCTCTGCTTGAATGTGAGTTAGACCTAGTGACTTGCTTCTAACAAAAAGAATACCAAAAAAGTGATGGGAGGTTGCTTATGAAATTAGATTTAAAAAAGATTGTGGCTTCCTTTCTGCTCATCCTCTCTCACTAGTTCTTTCTTACAGCACTTGGTCTGGGAAAAGTGAACTGCCATGTGGTAAGCAGACCTATGGAAAGGCCTATGTGGCAAGGGGTTGATGTCTCTGGCTTATATAAGAAAGTACCTGAGGCTTGTCAACAGTCAGTGAATGAGCTTGAAAGTGGACCTTCTGAGCCCTGCCAAAAGCAGTGCTGGTATATTGGAAGTATATCCTCTTCCATTTAGGCTTTGAGATGACCCAGTCCTGCCTGACACCTTGATTTCAGTCTCATGAGACAGTCTGTACAAAAGGCACACAGCTACACTGCCTTGATTCATAACCCATAGGGACTATGAGATAACAACGATTTCTTGTTGCAGGCTGCCATGTTTTGTGATAATTTGTTACAGAGCAATGTATAATGAACATGTTTTATATTTCCCCATATAAGTATAATGTACCGACAGGACAAACACATTTAACATTGTCAACTATGTCTGATGATAACCATAGCTGAAGTTGAAGACAACATACTAATTTTTTTCTTTTTTTGTTGTTTAGTTTTTATTTCATACTCATAAACTTAATTCTGCAATCTAGCTAGACTTGGAAGGGATAAGGAAAACATGGACCCAGTGAACTTGCAGGGAGAACATGAAGATTACAGAACATGCCAAGCAGGTGGGGGTGTGGTGCTCTCCTGAGCTACAGAAGGAATGGTCTGGTGGTCAAGATAAAACACAAGTCAAGTTTATTAGAGTTGTCTACAGTCAGTGATGGTGATCTTCTTGCTGGTCTTGCCATTTTTGGACCTGTACTGTTTCATGGCTGTCCCAGCATCCATGCTGTTTTTCACCTGGCGGAAGACCACATGCTTGCTGTCCAGCCACTCAGTCGTGGCAGTGAAGATGAAAAACAGAACTGTTGTGTTGGGTCCAGCATTTGCCATGGACAAGATGCCAGGACCTGTGTGCTTCATGATGAAATTCTCATCATCAAATTTCTTGCTGTAGACAGACTTGCTGCCTGTGCCATTGTGGTGTGTGAAGTCACCACCCTGGCACATAAATCCCTGAATAGTTCCATGAGAACAGGAACCTTTATAACCACATCCTTTCTCCCCAGTGCTCAGAGTGTGAACGTTTTCTGCTGTCTTTGGAACTTTGTCTGCAAATAGCTGGAAGGAGACACGGCCTAAGGGCTTGCTATCCCCAGTGATGTTGAAGAACACGGTGGGGCTGACTATGGCTGGGAGCCGGGGGATCCAAGGCAGTAGTAGCATCTGCAAGACCTGTTTTTTTTTTTCATTGCAGCATTGCAATATGGTTATATGTTGTTAGTGGATATATGAATCCAAAGCCATACAAGAATCAAATTTATATTTTAGTTTGTTTGAATCAAATTATTATATCAAAGATATATAGATATGGGAAAGGGTTTCTAAGTATAATTAAACATATAATAGTAATCAGCATTTAGCATTCTAGGAAGTTAGGTATTTTTGTATGTTTTTGATTTTTATAGATAATAGAAAACTTGCTTTGTACGTTAAGGAGAAACATGGGTTATATTGGACCATTTATATGTTGCCCTAACATATACTGACTTCTACTTAAATAGCTAACCCACTTCTTGTACTGCTTCTGGAGAAAAGAAAACCTATCAAAATACGATCAAAGAAGTGTAGGGACAGTGTGAGACTAGGGCTTCCAGGCTATTTTGAATCATCTGTATCTAAAAATGAGGGCAAGCAACCTATTCTTTTCCCATAGCCATTCAATATCAGGAATCCAGGACAGTGTGTTCAGTAAATCAGAGAGTTAATGTTAAATTCTATATAGCAAAGATGAAAAAAACTGCAAAAAAAATTAGAAAGTGTTTGAGAGACAGCAAGTATGCAATTCTCACATGAAAAAAAATAAACTCACTCCCTGGCTGGTGTAGCTCAGTGAATTGAGTGTGGGCCTGTGAACCAAAGGATTGTGGTTTGATTCCCAGTCAGGGCATACGCCTGGGTTGCAGGCCAGTTCCCAGCAGGGGACGCATAAGAGGCAACCATACATTGATATTTCTCTCCCTCTTTCCTTCCCTTCCCGTCTAAAGATAAATAAATAAAATCTTTAAAAAAAAGAAAAAAATAAACTCGTGCTAAAAACTTATAGGACAACCTTAGGATAATATAGTAAAATCTGAGCCCCCCCAAAAGGAGCACTGTTTAGGTTTCAGTCTAATAAGAAACTTAAAAGACAGGTGTGAGAGTTACGCACAGGTTTTTCTTGGGTGCGTACAATTGTTCTCACATGTTTGATGTCTATCATGTTAGAATCTCCCCAGGAATTTCTGATGAATACTGCATTTTGTGTGGAAGCAGCAATTCACAATTTCCCGTTACTCTTGTTGGTTACTACAAAAGACTCAGTCTCAGGGGACTTTAATTAAAATGATGAGACAAAGAATAAAACAAATAAGGAGTCTGTTAAATGTCTGCCTGAAACCAGAGCTGCACCACTTAATATAAAAGACTCTTCAAAACCAATAATGAACTAATTATCCTTTTGCAAGACTGATAAGAAAATGAAGACTAGATGTAGATTTGGGGAAACTAATTTACACTGGAGGAGGGAAGGAGGGAAAAAAGAACGACTACGGAAAATCGACTGTTAATAAATATTGGAGACTGCAGGGAAGTCACAAGATAAGCGGTAGCGTGCGTTGCTGCAGCTCCAACAGGGCAATCACTCCTCTGAGAAGAGAGGCTGATAAGCAGCCCCCCACCAGGCAATCACTTTGTGTTTTATATTGTTTGAAAAGAGCTTGATTATTTTCTTTGAATGAAACCAGATTGATTCACATTTACCTGTCAACAGAATATCCCATTTCTCTGTTTTGCCTGTCTATTTAAAGGCGTACGACCTGACTAGAAAATTCCATAGACAATCCTTTCATTAGATGTAAATAAATGATCATGAGCAGCCAGGTCATTTTTTAATGATTTTTTTGGTGTTAAATTAAAATCCACAACCTGATAAATGTGACTGATATTTGCAGTAGCAGATTAATATCATGAATATTGCTTTATTCAAGGTCAGATACAAGCTTTAAAAATCATATCCATAGGGGGGAAAATCCAAATGTGAAAATAATAATTATGTTATTTGAAGTCTCATTTAAAATGAGAACAACATAACATACAATTTCTTCTGGTTTTATAAACTCATATAAATATTTGAATATTGGTCTATCAAGTACCTATAGATGAAAGGCATGTGTAAAGACAAACTAGAAGTGAGCAGCTGGTTGACTGACCTCTATGAATTTGGTTTCCCCGATTGAAGTAGGGAGCTGGATTCCACAGCCACAGTGGAACAGTGACTCTGAAAGCATTTACATAGTATTTTCCAATATCACACACACAGTACATTTTGTTACAGGGGGAGAGAGAACATAGTGCTTCAGTGGGCATCTAAACACGTGGGTTGTAGTGTACAGCATAGTCCACTGGTCTGAAAGGTTGGAGGCCAAGAGTCAAGGCCATGTTTGGCCATTTTCCAGTTGTATAATCTTATATGAGGACTTAACATACCTGAATCTCCCTGTTCTCATATAGAAATGAAGATAATAATCTACTTTTAAGAACACACACATAGAAGTTGTTGTAAAACTCAAATGAAATCCAAAAGCTAAGTAATTGCTATTATTTTATTATATTCTAAGATGTAATACAGTAATCCCATAAATAATACCATGAAATTTCTTTCTGCTTTATGGGATACAGAATAAAATTTTATTAAACGGCCATGACCCTGACCAAGTATAAACTTTTGATTCCATCCATCAGTTTCATCCATCACCCATTTCATTGATCATTCAATATTTACTAAGCATCATTGTAGGTAAGTCATTAATCTGGTTGATCTGAAAACATCAGAAATAAAAAAGGCAGAATCTCTGTCCTCATGCATCTTATAGTTTGATGGTGGAGTTTGTCTCTTAATACACTGATATTATTATGTTCATACTCATTTTTTATATGGCACACTGACTCTTAAATCAGATAGGCCTAGGATTCTAATCTCAATATTTTACATGTTAAGCCATTTTAAGAAAGTGACTTTTATTTCTCTAAGCCTTATTTTCCTTATTAGTAACATGTATACTAAAATAGGACTTCATAGTATTGTTAGGAATATTAAATCATGCACAGAAAGCATTTATTTAGCATAGTGTCTGGTATTTAACATGTTAAATAAATATTGTCTGGCCTGTAATAGTGTTAAATAAATAAATATTAGCTATTTTCCTTTGCATTTTCTTTTACCCTATTTTAATGTGCCTCCTCCTAGGAAAGAAAAAAGAGACACCTGGTGTCTAGGAGCTGGCCTGCTGCTATCATCCAGATCTTGGTGTTTCCACCAGTGTCTTGATTCTCACAGCTAAATCTTGGTCAACAGGTATAATTTTATAGGACAGCAACATCATACAAGGTTACTCTGACCAAGACAGAGCTAGTCAATGCAAGACCACTCTATAATCATGTGTAAAAAATAGATAAAAACATGAACATCATCAAAATTGAAAAAATGAACATATGAAAAGATGTTCAGCAGCACTAGCCATCAGAGAGATGCAAATTAAAACAACAATGAAATAGTACTTCACACCAGTGAGAATGGCTATTATAGACATGTTAACAAACAACAAATATTGGAGAGGTTGTGGAGAAAAGGGAAACCTAGTGCACTGTTGCTGGGAATGCATACTGGTCAAGCCATTGTGGAAAACAGTATGGGGTTTCCTCAGAAAACTACAACTGGAATTGCCTTTTGACCCAGCAATACCCTCAGGATCCTGAAATACCAATTAAAAAGAACCTATGCACCCCAATTTTCATAGCAGCACAATTTACAATAGGAAAGTGCTGGGGGTAACCCAGGTGCCTATCAGTAAATGTATGAATCAAACACTATGGTACTTTTACACAATGGAATACTATGCTATAGAGAAGAAGGATGAGCCCCTACCCTTCGCAACACCATGGATGGATCTGGAAAGCATCATGCTAAGTGCAATAAGCCCAGTGGTGAAAAAGAAATACCATATGATTTCACCCATAAGTGGAACCTAATCAGCAAAACAAACAAGCAAGCAAAATATAACCAGAGACATGGAAATAAAGAACAATCTAACAGTTATCAGAGAGGAGGAGGGAGAGGAATAATAAGGAATAATGGGTGGGGCATCAAGAAACATGTATGAAGGACACATGGACAAAAACAAAGGGGGTGTGTTTGAGGGTGGGAGGCAGGGATGTGTGTGGGGAGGCATGGTGGGGTGGAAATGGAGATAATTGTACTTGAACAACAATAAAAGAAAAATTATGTTTAAAAAATTGAAAAATGACCAAACATTCACCATGTTGGATAATATAAGTGACTGGACTATTGATTCTTTACTAGTGACAGCTTTAGCCTCCCTTGGTCTTACCTCATTCTAGGTAAAAATAAGATAACCATTTGTAGAATTACCCCTACTTTCTGGCAGCGTCTTATCCAGGTAAAAGCCCCATATCCTTATACTCTTTCCCAAGGCATTTAACACAAACCTAAATTCTGCATAAATCCTAACACCTCCTTACTGAAATCCCCCGTAATTCTCCATGCTATATGTGCTCTCATGCTGGGAGAAGGAATAGACCCTACTTTTCAACTACAGGTGTTTTCCTGGGGGGTCTTTGGGTGGGTATGATGATACCCTAACCACATGATCCCTTTTGTCTCTACATGTTATTATATTTTTCTCTGTTTAATTAATTTTATATTCTCCTTTGACTTCCATTTCCTGTCATTACTCCTTTCATGGTTATTGCATGAATGAATGTTCTCTTTCTACATGTCTACTTGTTTTCTCCCTCCCTCCATCCCTCCCTCCCTCCCCTCCTTTCTTCCTTCTTTTTTTTTTTTTTTAAATACAACTGCAGCCCAGACAAGCTTCAGAAAAAAAAAGAATCTATTAGACATGGATCAGGGAACTGCATAGCATCATGATCTTTTAAACTTGAGCAACAAGCAATGTAGAAAAAGAATAATTTCAACTTTGTGCTGCACTGAGTGAGAATACAGGAAGACCATAAGGAATTTCTGACTTCCTACAAGGGAGTAAAAGTATGCATTTATATGTGTTTATATTTTAGTTAGGAATCTTATTTTTCTTGCATCTGGTTGAGCTTCCTTATTATTTTAATTTCACTTAGATATGTGGCTTTGTATTTCTTCATTCTTTCATAGTTTCCAGCGGATGATTCTTAGGTCATAAACACACACACAGGCAATTAACTGGGTTGAAAATATATACCATAAAATCACAGTGAACTTAAAATGTAAATTTTGTTAATTCTTCTACCCTACCCTAAGTAGTCATATAAAATTTCACCAGAAATTAACTCTCACGTGGGGAGTTTTAAAGCACATTGTCAAACAGTTTTAAATTGCTTTTTAAAATTTGTCTCTTATTCATTTAGTAAACATGCAACCACGTAAAAGTTATAGATCTTTTATGATAGACAAAGCTGCTGGTAGACACGTGAGATGAGAAAGCAAACCATTTTTAGTTTTCTCTTACCCTAAATAAAGTCAGTCTTGAGAATTTTAGTTAATTTCTTCTCCATAAATATTTTTGGTGACTCAACTCGGAATGCCTAAGATTTTGTACTTCAGTGAGATAGAGTTACTGAGGGAAATGAACCCAAATGCAAACATATGGGCTTTGTTTTAACCTAGTCTCAAATTTCTGCATGGTTTAAAATAAAAATAAACTAAAGGGAAACCTTATGATACTATTGGGCTGCGGGTGTCCATAATCAGTCTTATCTTAATGGAAAGTATCTGATTCGCCCCCCTGGTTAGATGGCTACAGTTTTGCTTCAAAAGTCTGGAGGTAGAACTTCTTATTTGCTTCCTATCTGCATTCTATTATGGGAGGTCTGCCTTTGATTCTAAGGTCAGGCCTCTGGCCTCCAGATTCGCCACAGCTTGTGTGTTTCAGAGAACTTCTCAGCCATAGAAGGAGGATATAACTTATGATTAATTGTTCATGTAGCACCAAAGGTATGTGTTGGGTAGAAGGTCAAGCATTACCTAGAAGGTGTAGGTCAAAAGTTGGTTAAACTTGAAGGGCTTCCCTGATAATGAGTGCAGAAGAAGACATAACATCATCCTTTCAAGTAAGAAGAGAAAGAGTATGTGATAACTGTTTGTTGTATCTAGAATACCCCCCTACACATATATACACACACACAGACATACACGCACACATACATAAAACAAGTTGGTTCTGCAAGGAAGGGCTCTGTGTGCTGTGCTAGTATTACTGTTGGGATAAGGAGTGATTTTAGAAAAGAAAAAAAGAAATACCTTTACCTTTAAGCACATTCCCTTATTTGGGGATATAGTATGACATCCCATTGTGAAAAATATATCTTAATTACTTTAAGTAAAATCATTAATCCAATTGCTATTGTATCCCTATGGCATGTACCTGGGTCTCCATCCAGAATACTCACTCAGAGGGATTAAATACATGCATGCTAGTGGAATTCACCAGCAGTATTTTGCTGCTGTAAAGCATCAATTAGAGGAATGAAGACAAGAAGACCAGAACCAAATATAAGTTGTGAGAATTGACAAGAGTATCATAAACAAGACTCAGATCAACTTAAACCTAGGGAAATCTTTAGCCACAGATCACTTTGTTGAAAAGGTGACTATAAATGAGTTAAATAGTATCTGAAGAAAGCATTTCAGAAATATGCCAAGACTAAAGAGTTGCAGAACTTTTAAGCTATATAAGTCAACTTCTTAAGAAAAGGTAAAGCAAATTAAATGTAACATAAGGTCTCAACAATAATTTTATTAAAAATAATGCTAAAGTAATTTACATATATACATATACTTATAGATATATACTTATGTCTGTTTATCTATTAGCTATGTATGTATGTATGTATGTATATATGTATGTATCATCTATCTACCTATCTATGATCTAATTTTTAAGCCTAGCAATAACACTGTGTGGCTTTCCTATGATCAATGGATTTGTCATTAGGGAACTTTCTGATTCCAATTCTCTTTTATAGCATTGTGGTCTAGCAAGCCTGTGAAGCTTATTTTCTGGTTGTAAATTGTCAACACCAATTTACCTATATAATATTTACCAAAGATATTGGCCACCACTGGACCAATAACAAGTTTATTACAAGCTCTGATGCCCTAATCAAGTCACAGGGGCAGTCTAATAGGCCCCAGTTGGGGGATAACTTCGACTCCCATTCTCATGAGCATTAAAAGATGAGTTGTCCTTGCCCCTCCTGCAGGCAGCCATCTTGCGACTCTGAGGCTGGTAGCTTGGCAAAAAAGCCAACATGAGGAGGAGGGTAGGAGGAAGGAGGCACATAGAATTTGAGCAGAAACCCTGATATCCAAAATTGGGAATCTTTCTGTTCTCTGGACTTTTCATTATACAAGTAAAAGCATTTTCTTATCATTTAATTGAGTGTGAATATGATAGAGTTTATTTGTTGCAACTTCTTCATTTCCAAGATGAGCACTATCCTCTTTATTTGGATCAAGCAGGTTTTAACTCTCTGTGAATGAAGCCAACTTATCCTTGTTGGGTCCTTGATGGGCAAGGCACCAGTCCATATTTTACATGTATAATCATATTTAACCTCACAATATATTCACTTTACAGATAAGGAAATCAGAGGGGGTCAAAGAATTTGCCTAGGGTAACACAGGATTCCAATCAAGATTGTCTGGTCACAAATTTCATAAGTTTTCTTGTTTTGATTATAGTACTGAGCAAAGCCATTGTGAATCTTTGAGGGAGATATTCCTAGTTGGTAGAGATTTGCTAAAAATGAATTTTTTAAGGTTTTGAGAAATACCCCATGTGAACCAGAGTATTGCGGTTCGATTCCCAGTCAGGGCACATGCCTGGGTTGCAGGCCGGGTCCCAGCAGGGGACACACGAGAGGCAACCACACATTGATATTTCTCTCCCTCTCTCCTTCCCTTCCCCTCTGAAGATAAATAAATAAAATCTTAAAAAAAGAAATACCCTGGATAATTATCAATACTTTTGCATTAAATTAAGTAATGACTGGAGAGGAGTGGAAGTTACTTTATCTTTCTAACAGAAACTGGAAAAACCTTCAGAACAAAGGAATTATTAAAGCCTACACAAAACCATCGATTACATTCTCCATGTGGTTTCCTATTGTGGAAATTCTTTCCTCATTCAAAAGAAGCTATTATTAAAAAGCTAATCTCTTCTTATAGGAAGAACAGTGTATGCTGCAAATATCTCAAATTGTGTACTAAACACGGCCTCACTGAAGGGCTAGAATAGCAGGACTATTATCAAGTCATAAGAGAAAAGAATAGAAATCTCTGAATAAATATAAGAAAATTGTTATTGCAAAAGTGGCTTATTTGACTCCAGACAGTGACATCCTCAGGAAAGCATTCTCCTCTCTTTTTGTAAGCAACTTATAAAATTGTCAGATTCTACCACACATATGTCAGGAGAAAAAAGAAAACGGAAATAAATGTTGAAAATGGGAGCATAAAAAGCAACGTCGAGCTGAGTGGAAGGAATGGGAAGATAGGAATTGGAAACAGACTCTTGTGTCTACATTTTGGTGTTAAGGTCCTTCTTATTTTCACCATATTGAAGAAAAGTGTGGAATATGTTTGGTGAGACAATGTGTACGTGGTAAAGATGTAGCAAATTTTAAAATCAATAATTTTATTGATTTCAATTTAATTGTGACCAGTCTTTTAAAGAACAATATAAATATTAATTAGCATGTTTTTAAGTAATAAGATAGTAGCATAGAAAATTCAAATATGAATAGAGTATAATATTGGAGACTTTGAGATTAAAAACAAAGAAAACATTGATATATCTTTATAGGCCCAAACATCTAACTTTGCTAAATGACTTAAAAAAAAAATATATATATATATTTCTAATTAAAATAATTTGCTAAAGTCTTATAATGATAGCAATGCATTTGACAGGTAAAAATAATATTCTATTAATTGAAAAACACCCAAGAAAATAATTCTAATTATTTGAATTAAATTTGAATAAAACTGATTCTTTGAGGAAGGGACTGATTTTGAGGTGATAATCATTGCACTGTCACTAAATCATTTTACTGATAGTCATGAAATGTTTCCTCTTAGCTGACGGCACAGAAAACAGAATCGAGAGTGGTGGCACACAGCAAAATCTCTCTGTTTCTCACATCATTATCTATCAGCTCTCTCAAATTAGAAAACTTGAACATGTTTCTTCCTATCCCTCTGTAAGTCATTATTTCAGTCTATTAAATATCATTTTAATTCCCCTCTCAATCTGTTACAGTTCAGATTCTTATCACATGTTGCCTGGGCTGGTGCAAAAGCCTTCCACACATTCTTTCTGTCCCCAAGAACTTCCTTCCCTTAATCCATTCTCTCCATCTCTGCCACAGTTATACTGCCCTAAAAATCCACATTGGATTTTTAAATTTTCTTCTTTACATATGTTGCAGTGTCTAATGCACCCAGCAGGTACTTTTTGGGACTTGGACAAATACATGCTTTAAAACAAGGAAGAAGGTCTTTGGAAATAATTGAAAATTTTATGAAGAAATATGACTCTTTCAGAGCAGTGTTTTAGAGATATTAATTTGGCAACATAGTATAAAGGAAATGAAGCCACAGAACCTGCATTCTCTGCTCAGTAAACTCTTAGTACTTATATGCGGACAAAGACAGGGACGATATGTGTCTGATTTGGGAATCAGATTGAATTGAGAACACTGAGGCTGTGGCCCTGTGTGATCCAGCACCTTTCTGGGTCAATGCAGACTAATGCTGGTTGCATTACTGCTAAAATTAATGCTGTGCACTAGGGAACAGATGTGAGTTCATCATGTGAACTCAAGAATAGGGACTTTTGATTTCTAATCCAGCCTGATACCCTATTTAGCTTTGGGGAATTGAGTTACTAAATCTGCTTTGCAGAAATGTGGCTAGTAAATATGCATAGGCCTGGTTTCATTAGTTAATATGACTTATGTGTCCATGGAGCACATTTTTTACTGCAAATATTTCTCTCTATATACAGTTATTGGAGTTTTTCCTCTTTTCCTAGAATTCTTTTCATTATCACCACAAAATCAAGTCCATACATGTACTGATGTTAGTCTGCTATTGAGAAGACTGAATCAGCTAGTTTAATTCATTTATGTTTGACAAAGCTTAGTTCGGACCCTTTAAAATGATTCCTCCCCTCTAACTATCACTGTGGTCTCAGCTGGGTGGGTAACAGTCACAAGGCCTTTGTTTCTACCTACAGAGTAGGGGAGCCCTACAGAGTTCTGGTTCAATTTTGATAAGATTCCCAGATGAAACATTATGTTGTGTAAGTTTGTGTACGATATGTAGAACCAAACATCAGGTCAGTGAATTTGACGATGTTTTTATGTTGGTGGCTTTAAGTACAGTTGGAAAAATATAAATAGACAGTAAGATTTTTGCTCCATTATAGTTTAATGAAAATGAATTTGGATATGGATTACCTGGAAACTGTGCTAATATGTAGAGCAATCAAAAGAAACCTTCAAGAAACATTTAAAAATATTTTTATTATTATTGCAAAATAATATAGAATTGGGGATTTCAGAGTGCGTACGATGACTTATTTTTCTTGAAGGAGCATGTCAGGATATACATCCTAAAGTATCTGTGTCATTTAAGGAAAGGTAGAGTGGGCGTCTATGGAAGAATGCAAATTAATTCAGAGTAGCTTTGTAGATCTCCAGGGGTGCTAATTTAGTCTAATGGGAACTTAATAACTCATATTAAACACATTATTAATCTGATGCTTTGCTTACAGTAAATTAGAACCAGTGAAATTATAAATCACTTGTTAAAGAAAAAAAGAATATCTTCTTAAATTGAATTTGAATTTTCTTTCACTAAGAAACAGCAAGTAGGAAAAATTCTTGTTGTTTCCCAATGAATTCCAATCAAATTTTGTATTCATGTTAGAACATTAATTAAACATATTTAATTTAGACAACTCAAACCAGTGCTTCTCATATAATCACATAATACTGTAAATATGAGGTAGGCACTTTCCCATTTTGCACTGAACTATACACCAACTTCCTTTTCTTATTCTGGATGAGCAGGGATTGTGTGTGTTTAATTCTAAATATTTAGTAATACCTCACTCAGACTCCATGCGCAATTTTTTCTAATAATAATATAACTATAAAAGTATCACAAAATTCATATTTGGCGTACATTATTACTCCATAGAAACCTATAAAACAAAGTGTCATGAAGAGATTTTATCTTTATATTGTCTAAGATGACACAAACCAGAGTTTTTCTAATACCAACTGTGCATTTTTAGACCTATTATGAACTTGAGTTTATTTTATTATGCCGATTAACAGATATTTCTGTCTGATGTCACTGTAAAGTCAATAGAACATAACTCTATGTTCATCCATTCTTTTATTTATTCATCTACTCATTTATTAGAAAAAGAAAATGATGGAGTACCTACTTTGTTCTGGAAGCTTGCACATAGAGCTGTGAACTAGACAGAGTTCACATCCTCATGGCTACTTTACAGTGAGTGAAGCAAACAATCAACACAATAAATAAATCATGATGTCAGTTGGTCCTGAGTGCCTCCAGGGAAGAGTGTGGTAAAGGGAGTAGTGAGTGTGACAGAAGGGAGGCTTATGATTTTAGCTCTGGCTTTCGAAGAAGGCCTCACTGATATTTTCTTCCTAGGAGAAAGTGAGGGAGTGAGCCACAGAAACAGGTTGAGGAGGGTCATTCCAGATTCGGGGGTTGGAAAATTAACAGCCTTGTGGCTAGAATAAGGGGAGCTTGCTCACAGAACCACAGGAGACCAGTGGGGTTGGAGCTGAGTGAGTGCTGAGTCAGGCAGCAGAGTCAGAGAGCAGTGTTGGAGGGTGGTGGGCTGGATGGTGGACCACAGGACTTTGTTCTTTACAATGGGGGTAGGGTTGGGAGACTTGTGAACAGAGGTATAATATGATACAACCACACATACTTTTTAAAGAAAACGCTGGCTATTTCATGAAGATTGTACTGGGGTGAGGGTATGATGAGACAAGAAAGATCAGCTGGGAGACTACTGCAGTCATGGCCATGAGAGATACTAGCTCAGACCAGAGTTGAAGTAATGGATTTGAATAAAAGAGGTAGGATTCTGGATATATTTATAAAGTAGAATGTAGAACCAATAGGAATTGGTGACAAAGCCGGTGTGCTAACTGGAAAAAAAAAAAAAAAAAGAAAAGCGTCAGGGATGACTCTAAGTCTTTGGCCTGAAAAACTAAAATGATGAAACTGATGTTACTGGTTGGGGGAAGTCTAGAGAGAAGAGTTAGTGTGTGGTGAGAAATCAGGACTTCCATTTTGAACTCATCAGATTTTAGATATTTAACAGACAACCATGTGCAGACATGGATTAGATAATCAGACATGAGTATCTGGTTCCATATAGAAGTCAGGGTCAGTGGTACCCATTTGGGAAGTCTCAGCAAATAGATTTTATTTTCCTAAAATATAAACACCTCCTAAAATTAGGGAAAAAATGTCAACTGTGTTCTATTAAAAATGGGTTAGAAAAACAAGTTCACAGAAATAAATACAAATGGCTCTTTATACTATGTAAAAATGCCCAATTTTGGTCATAATAATACACCATAAACTGAGGGTATTAGATTAACAAAAATAAAAAAATTGACATATACAATGTGTATGAGCTTTGTGAAGATGTACTTTGTGGAGAGACATGTTCTGTGTTACATTGCTGGTCAGAACTCAAAATGTTACAACTAATATTGAGGAAAATTTGGCAACATCTAGTCACATTGACTCAGAAATTCCAATTATAGAAATATATCCCAAAATACACTGGTGATATATACACAAAGCTCTTTCTTGTCCCTAATGATATATGTACAATATATACACAAAATACCTAATGATATATACACAAAGCTCTTTGTTTTCAGAATATTTGTGGCAGTTAAATACTTAAACCAACTCAAATGTCCATCAGTAGGGGATTGGTTGAATAAACTCTGGTGTGTATAGTGGAGAACCATGTAAGTATGAAAAGGAGAACTATCTCCATGTACTGCTACCGAACAATCTTCATGGCGTCTTGTTGAGTAGAAAAGACAAGGAAGAGGCCAGTACGTTGTGTTCCATTATTTATCTAAGAAAGAAGGTTATACGACTCTATGTATCTCTCTGCTTATATTTAGAAAAAGAATTTGGAGAACAAATCATAAATAAAGGGTTTTAAGTTACTAATAGAAAAAGGTAGAGGAAAAAGGGTCAAGAGGATGGGAATAGAAATTAAATTTATTTTTACATTTTAACCAATATAGAATAAATTAGGTAAATGATTGATCTGTTCTCTTTATTTAGCAGTTTGTTTTGATTTTTCCACTTTGAAATTATGTATTTTATGTAATTACAAAATTAAATTAAACTTAATAATCCCTAAAATTACTCTAAAAATTGGCACTAAGAAATCATTTAAACTCTCTGAGTCTGTCTCCTAATCAGCAATGTTAAAATGTTGAACTGCAATCCTGAAGTGATAGAATATTTGACATGTATCAAAGCCTTAGTAATCAGATTCTTCATAATAAATAATTACACATAGCAAATGTTGTAGAATAACAAAGTAATAACTTTTGGTACTTACTTTCTCAATGGCCCTTTGCTGTGTTTTGCATGTATTATTTGCATAATAATATGTATCTCATTTGACCCTCAAGCTGCCACAGAAAGTATTAATGATTTGATTTTAAAAATAAAGCACCTCATTTCTAGGCAGGCCAATAAACATACCCTGTGGTTACACACCATTTGAGTGCTGCAGTCAGCAGGATTTGAAAACACTTTTATAACATTTTAACGTCGGTACTCTTGTTAGTGTTCAGTGCTGCCTTCTCAAGGTTAATGAACCGTACAATTTCAGAGGCACCCATTTTTGCTTCTGAACATACTAGTTAATTATGATTCTTCGTTAACCAAAAAACACCAAAGATGCATTCTGCCTGAAGACAAAATAATTATCTTGCTGTTTTAAGTAATAAGGGCGATGCCCACCATTGAGAGGGATAAAAATATTTGTTCTTTAATAATAATATTCATCATTATTTATTTGGTGAATCTCATGTTTTTAGCCATGTTCTTATTTAAAATATTCTACTAGCACATGTGTAGGAGAAAAACTATTTAAAGTTAACTGCCAAAAATTATTGCCAAACACTAAGAAAAACAATGGTCGTATCACTAACACATGAACTGTCCCCTGCCCCCACTAATTCTCTTTGTGATTTTCCTGTATGTTCAAACAGCTCTTTATGCTACTTCTTACTTTTTCCCAGCCACTTTTCAAACTTCCCTATTGTTCCTCCTCATGGTTTAGTCTATTTGTTCGTGATTTGTGACTTTAAATCTATTTGTGGTATATTTTTACAAAAGTACTTGGGCCAAATCAATTGAGCAGCAAAGCAAATGTTTGTTTAACTGCTAGCTTGCTCATTCCATTTAAAAAAATACCTTCCAGGGCCAATCAATAAAAAGTTGAGAGAAAAAGGTAAGAGGGAGAAAGAAACATGGCATGTTGAGGCATCAGTATTTTGCACACCTAGCCAAGGCCACTCACAGACTCCATGAGCATGACTGGGCGATCGGTCAAGGAGCTGACGCACACGAGAGCTCCTGTAACTGCATATCCGTCCTACTGAGAAAGCAGCTGGTGTGTATACTCTTTTGTGACAAAATAGTTCAACCATTACTTTCTGACGTAGTTTCTACTTTGCCTGTAGGAAGGGTGTGTGGTTAAAACGACACTGGACCAGGGCTTAGAGCTGGCTTTCCTTCTATACCATGTGCTTTGACATAAGTCACTTGACCTTCGGCTTTGCATTTTCACTGTAAAATGAAGGATTAGTCTGTAGGTCCGTAAGCTTACATGGGTTCTAATTTCTGTGGCTGTGACCTATCTTTTTAGGCCAGATTACGATGCTGATTAAAATTTCAATTATTAGCCCTGGCTGGTGTGGCTCAGTGGATTGAGTGCCAGCCTGTGAACCAAAGGGTTGCCAGTTGGACTCCCAGACAGGGCACATGCCTGGGCTGCAGGCCCCGTCCCCAGTAGGGGGTGTATGAGAGGCCACATATTGATATTTCTCTCCCTCTTTCTCCTTCTCTTCCCTTTCTTCTAAAAATAAATACATTCTTTAAAATTTCAATTATTGCAACATTTTTATTTAATGAAGATAAAACAATGTCATCAAGACATTCCTAAAAGAGACTCTTAAAAGATAGTTCTAAAACTTATTTTTTCCGAAGTGGTTTAATAAACGACTGTATGCAGTGGTTTCAGATTCTGTTGGAAATCTTATTAGAAAGGATTAACTTTACATCCTTTTAGCTGAACTCATTAACTGAGAGGAGTGAATCCTTTAAGTATCATTAACTAAGAAGTGGTTTCGGGTGGGGTGCTCTGAGAAACCTGGTGCTATTTTAAGGCAACTGGGAAGATTTCTCCATTTTAACGCAGATATATAGACAAATGTTTACACAAAACACAGGGTAGCCCCAATATTTGTAAACAGTACAATATTTGAAAGTATTCTGTTCTAAATTAAATGCATTATGTTTTAATTAACTTAAGATAATTTAATTTAAAATTACACTTGAAAAACCAAATGCTGCTGTTTTCCTATCTTGTTTTGCAAGAGACTGCTATCATTGATCAGGTCCAAATGATTTGAGGAATTCGGTTGCATTCAGTATGAACATGTCAGGAAGGTAGGGATTTTAGTTTCTCTGTATTCAGATATACTGACACATCATGACAAAAGGCACTTCCTATCCAGCAGGGTGTCCCTAACGTTCCTGTGTATAGGCTATTTCAAACCAGACAAGCAGATGAAAGTGAAGTGCTAGGGTAGAGGACACTGAAGGAAAGCTGATCGGTCTTCTCTTCGCAACACAGCTTACGATTAAAACCACGCATTTATATAAGACAACATAGGCGCACGAAATATGCAACAGATTCTAAGCATTTCCCTTCCCTTTTCTATAGCAAAGCCTGTCCCTTGTGTAGCTTTGTTTTCTAACTAGGTGCAGTTTTATTTATGCTTTTATTTGTTAAGGGCCTAGTCACATTCCTGGAACATTTTCATCTCCTTTTATTTCTTCTGTTATAAGAATAATGATAGCAAACACCTAGCAGAATAATAGATAAATGAAAATATATTTCAGTGCTTCTCATCCCCCAAACAAAATGGCAACCATAAAAGAACTCTCCTTCTCAAACCAAGAATGTTGCTGCCTCCTACTAAGGAGAAGGCAAAGTGTCCGAGATATTTGTTGATGGGCATCAGGCCTGTTCCAGCTGTCAGCAACACAGCTGCTGGGTTTCCTTCTGAGTGATCAGTGTGGCAGATGCCCCCAGCTAGTGTGTTCCCTGATAAGGTCCAGTGGAGAGCTGCAAAAGAGCTGAACACTTGGCTTCTAATAGCAAATGCAAAAACAAATTTCACAACAAATTGCATTTTCAGCACTGCCTGATGCCATACGATTAAATGGGCTGAATTTGTTCTAGTCCACTAACTCAGAAGACATCATGATAGAACAGTTTCTGTTGATGATTGTTAAATGTTAAAGCAGTTAAAAGAGAAGAATTTTTTTCTTTTAACTTCTACTCCAAGGCAGGAGGATGGCAGAGGGAAAGCTGATGGAGCTTATTAGAGCTGCTCAATTAGAAGAAGGCAAGTGAGGCTATTTAACATCTTCTCCAGGGTGAAATCTGTCAGTGAGACCTCTCCATCAGTCTTTTGTGAACGTTTTTCTTTTCACAGTTTTAAACTTGGAAAGAGATAGAAAATCCAGTATTTTATCTAGTGCATCCACTTTTTTTTTTCAAAGACCTATGTAAAGCTGCAGTACAGGCAAAAGAAATTGATAAGTGCATTCACTTATTACTCACCATGTGGTTGGCACTATAGACGTGTGCTATCCAAACAAGCCCCTTATATGTACTAATATCATTACTTTTTACAGAGGATGGAACTAAGGCCCGATGAGGTTAAGTAACTTAACCAAGAACACACACTAATAAATGGCAGAGTGAGGATTTAAAGCAGCTCTTCTGTGCTCACAGTCTGTCTATTGATCAGTCTAGTCTGCTACCTCTTGAAGTCACACCACTTTGATATATGTTCAAATATTAGTACTACTGTTTGGCCCAGTCTTGAGAATAAGAGTTTCAGTGCAGAATCCATTTGATAAGTCGTTGTGTATTAACGATAAGTGTAATTGGTTCATTGTAAAGGAAAGTTCATTTTCAAATCATTCACCGTTGGGAAATGTTTGATGCTGGCTTTCCCGTGCCTCTTCACTGGTTCATTAGTTATGGAAGTCATAACTAATGATAGTTAGTTATGTAGTGTGAGCTGATAACTAACTATCTGATAGATAGTTAGATAACTAACTACTGATAGTAGTTTGAGCCGTCATATTCGGTGGAGTAGTTACATACTCATACTTCTTAGTAGAAAAGTTATGAAGCTACACAAGAGTTGGATTTGCCACTCAGCCACTTACTGACAATCTTTCTCCTGAGTTCTAGAGAGAAATAAAAATACCCGGTCTACTACACAGTTGCTATAAGAATCACTTGTGATGGCATGTGAAAACACACTACAAAACGTTAGGCATTACAATGGGTGGGACCGCTGATTGGGGCTGGGGGACACGTGGGGAACCCCCCTACTTCTGCAGCAGCAGCCACCTCCGTAGGAAGCAGAGGCACTGTGAAGCAGGGAGCTGGAATAAAGGCGGCAACTCCTCGGGGGCTTGTACAACCCAGGAGGTTAATTTAATACAATTAAGTTAAAACTCTTCTTTACAACTGACAATTAACACATGTAGCTGCTAATGGCTTTCTTCATTCAATCATTCATTGATTCATTGACTCATTTAAGAACATTTCATGAAATCTATGTATCAAGAATTGTGCTAGGGGGTCAGACCATCGCAGCAGGAAAATAGCACAGCATCTGCCCTGGTAGAGACACAGTATAGAGAAGGAGACAGATTAGTAAGTGGAAAAGTACTGCATACTCTCCTAGGTTAGGGACATGCACTTCACAAACTTGTAGGTTTTAGGTGACATCTTTTCCTCTGCCTTGACTGTTGTCTGTATTACGTATAGACAGTATATGGTGGAGTGGTTAAGAAGAATATGTACCCTGGTGTCAGCCTGCCTGAGTTAGAATCCTGATTCCATTCCTTCTTAGCTATGTGAACTCAGGAGAGTTACTAACCTTCTAAACTGGTTTTATTCATTTTTTTTCAATGGGAGTTATCATAGAACCTTCCTCACAGAGTTGGGGAAATTACAGGTGCTTATGCATATAAAGGATTTAGTATAACACTTAGGTCAACAAACGCTAACTGTCACGACCATACTGGCAGGGCTTTTCACAATCACCTGCTGACAAGTCCTGGCCACTCATCTCCCTCAGACTCCATTTCCTCCTCTGTGATATGGTGCTACTATTAATATCTACCTCACAGGGTTACTAGGAAAAATGTAGAATCAAATACATCATTCTGGGTTTAGGAATTTCAAATGCTGTGTAGAGTCCGCTTTCTGCCTGCCATTCCTACTTCATGTCCTCCTTTTCTGACCTCGAAGAAAGAATAAGCCAGATTCACCACACTGCCCTCATCTTCCCCACTCAGAGTGATGTTTGAATAGGTAACAGTGAAAGGCAAAGAAATCTGAGGACAAATAAAGATGAATGAAAGAAACTCCCTGGGCAAACATGAAAATTATGGAAGTTCTTGTAAAACTTAAGCCTGACTGATGGCTTAGATCTAGAAAAGTGTTTTGTTTCCTTTCTGTTTTGTGCTTTATCTTTGACGTTCTTCTGACATTTTAACTTTTATTTTAGAATAACACAACCTTCTCTTCTTTATTGAAATATTAAGAAAAAACTCCTAGAAACATACACAGTAAGTTCCTTGACAATGGTCTTGGTGAGGGTTTTTTAGATTTGAAACCAAAAGAATAAATAAATAGCAGGACTATATCAAATTCAAAAGCCTTTGCTGAGACAGAAAAGCAACAAAAAAACCAAAAGTATAACCTACTGAATAGGAGAAATTTGCAAATTATTTATCTAATAAGAAGTTAGTGCCCAAATTATATAAAGAACTCCTATGACTCAATGGCAAGAACAAAGCAAACAAAAAAACCCCCCACAATCCAATAAAAGATGCACACAAAATCTGAATACACACTTTTCCAAAGAAGATATACAAATGGCCAACAGGTACATGAAAAGATTTTTAACATCACTGATCACTAGGAATATGCAATTCAAAACCGCAATGAGTAATTTCCTCACACTTGTTAGAATGGCCATTATCCGAAGGACAAGAAACAATAAGGGTTGGTGAGGCTATGGAGAAAAGGGAACTCTTCTGATCCACTCATTTACTGATTGGCATTTAGGTTGCTTCCAGCACTTGGCTGTTGTAAATTGTGCTGCTATGAACATTGGGGTGCATAGGTTCTTTTGGATTGGTGGATCAAAAAACTGTGGTACATTTACACAATAGAATATTATGGAGCAGAAAGCAAGAAGGAGCTCCTACTCTTTGCAACAGCATGGATGGAACTGGAGGGCATTATGCTAAATGAAATAAGCCAGGCATCGAGAGACAAATACCATATGATCTCACTTTTGAGTGGAACCTAATCAACAAAACAAAAAAGCAAGAAAAATATAACCAGAGACATTGAAATTAAGAACAATCTGACAGTAACCAGAGGGGAGGTGGGAGAGGATAATGGGGGGAGGGAGGAAGGGTTTTCAGGAACAACTATAAAGGACACATAGACAAAACCAAGGGGAGGCAGAATCAGGGGAGAAAGGTGGGGATTTCTGGGGTAGGTGCAGGTGGTGGGGGGCAAGTGCAGACAACTGTATTCGAACAACAATAAAATAATTTTTAAAAAGGGAAGTCTTGTGCATTGTTATGGAAAAGTAAATTGGTAGAGCTACTATAGAAAACAGAATAGAGGTTCCTTCAACTATTGAAAATAATATGACTATATTATTTAACAACCCTGCTTCTGAGAATATATTTGAAGGAAATAAAATCACTCTCTGTCTCCAAGAGATGTCTGTACTCACTCATGTTCACTGTAGCATTATTGCCAATACTGAATATATGGAAACAACCATAGTGTCCACGAATGGATGAACGGACAAAGAAAATGTGAGATATATGTTATACACATGAGTCTGTCTGGAAAAAGTCCAGCCATTGTGAATATAAGAATGGTTTGTATAACATCAATGTAACCTGCCAGCCAAGGAGAGAGGACTGGAATGAGCATGCATGAACAATGATGACTTCACTGTACTCATCAGCTGGGGCCGTAAATGCTGTTGAGTGAGCATGTGTACTGTGTGACCATTGCATTCAAAATGACTGAGCAAGTAGAGCAATGAATCTGCATCAAATTTTGTGTTAAGCTTGAACATTCCTCCACAGATTCTATTCAGATGATTTACAAAGCTTTTGGGGATGGTGCACAGTGCAGTGCAAATGAAAGTGTGGCACAAATGCTGCAGAGGGGGTTGAGAATCTGTTGAAAGTGATGCCCATTGTGGAGGCCTGCAAGAAGCAGAAAACCTGAGAGTGTTGAACATGTATGGGCTGCAGTCAACAAAGACTGACAACTGACATGTGAGAACTAGAACCTGATCTGGGGATTCCAAAAACTACTGTCAGATTTTGATGCAGGACCTGGGCATGAAACATGTTGCAGCAACATTCGTTCCATGGCTTCTGCTACTAGAGAAGAAGGAACAAATACTGTAATTGTACTGTAATTGCTAATGACTTGGTTGCTAATGACAGATTTCCTTAAGAAGATCATAACTGGAGGTGAATGGTTGGTCTACAGCGATGATCTGGAAACAAAGGTCCAGTCATCCCAATGGGAGTTGCCTGGTTCTCTACGCCTGAGGAAGGCCTGGCAAAGTTGCAGCAAGGTCAAGACCATGTTAACTGTGTTTTGTTTTGTTTTGATCTGGAAGGTATTGTCTATCATGAGTATACCCCTCCAGGCAAAACAATTAGTAAGGAGTGCTACCTTAATATTCTCTGTGGGTTGAGAGATGCAGTACAATAAAAAAGGTGCAGCTATGGGCAACTGGTGATTGGCAACTTCATCATGACATCATAGCCGCTAATGCATCATCTTTTGTGCAAAGCTTTTTTTGGTGAAACATCAAGTTACCTAGGTGACTCAGACTCACAACAGCCAAAATTTGACACCCTGCGACTTCTGGATTTTCCCAAAACTAAAATCACCTTTGGAAGGGAAGAGATTTCAGACCATCAAGGAGATTCAGGAAAATATGGCAGGGCAGCTGATGGCTATTAGGAGAACTGTGTGAGATCCCAAGGTGCCTGCTTTGAAGGTGACCGAGGTGTCACTGTCCTATGTACAATGTTTCTTGTATTTTGTATCTTCTTCAATATACGTCTCTATTTTTCCTATTATATGGCTGGGTACTTTCTGGACAGACCTTGTATGTGGTAATGGACATTAACCAGACTTATTGTGCTGATCGTTTTGCAATATATACAGATATTGAATCATTATGTTGTATATCTGAAACCAATACATTGCATGTCAATTGTATCTCAATAAAAACAGGCTGTAAATAAGATAGAATTCAGTATTACCAAAATGTATGAATTTTCCAAATCTCCTTTGAAGGCATGTCAGTACGAACCAGTACTTTTGGGAGTATACTGTGACTATAGCTCCTCCGTAATCCGGCATTTCTTTAGCTCAGCCCCTGTCCTCTCATCTGGCAATGTGGGTGCTACCTCTGATCCTTCCACTGTGTGTTCAGGGCTCCAGCTGCACAGTTACCTTTCTAAAACATAAATTTGTGTGTATTACCCTCTCCTAAAAAATGTTCTCTCATTTTCAACGTTCTTATAAAGTCCAAACTCCTTATTCAAATGTTTAAGGCTCTTCAAAATCTAGCCCCAGCTAATCTTGACATAACCTTTTTGGGAATCACTTCTACTTCTCTGTAAAACCTCATTCAGACCAAAACTCCACCCTAGCATGACAGCTCAATTCCTCTTTGCCTGTGTTTGGTTGGTACTGTCTGTACATGTTTTCTGAAATACTATGTAAACAGATCCCTTTCTGAAGACTTCCTGGTCCCTTTCTCTATTACAGAATTAATACGTAAACTGATTCTTATTTCATGAGTGTAATAGCCCCTCCTTCGTGTTGCTAGCAAAGCATGCATTCCAGTATATGAGTTATTCCTTGCATATTCCCTGAGTCTGAACCCTCTGGGTTCCAGGAACGAAACATACACAGACCTGTTTATTGAAAACCTGACTCCAGGCCTAAAACACAGCAGGAGCTTAATAAACATTTGTTGCATTGTTCTCAGTAAAGAAAATAAAGTATGTTTGGGAAATTGCTTGTTTCATTTCCTAGTTCTATTGCCCATTGTTGATATTCTCAAAATGTCACATTTTGGTTTCAATTGATTCAGTTATTTTCTTAATTACTCCTATGTGACTCACAGGTCCAGGGGAGGTGTAGATCGGCAGAGAACACTGCTTGATGCTCGGTTTCTCCCTGTCACACTTCATTTTTAAAAGAAGTTTTAATGCTAAAACAAGAGTAGTAGCCATTAGCTTAAAATCTCATCATTGCTTTTAATCTTCCCCTTGTCCTCCTCAGTAACAAATTATATTTTAGTCTCATTCTGACACGAAAGATCAAATGAAATGTCTTTCCAATATGAGCATGTCTGATAATCTGGGACACAAAGGACTCTGGTGTTTTTCTTACTGAATGAAGGGCTGCTAAATCAGGAAAACGACAGCTAAGTGCTAGGGTAACATGCATAATGGGACAGACAAGGCTGCAGAGCATTTTATTTACAATAATAACAAGGACTTTTGTCTGTGGTGGTGTTATCAGCAATATTCTCCTGGTCTGGGAAAACAAGCAAAGAAGGGCTTTCTTCACTGGCATGAATGCTGGCCCATCCACAGCTGGGGGTGGTGAGACACAGCAGCAGAAAATTCTACCCCAGGGTCCCCAGAGGCAACACTGCAGCCTCGCTCGGGCATCGTCTTGGCACTCCCTTAATACAAGAAGCCGAATACGCCTTTTAACTACTTGTCATTTGTGTAACCCAGCTGTTAAATAGCAAAATAGAAAATGTAAACCTTGTTGAATGAAAATACCACAAGGGAAGGAAGGAAAAGGTACTTTGGTACACAGGTTTTCCATTAAACAGGGTATCTCTTTTCATATCTCATGTGCCAATTAAAACACATTATATTATTACGTATGCATAAGCGTGTGTAAATATCCCCATTTAGATTTCAATTTAGATATATTTATAAGTACAATATTGAATGATAGAATTGATGAAAATGAAAGTTCCTGGGTTGATAGAAGAACTTTAAAAGCTTTTAGATTTTAAAATTCTGTCCAAAAAGATTAATAGAAAAATAAGTCTCCAGATGTACAGACTGACATTGTACACTTGGTTTTGTTTTCAGAGATTATTCTGTTTTAAAAAGAAAAAAAAAGGATTATATTTCAGGAACTGTTTCATTCAATAAACATCAAATTTCACAGATAATTTAGTCTGTAATGATAATGCATCTTCTGATGTTTATTAAATTAAAGAACTTGATAACTATAAAACTAATATCAAAAACATGTTCTTGAACATTTGGCCCATAGATGATAATTCCTTAAAAGTTTAAAGTAGATGTTCAGTCTATATTCAGGGGAAGTCATAGAAATAAATTTGAAAATTATTTCCAATAATTTTTTCATTATAAAATAAACTTATTCGCATTGGACCAGGCAAAAGATATGCACTATGAAACAAAGAAAACCCATTTGAATGTATTCAGAGTAAAAATTGTATCAATAATAAACTTGAGCCCTCACTGGTGCTGCTCAGTTGGTTGGGTCTCATCTTACAAAACCAAAGGTCACAGTTTGATTCCCAGTCAGGGCACATGCCAGGGTTGCAGGTTTGTCTTTGGTCAGGGCACGTGCAAGAGGCAACCCAATCGATGTTTCTCCTTTACATTGATGTTTCTCTCTCTCTTTCTCCCTCTCTTCCCCTCTCTCTAAAAATAAATACAGAAATAGATAGGAAGAAAAATGATGAACTTGAATCTCTGATAGGAAAACTGGATACTGAGCACAAGTACACCTTTGGAAGAATTTTCTCTGGAAGAGGAAGGTAGATCAGAATTCTAACCTCCATCCCAAGGGATGCCACAGCTGTGCCCTGGCACAGAGCTTGGCTGACAGCTGCCTGTTCCGGTTCTGCAGTTCTTTGTGGGAAACTGGTCCCTGCCCCATTTGCAGCAAAATACTGGGACAGTGGGGGAAAAAAGATTTTGGTTCTTCATTAATTCAACAGGATATGCATTCTGCAATTTTTTCATCTACTTGATTTGGACTTTTCAAAGTGGTATATAAACTCATATTTAAATAAAAGGATCATATTTGAAATACTCTTGAAAAGCTTCCAATTTTAAGGACTTAGATGTACGATATTTTTTATAGCCATGATATTTAACAGATCTATCCAGCGTTTTTTCTGAGGAGGTCCCATGATTTATTTTCCCAACACTTGCAGATTGATGGCTTGTCTGTGAGTTGGAAAGTTGGGGGATGCGAACACTGGCAGTAGTGAGGATCGCTGCCTCCATATTTCAAGAGATGAAAGAGCCATGGTAATAGCCTCTGGTTATCCCTCTCCCTGGTCAATATTTGGGGTGGGAGGAGGACATGGCAGAGGCTGCTGCACTCGCATCAACGAGGTAGAACTCTTTTAACTAATCAACTTGGAATCCCTACTCTGGGTTTCAGGAGGCTGTTCCAAGTATTGACCTTGATAACATGAATAATGTAGCAACTAAAGAAAATTAAATGCCTTCTTTGTTAAAGTGAGAAAAGCATCATGTTCAATCCAATTGATGTTGATACAGCCAGGCCAGAACTTGCAGCAACAGTTGAAAACTTGCTTCTGCCCAGGTTATGTCAGCTTCCTAATCTGTTCATTTTACTTCTTCAGGTGATATGTGTAGGTTAATAAAACAAAACAAGGCAAAGCAAAAACACCAACTGCATAAGTTTGTTCAGATTCCCATAACAAAATACCATGGATTGTGTGACTTAAATATTTATTTCTCACAGTTCTGGAGGCTGGAAACTCCAAGATCAAGGAGCCAGTCTATTTGGTACAGAGACCTTTTTTCCTGACTTGCAGACAGTTACCTGCCGGCTGCGTCCTCCATCAAAAGCAAGAGCAAGCTCTCTTCTTACAAGAACACTAACCTTAATATATCATAGTCTCATCCTTACGGCTTCATTTAATCTTCATTACCCATATAATGGCCCTGTCTTCAAAATACAGTCATATCAGAAGTTGAGGCTTCGACATAGAATATTGGGGGACGGGGGACAAAACTGAGTCCACAATAACAGCACAAACCTGTAAAATATCTGTTGTGTGAATCGTAAAGGAAAAGCCAAGTAATAATATGAGGTTCTAGCGTAGAGCTCCAGAAAGGCTGTCCTTGAACCAGAGATGTTGTCATTGCCTGGGACCTTGTTAGAGACACATGGCCTACACTCTCCCCCCGATGCAGAATCTGCATTTAACAACATCCCCAGAAGATCAAAGTTTGAGAAACAGGGTTACAGAATTCATAATAAAAGCAAGAGTTCATTTGTCCATTGTGTTAGAATTTTCCTCATAGTAAAACTGGCAAAATTATTTATTGTAACAACATTAATAGGAAAAACTTGGTCAGAAAATTAATTAGTATTATTTTTGCTATTGTAGATAAAATTAATCTATTGATTTAATTTCAAACCTTGACATTTTGTGAATATAATCTATGATAGGCCATTAGATTCCTTGACAAGAAAATTTAGAAAAAACTTCCAAGCTTAGACATGAGCTAAAACTTTGGTTAATTATATCATTAGCTTAAAAACATGCTATTTGTCTCTTGCAAGTGCTTTATGGTTAAAAATGGCATCATTTTAAAAATAAATAACACTTTAAAGTAGGCATATATTCTTTACAACACAGAGAGTGAGACATTACTTATAATGGAATTTTCAATTATGTACCATTTCAAAGTAACTTTTAAAAATGTAGTCCATAATGTCAAAAATGTAGAATTATACCCACAAAGCTTAATATTTTGGCACAGTCCTAGAAAAGTATTTAATAAATCAAAAATCCTTCTTACAGCTGACATTTATCGGCCCCTACCATATATTTCTTTAGTATTCTGCCTAAACTGAATGAAATATGCAAGTGAATACAATTTTTTTGCCAATAAAAAATAAAAGATCCACCCTACTATTATTCTTTAAAATATTAACATTAAGAGATCATTGGAAATATCAACAAATATTTTTAGATTATAGTCTGAGGTGAATAGCAAATATGACTGATGCACTCCCATAATTTATGAGAATTTGAAGGGATATATTTTAATGTTAGCACATACTTTAGATTAATTTTATAGTACGGTATTCAAATTTATGCCTAAACCCTTAAAGAATGTGTCATGAAAAAACATGGTAGATTAGTAATGGTATGACTTGCATAATTATTAGGGAAACTTTAACAAGTAGATAGTCTATGCTGCTAAATCATGACTTCTCCTTAATTCAAATATATTTTGGCTTGTTTTACCCTGAGCTCAGTGAAAAGCTAGAATAACTTTATTCATAAGAACCATAAAGAACACTGGGATGTGATAAATCATTCATACTGTTACAGATCTCCTCACTGGTCTATAATGTGGCCCTACTCGAGCAGACATTTTTGGAGGGGAGCAACTGAGCAATAGGTCTGTGTGGGGAAGGGCCATCGGCGTGATATCATATACTTCATGTGATGGTACAGCACACGGCCCAATGTCTAATCCCTCAGAAGTGTGATTATTTCATGAAAACCACACCCCACTGAGCTGCCTTATTGCTGTTATAAAAAACCTTTATTATAGGAAGCTCTTTTGTGCTGTAAGAAGATGAATTCCACACTTTAGAATGTTAAACAGCAGTTTCAGCAGAGTTCCGTAGTTCACACAGATTAATCTACCCCTTTGGAATATTCATGATTCAATCAGAACGCTCTCTAAGTCTCGGCAATTTTACCATTGTAAAATAAACTAGGTACGTTCTGATGAAACAGCCTGTGCCTGGAGAATGCCTTCATTAGTTTTTTTTAGAGTATTTTATGAATTCTGTGACTATCAAAGAACATCTCTCTATGAAAGCTGACTCAAGCTCACTAAAGCAAAATTGGTATTATTGAAAAACTTGGTACTCAAGAAAAGCAGGATAAAACCAAAACATTATGAGGCAAAGTGCATTGACAATGCAAATCGAATGCACACGGTTTAATTATAATTGTGTATTAACTGAAGAACTGGGGATTGTAAAGGATGTGTTTCTGGGGAAGAGTTCAGCATTACATATTAATTAGCTTTCTATGTTTATTCCCTAACTGTCCAGTCCCGTCTCCTACACACCTGGTGTTGTGCCTCCATGACTGAAATGCATACTTTGTATTCAAAGGGTCATATTTATATATATTAAAAGGCAACAAAACTATTACACATAACTAATGTAATTCTACTAATCTGCATATTTTCATTTGATTAGCAGATTGTTTGGGTTTTGCACAACAGCAGAATATTCTATAATAGCTATTCAAAGATTAGATTTGGAAAGAGCTGAAGAGTCCCTCAGGTTTCTCACTCTTAAAGAAGAGGAAGTGTACAGGGGGGCGGGCAGTGAGTGGGTGGCGGCTGCAACAGTGGGTGGAGTCACTGGGTGGAGTCAGTGACTCCTACACAGACCCTGCCCCTAACTGTGCTAGAATCAGGAAGAAACCTAGACACACGGTTCGTTTCTTGGTACAGTTTACAGATACCAGCCACCTATCAGTTTCAAATTAAAAACAAAATCATTATGGCTGTTGGACATTGTGTGTGGGAAAATAAGGGAAAGAGAATTTCAAGTGACCTTTTTAGTTTTCAGTAGATGGTTCTCCTTGTGCAAACTGTACTTCTAACACTCATTCTCATTTGGCATCTTCTTTTCAGGTCTGTCTCTGACTTGGCTCGGTTATTGACATTCACATATGGTTTGCTGTTGGGAACTGCTCTGTCTGGTTTCAGGAATTGTAATTACCCCCCATGGCTAAGGCTGAGTGAGCAAACTCTGGAATGCGAGCCACAAGGAGACAAAGATTGTCTCTGGTAGGAAACGCTGCCTCTGCTTCCCCCCTGCCCTCAAAGCATGGTCGGATAGTCCAAGACAGGTAAGACTCCTCACAGACAGGGGCAACCTAAGCCAGACACAATCACTTGGGAGGTCATCATGGAAGGACTCGGGGGGCTGCAACGAAGAGGGAGTGGTGGACCCTTGGGTCCCCAGCCTTTCTGACATAGCCCGAGTCCCCGTATCTTCTGGGAGAAGTGTCTTAGCAGGAAATGAGTATGTCTCCCAAAGTTTCTGCAACCCCCTTACCTGACAGACACTGACTCAGACTAAGCCCTCAGATTTCTTTGAAATGTTATCGACTGTTTGATCCTTACCACCTGTATTCCTGTGTATTACAACCCAATAAAAGCCACTGAGGCAGGGGCTCTAGGCCCTTCTCCTTTGAGACATCAGCCACCTTTCCTCCCCAAGCAGATCATGTCTTGGCAGTTTCACTTTCATCCCTGGCGGGCGGGGTGACTTACAGGCAAAGTTGCCCCCACAGTTTGCATTTGTAACTTTGAATGAAAAATTGCAAATAGGGGCAATGAACTATCTTTGCTGTGGTTCAGATGTTCCAGTGATCTTCACAGTGAAAACTGGGGATTTAAAATAATTCATTAGTAATTGTAAAGATACATATATTAATTATGATTATATTTATATTTCATGGTGACTTAAAACAATTTATTTAAACTGGCTTACCTAATTTATTATATTCATTAACAACTATTTGAACAGATATGACACTTAAATTTTTTAAGTATGTGCTGACTTTTTTGTGTTTTCTAAAGAAAATTAGATTACTTTATAGCCTGAGTTTCTGGAACCCATACAATTTTTCTTAAGGTGATTATCCATCAAAACAATCTGATAACAAAAGGATTTGGACTAATTCACATGCTAATTGCTGTTCCCTTTGTGCCACCTGGGAACTAAAATTTCTCAAAGATACTTTTTTCCTAAAATCTGTTAGCTAGATTTGATTGCCTTTTAATTTAACGCTGACTTGATTGGTTGAATCAGTTAAACTCATTTGTACATGTATACTGACAGCTATGTTAACTCAAATACACAGGAAATATTTTTATTTTGTCTTTTTTCTAAGAAGGGCCTTGATTAATATAATGAATCTTCTTCATATGAAATATATAGTCTTATTAGATTATCACAAAACAGCAAAAGAAGGGGAAATCTGGATCAAGATGGAGCTTCAGGGAACCCTTCTAAATGGTTTCACTTCTTCCTTATGCCTGTGATTAGCTTGCCTGATTTATTTACATGTCATCTTTAGAGAATGGTACTATGTCATGAAGGAAATCACCTAACCAGGTTAAGTAAATCATACACTGGACTAGCCTTCATACCCTTATCGAAAGCCAGGTACTAAGAAATATGGAGGTTTTCTTTGAAGGAACACAGTAAAAGAGGATGAACATGATGAGTGAAAAATCTCACAGCTAGGAGACAAACAGCTCATGTTGGTTGCTCATGGCAAGTACACAGATATAAAGACTAGGTTTCCTGTACCATTTGTCCGGGGCGGGGGCCACTCTCCCATACATCAGTCAGTGCTGTCCATGTCCTGCATCAAATGGGGTGCTTCCCACAAATCAAAGCTCTGATTAAGATATCATTAGCAGAAACTTCGTTTGAGAAGTCATCTTCCTACTTAGGTGATAGAGCAATGAAGAATTCTAGATTCTGAGATTTGCATCATTTTCATGAAAGGAAGATGGGTAAAAGGACAGACTGCAGGGAAATCAATAGAGAATTCTGTCCTGTGAATGCAGATCACAGAGGAAAGAATTATAAAGTTTTAATTGTGCCTATTCCAGACAAAAACAGATTGCCATGGGTACACAGGAAAGCCATGACATAGCAGCATATTCGTGCCCTGCACTCAGGCTTGCCATCCTTCAATGGGCATGAGCACCCCCTTTCCTTCCCAGGCCCAGACAACAGAGGCACACGTGACATTTTCTTCTGCCTCAGGGGCTGGTTGCTGAGGGAAATTTATGGTCCCCTCTTCTGGCATTCTAGGATCCTACCCTACATAAGAAAATTATAAGTCGACTGGGAGTAATTTTTCTATATCCAAAAACAAACTGACTTTAGTTTTCCGGGATATTATTAGCATTTTAAAGGCTGCTTTACATGAGATAATTAAAGTGGGGGAAAGAATGCTGGCCATTTAGGGTACTATCACAGCTCCATTTTGGGATTAGAAGGCACTTTCATTGGAATCTAGCAGGTAACAGTCTGCTTCTCTGTGCAAAGGGCTAGTCTGGTAGGAAATGCTTACGGGCTTCAGATTTAAGCTATGATTTGGTAGAAGGTGAAAGATTTATACCATCTGAAGAGAAATCAGAGTATTAAGCTATGATTTGGATGAAGAATCTAATAACAGGGCATTAAGGAAATTTTTACTTTTATTTAAAAATTGTCTACTTCAGGGGTCCCCGAACGCTGGGCCACAGACTGGTCCCAGTCCCGGACTGTTAGGAACTGGGCTGCACAGCAGGAGGTGAGCATGAATGTAATGCACTTGAGTCATCCTCAAACCATCCCCTCACCACTGTGGAAAAACTGTCCTCCATGACACCAGTCCCAGGTGCCAAAAAGGTTGGGGACCACTGCTCTCTTTAATGTAGACATCCTTTTTGGCTCCCCTACCTGTCTCAGAAGACTCCCTTTGTTTGCTATTACTATTATTTGGCTCACAAATATTTACACTTACATTATAGATGCTACCAAAGCAGTTGGAATGATAATTAAATGGGGAATGGAGGCTAGGGGGATGGAAGAGTTGAATAAAAAGGGAAGTAAAAATGGATAAGGTCTAGCCCTGGCTGGTGCGGTTCAGTGGACTGAGCCCTGGCTTACGAACTAGAGGGTCACTGATTGGATTCCCAGTCAGACACACACCTGGGTTGCAGGCCAGGTCCCCGGGGATGGGGCACGCCAGAGGCAACCACATATTGATGCTTCTCTCCCTCTCTTTTTCCCTCCCTTCCCGTCTCTAAAAATAAATAAATATAATTTAAAAAAATAAAATAGATTTAAAAAATGAATAAAGCCTAGCCAAAAGAAGAGAGCACTGTACTGTTTTTAGGATTCTCTTCTATTTACAGAGGAGTAGTTAGATCTTGCATCTTGGATGAAGCACTTGGAACTTGGAATGGGCCTCACTTTCCCCACCTATGGAGATGATAGGTGTTTTAGCCATATCATGGGGCTGTCATGCAGAACAGCTGAACTGTGAGCTCCATGATGGAAGTGACCCCTTTATTTATCCTGTTTGTTAGTGTACCCTTCACTTAACATAGATACCACATGGCACTTAATAAATGTAAAGTGAACAAAAGACACATTTTATAATCAAATGGCAATAGAGCTATAACTAGTTAGAATTGAGAGCTACACCAGATAATAAATATCAATATACCTAATTTTGACTGCAAGATACTAAATGAGCACTTTTTTCCACAGAGAAGCTAGACCCTCCTAGACATTTCTTATACTTCATATTTGTATAGTATATTTCTTTTTCAAAGTAGCTTCATCATAATATACTTTTATAAAACCTCTGTAAAGTAGATTAGGAAACTACTGTTAATTTCCATTTTAAGGGAATTTAGGTAAAGTAACTTGGTCAAAGACATTCCTCTTCCCACCCCTCACAGCAGTATAATCATAGTCACATGGTGAACTTCTTTATATAGTTAACAGGCTCTTGAGTAATTTTTTTCTATTCCTATATTCATGTATGTCACCACCTTCTAGGATCCTAGTTTTATATAGTGGAGTCAGTAGCAGTATTTGAATGGCATAAGAAAAGACTGAGTTTTTTGTTTATTTTTTTCGTCCAACGTGAAAATGAAAACCTCAACCTAGAGCTATATACAGTCATACCTGGGTACTTGGCTTCAGAACTTGTCAAACCCTGCACTCACCAAATTTTGATGAGAAAAAAATGTTTCAGCACTGGGTATTTGCTCAGGACACATTGCCCTTGCTAGAACTTGTATGAGTCAGGCTGCTGCCACCCCACCCCCCAGCCCAAGAGAAAATACTTCATTTGGTGCTGGTTGGTTGCAGCACTCCTCAGGAGCTCCAGAACCAGTTACTGGGGTACCACTGTATCTTGCTCTGAAATCCCACTGACTCCCGATCCCTAGTTTCCTTCTACTAGTTTGATTTTTTACGTTTTGTGGTAATTGTGGTGGCTTATCAAGTAGTATGTCCACAACCTATTTAACACTCTTCCCTTCAACACTTGGAGGCTTGACTGTGGGCTAAACTTAGGGACTTGCTTGTAATGAACAGAAGGAAGCACAGTGATTATGTGTGGCTTGAGGAGAATGGGTCTTACAAATGTACTATCGCTTCCCTCTTGGTCATTCTCTCTCTTTTGAATCACTTGTTCTGAGGTGAGCTAGCTTACCAATGGAAAGGCCCACATGACAAGAAACTGAGGACTCCTGCCGATAGACATGCATGATAGACGTGTACGTGAGCCATCTGAGCAGTGGATCCTTGAGCTTCACTCAAGCCTTCAGATATCGGCAGCGCAAGCCAAGACTTGATTGCAACTTAATGAGAGATCTTGAGCCAGAACCACCCGGCTAAACTGTTCCCGAATTCCAGGGACATGAAATGATGAAATAATATCTTGGGAACAATTCATTATTCAGCAATAGATAATTAATACCATATTTTTCAAGCATTCTTGTTTCAGCACTGAAAAAATGTGGGCCGTTTATATAATGTCATTTGGTCACAATGACTGAAATTTCTTGGTACGAGAGACTGTACAGTAAAATACTCAAGCCATAAATATATCACAGAATTAATTTTAACATGTGTATATATCAACCTATCTATATTTTAATGTATCATTTGCCTATACATGTGTTCAATTGTTTAAATAATTGGTAATCATGCAATTCTGAATGCTTAACAGAATATGTTGATTCTTCAGGTTCAGATATTCATAAGTATCAAATTCAATTAAATAGTATATGATCATGTTTCTTCCTCAGTGTCACTAAAGAAGTACCCAGAGGAACAAAAATCAAGAAAAAAATGTAAACTCATTTTTCTTTCTAAATACATCTTATTGATTATACACATATACATGAAGATATAGTATGTGTGTATCTATGTGTAGTGTGTAAGTGGTCAAGTCTAGAAATGAAATAGTAATTGAATTAACTCTTCTGTGTGTCTGTAATATTCATATCCTACACAATTGTTCCAGTAGTGGTACCACATTTTGTTGCTACACTTTCATTTTAAATACGATCATCTAAAAAAATGATAATATTCAACTCAGAGGGCCTGCCCTTTTACTTTTTAAAAAATGTTTACTTACATTGTATAAAGCAAAGAAACAGTCCTATAACTGATAAAGCTCTGGACTTTAATCAAGAATCTCTCTGTATTAAGCCAAAGACAAATTTAATTATTGAAAGACTACTGAGGCCTCAGAGAATGAATGAAGATAGGAGGCCGTGTGAGAGGAGTACAGGAAGAACAGCAGTGGCTCATAGTAGAAAGTCTAGTGAGCCTATTCCTCCTGTGATGGCCAACCTGTAGCCTTTTCTCATGTCATGCCACCTCCTAACCAAATCTCAAAGCCCAACAGGTATCTTTTAGCCAAGTGTAGGTCATGTGTTCTTTCTTGGTGGTACCAGGATGCTGGGAGAAAGAATAAGGCCCCTGCGACTACTATAATGGTTGACAAATAATTGAGTTAAATCTCACAGCAAAATCATACATGATGGAGAGAAACAATTCCCCGAAAGCAAAAGACACTACATTAGGAGAAACAAAGCTAGCTCAGCTGGCAAAAATGACTGACATCCTTCAGTTGTGTCTTGATTCACTACTTTGAAGGAAAGAATTTTCACATGCCAGTGAAGAGACAGAAATGGGAAGGGTTCATGGTGAGATGTGAAGGTAAAGCTGTAAAGTTACAGGAACACAGACACCTCATGTTTGATTCAGACACTATTAATAACATTAAATATACAAATTACAGACACTTTTAAATTAGGATAGGGAATGAGAACATAAGATGACTAAAATACTGGAATCTTGTTGAAATTTACTTTGTTAAATTATTCTTGTGACGTAAATAAAATATATTTAAGCAATAGCTATATATTTATCTATATTACATGTTAAATCATAATTAAGAGACCCTATCTATAATCAACTAGTTGAAAAGATTAAGGGGTACAAGTCTGCATCTTTTATCTTATAAAATGTTGTGACCTGGGAAATTTAGCCTGAGATTACCATCTTTTGGTGGATAATCTAATTAAAACAACCCACTCTGAAACAATTAATCTTGGGAGCTAAGGCAAACAGATTTTTATCACTTTATGGTGCTCAGCCCAAATGTGAATCCTTCAAATAGCCAGTCTTACACTGTTTAATCTACTAGGTGAATTGAAAGTTGAAAATCCTTGTATCCTTGATTCTTATCTATGAGGTAGTGGGTGGTGACCTAACACGTCTGAAACCGTTAAAATGCCTGGTTTTCTTGTTTTGGTGACAGGCTTATATCTCTATTGGCTGATAATAAAGGAGAGAGAAAAAGAGCAAAAAAGATAGTTTCATCACAGCAGCCAATAAGATGTATTTAAACACACAGACAAAATTCCACCCTTCATTCCCCCACAAAACATTTTAACACATGGGTATTAAATTTACCTAATTTTTTTATCTTAAACTCTTTGGCTGAAAAAGCCAAATTAGAAACATAATACTGTTTCATGAATGACTAAAGTATACCACTGACTGAGAAGTTTTTCTTCTGATACAACCTGGAATTTTACAAGTCTAACTCCTAGAAGTAATATAATACATGGGGAAATAAAGAGATTAACAAAATTTCAAGTATTTATACATACAAGTTATATATTTTAGTTTGTGTATTTATATACACAAATTATACAATGATATATAATTAAAATACTAAGACTTTCCAAAAAACTACTACTTAGCATTTTGAAGTTATCTAGTTGCCAAACAATAATATTCCATGCTACATATACAATTAAGTAGGTGCCTAAATTAGACTCATTTTATTTTTCTCTCTCTATATTTTTCAGTTACTTGTTATCTCTGTTATTTAGAGAGAAATAGCACATGCCAAAGTAAATGTAAGAATTACTTCCTATTTCTGATAATCAAGCTATTACTTCTCTTTTTTCTTTCTTTCATCACTGTTTCTGTCAAGAAAACTGGTGATAGGTTAAATGACTTTAAACCACCCAAAACTATACTTCCTTTTTTATTTCACACTCTTTACAATTCTGTTTCACACTTTTAAAAAGAAAGTAAATTGTCCCAGCCACGGCACCATTTACCTGTACGTGATTGTGCAGTGGAACAAATGGTGTTATGTAGCATAAATAGTTGAGACCCTTTTGTACGCTGAGCTTGCAACACTGAATTCTCTAGCACACATAGTGCATTATGTTCACCTTGTCCTTTAAACTGCTGGGAAGAATTCTCAATTGAGTTTCACAAAATCGACTATTAAGAATGAACTCATGGAACATCAACTATTGCCCCTGAATTACACTCAACAAAAACTATCAAGTTTTAGAATATTCAAGTACTAGAGAACTATGGATCTTCTGCTATGTACAATCATTACATTTTCACTCAAGCCAACAATTATATATCTATATATATCTATATATGTTGGATTCAATTTTATTAAAGAATAATTAATTCATCATAAGAAAACCTACAATTACAGGTTGTTATCAGTTGTCAAAAGATCTCTCAGTGGCAAAATATAAAGTACTTTACTTTTTTACAATGTTTATTCTGGCAATTTCACAATACAAGCTTTTTTCTGTAAATATTATAATAGATACACTAGCCAATAAATTGCATTTGCTGTATATTTGACTCTGTGTTTTCAAAATTCCTTTTGTGTCATTTTATAAATTTTTTAGCAATATAGTTAGGTCAACCCAAATGATTTTTACCACTTTCTATATACAGCTCCTAATCCCTACACCAGAATGCCCTGCTCAAATACTACATGGGCATGTGGAGTGAGATCGCTTCCATATATTTTATTTGCATCTGTTATCTCACTTACTAGGTTTAGTGTATAGGGCTATTTACATTATTTATTTTTGATTTATTAAAGGTAACTCTTGGGGTGGAATCTTTCTTCTATTTTATTGATGTGGACACTGGCCCACAGTGTCTGCGTCATTATGGATGAAATGGGACATTCACATGATCTACTCAGTCTAGTGGAGGACAAGGGACAGCATGGCTTTTCTCTCAAGGGGAGCAAAAGCCACAGCCCTTGTTGTGACTGGCCTTTATTGAGTTTCTTGGCACATTACATGATGGTCCTCATTTACTATGCACAGGTTGCTTTAGGCGGTTACCTTTTATAGAAAACAAAGGAGCCAAAGCGGCTAATCACATCACAGAAGAGGGATATTTGCAAATGAAAGGGACAAAAGTGGTTGAACTGGTTACACTCTGGTCCTTGGGAGGTTTAGCATGGATTTTAGGAAGTTACTTGGCAGTAATTGTTTGCTTCAAATCCAGGTGAGGGAGTTTTTAGCAAAAAGCAAAACTCAAAGTGGCCTAGGCACATTGCAGGATTCCTCAATGGAGAACCTATCCGTGGGCATGGGTCCTGCGCATCTCTGGGTGGGAGCTGGGCCCACGCCATGCAGAAGGGTCTCCTACACTTAATATATCTCTCATAGCATACAATAAATATTGAGTTAGTATGTTGAATAAAGGTGTTGAGTAAATGGAGGAATAAATGAGTTCCTGAGTGGTTTTTGACATCGCCAAAGTTACATTTCATAACTTTTAAAATTATCTTGTTAATAATGATTTTACAAGTTGCTTAGAAGCTTTCTAATGCTGAGGCCACAGGTAGTTGCAATGGGAGAGATGGATATTAGTCACTAGCCACTCGATGGCTAATGCTATTAATATTTTAATTTGGTCCTATAACAGTTATAACAGGTAGAGTTCATCTTATATTCATCTCTGATTATTAGTGATGACCTGGTACGCTGTGTTGAGAAAGATTCTGAGGCTGTGTATAAATTCGGTATGAAATAATCCTGTATACCATGATGTATGCATGCTATGGTTTAAGGAAAGAGAAATCGTGGTACATGTGCTAGGACTATGCTATTCCTTATCTTCTTTAAAAGAAAAGAGTGTCCTTTGGGTGTGGTAAATACAAAAGCACAATTCTATCAGATAACACAGATTTAAGTGCCTGTTGGGACCATGTGGGTAAACTCCACTAAAGTAGCTCACGAGGGGACTGGGCTAACTGCAGAGAAATCTAGAGCTATCCAGCCCTCAGCCCCGGCTGGCCAACCGTATTACAAATCTACACGTTCCGTGTTATCAGATGCTGAGAAGCCAAAAGCAAGGTTTCCCTGGGTAAGTCCCCTGATTTCCAAATGTTGACAACCAATTCAATTTTCAAAAAATATTATCCAGGTAAAATTTTAAAAAAGTCAGCATATTATACCTCACAAACTTATTTGGATTCTTTTTCTTTCTCTCTGTCTCTGCTCACCTCTAGTTCTCTCCCCCCCCCTTCTCTATATTGTCCAAATTGATCTCAATATTTAGATTCAATGGCTAAAGTTTCAATTCTATATTTTTAATAGACAGAATCTTCATGGTGGACTCCTGTCACTGTCTTGGTCCCAGAAAAGGCAGCTTCAAATAGCCCTTTGTTGCCTACTTTGTTTGAAGGTGGTTATACAGATCTTAAAGTGAAAGGAAAAATCGAACTGCTGCGCCAAAGGAAGGGATCAAATATTCTTTTTAAATTCAACAGTTTCAGGTAATCGAATTATAGTCCTTTTGAATTAAAAATATGTTTTATCTTAATAAAAGTGAGTAAACAAACAAAAAAATTGAGAGGCAAAGCATTTTTGGAAGAAAAAAGCCTCCCACTGTTTTGATTTCACTCTAGGTATTATTTGAACACTTACAGTTTAGTTAGGGGACATCATTTTCATCTAGAACAATTATTTTGCCTTGCAGTTTACCTTCTCCCAGAAGAAATCCCGAGCGCACTGTTAACAGCTGTGTAAACAAATTCTTTAATACATGGTCACAATGCTGAGTTGACATCCTTACAATTACCGAAGGCTCCTGGGCACTGGCCAAAAGCAAGTGCACGTGTGACTTCATATTTTTCTCTTTCCCGAAGAATTGTTTTCACCCATCATATACTAGTGCTGATAGAGCCTGCTGACCCCAGAGCAAGAACACCTCACCTGCGAAGGAGTGAGGTGTTCTTGAACTGTTTGCATGTAAATACTAATAACAGTAGAACTTTATTAGCCCGGCAAATCTCTGAGGGTATACGTCAGGCAGTTTGACCACAATCTGTTACAATTAGGTCAGATGAGGAATGCAAACACTCTGCTGTCGCTGTGGTTCTCAACTGTCTGGGTTGTAACACACACCCCCAACTGACCGAAGGTTAACATCCATGACCTGGTGTCTCCTTAAACAGCAGGTGGAGACACGGTGCTCATTTTCCTGGAGTTTATTTAAAGTCTTTCTAGGATGCACTAAATTGGAAATGTGATTTGCATTTCAATGTCAGAAAATTAGGCCTGTCTCTTGAATTGACTCAGAAGCTCCTGATCTTTTGGGAATTCTGCATTTAGGGAAATGAAAATTTAAAAAGCAGCAAAAACCAAAAGAAAAATATCAACAACAAATATATCACTGGCAATAAAACAAGTGCCAACTCCTATGACAGAGGCTTGTAGAAAGTCTGTCATCTATCTGTTTATTTAAATCATTGCTTTCTATTGTTGGATCACATTGATTTTTATTGTTGGCTTGTTTCACATGGATGAAAACTCAGATCGTAGGAGAACAATCAACCTCCCTGGTTGGGAACTGTGAATCAATTTAGGAGATTAATTATATTGAAAATTGATCCCCTCTCCTCCCTCATCATATCCAAAGAGCTCTGAAGTGCTACTTTGTCTTTTTACTTCTTGTGTTTGGAAGATAAAGAGAAATCTAGAATCAGAAAACCTAAATGCCATATTTGGGGCTGGGGTTAACACACAGGGCACTATATCAGAGATATGTCAAAATCCAGACTGGGCACTACCACAATCATGGAATCCAGGGTTGGGATTCCATTTCAGACCCACGTCAGGCAGCCCTGCTGAGCATCTCTGTGAGAGGGGCTGGCACTGGGACCCAGCAGCATGTAAAACAGCTCCTGGTGGCTTCCTGTTACTCACAGGATCAAGCTCAAAGTCTTCCCAGGATATAAAATTCTCTTGTGATATGACTTCAGCCTACTTTCCTAAAAAGATCTCTCCTCCTACACAGGTCAAAGTCACCCGCCTCCAGGAGTGAACAGCTGCTCGCCAGCAAGCTCCACAGCTCTACGCCTTTGCACATGCTGTTCCCACTGTCTTGTAGATCCTTCCTTCATTGTGAAAGCCGCTACTATCAGCTTTTAAGAACCAGTTCAAGGTTTTGTTTTTCTATGAATTGAACTGGAGTTGAACGCCTTTTTTTCCCTTAGGGCAAATACTGTATCTTGTATATTCTGTTGTTACAGGTTTTGTCACACACTCTCGCCATGTTTCTTTTTCTTGTCTCTCTCCACATAGACCGAGAGTTCTCTGAGGTACGAAGTGTGTCTTCTTTATCTGTATCCTCAATCAATAGCATAATGAGGTACTTTATACATTTCAAATGCTCAAAAAATGATTGTTGGATAAAATATTTTAATAAATAAATGGTCTGGAGGCAGCTTTTCTAGAAATGCATCACAGACTGCTGCAGTCTCAGCCATGCCTTAGGCCAACTTGGTGTGATTTTTTTTGTCTTCTTTTCCCCCATGAAATACAAAGTTCTACTCAGAAGGCCTTCACAAAAAAGCCAGTTGAATCTGCCCCTTGCTTTCACAAGCTATATACGATGCCTTCCAGAATTGCTGTAGCTGAGATTTTCTTCCCCTGAAAGTTCACTTTGCTTGCCACTAAATCTGGATTCTAGGATATTTTATGCTGTCACATTTCTCTTAGGGGACCCTGTCATTTAGGAAGAAAATTGACATAAATCTGAAATCATTTAGAAAACAAATGTAAGGACATTGAACAAAAATGAGGATAGTGGCAGAAGATGCTTATCAGGAAAATTGGATCTTTGAGACTGAAAAGAAATAGAATAATTATAAAATTTCTAAAAATGAACTACTGTGAGATTTCCAAAGTAAGACAGAGGGAGATTTGAGAATGCCCAGCAGCATCATCCCAGAACTCACATTTCTTATCTTAATTTTAGGAGAACACACTGATTTATTGATATTCAGGCGAACTTCCTCTCAGAGGAAATGCTGGAAGCAAGGCAGTCAGGGCTCCTGACTCCCCCCTAAGAATCTGAAGTACTTATCAGTTCCATAGGCATTCAGTATAAACTTATTCATTTATAAGAGCTGAAATCTTTATTACTTCCCTTCTTAAAGTTTGAAGTTGCTGGCATTGAGTCTAGAAATTATTATTTTTTCCATGATAAAGATTTATTCAGCCATAATATCATCAGTGGGGATGAGGTTGAGAAACACTGCTATAAACCGGTGTTACAAAATATGCACATGTTTGAGTTAGAGCTGATGAAATACGATCCTATTAATTACTGCATAATTGCTCATTAAAATTTGTTACAACTGTAAGCTGGCATTTCATTATTTTATTGGATTTTTTTAGCTTAACTGCATGTGTTTTGAAAATATGTAAGTATGTATAGCCTTCTTTCTCTCCTTTAATGAACTCCTCCAACTGTTTCAGTTTGAGCAGTTTTGACATGTTTGAAATTTGGGTTTAGAGTCCGCCGGAGTCAGGCTCTTGCCAAAGCATATGAGACAGTCTGAGGGGTGTTAAAGGAGGAGCTGACCTTTGGGCCTCTTTCCTCGGTTGAAGTGGTCCTGTCCCTGTTGAGCTTCACTGACTGAGGGAAGTTACGCTGTGTTTGTTTCCTGGGACCACTGCCACAAATGACCACAAACTGGTGACTTAAAACAATAGCAATTTATTATTTCACAGTTCAAGGAGGACAGAATTAAAAAATTAGGCAATCAGCAAAACCACACTTTTTAGAGAGGTGTTACGGGAGAATTTGTTCTGTGTTTCTCCCAGCTTTTGGTGGTTTGTGGCCACAGGGCTACCCTCTCTGCGTCTGTCTTCACATGGCCTTCTCCTTTGTGTCTTTTATAAGGACACCTGTCACTGGTATTGGGGCTCAAGTGGAGAGTCTAGGATCATTTCCCTTTCTTGTGATCTTTCATTATATCTTGTGACTGGAACCTAGGTGACTATTTTAGGTTCCAGGAATTATGATTTGGACATTTTTGGGGGGGCTTGGGGCGCCCATTCAGACTTTCTTTAGAAATTCTGTAAAAAGGAGAATCCTTTTTAAAGTAAGTATGCATATTTTCTACTTCCTTCCCATTTTTATTTGGGCTTTGTAGTTATGTTATTTGAGTATGTTTTTGGCTATGCTTGGGACTGGTTATAGAAATACATTTATTTTAGTGAGAAGCTTTTTCTGTTTTTTTTGTTGTTGTGTTTTTGGTTAGCTACCTAAGGAAGAGTTATAGTTTTATTCATAATTAACTGTATTATTCGTAGATAGACATGTTTTTAACATGTAGTGATGGCTCTAATGGAAGATTCTCTTTCATTTCTGCCATAAATTATGTGTCAGTTCATATAATATATCTCTCAATAGTGAAAGGAAAGAATCCCAAAGATGAAGAGGATTTGGAGTTGGTTTCACTAACATTCATGATTAACATCTGGAAGCCTTAGAAGTGATTTAGGAGAAATATCAGCACATGTTTCTTGTTGGAAAAATCTCAATGGAAGAGACATACAAACATTTGAAAATAATTCACTGCTTTTTTTAATGGTCTTGTAAAACCTGCGTGCTCTTATTCCTTTCACCCTTTGTTCATATATACAATTGCTGGATTTAAGTTCCTCCAATAGGAGACTCCCAAGTGAACAAATATTCCTGAGAATTTAATCTCCACACTTTATATAGCTGTTGTTAAAAAATTTCTGATTTATTGTGGTGTTAAATCTACTCTGCAATATGCATTACTTCAAAAAATAAAAGGCTGTGAAATGCTAACGGTGATCTCTTTCTGATGCTTCCATGATACAGATACACTTCTCTTGTGCCATAAAGAAAAAAGCACAAGTTAGATAAATAATGCAACTGCACTAAGTAAATAAACAAAGCTCAAGTCAAATACAGACTAGGCTTTGTTGTGTGCAAACGTACCCAGAAGGAAAACAATGAACGTCTGTAGTTCAGTGCCACTAGGGCATTAATTAGCTTTTAGGGATACAAAAGGAATAAAAATATGTTTGCTTTGATTATGAACTTATTCAAATTCAGTTCTCATTAATGCTGATTTATGTCCCCTCATCCCAAGAACTGACTAGTCTGTATCAATCATCAAAAAAACCCGATTTTCTTTGTAAACTGGCCAGACAATATTTAATGTTTTTCTCTTACTTATAGCTCAACCGAGGATAGGTTAGGATAATAAGAATACGTTCCTGTAGCCAAAGGACTAAGATCTGTTTTGATAACCAGGCAATGCTTCAAGACAGTTTAGGAAAACATTTCACTGACACCGAACACCCTCAGTGCGATGCCAATGAAGCGAATGCACACAAGTTGGACAATGCCTCCCCTGTCCCGTAAATAACCATATAAATACAACGGTCGGGTCGCACTGCTGGGTTTATAAAGAGAAGGTGAGAAGAATTAGCGCAGAGTATTTCATTTATACAAATAGTGTAAAACATTATAGTCTACCACCAAGTAAAGTTTTGTAACAGTGAAAGGTGATGGTTGATTATAAAATCTAATCCAGGTGTCCACTACTAGGAGAAAACGTACCATGAGGGCCAGGATTTTGTCCACTTTGTTCACTACCTAGTGACCCCGGTACCTAGAACAATTCCAGGCATATGCAAGATTTCTTTCAAATATTTGTTAAATAAATAGTTTAAAGTGTTAAACATGACGGTAATGAGATATATACATATATTCTACAGTATAAGTCACTGATTTTGGCAGAAAGTAAACTGTTTCTCAAGAACAGTTCAGCTTCCTATTCATGATTTTTAGTTAGAAAATGTTACCCCCTGTTTGACTGGCCAACACCTCCTTTGTTGGTCTTGAACCCCTTGTTTGACTGCATGATTCAGTTAGAAATGTCCAAAGTTCTGCTTCAGAGAACTATGTACCTTGGTAAGGTTCAAGGAACCTTTATTCTTTGGATTGAAAGGGCTTGAAGAGTTCCCTCCCCACCCCATGCAAAGTCTCCTTCAAGGGAAAACACAGCTTCTTGAACTTTAGAAAGAAATTTTAAACTTCACCTTATCAAAATCTTCATTGTTAACAGTGAGGATAAAAACCTGGATCAAGAGAAGAAAGGCAACTTGCGTTGTGAGGCCCCGAGAATGAGTGAAAAAGCCAGGACTAAAAAATTCAATGCTCTTGCTGCTGGGTTTGAAGACCATAAAGAAGAATGACAAAGACAGTGCTGGTCTTCGAAATTACAGAGGAAAGATCTTGAGCCATTCAGTCGTTGGGCAAAAGCTACTGAAGAACGCTGGAAATGTATCCAAACCCGGTGTCCTTCCTCTGACCTCCCTTCCCTGGACCCCCATGCTTCCCCTTCTCTTTGACAGCATCTACATTCAGGTTCATACCTTTTCCTGTTTTCTTTTTCTCTATTTTTCCTTTATCACCACCAGAGGATTCTAATGTGCTTGCTTAAGAGATTCATGATCCTTTGATCCAATCCTAAACACTGACCTAATAAAAATGTCTCATTTTTTCCTCAAGAGCACACTTGAAAATGAAAATGAAAATGACCCGGCAAAATGTTTCAGCCAGTGACTGACAGATCTGGAGCTGGAACCCAAATTTTTTGTGTCCTCATCGAGGTTCTTTCTATGAGAAGACTCTATGAGAGAAATAACAACACCCTGATTAATTATAAGAATCCCAAAGATAGATAAAATGATACTATTAAATTGCCATTCCGTATATGAAAATTGGCAATGTTCCTGTTCTCTCTCTGCCTACAGAAGGCCCCACCTGCCTTTCCATTTTAGGATGAATCCCCAAATCCTCTTCGTCTGACTGTTGTCAACTTCTACATACAGTGGGCCTTCTACAGTTCCCTTTTAGGACAGAACTGCTTTATTTACCCTCCCCAGAACAAAAAAGCTCTTTACTCTTGCTTACGCCCCAACTCTCCAGGATAAGAATGCATTCTTTAAACCTCTCTCTGTCTGTCTCTCTCACTTGGAAACATATTGGATATATAAAATATCCAATAAAAATTTATTACTGTCTCAATTGAGGAGGCATATGCTGTCATAATGAAAGGACAACAGAGATGATTTAGTAAAATCTCCTTTTGTGATAGATTGAAACAAAATTCTGGAGGAGATAAGTGACTTCGTCAAATTTTCCAGGTACTACGAAGAGCTCTAAGAAGGAAGAAAGAGAAAGGAAGGAGAGTGGTTTTATATGACCAGTACTTATAGATAATATATCACTGTATTTCCATTTTACATATTGAGGATATGGTAGTAATATAAACTGTATGAGACATAATTTAAGGGTGGAAGATATGGTTTTTACTTCCCAAGCCAAACTCTTAATCATTAAACCTAATTCTCTTTAATTTGAAGAATGATGTAAAAGTGGGGGGAAAAAGACTTGAGGTTGTTTTATACGTGATATTAAAAATCTCTGTGCCAGGGCCAAGAAGATGGCAGATGGCAGTGGCATTAAGGACAGGCATCTTAAGAGTTTTTCTGAAATTGTCTTTTCTGTAGTAAAGGAAGCCTCTGTATTACACACACACACACACACACACACACACACACACACACACAATGTATAGATGTGTGTGTGTGTGTGTATAAATGCTAGTATGGGAGAATTTAGTCTTACTTTTAAAATAATTTGGCTTTGGCAACAGTGGTAACAAACATTTAAAGAGTGAGGTAGGGGATGAGATAAACTAACACATTAATTATTTTATATTACATGTACACATCTATATGCATATTTTTAAAAAATGATAGCTGCATCGGGCTTCTAAGTAAACCAAACAGCCATAAACATTATAATGCCTGACAGCTGCAAAAATAAGAACTGAAAGTGACAGTAGCCAATACACACTAGGCTGAAGCATGTAATTTACATCTTAGTGAAATTAAACATACTATAATAGCTTCGCTTCCAGGCAACAATACTATTAAATTTGCGGGAGTAGTTTATGACATCATCTGAAACCCCAGGATACATATTTGAAGCTGGCTATTATGGTTAGTAATCTGTATTGCTGTTCTGGTTAGTTTTTTTTCATTTAATTCATTGCAAGCTTCTATTAAAAAAATAAGCAAATAGCAGCAGTTGAGCATGCTGTTTTTTTTACAAAAGCTGTTAAGCCTCAGGCTGCAGTGATGTCACATTTTAGAATCAGTAATAGTAGTTTATACTGAAGAAGCATTAAGAGGTCAGAATTAAATTGAAAGGTATAATAATTTAAGCACTTTTACAGTCAATAAGCGTAGTTCTGGGAGGTTTTCTAACTCACCTTTCCCTTCCAAAATGTTTCTTAGCAAATAACAATAAGACCTCCTGCTTTTAGTGATGGGTCTGTGTTATTCAGCAGCAGTCTCAACCAAACATACTGTGATAAGACCACGAGACTTTTAGACTTTTATGGAGGTGATGTTAAGCATCTGTGAACTTTTAACAATGTTTCCAATATTTTGTGTGTAAATGAATTTTTTGGAGGTGGAAAAAATATATATATACACTTTTTCAAAGGGGACCATTTTCCAAAAAGTTTATGGACCTTGTTCATTGTAGCAGTGATTCTCAAAAGAACTAATAAAAATTCTTCATGCTATTTCAATAAATAAGAAATTTTTATTAGTTCAGTTCTTGGGATTGGGTAAGAAGACACGAATCCCTTAGACAAGAACATTAGAGTCATCTGGTACAGAGAGGAAGGGTTTATCAAACTATACGATGCTTTCCATGCCCACCACCAGAGATTTTAAAAAGCACCCTCCCAACCCCTGAGGATCAGGTAGATAAAATGACTTGGCAAAAACTTTTCAACCAATGATTGATTGGCAGCTCTGGGACTAGTACCTGGGCTTCTTGTCTCACAGCCCAGGTTCTTTCTGTTATAGGAGGAAGAGAAAGACTCATAGAGGCAATTCACTTGGACATAGCAGAAAAAGACAACTGGTACACGACAGTTCAGAACAGGGACTACACAATTCTGTTTAGAAGACAATTTAGACATGGGCTTAACAGGCCATTTTATCTGGAAAGTCTTTGCTGTTATAATGCACCCAGTTTATTTCCTCCTTGACTCAAGGAGTGTACCTACATGTGTAAACATTAAGGCCTCAGAAAACTGGAAGCGAAAGTGGAGATATTGTACTACATATTCAGGGTCAATCTGGCCTAAAATAGGTGACTCTTAACATGGTCAAAGTGAAGAAAGTCCACCTGACCTCATATCTCATTGAACAATTCAAAAACTCTAAAGTCCTTAGGATAGTATGACCTTCACTAGACGTTGGGAAGTGTAATGGTTTTGCCATTAGAGCTTTTTTTAAATCAAAATCTAAATTCCAAATGATTATCACCAATAAGCAACTACTAACAATGAATTTTGACCAGATGAAGAGGAGAAAAACTGTGCAAAGAACTGTATGCTAACTAGCAAACATACACTTCCAGGAGATAGAGATCTGGGCCTAATGTCCCAAAACAGGGCAGTCGATCAAAGGTCACTGAGTGTCTAGGGAAGATGGACTTAAGAAAACTGAAGTGAGCAAAGTTTCAGAAAAAACGTTATCAATGTATAGCTTGGCTACACCACGTATTAGTGAGTTTCGAAGAGCAGGCCTCACAAACGGCCCCCACATTTGTCCTAAATACTCAGATTTGAATACCAAAAGAGAAGCCAGTGAGAGAAGCTGTTTTCTGAGCTTGAGATGACATTGTAAAATGTATTTTAGATACCTGCTCTACATGCAAATTAGGTAAGTAGATAAAATCATCTGCCTCTTGACTTTCAAAAGTGAAAAAGGGTAAAAGAAACCAGAAATTTAATCCAGAGCACTGGACTGAAAAGAAGCAGACTCCATCAACTAAAGCCCTGAACTCGAAATGTGGAAACAGGAGAACATCAGAGCGAGGCATGCGATCCTGGCTCCAGAGACTGCTGTAAAGGGAATAGACTGGAAGTCATGGTTCAAACAGAGAAAGAAAATAATGTTTTCAAAAATTACTTATTTCTTCCTCTAGGAATGCAACTTCTTTTATCTTTTGCATGAGGGAAAAAGCAGTTCAAGACAGTTTTAGCCAAAAATGTCAATACATCCAATAGTAAGTACTTCAGGGAAAACAATCATTTTAATGTTTCTTTTTAGGCCAGCTCCCCCGTTATCCTTCACATGACCTTTCTCCAGTTTTTAGTGTTTCCTTATTTATATGAATGAATGAGGTTGGTGCAAAGATGTTATTGTTGAAACTTAGCATGACTTGGTTTAAGGGCATTGTGAAGTGCTGAGTGAATGTTATAGCTTTAACAGTTGGTAGATGAAGGGAAATTTATTGGAAACATCAATGAATAGAGTACACTGTCATGGGCAGCAGACTATGCATTTCGTGTATTCAGTGACAACCACCTTTCTTTCCCCTGCTCTTCTTTCTGTACAATAAACAGTGGAGAAATACTGGGCATGATGCTTCTAAGTCTGGCCTCAAGCGTACTGTGATCGAACTGCTCTACACTGCAATCAATAGAGACACAGAAGCAGTCCACAGATGAATCACCTAGCTAATTCTTTGGTATTTCTCACAATTCTCTTCTGCATGCAGAATTTATTCTTTAATAGCCATCAGTTTCAAAACTTATGTTTGCAAAAGCAAGTGAATTGATTAATAGGTATTTTATACATCTGGTATTTTCTCATAAAAGACTGAAAAACTTATTTCAATTATCATACCACCAACAAGGATGCAATCTGTTCTCAAGGCCTGTTTACGAGTGGCTGCTTTGGGTAATGGCTGTTTTCTTAGCACGGGAAATGAAATATAATATTATTAAACAGAGATATGCAGAATGAGGTGTCAACTTATCCATCTTCCTGATGTTTATAGGCTTCATTGTTTAGAATGTTTACTTTATTTTATGGGACCACACATTAAAATATCTCCTATTTGAAAGGATCTAATTTCTTTTATTCTGATTTTAATGTTGTTGAATATTAACATCTTCAAACTTGTAAGCAATCAGCTAAGAAAATCTGTGGTTAGGTACTACATTAATTTCATTTAGATAAACGTGGCATAATGAGAGAGACTTAAAAGTGAATTTTTTTCTTTGTATAGGAAAATAATTGGTTTTTGCCAGAAGGATAAATGGTTTTCAAATTGAGAGCCTACCGTGATAATATGAGGTAGGGGAATGGTTGGTGGACTACAGACCTCCAACAACAAGTTTGTGTTTCTCTCTGTGTGTGTCTCTCTTTGCACGTGCATTTCCAAAGAGAGGGGTATGAATCAAGACACTGTAATGGAAATAATGTAACTCAGTTTTACAGAACTTTAGTACAACCATTGAAAAAGTCCAAATGTATTTGTTTTCGGTAAAGTGTGGCTCCTTAATTTTTCCACTAACTTTCAATGATCTCTTTGAGAGGTGAAAATGAGAATGAAGGAACTTTTCCTTTTTTTAAACAAAGAATCAAAACATTATTTCAACAGATTTCTGGAAATTACAAATATTGTGGAAGTAAAACAATTTTCACCCAATGTTTGTGACCACCGTGGACTTTTGATACGTTATTTAAACTCTCTGGGCCTTTGTTGCTCATAGGTTTTAGCCCATAAGAAACAGTAGTAAAAAAAATTATTAAAGTTTACTGGAATTGTAGTTCACTAGTTTATTGTAAAAGGATATAACTCAGGCAGAGCCAAATGGAAGAGATGAATGGGTCAAATAATGGAACAGGGGCATGTAAGCTTCCAGGTTTAATCCCTGCACTCCATTCTTTCCAAATCTCTAAGTGCTTACTAACCCTGGAGCTTCAAGAATGAACTTTTCAAAAAGATGAATATCATTGCTTATTAAATTATGATTTCCATTAGTCTTCCAGAAATGCATGTTATTAATAAGTGAACCTACGTGTAGATAAAGGACAGCAAATCATTTTTACTAAAGGAAGGAACAACTTCACACAATATAGGCTGTAGAACTTTACAAAGACTTTTCACGAAAAACATAAAATCCCCACCCTGCTGGTGTGGCTCAGTGGGCTGAGTGCTGACTTGTAAACCAAAGGGTTACAGGTTCAATTTCCAGTCAGGGCACATGCCTGGGTTGCAGGACAGGTCTCCAGTAGGGGCATGTGAGAGGCAACCACACACTGATGTTTCTCTTCCTCTCTTTCTTCCTTCCTTCCCCTCCCTCTAAAATTACATAAATAAAATCTTTAAAGCAAAAGAAAATATAAAATTCTCATATGTGAAGAAAGAAAAGATTAAAACTATGAAGAGATATACTATTGTATCCCACAGTGTAATTCCTTGAAGATGATTTAATGTATACTCTAGCAATGACTGGACCATGAAAATAATTTTAAGATGAGAAAAATCTCCTTCTTAAGAGAGCCTATGAATTAGCATTATCCAGTAGAAATATAGGAGAGTCATAGATGTAAGTTAAATTTTTCTAGTATCCACAATAGAAAGGGTAAAAAAATACAGCAATCTGTTTTAATAATGTATTTAACTTAACCTAATATGTCCCCAAATAATATCATTTCAATATGTAACCTATTTCACATTATTGATGTAGTATTTTACATACTTTTGCGTATAAAGTCTTAGAAATCTGATGTTTATTTTCTACATACAGCACGTCTTAATTTTGGTTAGTTAAATTTCAAGTGCTCAATCATCATATGTAGGTAGCAGCTACCATACTAGGTCGTACAGCCCTAGATTGTCCAAAGTATGCCTTTCTGCAGAGAAATGAACTGTGAAATGGGCATCAATATATACCAGTGAAAAATTGTCCTACTGTAGAAATCAATGAGTTCTTGCTGTCATTACTTACTAAGTCAATAATTTCTAGAGCTAAGATATATACAGAAATTTCAGAGGAACTTTTATAACAGAATCTAAATATTTGTTTGCTTGTTTTTAATGGCACATTTCTTATTGCAATCTTATTTCATATAAAAATACACAAAAAATTCTCCATATTGACCTACAAAGCTACTCTTTTGAATTATCAAATGAATTATCAAAATGAGATCTATTCATTGATTAATTTCTGCCTTCTTCATTGAGATAATCCTACTTTTAAACATTATCCAGCTTTGAGTTCTTAATTTTGGAGTCATAGACTTAAACCCATTTATCCTCTCCCCAGAAAAATGCATATATATGTAATACACATAAAATTTTATATGTAATTATACTTTCATATAATTTCAGAGTTTATTCAGGGAGTTTATGCTCAGGTTATAAAGGAAAATGATTTATCATAAGGCATGTATGGAAGAAAGTGAATTATAATCTGTTGAAGACTGAACTTAGATACAGTATAGTCGAACAGTCTATGGACTAATTGTATTTTGATGGGCTCATGAAATAATACTGTCTTAAATGACCTCCCAAAATGACTCTAGTTATTATTACAATTTTACCCTTTTTACTTTTTAAAATAAAATTTTATTTATTTATTTTTAGAGGTGGGGAGGGAGAGGAACATCAATGTGTGATTGCCTCTTGTGCCTCCCCCACTGAGGACCTGGCCTGAAACTCAGGCATGGGCCCTAGATTGGTAATTGAGTCAGTGACACTTTGGTTTACAGGCTGGCACTCTGTCCACTAAGCCACACCTGCCAGGGCTCACCCTTTTTTTTTTAAATTGTGTGTTCTGTTTCTGTTTTATAGGTGTAATACTATTTTCACTCTTTTTCTATTTTTTTTTAGAATTGTGTATCTCCCATAGGAAACTTGAGGGAAGGTGTCATGTCCTCCCCCCCTTACTCTCACCTTAAACACACAGCAAAGAAGTTGGTTAATTTAGATGGATTGAATGAAAGATTGGCTGCATGAATATAAAGAAACAAGTATGGTACATTTGTCTGCCTTCAGTCAATGGTGTAACAGAACCATTTTAAATAAATAATTGCATATTCCACTCTCAAGCAATTCTTGGAAAGCCTTTGTGTAGTTATTTTTATACACTGCACCTTCATAAAAGCATTATACTCTTGGTTTTTAGCATAATATTTAGCTCCCAGTATTATTTTTTCCCCAAATTAATTAATATGCATTGCCATTTAAATGTATCCAGTTGCATTTAAAGCTGTTGTACTGAACTTCTCATCTACCAGTTACAGTTCTGTAACTTTGTGGTTAATTTTTCCTAAGGATCCTCTGGAATATACTTTATTTGTCAAGAATTCACCTACTACCATTTTCAATTTTTGTTTAGGTACCGAAGATACAACAGCAAAACTATCAGTTAAGATTTCTGCCTTAAGGATGCATATATTCTAGTGGAAGAAGCATGTAATAAACACATAAATAAATAAACAAGATAACAAGTCATGATAACTACAAATTCTAGTGGAAGAAACATGTAATAAACAAGTAAATAAATAAGACAACTACAAATTGGGAAGGAAATAATCAGGGAGAGGACAGTAAAAATATTTAAATGAGGATGTCAGGGAACCCCTCTCTGAAAAGGTGGCATTCAAACAGGAGCCATGGCTATAATAACAAGCCAGCCCTGGAAAGAAGGGCAGGAAGTGTTCCAGGCGGTGAGAAGAGCAGACACAAAAGTCCTGAGGTGGTAAATTAGAGATTGTGTTGTGTTGACATTGGACAGTTGGGAAGGGCCAGCTCAGAACAAGAGCTAAAGGAAGAATTTGATTTTAAGAGTGAAGCAGGGGTTCAGTCAGGGGAGACTGAACTGTAGAGCAACACGGAATTCAGAGATAACACTTTGAGATGACAATGTCTTGAGATGATAGTGTCTTAGTATAGGTAGGTGGCAGGACAGATGGAGAGGAAAGTTAGCATATTGAGATATGTTTAGGAGGTAGACCCAACAGAAGTTACTAGTGGAATAAATACAGGAGATACAGAAAATTGGGAATCAAAGAATATCCTTGGCTTATTGACTTGAGTGTTTGCATGGACACTGAAGTAATTGACTAATGTAGGGAAGACTGAGATAAAATCTTTGAGTGCTGAGGGGCAAAGAATCAGTTTTGACCATATTAGGTTGAAGGTGCTTATGAGACTTCTGGGTGGCGATATAAAGAGGAATGTTGTGAGCTGTTGGGACTCAAAGCCCAGAATTGTAAATTGTCATACACTTTAAACACAGTTGAAGTAAGGAAGAGGAAAACCAGTATTCAAACATTCATCTTGCATCTCAATTTATAGTAAGTCCCTGAATGCTTCACAAGAGCAACTTTCAAAACTTCATTACAAAGGATTGAAGGAATATTTTATTCTTCAAATTTATTTTTCTCATGTTAAAAAAAAATCCCATCTGTGAACTTTCTTATTTTTGTGAACATGGTATAATTTTCAATGAATATTCATCTTCTCCAAATTTCTAATTAACTCTTTGTTTTTCAGATTTGTATACTAGTTATAAATAGAAAATAAATATGATTCATATTCTGAGTTGCAGAGCAACATGTAAAAAACCTTTGAAAATATGCTATGAATTGAATTCATTATATCTAATGGGTATAGCAATTTAATGAAGCACAAATACTAATTAAATTATTAAAATATGGATCACAAATAGTAATTAAAAAACTGTTGCTATGCAACTCAGAGAATTCCTATAAACAGTTTGCAAAACCACATTGGTTAAATATGCTGGTATTTCGCCTTGACCTTTTGTAATCAAATACGTTCTGAATCTATGAAAACATGTTTCTGAGGCTAACACTAAATGAAATTCATGGGTTAAAAAAAAGAGAAAATTTAGGATTTGATTAGGTTACTTCATATCTTCAAAGGTTATGTGTGAGGAATTTAAAAGTCCAAAAGTGAAAATCATGAAATACATATGGAAGAATAGTAAGAGTTGTTTAGAGGCTTCATCAAGTTTAAGTATAGTGGTAAAAACCTATTATTCTATTTTATTATTTACTTTATCAATGTTGTAGCACTTTAAAATAGAGATAGTTTAGCACAGGATATAGTTTTCTAAAGTTAAGATTTCTTTTGACAGTAAATCCATTGTTTCAAAATGTCAGAGAATTAAGTGTTGGTCACAAATTTTAAAACGTCTGCAATGTACCCAAGAAAATTGTACTTGAAACTATTCATACCCTAGAGGGTGGTTTTTGCAAATGGAAGGAATGGGTTTTTTAAATCGTTTTCATAAGGCCGACACAGGAGGCAGTCACTGTGGGGTTGATATGCAAGTACACAGGTCCGCATTAATTCCAAATGTCTGAGTGAGGGTTGAAAGAAAATTAACCTCCCATAGGAAAAATAAAGTAGATGGTTAAAATCTTATACAATTCAAAATAGTCCCATTACTTCAAAACTACATTTAACTACAAGCAGTATTATTTGAGTACTTATCTTAATATTAGTGGGAAATGACTAAAGCCTCTTAATCAAAGATACCCAAATTCTGGTCATTGAGACTATGTCAAACTTCATTTAAGGACTATCTTAAATGAAGGTGATAGGTGGTTCCCAAAGCCATTAACCTTGCTATGGGTGTTCAGTTGGTGGAAAATATTACCTTGAATCATTATGAGCCTTGAATCTTTTCACTGTAATATTTTTGAGCTTCCACCTTACCGATCACCAGGCTACCTCCTCCTGTTACTGCCTTTTCAGAAATCATTTTCCTGCGCCTTGAAACTCTCATTTTCTGCTTATTCTAACTTCACCTGCCTGGCAAAAACTTTCACATCCTAGCAAAAGTAAGCACTATGGCCATAGTCCTCAAACTCAGCACTATGACACCTTGTAGGGAGGGGTACAGTGAGGTCTCAGAGGTGCCCCGAAACATTGAACATTTTCAAGGGAAACATGAAAATCCTGCACAAACTAATAAGCTTGAGGTCATTCACAGTTTCAACATTAGACAGGTCTTATTTCCTCTTGATAATGTCAATATTTTGTGAAGCTTGGCCTGGGATTGCCATGATCAAAAGTGAATGCTATGTGAATATCAAAATGGAGCAGGAAATAAGAGTGGCAGCATCCAGTCTGAATTCAAGTTCAGTGCAGTTGAAGAAGTGCAATGCCCAACAGGTGCACACATCCCATTGGTAACTGTGCTTACTTAAGAATAAAATGGAAATAGTATCCTGTCAATATACAGATATTCTTTTTGCAAACATCTTCCAAGCTTTTAGGAAGTAAATATCCACTGAATTGTTGGGACCTAACTATTAAAGTGGAACTGTCTGGCCTAGTGATACTGTGAAACGATCACTGAGACATGAAGGAACATAGCTGGGATCCTCTGCACTCTGGCATGGCAAGAAAATTGTTATTAAAATTGTGTAGCTGTGCAATAATGACTTCTTGAGGTAGCTGGACGCATACATGTACATATTTAGTAAATCTTAAAAAGCAAACTTTTTTCTCTTTTTGTAGCATCCATTGACTATAGAAGAGAAAGTTGGCATCTACATACTATGCAAATGCAATTTTCTTTGAAAGAACAGAACTGTGAAATTACTTCAATGCTTTTGCAAAGTTTCTATGTAATCCAGTGGCTTAACACATCTCTCAGTGGCCTAACACATACTGGGACTTGAGTTATTTGCTAATAACTCACACACATGGAAGCGAGAGGTTACAATGTGGTCTCATCTTCCATTCTAAATCTTAGGAGTTTGTATGTATTCCTGTTCATCTCCTCCCTTAGTTTTCTCATTATATTCCTTAAAAGAACATTCTCCAAACCTTCAGAAGTTCAGCAGTACGTATAAAGGAAATTTCACAGTCTTTAATACGGTATTCAAGATTTTCCACGATTTGACTTCAACCTACTTTTCTCGCCTTCCATCCTGTCACACCTTCCCACAATCCCATAATTCAAAGAAATGAAGCTATGATTTTGTCTGAACAGGTCTCCACCCCTCTCCCTGCACACAAGTTTTTAAATTGTTTCTTCCATCTAGGATGCCCTTTTTCTATCAATGTCCCTCTTGTTCAAAGCTGTGCCCAAATCCTCATTTATAAAGCCTTTCTCCTTTTTTCCTGTTTGACTCTAAATCCCCTTTTCATTCTTTCCCCTTGCACATGGCATAGCATATACACACTTTTTCTTATTATGTTTGCTTCACCATGCCACTTTCTTTATTCTCCCCTTTGATGTTTTATGTTTCATTGATCCTTTCCAGCCACACGAGCTCCCTGGACCTCACGTCCTCCTCCATCTCCAACTTTAAACATTCATGGTAAATGACCGCAGGGTAGATGCTCAACCAAGTCTTTCAGATTACATTGCAGCAGTTTATGCTATAACCAACATGATGACTTGTAAAGACTTAAGGTGTCAGATCTCCAGGAGTCATTTTTATTTAATACAGACCTTCACGGAGGTTATCAGTTTATCCCAACTCTTGCTATTATCCTTTCCTATCCTTCAGATTTGGGGAATCCTCAAGCATGTCTAATCTTTCCATTTCACCCTCTGCTCCTAACTTGAATAAATTATTTAGTCAGAGGTGTGGATCATGGCTTGAATCTGTTGTTTGGTCAAATAGACCAATTTGTGAGTATCTTAAAAATGCACATTCCTAGGATGATTCAAGTTATACAAAATCCAAACTTTGTGAATCAACATTAGTGGTTACTATTGTTATAATTAAACCAGTATTTCTCAATCCATAGAACACTAGTCTCAAGGGGGGTGCTCATAATATTCTTTAAATAAAAAAATCCACTTTTAAATAATTCAGGGAATACTCAATGTTATCTACTTCCTTAGAGATTCAGAATTTATATGAACATATAAAATAAATCTATGAGAAATCCTCCAACTTAACTTATTTAGTCTTACTCACATTTTCCCCAAACCAGTTGGGCTAGCAAAGACCCTGTGTTTCCCCAGATAGATCTGTTAACATGTCATGCTCAGCAAAATTGAATTTGGAAAATATTTGCCTTTGATCCTTTTTAATCATGGATTTTGCCAATTTCAAATAGTGAGAGAGGTTCAATTGAAAGACAAAATCAGGATAAACTTCTATTATAAAATGTGGAATATGTACATGTGTGTGTATTTTCCCCAAGAATGGCTTAGAGTCACCGCTTTCAGTGATATAAATGATATAGGGCATTATGAAATGAAAAATATTTCTGGACCCACATTGAAGAAGATGAAACTATTTTTTTTGTTCATATGTCTCAGGCTTGAAACCTATGCCTGACTGTTCTGTATCACGTTCCATTAGGCAACACCTGCTGTTAAAAGCCTACATTACCTTCCCTGGGCTGGGATGGTCTTACTCATTAGCCCCAACAGTAGAATGGATGTGGTCACCAAGATAAGAGCTGCTGCCCCTGGGAATATTGTCTTCCAACCTCTGGGTATGCTTGAAGATCAGTTCTAATGTAATCAAATGTCCCATCTGTGCCCTCTCTAAAGTGTGGATTAGTGTAGGCACTCACTACTCATCTTTCTTCCTTTAGAACAAATTGCATCTGACCACAGTGAATGAAACAGCTGTGTGTGTGCATGTGTGTGTGTATGTATATGTGCATGTTCATGTCTGTAAGGGAAGAATGCCCCTCCTATACCAGAACGTCCCCTGGCTGTGAAGGAGATTGAGCTGTGTAAACCAACTATGCCTTATGCTCCATGGGGAAAAAAGCAATGAGGAAGAGAACACCTCAATTGAATTTATTATAACACCTTTCTTGGGATAATAAAAGACATAAGCTAAACTCTGGAAGGAAAATAGGCTACAGCTCAGCTAAATGCCCAATGTCTAATGTTGCTCTAACTGAAGTACTGCCAGTGGGACATTTTGGCCAATTTAGTAATTTCATGAGGGACAATGATTTACATGTATTTGTGAACTTCACAGACAATACTCACCTCAGTCATTTTCAGATCACACACCTCTAATGTGCTGGTCTCTCCTTTAAGGCAAGTTCTCTTCCTTAGTGCAAGGGAAAAGTAGGATGTGTTTTTTTATCCCTAATTCTATTATTTCACTAACTGGGTGGGTAAAAATAAGTCAAACAAATATTTCACAGCCATTGTAAAAAATCAAACAAGACACTACTTTCAAGTTTCTGAATGTGTCATTCTCTGTATTTCAGCACATACAGTTTCTCTTGTCTGAAATAACCTTTCCTTCACATAATCCAGTAGAGTATTTGTAATAACTCTTTATCTTTGGAACTTTTTATAATACTCAAGGAGAGCAGAGCACCCTGCTTTTGCCTCCATTGTACTTAGTACATGCTCTTTACCTCACTTACCAAACAGTAATTTAACTTCTTGCCTGCACTGCACTTCTCTCTCTACCTAAACTCTTAAGTATTTTATATATTTTATATTTGCTTTTAGTAACTATGATATTGCCTAGCTTAATAAGTATTCACCAATTTTTTAAAAAAAATTATCCTACCAAATATCTAAGTAATTAATTTTGTATGTTTATGAATATTTTCTATCTCTACCAATTAATTAATGGCTGTCTCTTAAAATACCAATTTTTAAGAACTTAACATTTTTAGAACACTTTATATTCAGGATGTTATACCTCACTATCTGGTATTGATGAAGCTGCCAAAATAAAAGGAAATGTATAGGTTTAAATAATGCATAATCACATTTCTACTATTTGAAATAAAAATGTACATATTTCTGATTCATAATTGACTATATTTGTAGGTGAGAAACTACTTCAGGAATGTCATACTATCTTCTCATAGATAAATTCAGACTGAAGTTTATGAATTGAGACTTTAGAGTTTTGTTATTCCTTACATATTATGAATTCTAATTAGATTGTTATGAAACAACATTAAACACAATAAAAATTAAGTTTACAAATAAAAGACTTTGTACTTACTCAGACTTATCAGAAATATGGCATTCTGCCCCTCAAGTTGGCAGTTTAGGTAAACATGCCCCACCTCCTCATACAACCACATCAAAATTACAACCAAACTACAGAACAACCATTACTTCTACAGAACAATCAGAAATCAAGCTGAATGGAAGTCCTACAACCACAAAATTAATAAGAACACAGTAATGAAATTAGAGAAGAAACCATATTGAGAATGGCAGGAGGGGCGGATACATGGAATGGGCTGGTTCCAGACTCATGTGCGGTGAATAAAAATTGGGAGAGATATTTCAGTAGTGAGTGATTCCAGCCCCATACAAGGCCCCCCAACCCAGGGCTCCAGTGCCAGGAAGAGAAGTCCCTATAACTTCTAACTGTAAAAAAAATCAGCAAGGTTTAAGGCTATGGAAGACAAAAAATGCAGGAGTCTCAGGGAGTTCCAGTTAAAAGGCCACATACAGACTTACTTGGACTTACTCGCTCAGCTCCAGTGTGAGGCAGCAAACTGAAAGGTATCAAAGACATACGGGGAATAGTGGAGTTGTCCAGCATCAGGACAAGAGCTGGGGGACAGATTTCCCCCAGACAGAAGTGCTGGCAGAGGCCACTGTTTCTTTTCTGATCTCTCCCCCGACAGAGATACAGAGCCAGCAGGTGGGCACGAAATCTTAGACTCCATCAACCATGCTCATGGTTTTTTGCCCCACCCTGGTGATTTCTTGAGGCCCTGCTTCAGCCAACTTTCAAGTTCACCCAACCTGTTTCCAGTAGCTCTTCCATACCAATGGTTGTTGTGGCTCATGCTTCAGATTATTCTAAATTCTCTCAAACAAGCAGCATCTTGCTTCAGCAAGCCCTGTACCTCTTGCTAAGTTGCCAAATGCCTGGCACTAGAAGAAACAGGCCTTGGTTCACATCTTGGTCTCACCTAGGCACCTCCAAGCCAAGCACTAGTAGTCACCATCCTTCCGCAACTAACTCTGTAGCTTATGCTGTGTGACTTAGTAGTTGGCTGACCTTGTACATGGTAACAGCAATCAAGGCTCAACTACAGCAGGAGGGTGTGCACAGCCCACATGGTGGACAAACCTTCAGTACCCAGCATGGGTGATAAAGAAGGCTATGCACTGGACCCTGCAGTATGCCTATGATATTAGGCCACTCTACCAAGCCTGAGAGATATAGCAGCTCTGCCTAATACATAGAAACAAACACAGGAAGATGGCAAAAATGAGGAGACAAAGAAACATGGCCCAAATGAAAGAAAAGAATAAGACTCCAGAAAAAGAACTAAACGAAATGGGATAAGCAATCTACTAGATGAGGAGTACAAAACACTGGTTATAGAGATACACGATGAACTTAGTGAAGACCTCAAAAGCATAAAAAAGATTCAGTCAGAAATGAAGGATATGCTAATTGAAATAAAGAACAATGTACAGGGAATCAACAGTAGAAAGAATGAGGCTGAGAATCAAATCAGTGGTTTGGAATACAGGGAAATAACAATAACAACAATATCAAAACAATCAATCATAACAAGAAGAAAAAATGCAAAAAAAAAATGAGGACAGTGTAAGGAGCCTCTGAGACAACTTCAAACATACCAACATTCACATCATGGGGGTGCTGGAAGGAGAAGAGAGTGCAAGAAATTGAAAATGTACTTGAAAAAAATAATGAAAGAAAACTTCTCTAACTTGGTGAAGGAAAGAGACATACAAGTCTAGGAAGCAGAAAGAGTCCCAAACAAGGTGAACCCAAAGAGACCAATACCAAGACACATCATAATTAAAATGCCAAAGGTTACAGACAAAGAGAAAATCTTAAAAGAAGTAAGACAAAAGCAATTAATTACCTACAGGAGAGCTCCCATAAGGCTGTCAACTGATTTCTTAAAAAATACTTTGCAGGCCAGAAAAGATTGGCAAGACTTATCAAAATGATGAAAAGAAGGGAACTACAACAAGATTACTCTACCCAACAAAGAAAACTACCATTTAGAACTGAAGGGCAGATAAAGAGCTTCCTATACAAGGAAAAGCTAAAGGAGTTGATCACCACCAAACCAATACTATATGAAATGTTAAAGGGTCTTCTTTAAGAAGAAGAAGAACGCCATAAATATGAACAACAAAGTGGCAACTAGTTCATATCTACCAAAAATTGATTCTAAAAAAAATAAACTAACAAGCAAAACAGAAACAGAATCAGAGATACAGAGCATGTTTTGAATGTTAGCAGATAGAAAAGGGTTGTTGGGGGAAGGGTGAAAAAGCTGAAGGGATTAAGAACTACAAATTGGTAGTTACAGAGTAGTCATGGGGGTGTAAAGAACAGCATATGGAATAAAGTAGCCAAAGAACATATATGCATGACCCAGGGACATGGACAACAGTGTGGGGATTGCCTGAGAGAGCTTTCGGAGGTATTAGGTAGAGCAGTGGAAAGAGGAAAAATGGGACAAGTATAATAACACAAACAATAAATGTAATTAAAAAAATTTAAGACATTAGGCTCTATTCTATGAGTAAATTTAAGGGCTCGATTCTAAAACATTTATTCAAATTAATATAAACACATAATAAGTTAAAGAAGAAAAACAAAAATACAGCATTTTAATTTTGTACATGTGGCTCTACAAAATGAATTTGAATGAATGAGTTAATATTGAATGAATATTAAACATATTGAAGATATTAAACAACTATGTTGACTTATTATATACGCATCTATCTGCAGCCCTCCCCATATGAAACTATACCTATAAAAACATGAAAAATGATGGGTGGTAATGAAATTTCCCATCTGGAAAAGACTGTGTGATCCAGATGGATTTACTAATGAATTTTATAAGATGTTTAACCAACCTTTGAAGAATATCCTAAACATGTTTGATTACTTTAAATTATCAACATTTTGGGAGCTATACCATTATGGGTTCTCAAACTAATCTTTATTAAGTGCCAAGAAATGCTAAAATCCAGAAATCTGTGTTTTTGAGAACTTAACAGCTTTTACAAAAATTCTACAGACACATTTCTTTTCTGTTCAGTCCCAGTGGTAAAGTGTTTTTCACTGAACCCTGGCTAGTGTAGCTCTGTAGACAACATGGAACTGTAAACCAAAGAGTCTCCAGTTCGATTCTCAGTCGGGGCATATGCCTGGGTTGCAGGCCAGGTTCCCAATTGGGGGTGCACAAGAGGCAACCTCACACTGATGTTTCTCTCCCTCTCTTTCTCCTCACCTTCCCATCTCTCTAAAAATAAATAAATAAAATCTTTAAAAAAGTATTTTTCACTGAAAAGATAAACAGGTCAAACAGGTGGGGAGAATTTACAAAATTAATTTTTACTAACTTTTACTGTGTTAATAAGGTTGTTAAAATTTATTTTGCTAGAAAATATGTCAATAAAGGTGGTTCTTTGCTTTCCAAAATTTGTTACAGAATTAGGTTTTTTATACAAATAAAAACAAATGAATGATAAATAGTTTTTAAGTACTAACTAACCGAATACAATGATTCAAAGGCAGCCAAGTAAGATATTATGTCCTAAATTATTTATCAAATGTTTGCTCGCATGTCTGAAATATTGCAATTAGGTACTTATCCCTTTTAATAAAGTTTCAGCATCTTTAGAATTTCATTCTTATTGTCATGGCCATTAAACTGCATGCTATGCTAATTTTAGAAATGCAGCTGACAGTATTCTTATAGATGGTGGGAAATTCATTACACTGTGTGTTCAAATTGTAAGATTTTATGCAAAAGAAAATAACCCTAGCATTATAGCATAACAATAGACAGAAGTTGGTAAAAGAAGGTTGACAGTTGTGTGTGAAACAGTTTATTCTGTTAATTATTGTATTATTTATTATTATTAATTTACTTTTGCCCACCCGTGTATTATTTGTAAACTCTTATAAAAATGTTATTTTATTAAAGTTTAATACAAATAGGACACTGTACCAAATCAAGGGCATGCATGTTTTAATGTAGGATGATAGGTCTGGGAGGTCAGGAGCATAGATGATCAGGAGCCCGCCAGAGGTAGAGGGCCATCACTTTAGCAAACAGAGAGCAGCATGTGGTAAGTGGTTGGCCTGCAGAAGGCTGTAAGGTAAAAAGCTAGTCAGCGTCATGAAAGGTCCCTATGGCTTATTGTCATCGGATCTGGCTTCTCTGAGTTTCCATTTCTTCTTTTATAACGTGAAGATGCTAACATTTACCTTAAAGTATTATTGTAAGGATTAAATAACTTTCTGAGATGTGGAAGGTATACCTAATATTATATATTCCTCTCTTACATACGTACACACAGAATTTTGATGGGAGCAGAGAGGGTTATTGGCAGAACACTCTGCCAGGTCAGATGCTCTTTGTCACAGCTCTTTGCTCTTTTCATTGTTTGTTGACACAAAATAAACTCTAGTTTGTACTTACACAACAACATAGCATGAAAAATATATATTCACTTATTTATAAAGTCAAGGAAATACATTACACCAGATGGTTGCCTAAGAGGTAATGTTTATACATAAGTTTATATTTTGACCATATTTTGCACCATGATTGTAAGGACAGTTTAAGTTCCGTTTTCAAATTATAAGCTGAATTAAAGTCATTTTGCCTCTATATATGTATGTATATGTGATTAAACATATACATAAACATAGATAATTGGAAGCAGCAATTTATTTCAAAAAATGCATTTTTAAATGATATAATTTTAGAAAATAAAGCCAGTTATACAACCTCATTTTCCCTTTACTAGTGATTCAGAAAACACACACAAAAAATAATTTAAAAGGTATAACATACTCATAAACATAATTTATACATTCCTTTTGTTAGTTTGCTTTTGTAAACATTAGTACTTCTGTCATAGACAACATTACAAACAATGAGATGTCACTAATGGTAAAAAGGGACCATAAAGGATTTTACTGCTTCTTATAAGAAGATATTTAAAAACCCAATTATTATCATTTTATATGATAGTGAAAATTCCCCTCACTTTTCCATTTTCCCTCTGTCCACTCCTATCTAACTTTGAAGTGGTCACGTTTAACAGCATGCTATACTGTTACCCAGATATATCTTTCTATGTACTTTAATAAATGTTAACACATTACCTTTTATTTTTCAAAATCTGGCCATATTATACATTCAGTACAAGAGTTATAATTGACTCCAATTTTTGGCATTCATTTTTAAATAATATCCAAAATATATAGATTTGCCTCATTTATTTATTTATGTTTTCTAAAATATATTTTATTGATTATGCTATTACAGTTGTACCAATTTCCCCCCTTTTCACTTCTCTACCTGGTACCCCACTTTCCTCCAGCAATTCCCCACTGAATTCATGTCCATGGGTCATGCATATTCTTTTGTAACAGTCACATATTTTTTTTTCTTATGTGGATATTCAAAGGTTAATTGGCTGGTTCTATGTTTTCAGATTGTGGGGGGTGCATCCAATATGCTACCATTACATGTAATACTTCAACATGGCAGGGGATCTTTTAGGACAGGTAGTACTATAAGGGATGGGCTGAGTAGAGGCTGTTTACTCTCACTTGTAGTCTAAGGAAATCTGCACATAGAACTTCCTCATGAGTCTTAGGAGAGGCAAGTATTTCAGTGTAATTAAGGCTGGACCTTAAATATAGGATCCAAGTTGTGGGGACAGGTACCAAGAGAGGGTGGCTTGCAGAGTGGATAACCTGGGATCCAACAAGCTACTTTCTGATGCTGACTGTGCAATAAATAAATAAATAAATAAATAAATAAATAAGATATAAATGTAAAACAGACTAAAAATGATAATTCAGAATAACTGAAACCAAACCAAACCAAACAAAAAACACTTGGCTCTATAAATAATATTATAGCAGGCTTGCAGAATACAATACTAATGCAAAAAGGTTAATTGCCTTCCTATATACCATCAATGAATGAGTGATAATTGATATAGAATAACATCGCTACTTATAATACCATTCCTCAAAAATGAAATGGTTTAGCATAAATCTAAAAAATTATGTGCATGATCTATATGAGGAAAACTTCGATGATAATTATCAAACACAAACTAAGAAAATGGAGAGAGATTTTGTGTTCATAAATAGGAAGACTCAATATTGTCAAGATGTCAGTTCCTCCTATTTTAATTTATAGATTCAATGTAATCCTAAACAAAATCCCAGAAAGTTATTTTGTGGAAATTTTTATTTATTTATTTTTAAATAGAGGGGAAGGGAGGGAGAAAAAGAGGGAGAGAAAGTTCAATTTGTGGTTGCCTCTCACGCACCCTCTACTGGGGACCTGGCATGCAACCCAGGCATGTGCCCTGACTGGGAATCAAACCAGTGACTCTTTGGTTTGTAGGCTGGCATTCAATCCACTGAACCACACCAGCCAGGAATATTTTGTGGATAATTTTAAAGTTATATGGAGATGCAAAAGATCGGACATAGCCAACACAATATTAAAGGTGAAAAAAATTGGAGGATTGACATTAACCAACTTCAAGACTCACTATAAAGCTACAGCAATCAAAACAGAGTGATATTGGCAATATAATGCACAAATAGATTAATAGAACCAGAGAGAGAGTGAAGAAAATACCCACATAGATATAGTCAACTAATCTTTGACAGAATGGCAATGGTAATAAAATGGAACAAAGATAATTTTTTTCAAGGATGGTGGTAGAGTAACTGAACATCTGCACGCAAAAAAATAAATCTAGACACAGACCTAAGCCTTGAAAAATTTACTCAAAATCAAGCACAGATCTAAATGTAAAACATAAAACTATAAAACTTCCAGAGTATAAAATAGGAGAATTTCTAGGTGACCTTGGGTATGGCAGTTACTTTTTAGATATAACACCATACGCAAGATCCATTAAAAAAAAACTTGATAAGGTAGACTTCATTCAAGTTAAAAATGAGTGGAATCCAAGATGGCAGTGGACTAGGTGGAAGCTATACCCTCCTCCTCCCAAGACCAAACTGGAAGTACGACTAAAATATAAAACAATCAACTTGAATAACCAACTGAAGACTAGCTGGAGTCTTGTCTTATAACCAAGCCTTGCTCTTATAACCAAACATTTATAGAAGTTACAGCAAGACTAACAGGATGTACAGAAACTTGTAAAAAGCTGGCCCACTTCCATGGACAAGCACTTGGGGTTCTGAAGGGGTATCTTGGCTGTGGAAGCAGTTCCCCCTGAGAAGTGAGGGATCTCAAACCCAAGCTAGGTTCTCAGTCCAGGAAATCAGAGCCTAGAAGAAGCATCCACTATATGTGGCTATGAAAAGCAGCACAGTTTCTGTCTACAGAGAAAGAGAGTCCACTAGAAATTCAGGTACCTTCTTAAAGGGCCAATGCACAAAATTCCTTTTGTGTCCACTCACCTTGGGCTCCAGAGGCAGGAGTGTGAGCAGACCACAGTTGTGCAAGGATACACTAGGTTTTTAGTTCTGGAGAAAGAGGTGAGGGGACAACCACCAGGACTCTTTGCTGAGTCATTCTACTTCACCAAGGGCACCATCTTTCTTGGGCAGAGTATACCCCTCATGGGACATCAGCATGGCAGGATGGAATTGCTTCAACCTCTACTTTTCCTGCCAATCCACCCCATGGAGCTTCTACCCTAGGGAGGAGTCAGTGGCCTCAGCTGGGGCGTAGAGGTCTGGGCAGACTCAAGGGGTGTCAGTGACTGAATTGTGTGGATTTGAAGTAAAGTCAATTCCTCCCCCTTTTTTGTGATCCTGACTGGTGCCTCCCCTGCATGGTAGATCTGCTAGCACCACTTTCTGAGATCCTAGCAACCCAACCTTTTGACTCTGGGTGGCTTCCCCTGCAGAGGTCTGGGCAGAGTCTGGGAAAGTTTGAGTTGTGTGGCTCTAGGGCAGGGGCCAAATGCTTCCAAATTCCCCAAACCTGAGTGGCATCTTCTCCTCTCATGACTTTCTATGGCCGCTCTCAGCTGAGATTGGGATTCTGGGAGAATCTGAGACAGACTTAGTTGCATATAGCTCTAGGACAAGAAATTTTTTCCTCACATGATCAAACAGTGCAGAACCTTCCTTTCACATGGTCAAATCATGGTCTATTTAGGCCCGATAAACTCTGCTGTCCTCACTTTGACAATTCTATGAGACCCTGTCCCACCACAATGGTGTGAGCACCCAGTGGGTGGCACCTAGGCTTGGTATACCTGGGGACATTTTCTGAGTGGACTCAGACCTAACACTAGTTGAGAGATTTAACCCACATAGTCTAGAGACACCTCTCATCCCTACCTGTTGACTCACTGAGAATCTATTGCATGCAACATGAGTATCACCAGAGGATCTTTCAGTGATTGAGCCTAAAAGGTAGCTGGCAGGCAGAGGCAGGCAGAGGCAGGCAGAGGTGGACTTCAGGGTTCCTAGAGACTTTTGCTGACCTCACCCCAGGTTCATGTTGGTAAAAGTGAGCCTTGATGCACAAATTGATCCTTGCCGTGCACAAACTGTGAATTGCTTTGAAGATTCAAACAGGTTTTCTGGAGTCAGTCACAGGCAGCATCTGACACTACACCAAAGTCCCTCCCAAGAGGCCTCAGAATCAGCAAACCACATGGCCAGCTTCATACAGTATCAGAGCAGGATCCAATTAGCTTCACATGAGGATTACCCAAAGAGAGATCCTGGCAGGCACCAGACCCTGCTGAGGCAGATTCCACTCTGTGTGATCAGCACTTGCACAGCAGCTCATACACTGTGGTTGGTGTTGATCCCAAGAGTAAGCCAGCCCATGAGTAGACCCCACACACAAATGAGCCACAGAAATCAAGTCTCAGTTACAACAGGAGGGCTCACATAACCCACACATAAGACATCCCTGCAATAATCAGAGGAGGTAATCAAGAGACTGTGCAATGCAAGTTTCCATAGAACTCCTACTACATAGGACTACCCTACCAAGACTGGAAGTTTTAGTATATCTTCCTAACACATAGAAACAAACACCAAAAAAAACCCAACACCACATTTCAGCCAAAATAGAAAGACATAGAAATTTACCAAATAAAGAAACAAAGGAAATCTCCAGAAAAAAAAAAAGAGCTAAATTAAATGGAGGCAAGCAGTTTACCAGACATAGAGTTCAAAGCAATGGTTACAAGAATGCTCAAGGAACTTAGAGGAAGATTGGACGAAATCAGTGAGACCTTAATAAAAGAAATAGTAATCATAAAAAAGGACACAGAAACCATAAAAAACAGTCATACATGAACAATATAATATCTGAAATGAAGACTACACTGGAAGGAATAAACAAGTTGGAAGAAGCAGAGGACTGAATTAGCGATTTGGAAGACAAGGTAGAAGAAAACACCCAATAAGAGCAGCAAAAACAAACCAAAAAAGAATTAAAAGAAATAAAGATAGTTTAAGGGAACTTTGGGACAACACGAAGAATAACAATATCCCCATCATAAGGGTACCAGAGAGAGAAGAGCATAAAACAAGGGACTGGAATATATTTGAAGAAATAATGACTGAAAATTTTCCTAACCTGGTGAAGCAAAAAGACAAACAAATCCAGAAAGCATAGAGAGTCCCACACAAGATGAACCTAAAGAGGCCCACACCAAGACACATCATTAATAAAATGGCAAAAGTAAAAGACAAAGAGAGCATCTTAAAAGCAGCAAGAGAAAGACAGTTAGCTACCTACAAGGAAGCTCCCATTAGACTATCAGCTGATTTCTCAACAAATGCATTCCAGGTCAGAAGCAATTGGTATGAAATATTTAAAGTAACAAAAAGCAAGGAACTACAACCAAGGCTACTTTACCAGCAAGGCTGTCATTTAAATTTGAGGGAGAAATAAAGAGAGTTCCAGAGCTAAAGGAGTTTGTTACTACCAAACCAGAATTAAAGAAATTTTAAAGGGTCTTCTTTAAGAAGAAAAAGGAGGAGGGAGAAGAAGAAAAATGAGAACAAGAAGAACAATAAGAAGGAGGAGGAGGGGAAGAGGAGGAAGAAAGTACAACATAGTTATAAAGAATAAAATGGCAAGAAATACATACTTGTCAATAATCACTTTAAATGTAAATGGCTTAAATGCTTCAATCAAAAGGCATGGGGTAGCTGAATGCTTAAGAAAACAAGACCTATATATATGCTGTCTACAGAGACCCACCTCAGAAGTAAAGATACACACAGACTAAAATAAAGGAATGGAAAAGATAGTTCATGAAACTGAAATAAAATTAAAAGCTGGAATAGCAATACATATATCTGACACAATGGACTTTAAAATAAGACTATAATGAGAAACAAAGAAGGATACCATGTAATGATAAAGGAGTGATCCAACAAGAGTATATAACCTTTATAAATATTTATGCACTCAACATAGGATCACCTAATATATACAGCAAATGATGTTGGACTTAAAAGAAGAGATCAACAGTAAAACAGTCAGTCATAGGAGGGTAATTTAACACCCATTAACATCAATGAGTAGATATTCCATAGAGAAAATCAACAAGAAAACAGTAGCTTTAAATGACACACTAGATCAGATGGGTTTAATAATAAGGGGTATCCAACCTGTGGCCTACAGGCTGCATGCAACTCAGGATGGCTATGAATGCAGCCCAACACAAAATGGTAAATTTATTTATACAATTATGAGACTTTTTTCTGATTATGTGTTGCAGTATATTTAATGTGTGGCCCAAGACAACTGTTATTCTTCCACTGTGGCCCAGAAATGCCAAAAGGTTGGACACCCTTAAAGTTTTATTGATATCTTCAGGGCATTTCACATGAAATCAGCATTATATATATATATATATATATATATATATATATATATATATATATATATATATATATTAAGGGAACATGGAATATTTTCTAGGATAGACAATGTTAGGACACAAAAATAGTCCCAATACATTTAAGAAGACTGAAATAATATCAAATACCTCTGACCATAATGGTATACAACTAAAAATTATTCACAAGAAAAAAATGAAAAACACATGCAGACATGGAGGCTAAATAACATATTACTAAACAATGAGTGGGTCAACAATGAGATCAGAGGAAAAAAATCGGGAAAAATCTTGAAACAAAAAATGAGAACACAAAAATCCAAAATCTGTGGGACACAGAAAATGCAGTCCTCAGAGGGAAATTCATAGAATTATAAACCTACCTCAAGAACAAGAAAAAAAAGTCAAATAATTTAACTTTGACTTTTATAAATTAAATAATTTAGTTCCACATAGAGGAACTAAAAGGGAACAACTAACAAAGCTGAGAGTAAAAGAAAGGAAATGTCCAAGCTCAGAGGAAAAATAACAAAATAGAATCTAAAGTAAGTACAAAATATCAATAAAACCAAGAGCCAGTTCTTTGAAAAGATAAATGAGATTGACAAACCTTAAAACAGACTCATCAAGAACAAAAAGATAGAATATCCAAGTAAATAAAATTAGAAGTGAAAACAGAGGAGTGAAAACTGACTCCATTGAAAAATAAAAGATTGTAAGAAAATATGATTAATGATATGCCAATAAACTGGCCAATCTGGAAGAACTGGGTACATTTCTAGAAACAAACAATCTTTCAAAACTGAATCAGAAATAATTGGAGAATCTCAATAGACACATTACAATAAGCGAAATTGTAGCAGTAATTAAAAAAAAAACCTACAAACAAAAGATCTGGAGCAATGGTTTCACAAGAGAATTTTACAACACATTCAAAGAATGAACACCTATCTTCAAATTATTCCAAAAAATTCAAGAGGAGGGAAGACTTGAAGACTCCAAAGGTCATTTAACAAGGCCAGGATTATACTAATTCCAAAACCAAATAAAGACACTAAAAAGAAAGAAAATTATACATCAATATTTCTGAAGAACATAGGTGCTAAAATCCTCAAAACAACATTAGGAAACTTCCTTGGCTAGTGTGGCTCAGTTAGCTGGAGTGTCGTACAAAACGATGAAAGGTTGCAGGTTTGATTCCAGTCAGGGGACATACATAATTTGCATGTTCAATCCCTGGTCATGGAAAGTATGCAAGGCAACTGGTCACTGTTTTCTGTGTCACATTGATGTGTGTCTCTTTCTCCTCTCTCTCTCTCTGTCTTTCATTTTCTCTCACTCATTCTTTCTAAAAATCAATGAATATGTCCTCTATTGTGGACTGAAAAAAAATGAACAAACTGGATCCAGAAATACATTAAAAATTATACACCAGATTCAGGTGGGATTACTTCTGGTATACAAGATTGGTACAATATCTACAAATCAATTAACATGATATACCACATAAACAAAATGAAGGATAAAAATTATATGACCATATCAATGCAGAAAACCCACTTGATGAAACCTAGCATGAAGTTATGATAAAAACAGCATAGTGGGAATAGAAAGACTATATCTCAACATAATAAAGGCCATAAATGACAAACCCATAGCCAACCTCATACTCAACAGGGAAAAACTAAAACCATTTTCCTTAAGATCAGGAACAAGACAAGGATGTTTGCTTTCACTGTTCATATTAAACATAGTGCAGGATGTCCTAACCACAGCAGTCAGACAAAAAGAGGAAATAACAGGTATCCAAATTGGAAAGGAAGAAGTAAAACTATCATTAATTGCAGATAATATTATACTGTATATTGATAACCATGAAGATTCCACTAAAAACTATTAGAACTTATAAATGAATTCAGTAAAGTAGCAGGATATAAAATAAGTATCCAATAATCAATTGCGTTTTTATATACCAATAGTTAACTATCAGAAAGGGAAACTGAGAAAACCATCCATTTACAAGTAAATTGAAACAAGTAAAAATAAAATAACTAGGAATATAGTTAACCAAGGATATAAAATACCAGTACTTGGAAAATTATCACATTGAAGAAAGTACAAATAAGTGGAAATATATACTATGTTTACAGATAGGAAGAATTAACATTATTAAAATGTCTATGTTACCAAAAGCAATTTATAGATACAATGCAATTCCTATCATGATACCAATGACATATTTCACAGAATTAGAATAAATATCCCGAAAGGTGATATGGACCACAAAAGACCCCAAATAGCCATGGCAGTCTTGACAACAAAAGACATAGTTGGAAGAACCATGCTACCTAATATAGAAATGTTCTACAGGGTGATAGTAATGAAAACAACATGCATAAAAACAGATATATATATAAATCAATGGAACAGAATACAGAGACCAGAAATAAGTCCATGACTTTATGGTCTATTAATATTTGACAAAGGTAGCAAGCACATACAATGGGGTAAAGAAAGTCTATTCATGAAATTATGTTTTGAAAATCAGACAGATATGTGCAAAAAATGTAAGTAGACTTTCTTCTTATACCATATAAAAGAATAAACTAAAAATGGATTAAAGATTTAAATGGAAGACTAAAACTACAAAAATCCTAGAAGAAAATATAGTCTGTGAAATATCAAACACTTCTCATATATATATGAGATACACACATATATACATACACACATATTTTTTATATACACATATTTACATATGTGCATATATGTGTATATATGTATATTTTATACATGTATATATATTATATGTGTGTATACATATATGTATACACACATATCTCCTGGGAAAACAACTAGAACAGGAACAGAATCACAGAAATTGAAATCACATGGAGGGTTATCAGTGGGGAGGTGGAGAGAGGAGAGTAGGGGAAAATGTACAGGGAATAAGAAACCTAAATTGTAGGTACAAAATTGACAAGGGGAAGTTAAGAATAGTATGGGAGATGGAGACACCAAAGAACTTATATATATGACCAATGGACATAAACCAAGGTGGGGAATGATACTGGGAGGGTGGGTGTAGGGCAGAGGAGAATAAAGGGGAGAAAAAAATGAGACAACTGTAATAGTATGAACAATAAAATATATTAAATTTAAGAAAAGAAAAATTATGTGCCGATATCCCTGATGAACATAGATGTAAAAACCTTCAACAAAATATTAGCAAACTGAATCTAGCACTACATTAAAATGATCGTACACCCTGATCAAGTGGGATTTATTCTGTTAATGCAAGGTTGGTACAATATCTACAAGTCAATTAATGTGATTCACCACATAAACATAATGTGGGATAAAAATTATATAATCATATCAATAGATGCAGAAAGAAAATTTAATAAAATCTAGCAGACACTTATTATAAAAACTCTCAGCAAAGTGAGAATAGAGAAAATATACCTCAAAAAAATTAAGACCATATATGACAAATCCATAGTTAACATCATACTCAACTGGGAAAAACTAAAAGCATTTTCCTTAAAGTTATGAAAAGTACAAAATTTTGTGCATCAAAAGATAGTGGCAACAGAGTAAAGGCAACCCCACAAATGGGAAAAATATTTTCAAATCACATATTTGATAAGAAATTAATACCCAAAATATATAGACAAATCCTAAAACTTAATAACAAAAAATCAAACAATCCAATGAAAACAGGTGCAGGACTTACATGGACATTTTAATAAAATACATATGTAAAAGTCCAATAAGCATGGGAAAGGTATTTAAACAAGAGTGATTATTAAGGAAATGTTATTTAGAACTATAATTAGATACTGTTTAAGTCCCATTAAGATGGCTGCTTTACAAAAAACAAGTCTTGGAAAGGATGTAAAGAAACTGGAACTTTTGTTCACTGTTGGTGGGAACAGAAAATTATGCAACTGGTGTGAAAAATAGTCTAGAGATAACTTAAAAAATTAAAAATAGAATTCCCATAAGATTCCACAGTTCTTCTTCTACATATATTCCCAAAAGAATTATAAGATGAGCCTCAAAGAAATATCTATACACTCATTTTCATAGCAGCTTTATTCACAATAGCAAAATGTGGTAGCAATCCACATATTCATGGAGAGATGAATGGATAAACAAAATATACTATATGAGGATGGACCCCCCAAATAAAACAGAATTATGTTTTGGAGGGTGGGGCCCTTGTAGTACAGGCTTCCTCCACTAGGTGAGTGTTCTAGGAACTCATCTGTATCATTGTACCAGCTGGCATTTTTTGTGAGAGGCTGCCTTGAACTTCAGTGAATTTTTGGGGAAGACTCTTTCAATGTGTTCGCTCATTTTATGATGAGTAATTTAGGCACAAATCTGCTGACGCCACTCTGAGTGTTTAGGAGTTTTTGACCAAAAATGGCATGACTTCTATACCCCATCTTTCCTATTCAGTGGATCTCACTCCAAGTGACTATTTTTTTTAGTGTTTCCCCAGATGAGAAAAGTCCTCTAAAGGGAACATTTTGTTGATGTGGAAGAGGGAAAACAAAATATGGCAGGAGCACTAAAATCATCAAAATCGGTAAGTTCAAAAATTGTTTTGAGCACTGGCTAGTGTGGCTCAGTGGACTGAGCGCTGACCTGTGAACCAAAGGGTCGCCAGTTCAATTCCCAGTCAGGGCACATGCTTGGGTTGCAGGCCGGGATCCCAGTAGGGGGTGTGTGAGAGGCAACTGCACATTGATGTTTCTCTCCCTCTCTTTTTGCCTTCCTCTCTCTCTAAAAATAAATAAAATCTTTTAAAATTTTTTAAGAAAAGCTAAATTAAAAAACAACTGTTTTGAACTGCGTAAAAAGTCTCTATAGGTTTACTGCATCAAACGGAGAATATTTTGAAGGTAACTGATGTTTCAACACAGTAAGAATAAATACGTAATTTTCAATACATAAATTCAAGTTTTTTGGATCCCCTCATATATATATAATGAAATATCATTCAGCTGTAATAAATTCTGTAATCAACCATAATAAGGAGGGAAATTCTGAAATTGTGCTACAACATGGATGAAGTTTAAGGATATTTTAACTGAAATAAATCAGTCACAAATACTGTATGAGTCCACTTATAAGAGGTACTTAGAGTAGTAAAATCACAGAGAGAAAAAGTAGAATTGTGGTTGCCAAGGGATAGGTTAAGGGGGGGAATGAAATAGAAATAAAAACAATTTAAAAAAGAAATGGAATCATATAGTATATTATTATGTACTATATATATTATATACTATATATGTTATGTACATATTAATAGCAGCTTTATTAATAACTGTTCAAACTTGGGAGCAACCAAGATATCCTTCAGTAAGTGAGTAAATAACTAAACTGTTATTTCTAAACTAATATTTCTAGATAATGGACTATTATTCAGCATTAAAAAGAAATGTGCTGGAAGGCCACTAAAAGGCATGAGAGAACTTAAATGTGTATTACTAAGTGAAAGGACCCAGTCTGAATGTCATATTGTATGATTCTGACTATGTGGCATTCTGGAAGGCAAAGCTATTAAAAAATCTTTGGTTGCAAAGGCTTGAGGGGAGGGCAGGATGAATAGACAGAGCACAGAAGAGTGTTAGGACTGTGGAATGGTATAATGGTATATACATGCCATGATACATTTATCCACATCCAGAGAATGTACGACTGAAGTGAAGGCTGACTGTGGACTGTGGGTGACAAAGGTGTGCCCAGGTGGGCTGACCAGTGGTAACATCTGTGCCCCTCTGGTGTGCTCGATTGTCCTATGAAAGTAAAACTGCTCTAAAACATAAAGTTCAGTTTACAAAGTTAAATAACAGAAAATGACAATTTAAATTCAGAAATTATTCTATTGTTAACTAAATCTTGGACATATGGAAACATTCAGATGGCTTACGGTTTTCTGCTTTTATGTAACTATTTGAACTTGTGTAAATTCAGTTCCTATATCTGGTTCTTACTGTACAAATTACACCACAGTTTATTCTCTTGAATGGATGATATTTATTACATGATATGATATTACAATTTACTCTTTAAACATAACTAATTTTAGAATTTTGATTTAGCTACCCTCCTACCTAGCAGTTAAAAGAGATAATAAATATGGCCCATTATTTTCTTTCTTTTAAAAATAGTTGGAAGGCCAAACATTGACTTTGAATTTTACAGCCTTGATAGAGCCAGTAATTATGGTTAAAGCCCAAATAAACTGCCCAAGTCGAAGTAATGTACAAATTCAAGCAACGTGGTTTTAAATTTCTGCTAGAACACATTCTAATTATGTCACTTTAGTAGAGACAAGTAAGTATACTTTTCAGCAATTTTGACTACACTATTCCATATCAAAATTGAAGAAACATTCTTTCACAGGGGACAATATGTACTCTCATCTGACTTATCTTGAGGTTAGAATTAATGGAGTGAAGGTATCTCAATCTTCCTCTAAACCCAGTGTGACATCCAGAAACTTGGGTTATGGAAGAATACATAGGAAAGCTGTTCCTTCTTTGCTTCATTTCCTCTTTATAATTGGACCTCTGGGCAGTGAAATAAGATAGGATGGCTTGATCTGTGCTTTCAGTGTGAAGATGAGGTACAAAACATCACTTTCTGCTAAGATTATGCTAATTTTACTTCAAAGACCCTGATAATTCAGTTGTACAATTCATTTTCTATAGTGAGCACTGCGGTAGATAATTCACATTCAGAATTAATTACCATAAATCAGAAGTATATTCATTGTATTGCTGCGAGATCTTTCATTTCCCAGGAGGAAATGTCCCATCTACAAATGAACCCTTTACCGGTTCAATTATGTCTTCTCATTTCTTTCTCAGGCTCAACATAACATCTCTAATTTAGTTTTATATTTTCCTTTATACAGCAAGTATCTAACTGCTAAAAAGTAAGCCCAATTATCACTAGTGACAGAACAAATAGAAAAATGAGAGTGTTCCTCAAAACTATCTGATTAGTTTTATGTTTGCAGCTGCCTTTTCCTTGTGACCATTAGGATCAGTGAAGTGAGCATCATTTTAAATTCATTATTGAACAGAGAAAGAATTTTGACTGAGACTTGACAAAAATAAAAAATGGTTTCTCTCTACCATAAAATGATTCTTGCCTCTGCCTATACATACATGTCTGTAATTGTACTGCATTAATCATAGGGAATATCCTGGAAATATATTGACTCTGTGTGATAAATGGCCCATAGTGAAGAATTCATAGTACCTCATGATTCCTTTACCAATATACTTACATAAAGGAAAACTGATAAGCAAGAAATAATTATAATCTACTTTACTATAGTCAATTTTTCTTAAGTTGTGACTTTTCAGAAACAACCAGACTTTGCATCCGCAAAAATAACAACTATGATACAATTTTACTGGCACACCCTGCCAGATTTCTTGGCATTTAAAAATAAATGTAATATCTCTAAGAGTAGTTAACCGAGACAGTTTTGATGCTTGTACTTTTATAAGCAATGTCCAGGATTAGATCAGGGAATGTATGATATTCAACACAAGCCTAAAGTACTTCTTTTGTGGGATTTCATCCTAGCTTTCAGGTCTACTTATGCACGTTCCCCACAACTGAGACCATCTTGTCCTTTGGGTCCAGCTCAGCCATAGCACTGCAGCGGAGGTGATTAAGTTTATCAGTTCTGGTTCTGTCATGATCTCAGTTTCAAGGAACCCTTAAAACTTTTTGACCCTAACATCATACTAGAATCATAAATAGGCTCCTGCCATGGTTACCAGTTTCATTTTACCTTTCCCTTCTTAATGCCCTGATTGTTTCACAGGCAGGTGCCTCCAGAAGTCTGAGTGTGTGAATAAAACAATATGAAATTACCCAAATTTGCTAGCCCCCTTCTCCCACCAGTGAAGAAATGTCACAGATGCATTCCCCCAACATCTTTCATTTCTCTGTCAGTTCACGGGTTTTCGAAGACAAAAATCTAGAACTGATATGTTAAGTCATTCCTCATGAACGTATTTTTTTTAGAATTTTAATTTAAAGGTAATATAAACCATCCATATAGTTTTGCAGAGAATGGAAAGCTTATAGATTTCAGTGGTAGGACCTCGACACCAATATTAACTCATTATGTGACCACTTAATCTTAACCTCTTTGAGCCTGGATTGCACTTTGTTTTAATGTGGATAACAATGTTTTTGTAAAAAACCTTTTGAAGAACATAACCAATAGCATGTGGTGCAGAAGATACACTCAGAAAGTATCAGTTCAGTACCAGCTCATTGTTAAACAAATATTCTACAACACCAGGCTAACAGAACAACATCTGTCACACATGACTGTCACTCATAGGCAGATGAGTAGAAAAGTTGTTAGTCATAAAAATAATATTCCACTTCCATTTTTCACTATTTAAAGTTTAGTATAAAATCTTACATACTTGTCATGAATAGTTTTGAATGTTTACTGAATAACACCCATTGCTGTTTAAATGTACTCTTTAGTAATGGAAACCTTTTAACTTTTTCACCTTCTCTTTTCTTCTGTATGTTCTCAGAGTGGTACTGGCCTTGTCACCTTCTCTCCAGTCTTACAGGAAGACCTCTCCCTTTTCCTCCAGATGAAATCATCCCACCTGCCTCATATACTGCTCCATCGACTTATCCTCTATTTCCTGTAATGCTAACAATTCCTCCCACTCTGACTCTCTTCAGTTCACAAAGAATAATCTTGAATCACCTATCCTATAAATATTTTTTCTCAAACTAACATTCAGTCCTTTTTCTCCTCTTTATCGCTAACTCCTTGGAAGAATAATCACTCCATGCTCCACGTTCTTGTGTCAGCACATTCTGCCTTCTGCCCCAACCCCCCTGCTGCATCTGTCCGTCAAGCACAGCGTATGTTCCTAACACTCCTCGTCACTCTGGTCACTTCCTCTCTGTCTGGGTCACAGACTTCTCCTTTTATGGGGAACTACTAAGTGTTAGTGTTTCTTATAACACTTAGTTTGATCCTCTTTTTTCTCTACGTCTCATAAGTGAAAGGAATGACCTCATCTGTTATAATGGCTTCAACTACTCTTTCTATGTAGATAACTATAAAAATGCTATATATCTGTAAATTAACCTCTCTTCTCAGTCCACAGGATACTTTCCATTTTCAGGTCTACTGAAAAGCCTTTCCACTACAGGCCTTTTACACTTAACATGCTCAAAACTGAACTCATGACATAACCCTTCTCTTCCCACCCCTCACCCAATACTTTCCCTCCTACAGAATTCTTTATCCTAAATAATGTTGTCACTGTACACGCACTCTCTGTGGTAAACTTTTTGGAGATATGGTGGACATTCTCTCCTCTCTTCTCTCCACTCCACATTTAATTGGTCACATTAGCATGCCCATTCTACTTCAGGCATATCTCCTGAATTCCATTTCCTTACCATCTCCATGCTAAGGACTTATGTCATTACTGCAACTATTACTATAGGCTCTAGAAGGTTTTCTGTTAAATTTTATTCTAGTTCTTCATCTTACTTCTACAAGAATTATTGCAATAAATACATAGATCTTACTAGGTTCTTGGTACACCTAAAACTTCTGGTCTCTCTTGTGTAGGTAAGCACACACTCCGGTTTGCTCATGGTAGTCTTGTGATACATCTGTTGTCTCAGCTATTGCACTCATTTTTTGTCATCAGATGAGTCCTAGTTAAACCATCAATTATGCTATTAATAATAGGGCAAAAAACAGCTCCATCAGCATCATTCACATGGCCCTCTGTTTGTATCTTGCCACTAGCAGCATTACAATCACATCTCTATTACTTATTCCCACTATACAACCTAAACTCCAGCTCTGCCACGATTATCGTAGAAATTATAATGCCCATTCACAACTGAATCTTTAGACATTATTTCTGTTGATGGCCATGGGTATTCTTAATGATTTTTTTCCACTTGAAAAACTCTCATCTTTTTCTTAAGATCATGCAAATGTAACATGCTCTGGTGAGCCTTTCCTGACTCCCCAGACCAATTAGGTCACTCATATTTCTGTGATCCATTGGCTTCTTTTCACTCTCTCATTTTAATCCTAATCACATTTTATGGTAATTATCATTCTGCACATCTATATTCCCTACCAAACAGTGAAAAATTTAAGGGAAAAGGCTGAGTCTCATTCATGTTTGATCTCTCTGGGCCTAGCATAATACCTGGACAATTAATAAATGCTAAAAAATTCTGAACAAATGGTAAACAAAGGGGGGTGAATGCAAACTGGGAACTACTAAAATTTTGCTTGGTATTTTAAAATGTTTTAGTAGAGAAACTTTGGCAAAAAAAGTGTTTATATGCTGTTCTCATTTAAAAATGACCTAGTCACCAGGTGTCTTTTTACTGTTTCAACATTACATTTTCCTTCTCAGAAGTTGTTATAAAGTATATAATTAGCACAATAAAAATTTAGTGTTAAATCATATAATATGGTAAAATTTGCAGCTTTGTAGGCTACTTTATAATTTCTCCCTCCAGCCACCCTTCATGAAGACTAGTTAGACATATAGAGGGAAATTATTCAGGACATTACCATTTGTGGCAAAGTTATGTTTAAAATTCAAGGCTTTGAAAGTTTTCTCAGTTATTTTGCAAGTCTGAAATCCTGGGCAGAAATGGTGGCTTTGCATAAATTACATTAATAAAAGGGGTAATCAAAGGACCCATTGTGGAACAAATTTATATCTAGAAGATTTTTATTTACAGTAATTTTGAAAGAATCAATAAAATAATGTGTCATGTTGAAGATAATCCTGAGAAACATATTTGTACGTCTGTTGTTCACATCCAGATGTGCCATAACATGTATCTCAAATCAGCCAGTAAACTAGAGTTTAGGAAAACACCGAGACACACATCTCTAGGAAGAAGGTGTTAGAGCAGCGGCCAAGGCAGCCCGCTCATTTGTTCTCAAATGCTTCAGATCATGGCTCGCTTTATTTCACTTATTTATTTATGTATTTGTTTGTTTGTTTCTCAATTTTAACTTTCCTGTCTTCTTCTCAAATCTAGAGTGAAATGTTAGGAGGCAACGTAAGGCTGCTTAGTTGAAACCTGTACTAGTTAAATACAGCACAAAATTTACCATTATGGATTTCTGGCTATTTCTCAGCAACTCTTGGGTTTATATGGACAAAGATTTGAAGAGTTGGGTCAAATCAATTTGCTTCTTCTCATCCCAACATTATGTCTCATGACATGTTTTATGAAGTTATATTATTTTCCTCATTATATCTTCAAAGATTTTACATATTCTTCAAAATTTGACTTTTTGGAGTGGTTTATGAACATGTGCAAATTTGTTTACACTCTCATCTGATTTCTCCCACTGGCTTTCCCCACTGGTATTGTATCTAACAGGTATATTGAAACCAAAGTTTATATACTATGAATACCTTTTTAATATGTAAGAAAATGGTCTTTCTTCACAAAAATCACAATTTTTAGATTTTTACAATATTCCTCATAGTTTTTACCATGTAGATTCCCATCTGGAAAAAATTCTGTCTTGAACAATATTTTATTTGTGTGTGCATGTGTAATTTATATACATATGCAATTATAGAGTATGATGCTGTGCTATGTTACCTATGAAATCACTCTGTCCTACTCCCAGTCTGGACCCTCTTCAGTCACAATATCTCTACACTTGTACTTTCTTGAACATTTTGGTGTGAACTTTCCCAGGACAATCATCATAATGAAAACTTTAAAGTTAAATACAAATCTGAGTATCCGTACAGGCATTACCTGGCATTTGAATGCCATATTCAAGTATACTTGAATATGTCAAAAAAGAGAGAAAAATATTTATAAGCAATAAAATCATCAAACAGTATGATGGCCACATTGTTATGGTTAATCCTAATTGATTTAGGGGTATTTACTTAACTACCAAGATTATTGTCTGGCAGTAAGATATAATGTGCTTGAATTTTGTAGTTAAGGTAAATGGATGCTTCTATTTCCTGGTAGTCATAGTCATGAAAGCAGACTTTACTAACAAGTGCACTGAACTAGAAAATAGTGACCCTCTAGAACACAAATGCAAATTAAATTTTAACTTTAAAGAGGCACATATTTCCTGTTACTGGCTAGTTTAACATCTTCCATTAGAAATTTATAAAGTTGTCCTGCAAATATATACCCAGATACATATGCATTACAAAAATAACTTGATTGATAACACTTACGAATAGTTAGCAACTTATTTTTCATGTGTCAAGCAGCAAAAAGACTAGATATTTATTAACCATTTATAAATCATTCATCTCATTAACCATTTATTAACTATTTGCATTTTATAATTATGCTTAATTACTACAATTCTTAAGTGTCATGTCAGGATGCCAAACTAAGTTAACAACTTTTTATGAAAACTTCTTGAATGAAAGCATTATGATTAGCATGAACAATAAAAATTAATATTTGGAAGTGATTCATCAACATGGGAGATTAGTTTGATAACTTATTTTCTCTGTGATGAACATTATAAGATCATTCATTCAGTCAAGAAATGATTTATGTAGTGTGACAAGCTCTCCTCTGTGATAGCTACAAAGCCTAGTCTTTGAGATCAGTGAGTTTGTATCATAATGTTTTAAATTGAGAAGTACTGATGGAAATCATCTAGTGCTTTCACTTTGTTTCACAGTGTAGAAAATTGAAAACCAAGAAGGTCTGAGTTACATAATATCACAGAAATAGTAGCAAATGGGACTCAACAGGTTATTCTCTTTAGCTACAAGATGTAGTATTTCTGCCTAAAATAGGGTTGGTATCAATTTCTTAAAAATATAAACAGATAACCTAAAAGGTTAATATATACTGTCAGTTTTCTGAGCCACATATATTAACTTTTGAATATATAATCACTTCTTACAAGAGTAATATGACAACCCTGAATTAGGATTAGTGATTTTTTTATTATCAAGTAATAGCCTTTAGAAAGGAATCTTATACTTTCCTTCAAAATATCGAGTCTCTTCTAAGATGGCCCTTAATTTAAGTGACTCTTTTTCTTAGAATGAAGTGCAGACATAAAGACATTTCAGGATTTCTATTCTTAAAGAATGTGCCAAGAGCGGATGTATAAATAACTGGCTTCCTTGAATAATTATTGGAAAACATCTTAACCTTTTGCTCTGAAAATTCATTAGAGATTTTGGGTAGATTCTAGCATATCAATAACATAAACCATCATTTCACAGTATTTATTGGAAGACCTGATTTTATAGTATGCTATTAATGTGATAATATTATGTATAAAATTTGGGATACATTAGAGTAAGCTACATTGTTTCTACAATTCATATAAACTATCTCATCCATTAGTTAATTATCTGAAGGATAATTTGTAATCAAAGTTTATTTACTATAATTACCTGATAAAAAGTCAGAAAATGTCTCTTCTTTGGGGAAAATAACATAGTTGAAGATTTTTATAGTATTCTTCCTCATTTTCTATATTTTTAGATTTCCAGATGGGAGAATTCTATCTCAAAGAGGATTTTGTGTGTGTGCATGTGTGAACATATTATAATATACATGTATATAATTCAATCATGTATTATAAATTTCTTGATTTTAAATTCATTTACTTAACCTAAGCTGTCCTCTATGATTACTTCCTGTCCCCTATGTTTTCTTTTCCATAGAGGTTTTCCAGTCTGTCAGGTAAAATGAATAAAGTGAAACATGAATGTAAATCCCTACCCCATCTTCACTGAAGACTCATGAAGCTTTGCCTATGGCTTTGACCCTGTGGGGCAGGGGCCTATTCCTAAGCCAGAACAGACTGAGGAAACATAATGTTACAGAAAGGCTTTGTAAAAACATCTGTTACAGAAAGGCTTTGTAAAAACATCTCCTGCTACTCGGATGCCCAGTCATGGTCACATATTGTCCTCTGTTTTATATATTACACCTCTCACTCAATATCATTTTATTCACTTGAGATACCTCCAAGTTAATTGAAGCATAACTTATTCTTTACCTCTATGCTGTAAGAGAAGGCTTCAAGGTCAAGAAATTAAAACCATTTGTTCAGGGTCACCTCTGTCACTTTCCCCAGTGTGTAGAAAGCCTTAAAATTTACTGTTCAGTGACTGAGAATAAGTAACATTTAATAGGTTTTCTTCTTTTAGTTTATTTAGAGGGCATTTGAAACCTTTTAATTTTAAACTAGTTTTAGATTTACATAAAAACTACAAAGATAGTACAAAGAGTTCCCATATATCTTACATCCATTTTCCCCTATTATTATGATCTTAAATTAGTGTGGTACACTTGTCACAATTAATGAACCAGTGTTGATACATTATTACTAAATAAAGTCCATAAAAAAGTCCTTTTTCTGTTCCAGGATTTCATCCGAGACACCACATTACATTTAGCAGTGACATACTCTTAGGCTCCTCTTGGCTGCAAGAGCTTCTCACTCTAACCTTGTTTAGAAGACCTTGACATTTTGGAGGAGTGTTGATCAAGTATAATGTAGTATGCCCCTTTATTGGAATTTGCCGAATTTCTCCACTATAAAGCCACTTTTTGATTCTCCCTTTGCATAATGCACACTTTGGAAAGAAGTCACTATGAACAGGCTGCACAAATAAAGTGAGGAGTTATGCTTCACTGCCATGAAAGCAGAGAATCTAGGTAAAGGTTTTAATATTCTTTGATGCAGGGGAGTTATCTATTCTCTTCCACTTATCTGTTTATTCAATATTTATTCGTATTAGCAAGGGTTTATAAAAATGTATTTTGTACTTAAGATGAAAAATTGATGCTATTTTATTCTGTGGAACATGTTGTGTGTTCCAACCTTGGTTATGGGGAACTCTTCCCACTGCCTTTGTCCCTTTGACATGTCCCCATCACTGGGGTGCTTCCTCACTTTCTTACACTACAACCTGCCCCAAGGTCCTCTTGTGTATTTCCTGCCCCAGTCCAAGGATTGTCCATTTCACTAAGTGGATCTTTTTATTGAAAACGCTATTGGAAAACAGATCTGGGAGGTAGGTGTGCTCATCGTTCTAAGGCGGTGTTATTTCTAGGACCTTTCCGCTGCCAGAGAAAAAAATGTTTGCATATACTAACCTGTGCAATAGACATTGTATAACTATTTCTATATGCAACCACCTGTATTTATATTAAGATAAACCTTAGTTCATATTTGAAGAGGTAATTTTCTATGAAATCCTATCCTCTATCGCATAAGTTCACATTTAAAAAGTATGGTGAAGTAAGGCCATCCTGTATCGGAATACTCTTTTTTCCCCCAGAGTCACCAAGAAAGCTTTAAATTAAATAATAGTTATTAAAGAAATCAAATTCTAATTAGTAAGTACTTGTACCAGTGAACCTTAAGAGGGCAAATAATATATTATTCAAATCCAAGTTAATTTATGTAAATAAAAAAGTGCTAAAAATTTTAATTTTGTAAATATGAACTTTGTGGTTCACAATGGGACACTGAAAGTGCAGAAAAAAGATAATATGCCCTTCAAAGCAGATTTTAGAGAAAACCTATTCATTGTGTATAAAGCTTATATAAATAAGTAAGGCAAAAGCTGCTCCTATTCTAATTAACACCTTCTACTGAAAACAATTTTTTAAATATTCATAAAGCTGAAAGTTAAATTATGTCAGAAGAATAGTGTATATACTGAAAACAACATAAATAAAACAAGTGTATGTTTCAGGCTTACTCCATTTTTTCTGTATTTTGCTTTCTGGAAAAATAAAATCCTACTGTCAGTTTTCTCACATAAGAATATAATTTATCACTTAAAGACATACACGATGTAGTTCTAAGTATTTTAAAACAGTTTTTGACAAGAAAATAGTTGTTTTAGAAGTATATGAACAACCAAATACCTTTCAAATATATACTCTTATTAGAGTAGCTCTGCTCAAACAACAAAGGTGAATTTCAAGAGTCTTGAAGGGATCTTTCCTTCTTGGATTCTCGTAAAGGAAAAATAATGACTTTTCTCTCAAGAGTATTTATATTTCATTGTATAAACAAATGGTATTTTGTGTCATGAAGTAAAATAGAAAAGCATTCAGCTTCTTTTTGATGGAAGCTGATTCCTACAAACATTCCCTCACTGTCAGAGTTTAGAACACGCAAGCTTGTGGACGGTTCTTGTACACAGGGGGATGTAGGCTGTGGTTCCCGCGGGCGATTGAAGGGCCACGCTCCTCTCTAAGAACTGCATAGACCCACTTTTCTGCTGGAATGCCTCTTTTACCAGCATATTAATGTTTATGCTTTTACTACTCACAAGATTGAGAGTCAGGAAATCAAATTTTCCTAATATTAGATGCCACCTCAGTTTTTGTTTTTGTTTATTTACGTTTATTTTGTTGGTAGTGAAGACTCAGATGACCCCATCAGACACAGCCTCAGCTTTATGTTTAATACCTAGATTATTAGACTACCAATCATGGTCAGTTAATGGGGCTTAGAGTTATGAAACAAAATAAATTCTATGACTAACAAAATGGCTATAAAAATCTCTAGGCTGCCGGTTCTGCACCATGAACTTGTACTCATATTAGACTTCAGGTTTATATTCCGAGTGTACCATTTTGACCTTATGTCTCCTTGGGGCAAATGTTCTTGCAAGACCTTTAATTATTGTACTGCCAGTGGAACCTAGGAAACGGACGCCATTAGCAGTCTTGCCTGGATAATTAAGAAATAAGTTCAGAGGGATAATTGCTCCATCATTATTTCTCTTTTCCTCCTGACAAATTAGAATGTTTTTATAATTGTCTTGACCATATGTTCAAACTTATGCAATTAAAAATGCATTGTTTTAATTTAAAAATGTATACACCCACAAACTATGGTCGTTTCCTTCTCTTCCTCCTATTCCTTAGGCAAGTGTTGGTGATGGGTGAGGGTGGGGGTTAAGTTGGTTTCCAATCAGTGTTATGAATCTGCTTTGCTTTTATCTCCTGGGATTTATGTCTATGTCAGCAAATAGAGAAAACATGAAGTGAAGAGGACTGTGGTTTTAAAATATAGCTCTGATTGCTTTTGACCGTGTACATAAAGTTTTGGGGTTATCCTGTTTCTTTCTAACAGGATCATGCAGATGAATCATAAAGACACAGAAAAGAATTCAAACACATTTTACATTGTCTTTGATTGCAGCAGCAGGAATCCTAAAGCAAAGCCTGCACTAAGTGACGTGGGAGGTTCTAGAAGATATTAGAATGTAAGATGAGACAGCTCCATCTAAAGCACCTGGTGTTAAGGTCTTTCTTTCATAGACAGCAGGTTTTACGACTTTCATAGATGTTCAAACCTCTGCACTTTTAAGCATACGACTTTGAGAATGTGTATTTCTGTAAGAGTTCAAATACACTGCATGTTAGTGGCTCCTCCTAGCTTAGACTACAGTGGCATGGGCAAGACTCAGCAGCAGTCTCTCCGAATTTCTCCAGAAGTTGCCCATCACCTCCAGAGACTCCTGGTCTCTTACTCAAGATTCAGAAATCCACTGCTAATCACAAGTCTAGAGTCACACTAGGTTTCGTGGTGGGAAAAAATAATTTAAAAAATCTGTTTTCATTTTTTTTTGCCATCTTTACAGGAGAGAAAATGCAGAGACAGGTGTGTGTTTGGGGCGGGGGGTTATGAACATAAAGGAGTAGAATGAAAATAATGAAAAATCAGAATACTTGAGAGACTTGCTTTCTTCCAGAATTTCACTAAAAAGTCCTTGACATGGGTTAAAAAGGTTAAATAGCAGATGTGCCAATATCCAATACACACAGCTAAGCTAATCAAGTATTCTCATTTATTATATTTTATTGAGTATCCACCTAAAAGGTTTACAGATTGGGAGAGAGGGTTATTTCAGCTAGTTTCCCAGAAATATATAAAAGTGATTAACCCTAATAAAATAAGTTTAAATAAGAGCTAGATATTCATTATTGCTAATTACTGTATAAATTGTCAGAATACTTCATGATCATAAAAGATAATATAACTCCATATTAATGGCTGGGTAAGAAATTTTAGAAAATTTCATTTTATTGATAAGTACAACAGGGAGAAATACTGGACAATTCAAAGTAGAGAGGTGAGGATAAAGGATTAATATAAGTGTTAAATAACTAAGGTTAACATGGGTCTTGGCAGTGAGACAGAGCTAAATTCTGTCAGTTCCAGTTTTAAAAGCTTTGCACAGTAAATCATATAACCCTGAACTAGCCCTATCAGTATTCTTCTATTTTACAGAGTTTAAGCACTATTTTATGTTTGGTATAGATATACCCTAGCATAATGCCTGGCACATAGTAGATGCTTAATAAATACAATTAAGTAAGTGACTTATAACGTGAGAGACAATGGATGGGTGCAAGACAACCCCAAGTTTTTAATCTTAGGAAACTGGGAAATTAGAAGTGTTACCAATAGAAAGACTGAAAAAAAGTTTAAAACTGGGAAGTTGATAAATTTGGCATTATATGTTATTAATTTAAAAAATAGGGTTTGAAGGAAAACAAACACAAGCAGAGTTTTATCTTTTAATTCTTTTTGTTCTCAATAGCATCTCATAAAATGTTTGCTCTTTCTCAGAGATGAGGCAGTTGGGATGTGTGTTGATTACTGGGATTGCTTCTTTCTGGTCCTCACAGCATACATTTCCTTCATAACCTTTCATTTTGAAAACAGATTTAATTTCTTCTGTACAGTGTAACACTTATGGTGGATAAAATATGCACAGAAAAAATCAAAATTTATAGTAGTGCAAGATACTGGATTAAATGTGACACAGAAGCTAAAGGAATATTTAATTATAAAATGTATAATAGACATTTGCATTGACTTTTTTGGAAGGTGGCAGAGGAAACTTGAAGTGTTTCGCAGTGCTGCAAAGATTATGATAACCAAATCAGTAGAGGAGCAATAAAGTAGCTAAAGCAGGAGGGAAAAGATAAGGATTACTGAAGGGAAGACATGAGTACACAGGAGAAAATTCCCTTAGCAATGAGCTGTCTATATTTAATACCTCTCTTTTTCTAAATTGTCCTGAATTATTTACATATTGAATAATTAGAAGCCAATCCATTAGCCGTTCAATAGAATCCATTACAAATTTGTATATAATAAAACTTATAAAATATGATTACACAAAAAGGCAGTCATTAATCCTGCCAGCAATACCAGCTTAAAAAATGTTTCCATTACAATGAGTATGAAATAGAAAGTAGCCTATTTTTCTTAGTTAAAAAAAAAGACTTAAATATGTTTGCTAATTAATATACTTTGACTAAGCTTCACAGTTTTTGTACCAAATTCATTATTACCCTAATCACTTCAGGTTCTACCATAATTATAACGTAGATCATGACTATTGGCAGATGAAGATTATGTATGGTGAGAAAAACTAATTGTGTCTCCAGCAAATATAAGAAGGCATGCAGTAAATCTAATTAGAATAGCAAATTGATTAATCACCTATAGAGTATATAAATGTTGGTAATGAATATAAGATTTTATTATTTCAATACTAGTTAATGAGTGAAAAAGCAAATATGCAGAAAGGTGGATTTACAGCAGTACTTATAAATCAGGGGCAATTTTGGCCCCAGGAACCTTTGCAAGGGTTCGGAGACATTTCTGATGATGGCCACAATTTAGGGGAACGTGTGTTGCTACTGTTACCTAGTAGGTATAATAATGTAGAGCTCAGCCTCTGTAAGAAAGATGGAGTCCCAAATGTCAATAGTGCTGGGTTCGAAAAACTCTGATTTCCAGCATGGATTTTGTATGGTTCTTTGTCACTTAAAATTGTCCTTATTTGGGATCATTTATATACTATCATGGACTTCACATTATATTGAAAAACTCTCAAAATGACCCCTTCTCATTTTTAAAGATTACATGAGTGAGACCATCCTTACAGGTCTTAATGATCATAAGATGATGACCACAGTGACTTGATGTCCAAAATATTTTGCTTAAAGGTGAATCACTATTAGTTTGACCTATTTTCTCCATTTCCCTTTTAAAACAAGATAGGATGGTGTCTGGGACAGACATATACAGGTGCTGAGGACAACCTAAGTCTTCATGGCCTCAAGTAGCAACTGTCTATTCGCCAGCCTAACTGGAAAACTGAAATCTAAACCTGTTTATTCATTGTCATTTTGTTTTGACAGATTTAGGTCTAAATATTCTTCCATAACACATACATAGTTTACTAATGATGTTCTCTGCATGTAGCTCAAACTGAAAACAGACAAAAACATTGTCTTGTCTTTTTTTTTACTGACATATGATTCTTCTTATTTTTTACTTCAGCACTGTTTATTTATGAATCTGTTCATTTCTGGTCACCTCTCTGGACACTGTGCAATGTCTTCCCCACTAGACTCACTGCATCTCCAGCCTTCCTTCACTCCATGTGTCACGCAGCATTTTGAATGACCTTTAAAAATACTCGTGTGTGCCACTCTACTTAAATTCACCAAGTGATTGCTATTATACCTGGGATAAAATTCAAGCTACTTAAAATGACAAACGGTGTCAACAGAATGATCTGGTCCCTACTTCTCTAGCACTCTTATGAGTCTCAAGCTCCTTCTCAGATAAGGTGTCACAATGACACTAACCGTGCTCTTCCTGTCTTAGAGGCTCTGAGTATGCTCAGTCGTATCTCTACATAGCTCTTCTTCATCATGGTGATCTTTGCATAGATATCATTTCCTCATGCAAATCTTCCCTGACTTTGCTCATTTAAAACTAGGGGTCCCTGCTTTAATCTATGAGTTTGTTAGTTATAGTGCAAAGTATGTAATTATCCACTTATTTAATAAGTATTTAAATAATATACCTCTCCAACTAGAGACCGTACACTCATTAAGGCATCAATATTACATCGGCATTGTTCATTTATGTCTTAACTGAGCCCAACACAGTATCTGGCACAAAACAAGCACTCAATGAACACAGAATTTGTTAGTATAATTTAAGGCTATTGTGATTAACCAATTAACCTTTTGTCATTCACAATAACTAATATAATTTTGTAATCTTGCCACATGCCATATACAAGGCGGACTGATCTTACCAATCCTGCGAGACACTTAAATATGCCTAATTTTACAAATATGTTTAGAGCTAGAGTCTTTTAAAATTATGTTTTATTGATTATGCTATTACCATTGTCCTGATTTTTCCCTATTCACTCCCCCTCCACCCAGCACCCCCTACCCCTTCAGGCTATCCTCATACCATTGTCCATGTCCACAGGTCATGCATGTAAGTTCTTTAGCTACTCAATTTCCTATGCTGTACTTTACATCCCTATGGCTATTCTGTAACTACCTACTTGTACTTCTTAATCCCCTTACCTCTTCACTCTTTCTCCCTCAACCCCCTCCTATCCCCTTAAAGTATATTTTCTTCAGACCTTACAAGATAAAGTTCTTAAAGATGCTTAAATATGAATGACCTAATTAGGAGCTATCAGAGCAGAAATCTTGCCTACTTTTATCCAGAAACTACCAGTTGAGATGCATTCCTTGTCAAATAATCATTAGGCAGTTTGCCTATAGCATTAAAATGGTTAGTGAAGAAACATACTTAGTTATTCTAAGATACATTATAAAGATGGCACTTTGCTAGACTGAACTAAAACCAGTCAGTGAGAAGTATAGCAGTGGGAATACATTTTGTAATTTGGGAGTTTTGTGGGCCTGCATCAAATTGCCAATTCACACTTACCTACGGTTTCTGCTCTATATTTACAGAACTGGTTACTTTGAATCTTATGCTCATCATTTGATTTTTTTCCCTTGAAAGCTGCCTCAATTAAAGCTTACTTGTAATTAAACAATAATCTAATTTGTCTTGATTGTTTAATGCATTGGGAATAGGATTTACTAAAGGATAGAACTTTCATCTAGTTATAAAATTATATTACATTAATCAGTTATTTGAAGAAGTGATCTGCTGTCATGGGTCCAGTAGACCCCTGTTATTCATAGGAGATACTCCCAAAGCACTGTCTACAATCCCTAATTTTTCTTAGTACTAAAAAAATCATCATTAATAGCTAGGCAACATCTAGGAGGAAATAACAACAAGAATACAAACTCAGTTTGAAGTATATATATTCTATTTGTTATACTGATTCATTCACTATTTAAGGTCTAGCTACTTTATGTCAGCCTACCGTGGCCATAATTAAAAAACTATCTTTAAAAATTGATAAATTGTTAACTATCATGCTATTTTGTATTACTTATGCATAGTTTATAAATTCCAAAGGTCATCTATACAGTTATTTAAACCAATCCTATGGTCCTAGAAGTAAGTCATGAGGTTGAGATTCAAGAAAAACTGATTTTTATCGCAATTGCTAAGAATTTATTCTATAATTGCATTTTTATTGTTGTTTATTTGTTTTCGTTTCCTGCAAATATGCCATGGTGTTTCCTTGTGGCTTTACCTGCCAGGAATTATCTCTTATGACTTTGGCAAGCTCAGAATAACTTGGAAGACAAATATCTTCCTATTGTACGCTTGGCCCCACACTATACATGCCTGTGGTTGAACAGGTATCTCTCTTTGACAGATATGATCTGTTTTTCTTTTGTCTTTCCCCAATCCCTTATGCAAACCATGTGAAAAAATGGATGCAGTGTATGGGACAAAGTTCATAAATTAATTGCTTGCAAGCCCACTGTCACCTCATTTTTTATCATTTTTCCAGTTTTATCCTTCTCTACTCTCTAAATTCCATTTCATGTTCTAGTAATATTGATTCATCTTATTGATTTGTAACCTGGTTTCTTTTGTTGTGCTCTATACTTTGCCTTAGCATTTTTCCAAGGACTTCCATTTTTTCCCCAATTGGTTAATTTGGATCCACCCTTATGACTCAACTCAGGCATTAGCTCTTCCCTTGGAAACCATAACCAATTTCTTGTAGCACTGTGAAGTAACTCCCCTGCAAATAACTAGTGCCCTGTGTACACACTATCACTGAACTTGTCACACTGAACTGGCATTTTTAGTTTACACGTCTGTTCTTTTCTTTAGATGATAAGCTATTCAAGGGCATGGCCTACCATACTGCATGGCAGTAAATATTCATTGGCTTAACAAAAGAAAACACCGTCTTTTCTATTTTTAAATATAATTGCAAAGGTGTTAGCACGAAAATCACACCCAAAACAATTAAAGCGATTATCTGGAAGTAAACTCTAAAAGACTCCACACTACAGCCTACTATTAGAATAAACAGATTCTCTTTGTCTCCAGTCCATGGTTCTGTTTTCCTATTTTTATATATCAATAGATACTATTAATGATAATAATAATAATAATAATAATAATAATTAGTTTGGGTGCCATATTCGAATCCTGAAAGACACTTAATTGGTTTTATACAAGATTTGAAATTTTAAGATGATTTATGGGGAAATCAAATAGGATTGACCATAGTAATATACTATGATTATTGAAATAGGCTACATGCATATTACATATGCTTTTTCTCTTTCTTACTTTCTCAACAATTCATTCTTTTAAGAAAACTATATTCTAATAACCATGACTTCTTAGTTCTTTCAATACATTATCATTATATTTAAAAAGTCTTCTAACAAAATGAAAAAACCTGCTCTGGTGTGATTATGTGAATTGTACTAAATGTTTGGAGTAAGTTTATAACTTGCAATTAGATTCAAGAAGAATGAGCACAGTCTACTATATGGATCTGAACTGAGGTTTTAATGGCAACAGAAGAGGGAAGAGTTGGAAGTGCATATCCATGTTTCCTCAGCACACGGCACCTGGCAGAATCCCGAAGTAAATCAGAGACCCAGGATTCACTCACACGGTCTCAGACAGAAAGCAAGAATGCCTTCCATGACAAAACAAATTAAGGAACAAACATTGGCTACTTCATGTGCCTCATTTGCAAATTACGTACTAAAAAATGGAATTCAATATTTCTTCTGATTTAATGATCCACTCAAATTTTTCTACCAGGAATACTTTTAAACAGCTAAAATGACATATAGTACTATAGGTCTTAGAAAAATCGCATTTGGTCCACTTATTTCTGCTCTGAAATCGTGCTCAAGACAGCAAACCTTTTCAATTCTTTTAGCTATCACTGCACAGTTTAAAATTAATCAATGCAATTTAATTATAAAACAAATATTTCATCTCTACAGTGTACCAGGGATAACTACGTACTTGGGACAAATCAGTAAACAAATAAACAAAGATACCTGCCCCCATGAGCTTATAATCTAAAGGGCTACAAACAATGGTTTTGGTAAATTAGTAGACTATAATTAATGGCTTATTGTAGAGAATGCTTGTTATGGAGAAATAAATGAAGAACAGGGCTAAATGGGTAAACAGTACATAAAGAAAAAAGCATTCTGCAATTTTGAATACAGTGATCAGGGTAACCTTTTAAAAAATATGACATTTGAGCAAGACTTGAAGGAGGTGAGGGAATTGCCATTTGAATGTTTCCTGAGAGCTCTTCTTATATTCTGTACATTTGCTATTTTTATTCCATTTTTTCTATTTCAGACTTTGTTAAAATTTCTGTTGATCCTTAAAGATTCATTTACATTTAAGAGTAAGGGACTTAAGGCATTTTATATGCTCTGTGTACAGGGATAGGGCTTGCTGACTGGTACAATTAATTTAAGCTTGATAAAGCAGCAAACCACCATTTCTATGGAACAGCTGCACATATTAGTATTTTATTTATTTTTTGTAGGGTGGTTGGTTTTCTTAGAGAAAAAAAATCTCTTTATACATGTTCCTGGCCCTGGCATAAGCATGGCGGCTAACTTTCTAACGGGCAAGGGAACAGAGAGGCAATCCATATTGTTCATTTACAAACTTTCATCTAATCTATACCCTTCAGTATTCTCAGTGTCCTTGCATCCAGGGACTTCCTCAATAATCTTCCATGAAGGGAGGTGAGAATCCACATCTCTTATAGATCTTGGTTGGAGTAGTCACTTGGCTGTATGGGAGAGGATTTTATATTCTGGGGACCTAGCTGTGCCTTAAACAGGTTTGTCCACTAACTAGTTCTTGTATTTTCAGTCCCATACTTCACTCTCACCTTCCAGGGCCTCTGGTTTCTTCAATTCCTGAGCCTTTCTGAGAATATGCTGGCAAAGCAGCTTACTTCTCATCTTTACTTACTCTCCCTGCACATTTCAGATTCTTTTTTTTTTTCACTAATTCAGTTAACATTTCTCATACAGAGCCATTTTCCAAAATTCTGTTCATATCTTGTTCACCTATAGTTTTCTATTCTGTCATTAAAAATGCTAAAATATTAAAATTTATTTTATAGTCATATCTGCAGGGTTTCTTGATGGAGCAGCAATAGATGTGTGTTCAATCTGCCATGTTTGACCAGAAGTCAGTACAAGGCAATTAAATATATATTTATGTGGGCTCTATATATTCTGAAGCACTGTGCAAGGTGTTATTGGTAATACATAAATTATTGAAACAGGACTTCTATGCTGCAAAGGCTCAGAACTTAGTGTAGGGGAAATACACACACTTATACCACTCTAACTCAAATTGAATTAATAAACTACAGTGTACTGTGTCGAACTGTGCTGTCCAAGATTCGACTCTACCCAGAACGTGAGAACACAGCTTCATTTGAAAAGAGGGTTTCACAGATATATCAAGTTAAGATAAAGTCTGAATGAATAAGAATGAGCCCACAATCCAATAACATGTGTCTTTATAAGAGAAAGAAGAGCGAAACTTGGAAACAGAGATGCAGAAGAGGTGCAGGGGGGAAGGCATGTGATGATGAGGTCAGAGATTGAAGTGACACAGCCACAAAACAAAGAACCTCTGGGGCCACCGGAAGATGGAAGAGGCACAGAAGGATTCTTCTCTAGAGCCTTCAGAGGGAACAAGGCCCTGCTGACACTTGATTTCATATTTCTAGTCTCCAGAATGTGAGGGAATACATTTCTATTGCTTTTAAGCCACCAGTTTGTGATATTTTGTTATGGCAGCTGAAGGAATGAGCTCATCACCAGGCAGTACAAAGTGAAGGAGGAGAATGCAAACAGTGCACAGCTCACCATATAAAAACATCAGGGAGATCAAAACCTCTGCATTTACTTTGGGTCAAGTGGAAATCCTACAAGTTAAAGTGTGTTTGACATTATTAAACTATATGCAGAAGTTCTTGATTATTTAAGGTCTGATTTTTTCCGTGATAATTGATAAAATAAGGATTTGAACACATCTATACATTTACATTTTATAAATCACCTTTTTTTCTCAAAAATAATCATGGATAATTTCTGAATATAACTGAGAAAATAATAGCACACAGATTAAACATCATGTAATTATTATTTCTTAAACAAATTTGAATGCCATTACCAGGCATTCTTGGCACATTTCCTTCATATCAATAGATATGGCCTTATTATTCTTTAGCTGGCTTTCTAACTTCATTAACATTGAAAATAACTTTTAAAGAAATACTCTATTTTACTATTATAATCCAAATTGTTACCAGGATTATCTCAGCTTAAGTAGGAGTAATGGTTTCTGATTATATATATATATATATATATATATATGAATATCTTCGAAGTAGAGATGAATATTTAAGAAATTGAAGTCTAGAATGGGTCGAATCTTATTTGACAAATTCTAAAGGCATTACAAAGAAAATGAAAAGCGCTGGTGATATAAGATTTAAATCATTAACATTTGTTGAGCAATTACTTATGAATTAACCAATCTATAAATAGAGAATTGATGCTCCTGAGACAATTCAAGTAAGCTTTGCAATCTAATTTTAAAAATTTAACCAAAATTCGCTTATAGGTGAGATCACATGGTATTTGTCTTTCGCTGCCTGGCTTATCACCTATAAGTGGAACCTGATCAACAAAACAAACGAGCAAAATATAAATTGAGACATTGAAATAAAGAACAATCTGACAGCAATCAGAAGGGAGGGGGAGGAAATAATGGGGGAAAAGGGGAAGTGTCATGAAGGAACACATATTAAGGACACATGGACAAAGCCAAAGAGGGTAGGGTCGAGGGTTGGACGTGGGGATATATGTTGCAGGGGACGGTGGAGGGGGAGAAATGGAGACAACTGTACCTGAACAACAATCAAGAAATGTAACATCACCACCTGGCTGGTGTAGCTCAGTGGATTGAGCATGGGCTGTGAACCAAAGGGTCACTGGTTTGATTCCCAGTCAGGGCACATGCCTGGGTTGCAGGCCAGGTTCCCAATGGGGGCCATGTGAGAGGCAACCACACATTGATGTTTCTCTCCCTCTCTTTATCCTTCCCTTCCCCTCTCTCTAAAAATAAATAAATTAAATTAAAAAAGAAATGTAACATTAAAATAAAATAAAATAAAATAAAATAAAATAAAATAAAATAAAAGCACTGAACCAAAACCTTTAAGGAAGATATACCAGTGAAACCATCAATGGTTTCAAACACATGGCCATTAGCTGAAAATTGTTTCCATAGAGAAGAAAACAATTTCATTCATCACTTATAAGATCGAACATTTCCACTTGAGTGACTCACAATATATAATACAATAAAACAGCTGGTTCAGTTATTTTTTGGAAGTCAAGTACATACTAGTGATTCTTTTTCTCAAGCTTAGAAAGTGGAATTTTTTAAAATTTTATTTTAAAATCCTGTAGCTTCACCCAAAAGTAAATTTTAGCTTACCTTCAGGCCTGAATTCTGCTTCTGAGAAACTGAACTATGCAAATGCTAAGATAGAACTGAAAGCCCTACATTGCTCTCATTCGTTCCTAATACCCAATTGGTTATTGAGTCCTTAAACCACTAGCCCTGTTCTCTGTTCTATCCACCACTGCTTCAAGTTTGATTCCATGACTTCTTGACAAAATTACCACTGCAATTTCCCTGGGAATCTCTCCTAGGCAATTCTTTGCATTGCTGCCAGTATGATCACTCTGAATTACAAATCAGATCAAGTTAATTCTTGCTTAACATCCTTCAATGCTCCTCATAACTTTCAGAGTAAAATCCACCCTCCCTCACTTAGCGCAAAAAGCTCTTATGATCTATCATTTGTGAATAGTTTAGCATCATTTCCCCAAACCTCATCACACTCTCTGCTTGCTCTCATTGCCCTAAATCACCAGATCGAGACCTGGTGGCATTCTGTTTGTGCCATATCTTTGACCAGGGTTTCTCCTTAAACTGGGGCTCTGGCTCCTCACCATTTTTGATAAACTGATGATGAGTCACCCTGCCAAACTTCATTCAATGTCATCTCGCCGGTGGGTTTGTTAGCTTTCTAGTCTTATTCTAGCCAGTTAGACATCTTAATATTTGAGCTTTCAGCCTGGAAGAAAATTGGAAATTTATGACTATGATGTCATTAAGTAAATTTTACTCTTACTATATATAGTCTAACTTATGTTAGATTATTTTTAATGCAACCCTTGATGCATAGTAGCTAAAAATAGTGTTTCAGAGCATGGCCCCTGGAACCAGCCATCCTGTATTCAGATTCTAGCACTACCATTGGCAAGCTGTGTGGTTTTGGACAAATGCTTCTCTAAGCACCAGACGGCAAAGATGCACTAGCTGATGGCACAGAGCTCATCATATTTACTTCCCGATCATTGTTGATTCTCACGATGCAAATCCTAGAACTATATTCTAAAGGGAATAGGTTTACATGTACATGTAGTCAGTCTAGGTTTTACATAATAAGGACGGAGAGAATATTGCTGTGATGTGTTAAATATCTGCTACAACCTTTGGATGGCAAAAATACTAAGAAAACTCAGCACCATCAAATGTTAAACTGCTGACTGAAACATCATTTCTTGAACATAAATGACTGGAAAGAGAAACAAGAGATGGAGTTTGTGGTGAGATTCTCTTTTTGTAATTTCCCACCTTCTCTCCCCAGAAATAGAGCCAATCCACTAGAAAGCACTATTTACTGCTGGCTTGTTATCTGTTGTCTTAGCTTTATCAGCATAAAGAATCCAAGGAATAGATTAAAAGTGATTTTATCTTCTAGTTAGTAGCAACTGATTAAAATACACATTTAATTAGAAGTTTATTTTTGTAGGTTAAAGTTATTAAAATGGATATCTTGATGCAATTTAAAACATAATATATTCTACAGATGAAATAATATTTTGTGTTGAATTTTTATCACATGAATTTATTTTAACTAAAAAATCCTGAAAAACGATGAAGCATGCTGGGTTAATTAGCAGTAGATAGCAAAAATATCATTACATGTTATTTAAAGTAGAGTCTTCAAACTATTTTGGTGAAATTTATGTACTAGCATATTTTCCAGAAATATGATTTAATATTACAACATGGTTTAAGTTAAGCTGAATCATAAAATATGACACTTTTTTTTCTTCTTAGCCTTTTTGAAAAGCACAAAAGGAGAAAGCAATAATTTATTTTAAAGTTTTTTTTTAACAAAAACATGTATTCTCATGAATCACATGATTTGAGATGCAGCCCTGGGGTGGCGTGGCGCCCTCTCCCTGTCTGCAATGTCCAATTCTCTGCTGTACTTCCCCACTCTGCCCCCAAACCCGAACCCAACACAAACACTCAACTTTCCCAAGAGATGCAGTTGAATACTCAAGAAACAATTGTTCATACCGATGCTCTTGAAAAAAAAAAGCAGAATACCAGGTTTCAGAAGAATGTCACAAGGCAACATTAGATGACAGCAATAAAGCAAAAGCTCATCAGCTGCTAGAATCATTTGCCTTCCCCTATCTAATAAGTCCACCTGCTTGTCTCACAACATATATTCTAACATTTATACTTGCTGGTTCAGTCAAGACTCCTTCTTGACTTGACTGAAATTTAAAGCTTCTCTGAGCCCCCTGCTCCACTAGGCTGGTTTTAAGCTTCTGTCTTAGTACTTATGGAGTCCAATTTGAGCAAGAATCCTACTAAGTCATTTTAGTGATAATCCCCTTCCCTTGACATCTGCCCATCCTAGATATCTAATCTAAATGCATCTCCCACCCTTAATATCTACCACCCTGACCTGCCTTCAGCAAGAATTCTGTTCAGTATATCTACACAGAATCTCCCTTACCCTGATGTTCCCTCTTAGTAGATTTCCATTCTCGAACCCCAATCCTACTCCTTAGTTATAAAGCCCCACAGTCCTTGTTGGAGTTGACTTCAGTCCACTTTCTCACCCCCTACTAAGAGATCGCATTGTAGTAGCTCTCCTAGAATGAAGTTTGCCTTACCATCTGTAACAAAACTTATGAATATTTTTTTTCTTTAACAAGTTCTCAGACCAAATAGTCCTCTTTACTGCTTTCATAGAGCAGGGGCTCTTTCTTTTTTTCTTTTTGTCGAGGCTAGAGAGTTACAGAAAAGTTTTAACACATCAAGGAGCGCCTCTGAGAAAACATGATCCACACAGAGTGGAATCTGACACTCCATATTACATATTCATAAAATGTTTACAAAGGATTTTTGAAGACAAAACACAGCATAAAATTATTCAGTTCATCTACCCTCTCCTCTGTACTGCCACATTAACTTCCATAGTAAGTGATAAAAAATATTGATCAAATGAACTTCAGTAATATGTTGTAAAAAGTAGTATTTCCCAACTTATTCCTGTTATCAAATCTGGGAATAATAGTTTCTATTCTTAATTCAGTTCAAATTTAATATTGAGTCATTTAAGTAGGAATCTATTTGAGGTGGACCATAGATTTCCCTCTTAAAATGGTGTGAATATGTTTGTTTTTAACCTATGTAGGCTATAATTTAGCATTATGTTATGGGGTTTGGATGCTCATCTAAAATTTTTTGTACTATAATAGCGTTCTGCAAATTGATTGAAAAAAGAATAAATATTCATTTTTTTCCTGAAAATATTCTGAAAAATATATAAAAAAGAAAACTCTCATCCAGATTCTCTGTAGTTCTCATTACTCCCAACCTGGAAATACCAAGGCAACTCCACACAGTTGGTTACTGTTCTGGTTCTGCAGGTGTTTGTAAAGTGGTGCTTGGAGAGAAAGTAGAAGGACAGAGAAAGCATTTGGGGATTTAATGACGAAGTATGGCGGGATGTGCCATAATAAGCGCAGGTTTCAAAACAGCATGACTGCAAAGGCACAACTTGCAGAACTGAAACCTTTATCTTGTTTGCACACTGACCCTATCACCAAGCATCAGACTCTCGGTATGAAACCTTGCATGTTGCTTCTCTCCTTGCTCTTTACCCCTTCTTCTTACTCTGTGTTGAAGGTAATCATACTCTGTGGATCAGCTTGTTTTGTGAACTGTCCTTGTTCAACAAGGTCTTTGGCAGAAAAAGCAGGAAAAAAAGCCCCAATGTGAAGTCTACTTAATGACCAGTTATTGCATACCTACTATGTGTAAAGCACTTTCACACCTAGTATCACATTTATTTTGGGGTGACAGGTCCACTTTTGATAAAAATAAATAATTCAAGAAAGTAAATAATTTGGTAGACTTAGCAAGTAAACATTACTACTAAATATCAAACCCTTTTCTATTTGAGTCCAAGTGTGCACAGGGAAAATGGGAAAAGACAAATGCCAGTAATTATGAGAATTTATTGCACATTTTGTTTTCAGTAAAATATCTCAAACAATACTATGACATGGATATTTTCTTTTTAATTCCAAAGAGAAACCAGAGCTCCAGGGAGAGCAAATAACTTGTATAAGGTAACAAAGCTAGAAAGTGGTTGAGCAGGCATTTAATCCCATGTCAAACACTACCTTGCTATGCCACCATATAATAAATAATATATAAAATCTCAAAAGAGATGCAAATATGCACAGCTACTGGGATGTTAAAAAACACTGAAGAGATTTCCAGACCGATGGGGGTGTAGGTAGATACACTTTGCCTCCTTGCACAACCTAAAGAAGGACAGTAACAAATTCAAAAACAAAAAATAACCAGAACCTCCAGAAAATCAAACTGTATGAATGTACAACAACCAAGAGGTTAAAGAAGAAACATTCATCTAGACCAGTAGGAGAGGTGGAGATGGGCACTCAGGGTGGAGAAGACTCACAGCAAGGCAGTGGCTGGAGGACCAGGACAGGTGAGGTGGTAGCTGGCAGAGCGGGCGGTCCCACATATGCATGCGGATAAACTGGGACGAACAACTGGGGAGCAAGACAGACCGTGTAACCCAGGGTGCCAGCATGAGGAAATAAAGTCTCAAAACATCTGATTGAAAAATCCTGTGGGGGATGAGGCAGCAGGAGAAACTCCCAGCCTCACCAGAGAGGTTGCTGGAGAGACCCACAGGCTCCTAGAATGTACACAAAACTGCCTACCTGGGAATCAGCATCAAAAGAGCCCAATTTGCTGGTGGGTAGTGGAGGAAGTGACTGAAAGCCAGCAAAGACTTCAGCAAGCAGCATTGTTCCCTCTTAGACCCCTTGCCCACATACAGCACCACAATACAGTGAAGTGGGTTGCCCCCCAGTGGTGAGTATCTAAGGCTCTGCTTATCCAGAGTTTATGATCTACATAACAGGTACACTGAGTCAAAAAAAAAAAAAAGGCCCAAATGAAAGAACAGATCAATGCTCCAGAAAAATATAACTAAGTGATGAAGAGATAGTCAACCTATCAGATCCAGAGTTGAAAACACTGGTAATCAGGATGCTCATAGAAATGGTTGAGTATGGTAGCAACATAGAGGGAAAAGTGAAGGCTATGAAATGTAAAATAAAAGAAAATGTACAGGGACTCAACAGTGAAGGGAAGGAAAATAGGACTCAAATCAATGGTTTGGAGCAGAAGGAAGAAATAAACATTAAGCCAGAATAGAACAAAGACACAAGAATTCAAATAAATGAGGAGAGGCTTAGGAACTACTGGGACAACTTTAAAGGTTCCAACCACTGAATCGTAGGGGTGCTAGAATAAGAAGAGGAAGAGCAAGAAATTGAAAACTTGTTTAAAACATAATGAAGAAAAACTTCCCCAGTCTGGCAAAAAAAAATAGATTTTTAGGAAGTCCAAGAAGCTCAGAGAGTCCCAAATAAGTTGGACCCAAGGAAGTAAACACCAAGGCACGTCATAATTACTTTACTCAAGATTAAAAATAAGGAGAGAATCTTAAAAGCAGCAAGAGAAAAGGAGACAGTTACTTACAAAAGAGTTTCCATCAGACTATCAGCTGATTTCTCAAAAGAAACCTTACAGGCAAGAAGGGACTGGAAAGAAGTATTCAAAGACAAAGTCATGTAAGGCAAGGTCCTACATTCAAGATTATTCTATCCAGCAAAGCTATCATTTAGATTAGGATGGCAAATGAAATGCTTCCCAGATAAGCTCAAGTAAAGGAGTTCATCATTCCCAAGCCCTTATTATATGAAATGTTAAAGGGACTTATCTAAGAAAAAGAAGAAGGTCAAAAATATGGACAATAAAATGACAAACTCACAATGATCATCAACCAAACCAAAAAAGAAACAAAACCAAAAAGCCAAAAAAAACATAATGAATGAAGCAAACAACTAGAACAGGAACAGATTCACAGAAAATGGAGATCACGTGGAGTGTTATCAGCAGGGAGGACCATGGGACAGAATGGGGGAAAATGTACAGAGAATAAGAAGCATAAATGGTAGGTACAAAATACACAGGGGAAGGTTAAGAATAGTAAGGAAATGGAAAAGCCAAAGAACTTATATGTATGACCCATACACATGAACTAAGGGGAGGGAATGCTGGTGGGAGGGGTGTGCAGAGTGAAGAGGAATAAAGAGGAGAAAATGGAACAACTGTAATAGCATAATCAATAAAGTATACTTTAAAAACTGGACAAAATCACCCATGTACTTGAAAAACAAGGCATTTGTTTCAGTATCTTTCTATTTGCTTAGTTTTAAATGTTCTCTAATTCTAAATTACAATTAACAAGATACTCCCAAAACCTCTGTTGCAGACAAAATAAGTAAAGGTTATTATCATTTTACTTAAGGAGAATTTAGAAGAAGGATGTTCTTTCTTGCATGTGATTTTCCAAACTTACCCCATAATTAGCTGTAAAAATGAGATTAGAAACTCCTATCTTTGACAACCAAATTGTCTCTTAATCTAAACTGCAATCATTATAAAAATTTAAGGCTTGAAGAACTACCACTGTTTTAAATAAAATACAGAATGAAAATGGTCATTCCTGATTTGAAAAGTCACTGAAACCAATTGACCTATAGGTTTTTGCAAGCAATTGTGTTTATTGACTGTGTCCTAGGTAGATAAAAATAGAGTGTATAAAGTAATTAATTAAACTATAATCAGTAAACAATAATCCTAACTTTGCACTTAAACTTTTTATCCCAGAGTCAATAATAGGATCTAAGACACATTATAAATTACAGCTAACTGTAGTAAAATAAATAGGAATTTTACTTTGCTACCCTCATTTATTTTCAACAAAGGAAGTGCCAGCTTAATAGCCTAAAAATGTGTTTTCTGATTAGAGAAATTTAAAACCGTTACATTTACTTGGTGTCTCATATCACAAAAATTAAATTTGATTTCTTTTGATTCAAGGGGTTTCATTTGATCCTTCAAACAGATAAGTGAGATGTGGAAGACCAGCTTTACTACCCCACTTAAAAATGGTAGAAACTGAGGATATGAAAGTTTAAACAATCCAGCTAGAATGTTAGAGCATCCAGAATTGCAACTTGAGTCTGACTCCAAAACCATGTGGATTCAATGCATAAGATCAAGGAAATTCCAGATTACAGTGGATTTTAGAAGTTGCTTAGCAAGCATCGAGATTGGTCTCTCCATTGTATTTGAAAAGAGAGGAATATAATACTTTAACAGGAATGTATAAAGATAATCTCTTTTTTGGAGCATTTTGGGATAAGGGTAGAGCAAATTCAGAGAAAGAACTCTTCTTGGGGGTTGTACAACTGAGGCAGGATAGTAAGAAGCTAAGAAAATTCCTTGGCAAGTGGAATGGGGAAAGTAAGACAAGATAATTAAACAAGGCCAAACAATTTAAACAATTTACAGCCAACTAGTGAATTGCAAGACCTTATCTTACCCAACCAATGACATTTGAGAGCAGATGGTTTATACCTCTTCTCCCTAATCAGAGAATAAATAGCATAAATCACCCTGGCCAGGAAGATAGGTAACAGATACCCAATCAGTGCCATTTTTGTCAGCCAAATCCAAGGGCAGATGAAGTCAGAAGAACGAATAGGAGATACCTGATTAGAGCTAGACAGATCCAAGATAAAAGTAAAGCAGCGAAGCTGACCAGAGAATGATCCCAAACGCCCCTAATGTGCTCATTGTAATGAGCATAATATTAGCATATTAAAGAATGCACCTGGAAAGCAGAGGATTATTCTGCAGAAACCCTCCCCTAAAACCTCCCCTAAGATTCCTGCAGAAAAGAGATAAAAACCCTAAAGAAAAAGGACGCCAGCTCAGGCTCTCTCTGGAGCATGACCACGCCTCCCTTCCCTCTCAGGCATGCACCTTTACTTTTCTCTTCTAAACTCTGAGGGCCTCACTTCTTTCCTAAAATGTTTCTATGAAGGCAAAGCAGAGCACCACTAGGCTCTCTCCTGTTACTTCTTCTACCCTAAATCCTTCCTTTGTTTCAATATCTCTTGCTTTAATAAATGTACTCTCAAAATCACCTGGGCTCCTGTTGTGACATCTTTCCTCCATGAAGTCAAGAACCCACACACTGCAGGCCAGCCCAAAGCTGACCCTCTCCAGGTCTTGTCCCTTTCCAGTGACACAAATGCACCTTTAAAATAGGTCTCGTACCCGGAAATAAAGCACTAGTATAAGTAGAAAGTACAGAACAGGAAACCTGACCTCTGATTTTTCCCAGAAAGAGGTTGAGAGACTGTAGAATCAATCTACAATCTAGTCTGCAGCTGCTTCTGCTCTAGTTGTTAGAGAGCAGTTTAAATGTCTCTGCTCAGCACAATGTTAACTCCTTAAGTCTCTTTTTGGGGGAATAGTGGTAGGCACCAATGGGGTGTAGGAACCGGGAAGTGAGGGCTTAGCTGATAGTGGGGTAGGCCCAGGACTGCTTCAGATTACTTATCTCTGAATAAAAACCTACTCTGACTGGTGTCTCAATGCACAGAGAACAGCAACAATGGCATATCAGCTGGATAATCCATTGGAATGGTACTCATGACATGCTAGGAAGACTCCTGTATCTTTTTAATCCTAGCTCAACATTTTTTAGGATTTGATTTTATGTATTGATTTCTTTATGTGTGCAGGCACACAGGTGTGCATGTGTGAAAAAAAAACAAACCTATCAATGCCTCTCTGTAGATTCTTTTACATTCTCAGTGCATGGGAATGTTCAAAATCTAGGCATCCTTTAGCTAGTTAAATAAGCAAAGAAGCTGTTTGACAAATAAGAGAAAAATAGTTTATTTCTCAATAATATTTCCTAACTATTGTCAGTGCTAGCATAATTTTCATCATCATTTGTTTGTTTGAAGGTGGTGGAGTTATTGGCATGTGCATTATTAAGATAGTCTGAGTATGGTAATTTTCATAATGAGATTTATTGTATACGCCTCCTGGAATAAAAAGAGGATCGCTCTATTTTAAAGCATTCAAATGGCTGTAGGATAGTGAGATTCCATTATTTTTAATGAAACAAAATTTGTATTCTGCTCATTAGAATGCTGAATGAGTTCAAGAAACAAGTTCTATTCTTACATCACATGTAATGAAGTGGTGGTATATAAAAAATTTAGTTTTGTGGTGTCAAACTCATGGATGAAATTTAAATGAATATAAATTAATATCAAATGCTCCATCAAAGGATACAGGTGATTTTTTTCCCTGCAGTTTTTGGTAATTCATGATTTCATGGCGCACATCCCAGCTTGACAAAAATTTATCAAATAAATGTGGAGAAGCGACTAACATTTGAAAGAGTTAAAATACTCCTTATTTTTCCCCTCCCTTCTCTAGTGCCCAGTGTAGTTTTGTTTATGGTAGACATGTGATAAACGCCTGCTCAATTAAAACAAAAGGATTTCAAATGCAATGGGACCGAGTTACAATGTGATTGGTCAATTCGTTCATAAACTCTGAACCAGGGTCAAAATAAATGGTTTTTATTTTCATTCTCTAATTTACCAGAGTGAATCTAAAATATCTCTAGAGCGATTTACTCTGCTTTATTTATTTATTTTTAAATATGTTTGAAATCACTGATGCGATACCATAAATGCGGAGAACCATGGCAACCTTCTATTCTGTTTGTTTGATTCTCAGACCCCAGTCAGATTTATATGGTAGTTCACTTTGTCGGTCTCAGGGTCCTGATCTTTTGTTTCTGCTCGTTCCAGCTCCATGTAGATATCTTACCCCTGAAATATTTATACCTCACTTAGACTGTATTTATTTATTTAAATTTTAAGTAAGGCCAACTAGACTTTGGCAGTTTTGTTAATGTTATAACATATTACTGTTCAGTGAAATTGATCTTTCCCTATTTTCTTCTTTTTAGCAGCAACAGTATAGAAACTTCACTTCGCCAAGCTTGTCTCATTATAAGATACAGCTCCTGCAACTTCTTGCATCTTCACCTACGGTATTTTCTGCTTTTAAGTACACAGGTAAATTAAAAAGGAACTACACTCCACTGAATTTGTTGAATGGTACAATGAGTATATACATGGTGGGGGAAAAGTAGGTTTGCAGTTGGTTATATGGAAAGTAATACAATAACTAACACATACTAACACAAGAATATATATTCTGTGCTTTGCATACTCACAGCTATAAATCTACCTTTGCCTGGCCTGGGTATTCACACTATCTCTGTGAAGCACACACTACTATCCCAGAAAATTAAACCATGTTAAATGTTCCTTATGAATTCCCAGGTAAAAAGCTGTAGAATTGGAATTATAGGAGCTTTCCTATCCAATTCCAAAGCCTGTGTTCTTTCTACCATACCTGATGATAATTCAAAATATTGTTTTATAATGAGGTTGAATTGGTACCTAATCTGGTAAGTTCACTTTCTGGTCAGTGCTTTTTTGGATTCCTCAAACACATTGATTACATTGACTTACAGGTAATGATAGATATATTTTACTTTCATCCTGCTGTAATCATAAACATATTTATTACTGTGGAATATTCCTTTGTAGTCCTTAACTGTTGGATAAACAGAAGAAGAAAACAACTCTAGGAACACATTGAATCTGGGGTAGAATTCTTAAGTTATTTATTCTCCTTCAGATAATTTTCTTTATCACAGTGACAGGCACATTTTGCTTGCTACTGAAAGTGAGCTGCAGAAAGTCATATGAAGAGTCATGACACACACAGAACTTAAGATGTGGAGCATTTGTTTAGTAAATTTCCTCAACAGATATTCTAATTCATTGACCTGTATGTCTACATGCCCATTGAATCTTATAGATGTTCCCATAAACAAGTTTACCAACATACGGTTTATGCCACAAAATCTTGTGTTTGGCACACACTCCTGAGTCCCTAAGACTCCTGAAGACAATTTGATATATTAACAGTCAATTACAATGTGTTTATTTGACAGTACCCTTTATTTATAGTTTTATACCATTGTGAAGCACATTTTTGCATGAAGTTTTCAGTCCATGGGATTCTTACATGAATAAATGCCACTCTCTCTTTGTCTGTGAATGGAAACTCACTACTACTACTCTAGTATAGCACCTGACAAGTAAACAGTTTTGTAAATATCAACTGACTGGATTGCTGGTACATTTTTCAGGTAGGAAAGATTTGAAACTCTGTTATTAGAAAATCTGTTTTACAATACATGTAGAGCTTCTGAAACAAAGTTATTCTCAGGTTAAAACAAGACTTTTTATTAAGGTGATTTACAGATGAATTAAATGAGAAATTGATCAAATTAAAAACAAAACAAAACAAAATCTAAGACAGTGTTAGTGAAATCCTCTTTGTAACATGTATAAACAAGGCAAGTTTTACCCTTGCGTGCATCTTCCAATGCGGTTTTGTAGGGGAGGAATATGTCAATAGTAAAATAACACAATCAACTACATTAGTAGGCTCCTGAGAATTACAATGTGAAATTAAATGAGCACCGTTTAATGTATGGAATGATGCTTAAACTCATATAAACATAAAATAGCCCTAAGTAAAATAACGAAACCAAGCATAGATCTATTTACCAAATTACAGCCACCGTATGGTCAACAGTTTCCCCAGGACTCTCAGGAAGCACTCCAGGTCCTTGTCAGAGTCTTCGGGGAGTGACCTCTGTGATTTCTTAAGTACTTTTGTCTCCCACTGAGCACATTGATGTTATCATGAATAAACTCTGTCTCTAAAATTAAAAAACTCACTTACATCTGAATCTGCCTTCATCTTTACAGTCTTGACAAAACATTCCTCTCCTTTAAGACAAATCTCCCCACTGTTCTTGATGTTTTCTTATTCACATATTAATCTACAGCCTTGTATATTTTCTGTATCAGTGAGAATTTCACTGTCTCCCTTTTTACTATTTCATTTCTTACTTCAGCATCCAAACCTTCTTAATCTTTCAAAACTGATAATTGCCCAGGTCCTGTCCTCTACTCACTTTACAGACTTCCCAAGGATGGCATCCACCTTGCCCATGTTCAGCCTGTACCCGTTCACTGATGAAGTCCAGTCTAGTACTTGTATCTAAAGACTGCTTAAGTCAACCACCTGCAGACTATCTCCTTTCTCCTGGATGGTTCACAGGCATGTCATACACAGTATTTCCAAAACACAACTTATGACTCTTCCCTAAAACCCTATTATTCTCTATGAATTTTCTATGTTGGTAAGTGCAGTCCAACAAGCTTTAAACAAGGAAGTAATTCCCCATATGTGCCTTTTCTTTTACCTCCTTGCCATAATTAGGAATGAAATTCTGAAGTTCTGTCCATCCCACCACTTAAGTCTTACTCTGCTTTTACATCATTGCCATTGTCTTTATCATCTGCAGTAATTAGTCTTCTAGCTTGTGTCTCCACATCTGGTTTTAACCCTCTAAAGTATGTGCTCTGCATTGCTGTCCATAATATATTTAGAAAAATTGCAATTCTGATCATCTTATTCCCTATTCTTAAACCCTTTGATACCGCTTCATTTTATAGAAAATAAAGAGTAGCCCTGGCTGGCGTAGCTCAGTGGCTTGAGTGCGGGCCTGCGAACCAGAGTATTGTGGTTCGATTCCCAGTCAGGGCACATGCCTGGGTTGCAGGCCAGTTCCCAGCAGGGGACGCATGAGAGGCAACCATACACTGGTATTTCTCTCCCACTCTTTCTCCTTCCCTGCCCCTCTCTCGAAAAATAAATAAATAAAATATTTTAAAAAAAGAGTAAACTCATTCACCTGATGGATGAGACTCTATATACTTCGCTGTCTGCCTTAATCTCTAGCTCATTTTTCAAGAAGGACCCCCCAAAATCAAGCTATTTTATGCCTTCATGATATTTTCCCAGTGATACAAAGAAAAGAAAGAGACAACCTATACAAAGAAAAGTGGCAGAAACAACCATTTGGTTACTAAAATACGTGCTTCTCCTTCTCTGGAACAGGGTTATCCCTGGGAAATCACCCTGCATTGAGATCGACCATGTCATAGTAGTACGCACCGACGGGTTGGAAGTGAAATTGGTTGCATGCCACTTCTGAGTCAGATCATTAAAGGCACATTGTGCCTTCTCTGTGCTCTTTCTGTTTCCTTGCCCACATGCAGAGAACAATGCATTCGTAGGGGAAAGAAAAGCCATAAGGCCAAAGAAGCCTGAATTCTTAGAAACTGCATGGGGAAAACTGTCTGCCAATAAGGAGTCATCCACGCTGGACTTAGTGAAGGCAGATAGAAGAAACGTCTGTTGTGATAGACTGCTAACATGCTATGCTGCATTTATTACAACAGTTACTGGAACCCTAATAATACAGGAGACAAAATGAGTCAAGTAAAACAGATTCCCTGGCATTCAGGAGCTCTCAGTTTAGTTGTATAATACTTTCACATAATGCTAGTCAATATACTTTCTAATAGTTGTATAACATTACACTTAAGAGTACAGATCATCATTTATTCATTCTCTTAATATCAGATATTTCTAACTTTTCACAATGACACAAAACAATGATTAATACCTTTGAGTATATAACTTGTTTCTTTTTCTATGTTATTCATATAGTCTAACTGCCTTGAATAAAATTGCTGACCAAAGGGTAAAAGATTTAGATTAATTTTGAAACTAGGTTTGATCTGCTGTAAAAGCAGAGATGCTCATGAACATATCTTTGAGTTGGAAGGGTGACTGATTCCAGGAGGCTGGCTTTTAAAGACTATAACATTGATATACAATATTAAAGAAGCATTTTTATTTAATAACATAAAAATAATTTGTTGCATTTTAAAAATCAAGCTATAGTATCTCCTATACTATAAGAGACATATAAAACACCTTTTATTTACTGAAATAAACCCATCAGTTTCATAATAATTATCTTTTAGGTAAGAAAAAAGTTATTAAGCTCAGTAATCTTGATCAGTTACATTATAACAGAGGTGATCCATAGTTTGGGGTTAAAAAAGTGATTTTGCCTTAACACTTGTTATAAAAGGTTTGCCACAGTCAATATGTATAAATATAAAACAGTTTTCCAATGTGCCATTTAGAGGCCAGGGAGTTTTAGATTTTCTTACAATATCTGAATTTACTATGACATTCACTAAATTATTCAAATAAAGCTGACAAGTGAGATTCTAAAATTTCCAAGAAATAATCAGTTTTATGAAGTAACATTATTTTGTCTCTTCTCACTTCTAAGAACTAATTGATATAAAGAGACCAAGACATTATACAAATATAATAATACTAGTATGTAAATACTTCATATCTCTTTGAAAAACACTGCTTTTTTCCCTTTTTTTTTCTGGCAAGCAAATTTAAAGGATTTGAAATAATTATTTACAAATACTTAAATTTCAAGATTTCATAAATATACTTTTGATCTCTGATTGTGGTCTACTATTATAATATAATACCAGTAGTATCTGGATAGTTTTACTTTTTGATCTAAGGTACTTTTTATCCTAAGATAAAATTGTGAACAGCAGTTCCAGGTGTACAGAAGTTCACGATGGAGGTGAACTCCTAGCTGACTTTCAAACGCAGTGATAATCAAGGTGGGTAAACTCTGCTCTTCATCTCACCTGATACTTCTGGATTCATGTGCTGATTTATGCCAGCTCAATCTTCTGACTTTTCATCACGATGTTCAATAGACAGAACCTTCATTATGAACTATAGTTTTCTCTATCATTATACGAAACACAAGTTAAGTAAGCTTCCCTCAAACAGCAGTGATTGCTTTCAAGTTCCTGAACATGCTGTGGTAAGCTTGATGAGAAGGATTGATTTATCACTTTTAACTGGATTCTTAATCTGCAAATCAATAAAAATGTTTCACTTCAGCAGTGGTACAGGGTGAATGACTCACCCTTGAAAGCAGATTAAAACGATGCTGCCTTTCCACCTTTCCTTAATACACTCAGACTGCAACTGTGTTTTTTTTCCTCTTTGCTCGGATTACTTGCTAAACTCCAGTGCTTGAGAGTGCCCGAAATCAGCTTGGTTTCTCTATAAATCATCAGGGAGAGAACGTTAATCTACTATGAGTGTTATTTTAACACTGTTGTTTTCTTTGTTGTTAATCTACTATGTGTTATTTTAACACTGTTGTTCGTTATGTGTGATGAGAACATTAAAACTAAAACATTCTATAGCTGGCTGAGTAAATAAATAAATCAATAAATAAAAGGTGCAAACACACAGGGCATGGCCATCACCTTTGGAAGAGAGATGCGGAGAACATTTGGTACCAAGGTGACACACAGTGTTTCTTGGGTTCAGATAAGTACAAATTTTGTGAGTTTAAATATTGGGCAGTTAGCTTGGTAAAGCCTCCCAAACAGTGAAATTAAAATGCACAGACTCAGTTCCCCACATGTCATCTACTCTCCATACTTAAATAAGGACGCAGTAGATTTTAAATGCCTCCTCTTCAGCAAACCTCTTAGGTAGCTCAGTAATTCAGTACTCAGTACTGAGTACTCAGTCCTTAGTAATTCCAGAAAGGAAGCACAACAGCCTCAACAATCATCAAATAATTCTTAGAATTTTTTTAGCATTAGTGATAATTAGGACACAAAAGTAAAGAAAAAAAGCACAGCATTTTTTTGTGTAACATAAGCATTTTGTGATTATTTGCATTTAATTTGAGAAATCTGTATAATTCTTTAAACAATTGAATTAACTGCATGTTTTTTAAAATCCTTAAAAAAAAAAAGACGAGTGGTAGCATTTTCACTTCAATTATGTTGCTGATACTAAAAAGGGCAGGTCCAAATTATAGCGGGTGAGAAATCTAACTTTGATTTTTGAAAAAAATTTTAAACTGACTTTATTTATTATTTAAATTTATTTTATTTTTTCTCAGATTTTTATTCATTTATCTTTAGAGGGGAAGGGGATAGAGGGAGAGAGATATCAATGTATGGTTGCCTCTCATGCATCCCCTGCTGGGAACTGGCCTGCAACCCAGGCATGTGCTTTGACTGGGAATCAAACCCCATCCTTTTGTTCACAGGCCCGCGCTCAATCCACTAAGCTACACCAGCCAGGGCTGACTTTGGAAAGCTTTTGAGAAAGTGTCCTTATATTTATCCAAATAAACAAGTTTCATTTGAAACAGAATAGAAATTGACTCAAATTTAGGTAAATAGGATTTCTTATTTTCTTTATTTTAAAAAGTGCTACATTTAGGCTGGATTTCAAGAAGCCATCTGCCAAAGGGGGGGTAGGATTGGGGGTGGGAAGTGGGGATGGGCGGGGGGAGTGGTGGGGGAAATAGAAACAGCTGTACTTGAACAATAAAAAAATAAATAAAGAAGCCATCTTGCCTTTTTCTTTCTTCCTCCTTTTGTTCTTTTTTCCCCAAGTCATTAAAATGACCACTTTTTAGTGATCTACTTTTCTTCACCCACATATCAGTGTCCATACACAAGCTGAGATGAGATTGCATGTTGTATTCGTACTTAAAAGCTATGTTTGGTGAGAGCCTCCATCTAGTGGGGGATGAAACTTATATCTAAAGAATTAAGCCTATTGACAAGAACCTTCGTTTAAAAATATATCACTCACCTAATGATTAAAATAAAATAGGGATAAAAGCAGAAGAGAAAAATCAAAACTTGTTACAAATGTTTGGTTAGTTTTCCTGGCCACGTCAGGGACATCTTTAATATACACTGAGGGATGCTGCCTTCACACATGACCTTCCTGACCTTATTACACTGCGTGGACCAAAGAGAACTAGCTGGTGGCCAGTGAGCAAGTGTAACTCCAGACCACATACATGTACGTGATTTGTCCTTGTATGTTCAGGTCACAGCAGGGTGGTAGGTACATGGCGATTACTAAGAATAGTGCTTTTATAAAAAATTCATAGTGCTAAATCTCTTTTGAAAATGTTTTCAAAGTGTGGAAGTATAAATGTTCATGTATATAAACACAGTGTAGGGGCTCGAAGATATGCCACACAGAAGTTTCCTATGAGGCCTGAGAAGGAGTTTGTGCCACTATCGACCCTAAGAAGACAGCCAAAGCATAAGAGACCTAAACTCCCTGGTTTCCATTACTCATCTTCTTAGTCCAGTCAGCATTCCAAGGAAACATTTTCATCATATGTCACATCCTTTTACCTCTAAGGTTTTCTACTGTTGTTACCTTACTTCACATTTTTGAGGAGTCATGGGAAAGTTCCTGTTTTTCTTCAACTACCCATGTTTTAATTCAACTGAGAAGTTTTATTTTGTTCAAAAGCCAGATATATTCTGTCTATCTAAACGACCTAAACAGGCTTCCCCTTTAAACAAGAAAGTAGAGAGACACTTCATGCCTTTAATACCTGTTAACTAACAAGATGGGCTACAACTCTTCAAGAAATTCAAGCCAATGATAATAACCTCTATGAAAAGTATTTTGTAATGATTCCTAAGAGTACAACATTGAGTTACACATTAATCTCACTTCATTCATTGGACAGCTTCTTATAAAAACTTGTATGAAATGTTTTTTTCTCATGATTCTGATTATAGGCGGCACTTATACCATTTGCACCCTAAAGAAATTTAAAGCATATATCTAAAGCTCACAGTTCACTGAAATATTCTGTTTTTGTTACAGTGCAGTCTGAATATTCGATTCTTTCATAAAATCACAAAAATAAAATATAGTCTTTAAAATATTAGCTCCACGGCTTTCACATTTCATTTTCCAGTATTTAGTAGCTATATGACATTAGCAAAGTACTTTATTTTCTCTTTCGCAGTTTATGAATTTATATAATGGGAGTAATAGTGGGGTCTCTCTCATGTATTTGTTAGGAGGATTAAATGAAATAATTCATGTAAGGGGCTTAACACACACTAAATTCTTAATATATGCCATCTATTTTACTAACTATATGGTAATAGCTAATAACTTGATTTTGATTGAGACATTTTACCTCCTTATTAAAATATATATTAACCCATCATCTAATATTTGTTGGCCTATCACTCTGGTAAGTATTGTAGTCTCAAAATTATTTGCCATGAAGAATGATCAAATCCTTGTAAATTCTGGCTTCTCGAGGCCTGGATAGGTAACCAGCTACTTTAATTGTGCAGGGCTCCAAAGGTAGAGACGAACTCCTGACATGCTTCTGAGTTTAGTCAACAAGTGGTACGAATGGTACTATAGCCTAAAGATGTTTTAAAATATTGCACACCAGTAAGGAGTCCTGTGGCTTTCATCAGTGGCATCTGTGGCCTTCATATACTACTAGAATTCAAAATGATGAAAGTTACTAGTTACTTGGTTTTCATTTTGGGCCAGGGATTGTGCTAATGCTTTATGTACATGGCAGCATTTAATTCATAGTTTCCCTATGAGAAGAGTGTAATTATTATTTTACAAACAAGAAAGTTAAATTCCATAGAGCTTAAATAATACACTTCCAAGGCATAAGCTGATGGCAAAAGCTGAAGGTTGATGGTAGCTGATAATTTGGACATGTCACTGTGCCATGCCACCTCTCACATGCCTGTCCTTGTGAAATAGTCCATTCTGGTGTCACCCCGCACAGTTGGCATATGTACGAGTCTGCAGCAGCAAAGGTTTCTGAGTCACGCATTTGCCTGGCAGGACCTCAGCCGTGTGCCTTGGGTCACTGCTCTGTTTTATTCAATGAGTAAATCTGTACAAAGCTAAGTGAACACCGTAGGTTCTTGGTGTTCAAGAATTTACCATTTGTGGTTTTAATTATTTTTATGTAGCTTTCAAGGGTTCACAGACTCTATTAATTTGTAATTTGGTGAGGTGGCAACTTGAATATGTCCTGCCACAGCAGTGTGTGACACATGTGGAACGTGTGGAGACCTAGCGGAAACAGTGTCTGTGATCCTACATACTATTTTACAGTACTTCTGCGCACAGTTTACTTACACGAAGTAATTTTTAACAAGTTCTATTATGTTAGATCTTTTAATAGAAAAATTGCCCTGTCAAGAAAACAAATTACTAAAGTGGGTCTGAAAGAATCACTCACATTTTTCAGTTACCGTTGACTGTGTTTTTAAAAACATTTTGTTATTTTGAATATATCTGGATGGATCATTCTTATGAAGCTGTTAGTGTATCATAAATTAAGATTTGAGTAAGATTTTTGTAATTATACCATTCAAATGGTTACTCTGTTAACAAAATGAGAAATGATAATCTGTTTCATTTGAAAAGAGGAGAAAAGCATACATAGCTAATCAAATCAATAATAATAACACTGCTTTCAAATTACACTGAGATTTACTGTTTTCATATATGTGTGTGTGTGTGTGTTTAAATTTATCATTTAATTTCATTCTTGACACACCCATGTGAGATAGAGGAATTATAATCATCCTAACTTTGAAGGTGGGAAAAAATGAGACTGAAAGGTGGTAAGTAACCTGTCCAATACTGATAATTAAATCTGATTCAGATCACGTTATCTACTCCAAATTCCTTGCTTTCATTTTAATGATTTACTTTACTAAGATTTGTTTTAAAGATTGTAGCCAGTATTGGCATTTGAAACTAAATTGAGAATCACTGCACCACTCTTATCTTACCCAAATCTACTTTGTTAATACTAATGATAGCAGTGACTATGGAGACATCTGATGTCACATTAACAATCCCATATGCACTTTTTTAAGTGAACCTCTTGGTAACTCTAATATAATAATTAGGGCTCAGGAAAATGAAGCACAGAGAAAGTATGTCCTGCTGGAGGCAAAGAGAGGAGTCTATTTAGGAAACCATATCTCTTAGCTCTGGATAATGTGATCTTTCCATTCCAAGTATCTCTTTACTGATAATAATATCTAATAATTCACTTGAGTACGAGAAAATCGGCCAGGTTATATAATTCTAAAATTATTTATGCATTAAGAAAACATTTTTAGTAGTTAGAAAATTAAAAAAGACTCAAAGTATAATGGAAACTTTGAGAAAAGTTTAAGTAGAGACAACAATCAAGATTAGATGTACATATTTGGAACTTTAATCATCTAAATATAATATCAAGTAAACTATAAGGAGGATATAAATTATTATAGAAGCAAAGTTTGAAAAATGGGAAAAACATAAAGCATTGGAAGTACTAAAAAAGTGTGATGGTGAGATAAAGACAAAATGAATCTTGAAATAAATTGAAAAATAAATGCTTGGTAGGAGGGAGTAGAAAAACCTAAAGGATAAATATGCAAGCCTCCCAAAAGATAAAGAAAATAACAAAACTATTTTTCATTAATGACTGACTTGAAGCCCCTGTTCCATCTTACAAAGATGTAAAGACATAGAGTCATTGGTTTAAAAGGAGCTAATAGATCTCCAAAATATAGAAAGAACTCACATGACTCTCTACTCCAGGAAGACAAACAATCCAATTTAAAAATCAGCAAAAAGACTTGAACAAACACTTCTCTAAAGAGGACACACAGAGGACTAAGAGACATATGAAAGGATGCTCAGCATCATTAGCCAACAAAGAGATGCAAATTAAAACAACAATGAGATACCACTTCACACTGGTGAGAATGGCCATCATAAACAAATCAACAAACAACAAGTGTTGGAGAGGTTGTGGAGAAAAGGGGACCCTAGTACACTGCTGGGCGCTGAATGCAGACTGGTACAACCACTATGGAAAACAGTATGGAATTTTCTCAGAAAACTAAAAATGGAGCTGCCTTTTGATCTGATAATTTCACTGCTAGGATTATATCCTAAGAACCCTGAATCAGCAGTCCAAAAGAACCTATGCACCTCAATGTTCATAGCAGCACAATTTACAATAGCCAAGAGCTGGAAGCAACCTAGGTGCCCATCAGTAAATGAATGGATAAAAAAAGCTATGGTACATTTACACAATGGAATTCTATGCAGCAGAAAGATAGAAGGAGCTCTTACCCTTTGCAACAGCATGGATGCAACTGGAGAGCACTATGCTAAGTGAAATAAGCCAGGTGGTGAAAGACAAATACCATATGGTCCTACCTATAAGTGGAATCTAATCAACAAAACAAAGAAGCAAGCAAAATATAATCATAGACATTGAAATTAAGAACAAACTGACAGTAACCAGAGGGGATGTAGGAGGGGATAATGGTGGGGAAAGGGGAAAGGGTTTTCAGGAAAATATGGACAAAAGAACACAGGGAGAAAACCAAGAGGGAATTTGATCAGGGGAGGGGGATGGGGATGGCTGGGGGAGGGGGAAGTGATGGTGGGGGAAATGCAGACAACTGTCCTTGAACAATAAAAAAAAGAAAAAAAATAAGTTACTAACCACAGGCAGCCCCCTCTCATCCCAGAAACTAATTACCATTGCAAACCGGCTTGTTACCAAGTAGCAGTGGCTTAGTCACAATTAAGTTGGGAGGGGCACATGGCTTTGAGTACAAGTCACAAAGCTAAATGGATAAAGTAAAAGGGACTGACTGGCCCTGTGTTTACTGGAGATGTCAATTTATTTTAAACCATGAAGCTATTCTGCAGTTTAAATTATTAAACACTTGGCATAGACTCATTTATGTTGAGTAGAAGCAAAAAGATTAAGAAAGAAGTTCCACACGAACACAGCAAGAATGTAAATTCAGTCTGCCTGTAGCAGAGTCCCTCAGTGCTACTTCTTTAGGAACATGCCCTGTTCTGGCCTATTTTTCTTGATCAGCAATCAGAGTATTAAACATGTTTGCTGTGGAATCTAAAGTAACCATAATGGAAACAGTGACTTGACTTTCCTCCAGTAATTATTTTTCCATCTTGCCTTTTCTCATTAAATCATTTATATTTGTAGGACAGCCCAAGAAAGTAAATGGTAAATCTATGTTTTCACAGAAATTTGGAAGAATTACATGAAAATGTATGTAGCAAGCCTCAGAATCTGAAATAAAATACTTTACCCATATCCATGATGAATAGTAATGATATCTGGTATTTATTCTAGTTTTGTTTCTATTGCAAGAGGTTTACTTTAAGGCTAGGCAGAAAATGAGAAACTTGGGTAATAATAATAATAGTAATTTCTGTGGCTGTGTAAGAAAAGAGTTCAAGAGTAGTCTTATTTTTTCCACCAGAATATTATATTTCAATTGTCTTTTTACATCAAAGAAAGTATGCTAGTATGCATATACTTTGTAGCTCATGTTGAGTCAAAATAATTCTATTTTTGATGATTCTATGTAATATTACTCAAAAGTTGATGAATTTTAGATTAAGTGAATGTGATTCCAACATGACCAATAAAAATAAAGAAATTAGAAAAAATGATTGAGTTTTTAAAAGTTAATTTTTATGTTCTGTTTACTGGAATTAATTATAAATAGGCAGAATGATGACATTTTGAAGAGGGAGGATGCTACCAAAGAATAGAATGTGGCATAATACATACTAAAGTTTTCTATATTCAGATGGTAAATGGAAAGATGTTCCATTTATGTGAACCATTCTTAGATATATTATTCTACTAATTTTCATTAGGCTCTTCAGGATAAAGCCAGCTTAATGCATTTTAATGTAAACATAATTTGCATTTGTATTCTAATCATATTTCTTCAAATGAAATTTCTGTTCTGTGTTCCAGATACTTGAACATGTCTTTGACTTTATACTGTCACTTAAGCATATGGTTTCATATTGAAATACCAGGGTAATTATGGGCAAAACTTGTTCAAATTTTTTTTATCACTTTGGTTAAAGTGAGGAGGGTTAAGGGTTGAAGAAGAGCAAACAATGACACGATGAGTTCAAGTCACATTTTTTTTTCTTTCTCTTCTTTTTTCAGACCATTCATTTCTCAGGTAATAATAAACAGTAGCTCTGGGAAAAATTAGCTACCCTCTTCCTAATCCATGCCCAATAGTACGAGAAAAGTCTCTCAATGATACCTGACAACAAGAGGAACAATTCTCTCTGCTGGAATTACAGAGGCAGAATAACAAGGCTGGCTACTTACTCTTTGTTTCTAAGTTCATGCCAAGAAAAATCTTCACTTCCCCCAAAGAAAAGATGCATTTACTGATGAAAGTCTATTTCCCCTCATCTTTTCACACCTATGATTTTTTTACTTTATTAATGGTAGGAGAGCCTAGATTTCATGTCCTTCATGCTGAGATAACAGTAGATAGTAGATTACATCCATAAAAAACATTTTGCATGATGACACTGGGGTTTAACTAAAATAATTTAATACATTGCAATTTATTAACAATTGTTGCTATTCTCTGCCTGAATGTACACAAGCCAAAAAGTGGGGGTAAGTAAAGGCAAATTCCGTCAGTTCAACCCCACAGGCTCTTTGTTTTCAAATAAAACTAACAAAAGAGCAATTCTTCCATCTTTCATGAGAATGAGCAAGAATGGAGCAAGAAGGACTGTGGCAAAATGATACTTATCACGTGACTTCTATAACAAACTGGATAACGGGCAGTGTCCCTCTCTGAGTTAGAGGCTTGGTCCTCGGTAGCTAATGAAGTTTCTAAACAACTTCATGTTTCAGGCTAAAGCTTTATTAATACAGTTTAATGTATACCTTCTATTCCAAAGCCATTTTTCTAAAAAGAAAAAAATTTCATTTCTAGGAATGCTGGATATTATAGTTCCATTTATTTCTCCCCACCTGCTTCTAGACATTAAAAACTTTTTATCAATGAAATCAAGTACAGTAGCCTTTGGTGATTTATATTCTACACATGTAGTTGAAATAATGGCTTCATATCCAGCAATTTTAATGCATGGCCATATTAAGGAGAAAACATGTATTCAATATGAAAACTAATAGTCAAATAGTAAATACAATATAATATTATTAAAAATTTGTTCAGTACATCTTTACTGTTTAATTATATAAATGCACGTTAAGGCTATTAATAATACATATTGATCCATTTTTATTAAATTTTGACAAGAAATTAATTTTGCCCTAGTATAATCAATACTGTTAAATGGAACCAAACTCATATATGGTATTGATTTCAATGGAGGGAAAAGTCATTACATTTTTGCTTAGGGGAAAAAAGTATAATTATCCATAACCTGAATTTTGAAAATTTTTAATTTACTTTTTTCTAGAAAGAGATGTGGGGATATTTTAGTAATATTGATTTATAGAAAATCTCAAACAGGATCATTTTGGGAGGGGAGGCGCACTTTAAAAAGAAACCTTTGATTTCCTTGTAACAATTAATGGAGAGTTCGCCTGTACTAGGCACTAAGTAAATGTTAGTGAATGGAATACACTGGGTCAGCCGGTGGCATGGAACACATGACCTGGCCAAGCTCCCTGAGATGACAGTCTGAGGAAACATGAACACCAGGATTCAGGCTGGAATGCTGTCATGTATGAGACAGCTCTAGGAGCAAATTACTCTGATTCTCCCCTGGCCACAAGGTATTTCTTTACATATGTTCTGATTCTGTCTTTCCAACACGAGCTTCTATATGGCTGCTTCTCCATCATAACTAGTTCACACCTGGCTTTGGTTAACCATTTCTTAGACTCTGTATTTTATAGCAGTCTTGATGTATTCTGTCCTCCTCTACCCTGCTTCCAACTGCCTGAGTTTTCTATTTTATAATTAAATATTTCTCAAATAGTAACATGATTGCCTGACTTTGTTTGTTCATTTCTAATTCATAGGTCATGTATCATTGGCAAGGGCACCTGTAGCTTTATTTCCTTGGATTAGATGCCTGCCTAATCCCATCAGTTGATACTGGAGGAGTAGAGTACCTGCTTTTTCAGAAGAGCTCCCTTAAAAGGGAGTGCTGTTCAAACAGGCAGTATGAGATCTCTCAAGAGAGAAAACAACTGTAGTTTGATATCTGATCAATAATAGGGGTATACTTTACAAATCAGAAACCAGAGGATTCTTCTTAAGATTTTTAACTGAGTCAAATAACCATGGCTACCCAACACACATCAATAACTTTCATAGAATAGAATTCTATGTCTGTTCTCCACTTCACACCATTTTCACACTTAACTGTCAGTCACTGAATCAAGTAATCTCAAACAAGTAAGAACAGGGACACAGCATAAGAGGCATGCACAATAGGGGCTGTGCTATGGCTTAGGAGATCATCCATCAGGTTGGACACGCAGAATAATTAGTTCACTTTGATATGCTCAATCTCATAGCAACTTCTCCCGGGGAAACCGGAGGGAGAGTTTAAAGAAAATTAATACGACCTTTAGTTGTTGCTTAGAGAACAACTCCCCTTCTTTTTTGTCTGCCAATGGAGGGTATAAAAGGCTATGCTAATTGCATATTTGTTCCCTCTCTGTGGAGTTTGCCTGTCAGCTAGTCTGTTCACACGTAGAGATCAGTAAGTTTAGTAGAAAAAATGACAGAGAGCAATTTGCAGAGGAATAAGTCCATGCTAAAAACTAGCGAATATCTTTCATATCAATCTTTTATTTGTTCTTCTTTCTCTGAGATGATGAAAGCCATTTAGGCAGGTGGGGAGAGGGTAAGAGTGTAATCAATACCAGAAAGAGTAGGTAAAGCACACTTATTTGTTTTTCATACCCTATGCAAATGCTCACAATGCAGATGGCTAGAAGTATTTATTCCTCAGACAAACAGGTTGATCTATATGCCACATAGTGTATTCTTTTATCTAATTGCTATCAATAACTGAAAACAACCACATAATGTATTGAAATGAATATGCAAAAAACAGATACCTATTACCACTCTGTACCAAGTATGAAAAATAAATGACATTGTAAAGGGAAGAAAATGTGTTTTGTTTGTATTGGGTATGAAATCAAAATAAGAAAATAAAAAATAAGAAAATAAACTTCTTTTACAGTGAGCCTGGGAGTCATTCTTCAGGACGACATTCAGTATTTCTTAGCAATGCTAAGGATAGACAAAACCAGCTGTTGAACTTTGAATGGGTTCACAGCTGTGCATATTCTGAGATGGAAACGTGGAAATACATTTGTACAGAGGAAGGGATTTTGGGGGGAGGTGAAGGGGGTAGTTGCAATGAGGTAGTTTTGAAATTAAACCCAACCTGCTGTAAGTAAAATGAATTACATGTGGAAATTCAATTCCTCATATTTTCATTGGCTGGGTACATGTGTTAGATTTCTAAAAAGAACTCTTATATTTTTCAAAAGCTTCATGGTAAGGAAGCAAAAGTGACCTAAAGTGATTTTTGGATATTTTTCTATCATGAAAGTCTGAACAAGACACTGAATCAGTGCAACATGATGCCCTTCAAGCGTTTATTGAATGTGTGTGTTCTTGGGAAGGGACACAAAAGAAGACCACACTTCTGGCTACTAAGATATTTCAAATATACTTGGGAAGCCAAGTTAGCTTTATTTTTTACTTTTTACTGTATTTGGTCTTGTTTTCTTTTTCCTCACAATATTGTGTGTGCTTATGGATAATACCTGAATTACTCAGTTTAAAATATTTTCCTTTGTAATGCATCCTTTCTTTTTTTTTTTATATTCTGTTTAAGTTTGTGGTTGAGTTGTCTTTCATTTTAAAAAATTAAAAAATTTAGGCCCTGGCTGGTGTAGCTCAGTGGATTGAGCACAGGCCTGTGAACCAGACAATCGCGGTTCGATTCCCAGTCAGGGCACATGCCGGGGTTGCAGACCAGTTCCCTGCAGGCCAGTTCCCAGCGGGGGACGCACAAAAGGCAACCATACATTGATGTTTCTCTCCCTATCTCCTTCCCCTCCCCTCTAAAGATAAATAAAATATTAAAATAATAATAAATTAAAAATTAAAAAATTTAAATATAGCTTACATGCATGAATTTAAAAAAAAGATTAGCTCATCTGAAAGAGAGATAATGTAGAATGTGAAGATCATCAGAAGAAAAAGATTAATGGGGCTGAAATAGTAAGAAAAGGCTTGATAGCCAAGAGAGAATAAAGGGTTGAAATAGTGATATAAGGTAACACAAAGGCAGAAAGAAGGCATTTTAGGTGCATGTGTATATAAAATCCACACAGCAGGAATGTGAGCAGGTGTGGAGGAAGGGAAGATGATGGAGTAAAAACAGAAAATTATTTAGAAGAGAGTAAGAAATGTGACCCTGCAGAAACTGAGGTGTCCCATTGGATCGGTTGGAGAAAGCTACAAGGAGAACTCTGGTTCCACAATACATAGACTACTTGGAAACCAGATGGGGTGAGGGAGCAGAACTTGCCACACAGTTAAAAAGCACTAGTTAATGTAAAGAAATGACTAGTTAATATCACACACTGGGTAATGTAAAGAAAATCTAGGACTTGATTGCAACTGTCTGACCAACATGCTATATAATGTAAATATGTCCCTTGATTTCTTGACTTTGTTCACAGACAGTTGATGGATACTTCCAATTTTAATATTTACAACTATATTTTTACATATTCATATAATGTCAAAAACAACACTAAAGAAAAACACTAAGTTACTGATATGGCTAAAAAATAAGGTAATTAAGATAATTAGAAATTCCAATGCATTTGCCACCTGTATCTTTAAAATAACACAAAATATTTAGATACCTGAGCATCAATAGTGAAGGGGAGAAAATGTTGATAAACAAGAATATTTCAAAGTCCTTTCCATTGTCTAAGACAGAGGTCCCCAATCTTTTTGGCACCAGGGACTGGTTTCGTGGAAGATGATTGTTCCACGGAGCGGGTTGGGTGGGGGGATGATTCTAGCACATTACATTCAAGCTCACAATCTGCTGAGTAGCCCTGTTCCTAACAGGCCACAGACTGGTTCCATCTGCGGCCTGGAGGTTGGGGACCCCTGCTCTAAACTGTTTATTCTAACAGATGAGAACCTCTGCAAGGAGGGACTGTGACTAACACAGTCTAAGCTCCTAACAGTGCCTGGCCCAGAGAAAATGCTTAACCTGGTCGGTGTTGAGAATATACATCTAACTGTGTATGCCCATAATGTATACTTTAAGTTTCATTAATGTTTTAAACATGTATTAAAAACTCACTCCAAGATGATAATTTAATAATGATTCTTAAAAATAAAAAAGCCATAATTTCAGTAGTACCTTACTTGAGGAACTTACAATTAAGACAGCTCATACACAAATTAACCAAGAAATACAAGGCACATTGGTGGAACCAATCAAATAAATGTTTATGGTGAGTGCAAGTGATAATCTGGCAATTAGCCTTGGGGGGGGGAAGGCCACAGTGAGTGCTAATCCGGTTCACAACTATTTTGTTTGCTCTAGTCTTGTGAGTTTCTTGTTAGCTTTTGAGGTGTTTGGGGTGCCCATCCTATGGGTGAAAGTCTCAAAAAATTGGGTGCTAGATGTGGGATCCAAATGCTTCACTCCTTAGAGAGGCGCTAGGAGTTGGGCGTTCCCTCCTGATTGTATGGCACTGTGTCTGTGGTGGGCTTCAAAAGCAAGTGTGTGTCCCAGTTTTTCCTAGCAGTTCTGATCTGGGAATTTTCTCAATGGGGAGAAGGTGCTCAGTTGGTTTCTGAGTTTCTCTCAGAAGTGATGGCTCCATGTGTAGCTGTGTAGCTGCTGTACATTGATGTGTCCCTGGGAGGAGGGAGTTCAGAATACGCCTGTGTTGCCAGCCTGTCTGACCTTTCTTCCTGGATATGTCTGTTCACACTTGCAGAGAAAACACAGGTTTTTGAAGGTACTTTTAGGATAAGTAAATGATACTAGGTGAGAAGTCAACATAAGATGTCTATCAATATGGGCATATGTGTCAAAAAGTAGTCATAATAATTTTAAAAGAAACACTATGAAGGAAGAATAATTAGAAAATTGGAGTAATCTTATGATTCATCGAAATGATGAGGAAAAAGCATCTTTTTTTAGTATCAGGGGGATAAATGGTAATGGAAAAAATAAAATAAAATAAATTATAAAAAATAACCCCACAAGTCTATACATTTTTAAAACAGGCTCATTTTGTAGTTAACTGCCATTTCCAGACTAATATTAATATACTATGAATTTAAAAAAATGCATCAGTTGAAAATTTGGTTTCTGCCTCATATTCTGGTTTAGCTTTGCTATTTTAGACTCAAATAAGCAGTTTGAAAAGCCTTAAAATGTCATTGTCATTCCTGATTGCAGTTCATATTAAATTACATGTAGAATTTCATTTCCATTGAATTCCTCATCACCAATCTGACCATTTCTCCATAGTTAGACTTTTTGGTGAAAGATAAATTCTGAATATTAATACCAGAAAATTGGAATTGGAACAAAGAACAAGATGGAAGGCAATTTTGGAATCCATTGTTAAGTGTTTTTAGCTTTATAGTAATAGAAATTATTCTCTATTATGTGTTTTTATGGATACACAGTCTATTTACAATAGATAGCAATAAACTCATCTTGTCACTTGTTATACTTAAGATATTTTTTTACTAGGTCTTTTTGAATCAGTCTTCCTTGGAATAGTTTTTTCAATATGGTACTTATTTTTTTTTTAAGATTTTATTTATTTATCTTTAGAGGGGAAGGGAAGGAGAGAGGGAGACAAACATCAATGCATAGTTGCTTCTCATGAGCCCCTGCTGGGAACTGGCCTGCAACCCAGGCATGTGCCCTGACTGGGAATCAAACTGCGATCGTGTGGTTCACAGGCCCGCACTCAATCCACTGAGCTACACCAGTTAGGGCAATATGGTACTTATTTTAAATTAAATAGTCAATGCAGAAGCCTTAACCATTTAACATAAGGTAAAATGATAAGTTATTTTGACCAAAAGTTATGCATGGCAATCACATATTCAGGGTTTCTTTTACTTCATTATCCCCCTGTCATTAATTTCTAGCATAAAAAACATAGAAGTGAATTGGACTTTGCAGATACCCTAATTCATTTTTTTAAACAAATCAGAACTCAGAAACTTGTAAAAAAGTAGATCATTATTAGGGTTAGGGTTAGGGTTAGGGATAAAAAAAAAAAAAGTAGATCATTAAACTTGAAGGCAAATTGGAATTTTGTGACAAAAAATAACTAAGTGTCCAAATAATATTTAATGTGTCCAAATCCATATTAACCAGAGTGTTATATAATATTTGGTAATATTAATAAGGCATCCTATAAACTTGGGTAAAATCCCTCTCATAAAAAGTATGATAAACCAAAGAATTTGGAAATATAGGGAAAATACAGAAACTCAAAAACAAGAAATTGAAGAAAAGACTTACAAATTTAAGTCTGGAGAGCAACTTGTAATCAGGTTTGAAATTTCAAGTTGTATATAGAAAAGATATAAATGTCATAGTAATTTCATTTTCTAAGTTTTCAGTAGGAGAATGCACATATAAAAAAACACATTAAAGATATCACACACCCATACATTTTCTTTGAATTCCATTATCACAGGAGACGTATAAAAATAAAACCTCTGTAACTTCTTTATTAGAGAAACTAAGTCAGGGTTTTGATGTATCTTTCCTCCAGAGAGATTTACAAATATCTGGCTTTAATGCTTTTCTGGAAAGAATATGAAAGTGTTGGTCACAGAGACATGAAATTAACACACATATTATTTCAAGGGCAGAACTTCCTGCTCATGTGCTCTGGTCCTTGGAGAAGAATGTCACTGTATCATTTTTTTGACTTTTAATGAGGAACTGTGGATTATAAACTTTTCAAAGGGAATATGGCCTGAGTGTTTGCACCTTGCCCTTGGTGTCCATCCAGGTGATGATGGCCTACATAGTTCTTTACTTCAGCACCAACTTCTATACCTTTTCCACAGCCCTAAAAATAAGGATAACTGTTTCAGCCTGTATTAAATAGCCTATATGATACACTGGCAGGCAGTTAATAATGGTTAGTGGATGAGGATAATTATAGTGTATACACAGAAAGTATATGGGGTCCAGGTAGAAATATGCTAACCTTTTTGGAAAAATAAATACCAATGAGATATGGTATCATGTAATAATTATATTATGCCTTACATACATGCCTGCTAGTTTTTAAAATAAGCTCTTTAAAAAAGCCCTTGAAATATAGATTTTAACAATTGTTACGTCATAAATCATGATTATTAAGTTACTTGAGTATGAGTCTCATGATAGTTTGTTAGTGACATTTTTCAGTGTCAGCTTGCTGTTGTGAATTACTACAGTTATTATTACTCTGTACATTGACATTCATAGTACATTATTTTTGTAAATATCTTTATATAAACTAGTAGTTCTTTGAATGCAAGATCTATGAGTCACCTTCATGCAGTTTTTTTCTTAAAGAAAATACACTACCCGAAAAACATCTGTTAAATGGAATACAGTAAGCAGCCATACAAGTCACTTTGCAGCTTCTTTCCCAAAGACCCTGGAAATAGGGAAAGGTAAGTGTTTTGTGAGAATGAAATTATAAATAAATAGATAAGGAACTAGAATAGAAATATGTGATCCGCCACTGAATGACAAAATGTCACACCATTTCCCAACCAAGGTAACTATAGAAACAGTATTGTTATCAAAGCTCTGTCCTCAGTGACAGTGGCGAAAATATAGGCGTTTTCTCCTCATGAAGGCAGGGGGCGATCTGCCCCAGGCCTGTCTTCAGAAAGGATGCATACATCAGTAATAGGAGCCATTCAGATAACCTAATTCCCCTTATTCTAATTGTATGTACACACACATAGAAAACTTCCCGTTACAATTTTATTCACAGGTAACCAGGAATATTTCCTTACAATTTTGTATCTCATTTTATTATTTATTTTTTACATGAAAAAGCAAGTTACACATTTATTTATCTATTGTTATTCTACTTATTTAAAATTATTTTTTAAAATTTTTAATTAGTTTTCAACTACAGTATTCTGTCTTTTACTCCCATCCCAGCCACCGCCCCTTGCCCCTCATCTCCCTCCCCTTTCCACCCCCCTTAGTTGTTATTCATGTGTCCTTTATACTAGTTCCTGCAAATCCTTCCCCTTTTCCCCCTGAAATTCCCTCCCCCTCCCCTCTGGTTGCTGTCCCCCTTTCTCTATTTCAGTGTAGTTGTTTTTATTTTGCTTGCTTGTTTGTTTTGTTGTTTAGCTTCCTGTTAAAGGTGAGATCATATGGTATTTATCTTTCACCACCTGGCTTATTTCACTCAGCATAATGCTTTTCAGTTAATGAATGAAAGTATTAATTTTATATACTAGTCTCTCCGAATTTGCTTAAACTAAATCAACCCATAACTGACAGAAAACCTGAGAAGTGAAAAGTCTAGATGCACAAATTTGAGGGCTAGGAGTTGTCCTATGGTGTCTAGCCAAAAAACAAAACAAAACAAAACAAAACAAACAAACAAAAAGCAAAGTCATTTTGTAGAAATTTCTGGGCAGCCAATTGGCTTTCCTTAAGGACTAGCCACTTACTGGACAATGTCCCTTTTCAAATTGACCCAGTTAGGACATCCCTCAGCAAGAATATTAAAAGAGTCCTCATCAAAGGTAAAGACTGAGCCCTGGCTGGTGTAGCTCAGTGGATTGAGCATGGGCCTGCGAACCAGACAATCGCGGTTCGATTCCCAGTCAGGGCACATGCCTGGGTTGCAGGCCAGTTCCCTGCAGGCCAATTCCCAGCAGGGGACGCATGAAAGGCAACCATACATTGATGTTTCTCTCCCTCTCTCCTTCCCTTCCCCTCTAAAGATAAATAAATAAAATCTTTTAAAAAAAAAAAAAAAAGGTAAAGACTGCCTGCCTCATAATTTGTGTTTCGGATGTAAGAGGTACTTAATAGATAGGGATTTTTGTGATGTAATAAAATGCAAATGTAAGTCATTCTAAAGCTGCAAGATATTATTTTCTTCATATAGGGTGGCCAAACATAGATTTACAGTATTTAGTACACAAAACAGGGTTTATTTTTATATTATTATTTACTAATTATTGTGTTATTTTTCCATAAAAACAACTATAAACCTACTTTTGCTTACCTGTGTATACTTTTCCCCAAAGAAAGGTGTTAAGATTACATAACTTCAATCAAAACAACATCCTGTATATTTATTCAGAGGACACTTTAGTTTCATGTACCAATCGCTACATTCCAATCATAAAGTACATCAGAAAATACAAAAACAAAGAGCCATTAAAGAAAAGCTGCTAATTTCCTGTTTGTTTAGTGTTCATCAGAGCTCCCTGAGTAATGCTCAGAAAGAGTGTAATGAATCAATCTTATGTTAAATTTCTTGCTGCATCCTATTCAGAAGACAAAGTTCAATAACATATGGGCTTAGTTGTCTATTGTTTGTTAAGAATTTCATTGCTAATATGTTGTCCCTCTGGCACAATGTTCTAATTCAGAAGGTAGCAGAATGGATATTTAAAATAAGTGTTGGAAAAGAATAGTCAGATATTGATTCAAATGTAATGTTAATATCCAAACACTAAAGGAGAGTACTTTAGGTCTAGGAAAATGTTCTTTTTTTTTTTTATACTTATGCTATTTTAATTTTGGAAGATTGTTGTGGACCACTTTGCCTGGTTCTAGGAATTGTAACTTGACCCTCTGTGGCTAAGGGTGAGGGACAACCTTTGGAATGTGAGCTGCAGGAGACAAAGCTTGTCTCTGGTAGCAAATGCTGCCTCACTTTCCTCCTTGCCCCCAAAGCATGGTCGGAAGTCCTTGACGAGTAAGACTTCTCAGAGGAGGGGCAACCTAGGCCAGACACACCACTTGGGAAGCCATAATGGAAAGACTCTGGCCCCCCAGCTTTGACAAAGCCCCAGTCCCCATGTCCTCTGGGAGAAGTAATTTCTGGCTCTAATCCCCTTAAGCCTGCATACCTGATGAGGAGAGGTGCAGTTCCTTGCCTTGCTAGAGCGCATCCTGGGGAACAATCTGGCATCACAAAGACTTCCTGATAAACCTGTGAAACCTGCTCTGCTAGGAGTGTTTTCATTCATATGATAAGGGTCTGAGAGGAAATGAGTATGTCTCCCCAAAGTTCTGCAACCCCCTTTCCTGACAGACTCTGACTCACACTAAGCCTTCAGATTTTTAAAAATGTTATCTACTGTTTGATCCTTGCCGCTTTGTATTCCTGTGTATTACAACCCAATAAAAGCTCTTGGAGGAAGAGGCTTAAGGTCTTTTTACCCTGAGAAACTGGCCACTACTCAAGGTCTTTTTCCTCTGGGAAACTGGCCACCTCTCCTCCCCAAACAGATCACATCATGTCTCTGTCATGTTTACTGTCATCCATGGCACAAGGGGGGACTTTCGAGGAAAGTCGCCCCCACAGAAGATAGTCTACTTTTTTGATCAAATTGATAGATTATAGAAAAGTCAAATAATGTAAAGATTTAAAAATTGTTAGTAAAAAATTAAATTTCCTAGCTTTTCAGCATTTCTTTCAAATTTTTAACATCTGAAACCTCCTTGCTATTTGAATAAGTGTTTTCAAAACTTCTTATTCAAGGGCATTTCTCGAAGATATTGAATGAGAGAAATGGCAAGTGTCCTGTACCTTTAAGGATGCCGTGCTGTGCTGATGAAGCTACAGTCAAATGATCACGTCTTCTCTGGAGCTATAAGTGAAAGTGCCAGTGGGAGGTGCTTTCCTATGGGCATGAAACACATGACCTGTAGCTGAAATTACATGAAAAGTTGGTTTCTTATCAAAAACAGCAACTCAAGAGCTGATGAAATATCAGTAGTTGAGTGTTCAGGAACATACTGAAAGTGTATACACATGAAGGATCCTTTATTGATCATTTTTAATTGGACGACTTCTATACTTAAGGGACCTTTATTTTTCAGTGTTTAATATTTTCTTAAAACAGAAAAGAGGACTGATTCCAGGCATTGACAATGCTCTTGTGGTTTCAAAGTGCTCACTGTACATAACAAATGAGAAGTAAAAATGTCTTCGGGCTTCTAGCTTTAGGCATTAGAGAAAAGTACAGACAACTGAATACAATTTTTAAATGTTCTTATATGTTTACACAATATATTTCAAATTCGTGATGAGTTTGCTTTTAAAGAAACTAAAGGATTCTAAAGTTGTTGTCTTAAATAATTGTACTTCTGTTTTGAAATTATGATTTATAGAACAATGAGGTGGTCATAACTATACATGCAACCCCTTTTAACTGGGTTAGACTTGTAAATTCTATTGCAAGCTGCTGACTTGCTACCAATGAAAACATGATTTGACAGGCAAACAATTAGTCAAATATCACTAAACAACCAATTTGTCAGAATTTCTTCTGTATTATCTAATAATTCCATTCTTTTCTATTTCTTTTTCATTTCCCTTCCCCCCTCATCTTCTTCATTTTATTCTTAAACACATGCTTTTGCAGTGTTTATCTACAGATGTTATATCATTCTATCAATACTACATGTATAGAAGCAAGTGTATGAAAAAACCAAGAGTATATGAAAAAACTAATTTATTTTCTCAGAATATTGAAGATTGCTTTAGAAGGGTGTTATATTTGATAGTATTAATCTCATTTAACCTGTTAATTATACTCATTATGCATCACAAGGAAATAGTTCAAATGTAAGAATGCCACAGAATGCTGCAAATAGTAGTTAACCTGAAATACATTATCCAAAGTTGTTCAGTTAATGGGATCAATCCCCATGTAATACATTAATTACTGCTAAAAACTTGATGGGTGTCTGATCATACTGTGAGTGCAAACAGTGTACAGCATTTAATATCTCTTAGCACTAAAGAGCTATGAATTAAACTGGGTTGGTCTCAGCTGGAAAGCTGTTAGACATATCATGGGAAAATTATTATACTTCCTTACTAGTAGGAGTTAATACCAGCAGCATAAACACAAGATTAATGTAGACATTCAAAATAATTTCTTTGGCAAATAACTTATTTTTGTTGAGCCAGTAGATTCCTGGATAAAAAACATACCTAGCTAACTATGACAATAAACCTCCAGTGACAAAAATGGTGATATTTAGACAAATTTTGAGGCTAAACACATTCACTTTTTCTAGCAACATATTGTTTACACATTTTACTATGTTCAATACAGAATGAGAAATGCATATGAAATCTTTTCCCATTAATAGATGTACATGAGCATGTTTTTAAAGAAAAAATATACAATACTTTGTCCATTGTTTTTCAAATGAAGAAAGGGAGAATAAAGCTATAGCAAATAACAGTATCATAAACCATATTACAATTGTGGACTGTGGTCATTTAAGGAAAAGATGGTATTTCTGGCTTTCTTTCTGCCCCACAGATCTTTTACCCTTGCAGCTATTCCGTTTAACCTCCTCTATCCATCTGTGAGTTCAGCTTGACTCAGGACCCTGAGATGAGTGTCGCTGTAGGCAGATGGGCGTCTAAAAAGAAGCCCTTCATCAGAAACTCTTCACTCACTTGCTGCTCCACTGGGAACTCGTTATCTCCCCAGACACCGGATAGCACCTCATCTCTTCCTTGTGATTCCCAGTTCCCACTAACTACTTTTCCACTCAGTGCTCATGCTCCCAGCAGCCATTAGCACTTGGGTTGTGGCACTTGGCCAGCTGATGCCAGATGGCCATTTGCTGATTCTAGAAGTCTGGACTTCCACTTACTGCTCTGCCCATCCATTTGAATGGATATTCTAGGTTGGGACCTTGAGTCTAGACATTAGATAATAGTACTTGTTCCCAACCTGACTTTGACTAGATCTGATTCGGAAACTAAACTCTGGAGTAATTAATTCTGTTACCCTTTCCTGGATTGTACTTACGAAAGGAAAATAATGCGTGGACCAGAAGAATTCCCAAGGAAACACTTGAGCATTTTTAAAAATTTTTTAATTCATTAAAAAAAATTTTTTTATTTGTTTTTCTTTAGAAGGGAAGGGAAGGAGAGAGGGAGAGAAATATCAATGTATGGTTGCCTCTCATGGGTCTGTCCCCTGCTGGGAACTGGCCTGCAACCCAAGCACGTGCCCTAACTGGGAATTGAACCATGATCCTTTGGTTTACAGGCCTGTGCTCAATCCACTGAGCTACACCAGCCAGGGCTGAACATTTTTTTAAAAAGGAAGTATTCCAGTAGTCTGAAGATGATAGTAATATTAAAAAGTATCCTCTTTAGTAATAAAAAGACCCCTGGTCAGTGTGGCTTAGTTGGTTGGAGCATCATCCCATAGACCAGAAGGTTACGGGTTCAGTTCCTGGTCAGAGCACATACCCAGGTTGTAGGTTTGATCCTAGTCAAGGCATGAACAAGGAGGAGATCAATCAATATTTCTCTGTCACATTGTTGTTTCTCTCTCTCTCACCCACCACCCTTCCCTCCCTTCCTCTCTCTCTCCAAAAGATTGATCTCTCCAGAGAAATCTTTTCTGGTGAGAATAAATGAATAATGAAAAGATTGGGTGGTATCATGGCCATGTGGTAGGCAAGAAATACTATTCTGCTTTTTTGAACTCTCACACTCAGTATATTATAATATATACTTCTATGTAGTGTGCTCTGCAGTCTTAACTTATTTTATGGCCTTTTACTTGAAATTTAGAAACAGCTGGAGGACATGATGAAAGTAAGTTTGTATACTAGTTTATCTTACAAGATGATGATAGATGGTTTCAGGGAAAAGCACAGAGAAAAATGCAAACAAGAGCAATATTAGTAAAGAAAATCAATTCCAGGGGAGAAGTTTAATATATACTTTAGCTCTGCACTTTTTTTATTTTGTTAAAGAAGTAGAAACATAATTTATTATGTTGGTGGTAAAACAGTACCAGAAAATTACTGGCAGTTGAACCTTGATACTTGAGTTCTAGGTAAGAAGAAAATTAGAGCCAAGACTCAAATACAAGCAAAAGTTTATTTAGAAAGTCACAGACATAGAAGAAGTGAACCAAGGTAGAAGTGAGTTAGCTGGGCTGTGTGGGCTTAGGAAACAAATTACAGAGCCAAACGAAGGGTCGTTGGAGCTTAGAAGAAGGATAACAAGGATAGATGTGTCTGGAGTCAGGACAGGGAGAAATGCTCAAGCTTCAGAGAAAGGGCCTGCTTCAGAGAGAGAGTGTGTTTGGGAAAGAAGGTGGGTGGGGGGAGGCAAGGGCCTGAGGGAGAGTGAGCTATGCTGGGTTCTCTGTTGTAATGGCATTTAAAGGTGGGGATTTTAGGGAAGGTCCTAGGGGAGCATCTAAATGGAATATTCATCAGGTGTGTCCTTCCAGAGTTAAGGTCTCTACTGATTGGTCGGCACTAGGGGAGGGAGTCGTTAGTCATTGCATCTTGTCCTGACATCAGCCCTGGCATCACTCCATCTGGTTTTGCTGCATTTCTGGGCCTGGAGCTGAAGCACAACTGAGGCTAAATGTCATCTCTAGTTTGACCAAAACTCTGACTCTGTGGTCAATAGAACTGAAGCTTTGTGCCTGAAGCTTAGCTCCCAAGATTATTTGATGCAGGCCAGAACCTCATTGTCTTGAGGGCTTAATACTTAAGGGAATGTTTGTGTGAGGGCTTTTATGGGAGTTATATAAGGTTATTCTTTCCCCTCCTTGTTTATCCTCTGAGGAGGTCTACTTCATGATTAGCAACATGACAGAGAGGAAAGGTGAGGGGAGAGTATAAATTGCATGGCTGGCCTTATGAAAAGTCAGGGGGTCTAACCTCATGACCAGTGATATGCTAGGGGAAGAAAGACCACCTTGAGGGTGAGGTCCTTGCTTTTCCAGTTTTGGCTGTTCCTAGGTACCCAGGGTTTCCCACCCTAGTGACATTCCATACCTGGCCTGTGGCTCCTACTCTGCTCATGCCTGTCCATCTGCCTGTATACATGTACACAGAAGGAACAGATTTGTTGCTTAAAGAAAAAGCACGGCTCTTTGGGGGATACTGAGTCCTGTGGAAAACAATTTAGGAATCTTGACACAGTATTTGCTATTTAACAAATTTTGGTTACCTGAGTATTCACCACAAAAGCAGTTTTCACAAATTGCATGTCTGCCTTTTCTTCAATTTATGTCTGAGTCGACACAACCTAACAATATAAGTAACTGCAAATATCAGAGTTTGATATCATGGAGAAACTATTTTTTCCAGAGTTAATAAAATCAGATAAAATGCTACCTTTAACAAGCCCTGGTATAAAAAATTCTATTGGAAAATAATGAACAGGAGAGCCTTTTTTTCCCTGTGAAGATTTCAGGTCCACTCCTACTGTGAAATGAAGTGAAACAAATATACTCCCTTTAAAAATAGAGATGAAATGAAAGGGGGAAGGATGTTTCTTTCTTCTTCAAATTTTAAACTAATGGTTATCTCATGTGTTAGGTTATTTATGGCCCAATACCAAAGAGAAAAGATAGGCTATCTAAATTTCTGAAAGAGCATTTCAACTTTCTCTTGGATATTTAAACTCCTCACTTTTCTTCTTATTTAAGTGTGTTCACATCAATGATATGTATCTTAAGGTGCTATAAATATCTCCTAGATTACCAAGTATATTGAAAATGCCTATCTCTCAACTGAGCATGTACATTAATTCTATGAAGAATATGTGTTTACATGGGCAACAGATCTGAACAACTTATATAAAAATGTTAACTCACTTTAATGAATGAAATATGTGTGAGTGTGTGTTGTATTGGGACGCTTGTGTTCATGCCTGAAATTCACGGATGTAGGTAGAAAGATCTGAAAGATCGCCACAAGCATGATTTGTGGTTAACATTTTTATCCTTAAAACCAGTTTAAATTAAAAAAATAAAAAGTTCAACATTTTATATGGTAGACACAATAAAAATAGGGCCAGTGAGTGACCTGAATATAATCAATATTTTTTATTGTGATAAAGATTCACATGATATTCAACAAGCAAAGTCTTGTTAAACAAACGAGCAAACATATGTATTTGAACCACACTATAATTATGAAAAAAAAGAGATATACATGTGGGTATTTTTATAGGTAATAATTATATATGTATATATATTTGTATATGTATACAATTCTACCAATGAGAAAAATATTTGTAAGAGTTAGCTAGAAAGCCAAAGGATACTCTGAAGAAAACTACTTTGTTACTAATAGTAGGACTTGGGGGACTGGTGGGGAATATATGATAAAGGCTAAAATTACATTCTAAGGTTCATGTATTTGGAAGTGGTAAAATGAGAAGCCACCCAGTAGGAATCCCAAGCAACTGTTGAATTTCTAGACAGAAAAGTGGTTCCTCAAAGAAGTCCCTTGAAATTTTTGACTCTCAAAGTAGAATTCTGCAAAAGCTAATTTCAGGTCAACATATTCATGTGAACTACCATATGGGTATTTTTCAACAATGGTAAAAACTTGCATTTAGGTGTACTTTTCCTTAATTATTTAAATTTGGAAAATTTAATCCATGAGCTACCTCAAAGAGCTCAGTCTCCCTCCTTTGCATGGGCTTCTATGGTGGTTGCTATGTCAGGTCTCTGGTGGGCTAAGCAGGATGAGTCTTGGGCAGACAAGGTCTAGAGTAAAGGCTCAAGTCTTGGTGGTGGCCGAGAGGTCACACACTAGCCACGCACCTTGGGCCCTGAGTTTGACTTACAAATTCCCTCATAAAATAGATTTTTGTTTAATATTTAATTATACAGATTTTTAAAAATTGCTTTCTTATGGTACAGCCACTGTGAAAAGCAGTAGGAAGGGTCCTCAAAAAATTAAAAATAGCACTGTCTTATGACCCAGCAATGCCATTTCTGGGTATATAACCAAAGAATCCCAAAACAGTAATTTGAAAGAATATATGCACCCCTATATTCATTGCAGCAGGATTTACAATAGTCAAGGAGGTATGGAAGCAACCAAAGTTGTTTTTAGGCCCATCAATAGACAAGTAGATAAAAAAGCTGTGGTACATATATATAGTAAAATATTACATGGTTTTAAAAAATGAAATCTTACCATTTGTGACAATGGTAAATTTACTTTTTTCTTATTTTTTGCCAAGCAATAACAGATAGACCTAGAGGGCATTATGCTCAATGAAATAACTCAGAGAACAAATACCTTATGATTTTACTTACATGTGGAAACTATAGTACAATATAGATGGACAAACAAACAAAACAAAGAGACTCACTGATGCACAGAACAGACTGACGATTGTCAGTTGGGGGGAGGGTTGGGGACTGATTGCAAAAGGCAAAGGAATTGAGAAGTACAGACTGGCAACTACAAAATAGTCATGAAGATGTAGGGAATACAGCCAATGACATTGTAGTAACTATGTATGGTGTCAGTTGTGCACTAGAAATATCAGGGGTAACACTTTGTAAAGCATGATTGTCTGACCGCTATGCTCTCCATCTGAAACTAATACTAAATAATATTGAATGTAGACTGTAATTAAAAAAATAAAAAAATAAAGAAATCTAAACAGTGATTTTATATATTTACATATATATGATATGTAATTTTCATTATGATAAGAATTGGTTTCTTGAAAGCTGCTGGTCTATATATTACATTTTAACCCCTGGGCCATCCCATCTGGCTAGATTAGCATTGAGGCTAAAATAATGATGGGTTTGGGGGTGTGTTATCTAGAGGCAAATCTTAATCCTCATAACTTCCAGTGATATGAGTTTTGCAAGTTATTTAAACTCTCTGTTCCTCAGTTTTCTTCTCTATGAAATGAGAACAGTAATGATACAGTCTCAAACAGTTATTATAAGTATTAGATAAGTTGATAAAGTGCCTAGTAAATAAAACATTACATAGTATTTCTCCTATTTCCCTGAACAGTGTGGCTTTATAATATTTCAATGCACTTCTATATTCATTAAATCCACCTTTATGATGTTAACAATAGAATTCTTTCTCAAAGTTAAATTTCAGGTAAAGTTCAACATGAAAGAAAATTCTTTTCTTGAAGAGGCTAGAATAGAGGCTATTGTTTGGTAGCTTTTTTATCTAATGCCATGAAATCCTCTGGCTCCTGAGAGCATAAGTAATAAATAAATTTCTTAAAAACAAATCTAACACATAGAACACATCTCCTTGTCTACAGTGTCCTGAGGTGGCTAAAGGAGTCCAATATTCTGTTAACACAGTGACTATGTAGATGGCATTTTTAATGAAAGAAGATTCTGCCAAATATTTAAAAAAGAATATCACATAGCAGACACAAGCTTACAAAAATAGCAACATAGGAGAGTCGAAACATGAACCAAATAATCACTTGGTTCACATATAATAAAGTTTAAGTTTGAGAATAAGTAATTTTTTTTAAAAGTGACCAAATACTAATTAATGATAGAGATGTATGAAAACCATACAAAGTTATTACCATAATAATTATAAAAAGTAATTACTAAGGCCATTAAAAAGTCTATAATATAATTATAATTACTTATTAGCGATGTTTAGTTCTAAAATTTGAAAAGATGGAAGACTTCTTTAAAGTCACTTAAAATGCTCAGGTAAGTGTATAATTCTCTGGTTGTTCTTAAACACATATGTATGAGAGGGGAATCCCCCAAACAGAATTTATTTATAAACAATGTATATTTATTCTTACATGTTTAAACTTAAGTCATCTTCACAGTACTTTTGCAACATACCTATCAAGATGTTTTTTCCACTGCTTAAAACAGTTCTGAACTTGTTGATTTTGATTCATTTTAGTGCTTCTGCTGTTTTTGTGTTTCACCTCTTTGACATCAGCAAAACACTTCCCTTTGAGGACTTTTTACATCCCAGGAAACAAACAAAAAAAGTCACTAGGGGTGAGATCAGGTGAATAGGGAGGGTGGGATCAGGAAGTCATGCCTTCTTTGGTTCAAAACTGCTCAACACCCAGTGAGGTGTGGGCAGGTGTGCTCGTAAATCCCCCATCATGAAATAGGCAAACACATTGAAAGAGTCTTCAAAATAATTTCACTGAAGCTCACCACAGCCTCTCACAACAATGCCAGCTGGTACACTGATATCGATGGGTTCCTAGAACACTCACCTAGCAGGGGAAGCCTGTACTACAAGGGGACCACCCTCCAGAAGACAAATCTGTTTTTTGGGGGGTTCCCCTCCTTTGCCTATAAGGAACTTTATGCTCTTTAATTTTTTCTATTTCTTTATTTATTATATTTTATTAAATATTTTAAAATCTTTAATCTTAATGTAAGTGCCCATCATGAACAGGCAAAAAATGATTTTTACAAATAAACTCTTGTTCTATACATTATGTATACATATACTTGTGTCTGTATAAACCTTACTCTTCTGAGTTTAGTCTCTCCTTCTCTCTCTCTCTCTCTCTCTCTCTCTCTCTCTCTCTCTATATATATATACATATATATATATATGTATATATAGTGTATATATCTCTCTCTGTGTATATATATGTGTGTATATACATATATATCACCTTTATACATGTATACACACATACCTGCACATAAAATATTTATCCCAGATGGTGTTCTTGTAACACTGTCTTTAAAATGAAGAATAACAATTTCTATTCATGTCAACATTATATAAAATTATGTTTTTATTTCTCAGGGTAAAACCATTTGCTGGGTGGCCCTTACTGTTCACGTTGACAGGGGCTGAATTTCTGTTAAGTCTGTTTCAGCTATAAATTTTCATTTTTCTTTAGCTATTACAAGTACTGGCAAGGAAAGAAACAGCCATCACCAATGAAGTTATATCACTACAAGTATATGAGTATAAGTTAAATATATAGCATCAGGTACTGAGGAAGAAGGTGAGGAGTTGATTCATGGTGCATCTAAATTCCTTTATTAACTGGTCAGGCTACAATGGCGTTCTTTTGAATTTTGGACATTGAGGTTAAGTGTGAATAGTGTTTGCTGAAAACCACTTACAGATCTCTCAGTCTGTACAGGCACTTCACAATGACTGGTCGAATCAAAATTATCACTACCCTAGATGCCAGCTCACTTGCATTGCTACAAAAACTCCCTAAGTTACTGTTTACATGTCCTTTAGACATGTACAACGATATCAGTAACCATTCTTGTCTACACAGTGACAAATTTTTTTCTATAATGTATCACAAAATTTTTCTATACGTATCACAAAATTTTTTGCTTGTTTTAGCATGCATATTCAAATAGGCTTTGTTTAAAAAAACAAAAAAAAAGATAATCAAGCTAGATAGCTGATTATGTTGTTAATTCACTCTTCAATATTCTTCACTGAACAAATAGCATATTTGAACTTGATTTGGTATCTAGAAAGGAAACAAGAATGTTATATGTTATGTGGGTGAGAACAAATAAGATATTCTGTTGCTGTCTTTGGGTGATCTCAATTCACTTAAGAAATCATCTGGTAAGATAGCTACAATGTCTCAGGCACCGAAAGTTGTGACTAGAAAATAGTTTTCTACTTTAAAAATAAATCTCTTGGCTTCACTCCAACATTTATTTTCAATAAATGCTTAAGCATTTATCTTCCAGCAGGAGACCATTACCCAGTCACAACGTTGAATCCCTTGACATTAGCTCTTTAAGTAAAACTGTAATGTTAAGAATAAAGGACTTACTGATTGAAAGAGTATGTTAGTATTCAGGGTGGGTGAACAAATACCATGGGGAAATCACTATTTAAATCGTCATCTGAAATGCAAAAAGCAGGGTTTCTTCTGTTCAGACACACTGTATATGGGAACCTGTGCTAAAGAGCTTGACCAAGTAAGATGTCTAGCAAGCGTATATTCTAGTGTTTTGTAGATTACATTCTCTTTGCATGATTTAATCGCTGAGGTAGTTGGTGCAGTGCATGGCCTGTCTGGAACAGTGTGTGGGTATGTTCACGTGGTTTGTGTTAGTGCTGAGGATCGGCACTCACTCTAATTAAGGTACTTTCTTCATGAAACTTCCTTCATAATGTAAGAGCCAGTGTGTGGCTTCTATTCTTCCAACAGTCAATGGAGATTTGGGTCTCCCTAAATTTTAACCAATTCAGTCGCTAACCCTATTTCAACAGGAAGTGGTTGTTGAGATGATCAGTGTCTAAGCAGCTATTCATCAGGTTTTTTGTCTGTATTTTGTAGCTAATCCTATTATGAGGGAGGCATCATAGTATCCTTGAGGAAAAGAAAATCAATACATCATTGAGAATAGAAATACATTTAAGGGGAAAAAAAACTGTTCCTAGACACAGATCAGATTATATCACTCCTCTGCTGAAGTATTTTACTTAACGAACACCCTGCCATCTGTTAACTTCTGAACTCCTTAATATAGAATGGCAAGGTGCTTCTTAACATAGAACAACAAGTATCAAAGGCCAGCCTAAATTTACCAGTCTACCCCTTTATTGGCAGAGCTCTCTCAGCTGGTGAGCTAGCTGACTCCTACCCCTCATCTTGGACAGGGACCATAAGCTGTTAGTTTCTGTCCAAGCATAGGGAATACTGCAAATGAGCTTTAAGACAAGTTCTCTGGTCTCCCAACAAGGCTGCTGCCCCCCATTTGAATAACATAAAAGTGTTTCTCAAATAACATAGAACTTATATTTGTGAATTTAGAACCTCATTCCAAGCATAGTAAAGTTAACTTTCTGCAGGTTGAGCCAGAAAGTTTTAATTTTATTCACTTTCATTTATTAATTTATTTCTTTTGAATACTACAGTTTGACAATTGGTGCTTTATAGCTCTGTTCCTTTTTTATTCTCTCCCTTTATGGAACCTATACTCATCAGCTCCAGTGGTACTGATCTTCCCCTTTCCTGATTTCTAGATCATTTTTATGGCACTTAAGTGACACCTATCACATATTTCTCTGTGCCATACTTATTTACATATATATGTGCTCATCTTTAGAGATGGGATCAGCATCTCTTATATATTAGCATTTCCTCCATGCTCTGTCTAGAGTCTGGCAGAGTGCAGAAAGCCATTTAACAATCATGGAAAAACAAAATGGCAGCATTGTCTGGGTTCGACACTTAAACTGTAAGGGTACCCAGAGGTCTGGGCTACCCAACATCAATCAATACAGCTGTTACCTTGTTTCTTGCAGTTCCTTTTCAGAAGGCTCCTTTCAGTCATACACATTCATAAGAAGGTATTGATAAAAAGGTGCCCAGGAGCTATGCTGCAAACTTGGAAATTGAGTGACAATCTATAAATATCTACATTCATTTGGACAGTCAGGATGGTAGCTCTCAGGCTACCATATTTCTAGGACAGGTCACTATGGGGTGTGAGCAATGGGGAAAGAGGTGGGACAACTGCAACTCAACAATTAAAAACATAAAATAAAAGGACTTTAAAGAACTCATTAGGAAGCAAACCATAACCATGCCTTCTTGGGTGCTAACTCTCCATTTCTCAGACAGTTCAATGATAGGAGTTAGTAAACGAAGGTAGATCAGGTAAGATGACAAATGTGTTATTTTTAAAGTGTAAAAATTCTCAAAGGTGCAATAAGACATAAAGAAATTATCTAATAAGAGTTGCCAAGACCATCATCACAACTGAAGAAATATTATTCCTCCAAACATAGCTTTATACTAAAATACAAGAATTAGTCCATTAAACTCATTAGGTATTATTGTAAAGACGCTTCCATGGGCAATGTCCACCATTAAATGCATAAGCATTCCTCTGAGAACCTTTGACAAATATGTCCTTTTTTGGTAGTAAATCTTATACCAAAGTCTTAGACATTCCAATCTGCCTTTGGACAAACAGAAAGCTCAGAAGCGAATGGGCAGCCTAACTCTTACGAGTGCAGAGGTTTACGACATGGATTTCTATATTCTAATTTTATTTCTGGTTTATTTTTGTACCTATGGTCCCTTACTCAGTGGTTTTTTTTTACATTCTTTTTTACTACACGAACCTTTTGTAAGATTCTCCGAACCTTTGCCGGCTGGGATACAAACTGTAACCCCAAATTATTTGCTCCCTGCTTTGATGTCAGCAGTCTAGTTCCTTCTGACTGGTAAACAAAGTGTCATGGTCTCATTTTTCTATTTTAATTCTAATAGAAATTGGTCAGAAATATTTTTAGTGATAAAAATCCTCATATATTTGCCTCAGAGAGGAACCAGGTGGGCATCTGCCCAGGGCTTGTGATTGTGACTGTTTCATTTTGAATATAAAACTGAAAATACCAGATTTGAAACAAAATTAGAAAAAAATAATATAGTATCATCTAAATGGAGCAGAAATCATTGACCTAAACTATAATAGATGTCATTACAATAATAAAAAGAGAATAACCTTAAGGTGACTGGGTAAGCCAATCTCAACCTTTTAGGATTTTTTTTTTTAAACTGAGAGTGTCCAGCTGTCACCAAAAAATGAACTCTGATGATCTTTCCATTTCAGTGTTTTGGCCAATTTTTTTAAAGCTTACAAAGTCACTTCTGTGAAGCCTCACAGGACAACTGTATCCTCAAGTCCATTCTCGATTACCTTTGGCATGGGAGACAGGGTTACATGGACATCTGATGACAATTTCCAGGCACCCTCAATCGATTCTCTCAATGTCTCCCATCACCAGGCTCTTCTGAGAGGCTGCTAACAAGAAGCAAAATGTGCAGATTTGAGGAGGACCTCATTCCACTGGAGGCTTGCTGAAGAAACTGAAATTTCTAACTACATCTTGCAGAAAATCCAATATGAACAGAGGAAATGAGTAAACCAAACACAGTCTAGCCTGCACCGGTACACGCACTGGAAGAATTCAGAATGATTCAAAAACATTTGTTGAGCTTTCCTAGAAGAAAAGGAGGAACAGATAAAGGTACTTGGGAAGGAGGACACAATAACTATGCATTTTATATATTCGAGTTTTCAAATACCAAAGGACACACTATCTAAGCCTCCTTAGAGGTGTTAGGTGAGTCTCACTAGATGAGAGGTATGTCAATCAGAGAAGTAAAATACAAAGCCTAGGAAGACTGCGGAAAATAGCAGTCAGTCGAGCAAATCAAGCAAATTTGGAAAAACGCATGGCTGGAAAAATAAAGTACAGAGAAAAGCTGGTGTTACTTTCGCTTTTCAATTTATGAAGAGCTTGTGGGCTGCTCATGTCTCAAAAACGTATCCTCACGTAGTAGGGCAACAGACTCTAAGGCTTGTGAGTGTAGTGGGCTGTGGACTTGGTCAGCTGGGTTCATGGTGTGGCTCTACTCATCACTCAGCTACTTGGTTAAATTCTGTGACTCCATTTTTGTATCAGTCAAATGGGCAGTGTGAAAATTAAGTAAGTTAGTCTGACATGTAACTCAAGTTCAATAAATGAGAGCCATCTTGTTCATATAAGAATGCTATCATCTTAGGAAAAGATGTCCAATAACGCTGCTGACAAGATAATCCTTGAAAATAAGACAAAAACAACTAAATCATTCTAACAATAAAAACCCTTGCATATGCTCTTAGTATTAAAATAAAAGCCCTACTATTAAATAAAAATTTAAAGAGTAAAATCTATCCTGCCATCTTTTTCCTCCTTTGTCAAGAGTTTCTTAATGAGGCATTTCAGAGAAGTACGTACCTAAATAGTTATTGCAAATTATTTTCCCTATTTACACAAAAGTGGCCATGCACCCCCTTATATACATTTTTCTACACTCATATTTCTGCCCCTACATAGTAATACATCTTTGAGATCTTCCCCCATGAGCACAGGCTGTGTGCTCTCACTTATTAACAGTTGCATAATATTGCACAGTGCGGATGTAAAATAATTAATCTAACCAGCTCTGTATTGTTGGAAATTCAGGTTGTTTTGGTTGCTGATAAACACAAATAATATATCAAAAATTATTTCTACGTTACTTAGAGTATTTCTTTGGAAAAATCCTTAATGCATGTAATCACAGCAGTGAAATTTTCAAATCAAGAATATGAACCTCTTAAAATATGATATTGTACAAATATCTTCCAAAGTTGTAACAGTAAGGCACACTCTCAATATCATCTAAGACATCTTGCTGGGAATTACCCAAAATTTAAATTTGGCCATACTAGTTGTAAAAGTTTATTAAGGCTGATTAACACTGTAATTTGATTTTTCTAGGCTGGCTAACAAAGAGCAGTGCTTTGATTAGAAAATATTTTGTTTTATTGTCATTTCCATAAAAATATAAGCATGCTAAATTTATAGTTTTTATAAAATTGGACATTTTTGTTTCTACCCATAGAAGAATTTTCAAATATAATTTTCCTGCCTTATAACATTTTTATGGTCAAGAATAGTTAACATCCTGAATGCAGAAACTGTTCTCCCTGATACTTTCAAAATATTTCTTTCTTTCTAGGGTTAATATACAAACAGAGAGACACAACTACACAACTACATACAGACACACACAGATGTACACAGGAAGCCCCCAACTATCAAGAAACAGAACACAACTACTGCAGTGAATATTACCCCATAAATTACTATTTGAAGGAAACCTAATAGGTTAAGAATTTAGTAAATTTTCTGAAGTGTGCTAAACTATTAGCAATGTAAGATAACAGCCAATAAGCGATATTTTATTGTGTCTCAGTAGATCAGATTTCTCAAATTGGAGGTTACCCATTAAGTTTTCCTAATAATGCATAAATTTAAAAAAATTAATCTTGCAACATAAAAAAGGCCTCATTTGTTTTCATGAAATTCTGCATTTATTCGGTTTCTGGAATCAGTCAGGAGACAAACTCTTCATTCTTGTTGCCTTCACACAGCACAGCTGGTTAGTTTTTATTTGTGAATCTCAGTAGGATTCTAACACATTTGGAGAAAAATATAGCCAACTTGAATAATTCTCTAAATTTAAATGTAGGGACTTTCTTATGAGCATGGCAGATTAATGATTGCTATAAATCATGCCTATGTATTTCATATTAGAATTTCATAGTCTATAAAAATATCTTGATTTTTCAGTATTTTAATCATTGTAAATGTTTGGGAGAGGTATTTCTCTCTAAATTTGTAGGAAAGGGATTGAGAATAAGTCATGCGTGTAAAGGGTAGAAGAAATTCTTTGTTACTTTATGATTTAAGTCTTTACTCAATAATTTTTACAAAATTACTTTTCTGTAAAAGAAAATTATCATAATTCTAATGTAAATAAAAATAAGATGATCCTTTCTATTTATATTGCTTGGTGGTATATTATTGTATCCTTAATGTATCCTACAATTTCCCAATTCTTCAAAATTTTAATGCAAGGATAAATCACATGGGAGCCCTCTGGTGGCCAGAATGATGCAATTACATTTTCATTAGAGTTCAGGCTTGGTCAGAGACTCTCTTTCAAATTATAAAACTTATTTGATATCTAATTCATATTGATATATTTATAGTATACTGATTTAATCGATAAGTTACAAATTGCCAATGCATTTTAATGTCTGTCACCAAACTCATAATGTTTCATGTACATAATTTATTTTTTACATTGTATAAAATGTTATATAGTATTTTATATTGTATATGAATTTATATTCTATATGAATATAGAAACTCACAGATTATTTTAGACCCATTATATTATTGAATTATATAATTTTATAGCAGGAATAAATCTTAGAGCTAATTCAGTAAAATTCCTTCATTTAATGAATAAGCAAATAAAGTCAAGGTAGGTTAAATGCTTTGCATGTAGCCATAGAATAATTATTGGAAATGCTGAGTCCTTTGGCTAGAGTTCATTTCTATACATTATAATGAAAAGTACTCTAAAAAATGTGATCATTAAACTCTGCTTCAATCTATTTTCCAGTTGTCCATTTTTTTACTTATGTTTGTTTTATCTTTCTTTTTGTGATTTAAAAAAAAATCATTGCTTCTGAAAGTATTTCCAAGTTAAGACATGAGCATCAAGTGATTTGCAATTTAAAAGTAAGGCTGAGGAATACAAAGCAGAAACAAAACAAAAGAAATATATTAGCTTTCGATTGTTGTGTAGCAGCTTAAAACAGTACCCATTGGTGAGCTCCCGATTCTGTAGGTCAGAAGTTCAGGCATGGCGTGGTTGTTCTCTGCTCAAGGACTCACGGGGCTGACATCATGGTGTTAGCTGGGTTCGGTGTCCTTTGGAAGCTCTAGGGAAGAATTTGCTTCCAGCCTTATTCAGCTTGTTGACAGAATTCTGTTCTTGTGGCTATAGGATCGAGGTCCCTCTTTTGGCCCTTGCTCTTAGCTTCCAGAGACTGTTCTTAGTTCCTTGCCACATGGTCCCCTCCATATAAAAAGCCAGCAGTAGAGATTCCCCTTGTGTTAAAATCATCAACCACCACATGCCAACTCTCATTTTTAGGAAGTGCCTATTTCCTTTTAAGAAACTTCTGTAATAGTGTACACAATAAAGTTAATTTTTTAAAGAAAATAATTTACTTCTTTTTCACAGAAGACTTTTCTGACTAGAAAACTTACAAGATAAAAATATTCTAAATATCCTCCTAGAAATTACAATCAATAAATCTTTGTTGACTGACAAAAAAAGAAAAGAAAAGGCATATATGTTCACAGGGCTGTTTATAGGTCAGTATCCCCCATCATAATTTCTCTTTCTTAAAGTCATTAGTGCAATTCAACATACTCTAATCATGGGAGTGATTATCCACCATACTCACAAGTTCTGGGGCTGAAAACACATGGGTGGGTGTGTGCATCTCGAGGGACCTTTTAGAGCTCTGTCTACCACAACTAGATAAAATTTTCTTATGAAAACACACCTCAATGAAAGGGAAGATTTTACTTCCTTTTGTAGTTGTCATGATTCTTGTATTATCTTAATGCATAATTTAGCAGTACAACAGAGATTATGTACTAATAAAGTCTCACAATATTAAAATATACTCTTTAAATTTGTTAACTTGTCTAATGAATTTTTTAAAATTCTTGCCTATATGAAACTTATATTCTAATGAAAAGAAGGCAATCGTAAATGGTTAATATACTCAACAAGTGGACCAACCAATACACTAGGAGGTGAAAAGTGCTATGGAATGAAAGTGAAAGACATTAAAGAGATCAGGGAAAGGAGAATTCAGACTATCAGGAGTGCAATCGGTACGCAAAATATCCAGAGTTTTCCTCATTGGGAAGTTGAGGTTTGACAGGGACCTAAAGAAACTGGTGGAGTTGTATACAGAGAAAGCTGGGGGAGAACTAACCCAGGTGGAAGGAACAAGTGCAATGGCCCTAAGGCAAGAACCTGTCTGGCAATTCAAAACACAGCAAGGAAGGATATGTGACTACAATGGGATGAGGAAGAAAAAAGAGAGGGAAGGTCAAGAAGTGATGAGGAACCACATGTCATGGTCTCAGTACGGTCTGTATAAAATGGAACACCATTGCAGAAGGGTGATACACGTGACCTAAGTTTTAGAAGCACCCTTCTAGCTATTCTATTAAGAATAATTGTAAAGGATTCAGAGTAAAAGCAGATAGACCTTGTAAAAGTCTACTGCTAAAATTCAGGCTAGAGATACAGTGGTTTGGACCAGGGTTTTAGGAGTGGAGGTATAGTAAGCATTAGATTCTGAATATATGTTGAAGGTAGAGCTAAAAACGTGTCCATTATGTTAATTGCATCATATAATATAAAGAAAGGAGCTAAGAATGACTTACAAGTTTTCAGTTTGAATGGCTGAGTGGACAGAATTGCTATCATTTGAAGATGATGATGGAGAAGGTGAGAAAGGGGGGGACTTACTTTTTGGACATGTTGCATTTGAGGTGGCTTTTAGATATCCAAGTGGGTAAGTCAAGTAGGCAGTTTTAAGTGTGGAATTCATGGGAGAGATCTGGCTTGAAAATATAAAGTTGGGAGTCATTTAGAAGACTCCAAAAACAGGTGTTCTAATGTGGCAAGACTGGGTGAGAACACCAGGAGTAAGTCAAGGCATAAAATAGAAAAGAGCCAGTGACTGAGCCCAGGAACACTTCAACATTGAGAGGTCAGGAGATGATGAAAAACAAGGAAAGGGGATGACAGAAGAGAAACCAGTCCGAAGGCAGGAAATTCCAAGCATCCCAGAAGTCAAGAAGAAAATGGTACCAGCAAGAAGGAGTGATCAACTGTGTCATAGGCCACTGATAAGATTAAATAAAGTGGGCTCTGGATTTAGCCATTTGGAGGATACGAATGACACTGAGAAGGTTTGATGGAGTGATGGTGTGAAAAGCCTGACTGTGGTAGTTTTAAGAGAGAAAATGAGAAGATAAATGGCTGAAAATGAAAAATGAGTATGAACAAGAATTTTAGGAATTTCACTGCAGAAAGAAGTCAAGAAATGAGGAGGGGGCAGGTGGCAGAAAAAACGGGGTCAGTGAAAGTTTGGTGTTTTTTTTTTTAAATCTTAGAGAAGTAATAGTGTGTCTTCATGGTTATGGAAACAGTCTAGTAGAAATGAAAAGCTGATGGAGGACACAGGGAATTGTTCAAGTGATGTCTTTAATCAAGCGGCCAGGAACATCTAATGAGGATAATTCCTATTGGATAACGGTGGCCTTATTGTGTTTCTTGTCTCTTTCAAGAGCCACCACAGCCTATGTTATAATAAACCAATTTAATTAAAAACATATTTAAAATTCTCACAGAATTTTTATTATTAATCACATGGGTGCTGCTACTCTTTGCACAGAGGTTTTACTGAATACACTGACTTCAATATATAATTTTCTCTTTCCATCACATTCCGAGAAAATAAATTGTGTTGATAGGAGTAGTGAGGGCAGAAGAAGGGTATTAGGCAAACTAATCATGTTAATCAGAACATGCTCTCAGAGAAGCCTTGTGTGAGATTTAGAAAACTCAGTTTGGGGCCCCAAGTACCACTGACTCGCTCTTCTACACTTGCAAAGTTAATTCTCCCCCTAGGTTTCATTTTCATTACTTGATAAAAAAATACATTTTGTTATATGATCTCTAAGTCCCCTTCTAATAAATTCAATACAAACACATTCCCTGAAATCATACTATGTGTAAGAGATAAAATATAAAGCTGGCGATTTGCAGCTGGTGAGAAAGATGGACTTTTAGTTAATTAACAAAAAATGAGAGATGCACAAATCTATAAAATAAAGTAACAAGTACAAGGCATCCACAAGGAATGTGGCTCTTAAATGCAATGTGCACTGTTCTTCCTCTTCCTGTTCTCCCTCTCCTCATTTTCTCTCAATTCTCTTGTGCCTGAATTCCTTTCTGATTATATATTTGAGAGATTTGGAATTAGATAGCCTCTTAGTTTAACAGTTTTCCAGGACCTGGCTGATTTATACACCAACAAAATCTGGTTTCATAAATACCATAAGAATATAAGGATAATTGGAATGACTGGCTGATGTGAATGAGTTGTTTTCTCTCTGTGGGGATTTGTGGGTATCTGATATTAAACTTTTGTGGAGATAAGTTCTTGCTTCTGGCTATGCAGCTCTGAGTTTAAACCGGATGAAATTCATTTCGGTTTATCCATTTCTTTTCTTCTAAAGGTCTGTGGACTTCCAGTGACCTTATGTTACAGGGAAGAAACTTGCATGCTGTCATTAGGTCTGAAATGAGGCAAGATGTAGGGCTTGGGGAATGTTCATTTCAAATGGCTTTAGTTTCTATGCCTGGGAAATTGTGTACGGATCTCTTTGCCACTTCCAGAATACATAAAGTGTGGGCAATCATCTTAAAAGACAGTAGATGGGAAAAATAGACAAAAAACTGTACTTGAAAAATAACTAAATAAAATTAAAAAAAAAAAAAAGACAGTAGAATAATCAGTGGACTTTCTAAGAATCAAATGAATGAAGAAGAGAAACAAAGTGGTTAAATACAGTTATTTTGGCCAAAGGAACTTCAATATAATAAATCAGAGGTTGTGTCAATCAATATTTTGTAAATTTTGAAAAAATTGTGGAGTTGAGAGGGCAATAGTGCAGACTATTTTAGAATGACCCTGTCTCAAGCAATAGGAATACATTTGACATTATAAAGGTATAATAAATATATTTATTGATTGGACTTGATAATGTATCTCTTCTTTTTTTTTTAGGCAACATCTTTACCTGATACAACCATTTCTCTATTTATTGTTAAAGTTCTATTCCATGATCCTCTGGAATCTGTACTTTCCTAAAAGATAAATGACTGCTTTGCTGTTGATGTGAACTTTTTCCTTCTTTCTGTGAGCAAACTGCGTACAGAAAAATGAGATTTTTCTGTAAGGATTTATTTTTGCCATTTTATAAGTAAGGAATTAAAACAGGTTTGTGACCACACCTACTAGAAGATCTGTTGTCCAAAGAGCTCTCTGAAATAGTATATGTTCCGGTTCTTTGCATTGTCGCTCAAAGGTATTTGCAATATTTTAAAAAATACATCAAATAGTCATGTTTATTTTTTTCTCCATTTAGTTTTGAGCTGGTTATAATCAGTCTATTGTCTGTTTAAGTATAAAGATACAGCAAATTCATTTCCATTGTATGATGTACCTATTAATTTTCCAGGGATTAAAATAATCTTATTTCAAATAGCATGTATTATGATTAAAACCATAATAGTATGATATCATAAAACCAGAAAAAGAATACATACAGATATGATTGTGTATCTAGCTTTATAAATTTTATTGTTTATTTTATTTTATTTTTTCATTATCATCTATCCCCATGCTATACTATTTTAATAAATATTCCTAGAAACACTTCAGCTTCGGTTCATCCCAGAAGAACTTGGAAAGGCAGCTTCTATCTAAGAAGGTCAGAATTAAAATAAATGCTAACTTTCGCTTTTGTAGAGAAGGTTTAGCGAGGCAGCCCCGCGTCTGGGCCTGCTAACCAAGCGACAGTCACAAAGGAACTGATTGGCCCCTGCGATCCAGGAAGTGATTTGCCCACTGCTTAGTTATCCTGTACCTCACGAGCCACTGCAAAGATTCGACAAGACTGGTAGAAATAAGAAGTACATGTTGAGAAGGGCCTGCATCTGAATCAGATTCAGAGTTTGTGATTAATCGCACACCTTGGCATTCCGAATACCACTCATTAGTGTCATTAAGCTGCTTGTTTCTTAATTGCATTCTTGTGTAGGGAACTCCAGGCAAAAATGAACCAGCTCTGAAAAGCCCACAATCAAAGCTGATTGCCTCTAACCTTACCGTTGCACCTCTATTAACCTACAAGCTATGTGGGTAGGACTTACAAAAAGCACTTCGTGAGGAAAAATGTCTCCTTCAGATTTTGCTACCCTTGCATTTATTCTGAATTTTCTGGAAATTACGAGGTAGGATTGCTAATAACCCCTGTCATTATTTCAAACTGTGAATACTGGTTGTCATTTTCAGAGTCAACAGATGTTGACCTCAAGGTGGCAACTTTTCCTTCATTGTATGAACCTAATCAACATTATATTCTTCAGTTTTCTGTAAAATGAAATATCCAATTAGAAAGTAAGCTTTTCAAAAAGAAAGGTCTAGGGTTAAAATCTCATTTAAGCTGCATTAGGCTAAATGTGGCTTTGGGCTATTTGTATTAGCTAAGCTATTTATGATTTCTCTAAAGGAGAGGAAAGGACACTTTGGGGACTACAAAAAATTGATTTAATTGTATGCATGACTTCACATTTAATTTCTATAAAAGTAGCCCTTTATGAAAGATTGTGAAGATCTTTGACAATACCTCCCTTTTCGTCTCTGTGCTGATCTTCTGGAAACACTGTTTGCAAATATAAAGCTAAATTGTCAAAGACACAGCTATAAAACAGTTCTGCAGTATGAATGGGATGCAGCAACTAATACCTCCCAAAGTTAAATTGAACTTGAATTCCACTAAACCTAGTCACTATTCACGTGGAAATGGACTATGAATTCCTGAGCCTAGTCAGCTTTTTGTGAAATTAATATCTTCTTCCACTTGCTTCTAAGTTCTTTTTTTTTCAGATGACTTTACCAATCAGACTCCATTAGATGTTGGTAATGGCTTAAAAGCCATTTCATTCCATTTGATTTTCGTGTATCCATTAACTTATTTAATTCAGCAAGTATACTGAGTGCTCACTATGTAGAGGCAACATGCTTGGCTCTGGAGAAGCAGTGAAAGAAGAGTCAGACCCTGACTTTCACAGCTCTGACTCACCACCAGAAACACAGACAGAATTCCACTTCAACATAACACAACGACAACTTTTTATACACATTTTTCATAACCTGACTCCCGCAAGGAAAACACACAGAATTTTTAATTCCTATAATGTACTAAATTTTTAATTCATACAATAACCAAATCGCTGAAGCTTCCTTACTGGGAGACTAGATGAAATAGCACTGTTTCTGAAATTAAGTAATAATATGTCCCCGAGATTCCTGATACCCAGTTCAATAAGGGAAATGTGAAATCTTTTGTTTGAGTAAAGAAAGTAGGTAGTTTATTTAAAAAGCAAATACCATCTTACTGTTAAAGACTGAGATGAATGTATCCCACCTGGAAAGGACATTGCATTGGGTGCCAGGAATCTCAGGGATGTATTTAGTATTTAATTTCAGAAACAGTGTTATTTTATCTAGTCTCTAGTAAGGAAGCTTCAGTCATTTGGTTGTTATATGAATTAAAAAATTAGTACATTATAGGAGCTACAAATTCTGTGTGTTTTACTTGTAGAAGTCAGGTTTCATAACAAAAATCACTGTTTTCAAATGTGCTATTGATTGTAGGTACACACTGTTTAGATTTTAAATTGTCCTTTAATGAAAATCATTCTAAAAATCGGACAGTTCGATAGTTTTCGTTTTGGTTGTTAGACAGCTGAAGAAGTCTATTTCCTGCAAACAGACAGTTGTGCGGTGGGGTGGGGGTGGGGGGTAATGACCAGCAAAGCCATAGAGAAAACAGGGAAACACTGGGAAGTCTTTTATCTTGGGTAACGAGGACAAATAAAAGGAGGAAAACCTGAGTTGGTGAAATATTTCAGCTTAGATTTGGGGAAGATTGGGCAAATAAGATCTCATTTTCTAAAGTGATATGTATAAATTTTTTGAAATTTTATATTAAATTCTTTTTTAGAAATGACTATTTGAAGGACTAATCATTGATTTAAGATGGCCAAGTTTGTGTTTGGGCAAGTTTGTTTGTACCTTTGGAATAAGTAAATTGGGAAAATATCCTGAAGTACTATGAATGATGGAAAAAACATTTAAAGAAATTAGAAATATAAAGAAAGATATGAGATGTAAAAAAATATAATGCAGTAAAGTTTTAGGGCAGTACTAAATAACCAGGTATTATAATTAATATAAAATAAATGCTATTTAGCAATTATAGGTTATTTTATTAGTCTGTATATTTTCTTTAATAAATACTGGTAAATGACTGCTTGGTTATGAATTGCCTCATAAGTTTTAACAATAAATATGATAATAGGAAATGATTTCTAGCTGTGTTATGTGAGGATGTAGGTTTGATGAACTATTGTTTAACATTTTTCACTTGGTTGCAGAGAAATACAGATTAAGACAAAGCACTAAAGTAACATGTATCAGTTATTGTTAGAAATTACCTTAAATTCTACAAAAGGAAGTAGCACTAAGATGATCTGTTAATATCCTAATACAGGACTAAGTATTTTTAGTCCTAAAGTTCTCATCTTATTTTATAAAGGGATGATTTCCAGAAAAAATTAATTTTACATGATTAAATACACTTTATTCTCTTTCATTGGAAAGATGATTATTTGACAGCTACGCTGTGGGTCAAAATGTTTACAACTAAATTTTGGTGGGAACTTAAATGCTTTTAGTGTCCTTTTTTCATATTATTCTTACAATTGAAAATGCCCCATCTTCCTTTCAATTAATCTTCCATATTATTACCAGACATATCTTTCAAAAATATCTATTTGATCATATTATATAGTGCTGCTTATTAATACTTAGTGATTTCTGATCATACTATTTAAAGACACTTAAAATTTTGTTTTAGACTAATATTATTTTATAGGACCCATATTTTGTCCTTTCTAGCATTCCTCAATTTTATAACTAATTACTATTTTAACTATTGTTTTCCAACCTGTATTTTGTTTTATGACTCCTGGATTTAAACCTAATGCAGATCTTTTAGGATTTAGTTTAAATATGACTGGAGACATTGAAATAAAAAACAAACTGGCAGTAACCAGAGGGGATGGGGAAAAGGGGTTACAGGGGAAAGAAGGGAAAGGGTCATGAAGGAATGTGTAGAAAAAACCTGTGGATGAAGACGAAGTGGGGAGAATTGAGGGTGGGGCAGGGGAAAGCAGTGGTTGGAGACAACAGTACTCCAACACCAATACAAATAAATAAATAAATAAAAGTTTCTCATATCTGCACTTCATTTCTCTGTTAGTATTTGGTTTATATAATAACTACTATGTCAACTATGTTTTACACAATTTATTGAGTGCCTACCACGTGTGAGACACTCTTCCAGAAATGGGCATACAGGACTGACCATCGACCTCTCCTGGATTTTCTTTGTGTAGTTGGATACCTACACATTGACCAGAATAATTCACAAGCTCCCTTGGAAGAACCAGCGTTTATCATTCATGTGTCCAATAACAGAGAGTTGACCTGAGAACACAGCACATGCTAAACTGGTGGCAATTATATTTCATGATTGAATGGAATTAAACAACTAGTATTAAGTCACTTGGAAAACCTTCTCTTTTATTTATTTCTTAATTTTTAAAAAAGATTATTTTATTTATTTATTTTTAGAGGGGAAAGGAAGGAGTTAGAGAGGGAGAGAAACATCAATGCGTGGTTGTCTCATGCACGCTCCTTCTCGGGTCCTGACCTGGCCTGCAACACAGGCATGTGCCCTGACTGGGAAATGAATCAGCAACCATTTGACTCACAGGCCCACACTCAATCCACTGAGCTACATAAGCCAGAGTGGAAAACTTTCTCTTTTATATTCCAAGTGGATGAAGAGAGGCAAACATATAACTGGGAAGTAAAATCATATTAAATATTTATAGAGCATTTCTATAATTTTTCCTCAAAAGCTTCCTAGTCATGCATTTGAGAGATATAGTACTAAATTCTTCCTTCAGTATTAGTAAATATATAGGCATACAAAACATAAATATATACACTTGTTTCCTAGAAAACATAGTTATGGTTTTTCTTTCTGCTTTATAAAGAACTAAGACTACACTTCAAGATATCAGCCAACGACAAACAACACAGGGTGGTATCTACAGTTCAAGGAGGATAGCGTTCAGGGATGACACATGAAAGCAAGAATGGGGTCCCTCACAGTACTTTATGGTCAACATTGTCAGAGAAACATCAACTAATACGTCTGTCCTATGCAACTTCATTTCTAAAAGATATATGTGCCCAAGATGAATGGAAAAGGACATATTCCATTAATAAAATTCAGTTACTGCCAGAAACATTTTTTAGCTTTTCCTCATTCTGTCATTAGTGGCTCACAACTTGCCAACAGTATCACCATTCATTGTTTTTTTTTAATCTATAATACTTCTGAAATCTTTGACTTAGGATTTCCTTGACAAGATAATAAATGTATTATTAATTATCAGGCTTAACTTACTGCTTTTCTAAAGGAACAGTATAAACCAATATAAAATTGTATAAAAATGTACTTTCAAAGAAAAATAATAAGTAGAGTAATTATAAGAAAACATTTCTTATTGGATGTGTAAAATCAATGATGATAAGCCTTGTTAATGAAATATTTTAAAAGTTTTCAAATGAAAAAGAGATAGTTCTAGTTTACTAAATGCTATTGAACCTCCCATTTCACTGTGTTTTCTTGGGAGTTCTGGCTGCAGGGAAGAATTATCAATCTCTCTCTGTTGTTGTTGCTGTGTCTGTAGCCACATTGGAATTGGGTATAAAACATGTTTTTTGTTCCCTTCTTTTGTCATCCAAAATGGGGAATCACAAGGCCACAACAACAGTGTGAAAGATTGCTAAGGGGCAGGAAAGGATATAGTCGTATTTAATGTCATCAACAATTTAGCCTAAAATTGTATTATCTTTAGTTCTTTAAAGAGCTCTCAATTATAAATAAGTTATCAATGAAATATGTTATTCTGCTAGAAATTTCAGATAGTTTTTTCACACTGCATTACCTAGTACAGGTTCTATATCATTTACTAAAAGTCTAAAACAATATTTTTGAAGGAGTAATTATCACTGAAATTCTGGGTATTAGGAAGACATAGTAGCTAGTCAGAATTTGAATCCCAAGAACGTCCTTGGTAAGCAAGCAGATGGGAACGGCCCCTGTCATATCTCTGGAGAAGTTTCTCAGGTGCAGAGCGGGTATCAGAGGCTGACATCTAACAGCCTAACTCTATTTTGCAAAGCAATCTGGGAAACACTAAATTGCAGTCATAAGAAAAGGTTACATTTGTAGCATGGTATTATTTTGTTTTTCTGTGCCTACAGTAGGACAATGGGGGTCCATTCTCTCTGTCTCTCTCTCTACCTGTGTTATAAGAGAACTACTAGCACCCTTGAATGCTCAGTAGGCCAAATGAAGAACAACTGGGAGGCTACATGACCTAAAAGAGAGCTCATCCTGGCGTGATTACATCACTGAACACATATTAATGATCTTCATTTAGAACTTTAAACCTATTCGTATGAATCCTATTTCATGGTGTGCATTTGATTTGCAGAACTCTGCCAAATTTGACTCTAATATTTTAAAAACTGATCAAGGTCCATGCAATGAAAATTCAGATCTACATTTATATCCTATCTCTCCCATTTGCAGTGTGACCTCATAAATTTGCTTAATTTCACTGAGACTTAGCTTCTTCATTTTTACAGTGGAAGATACAGCTTTGACTTCCTGGGATGTCGTGAAGCTTAAATGCACTGATGTGTAGAAGGTAGAACCACAGATCTGGCATAGAAAAGTCACGGAAGATACTAGCAGTCCTTGCATTCCTTGTTGATCCTCATCCTTTCATCTACTACAGCCTCCAATGGATGTAGCATGTTCTTGTTAACTGAGCTACTTACTGTAGCAGTGATTCTCACAGTGAGAGCTTGAGACTCAGGTTCCTGGGAGAAATATTAGTCTTGGAGTGAGGATAGTTGGAGAAATAAATATGGTACTTTGAAAAACCCCCAAAGATTATTCTTTGGTGTCCCACTAAAGGGAGAAGGAGGTACTAGAAATCATACTAGTGGACTAGCTTGAGCTCAAAGTAATAATATTATATTTTTAAATAAGTACAATTAATGTTAGCTAGAGAAAAAGTTCATACGGTTAGGGTATTACAAACAGGGCTGTGATGGATTTATTTCTAAGTGGAATTGCTTGGCTAAACAGTAATGCATATTGCAAATTTTGATAAACCTTTTAAAATTGTCTACTACCACCACCTCAAAAAGAAACACCAGTTTACAGCCCCAACAACATGATATAAAGACTTATTTCCTCTACATCTTTGTCAGCACTTATTGTTATCTATCTTTAATTGCTACCACCACCACCACTTCCACCCCTCTCTCAACTGACGGGGGGGAATTAGGAGGTCAGATAAATAAATTATTTCTTTTACTTTATATTAATTCTATTTAAAATCCAAACAATAAATACCATCATATATTTTTATATAATTAAATTTGAAACTGGGATATTAAAGTCAAAAGAGATGTATATTGAAATTGCTATAAAATTTCAGAGGAAAAAAATAATTAATTTTGGGGGGGGAGAATTGAAAGAGGCAACATTTGAGAAAAGGAAAACAGATTCGATCATGCAACGTAGAATAGAAGTGTGTTCCCAAAGTTAATTAAACTTAATAGGAACAGAGCTGAGTGAGGGTGGGATGGCCAATCTCATGTGTTCACTGAACTGGGCTAAGGAACATCTGCAGCCAGTATAACACCGTTTCTGGATATATCAGTGAGGGTGTTGCAGGAAGCACTTGTATCAGTGGACAGAGTAAAGATGTACCCTCACCAATGTGAGGCTCAGCATCCAATCTGTTGACGGCCCCAACAGAACAAAAAGGTGAAGGCAGGGAAAATTTTCTCTCTCTTTTCTCTAGCTAGGATTTGCATTTTCTGCCCTTGGACAAGGGAGTTCCTGGTTCTCAGGTGTTCAGGCTCTGAGAATTACATCAAACATCCCCCTGGTTCTCGGGTGTTAGATCTCAAATTGAATGATACCACCGTCTCTCTTGGGTCTCCATCTTGCAGAGGGCAGACAGTGGGACATCTCTACCTCCATGTGAACCAATTTTACACTATATATAAAATCTTCTATTGGTCCTTTTCTCTAGAGAATCCTGACTACTACAGAAAGCATTAAGGTTAGGTAAATAAGAGGAAATAATGAAAAAATATTTCATCTGAACAAAATCTTAGAAGACTTTCATGGAAGAGTGAGTTTAGAGTTATTCTTCCCAGGTTAAGAACCTCGAAGCCTAACAGCTTGTGGAAAGTCACTTACTGCTGAGAGTACAGCCGAATTTACCTACAATCTTTTAAGGCCAACCCATGAATAAAGAAAAAGGAGACATGAGCATGACAAAGTCCCATCTGAGGTAATTTTCATCTTACATTGGGTATTCTTATCTTCCAATGTCCTAAATATTCTCATTGTCTTAAGACCAACCATAAAAAAATAATGTTATGTCTATGCTGACTGGCTATTGAAAAACAGTGATAGAAGAAATGTTAAAGAAACTTAATCTGTCTTAATAGAAAAGAATTTTAAAAATGAATATCATAAGCAAAAGTAGCATATCCAGAGAGCGATGTAGTCATGTTTTTAGTTCCTAGAAATTTTAAAAGATATTAGCACAGGCTAGATACAGGCCTATAATAACCCTTAACCCTTTTGTGTGTATGTGTGTGTATTTTTTTCATTATTTTATTGTATTTATTCCTCTTTCATCCTCTTCCACCTCCACCCATCCCCTTTACCCCTGCAATGAACACACTCTTGTCCATGTCCACAAGTCCTTTTCCTTTTTTGCCCAGTCCTTCCAACCCCTAACTCCCCCTCCCAGAGCTGTCAGCCTGCTCTCCATCTATGAGTCTGTCTCTATTTTGCTTGTTAGTTCAGTTTGTTCATCAGATTCCACATATATGGAGAAAAAAGAACCCTTTTGCACTGTTGCACTGGGAATGCAGATTGGTGCAGTCGCTGTGGAAAGCAGTATGGAGACACCTCAAAAAATGAAAAATGAATCTGCCTTATGACCCAGTGTTTCCAGTTCTGGGAATATATCTGAAGAGATCCAAAACACTAATTAGAAAGAATATAAGCACCCCTATGTTTCTTTGAGCATTATTTATAATTGCTAGGCTTTGGAAACAGACCAAGTGTCCATCAGTAGATGAGTGGATAAAGTAACTATGGGACATTTACACAATGGAATACTACTTAGCCATAAAAAAGAAGAAACATCTTACCCTTTGTGACAGCATGGATGGGACTGGAGAACATTATTGTAAGTGAAATAAGCCAGTCAGAGAAAAATAAATGCTGTGTATTTGTGTGTGTTTTAAATAAAACTTAAATAAACACAAATATTTTGGTTAATAGCAGTCTACTGTGTCACAATGACAAAAAATTAAAATATCTGGTCCACCAATACTTGTAGCAGCATTATTCACAATAGTCAAATTATAGATACAACCAAAATGCACATCGATGGATAAACAGATAAACAAAATGTGGATGTGTGATATATGCATATTACAACATAGAAGAACTTTCAAAACATTATGCAAATGAAGTAAGCCAGAACCGAAAGACAAATATTGTATGATTTGACTTATATGAGCTATCTATAATAGAATACTGAAATTCATAGAGACAGGAAGTAGAATATTGGCCCTATAGTAAGGACTGCAGGAAGTGGTAGTGAGGAGCTATATTTTATATATATGGAATTCAGTTTGGGATGATGAAAAAGTTCTGAAGATGCACAGTGAAGATGGTAGCATGACAATGTGAATGTACCAAATGCCACTAAATAGTATACTTACAAGTGGCAGATACAGTAAATTACATGTTATGTAAATTTTATAATAAAAATAAATGAAATGTCTGAAAATTGAGAAGAGATTCTCCTGGTAAAGAAAATAGTATTAAATGAATAGATCCAAAAACTATGGTACATTTACACAATGGAATTCTATGCAGCAGAAAGAAAGAAGGAGCTCCTACCGTTTGCAAAAGCATGGATGGAACTGGAAAGCATTATGCTAAGTGAAATAAGCCAGGTGGTAAAAGAAAAATACCACATGATCTTACCTTTAATAGGAACCTAATCAACAAAACAAAAAACAAGCAAAATATAACCAAAGACACTGAGATAGAGAACAGGCTGACAGTGACCAGAGGGGAGAGGGGAGGGAATTTCAGGGGAAAAGGAGAAGAGTTTACAGGAACAAGTATAAAGGACACATGGACAACAACTAAGGGGGGTGGAAATGGGAGGAGAAAGGGCTGGGTGGGTGAGCTGGAATGGGAGTAAAAGACAGAAAACTGTACTTGAATAACAATTAAAATAAAAAAAATAAAATTGTATTGAATCATTTTCATAATGTAATGCACAAAGAAGAAATTGTGTAAACAAGGAACATCTTATTATCATTAGATCTTAACATTTTATTAAACTGTGATTCTTCTTGATTATATCACATATTTCATTGTTAAAAACCTTTAAGTAAACTCTGTTGGGTGCACAGGCTTGAAAAAAGTATTCATTCAAAACTATTTTCTATTATAATCCATATGTATAATGTATACCAGATTGTTTCCTTCCCAGCCATCTAATGGGCAAATAACCACTGTTGAGGGAGTATTGGCTGAAGCTTGAGCTGCCTCAGTTTCACCCTGCTATAAAATTTGATATCAGTGATAGACAACTTAATCTGTGATTACTGAAAAACAAACCTTCCTCCATTAATCAAATTATGTTTTTAATTACAATATGTGTGTACAACTATTTCGTGAAATGCATTGACTTAAATAGTGCTTAGGACTAGGAATTAAATTTCACCTATGAGCCCAAACCCATTGCATAGCTTAAAAGAAATTTGATGGTCAGTTTTTAATTACTGATACCCTACTGAAATTGCTATTCAATAAAGAGAAATATTTCCTAAACACTAAAAAGCTTTAAGATATGAAATGAAACAGTCTATGGCTCGAAAATGAATGTAATCTTAAAAGGAAGAAAAATTAATAGAGTCATGTTCAAAAGCCTTTAATAAACCTAAAATAATCCCTCACATCTGTCATTAAGAAGTGGTATGTGATTTTGCTCACAGAACTGGGGATGAAAAACAAAAGCCAGACTCCAATGAAACCTCACATTATACATGAAACGTAATGCACAGATAATGCACTGTTTCATACTCAGTAGTGATCTTGGCAACCTCACCTCAATAGAGAGTAAACAAATTCCGTAATACAGGCAAGGAGACCAAATTTCAGATCTACACACTAGGAAAAACAAAATATGACATTTTTTCCTCAAAGCTAAAAGAAGAGTTTAGCCAGAAAATTAATGTTGTACTATGTCCACATGGTTCTTTAATTTCAAAAGGAGCTAAAACATAGGGAAATCTGATCTAATTATACATTTTATTGGGTAAACTAATCTTATACACACAGAGACAGTTTTGTCTACGCACATATATGACCTCAGTGTCTTTTCACATGCATTACAGATAGCAGAAGTGCTATCTGAGTAAAATAGTAATCCTCCATAAACAAAAATACTCCCTTGGCTAATTTTTCCTGATATCATAAGTGCCACAGATGTTTTCCAATAATTCTCAAAGAGTTAAATGTATTAAGCAAGCATCTTATAATAAAATGTAAGTATCTGTTAGTGACCATCTGAGAAACAAGTAATAATGTTATTAGCTAATTTATTGAGTATTCACTATGTGCTAAGTATGTCTAAAGTGAAAATATGGCTCTGTAAGCAGGGCACTAATATTAACCCCATTACATACAGTAATGAGGAAAGAGAAATTCAGAGACATTGAGACTTTTGCTTACAGTTGAATGGCCAGCAGAGCCAGTATTCAAATTCCAGCTTTCTATGATTCCAGAGCCTTTTGTATTGATCACTACCAAAATGTCTTCAGATATTGCCTCACTACTGATTAATAGGAAGTCAGTTAAAGAAACAAATATTAGGGGCAGATAAAAAAGAAGAATGAGGTGGAGATAAGACTAACTTAAAAAAGTGAGAGGAGTGGCTATAGAAGACACACCATGGGATAGTGCCCATTAGGCACCATTTTAAAAATATTTTAACCTTTATGAACAGTGTGCTTCCTTCACTTCAGAGAGAAATGTGTTTAAAAGTCTTTGGAAACAGTGCTTCTTCCAATGTTGAGTGTGTTCTTGTACTTCCCTCCCAAGTCATCACCAGACTCTGTTTCTATATTTCCAGGACCTGAAATTGCATTTTTTGGGCCAAATAACTTTTTACACAGTGCTGGTATTTTTCTTTTGTGATTCAACATGATTTACAATCTCATACTAGTATATGACTTTCATGTATTTCTGGTATGATTCCTCAACTAGATTATAAATGCTATGTAGACAAGAAAAATGCCTTAATTTTCTTTATATTTACCACTAGACCAAATACTTCATATACATTAAGTACATGATATTATAAATATTTGAGATTCTTATTACAAAATAATTAAACAAATGGCAGAGTTACAAGAACCTAAGAGTCTTGTCAAACCTGAGTGTGTATCCTGAAGACAAAAGGTCACCACTTTATATTCTTAAGAAAACTAGGTTGAAATGATTTTTTTTAAATACCAACACAACTCAGCAAATTTAGGATAAAACCAGAAAACTTAAATAACTTGCTCTTAATCACCCTGAGTATTTGAAGGAGGCACTGCTATGTTTGTGAACTTCTTTTTTTTTTTCCTTTGGAGGGGGCAATGAACATGAGAACCTTTATTTTTTAATATAAAAATAATTAAAGAAAATACTAATATTTAATATTCAGATTGAGATGAGCCCCCAATCTGGGTCCATATGCTGTATGCCAGTAAAAGGAGCACCCACTGAGGAACAGGAGGGGCTGACCGTGGCATCTGTACTGGGGATTGCTTTAGGAGTTGCCACATACCATCATTTACATAAAGTAGGTGTACAGAGTAGATTATCAGATATTAAACAAACCAACCCTCACAAAACACAGTTGTGGCTTATCACAATCTACTCTGAGGAACTGAGGATTAGAAATATCATATTTACTGTGCACACACACACAAAGGTACAACTAAGATTTCTTCTGTTCCTTGCATGACTCCTTAAAGTCTTAGGAAACACATCTTTAAGATCAAATGACTTGGCCAGAAGGAAATTGGAAAATCAGATATTGGCATTTTTTATATTGATGCTTACACTTATTTATATGAAGAACTTACCAAAAGCTTTTGAGAGGGACCTTATACCTTAATAGTCAAGATATGCTAAGTCATGCCATAGTAATAACCGGGTCCAAATCTGAAATAAACGTTTATTTCCCCCTCATGCTACAATTCTAGCATCCCAGAGTCAGTCAGCACAATTGTTCAGCTGTCCAAGGTCACTCAAAGACCAAGGCTGATAGAACAGGCATTTCTGTGAGTCCAACATCTCCCCGCAAAGAGCTCACCCCGTGTAAGAACATGAATGGTGTATGACTCCAACACCAATCGCCCTGCCAAAGACCCAGTTCTTGCAGTAAAAATCCACAACATTGCCATTTAACATGTAAAATATGTACCTTCCAGGGCCTTGGCACTTGCAACAACTTTTCTAATTAAGCAACTCCTTGAAAATAAATAAGTAGATTCTTTGACATTTTAAAATTGATTGCTTTTTCACCTTGGTTGTTACTATTTCTTGTAACTTGTAGTATAGGTTGTTTGCCAATACTGTACAAAAAAAAAATGAGCTCCTTTTTCGCTAAGTATTACTATTGGGACTTTCCAGTATGATTAATTTTGTCATCACTATTTTTTTTCATACTTCACTATTTTCTTTCAAATTTTCAGTGTGTTTCTATTTGAAGATGTTGGAAAACAATTTCTGCATTGGATGTGACATTTGAAAAATAACAGCCCTGTTAAACAATTGTGAATCCTGAAACTCTCAAATATTTAAAAAAGCTGCTCACAGTATCCCTCACAATTCATTGAACATGCATGCATTCAATATATCATTTCTGTAAACACAGTATTTCAAATTTTGAAGCATTTATTCTTTTTTTCCTCAGGTGCTATCTGGATGATTGAAATTTTATTTCCTGACTTAAGCTTTTTCTTGAAGTCTTCCAATACAGGTCTTCCAACATAATGTCATAATGTAGACATAATATCGGCATAAAAAAGATTAATGAATCTACATGTTCTGCCTTCATTTAGCAAGCATCCCCATGTCTGAAAGCCTTTAAAATTGTTTGCCATTTTCAACCATTTTCATTCGGACTCATAAACACCGTGAAGACAGCCAGGGGTTTCAGTCAAACATTTATCCTCCACAAATTCTCCCCAGGAAATAGATATTTTCTCTCCCTTTGATCAACAGCCCTCAGACATAGTCCCAGAGAGTAAGATAAATGAGAGGGAAGTGGAAAAAGTGATAGAAAAGAGAAGTTCTAGAAGATCTTATACAAATAGCTCAAAATGCTTGCAGATTCAGCCTTCACTTTAAGTCTAACATAGATCGGTAATCAGCAAACCAATAATTTCATACATATTTTCAGTAGAGCATGTGAAATAAATTTGGAAGTTCCTTCAGTGAGCACACATTTCACCCCACAGGACTTCTCTCTCCTCTGTACCTATGCTGTGTGTGTGTATGTATGCCCAGGCCTGACAAAACTTCAAGGGAGTATGGACAAGGGGAATGATTATTCCCAGCATGCCAGCTGAGGGAAGAGTCACTAAGCAAGGCACCTTTCTATGCATTTTATTTACATGAACCCATGTAATAACTTTGGCGTGAATATACTTTTGATATCCATTTTCCATTTGAAGTCACAACCTCTTAATTAGAATGAATAGCCCTGAGATACACAAAAAGTAAGTGGCAGAGGTACAGTTTTAATCTGTGATTCCAGTTATACGATCCTTTAAAATATGTTGTCAAATAAAACAATTGCAACCACCTACTAAGGGCCTCATTGCATATATGTCCATTAGCTTGGAACTGCGGTCTTAAGAGATTTCAGAAGCCCAGTGTGGCCTCCTTTGCCTTACAAGGAACAATTTATCTCAGGGAAAATTTTAGACTTTCAGCTAAAAGAAAAGGGGAGGGGAAGTACTCTGAGCTTAGTGGGAATTGACTTACATGGGCCCTAGTTAAAAGCTTAACTACGAAGATAATTTTCAACGTTCACTTGTAATGCCAGGTGCCTTCTAGATTCCCTTAATCCTGTCTAAGTGACTGATATGAAGTCTATGGAGCCTTGGTCAGGAATTGGGTTGGCCAAAAGTTCATTCCACTTTTTCCTTATGATGATAGTTCTAGTAGTGCTTAGTTGTCTTTAACTTCATTTGAAACAACTATGTTACACTGTATTCTGACAGCTGTCACATTAAGTATAAATTTTTTAAAAACATCAAAATTGGTAAATTTTCCGTGGCCATTTTCATTGAGAAGATGGAAGAAAATATGGGACATTTTTGGCACATTGTGCTTTATTTTTTCAAGAAAGGTAAAAACACAACTGAAACACACAAAAATAGATTTGTGTTGTGTAATGGAGAAGGTGCTATGACTGATTGAATGTGGCAAAAGTGGTTTGCAAAGTTTCTTGGTAGTATTGACATTTTGGCCAAATAATTCTTTGCTGTGGAGCTGTCTTATGCATTGGAAAGTGTTTAGAAGCACCCTACACATACTCAAATATCCAAATCAATAAAGTCAGTGGTGTGAATAAAAAAATGTGTCTTTTATTTTACAGAAAATACGTAACAGACTTTTTGACCAACCTAATACCTTAGCGGTTCAGGTAGCACTCAGGTATTTATCATGTAGGGTTGCAGACCTGCCAATCAGCCTCACATTGAGATAAAGAGGTGCATCATTGAAGCAAGGTCTCCAAATCTCCCTGACAGATTTGGAATATATTTTAGTAAAGAAAACCCCGAAAGTAAAAGGCTTTGGATGAAAGGTTGTGTGGACAAAAAGAATGGTGGTTGCAACAGGATTCTTAGAGGCCTCTCTGAGGGTGGTGGTGAGACTTGGGGAGATAATTCGGTCCTCTGAGAAAGCAGTCAACCGCTTAAAGACTGAGAAACATTTTATAGCAGTGATTATAAGAAGCTGGGGAGGGAGAGATGAACAAGTTGCAGTAAAATGCATTTTAATAGCAAAATATTAGAAAACATTAAAACCTTTCTTTAATTTTCCCTAAAAACAAAACCTCCATATGAAAAATAATCACACAAATATTGTAATTGTTGTTTCACATTCATTTCTTAATTAGGTTCCCTGAATAAAACACACACACACACACACACACACACACACACACAACCACCCAGAGGCAGGCTTCATGGACAATTGCCTCCTCTACTGTTCAAAAAAGTGGAAGGGAACTGAGGGCCTGTCTCAGGCTCCTGAGTCCAAACACAGTGGAGATTTGCTTCATCAAAAGGTAGAAAGAGAAAAAACAAAACAAAAACAAAAAGCCCCATTCTTCATGTACCATCCACCGACTGGGCCTTTCATGAATTCATGTCCTAACAGAACTAAACTGAGAACTAGCAGGGCATTCTGGCTGTGTACTTGTTCAGTGTTGGGAGGTACCAAGGACTTTGTGAGTGCAGGTGCTGAGGATGATTGGAAGTATTTGTTTTTTTCTTCTTCTAACCTGCACAGCAAAAGACAAGGCTCATGTTTGAACCAATATAATGGAATAGTACAATAAATGGAACACAGTATTTCAGCAACTGCTTCTCTAGTACTTTCAGGATGTGTAATACTTTCAATACAATCTAGTAAAGACTTAGAGTTACTAAGGTGAAGGTTTTCCCCTTTCTAGAGAAGATTGGTTATTTTAATAATTAAAGTTCATTTATCAGATTTGTAGAGTGAATATCTATTAAGCAAGTGGAAGAAGAGTTTGAGTCCAGTGTTTCTCATTTTGGTGAGCATGCATTATTTTCATTCTCTGGATTGTGACTGATTCATTTTAAATTTAAAATAAAATTATCGAGGGCATTTTATCTTTCTCCCTTTAACAACTAAGGGTATCTTAGTCTTTACTAAGGTAAAGACTTTCTGTAAGTACCATATGTCAACATAAAGTTATGTCCACTTTAAGTAGATGAACATATAATATGTTGTCCATGCTAAACACTTCTGAGACACTTTTGAAAGTGAAAAGACAAACTGTTGTTAAGACATCTACATATTAATATGTCTACATATATTTATAATTACTCTGGGTAAATATACATGAACTGTCACTTCTCAAGTCAACCATGATGTACAATTATCTTAGTTTTAAGCGTCAACCAGATATTAAAGAAAGGCAATAGTAACTAATCCCAAGGATATATTGCATAACTAGTTTTCAACCATTGTCATGTTCTCATTTCAGGGTTATGAAAGAAACAAGATTCGAATATTGCATTTTAATAGGAAGGTCTTAAATATGCTACACTAAAACTGACATAAGAAAAAATTTTTTTTTATTTTTCTAATTATACGAATTAGTCCAGAAAAATGTGTAGCATATGTACACTAATTCATTTGTTAATTTCTCTAAGATACTTTCTGAAACACTCAGAAAAGGATAAATAAAAAACTGGCTTTCTGAGATAATGACTATAAAGGGATGCAATAACATTGCCACTCTTGTGGAAAAACATTTCAAAGTGTGGAACTTAATTGGGATTGTCAGTATTGAACAGTAGGTTTCAGTGTGAAAAAAATGTATATACATATTCTACTTTTTCAGTTTGTAATATGAATCTATAGGTTTCTCTGTGACTTTAGGCAAGTAACAAACTGACTGTGTCTCAGTTTTGTTATTTATAAAGTGGATATACAATAGTACCTTTATTATAAAATTGTGAGGATAAATTATACAATATATGTTAAATGTGTAAAATAGGAGTAATACCTAATAAGTGTGTATAATGACTGGCTATTGCTCTAATTGTGTTCTCTAAAATAATAAAACTCAGATCACATCTTCGAATAATTTATCTTTAATTGCAATAACTTTCAGTTTCACCTTCTTTTCCTTGCCTCATGTAAAATGACATTTAGCAACCACTGGCAAACACTTTAATTATTTTTCTGTGTATTAATGCTGTAAAGATTATTATTTTGTGCTGTTCCTAGTATGCGATCATTCTAACAGCTAAGAAGGAAATCCTTGGATTTAAAAAATCAAGATTATTCATTTATTTATTTTTTTTGGTTTCCTTTACTTGATTGTTCTTTCACTTGCACAACAATTAGTTACCAGGCAATTACACTGTGCCAGGGGTTGGGGGTGCAGCAGAAAACATTCCGGTCAAAATCACTGCCTTCCTATAACTTTTATAGATTGTAGTAGGAAATATTGGACACATAGGCACATTTATAATGTGCATGGTGGTTAAGCACTCTGGGGGGAAAAGAAAACACAGAGAGTGGGATAAGAAGAGGCAGAGGTGGGAGAAAGAGCACTGTGGTAAGATGACATTTGAGCAGAGACTTGAAGGTCACAAGGAGAAACCACAGTGCCATTGTATCAGGAAAGCATCCCAAGGAGAGAAAACAAGGATAAAAGACCTCAGGCCTGAGATTGCTTAGCAGATTCCAGGGCCAGCAGGGAAACCAGATTAGCTAGAACAAGTGATTGGGAAGGGGGCAGGAAGAATGCCAGAAAAGACCACGTCAGAGAGGAGACTGGACTATGGGCGACTTTAAAGGCCATTGTGAGAACTTTGGCTTCCATTCAGGAGAGATTAAAATCCAGCCATTGCAGGGTTTTAAGCCAAGATCCAATGAACTTGAAATAGAATGGTGCTTATATTTTTGTGTTTAAAACAGTCACTGAGAGACACAGGTAAACAAACTCCTGAGCTCCCTGAAACTCCAGCCTGCTCCCAGTCAATGGTGGATTCCACCCTCTAGGTTCCCCGGGTTCTCAAACCAGTTTTCTACCCTCAGAGTCTTCAGAGGACAGATAAAAAACATAAGCAAGAGAATGGGTGGAAAGCAAGGCGGGTAGGTTTTGAGTTTTTGTTCTTTTATACATTTCTTGCCTTAGGACAGGTAAAAGAGAGAAGAGAAAGAGGAGGTAATTCCTGGAGATATAGGTCTCATTACGGTTTCTCAGACAGTCATGGCTGCCTTAAAGAAGCAAGCAACTTCAGCAGCTAAGGAGGGCAGCAGCCAGTCTTACCAAGTATTGAATTTCCTAGCTTTCTCATGTAGTCGCTGTGTGACATTGGGAGAGTCATGTGATCTGGGCCGCAGTTTCTTCATTTGTAAAATATGATAAATCTGCCTTACAGGCAGATTTCTACTTTCTGAAAAGTAGGTGCCTTCCCTATCATAAGCAAATGTAAGTGCTGTTATTGTTAATAATAACAAAATGTGATTTATAATAAGATAGTATTGATTGCAATGCTATCTTGTCATAAATAAGAGAGTACATTACATATACTAATTGATTTTTAGATGCACCTAATTTTCGGGAATGTTAAAATGCTAAAAAGTATGAAATAGATGGAGAGTTTATAATCAGAAATATTCTATATATGCCACAATTTTTTGCTTTCCCTTTTGGAACAAACCTCAAAATTCAAGGTGATTTAACATATAAAACATCACCAGTGTTTTGCATACAAAAATTTGTGCAACCAATTTTCAAAACAACAAGCTAAAAATACTCTGATTTTAAATGATGTTGATGCAGGCAAAAGTACATCTTTTAAATGACAGTAATATGATTACTGGAGATTTAAAAGATTGAAAAAATAGTATTTGGCTAATATGTAAAACATGAGATCCAAGAAGTAAGACTATTTCTGCCATAAAACCACCTTAAATTAGAAACCAGAAATTACATATAGGTGTGCCAAAATGTGACTGCTTTAGTAAATGATGAACTGGCATATACAATGATTTTAATGAAAGGTATCCACTTGATTGCACAATTATCTGTCTGCATATATAAAATATTATTCCGTACATATGATTCCTAGTTTGTACATGTATCCAATTATTTTATTGGTGCAACTTAGAAATCCCTATTTGATAAATGAGGACATTGGTTCTCTTTTTATAGCAATATGAGCTCATTTATTGGCTAGTGAAACAGGACTCCCTGGATTAACATGGGAAATGGATCCTGTTCCTAGTCAAAACAGAGGGGAATGCTACTGTACTTCTACTCTGTGCCAAGAAAAAACAAAAACACATTTCTTCACAAACATTTTAGTTCCTTTCTGTCTTCTTACTTGGAAGTCATTCACAATTTGAAAAAAACTGGTACACAGGGAGAACCCTTGAGTGAACTCAATGAGAGTTCACTCAACTCCCACATTGTTAGTCCCTAAGTGATGGGAGCAGGCTGTTGACCCCTACTACTCTTAAGCAATAGAGAAAAGTGAGAGGTAGTAAAAAGTGCAAAATTTATAGTCCTAGAGACCAATGTTCTCTGTGGAGCTCCAAGAAATAAAATAGCCTACAAAACAGGCAAAACTCATATTCTTATGGTCTTATTGGGCCATGAAGATTCTCCTTCTCCTTGGTCCTATGTGAAGGTGGTATGGTGGAGTAGGCTGAGTAAACTGATAACCATCATAATAAAGCTCTGCATAAGTGAGCTGTTTTCTGAATAACTCATTTCACAGGCTTATTGGACACACAGCCATTCAAAATCCAAAGTTATTCACAAACTCTTATTAGTAGGTTTCTCTACATATACATGGGTCATTGGCAATAGTAGGAGTCTTTTGCCTTTTGAATCCTTCAGACTCAGGGTTTTTTCCTGCATGTTTTTGAAGTAAGGCTTGAGGATTCTACTGAGATCCACTCTGGTAATCTAAGTAGGTAACAATGCCACCACTATCCCTCCAGTAGTTCACCTGCATGCAGAAGTGTTCTTGTGCAAATGGGATCCTACATTAGGACTCCCAATGTGTAAATAGTCACAACTTTGCCAACTATGCCTTGAGTCTATTTGATAATTAGGCTACAGAGATATCATTTCGAGAGTTCTAAATTCCTGAAGTTTGAACCTTGCCATCCACTTCAGTACTGAATTTTCTATAATAAACTTCCTCTTGAGTACTTAGATGTTCTTCCTGCTTTTAAAATAAGCTCAGGTCAACTCTGCCTATGGTGTCTCCTCCACAGTTCTATTTGGCCTGGCCTCTTCCAGTGTTCCCTTTCAATGTCTCCATGGAGGGAATGAACTATAAAAAGGAAAAGCATAGTGGTTCTTGGAGTCAGCCATATCTGTTACAGAAGATTGAACCATGCCTCTAGGATTCTTCCCCACTTTTGGTTGCTTCCTACACTGACTCTGGGCTTGATCATTTAACTCATTTTGACCAATGGGGCTTTAGCAAGCATGTTGCAAGGTGAGGCACTTGAAGTGAGGACTGCCCCTTGGAATACTCCTTGGAACTAAGCTGCACAATTTGTGAAAGCTAGTCTTCTAGAGAATAAAATCATGTGGACAGCCTACATGAGGATGACTCACTATGTCAAAAGAGAGACTACAAGGAGAACTGAGACCTCCAGTTAAGCTCCTTGTTGAATGTCACCACAAAAGTGATCCCAGCCGACATCAAGTAGAGCAGAATTATTTCTTAGTCAACCTACAGAATCACAAACGATAACAAATGGTTGCTTTAAGCCACAGAGACACTGGGGTGGTATGTTATACAGCAATATATAGGAGGTGACAAAAGTAGGTTTACAGTTGTTCACATGGAAAATAATATACTAATTAATAAATAACAATATAAGAATAAACCCTGCTTTGTGTACTTACAACTATATGCTCACTAATTCTGTCCACCTTTGTATAATCAGTACATGTTGGATCAACTTAGGCTCCGTTACTTGTTTTGTGATTTGAGTAGATTGTTTAAGTTTTCTAATTCCCCAGCTGTACAGATAGGTGATAATTCATACTACTCATAGAATTGTGAAATGGATTAAATAAAATAATAAATATAAAGAATTTAGAATAACATCCGAGCCATAGTTAATGCTTAATGAATGGTAGTTGTTACTGTTAATTTCACCCTCTGAACCATCACCACCACTATGACAGCCACCCCAATGCCAATGCCAATGCAACTAACGTTGCTGTCATCTAGTTATAACTAACACCTTCCTGACATCTAGTGCTTTCAGGATGCCCTCAGTATATGCCCCATGCGAAAAATCTAGTTTTTCCAATGTTTTTTAAGTCACAAATATACACAAAAATTCTTTCATTACTGTTAGTGGTGATGTAAAATAATAAAAATAACTCATTTATGTATCTCTTCACATTATTTCTTTATATTACTAAAGAAGTAAAGAGATTTGCTAAGATCATTTAGAATGCAAATGAAAAGGTCATATTTGAATCCCATATTTTTCTGCTATGATTCTAAGGTCTTTTAAACAAATTCTGACTGTTCTGTCTCCTATATAAAAGAAATCTTCAAATAGGCAGATATTTTGTTGTGCTTACTGCTCTATTCCTAGAACCTTGTGTATGAAAGCTGGTCCAGAAATATTAGTTGAGTACATGAATCAAATGACAATTAATTGGTAGTTTTAGCAGAACATGGGCTGTGGAGCCATAAAGCCTGGGTTTGAATCCCAATTCAACCACTTATCAGCTATGTGAGTTCTGGCAAGTTAATATTCCCCTGCCCCAGTTTTCTTATATATAAATAGATTAAGAATGGTGGATACTATCTAGGATTGTTTTCGTAAATATGAAACACTCAAAATACTGACAAGTAGTAAGCATCATATCATGGTTAGCTATTACTATTACTTTGTTGTTATATTGAACTCTATCTACATGAGGAACAGTATATATAAATGTTAAAGAAGAGGAATACATATGTATATTTAAAAAGTCCAGGAAAGAAGGTAGTATGTGGTCTAAAACAATGAGTCTCCAGTTTTCTCTGTAATCACCGGGGAGCTGGCTGAGGCATCAGCCTTTGGGTATCAGGCTCCACCCTGAGACTCTGAGTTAGTTGGTCTGGATGGGGTCCAGGTGTAAACTATTTTTTTAACTCCCCAGATGATGCTGACATAAATGTTGGGTGAAGAAACATTCATCAAGAGGAAAGAGTTTGAAACAGAAAACTTCTGAATGATTTTAGAACTTCTACTTCCTTGTTTTTCTCCAGGCTTCTAGAGGACTCCAGATTCCAGAAAGTCTGACATATTTATTTCCTTGCACCACTGAAGTAGGCCCTCTTGGCTTCATTATTCATGTTAACTGAGTACACTGCCTGTTTGACTTCTGTTGTGCTTTCTTGATAATCTCCTTGGTACTTGAATAAGTGTAACAATTAGACTGGATAACATTCTTGATGTCAATAGGAATGTATTAAAAAAAAAACACTAATGATATTTTATTATGTTTCCAAGGCAGAAATAAAGTACTTTCAAGCAAAGCAAAGATGATAATACCTACTTATGGTTAAGACTCTCTAAGTTGTGAAAAATAATACAAATGGAGTCATTTCAGAACAGAGTTTGATAAACTGCCTGGCACATCTCATTCCTCGAATGTTTGGAATGTTAAGGCTGGTAAAATCACCTTTGGACTGGGCCTAAGGCAGCAGTGTCTCCCAGACAAGTGTTCCCAAAGCTAACACAGGACATGACTACAGGGCTGGAAATTGAAGACATTCTTCAGAATCAGTGTCACTTTGTTAGCTTATCTTCATGTATAAAAATTCCTTCCTTATATTATTACCACCCATAGAAATTCTTTTCTTCTATTCATGTAATTATCCTCCTTCCATTTCTCATAAATACTCCTTGAGTTCACCTCCTAGTCCAAACACTATTCGGGATTCTTCCTGAAGCGCTGCTTCCTAAATAGCTATCATTTGGATCTGAAACAAAAGACTGTTGCTTTTCACTATGGCCTTTTATTTTTAGATTAAAAAGCCCTCAACCATTGATGCATGTGATAATCTGACTACCACAAGGTGATGATAGGATTGCCTTTGAATATACTGCAATCTTAGGAAAGCATTCATTAATTTTTTCCCCAGTAAAATCTCACATTTCACTTTTTTGAAATTTGATGCCAACAGGTTGACTTGCTTGATCCTTCACATGTACCCTGGATGGATCAGTTGATGAGAGGGAAAACAGATCTGGGGCTAGCAAGACCCACTTCTTTTTTGTGTGTGGCTGAACTAACACTGGGCATTTTTTCCTAATATTAAAACCAATCTTTACACAATAAACTAAAGCCAAATCAAATGCTTGAGATGTCTTGACTGAAACTCCTTGAACAGGATGTAAAAAGGGAGGATCACTTATATGGTGTCTTGGTAGTCACAGTGCAGTCCATGGACCATTGGCTTTGACATCACTTACAAGCTTATAGAAATCCAGGCTCTAGAGCCATACTGCAGACCCACTGAATTCGAAAATACATGTTAACAAGACAACCAGGTGATTCATAGGCACATTACAGTTTGAAAAACACTAATATAATATGCAATAAAACTCAACTTTTCCTCCAACATTTGTTCTTTCCTAAATAACACCCCATATAGCATCAATACAGTTTTCCATTCCTCTTTTTTATCTCAACTCTTTGTAAACTTTCCTTATACCACCAACCTTTTCCTATCCTTTCACTAACCATCTCCCACTCAGGCCATATCTTACTTTATCAGGGAGTCTAGTCTATGCTATATAAACTCACTCTTTCATAACTTTTTTCTTATTGCAGTTGAATAAGAGAGAAAAATGGTAACATTTTCTCTCAACCTACTCTAAACTAGAAAAACCTCCAGGAAGTAAAATTAGTAACAACCTGAGGCAGTTTCATTATAAATCTGACAATATAAAAAGAGTCCATGAAAATACCAGTTCCTGGTATAGTAAATACATAGCTATGTTGGTTTATTCTCTCAAGATAGAGACAAAAGGATACCAACTTATCCAAAATGGATTAGATTGATACAAAGTACACCCACTCATCTTAGTTTTCAATGAATAATTATAATAATCCAAGGCAATTACACAAGTTAAGACATAAATCCCTTTTTATTCATTTGCTTCTCGTAAGAATAGAGAAAAAAATCATTTGTTCCAGTAAGTACTGGATATTTCACTATCAGTATAAAGGCTAAAAATATTTCTTGTAACTACTTAAAGTGTAACAACAAAATATTACTTTTCCAATTGATAGCAATTTTGGTTGGGAATTTGAATATGTGCAACATCTGTGAAAACAAAACAAATATCTCCATTGACATAATCTGGTTGAAAACTTAATTCTCTAGAAACAGAACACCCTAATATGCCAAATGGATTGCCCTAGAAAAGCCTTCTTTCCTTCCATCAGCACACCATTGTGGCTTATATTCTATTACTATTAGCATAGGTAGTTAGTTATTGATAAGAAGAAAGCAAAGGGAACTAGATATTAAACTTAATCTGGGCAACTAAATCAGATATTAGGACAGCATTCCACTAAGCTTACTAAGAAGCTATAGCATTTACAGACTCACTCACACACTCCAGCAAACTGGTGGCAAGGAGAATCAGTGCTCTCTCTCTCGGAGCAGAGTCAGTATATCTCCCAAGGGCTGTTTCTGGCCCAATACTGGATTATGAAGGTAGAAGAAGAGAAAAATTTAACTTTTTGGCATGCCTAATAGAAATCAAGATGGTACAAGGGGATGTGTACCTACCTATGGACATGTATGGTAAGAGCCGAGATGGTGATAGGAAGGGGCAGAGAATGGCCTTGGAAAAACTGTAGAGGTAAACGGATTGGATAGAGGGTACAGAACACCAGTAGGTCTCAGAAAAAAATTGGTCAGGGGGAGGGCCCAACTTAAGTCCAGAAAGATACGGGAAGTTGGGTTAGATAATTTGAATGGCACCTTGATCATTACTGAGAGTGAAAAAATTATATGGAGAATTAACTGAAGCTTTGGGGCATTTGCTGATAGACCCTGCCTACCCTCTATGTCCCGAGAGTGTATTATTTCTCTTAACACCAATAAAATCCTGCCACCATGTTTAAACTTTACACACATGTTGCTTCAAACCCTTTTCTCTCAATACCACAAAAGAACTCATTTTCACCAGTAATATTACTACCATTATTATGTTTTTCCACAATACTTAATAACATATTTTCTTTTCGTAGATGGAAAATTACCCAATAGAAGTCCCCCAAGGGAGCACAGTCACAGCACATTCATAACAAGGGAAAGGAGACGCTCTTTAAATTTCTGCTTCTCGATATGATAATTCAATTAATGTAAAGTTGAATTTAATCAGCTATGAGACCAGAAAATGAAAATCAGCCTGGGTGTACATCATGACTGATCATTAACACTTCATAAAACAAGGACAGCAAAGACAGAAACATCTGCTTCTTTGTGCCAAATGTCTAAATAACTTTGAATTTCTTTAAAAGATGCTCTACTCCCATTGATGGTATGACCATTTGGATATTTTCTCAGGGTCATCCTTGGGAAAGCGGATGGTGCATGTGACATGGATTACATTTGGAAAAGAATAGCCCTTTCTAGATTTCTGGTGTACATGTACAGGAGATTTTGTCATTTCCAACCTTGGCGGAGAGGAGAGGAGAGGAGAGGGGAGGGGAGGGGAGGGGAGGGGAGGGGAGGGGAGGGGAGGGGAGGGGAGGGAGGGGAGGGGAGGGAGGGGAGGGAGAGGAGAGGAGAGGAGAGGAGAGGAGAGGAGAGGAGAGGAGAGGAGAGGAGAGGAGAGGAGAGGAGAGGAGAGGAGAGGAGAGGAGAGGAGAGGAGAGGAGAGGAGAGGAGAGGAGAGGAGAGGAGAGAAGGGTTATATCCCTGAACAAAATCTGGCCTACTTTAGGGCATGTCTGCATTTGAGTTCATTTAAGTGTTCACAGTTTTATAGGTTTCATTGGCAACATAAATCCTTTTGGATCTTAGAAGGAAAAAGCATTCTATGCAGAATTGAGAAAAGAAAAACTAACTCACCACAATTGTTCAGTTAATTGACAGGCACCATCATCTGAAACAGCAAAAATATATTTTGGTATTGCAATCATAAAACTACCAAAACATTTAAATTGTCTTCAGACACATTTTGTGAATGTACCTACAGAAGCAAAATTAAATAAGCAGTAAAAATACCTTGTCTTATCTCAGTCTTGTAGTCATTTCAAATGAAAGTGTTTTATTCCCACCTTTTTAGGTACAAATTAGATAACTAGTTCTTTTTTTCAAAATCCTTTATGTACACTCACTGGCATATGCATATATCGCATCAATATTTTCTTCTACTGCTTAATTTTAAAAGGCAGGCAGAAGTACAGGGCTACTGTATACTGTAATCTTGGCCCTGGCATGAACATAATTGTGGAATACTTAACCTAATACACAGTTTTAATAATGCCATATAAACCACCTTACTGAGCTAAAAAATTCTGTTGTCTATATCTCCTGGCAAAAAAAGCTGAAGTATTCTGCATAGTGTTCAGTGGCTTCAGTCAGCTGCTTCTATTCTACCTTTCAAAGTATCTATTCCATAATTCTCCAAAGTATCCTCATTTTATCTTTCAAATTTACTTCCAACTATTTTCTCTTGTGCCCTATGCTCACACCATATCTTAAACACAACTTTCTTTGTTAAAACAATATTTTGGTTTACCCCCTTTTCTCTGCCTCAATATTCTTTCTCCCATTCTTTAGGCCTAAACCAATTAACATCTCTTCAATGAAGCTATCTGGATATCCAGAAAAGTAATTACTCTCCTCTTTCTAGATGTCACCACTGCATTTCATATCTCTATTACAGTACTCATCAGGCACTATCTTAAAGATATAGGTGTTTATGCCTTGTCCATTTTTGCTGAGGAAGAAGACTGCCTGCTATGCTTTTGTCATGGGAGAGGTCCAGAAGATGGCGGTGGAGCTAAAGGTACAATGCATTTAATACACAGATAAGGTATACATTTTTCTTATGTTCATCTACCATCCTTTAAGAGAACAATACAATTGCATTGCACATATTTTTTGCTGAATAAATATTGAATTTCAAAGAATTAGTGATATCCATTAAGAAAGGAACATTTTAGTTTCATAAAAAGAAATCAAGAAATTAAAATTTTCTTCTATTGTTAACTGACTTTCTAGACAAGTTCTTAAAGAGTTTTGTGTCATATGGGGATATGTTATTTCTACCTTTAAGATTTGTATAGGTTTGAATGTTGCACAGAAAGGTGACAATACTTAGCAGAAATCTATTAGCATAGCATATGCTTGAAATTAGTTATTTTGAGGACAAAATGACATATTTGCCTTGAACCATTAACACAGTCACCCCAGCAGCAAGAATGAAATTAATAACATAATCTTAAAAACAGACCATCTATCTTCTTATGCGGACCGAAATTATAACTGCTCTGTTGGTAATTGTGTAATCTTGACCAAGTTAACTATGCCAGATCAGACTATGACAATATGAAGCATGCAGGTGTGTTATACACTCATTAGGCCTCATCCTTTATTTTCCTTCTGAGTTCATAATCACTTTAGATTTCAAAATATTTCTCAGATGATTATAAATTGGCTATCCATTCATTTTATTAAAGATTTCCTTATTATTTTAATGTAATATATTAAATATCAAGAGATATTATTATTGGATTATTTAGTAAATTTTCAAGCAACAGTTGGTTAGAGCATTATCAATACCCCCAGGTTGTGGGCTTCATCCCTTGTCAGGGCACATACGAGAATCAACCACTAAATGCATAAATAAGTGGAACAACAAAATGATCTCAATCTCTCTTACTCTCCCGTCCTTCTCCCCCTTAAATTGATTATTTAAAAAATGGAGTTGTACTTACATGTGACGTTAGTTGCCAAAGAACAGTACCAATTAAACCCTCTTGTTCTTAGTACCATTTTTTCAATAATTTATAATTTCTAGCATGTTCATCTATCTAATTCACTATCTTTATCAGTCCAAGTTTTCTTTCTTTATCAGTCCAAGTTTTCTTTCTTTATTATATTGCCTGATATTTTTTATGCTTTTTTCTTTTGTATCTTGATTAAGTTCTGAGAATTGCATTACAGAATATGAAAATTCTTCTCTATAAAACAGACAACTTACTAAATGGATAACTAGTGGATTGAGAGAAGAAAGCAGATCCTAACAAAAACTTCGAAGCTTTTGTTTTGACCCCAGAGATGCTGTCATGAGTGTGGGAATAAAGTCATCCCAAATAAAATGCTTTATGGATAGCACATGTACCTACAAAAGTTTTCTCTTTAAAGGAGGTTTGTGAGGACCCTTTCAAATGTGAATTGATTCAAATAACAATTGCAATCAGTGATTCACCTCCTCATATTTGAACATTTAATTTGCAAGAGTCAATTTTCTATAAAAGAACCATGGTATTTGAATGCAGGAACAGAATACTAAGTTAAATATCATTCTGATATTGTAATGTTATTATATGTTAGAGAATAAAGTGATGAAGAAATTAAATATGTATCACTGCCTTCCTTGTATATCTATACTAGGCAGGTGGTAGGAATAAGCCAGCTATTTCTATGTTTACTTGTGGAACCAATTATAAAAATAATTATGAAAAACAAATGCAAGTAGGTAATCAATCTCAGCATAGAAAGTCATTTTAGTAATGAAATTCTTAAATTCCCATAGAATTGAAATGTATACATGAGTATATAGTACATAAATATTAAATGAATTCTATTTCACCTATTGTTCTGACACACACACATATACACATGTATGAATATAAAATATGCATAGGTGGTCAGAGGAATTCTTTTCTAATGTTATCAGATTTTTCTTTATTTTGGCATTTCCTTTTCTTCATACCAAAACTTCAGTCCTTTTTTTTTTTCTTGTATAAGTCATGAGCCAATCCAGGGCTTGGGCTGAAGTGTCAGAAGATGAGTGGTAATAGGAAAAAAAATGAAAATGAAAGGGAATTGGTATGACTGAGCCTAACTATATATATTCCATAAACAGCCTAGAGGCTAGAATAGACTTTCTTTGTAAAAACAAAAAAAAAAAAAGGGGGGGGGAAGGCTAAACATGAGATCTGAGTTTTTTTTCTCCTGAACAAGTAACTCTTACTTCAGTCATAGAGTTATGAGTTCGTTATTTTTATTCACAGAACTAAAATAAAAACACAAATTAAAGTAGCTCCATTTCAGTAAAAAAGATGCATCAAATATTGTAAACCAACAACAATCTTACTACAAAATATTTTTTTGCAAAACTGGATAAAACATAATAAATATTATTTGAAATTCAAAACTGAATGAAATACATTAAGAGAATTTTCAGTGGTCAAAATTGAAGCTAGACATAGAAATGACATACAGATTTACTGATCTTTTGGTTCTGTGTGACATTTATCAATCTTATCTAAGAGCCTTGGGATTTCTAGGACAAGAAATTAAAAAGTTTCTCTTGAAAATATTACACAGGTTTGGGGTTTGATTAATACTATTGGCAAGATCAGAGAAATTCTACAAAGAATATATAGCAAAATAGTGTTCCTGGGTTTGTACCACTTTGGAGGAGTGGACCCTCACTCAACAAAGGACATTTAGAAACTACAAATATGTAAAGCCTGCTAAACAGGAACTGAAATCCATAAATAGAAAACACAAAAGGAAATCTTGACTGAGAGTCCATGTAAGAGTCAAAGAACAAGATAATAAACAGCAAAACATTCATCTAATTGCATGTCTAAACTCAGATTATAAAATAATTGTTTAAAAATTTTAAGAATAAAAGATGGGAGAGAACATATCTGAAAGAAACAAGATGTTTTAAAAAGAACGTGATAATTTTCAATGAGTGCTTCTTATAAATAATTTTTAAATAAAATATAATCATTGAAACTAAATAATAAATAGATATGTTAAATACAATAAAGAAATTTAATAGAAGCATAGAACTTAATAAATTATCCATATTGCCAGAGAAGCAAAGATGAAAACAATTACTAGAGAGAGCATATGAAACATAAAGATTGAATGAGATGATCCAACATTTGTCTAGGAATAGGATTCAGAAAGAGAATGGGAAAAAGTAATCTTAAAAGAGTAATACATGAAAAAGGCTCAAGAATTGTGATATCACATACATCACAATCATATAAGTTATTGTATGATATGTCCCTTTATATCTATACAAATCTATGCCTCTCTCTCTCTTTCTCTCTGTCTTCAAGGAGCTAAATAAATCTCAAACAAGATAAATAAAATTAAATCTACCTCACAAACATAAATACAAACAAAGATAGCTACAGGACAAATTAAGTATTTAAACTGAAGCAAATTAGGTTTACAGCAAACCTTTCAACAATAGCAAAATATGTAAGATAGAATAATCATAACTCAAAAGTGCTAAGAGAAATAACTTGCATTATTTTATTAATAACATTACCTACCTATATGCTAATTTTAATGAAGGTTAAAAATATATATTCAGACAAAAAACCCCTACTTGTTTCTACTACATACTTTTACTGAGAGTAATCTAAAGGATATAATTAGGCCCTGGCAGAGTGGCTCAGTTGACTGGAGCATCATCCAGTACACCAAAAGTTTGCGGGTTCAATTCCTGATCAAGGCACATACCTAGATTGTGGGTTCAGTCCCCAGTCAGGGTGCCTGTGGGAGGCAACCAATGGATGCTCTCCCTCTCTCTCTCTCTCATCAATAAACATATCCTTGGGTGAGGATTAAAACAAACAAAGAATATAATGTAGAAAAAAGAAACAATTCAGAAAGAATAGTGAGTAAACAAACTGATATAAATAGGTAAACCTAAAAAATCAATGACTATAAAAACATAAAAATATAGTAATATCAATAATCAATTGGAGATAACTTAAACCAAAGTGACTAAAAATACTAGATACCTATTACATGTACAATGCTGGTGTAAAGGGTTGCAATTAAAGTGTTATAAATCTCTTATTCGTCAGTAGTATAAAAATACCAGTTAACTTTATATTTCATTTGGTGTGTTATGAGCATTAAGATTTAAAGACAATAACAAGGGAAAATAGAAGGTATAATATCCAAACTTATTAAAATGAAATGAATAACTAGAAAAAAAGAAATACACATGAAATTGCCAGGTAAGTTAAAAAAACTCAAAACAAATAAATACAAACAAATACAAATGCAAATAAATACAAACATGGTATATGGATAGCCACAATAAACATGCTGGTTTGCAAACTCGGGAGTTTCCCAGGTGCAGTAGGACTGGACACAAGGACTGGAGAGTCTGAGGGAAGAGTCAGGCTACTTCAGATTGGTAGGTGGCATCTTTAACAAGTAAGGGAACTTACATGTGAGGTTTATATTGGGCAACCACAAAATGAGTAAAGTCCAGCACCTACCTGTCAGAATCTTAACACTTAATGTAGAGCCCTTAAGTGGGTTCAGTCATATATCATTTCCCAGTAATCTGAATAACACATTATTCTATCAAGGCTGCATCTTTGAATGCTAACTAAATCTCAAACAAGCTCTAGACATTCCAAGGGGAGGGGAGGCGATGCCTGTCTCTCATTGCCAAGTCTTGCTCAAGGGTAAATGGGGCGATATGTCCTCTTGATGATCTCCAAACAAATGTTAATGAACTCAATTGCTAGTTAAAGACAAAGATCCTGATACTCTCCTCCCTCTTCTTCCCATGTTCTACCCTTCCTAATCATTCTCATGTTACTACTTACTCTTCTCCCAATTCCACCGAAGAACAGTATACATGTTCTCCTCTGACCTGTTTTCAAAACACACAAAGCCATTTCATAGTTTTCTAAAGGTGTCTACTCCTAGACATAGATAGGAAAGAAGTAGAAGATAGTGAAAATATAAATAGCAATGGATAAAGCCCTTTGTTTCAACTAAGTTTCTTGTCATAGTTTTAAAACTAAGTCCCGAATTCAAGGAATCCACCCTCCAAGAGGGTCCCAGGACACGAAGGATTGTTAGTTCCGCTAGATTTTCAACTATCCTCCAGAATACGAAAGGCTTTAGCTTTTTACTTTTTCATTCCCTCTTTTGTCCATTCTTCCTCTTAGAATTTGAGGATGGCTGCCTGCCTGGTTACTCTACACACCTCCAGACACTTACATAGAGAGATTATCCTGTTGTTCCCTGTTCCCTTAATTAAAGATTTCACATTATGAAAAATACATAAACCATGTGATAAATGCAATCAAGAATTGTGAAATATCAAGAAGAGAACATAGTGGGTTAAAATGAATAAGACACAGTTTACTTTTCTTAAAACTCATTTATTAAACAACTATTTGAACATCTGCTGTGTGCTGGGCATTATTCTAGGCCCAAGGGATACAGTGATAACCATGTAGACACATTTCTGTTTCCTACTTATATTCTTGCAGCATGGAGAGGCAAGGCTGAGGAAGACCAAAAGCAAGTACACAGAAACAGAAGTAAAATACATATTTTTCAAGCAATTAGTGAAATGAAAGAAACAAAACAAGTGATGTGGCTCAAAGGATGAATAGTGTAGATTGGAAGATCAGGCCTGAATCACACAAGACAGATGAGCAGGAGGATAGAATGTTTATGCAAAGGAGTAGTGAACACATGAGGCCTTGTGAAAACTATTATTCAAGCAATAGAAAGGCCAGTATCACTGGGATCTTGCAAGCAGGAAGAAAATGGAGAACGATAAAGTAAGAGGTAGGTGGGGACCAGATTTTACAATGCATGTCAGGCCACTGCTGAGAAGTTTGAATTATATTCTTTTAAAAAATATTTTATTTACTTATTTATTTATTTTAGAGAGGGGAGGGGAGGAAGAAAAACAGGGAAAGAAACATCAATGTGTGGTTGCAGGGACCTGGCCTGCAACCCAGGCATGTGCACTGGATGGGAATCGAAGTGGCGACCCTTTGATTTGCAAGCCAGCACTCAGTCCACTGACCCACACCAGCCAGAGCTGGATTATATTCTAAGGAGAACTAAATTCACAGGGCACTTTAAGAAGCAGAGTGACTTTATCTGATTTTGTTTTAAATGTGCCTGTGGCTACTCTGGGAAATGGAAAGCAGAGGCAAGAGTGAAAATTGACAAATCAGGTTTGAAACTTTCCTGGAAAGAGTTTATGGCAGTTGAGACTAAAGTATAATTGGAGAAGGAGAAAATTGGATAGATCTGGGTGGATCTGGGATGCATTTTGGAGGTAGAGATGACAGGATTTGGCCATGAATGAGTTATGGGTATTGAGTTAAAGAAAGATAAAAGAAGATTGCTCGCTTGGGGTTTTAGTAACTGTGTGAATATTAGTCACATTTACTGAGATGGGCAAGACTGGTAGAGAATACTGGTTTAGTATTGTGTGTATTGGCAGTGGTGATTCTATATTAGGCTGAGGTGATTCTCAGTTATATGACTAATGTCAAGTAGGAAGTGGGATGTGGAAATCTGTAGTTCAGTGAAAGGTCACACATTTGGAATCACTATCATAGAGAGGGTATTTAAAGGCATGCAAATGCTTTTGGAGAGTGTGTCTGTAAACAAAAAGTGGAGGGCTTAGGCCATAGCCTAGGGAATCCCAATATTAAGAGTGACAACTGAAGACAAATCACACTCAAGTTCTGTGGGGTTTATCTAGAGAGTGGTATTTAACTGATTTTTTACTGAGTCCCTACTTAACATCACTTTCTGGGTGAGGCGCCCCAGTGAACAACATTGACTTATACCTCCTCCAGCTTATGGTTTACATTCCAAAAAAAAAAAAACACCCTGTTTCTTTCTTCAGTATTTTTGGACTCATGATAACATTCCAGAGCCACTCACATGACCTGACAATTTCAACTCATTCTCTAAACTAGCACTAAGCATGTCTAACCCCTCTCCTTTCATTTCCTCCCAATTCCTTTTAATACCTAAAACCCAAAGTTTACTTCAATAGGAAAAAAAATAACATCCTGACATTGTTTTTCCTTGAACTACACATTTTGGAAAAGGAGGTATAGCAAATTCACAATGTAGTTGCAGCTTAATGATGTTCTTTTTACTTTGTTTGATCACCCCCCCCCCACCTTTTATCTTGCAAGTTGTAACTCAGCAACATGAGACATTGCCAATACCTTCTTTAAAAAGAATGACCAGGGTGATGGACTCTCAGGTCCTTGAGTGTTACAAGTCACCACAGAAGTTGCAGGCAACACACAAAGTACATCTAATACCGGTGAGATAAACAAGATACAAGTGAAAAAAAATATTAGAACCCATTAGTTCTAAGGAACTATGGAGGTACACAAGACTGGAGACAAATTTCACCAGCAGTGTCTTGTTCCAGGGTGTGGATTATGACATCAGCCTAGGGTACTCTATTTCAGATTCAACTAACAAAATTGGAAATTCAGGAACTCTGTTTTAGCAAATTATAGTTCAGGTTTGTGCAACATGAAACTATTCTCTGTTTAGGCAAAATAAAGCCATAAAAAAACGTGTTCTCAGGAAGATTTTAACATGGTTGGCAGAACTGAATTTTTATCCTGTAATTCTGGGGAGACAGTTGCTTAGCAAAGTACATTTCCCTCATTTTCATCCATGTCTCTGTCTCTAAATCATTTTTTTTAATACTGAAATCATTTTAATGTAGCCTTTGGAAATCATACTGATGTTTGTCCTTTGGCTTTTTTTCTCTATTGAAATAATTTTTAATTTGCTAACACATTGAAAATACCACAGCTTTGCATATTTTTGCATGTTTAATATGTCTTAAAATATAGCAAATTTGTCATTAATTTTGCTAGCTTGTACATTACAGAATATATTCTTGTACATTAAGAATATATTCTTTGGATAACTTTGCTTTTAAATATGAAGTGTTAGTGCAAAATTTACCTTTGCACTCTAGAGTAGTAAAATACATTTAGAAGATTCTATAGCTAAAATAGAATTTGAAGGAGAATGTTCCCATAGCTAGTAAGACAGATGTTTTTGAGATATATTAAAAATATCCTCTGAAAGTTGACATTACAAAGAAAGAACAAATCATTGTTCAGGACATTGCTTTGATTTGGGGGTAGGAATAGCCCCAATCAGCCCCCTCATTGTCTCTTACTCTGAAGTAGAAGCCTTAGAACATTAAACTTGAAGTAAACACTGAGCTATGGTTCTATTCAATAAGTAATAAGCTGAATGAATAGAAGAAGTAAGACATGGGAAGTGAAAGCTGTGTGGTAGAGAAATATGACTTTTACTTAACATTAAGAAAAATGTGATTCTATAAAACAAGAAAATCTATAATAAATAGATAGCTCTGAAATATATATATCCCTGATGTTCTATATACCTGGTTTTGTCTATAAGCCCATTTCTTAACTTCTCCATATGAGAGCTGTAGAATCTAATCTCTTGGTGGGAGTTTGAGGAAGTGTTATTAATGCATAAATATTCCCACTAGAATCTCTGTCTACCATTCCTATTTCCCCAGTATGTTCCTCACAATTAATATGTGCTTACCCTCTAACTGCAAAGTTTGTTCCCTTCATCTCTCATTTCCCTGATTTCTACTCCAGGGTGAATGTTCAAGTATTATAACACAAGGTTTCCCATAGAGTTCTTCTTGGTTCATTCTTTGTTCTACTGTGAATAAACCCATTTTTTCTATAAAGTTCTAATCTTCCATTAAAATTAAGACTTCAGCTCAAAACATTTACTCATTTTTTTAATGGTAGTCTCTCTTTCACCACCTCTACAATTTTAAGATGGTAAGAAAAGAGGAAGAATTTGATATGTTTTTAAATTTTCAATACCACTCCCAGAAGTAAGGGGATTAAGGCAAGACTGTGAGAGCACAAAGCAGATAACAAGATTGAAAAAAGAATATTTGGTTATAAGAGAGACCTTGCCAAAGCTGAATAATTAAGAAAGGAGTCCAATGGGGGGATTATTAACATGCAAGTCATTAGGGGAAATAAGGTGGGAAAGGGTTGAGGAATAGCGATGCTGAAAAAATATCTCATAGGAACTCTTGCTTCTCCATTTCAAAATGCCCCCTTTATCATTCACTTGCTCTTTTTCTTACATCTGTTGCCCAGGAAACCTTAGGCCACTTTTATGCCTAGCAAACACATGATTGATTGCAAAATCTCAATTAATGTGCCTCAATTTTGAAAAATTTTAATGATTGTAAATACTTTCTCCTTTTAACTCTTTTTTAATTGTGTTCCAAAGCAAAGGTATTTTTCTGCTTCTGTATTTTAATGCTAAAATCTGAAGTTATGCTGCTAAAAAGACAAGATTTGAATCAAGACTGCCAAACTCACTTATTAGGTTGAGTAGTTCTTTGGTAGAGTCTATAGGGCTTTCTATGTACACTATAATGTCATCCACAAACAATGACAGTTTTACTTCCTCTTTTCCAATTCAGATACATTTTATTCCTTTTTCTTGTCTGATCTCTGTGGCTAGGACTTCCTATACTATTTTGAGTGGAAGTGGTGAAAGTGGACATCTTTGCCTTGTTCCTGATCTTAGTGACAAAGCTTTTAGATTTTGTGCATTGAATGTGATTTTGGTTACAGGTTTCTTATATATAGGCTTTATAATGTTGAGGTATCTCCCTCTACTCCTACTTTGCTGAATGTTTTTATCATAAATGGGTGCTGTACCTCATCAAATACTTTTTTTGCATCTATTGATATGGACATGTGATTGTCTTTCCTTTAGTTTATGTGATGCATTATGTTTATTGATTCATGAATATTGTACCATCCTTGCATCCCTGGGATGAATCTCACTTGAGCATGGTCTATATGGTTTGCCAATATATTGTTGAAGATTTTAGTGTCTATGTTCATCAGTGATATTGGCCTGTAGTTTTCTTTCTTTGTTGTGCCTTTATCTGACAAGGGACACAAAGGAAAGAATAAACAAATGAGACTTCACCAAAATAAAAAGCTGCATGGCTAAAGAAAACACCAGCAAAATGAAAAAGGAACCAATCATATAGGAAAAATACATTTGCCAATGACACCTCAGACAAAGGTTTGATCTTTAAAATAAATAAATAACTTACATAGCTCCACTCCAGGAAGACAAACAACCCAATTAAAAAATGGGCAAAGGACCCAAACAGACACTTCACCAAGAAGGACATACAGAGGACTCAGAGACATATAAAAGGATGCTTAGCATCACCAGCAACAAAGAGATGCAAATTAAAACCATGATGAGATACCACTTCACACACCAGTAAGAATCACCATCATAAACAAATTAACAAACAATAAGTGCTGGTAAGGTTGTGGAGAAAAGGGAAACCTAGTACTTTGTTGGTGGGAATGAAAACTGGTTCAGTCACTGTGGAAAACAATTTGGAACTTCCTCAGAAAACTAAAAATGGAACTGCCTTCTGACCCAGCAATTCCACTGCTTGGATTATACCATAAGAATCCTGAAAGACCAATTGAAAAGATCCTATGCACCCCAATGTTCATAGGAGCACAATTTACGATAGCCAAGTGCTAGAAATAACCTAAGTGCCTATCAGTAAATTAGTGGATAAAAAAAAACTGTGGTATATTTACACAATGGAATACTACACAAAGCAGAAAGAAAGAAGGAGCCCCTACCCTTTATGACAGCATGGATGTGTCTGGAGAGCATTATGCTAAGCGAAATACGTCAGGCAGTTAAAGACAAATACCTTATGATCTGACCTATAAGTGGAGCCTAATCAACAATAAAAAAAGCAAGCAGAATATAACCAATGACATTGAAATTAAGAACAAACTGACAATAACCAGAAAGGAGGGGTAAGAGGGATAATGGGGGAAAGAAGGGGACAAGTCATCAAGGAACATGTATAAAGGAAACATGGACAAAGCCAAAGTGGGGTAGGATTGAGAGGATGGGGAGGTGGGGATGGGTGGGGCAGGGGGTGTGTTAGGGGAAAAATAGAAACAACTGTACTTGAACAACAATAAAAAAAAGACTTTGTCACTAGCTGTATGCTCTTGAAAAAAATAGCAAATTACTTAACCTCTGTGGACCTAAATTTTCACCAATGGGAATAATATACTTATTTCATAATTAAGTGTATGTATTAGATAAGCTTAGCATAGAGTCAGCTCATGAGCAGTGTAATCAACTTTGCACTTTGCACAGTGCTGTTCCTCAACCACTCCTCCTCCTTTTCCTTCTTCTAGTTATTATTTCCAACATACCTCCAGTATCTCTTTTATTCTTTCATTCTCTTTTTTCTACCTCTATCCCACCCAACTCAGAAAACAAGAACTGTCCAAGATCTTGGATTCATCTTGTTGTTACTATTCCATCAGACTTTTCTTTGATAATTGTATCCATTACCATACTATCATTTACAAAGACAAGACTTCAGACAACACATAACTCTCACCAAATCTTCTTCCCTATTTTTATTTTCAACCTTTATGGGAACTTCTCCATCTAGACGTTTAACTACTCATAAGTCAATGTTCTTACCTGGTACACAGCCTTCTCTCATTTGCCCTACTTTTACTGCTCCTCTCATCCTCCAATTTAATTTTGACGGTCAACATGAACTTTCTCTTTTGGTACCCCCATACACAATGGATTAGTTTCATCTTCTTTTTCATTCTTTATTATCTCTCTCTGTTTTTTATTTCACCCTCACCATCAAGCTCTCATTGGCTCAAGCTCTCACTACATGACTTCAAGCACCACAGATTGACTTAATCTGTTTCTGAAATGTAAGTCACTAGACATGTCTGATTCTGTGTCTGGATTTTTCTACTCAAAGGTATGTCTGTGAGAATCAACCATGATAATGCAGACAGCAATAGTTTGTTTATTCTAATTACTGTGTGGGATTCCAATATGTGAATATATTGCACAACAACTTATTCATCCATTCTACTGTTGATGATATTTAGGTTGTTTCCATTTTATGACGATTATGAATAATGGTTCTAAAAACATACTTGTACACATTTTGTGGTAATATACAAACAGTTCTACTGGAATACATACACACAAAGAAGGCACAGGCATCATATACACAAAACATGCATCTTTATCTAAACAAGATTGGTTACCTCTGGGTGGTGGGATATAAGGAAAATTTTGCCTTATTCTAAGTTATCTACAATATAAACAAAACTTGGAATTTGGCATACCCTAGTTATGTAGAATGTGAGTTCTGACATCAAAAAGTCTGATTCAAATTCTAGTGACACTGTTTATTCCCTTATTTTAATTACTTTTTTATCAATTTCATTACTATTTTATTTTAAGTACTAATCTCGCTGAGGCTCAGTTTCTTTATTTCCTCATTTGTGACATTAGGGAACCAGAGTATCTCTTTCATAGGACTGACTCAAGGAATAAATTACCTATTACATGTAAACTCAATGTAGTGTCTGACAAAAACCAACCATCCAATACATATGTTAAAATTAGATTATCACATTTTTATGATAAGAAAACACAGTTTTCCCTTGCCTAACTTTTGTCTTCTAAAATCTGGGTGACTGTGGAACTTCCGCCAAGATGGAGGTGTAGGTGGAAGCACTTTGCCTTCTCACACAACCAAGTTTAAAAACAACAAAGTTTTAGCAACAAAAACGCAGCCAAACCACAGAAAATTGAACTACATGGAAGTCTGACAACAACGAACCCTTCAGCCAAACCAGTAAGAGGGGCAGAGCCAGCAGCAGAGCGGGGTCAGGCAGGAAAGATCCACCGGACCTACCCAGGTGCACGACCCAGGCGCACAGGCAGCCGTGAGCAGATCCCAGGTGTGGAGAAGCGGGCGGATCCACTGAGGGCAGACCATGACCACACATTTGCGCACAGCTAAACTGGTGAAGGAGCTAGCGGTGGTGAGACAGACTGGGTCCTGCAGGCCCCAGTGGCGCAAAGTGGGGGAGAGGACTGCCATTGTCCCTCTCTGACCCTGCCCCCACATACAGCGTCAGAAAACAGCCACCTGGGTGGCCCCGCCCTGGTGAACAACTAAGGATCTGCTCCTCATATGTAACAGGCACAAACAGATCAAAACATGGCTCAAGAACAACTCAGAGCCCCAGAGCCAATAAATCTAAGTGATGAAGAAATAGCCAAACTTTCAGATGCACAGTTCAAAACACTGGTGATCAGGATGCTCACAGAACTGGTTGATTTTAGTCACAAATTAGAGGAACATACGGAAGCTAAACTAATTGAAATGAAGGGAAATACACAGGAAATCAATAGTGATGGAAAGGAAATTGGGACTCAAATCAAAGGAGTGGACCAGAAGGAGGAAAAAAATGACCAAACAGAAAAGGATGCAGAAACAAGAATTCAAAAAAATGAGGAGAGGCTTAGGAACCTTCAGGACATCTTTAAACATTCCAACATCCGAATTATAGGGGTACCAGAAGGGGAAAAGGAACAGCCACGAGTGGAAACCTTATTTGAACAAATAATAAAGGAGAACTTCCCCAATCTGGCAAAGGCAATGGACTTTCAGGAAGTCCAGGAAGCTCAGAGAGTCCCAAAGAAGTTGGACCCAAGAAGGAACACACCAAGGCACATCATCATTATATTAGCCAAGATTAAAATGAAGGAGAGAATCCTAGAAGCAGCAAGAGCGAAGGGGACAGTCACCTACAAAGGAGTTCCCATCAGACTGTCAGTGGATTTCTCAAAAGAGACCTTACAGGCAAGAAGGGGCTGGAAAGAGGTATTCCAAGTCATGAAATCCAAAGACCTACATCCAAGATTGATCTATCCAGCAAAGCTTTCATTTAGAATGGAAGGGCAGATAAAAGGGCAGATGCTTTTCAGATAAGATCAAATTCAAGGAGTTCATCATCACCAAGCCCTTATTATATGAAATGTTAAAGGGACTTACCTAAGGAAAAGAAGATAAAAAAGATGAACAGTGAAAGGACAGCAAACTCACAGTTATTAAGAACCACACCTAAAACAAAAGCAAACTAAGATGACAGCTAGATCAGGAGTGAACCACAGAAATGAAGATCACATGGAGAGTTAGCAACAGGGGAATGGGAGAAGGTACAGAAAATAAGTAGCATAGATGGTAGGTAGAAAATAGATAGGGGGGAGGGCAAGAATAGTATGGGAAATATAGAATCTAAAGAACTTGAGACACGTGGTCATAAACTAAAGGGGGGAATAAAAGGCGGGAGGGGGTGTGCAGGGTGGAGGGGAATGAAGGGGGAAGTAGAACTGTAATGGCATAACTAATAAAATACATTTAAAAAAATAAATAAATAGAATCTGGGTGACTGTGAAAGAATGTATAGTTTAATAATTTAAACATTAGAGGAATCAGAAGAAGGTTTAATTTTTATTGACATTATAAGCACAAGAAAGCAAGCTTTGTGGTTGTAAATATGTGAACTGAAACCACCAGAGTGACACTGGCAGTAGAGAGAAGAAACGTGCAGGAAATTTACTGCATCAGTGTACTGACTGAATCATTACCAATCCTTTTCATATTTCTGTTTTTGTTTTTTAACATTAATAAAGAAATTATTATGAGTAAAAATTGAGTATCGCTTTCTTAAAATTTTGGATCAGCTGAAGATTACCCTAACTGAACCAGAAAAATCTAAGACAAATAAACTACCCATTATAACAAAGCAGTCAACAATTGTAAGTATGACAAGTAATTTTTCCAACCCATATTGCTCTTCTATGATTCTAAAACGCATTGTGTTTGCAAGTGTGTTTTTACTGACAGTCACACCTACATTGTTTGTTCAGGGACCCAGGAGACTATAATAAAATGAAAACTTCACAACACTGTCAATTTGGGCATTCACTTCAATTAAGAAAGTGGAAATAAAGGAATAATTTTCATCAACTTCTACTTGTTTCTTAGCATCATAAATGCTGTACTGAAATGGAAAAAGCAAAACATTATTATATTAAGAAGCATCGTATTTAAAAGAAGAGAGTTTTAGGTTTTAGAAAAAGGCTAATTTGAAAATCAACATCACTGTTTTTTAATATTTGACTTGTGTTAGTTTTCTCATCTGTAGGAAGAGGTGATTGTGAGGATTAAAGAAAATAATGAATATGAAGCAGCTGCATACTATCTGACACAAAATAGGTTTTCAGTAACATTATGTTTTTTCATCCCTTGTGACTCTATTATTAAAATATGTTATTCTAATTAATAGAAATTTCCCATTTTTGTGATTTTGTTTGATTCATTAGAGACTTTTTATATCGCTCACTATATCCCAAAATAAATTAATATTTATCAAGAAAGTAGGAGACTACAACTTGCTTGACCAAAACTTAGATACAGTTATTATTATCACTTTTCTGAAATTAGCTTTTACCCCACTCTAGAATAGTCCTCCCTGACAAGGCTAGACAGCATTATTCTCATAGTAGGCTTTCAGATTTTAATACATGCACAAAACTTGTCTCCATATGTTATTTCACAGTATTTCTATAAAGTCAGGATTATTATACCTATTAGTGTTTCATATTCCTGTATACTCCTGCCATAAATATAGTCATCTACAATAATAGAGAATAGGAGCTTATAATTTATCATTGAACTGATCACATGGGACTTTTGGTCATTTTTTATATATTTGAATGCTTTGCTGTAGTACGAGCTCTTCCAAATGTGGAACTGTACGCTGGGGCCACGGGTAGCAATGTCAGCTGATGTGGAAATCCTTTACCAATTCAAGTAGTCAGCAATACTAAGTTAAGTATATATATTTTTAGAACCACAAAAATCATGAAACTAACTCAAGACCAGTTATAGCTTGTGAGTTAATAGAAGCACATTTCAAAGAGATCTGAAAGGAGACTACCACATATGAGAGAACACATAAAACTTCTATAGAACAAGGCCCTTCACTGAAGATGAACTCACACTATAAAAATTATAAACCACAGGAGTAAAAGAAGAAAAAGGAGCAATCAGCAGGTGTAGAAAGTAGACATATTTACATTCCAAGAAATAATAGATAAGCCTGGGACTGATTACTTTCAAATTTTAATAGAGTCCCAGGGAAGCAGTTGATTTTCAAGTTAACTGGATGACTGGGTCTCAGATATTTTATTCCACATATAAACTTATATTTCAAGTAAATAAATCATAAGGTTTCAAATATTTTATTAGCATAGGTGATACAGTTACAATAAAAAGAAAAACCTCTGCATAATTTTGTTCCAAATCAAATATTTTATTCAAATGTATGAGAAATGGTTAAAATGCATTATTTTGGTCTCACTGACTACCATCTTTTGCTACCTGCAAGAGAAAAATATGAAAATGTAAATAACTTATTTTTAAAAATGTGTTGTCAAGCATATTAGTCAGGTAATATAACACAATGGAAATTGCAGTAAGGTTCACTAGGCGGCCTTATACAAATTCAGTAAGTGCTCAATTTCTTTAAAGACTGCATCAGTTGTTTAGATTAATGAAGTAGGCTTCTAGGCCAGAGGTTACTGGCATAAATCATTACATTAAATTATGCAGTCAGTCCATACGGTATTTCAGTAATGGGTGCTTGAAATGCAGTACACAGCTTTGCTATAAATCACAGGCAAAAATTACATTAAAAGAAAGTTCTATGATATGAACTCTGAAATCAATGGAAATGTACAATAAAAATAAGATACATTTAGCTATATATGTCAAAAGAAAATTGATTTGTGTCATTGCCATTCATAATTCATATTTTTGTTTCCTATGTCCAGTTTAAGTTGTTTTTCTCCACATGTCCCTTTCCTGGCACAGTTAAATTTAATGTCCACAAACATTCTACACTGGGAAGAAGGCCACATGTGTGATACTTATTAAAAATGTAATAAGAACAAAATTCAAAATAGCCAGAACCTGAATAAGAAAATCTTCAACTTGCTTATGGAGATATTTGGGGATGAAGAGATGAAAACTATTTTTAGGGAAAAGACCGAGAGTATGAATGGAAAATTTTGTGATGAGGACAAATACACATACACATGCCCATACAGCCTACTAACATGCATGCACACACATGTGTGCGTACACACACACCCTCATCACTCAAAATAGTCACAGCTGGAAATCAGAGACGGGATGGATACTTCTAAGGGGGTGCTGCTGAAAAATTTTCTTGATGTAAATAGGGCCTTGTTAGGATCATGAAGGAAGAATAGAATTTTAAGAGATAGCAAGGAAATCAGAAAGCATTTTTATGCAGAGATTACTGTACATAAAGGAATGAATATTATCTCAGGGAATAAATTACATCTCTAAAATTATCTAGTGTGTACAACAAAGAAAAATAGAAAGAGGAAAAGATATTCCCTCTCTTCTTACCATCTTTTCTCCCTCTACCTTCTTCCCTCCTTTCTCCCTTTTCTTTCCTTCTACAAATAAGTACTAAGCCCCTGTACAAGGTTCTGAAGTACAGTTATGAAGAAAACCTCTTTCTGTCTTCAAGGAGCCAGAGTGGTCCGACCCAAACAAACAAACAAAAAACCCACACATAAATCAATTATTAGAGCACCATGTGACAAATTAATATTGTACTGTGGCATGGGAAGGAATTTGCCTGACTACAGTGAGCTGCAAGTATTGATACATACTAAGAAAAGTAGGGTTAAGTTAGGATGAGACTGGATAAGCTATAACTTAAATGGTCAGGTGGAGGATTTCAGAGGTAACAGGGTAGGAGAAAAACAGGAAGCTTTAGGGATTGTTTATGGAAAAATCACCATAAACAACCATGGTTATGGTGAATTGAAGTGCACACAAACACACATATTTATTGCTCTATGCTTGAGTATTTAAAATTATGATACAGTTATCTATTAAAACTATCATTGACACGCTTCATGGACCCTCCGCCCAAATGCACAGTTGTATATGTGTGTGTACATACACATAAGAGACACATTGAGCAGTTTTCTGTACCCACAATCATTTTATGAGCAGAAGTTCCTGTGATGAACTGAATAATGTTCATTGACCTAAATCATGGCTTGGAATAACTGTAGGTGCATGCATACCTTAATTAAATGAAAAGTAGGCCAAATATATGTGTTTACTTGTTTTTACCGCAGCTGAGAAACCTCATGTGTGTATATATGACTATAAAAATAAATATACCAGTAACCTAAAAAAGACATGAACCATAAGGTAAATGTCTATCAAAATACACATGAAAGAGATTAAAAATTAAACTCCAGACTGGAACACATTTGTTTCTTTTCAATTCCCAATAACGCACTCAGATACACAGTCCCTGAGGATGCAGGGCTGTGCTGTCCTTTTCATGATAATCAGGGCCCGAGTGAGAACAAAGACTTTTGTCTCATAGAAATGTGCCTTCTACATTAAATCCCAAAGGCGAAATAATTTCTAAACTAACAAAGGTATTCTTTTCTTTATGGTTGTAGGTTTCTGTAGACATAATCCTTATGAATATTATCATTAATGTCTAGAAGTGTCCAAACAAAAGCAGCCAAATTACAATTTTTCTCTAAAAATGATGAGGTATCATCCAACGCTACTCACTACATGGATATCACTGAGATCTTTAAACCTCAAGTGGACGGAGCCTATTGCTAACTTCTCTAAGAAGAGAATGAGGTCATCTTCTACTGCCAAGTTCAAAGGGAGTGTTTGATGCCAGAGGAAAGGCGTCAAGCAGGCAACTTCCATGACTTTTAGAGTAGTAAATGGTGAGAGTGCCCACTTTTAATATTTTAAATTAAACAAAAATTCACAACACAAAGAATTTTAACATTATGCAGAAAAAGAATCTTAGATAATTAAATGTAAGTGTATGAAAGGTTTTCTAGGCAAAAAAAAAAAAACAAACCCTAAAATTTTAATGAGTTGATGACCCTAGAAGAAAAGGGACATATGAAATTCCTTAGAGCAGTTATTTTCAACCCTTTTCATCTCATGGCACACGTAAACTAATTACTAAATTTCCAAAGTACACCAAAAATATATTTTTTGCCATTCTGTCAAAAATAGATATGATTAACTTTTACTCATTCACACCAAATGGCCATTGCTGTGCTGGCTGAGGTTATTTTTTTTTTATGTGACAATCTAATGGAAAAGAGGTCAGTGCTCTTTTATGATAGGTATTGCATGCTTTACAAATTCTTGTGGCACACTGGTTGTGAATCACTGACTTAGAACAATACTCATTTTACAGGTGAAGAAACTAAAGCCAAGAGAAGGCCAATAAACCATAGAGGGGCCACAGAGTGAATTCATGTCTGCTGACCACTTAGGAGTGTTCTCTCTGCTATTTCTGGGTTTTCCTAAAAACAAAGAGTACAGGGAAGGGGAGATTGTACAACAGAATTTCAGATCTAACTCATTTTTATCCCCAAATCATGTAGATACTACTAGTGGATTTTTTCAATTTGTTATTTGTTTTTTAGGAGGAGGCCAACATTACCAAGAATTAATTTCTGTTTTATAAGTAGAAATTTGACCCACTTCTGTATGTTAATGATTATACCTTATTTCATGTTAAACAAATTCATTTTTTTTTGTAAAATTAATGTGGGTTTGTGGCAGGGAACAAGTATCATATGATAACCACCCAGCATCTCAAACACCCTGGCCCATTGCAGTCAATGCTTAATTTAATGTGTATATGGCTTCCTATTACTTTGCTGGGCACTGCCAAAAATGCAGCCACTTTGGCTGCCTTCCTGGAATGCAGTTCTCATAGGCCTGGGTACAGATACAGATTCTCATTTCTCTAATGCAATTATTACTCTCTCCACTCATTCCTTTCTTCAATCATTTACACATTTTTTCACATTTCTCACAGTCTCATATCACTCTTGTTGAAGCCCCTATCATATCCTAGTCACCTCAGAAAGGTAGTTAGCCACTCTCACTCCGTCAAGTCTAACATCCACCCTCTAATTTATCTTCATCCTCACCCATCTACACCTGTGAAAATATATTTTTCATTTACATTTATTCCTCTCAGAGAACCTCATACACTTTCCTGTTGTTACATACCATCCCCCAAATAGTATTTATTTTTTGCTCCATAATTTCAAGTGTTAGTAATAAAATAAACAAATAAATAGGTCAATTCTGATGGGGAAATGTGTTAGCAATCTCTGGGACCATTTCTGTACTCTCTCAAGATTTGCTGAACAGAGTGACATTAAGTCAGAGAAATGAACCTCATTAAGAATGTTTCAGAAGAGGAAAACTATCTGAGGTATACAGGTTTGGCAGTGGGACCTAGAAGTGCTCTTCAAATGATCAGATACTTCATTTGGATGTAGGGGTGAGAATTTTGTCCAGCCACTTATGTGGGAAGAGTCATTTTTATCAAACAAGTTTGAAATAACTGGAAGCATTGGATTTTATGTCATGTTTCCCTATTTAGTTGGTTACTCTAAAAAAGTTATTTTCACATATAAAATGAAATAAAACTTTACTATAGTAGGCTATGCCATCAGAATTGTAGTTATGATAAGGCTACACATCCCCCTCTAAAAGAATATTCAAAGTATTCTAGATATAAACTACAATTCAACACACACAAAAAAAAGTCAACCAAACAATTCAGTTAAACGTGAGTGGCGGATCTGAACAGACACTTTTCTGGAGAAGACATACAAATGGCCCACAGACACATGAAAACATGCTCAACTGCACTAGCTATTAGGGAAATGCAAATCAAAACTACAATGAAATCCCACCTTATACCTGTTAGAATGGCTATTAACAACAAGACTACAATAACAAATGTTGAAGAGGTTGTGAAGGCAAAGGAACAATTATTCATTGCTGGTAGGAATGTAAACTGGTACAGCTGCTATGGAAAACAGTATGGAGGTTCCTCAAAAAGTTAAAAATAGTGTTATCATATGACTCAGTAACCCCTCTTTTGGGTATCTACCCAAAATTTTGAAAACATTTACTCCCAGAGACATATGCACCCCTATATTCACTGCAGCATTATTCATGGTGTCCAAGACATGGAAACAATTGAAGTGTCCTTCGCTGGATGATTGGGTAAGGAAGATGTGGTACATGTATACAGTGGGATAGCACTCAGCCATGAGAAAAGATGAAATACTACCACTTGTGACAACATGGGTGGACCTTGAGAATATCATGCTAAGTGAAATAATTCAGACAGGAAAAGTTAAACCATATGATTTCACTCATACATGGGATATAAAACAGAGCAATGAATGGACAAGAGAAACAAACAAAAGCTCAGACACAGACAACAGTATGGTGGTTACCAGAGAGAATTGGGGGTGGAGGAGAAAGGGAAAAGAGGGACAAATTTATGGCAATGGAAGATGATTTGACTTTGGGTGGTAGGCACAGAATGGAATATGAAAGAATGGAATATGAAGGTCCTGTATCATAGATGTGTACACTTGAAACCTATATAAAGCTGTTAACTAATGTCACCCCAATACATTAAAAAAACCCTATTATGGCCATATTACCTATTTGTTTTCTAACTGAAATTTAGTAGCAATCCTGTCTCTGTCCTTTTTCGTTTTTGACCTTAGTCAATGTATTTCATTTCTTTAAGCTTTGAGTTGTTTATTTGTAAATGGGGGAAGCAGAGGATACCTGCCTCTGGATTGTTATGAGGATTATATTAGATAGCATTTTGGAAGCACTAAAACAATCTATCTGGCACACTATGGTCACTTAACAAATAACAGGTTTTATCATATTTTAGTTATGAGTTTGTCCTTGATAAGTAATAATACACTCACTAATATCAATGTGATTTTGAAATTCGGTAGTCTAATGTACACTTATGAAATGGAAAAAGAATTTTTAGGGAAAGAGAAGAACTTTTCCTTAAATCACTCTTTTTTTCCTCCTGCTTTAGAAATCATTCTTGCATAGCTGTATTGAGAATTCCTCTCCTTTTATCTAAAACAATGTTTGATTGGATTCAAACCATCTTCTGACATCTTCTTAAAGGACAATCCAAACTCTTCAATTATCTTTTTCAAATACATCAGGAAAATTATTCTGAGTGCCTGAAAGCCCATAATTCTTTTTCCTTAAAATTTTGAATTCCATCTGATGAAGTTATTATGCCTTGTGGAGCAGCACCATGTCACAGAAACAATAGCTTAAATTAACCTCTTATTGCCTTCAGTCGGGTTCTTTCTTTTCCTTTGTCAAAGTTAATTCAATGCTTTTGAAAGTAAGACTGGCAAGAATGGAGAATTAAGGTCTTTACATCACAAAATAGGTACTGACTAGAATAAATAGCAATGTTCTTAAAATTGTTGGCTATTACAGAATCTCAAATACATTTAGGGATGGATGGCCTTGAGGGAGTGGTGGTAATTGAGTCTTTCTGGGCCATTCAGTCCCCGGACACATTCTAGGGGTGGTAATTGAAGTTATTCAGTATGGTGAGTGTTGGTTTTTAATTAAAAAAAAATCACTGTGCTCATCTCATGGATACATCATATAGCAGAGATTGGCACAACTATGTGAAGTTACATGAAGGAGAAGATTTTGCCAGGACAATGACCTTCAAAAGTTTTAAAAGATGGAATTCTAATCTAAAGCCATTTTTTTATTCAATAAATACTTATTAAATAGTATATGCCAATTTTTCCCTTTAGGCACTGCAGATAACCAGTTATGATCCCCACTTACCTGGAGTTTAGTGGAAAGGGGGAAAATGTGAAACAAAAGAACATATGAAACATGCAAGATAATTACAGACCTGGGGGAGGCCTCTGGGATGTGTGACCCGTGCAGTCCCACAGGGCCTCCTTCCAAAGGGTTTACAACTTCATTTAAATGCTGACAATTGCCTTCCTGAAATGCTGAGCAGGTGTTTTTTTCTTTTTAACAAGGGGCCTGAGTTTTCATTTTGCACCGGACTCTGCCAAATGGGTAGCTAGTTTGTTCAGCTAGTAGTAAGTGGTTTGAAGAACATAAAACAAGGTAATGAGATAGAGAAAGACAGGGATCATAAGTAACCAAGCTACTTTAGAAAGGAATAAAAATAAAGACCTTTCTTGTGAGGTGACTTATGAGCCATAAATTATAATATTTACTAAGTTAGTGGATCTCACTCCCTGACAGAACTAAGTTTGTTTAAACAAATTTAACAGATATTGATTTAACATTATTCTGTGCCAACAGCCATCATGTTACTCTTTGAAGATTAGTAGGACACAATTCTTGGCTCCAGTAAGTTGGGATTGGAAAAGTAAAGTACACAAGTCATTTTCAGTGTGGTCTTCAAGAGAGTTACTCAGAGATATGAGGATTTTTCCAGAAGTGGAAAATATTACAAAGTTTAGGGGAACTAAGAGAAGCCTTTTCAACCAGGAAGTAGGATTTCTTTGCCACAATTGGCAGGGTAATGGGGGTTCAGTAATCTTCTTTTCTAGGCAAAGGAAGCAGTGTAATTGAACTTCAGAAGACCAGCAGAGTGTCTATGAGGGTACCAGAGAATAATGTTTAAGTGTAGCTACCGTGTAGGATGGATGTACGGAAATGCTGAAAGAAAGAAAGGAAGGAAAAAAGAAAGAAAAAAGAAAAGAAAAGAGAAAGAAACCTGGTACATTATCTCCTTTTTTTTCTTTTCACTTTTACCTAATAAATGCAGTTGCTATTAGGATAGAGTTAAATTTCTTTGTGGGTGTTTAAGGCCCTAAATTAGCTGGCCCCTCTTCCTCTCTGCTGCCATCCCTTGCCTCTTTTTGATGCCCACAATACTCAGCTGGCTGGCATGTTCTCCCTTTTCTCCAGCATGTTTACATGTTGTGTCTTCTCCCAGGAATGCTTCTCTTCCTTTATCTATTTCTCTCAGTCCTTCGTCTATGTCATTTATATAAATGACATGAAAACTCTGACCCTGATCAGTCCAATGACTTTTTCAAAGTTACAGAATGAGTAGCCGACCAAGGCCCTAAACCATTTCATGTTAGTTGAAATCTGGTACTCACTTTCTGTATTCTTGTTTCACAAATTTCTGATTGTCTCTGAAAAAGATTCATTTTTTATCAATATGATTGTTCTAAAAATATATACCTTGCTACCCTTATAGTTTCTGTTACTCTTCCCTTTATTGATAACTAATGAATTTTCAGTAATACCTTATTTATTTCAAATAAGATCCCAGAAAGCAGACAAATAAATAAACAAAAATTTGACATACCTCACCCTTTACAAGAGTAATATTTACTTTTGGGATCAATGGGGCTACTACCCCATTTTTGGGAGGGAAATTGAGAAGCCATGTTCAAGTATCATTTGCTTCAACCATAAAATCAGCACTGTCCTTTCAAAGTCATTTCAGGAAAGCTGTCACAGATAAACACTTAAATAGAATGCTCATCTCCCTGGTAAAGTTAAAGTTTTAATCTTAAACCCTGGGCTAAAGTAAATTTAGACTGATATATATTCATTCCACAAACATCAATAATTTTCTATTATGTTAAACTTAATCCCAATTAAACTTAAATTTCCCCATGAAAAGAGCAGATTCAAATAAAAACCTCAGAAATTTAGAATCTATCACAAACATACTTAATTTGTATCTCTGCAAAAAAGCAGCTGCACCTTCTTGCTAAGAAGGAAAAAAATTAAGTTCATACATTCTCATTAATTCTTACAAACAATTAGCAATAGAGATTCACAGGAGGAGAAAAAAAGAATCCTGGGGAAACATTGGATTAAAACAATTATACTGGCCATGAAACTTGATTAAAAGCACATAAAACTATCAGGAAGTGGCATATATGTACAGTGCTATGTAACATGCTCCTCTACCTTAAAAAAAAAGACAACTGAATTTAGGAGGTCACCTAATCTCTGCAAAACTCTAGTTTCCTCATCTATAAAATGAGAAAACATCAGTCTTGCCATTCTTCAGATTTGTGTGAAGATTAAATGAAATAGTCAGTATGAAAACACTTTGAATATGTATATACTAAAGATAATGGGACATCATCTCATACTGGGAAAGGGGTATGAATCCTCCAATTTCCAACTGGTGAAAAAATTCCCTTAGGTCCTCTCCTTGTCACTTGAATTTGTTGCCTAGCCTTCAATAGTCTTTTTTATCCTTTCCACCAAAAATTCTCTAAAAATCCATTTCGTTCATGAAATGTTCCCTGAGACCAAAGTACTTAATTATCTCTCTCTCATTAAAGAATCCTTATATTAAATTTGGATAGGATAATCCTTTCAAATTCATGTCATGTGTTAGTTACGCTTGCCATTTGCACCCAGTTTGCAGTTCCTTTTTAAAATTTAATTTTTAATATATTTTATTGATTATGGCATTCTAGTTGCCCCAATTTTTGTTTCTTTGCCCCCCTCTATCTAGTACCCCTCATTCCCTCCAGCAATCCCTCCATAGTTCATGGTCATATGCATAAGTTATTTGGCTTCTCCATTTCCTATACTGTTCTTAACATCCATCCCTGTCTATTCTATACCTACCAATTTGTACTTTTTAATCCCTGCATTCTTTCCTCCCTTCTCCCCTTTCCCCCCTCCGAAATGATAACCCTCCAAATAATCCCCATATTTATAATTCTGTTTCTGTTTTGCTTAGTTAGTTTTTTAGATTCAATTGATAAGAGTTGTGAATTTATTGCCATTTTAATGTTTGTAATTTTGACTTCCTTTTTCATAAATAAGTCCCTTTAACGTTTCATATAATAATGCCATGGTAATGATGAACTCCTTTAACATTACCTTGTCTGAGAAGCACTTTATCTGCCTTTTGATTCTAAATGATAGCTTTGCTGGATAGAGCAATGGACAAGTGCTTTCACATTGCCTCCAGGTGCAGGACACAGTGTTGAGCACAAGGATATACTCTTGGACAGTCTAACTGGATTTTTCTATTTAGCCACCCTGTTGGTTATTCATAGAATATAATGTTTTGCCTAAAATAAACCTTTGCTAGAGGTAGGCACATGAAAATTAACTCACACCAGAGAAAACACGTACATCTCTGGTTATGTAATTGTTCAACTTTCTCGTGTGCGTTCTAACAATGACAGGAGCCTGTCATTAAACTAACCTAGGTTAATATCTGACACTTTCCAGTTATGAGCCATGCAGTTTTGTAAGGTAGCTAGTTACTTTGTTCCTCGATTTCCTTATATATAAAACGGGGGTGCTAATACAAATGAGTTAGTGCATATACTACTGGCTATGTGTTATTAATGTCTACATCAAAGAGTACTTGAGTGCCTCATTCATTTATCCACTTCCATATATGGATTAAGTATAGTTCTCCTTTTGAGGACTTAAAGTGAAATCAAGTGTATAATTTGATCAGTAGCAATGAAGATATATTTGAACCAGACTGATATAGGAGTACGGGGGAAGAAATTATTAATTAAACACGGAGCTCTGAAAGGAGATATGAAAGAAAAAGAGCCATTTGATTTGGGATTTTGCTTGGTGAGCAAGACTGTTGTAGTAAGTAGAGAGTATGTGGTGGAGAAGAAAAGAAATTTGCAGATAAGCAATCAATGAGCACTAGTGTTTAACTTTGCAGAATGTTTTGTGCAAAAATCTAATGAGAACACATATGTGAATATGCAACAAGAATATTCTGTTGTAAAACTAGGTAAGCTCAGCTTTATTAATTCTAGTAATAGCATGCTTATCTAACACAGAGATTATATAAATATATATATCACCAAATATTGTCTTTATCATTCATCTATAACATGACATATCCACTGAAAATGAAGACTTTGTCTTATTGTCAAAAAGAGTAATATATTCAGATAATTAGAAACTCTATCAGATTGTATCAAGCTATTCCTAAGCAATAAAATAGGAGTAGTTTGTTGTAGAATAGTTTATCATCTAGTTCTCCACTAATAATTAATTGAAAATTTTTAGAGTTATTTCAATGAGTCTTCAATAGTTATTTTCTAGTAACTTGATAAATAAAAGTAATACTATCTTATCAATTTTTAAAAATAAAAATCAATATAAAGAAGTTTCCCAAACTGGGAAGGCTCAAATAGCATACCATTTTGCATTGAAATTAATACATTTAGGAAAATATGGATATTATTTAAAAACTTTAATGACAGCAGAATAGCATTGTTTTTTTCTTCCTAGTTTTGGTGGTATAACAAGTGTAATAAATAATTTATTGATTAGTGGAAATGCCAAGGATTTTTCACAGATACATAAATATCAACACATAGTAAAATGACACCTTGTTGTCCCAGATGAGTTCATTAACAACAAGAAAACACTTTATAAAGATGACTGCAGAAAACTGTAATTAAACAACAAAACAATTTTTCAAAAAAAGTTTAAAAAAGATGACTAAAAAAATAAAATTAAACTTTCAAAATGTTTGTAATCAAAAGTTATGAAACATTAGCAAAATTTAAATGTAAGAAAAATATGTTTTATGGGTGAAGAAAGCATTTTGCTTTGTTTTTCAACAACATAAAGTTATAAATACCACTGCAGACCACACAGCATTAAAATAACGCCAATGCTAATCTGACAGACACAGAGCTTTTGTGGGTAACACCTAATTGTTGATGGCAAGGGAAGACTGTTACTTTAAAAGAGGGGTTTTTTGTAGTGAGTCTGTCCACAACCAGGTTTAATTTCTCTTTAAAATACATATAAATATAATGACTATGACAATAAAGACTGTGATTTTATGTATAAAATCCAAGCAGCAATAAAACTTCTCACTGAAGTTTAGCCCAAATGATAATTTAATCACTGTTATGTTTAGCAGTATTTTAAAAATAATTACAATATTTACGGGTTATAAACATTATAAAAATATTAAGCAATATTGCTTAATACTTCTGACATGTGAGCTAATTTGCCTAGTTTAATAAACCACACATATTTAGCAAAGTCTTTGACTATAAAGCATATTTCTTTGTTGTTGCAAATGAGGAATAAAATATTTCTACTTTTGTGAGCAACTAACTAGTACTGTGTTCCTTGTTTGTGATCATAATGGGCTCTATCACGCTCAGCGATAGTTCTTAGAGCAGTATTTCTAGACCACTGCCGTTGTATTTTAAAGTACTTACTTGGATACTTCACAATGTACATTAAAAATCATATATGCAATTAACTTTGGATCTAATATTTTTATCAGGAAGCCACCAGGTAATTATGCAAATATGTACATACACTGATATTCAGTGCCAGGTTATTTATATCATCGAAAGTTGGAGACATGCCTCAATGAGAGATGGAGCCCATAGTGTATGCAACTCAACATATGTATGACATGCCACATAACTACTAAAATAATGATGCAGCTCAATCTTTATGTTATGAAAAGATACAATACATTAAGAAAAAATATATATTGAACTGTAATGATTTTGTTTTTGTATGTATGTATTTGTATATAGTATAACTCACTCTTTCATGTATACACATAATTTGATGAAATATCTAGGAAATTCTTTGTAGTGATATTTTCTTACTGGTATAAATTTTATGGTATCCCATTATTATTTAAAGCCTTTCAAATGCTTCCATTTGGTAATAGAAGTCTTTGCCCATGGCAGATAAAAAGCATTGCTTCTTCAAACACTTTACAGACATCAGAAACTGTTATATTTAATGGACAATTTTATATTTGTAAATAAACAACTACTGATGTTTATACAGTTCATGCTACAGCCTAAAGTTGCCCCGGGCATAAAACACACAGCCATCCACAATGGGCCTGCTTATCTCTTGCCTTTTGTGATATTGTTATTTATAATAAATATATATTTCATCATTCTGATGACCAAAATATATTTTTCATATATATTTGGTCTTTGTCCATAGTTCCTGGTTCACAGCTCCCAAAGTCCTAGAAATTTCTTAGTGTTTTTTTTCCTGTCTGTTGGTTGTTTTTTTGTTTCTAAAATTTTTTGTGTGTTTTTTAAAATTTATTTATTTTAATTGTTGTTCAAGTACAGTTTTTTGTCTTTTACTCCCATCCCAGCCCATCCCCCAGCCCTCCCCACTCCCTCCCATTTCCATCCCCTTAGTTTTTGTCCATGTATCCTTTATATTTGTTCCTGTAAACCCTTCCCCTTTCCCCTGAAATTTCCTCCCTTCTCCCCTATGGACACTGTCAACCTGTTCTCTATTTTGGTGTCTTTGTTTATATTTTGCTTGTTCGTTTTGTTGTTTAGGTTCCTATTAAAGGTGAGTTCATATGGTGTTTGTCTTTCACTGACTGGCTTATTTTACCCAGCATAATGCTTTCCAGTTCCATCCATGCTGTTGCAAAGGGTAGGAACTCCTTCTTTCTTTCCACTGCATAGAATTCTGTTGTGTAAATGGACCATAGTTTTTGGATCCATTCATTCACTGATGGGCACCTAGGTTGCTTCCAGCACTTGGCTATTGTAAATTGTGCTGCTATGAACATTGGGGTGCATAGGTTCTTTTGGATTGGTGTTCCAGAGTTCTTAGGATATAATCCCAGCAGTGGAATTGCTGGGTCAAAAGGCATGTTCATTTTTAGTTTTTTGAGGAAAATTCCACACTGTTTTCCATAGTGGTTGTACCAGTCTGCAATCCCACCAACAGTGTACTAGGGTTCACTTTTCCCCACAACCTCTCCAACACTTGTTGTTTGTTGCTTTGTTTATGATGGTCATTCTGACTGGTGTAAAGTGGTATCTCATTGTGGTGTTAATGTGCATCTCTCTGATAGCTATCAATATCAAGCATCTTGTAGTGTTGAGTTTAAAAAAGGTCTCTTTTTTGGTAATGAGGTGACTTTTGGAGAGCTCCTAAGGATGAGTTGCCAACAGATCCAACCATATGACTAGAGAGGGGGTTGAAACTTTCATTCCCCTCTCACCACAATAATCGGAGGGAATTAGGACAGGATGTTCAAACAATTGCCAGTGATCAATAATTTAATCAATCATGCTTATGTAATGAAGCCTCCATAAAAACCCAAAGAGACTGCATTCAGAGTGTTTCCAGGTGGGCAAACATATACACACTAGGAAGATGACAGACTCCAGCTCCTTGGGGACAGAACTACACTCTGGACCCTCCTAGGCCTTGCCCTGTATATCTTTTCATCTGTCTATTCATCAGTGGCCTTTCTTATATCTGTTAATAAACTAGCAAATGCAATTCCCTGATTTCTTTGAGATGCTATAGTAAATTAATTGAGCCCAGGAAGGCAGTCCCTGGAACATCTGACCTGTAGTTCTTTGATCAAAACCACAGGTGATAAGCTCAGCTGCAACTGGTACCTGAAGTCCATTGTGGGGGAATCTGATGGGACTGATCCCTTAACCTGTGGGACCTGATGCTATCCCTCCACTATCTCCAAAAAGATAGAGTCAGAATTTAGTTAAATTGTACGACACCTGGTTGGTGTTGCAGAGAATTGCTTGGTGTGAAGGAAAACCTCCATATATTTATTTGGTGACCAGAAGTGTGCTGTGTGAATAGTAAGGAAGACACATACAGGGAGGAGACACACAGTAGGGAAGAACTGGATTTCTTTCCTACACATACAAAGGAAAACTTTGTTTTTCCATTATACCTGTAACAAGTTATAAACGTGTTTTTCTACAATAAAAATACTTTCATTCTAAAAAAATCTAAGCAGTGGATCACTGTATTTTCTCTTTCAATAAATTTATCCTAGTTTAGTATAAGATATAAGCAAATAGTAAGCAGTGAGTAATGTTGAAATAACAATAATAAAGCATTAAATATATAACTCTGAATCTTTTCTTTTTCCTTTTAGGAATCAGAAGAAATACTCAAAGACTGGGTAAGCCATAAAATGCTCCTGAACATGAGTATCTAAAACTTTAATTACTTAAAATGTTGCTTAATTATTTAAAAGGTGCCTCACTTGTGGTATACCAATTTCAAATGCAACAAAAATGTTTTCTTATATTTTTTTCCAGGAAAAAGATAATCTGAGCTCAGGAATATAACTCATGACTCTGACTCAGACATATACCACTTGGGATTTAATATTCTTTTTCACAGAGATTTTATTACATTATTTTATCATGAACTTTGAACTGGCCAAAAGGTAAAAATGATGCTGACCCAAAGAAAACATCCATGACATATAATCTCTTGTATTCCTATTAAAAGTTTGTTGACACAGCAGTTAATAGGATTTGGCACTGGCCACCAACTCATCAATGAACATTCCTGAAACATTTTTGATACTAGTCTATGGGAAATAATAAGAAAAACAAAAAGAATGTAGAAGACACCAGAGTTAAAGTAAAAATAGTGGAAAATGTGAAAAATATAATGAAATCTTATGATAATTAAGACTAAGCATTTAAATCACCTATTTGAGAACAATGTTTGTAAGAATGTATTGAGTATGTACTACTTGCTTGGCTCTGTACTAACATCTCTGAAGCAATTGTTTTGATCAGTATTCACAAATCTGTGAGATAAATGAGTTTAGCATCGTAATTTTACAGAAAAGGAAACAGGCACAGACAGGGTAAGTGTTTTGCCCTAGGTCACACAGCTAAGTTTCTAGTTCTATAGGATTCCAGATTCTTGGTTCTTAGATACTAAGCTATTGGAATAAAGGGGTGGTATCAAAAAATGTTGAATCATTTCTATTTCTATTGGAAATAAAACTATTGGAATAAAGGGTTGTGAGGTAATATCAAAATGTAAGTTGAGTCATTTCTATTACAAGCCATGACAGAGTAGCTTGGTTGGAATAGGCCCATTCTCCTCCCGAGATTTACTAGAAAATAGATATAAAAATTTCACACACAAGGAAGCATCATTCTGAAGACATTAAAGAGTGCTGAGATTTCCAGGATGTTAAGGCCAAGATCTTGGAGATAAGGGAAGCTCACTGGAGCATTTACTAATTTCTTAACTAACTACCAGCTATGATGTCCACTGCAACCAACGGAAGCTGGCAGTGCCCTTGACAGTGTCAGACGGGTAGGTCGATAAAAACTGGTGTTTATATCAGCCAAAGTAGCTACAAATTCAGGAGTCAAGATCCTTCATAGAAGAGAGGAGCAGGGAAATGAACCTAGTCTTCTGAGGCAGTTTTGTTTTTGAGGCCTGTGCAATTCCTAATAAGGCAAATAAATGAACAGCTGAAAAGTTGGATAAAACTGTTGGCAGCTTTACATTGCTTAGGGCTAAAAACTGAATTTGAGATCCCATTAGGAAAGAAAGAGCTTGATAAGCACCTGAGGATGTCAGTTGGGGGTCCTCCTAGTGTGTACTCTTAAGTAGTAGAAATGAACAAACCAGAGGTAAGCTGAGACACAAAATCTGAGAACTCCAAGCTCTGGTCTGTGCAGTCCCTGTTTGGATGGAGGTGGGGCCTCTGTAAGGCAATTAGGTCAAATGAGGGAGCAGCCCCCCATAATGGGGTTACTGTCCTTAGAAGCAGAGGAAGAGAGAACAGAGCTCTCTTTTTCTCCACTTTATGAGGACACGCAGCAAGAAGGTGGTCCTCTGAGTAAGAAAGCCCTCACTGGTCAGCTGACACCTTGATCTTTGACTTCCCAGATTTCAGAATGTGAGAAATACATTCCTATTGTTTAGGCCACCCAAATATATGACATTTTGTTATGACAGCCTATGCTGGCTTATATAGCCTCTATTAAATGTTATTGGACATACCAAGAAAAAGTAGCATGAGAAAAAAAACAACAGAAACAGACTCATAGGTGATCCACAGGTTGACGTTTTAAGACATGTATTTAAACTAAATGTGATTAAGTTGTTTAAGATAGCAATAAAGAGAATTGTGTTAGAGAAATAGAATCTATGAAAACAATAAAATAAAACTCTAAAATATAAAAATGCAATAACTAAAATTAAGAGCTCACTATGTAAGTTGACTTAACAGAATTGAAAGGGGGTGGTAGCTTACAAGATGAGTAAACAGAAAAATCCTGATTTATTGGACAGAAAAAAATACCAAAGAATAAAAAATGCAAATGGGACACAATGAAAAGGCCTAACACACTTGTAACTGGAATCCTAGGGAAGTGGATAGGTAGTGCACCAGTCATTTTGCCCCTTTAAGGATCCATCTCCCCAAGAAGGGGAGGAGGAGACACTCATCCTCCCAGGTACTGCATATGCCGAGCCCAAGCCTCTTAGCTACATCCTGTCTTCCAAACTTTTCTGATCCAAAGAGACATATCCTGCCCAAGGTCACTCCTAGTCTCTGAAAATTGCCCTATCCAATTCTGACTAATGCAAAGTTATAAATGTCTGATCATGGGAAGGGACATCCTAGCTCCAGAGCCCCCTTTGGAATCAGCTGAGGCCTTTGTTGCCACTTCTCACAGCCCTACTCCTCCTCTGACCAATCTTCCTCTTTTCATAACATTCACAGAGGTATCAACCCTGAGGACACTCCTCAAATCCCATCTCAAGACATGTCTTTTGAGAAACTTGTCCAAAGACAGCTGTTGCCTAATTTTTTCCAGGAAACAGACACCAAAACAATAGTTTGGAGTTGAGTCACCTACCAGCTGGTTGGCAATGAGAAACACATCTCTGGTAGAAGGTGAAGTGCAGGACAGCCATGGCGTGCTGTAGCAGAGGAAGGGCTCCCTGTGGTGAGCTGGGATGGAATGCCAGGAGAAGAGAATGCCTTCCCTACAGTACTTCAGGGTTTGAGGGGTTGGAGGAGCTTCTTATTATAAAGACAACAGAATCAGAAGATTCTTGCCAAGTATCAATAATGCAATGGACAAAAATAAAGGGTGAGGAAGATTAATCAACAATTATTCAAAGATCAAAGTCAAAGTCCTTCTTTAACAGCATATTGTCTATTTTTAACAACATGATTGTCCATCTTGTCTAATGAATCTACTGATAAAGTATTAGAATTAAATAGTAAGCTTATGAAATTTACTAGATACAAAGTCAATATAAAAAGTGTGCGTGCGTATATACACATGCATGTATGTATACACATACATATGTATACACACATATGTGTATGCATGCATACACATGTGTGTATATGTATACACACAAATACTCACATATATACTGCAAGGCTGGCCACCAACAATTTCTTCATCTCTGTATACATATGCCTATCTGCCTATCAAGCTGAAAATTCTTGAATGTAAAGGTATATCCAATCTTTTGAATTAGTGTTTTGGGCTTCTTCAGACATGTACCCAGGAGTGGAACTGCTGGATAATAAGGCAGTTTCATGTTAAATTTTTTCAGAAACTTCCATACTGTTAATTGCAGTGTTATTTATAATAGTCAACATATGGAAGCAAACAAAGTTCCTATCAATATTCAAACGCATAAACAAGTGTTGGAGTATTACTTGGTCATAAAAAGGACAAAATCTGAGCATTCGTGACAGCATGGATGGACTTAGAGGGTATTATGGTAAATGAAGTAAGTCAGTAAAAGAAAGACAAATGTCACATGACTTTACCTATATGTGGACTCTAAAGAACAAAATAAGGGAACAAGAAAAGTAGAAACAGACTCATAGATACAGAGAGCAAACTGATGGTTGCTTGAGGAAAGAGGAGCTGGAAGACTGGGTGAAAAAAGTGAAGAGATTAAGAAGTACAAATTTGTGGTTACAAAATAGCCACAGAAATGTAAAGTATATTGTAGATAATATAGTCAATAATAATGCAATAACTGTATGATGCTGGGTAGGTACTAGAAATATTGGGGGAAACACTGTAATTTATATGGTTTTCTAACCATTATGCTGTACACCTGAAACTAATACAGAATAATATTGAATGTAAACTGTGATTTAAAAATATACATTTCTGTCCCCCAAAATACAATAATGTAGTTAATTAAAATAAACTGTGTAGATTCTCCTTGCCCTCCACTTAAATTTGGGCTGGGTATGTAACTTGCTTTGCTTTAACCAACAGAATGCAGTGGAAGTATCATCCCAAGATTTTGAGTGTAAGCCTTACAAAGCCTCATACAGCTGCATTCATTCTTGGATGTAAGCTACTAAGAACAGAGACTCCCTAATGTTGACAGACTACATGGAAAGAGTGTGAGGTCATGCAGAGCAGAGTCTACACACCCCCCAAGGACAGCCACCATCTAGGCCCCATTGAGGTCATTCTGGATCCCAGAAGAACCACAGCAGCTGATTTTTGAGGAAGAGACAAACCAAATGTGCTGAGCCCTGTGAAAAGCTCTGTCTAATGGAATCCTGAGCAATAAAATGGCTGCTTTATAAGTCACTAAATATGTGTGTGCGTGTGTGTGTAAATACATGATGTCAGTGAAACAGAATAGAGAATTCAGAAACAGACCCTCACAATGTGGAAGCAGGTATGTAAAAAAGGTATGTTAGAAGAGATACAGGTAAGTGTAAACCATGGCATAAACTCCTATTACCAAATTTTGTTTTTAAAATTGCCTTGAACAATAAGAATATGCAATCTTTTTTAATCCTTACCCAAAAATGCATTTATTGCTTTTGTAGATCCAGAAAAGCAAGAAGAAGGGAGAGAGAGAATGTGAGAGAGAAACATTGATTTGGGAAACATCAGTTGCCTTCTGCATACACCTCAACTGGGTATCAAACCCACAACATAGGTTTGTGTTCTGACTGGGAATCAAACCTGCTAACTTTGGGGGCATGGGATGACACTCCAACCAACCGAGCCACTGGCCAGGGCTGTATATACAATTTTTAGCAAAGAATGCTTCCTGGACTACTTCTCCATAAAAATTCTATTTCATTTGGCTATGAAAATCATTATCTTGAATTAATAATAAAACTGAAATTTCTTTACCACTAAATTTAGAAACAAATTTCAAAGTGGTTTTCAGTTGATTTTTTATCTTTTTAAAATATATTTAATTGGTTATGCTATTACAGTTGTCCCAGTATTCCCCCTTTTCCCCTTCCACCTGGCACCCCCCTCTCCCTACAGCAATCTCCCACTTAGCTCATGTCCATGGGCCATGCGTGTAAGTTCCTTCACTTCTCCATTCCCTACACTATCCTTAACATTGCCCTGTTTTGCACTTACCATTTATACTACTTATTTTCTGTAGCTTTTCCCTTCTTTTCCCCCTTCCCTCAACCAGCTGATAACCCTCCATGTGATCTCCATATCTATGATTATGTTCCTGTTCTGGTTGTTTGCTTAGTTTTTTTTTTTTTTTTAGATTTAGTTGTTAATAGTAGTGAATTTGTTGCCATTTTAATGCTCATAGTTTTTATCTTTTTCTTAAATATGTCCCTTTAACATTTCATGTAATAAGGGCTTGATGATGATGAAATCCTTTAACTTTGCCTGTCTAGGAACCACTTTATCTGCCATTTCATTCTAAGTGATAGCTTTGCTGGATAGAGTAATCTATGTTGTAGGTCCTTGTTTTTCATCACTTTGAATACTTCTTACTAGGCCCTTCTTGCCTGCAAAGTATCTTTTGAGAAATCAGCTGACACCTGACAGTCTTATGGGAACTCCTTTGTAGGTAACTCTTTCTTCTTGCTGCTTTTAAGATTCTCTCCTTATCTTTAATCTTTAGTAACTTAATTTTAATGTGCCTTGGTGTATTCCTCCTTTAGTCCAGGTTCTTTGGATTCTCTGGGCTTCCTAGACTTGTATGTCTATTTCCTTTTCCAAATTAGGAAAGTTTTTTTTTCATTTTTTTCAAATTAGTTTTTAATGTCTTTCTACTCTTCTCTTTTCAACATTCTGATGATTCAGATGTTGGTACCTGTGGAGATGTCCTAGAGAGTCCTTATACTATCCTCACTTTTTAATTTTTTTTCTTCTTACTGTTCTGGTTGAATGCTTATTTACTCCTTATGTTTCAAATCATTGATTTGAATCATGGCTTCCTTCCCTTCACTGTTGGTTCACTATAGAATTTTCTTTATTTCACTTAGTTAACCTTCATTTATTTCTTTATGTTTTTGCATACTCAGTGAGTTATTTGAGTATCCTGATCACCAGTGTTTTGAACTCAGCATCTGATAGGTTGGTTATCTCCATTCTATTTAGTACTTTTTCCATGGTTTTATTCAGTTCTTTCATCTGGGCTGTATTTCTTTGTCTCCTCAATTTGGTAGTCTTTCTGTGTTTGTTTTTGTGTAATAGGTAGAGCTGCTTTGATTCCCGGTCTTAGTAGCATGGCCTATTATAGAAAAGGTACATTTAAATTGTTTGGGGCAGAGCCTTAGGTAATTGACAGGGTAAGACAACCCGCTTCACCATTTTGTGGCTCTGTGCTAGGGAGCATTCAGAGAGGGAACAGTGCCACTGCTTGGCTTCTGGAGGTTTGCCCAGCACTCTCCCCATTTCCAGTTACTTCTCTGATTTCCCATATGAAACCAGCACCCTTCCAACTATTGCCCTGGTGCTGAATCCCAGAGTGGTTGGGTTTGTGTCTGTGCAGTCCCTTTAGACTGAATCTCCTGAAAATCTAACAGTTCCATCCACTGCTCCAATCCCCACTGGTTTTTACAGCCAGAAGTTATAGGGATTTATCTTTCTTGCACTGTAGCCCTGGGCTGTGTGGTCTGGCCTGGGACTGGGATTGCTCATTCCCAGGGTATCCCTCCCAATTTCTTTCCACCATACATGAATGTAGGACCACCTGTTCCCCCACCACTTCAGCCTCTCAAGCCATATGCATCCGTACACCTCTCCACCCATCTCTGTGACTGCGTCCTTTTTACCCATCTGGATGAATGTGACTTCTTTAAATCTCTTGTTGTTAGACTTCCATACAGCTTGATTTTCTGATAGTTCTGGGTGTTATTTGTTTTGAGATCTAGTTGTAATTCTTTCTATGGTTGCACGAGGAGACAAAGCATGTCTACCTATACCTCCATCTTGACCAGAAATCCCTAAAAATGGTGTTCAGTTAATCTTTATGGAATCCTAATGGAAAGAAAAGGAATACACCAAGGGAAATTGAAAGAGAAAGAAATACTGAAACCAAGAAGGGGCAAGTGGTATATAGCATGTGTTTTATGAACTACTTTAATCATGATTAGTGTTTATTAAATTAATTCTGAATCAAAGTAAAGGTGGAATTGAATTAGAAATCTAGCAATCCAGCACTAGTAAGAAGGAGACTTTCAGAGACAGACAATGACTTGTGACTTACCATTTCTGAGGCAGATTGATTTATAATTCATACATTTTTAATTGACCAAATGTTTGGCTACTTTTACTTTAAGGTTAAAATGTACTTAACTTGCCTAATTGACATGGAGAGCTAAAGAAGTTAAAAGATAAGCTTATAATTTAAAAAATGATTTACAAAACACTTGGTTGGACATATTATTATTTGTAGTCCAATACATCAGTTTGAAAAAAGCAATATTGATCCTACAGAAAAGAGCATAATTTTCTGATTTACTGAAGAGCTTTTTAAATTTTGTTTGCAGCCCTCTTTGAGGGTCTTTTGTTCTTTTAAATAATGTTGAAAAGCAAATGTACTAAGAACAAACCCATGTCTCTGCTTACAGGGGAAATCCTTTGTTGAAAAAGAAATTAGCTATCAAATTTAGGATTTCACAAAGTGAAGTAATATGTATGGACTCTCGAAAATATGCTTTAATGGATGATGATGCTATATGCTATAAAGAATAATACTTTAAACATATCAAAGTATCAGTTTATTTTGATTTCTTATATTTCCTCTGGTATAACAAAGAAAGGATTACAGCTAACATTGAAAAGAGAAAGTAGAGTTTCAGAGGGATCAGGAAAGCACTATAATTCCACAGTTTTAAACAGTATTTTGCTTTCAAATATTCATTGGGGCATTTCTCATATTTACAGACAATTGAAATAATCACTGGAGTAGCATCAGAGAAGCATAGCATTATGTGTGTACCTGACTACAAGAGAGAGTGTGTGTGTTTGTGTGTGTGTGCACACGAGGGAGAGAGAATGTGGGAGAGAGAATGAGAGAGAATAATATGTATGTGTATGTGTTAGGGAAGGCACACAGAGGGTAGGACAAGGTAGACAGGAGCATAGGGAAAAGAGAAAGAAAGAAAAAAAAAGAACAGGAGAATCTCCAAAAGAAAACACACATTATCCTTAGAGATACATTCTATTGCCAGGCATGCTACAGATGTGCTTTTGGTAGGACTTAAGATGCCTATATGCTTAAAACATATTTGAATCTCAGAAGGCAGAAGTTTACTGAAGCTTATTGAATTATTGACCCTGGAGCAGTAGGAAATCAGTTTTCTTCTCAGCACTGAACCGCAGTTGGATCTGAATTATATTGAGGATTTATAAGGGGTAAAGCAGATCCATTTTTCAGGAAACTGGTTAAGTTTAAGGTAGCTTTAACAAGAAGGCTTACACACACAAGTTACTCATTCAAAGAAATTCACAAGGGACCCTGATAAAATTTCCTTGTTTTGCTTGGTTTTACTTTCTTAAAAAATAATTAATCAGGAAAACAATGGGAAGTTAATAAGAAAAATGTAATTTTTGGTTTAAATTACATAACTCTTCTATAACTCTTCTATACTACCCTCTAATGTCCAAAGAGTCAGTAAAAATTAAAAGCACATATATGTAACTTTTTGAGGCAAGTTATAATATTTTACAAAACATCTTTAAACCAACAGGTAAATATCTGAAAAATATCTTATTATTGAGTATTTATGAAAGGCAAAATAAAAATATGCCTTTTAATTTTAGTAGCAAAATATCCACTACATTTGAGGTCACAACATCAAGCCACCAAATTGGAAAATCTTTCTGGAAATTTTGATGTGAAACAAAATTGGATCTGGTAGATGCCAGCTTCTGAAATTCTCAACAATGTAATTTGGCAAAGGTTTGGTCATTTTCCCCCTAATCAGCTCTAAAAAAGTAATTTTCTTTCTTTTTTTTTTTAGCATGGGTTGACTAAACAGAGACATAGATACCCTGGCTGGTGTGGCTCAGTGGGTTGAGTGCTTACCTATGAACCAAAAGGTCACCAGTTCAATTCCAGTTCAGGGAACATTCATGGGCTGCAATCCAGGTCAACAGCTGGGGGAGTATGGGCGGCAACTACACACTGATGTTTCTCTTTCTCCCTTACACCCTCTTTAGGGTGTAATTTTAATTAAAAAATTAAAAAGAACTAAACAAAAAGAAAACAAGATTATATGCCTTGACAATAAAAATTATCATTGTAAAATTTTAGAATATTGCTTTGCAGAAGGCATTTTTGCAGTCTTTGCTTTTGCATATAATCAATGGTTGGCTTTGTGTGCCAAAATATAGGTTTTAAAGAATTAAATCCATAAGAACTAAGAGTAAATACAGCTTAACAATCTGATGACGTAACAATACCAGGCTGGTGTCCTGACTTAGAGATGATGGAAACTGAGAAGCAGTTCACACTTTTAGAGAGTGTATGGGCTTTTTGATTTGCCAGTTTTTACTAATCCTCCTTGTCTTAGTTCCCTACCCACCATATTTATATTAGCTATCTGACCCTAGAAAGTATTCAACCTGAGAAATGTCATGCAATAATTGTGTTTTCAAAATCTAGTTAATATACCATATTTTAGGACCATAACACACACCTAGGTTTTAGAGGAAGAAAATAGAAAAAAATTATTTGAAGCAAAAAATGTGTTAAAATATTTAATAACCTTTGACCCCCCTCCAGCAAGCCAGGTAAGCTACATTTGGACTATAAACTGCACCCTCGCTTTTCTTCCCAAATTTGCGGGGGGAGTGTGTCTTATAGTCCAAAAAATATGGTATTTCATCTCGGACATAAACTAACTTGTTAATGACTTGTATTTAATTTTAGTCTTTTTTTTTACATACCATGAGATAGATTTAATACTACTTTTGAAAACAAAGAAGTAGAAATCAGGTTCCAGAAGAGTCAACATTTGAGAATCCAATGTGTGGATGATCTTAGCCTTGGCCTCTCATGGCATATCTTTGCTTTTAGTGATCTTTCCTAATTCTTTCATTGCTGTCCTTCCAAGTCTCAGCCTTTTCTAAATCTCTTGGCTGAAGTCTCTATTTAAATTGATGACTAAACCAAGGTAAGCAAAATCTTTAACAATTTCAATGTCTTCATTGTCTATGTTAAAGCTGTGTTATTTTTTCTGTGGTAATAATTTTTGCCTTCTGATTTTCAAGTTCAGTCTTGCTTTGGCACATTCTTCTTTCACTGTCATCAGAGGTTGTTGGTAGTTGGTAAAAAAAGCTTCCTCTTTTATCTCATAAGTGAACAATTCTGAGGTGTGTTTCACCTTTAAAAGGTCTCACTGTAATGAGGCACTGTTGTCCTAATGGTGGCCAGCTTGTTAATTTACCATTCAGTAGGCTTTCATTCCTTCCAGGTTTCACTCCTTCCAATCTGCCATCTTCTATTCTCTGGGACCACTTCCCAAAATAAACTACCTGCACATAAGCCCATTCTTAGGCACTGTTTTTCAAGAGAAGCAGAATAAGACACCGCATAGGTTGAATCTTTTAATTAGGGTAGTTAGCTGATACTGGTTAGATAGAGACTCAGTGGTAACAGATAAATTCTTCCTAATATCACCCTTGATTTTGGATGGAGATTATAGAAGCATTTTGACAGAATTCCACTGAATTGTCTTAGTGACATACAATTACTTTAATAAATTTAAATCTATTAAATATGTTAATAATGAGAACCCTCATAAGAAAATGCATGTGCATATTTTCCCTTTGTTCAAAAAACTGGATTTCAGTGGACCAAGAGCTGAGCAAGTGGCATTTTTCCCTCTCAGCCTTCTGCCACAGAAGCACCACAAGGCAGAAAAGTGGGTTGCCCAGCCTTGGCAAATACCTAAGACTTTGCCCCTACAAAATAACAGGTGTGCCAAGACTAAAAAAAATATGGTCCTAATGAAAGAACAGATCAAAGGTCCAGAAAAAATACAACTAAGCCATGAAGAGATAGTGAACCTATCAGATACACAGTTCAAAACACTGGTAATCAGGATGCTCACAGAAATGGTTGAGAATGGTCACAAAATAGAGCAAAAATGAAGACTATAAAAAGTTAAATAAAGGAAAATGTACAGGGAATCAACAGTGAGGGGAGGGCAACCAGGACTCAAATCAATGATTGCAAGCCAAAGGAAGAAATAAATATTTAACCAGAACAGAATGAAGAAACAAGAATTCAAAAGAATGAAGAGAGGATTAGGAACCTCTGGGACAATTTTAAATGTTCCAATATCTAAATCATAGGGGTACCAGAAAGAGAAGAGGAAGGGCAAGAAAACTTATTTGAAAACATAATGAAGGAGAACTTCCCCAATCTGGCAAAGAAAATAGACTTCCAGGAAGTCCAGGAAGCTCAGAGAGTCCCAAAGAAGTGGGATCTAAGGAGGCACACACCAAGGCACACCATAATTACATTACTCTAGATTAAAAATAAGGAGAGAATCTTCAAGCAGCAAGAGAACAGGAGACAGTTACCTACAAAGGAATTCTCATAAAACTATCAACTGATTTCTCAAGAGAAACTTTACAGGTAAGAAGGGGCTAGAAAGAAATGTTCCAAGTCATGAAAGGCAAGGACGTATATCCAAGATTACTGTATCCAGCAGTTATTATTTAGAATGTGAGGGCAGATAAAGAGCTTCCCAGATAAGATCAAGTAAAGGAGTTTATTATCACAAAGACCTTATTATATAAAATGTTAAAGGGATTTATCTATGAAAAAGAAAAAGATAAAAATATGAACAGTAAAATGACAACAAACTCACAACTATCAACAACTGAACCTAAAAAAGAATAAAAAACAAACTGAGCAAAAACAAGTAGAACAGGAACAGAATCATAGAAATGGAAATCACATGGAGGGTTATCAGTGGGGAGTGGGAGGGGAGAGGATTGGGGGAAAGGTATGGGGAATAAGAAACATAAATGGTAGGTACAAAATAGACAGGGAGAGGTTAAGAGTAGTTTAGTAAATGGAGAAGCCAAGGAACTCATATGTATGACCCATGGACATTAACTAAGGTGGGGGGAATGATAGTGGAAGGAAAGTGAAGGGTGGAGGGAAATAAAGGGGAGAAAAAAATGGGACAACTGTAATACCATAATCTATAAAATATATTAAAATTTAAAAAACCAAAAAAAAAAAAACCCTCCCAAATACTGGATTTCAGGAAGTTTTACAAAACTCTATAGGTGGGAAGAAGATGTTGAAGTATTTTATGAACACTTAAGTATTTAGTAGAATCATTAATTTTATGCAGCAAATATGCATACATTTTCAGTCAAGCAAATTCAAGTCAAGCATGTTCCATGCTTGTTTCCATAACCTTTGGGCTGGTGAATCTGCTCCTTGCTGCCCATATACCCAACAAATGCACTAAAACAGGGGGGAAACCTATCTCTAGCGCCTGATTTGAGATAATAGCATAGAAAAAGATAGAATTATAGGAAAACAGCTATCCCCTTTGATACTTTCTTCATCCTTCTCTCTAGTCTTTGTACTAAATTATAAAGTAGGATGTGGACTTTTTCACTGGAAAATGTTATCTTTCCTAAAAGCAATATAATAAACTCTATTTTTTTAGGGCAACCATCTTCAATGAAGTTCTGTGTCCAGAATGGTGCACATTCTGCCTTTAGTTAGCAGAGACATGAAAGGGAAAGGTTAAAATTAGAAGACAAACCTTAAAATATCAGGGAATGAGATCTGCAAAACACATTCTGTTGTATAACCAAAGATTACTCTTTGAAAGTCTAAATTTCTATACTTATCCACCATTCTTGGAAGGCTTTTCAAAATGTATTATTTCTTATTTTACTGATGGCATTCACACAAAAAAGTCTGAATACAATTTATAATTTTTGATGATAGTGTCACTATAAATTATTGACTGGATGGTTCTAATCACAGTGATGTCTTCAGGGACTAATGAGGTATGTCAGGCTCTTTTATCCCTATGTCAAACAGTTTGAGGCTTGGGCTTTTAAATAGATACATCTCAAATTTTTGTAATCTATTAGTTTATTGATTATCAGGAGAATTTTTATGTTTCAGTAGTCCTGTTTGGATTTTCTTCCATCTTGGCAATTAGAGATTTATGCTTTTTAGACTCTGCTGAACTTATTTCAAAATGTAAATTGTTCACCAACTTTGGGCTCAATTTTTCAAACAATTTTATTTATTTATTTTAGACAGAGGGAATGGGCAGGAGAGACATGTTAATGTGTAGTTGCCTCTTGTGCACCCCATACTGGGAACCTGACCTGACCAGCAACCCAGGCATGTGCCCTGACTGGGAATTGAACCAATGACCCTTTGATTCACAGGCTGGAACTCAATCCACTGAGCCACATCAGCCATGGTCTGACTCAAATTTTTAATACAAGTAGATTGTGATACTCTTACAACCATGATAACATGACAATGTGATGTGATACAGGACTGAGACCTGCTATTCTGGGTGCAAACTTCATAGTTAACCTGTGGTAAGATGCTGGTCCTCCAACTTAGCAAATGACTATCAGTCGACAAGGATTTGATTATTGATTTGCCCATTACAAGTGCTGCTTCTACTTATTAAAGCACTGTATTGTATTGCTAGTGGTATCATAACAAACTACCATACACTGGAAGGCTTACCCAATAAAAATTCATTGTGTCATGTTTTTTGGAAGGTAAAGGTCCAAAATCATGTGCTGGAACGATCCATGTCTTGTGAGAGCTGTACCAGAAGGATCTACTCCAGGCCTCTCTTTGCCATTTTGGAGATGACTGTCTTCATGAAATTCACCCCGTATGTGTGTCTCTGTGTTCAAATTTCCTCTTCTTATAAGGCTATCAGTCATATCGGAGTAGGGCTCTCCCTAATAAAATAATTTTAACTTGATTAATCCCACACAGATCCTATCTCTAAATAAGATCACATTTTGAGATACTATGAGTTAGGACATGATTCAATCCATCACAAGTACCTGAAGCCAAAGGTGACTATTTATTTAATGTTTGTTTTTTTTTCAAAAAAATTTATTCTGGCATCATGCTAGAACTGGATATACAACCATGAAAATGATGAGCTCTATGCCATGAGGAACATACAATTTCATTCAGTCATAAAATATTTACTGAAATAAAATTTATTCTGCCTTCTTTATAAATTTGCACTATGTTATGATCATGATATTCTCTGTGGAGCTTCGCTACCATGAGAATAATTAACATATGTGCAAGGAGTTCACAAATACATCTAAATAATAGTGTCAATAAATTGTATGAATAATTTTGTGGTGTACTTGTTCATCCAAAGCATCTCTATTCCTGAACCTCTGGAAATGTGATATATGGCTCTCATAAAATAATTTTTCCAGTTTTTTCCATACAAATGCCACCTTGCCTCACAATTCGAACTTTCCTTAAAATCTCTCAAATATGCAGCATCTGGCCATTGCAAGCCCCATACTTCTCACTATGTATCCTCAGGTTTGGCACTAGCAGCAGCCAGCCTTGGTTTGCAGCTTGGCCTCTCCTGGGCACCTACAAGCCCAGGACAAGTAGCAGACATCTGCAGATCACTTTGTAACTTATGCTGGGTGGCCTTGGGTAGAACATTGGCTACAGTTCACCTTAGCCTTTGCCTCTCAGGTGGCCCCAGAGTAAGTACACATGTCGGAGAGCTTCAGGCCACACTGAAACTCCACTCAACTACTACCACAAGTGACACATTCAAGGGGTGGATTCAGCAGGCACCAGAGTCCTGCCAAAGTAAGTTCTGCTCTGTGGGGTGGATCCTTGCATAGCAGATCCTTCACAGTGGTCGGTTGTCACAGCCAGTCATGGCAGCAGATTAGCCTGGGAATAAATTCTTCCCATTTGTGTACCAACAGCACTGAAGGCTCAACTACAACAGGAGGGTATACACAGCCATCATGGTGGGGGTAGCTGTACACCTGAGCGTACAACTTGGATAATTGGACTGTGCCACTGAACTCTACAGACACCTGTTAGAGAAGACCACTTTACAAAGCCCTGAAGATACAGTAGCTCTACCTACTTCATAAAAAGAAAGAGGCTGCCAAAATGAGAAGACAAAGAAATATATTCAAAACAAAAGCACAGGATAAAACTTCAGAAAAAGAACTAAACAAAATAGAGACAAGCAACTACTAAACACAGAGTTTGAAACACTGTTTATAAGGCTGCTCAATGAACTTAGAACTTCAACACCATAAAAATGGACATAGAAACCATAAAAAGAACAGAAATGAAGGATACTAACTAAAATGAAGAATAATTTACAGGGGCTCAAGAGTAGAGTTGATGAAGCCAAGGATCAAATCTGCAATTTGGAATATAAAGAAGCATAAAGTACCCAATCCAAAAAACAAAAAGAAAAGAACAGAATCCCCCCCCCCCCAAAAAAAAAGAGGAGTGTAAGGAGCCTCTGGGATAACTTGAAGCGTACCAACATTGGCATCACGGTGGTGTGGGAAGAAGAAAAGAGAGCAAGCAATTGAAAACCTATTTGAAAAATATAATGACAGAAAACTTCCCAAACCTGGTGAAGGAAATGGACATAAAGGTCCAGGACATGCAGAGAGTCCCAAACAAGAAGAACCCAAAGTGGACCATACCAAGACACATCATAATTAAAATGCGAAAGGTTAAACACAAAAAAATACTCTTCAAAGCAGCAAAAGTGAAGCATTTAGTTAGTTACCCAGAAGGGAGTGGTCATAAGACTGTCAGCTGATTTTTCAGTAGAAACTTTGCAGGTCAGAAAAGGTTGGCAAGTGATGAAAAGCAAGGACCTATAGCCAAGATTAATCTATACAGCAAAGCTGTCATTTAGAATTGAAGTACAGATGAAGAAATTTCCAGAGAAGAAAAAGCTAAAGGAATTCATCATTACCAAACCAGTATTACATTAATTAAAGGTCTTCTTTAAGAAGAAGAAAGAAAAATATAAAACATATGAGCAAGAAAATGGTAGCAAATAAACAAGCAAAACAGAAACAGCCTCATAGATTCAGTGCATATTTTGATGGTTGTCAGATGGGAGAGGGGTGAGGTAATCGGTGATAAAGGTGAAAGGATTAAGAAGTAAAACTTGGTTGTTACATAGTAGTCATGGGAATGTGAAGTACAACATAGAAAATACAGTAAATAATATTTTAATAATGTATGGTGGTGAGATTTATTGAGATCATTTGGTAAGTTATATAAGGTATAATCACTGGGATCTACACATGAAACTAATATAATATGATATGTCAACTGTAATTAAAATAAAGAAATGATTTAAATAAAGAAAAAATTATCTTTCATTTTCTATTACTGTCACTACTGGGTATTTTAAATTAAAATAAAAAAAAACCTTTATGGGTCTTCCTAAACTGCATTTGGGAAGAACATTATATAGTAATATTGGCATCAAAATTTTTGTGTAATTATTTAGTGAATGTAAATGAGTAATAACTCCTTTTAAATTTTAAGTGCAATATTCTACTTTAGGATTAAAATATATTATATACATATAAATTTAAATATATATAAACCTTACCCTGTATCAAATATGAGATGGGAATGTTGTAAGGCAGTATTTAAATTTTACCTCCATAATTATTAGTCTTGTTTTAATTAAATATGCAACTAAGCTAAAGTCCCATCTGAAATGATACATCCAAATGAAACAAAAGAATATTTCTTTGAAACATTCAATGATCATTTCATAAAGCTCCATCTCATCTTCTACTTTCCTTCAAAGAGAAAAGAACTCATAAAAGTGTATCAGCAGTGAACTATACATGGCTCCAAAACAGAAAATAATGTTATTTCTTTAAATATAAATAAGAACTATAAAGACGCTTTTCAAAACAGTAGAAATTTACAGCATAAGATAGAAGCTAGTAAGTACCACATCACAAAAATAATCATTTTCCAAGGCACTCCAATTAATGGAAAGTTCAAGCAAGGAAGAGCACACTCTAATGAAGCAACCTTGACGCCAGAGGCAAACAGTCACAAGCCAATGAAGAGAGGAGTCTTTCCTGTTTTCACTCACTGACAGTTTGTCAGCTAGGGCAATCGATAAGGTAGAGCAATAGTTATACTCCTCAGTCTCAATTCCTGCTTTCATTTCAATGTGGGGAACAACCTACTAAAAGGAGATTGCTAGAAAAAGACCATTTCTAACAAGCTTGTCAATAGCATGTGAGTAAACACAATAGGAAATTGCTTGATTAACCTTTTATTCTGAAATTAAGAACTCTTACATTTCTGACTTCATGCCCAGATGGAGGCATAGGTAGATACACTTTGCCTTTTTTACACAACTGAAAAAAGGACAACGACAAATTTAAAAACAAAAAATAACCAGACCTGCCAGACTGAACTGTGTGGAAGTCCAACAACCAAGGAGTTAAAAAAGAAGCATTTTTCCATACTGGTAGGAGGAGCAGAGATGGGCAGCCAGGGCAGAGAGGACACACAGAAAGGCCATGGCTGGCAGAGCAGGAGGTTAAACATTTGCCTGCAGATAAACCGAGAGGAACAACTGGGGAACAAGACAGACCCCACGACCCAGGATTCTAGCAGAAGGAAATAAAGCCTCAAAATCTCTGGCTGCGAAAAGTTCTGGGAGTTGCAGTGGTGGGACAAACTCCCTGCCTCACTGGAGAGTTTATTGGAAAGACCCATAGAGTCCTAGAATATACACAAACCCAACCACCCCAGAGTCAGCACCGAAAAGGCCTAATTTCCTTGTAGGTAGTAGGGGAAGTGACTGAAAGCTGGATGAGAGCTGAGAAAGCCCTGCCCTGGCAAATACCTAAGGCTTTGCCCCTTATGATGTAACAGGCCCACTGAGGAAAAAAAATGGCCCTAGTGGAAGAACAGATCAAACCTCCAAAAATAGAACAAAGGGATGAAGAGATAGCCAATCTGTCAGATGCACAGTTCAAAACACTGGTAATCAGTATGCTGAAAGAAATGGTTGAGTATGGTCACAAAATAGAAAAAAAAGTGGACTATGAAAAGTGAAATAGAGAAAAATATACAGGGAACCAACAGTGAACGGAAGGAAACCAGGACTCGAATCAATGATTGCAAGCCAAAGGAAGAAATAAATATTTAACCAGAACAGAATGAAGAAACAAGAATTCAAAAGAATGAGGAGAGGATTAGGAACCTCTGGGACAATTTTAAATGTTCCAATATCTAAATCATAGGAGTACCAGAAAGAGAAGAGGAAGGGCAAGAATTTCAAAACTTATTTGAAAACATAATGAAGGAGAACTTCCCCAATCTGGCAAAGAAAATAGACTTCCAGGAAGTCCAGGAAGCTCAGAGAGTCCCAAAGAAGTGGGATCTAAGGAGGCACACACCAAGGCACACCATAATTACATTACTCTAGATTAAAAATAAGGAGAGAATCTTAAAGCAGCAAGAGAACAGGAGACAGTTACCTACAAAGGAGTTCTCATAAAACTATCAACTGATTTCTCAAGAGAAACTTTACAGGCAAGAAGGGGCTGGAAAGAAGTATTCCAAGTCATGAAAGGCAAGGACCTACATCCAAGATTGCTCTATCCAGTAAAGTTATCATTCAGAATATGAGGGCAGATGAAGAGCTTCCCAGATAAGGTCAAGTAAAGGAGTTTATTATCACCAAGAACTTGTTATATCAAATGTTAAAGGGAACTACCTATGAAAAAGAAGAAGATAAAAAATATGAACTTTAAAATGACAACAAACTCAAAACTATCAACAACTGAACATAAAAACAAAAACAAAAACAAACTAAGCAAACAAGTAGAACAAGAACAGAATCACAGAAATGAAGATCACCTGGAGGTTTAGCAGTGGGGAAGGGGTTGGGGGAATGGAGGAAAAAGTACTGGTAATAAGTAGCATAAATGGTAGGTGCAAAATAGACAGGGTGAGGTTAAGAATAGTTTAGGAAATGGAGAAGCCAAGGAACTCATGTATGACCCATAGACATGAACTAAACAATGGTGTTGCTGTTGGCCCTGGTGGTGCAGGGCAGAGGGCAATAAAGTGGAGGAAAAATGGGACAAGTGTAATAGCATAATCAATAAAATATATTTAAAAATAAATCTTGCATTTCCTTAAGAGCAAAGCAAGCTTAATACATTCAGTCTTTCATAACATCAACTTTTGTATAGGGCTACTTTGGTAAACATCAGAGATGCTTTCACCAGCCAGAGCCTATAATTATAGAGGTGGACAGAATTAATGGCAACCATTAATTAATATTGGTGATTAGTTTGATTAATTTCATTTTATCATCCCCATAATTTAGGAAGTCATTACAATTATTAGTCCATTTTATATATAAGAAATCTAAGTATCAGAGTGGCTAAATACTTTGCTCAAAGTCATGCAGCTAGTGAGAGGCAGAAAAGGGTCCAACCCTAGTAGTTAGTTCAGTACCAGTCTGCTGACCATCATACTCCTGACACAGTAAAGTCACTGCCCATCAAAGTCCACACCTACCATCTCTCCCCAGAGTTATCTTATCATGCAATTTAGCAATCATATAATCCCTTAAACTTAATTTAATTAAATTATGCACTATAATGTAGCTTAATTACAGTATCATTATATATAAATATTAATGCAGAATCCTGTCTGATTTCACAAAAAGTGGAAGTAATGTAATCACTTTAGACCTTAACAGGTTACCAGCTTTATCTTAATTTATACAAATCTAGATTGAATCTTTATCTAATTTGTAGACATGTAAAATTTTTACTTTGTTTATTTTCCTTTGGTTTGTCCATTTCTTTTGTTTTGTGTTTGTTTGTTCCCCTCTCTATATATCAGGGTCATTTACATAGAGTGAAGTGCTGCCTAGGGAAGTGAGAAGGTAGAAGGAGCAATTAATTTGCATAGTAAGAAAAAACAGTCAGTGGCCCTGGTTCCAAGACGGTATGTAGTGCAGTCGATGAAACTTGCTGAAAGCAATGTCAACATTTCATACTTGTCCTTTAGGTATTTATTGAGTATGTTCCAGGACAGCAATTGCTACTGATAAAATAAGTTCAGATAGATTTTTTTAAAGTCCCTAATAAGACAAAACCATTTTCTCAGGCCCTCTTTCCCAGAGCTAGCTGGACTCCAGAAGGCATGACTGACCCGACTGTTTCATGAGTGTTAGAGAATTACTGGAAGCACCCTGAAGGTGCAGAGGCTCCAGGAACTTTCCAGACAGGACATACTAGACCACAATGACCACCATAAAAAGTCAATAAAAAGTCAAAGCCTTAATCCCTCAATACTGGTGCTGGTTCCTATCTCCACACCTAACCCCTTCCCAGTCTTGGGAAAGTAAAAATAAACCTGTACTCTCTGCACTTTCTTGTTTTTGTGAATTCTTTCATAGCCCATGTCACCGACCGCCCTGACAGTCACCAGGGAGAGATGCATTCGGCAAAATCTACTTATCAGAGATACAAAGTTATTTTTCTTTAAAACAGTGTATGTCTGTCTTTAAGATATTCATGTGTACACTAATCCATCCATAAATTCATTCAGTATTTATTGAGATCTATTATGTGCTGGGTTTCTTGAAGCTTATCTTGTGGGAAGTGGAGATAAACAGATAATTACAATAATGTGTTCAAATTGCAATAATTTGTCAAGAGTAGGGTGAAATAAATCATAAATATATTTTAGCATGTTGGTTTCTCTGAGTCAGAGTTTAGGGAGCAGAATATTTTTAGGGTTCACCCTGGGGATTGGGGTTCTAGAAGGGAGAGAAGGAAATATTACACGACTGGGCAGAGTGAAGTCAGGCTATTTGGTCAGCCTGACATCAGCCTCAGCCAGCCCTAGAGGGAGCTCTGGAGCTAAAATCTTCTGTCAGACTTGCTCCCATTGGATCAAAAGTCTGGACCTGTGTCCTTCCCTCTTAGTCAATCATTATATATGGTTCACTTCACCTTGAAAAGTTTGACCTTGAGTAAGGTGGCTCTCTGGAGCCAAAGTGATACTGAAGGTGCTTCCAGCTGCAACCTGGCTGCTGACAGGCGGGACTCTAAGCATCCAGGAACAAGCTCTGCCTTGACAGGGCTCGGGTGACACATTACAATGTCCATCATGCCGGCTTTTGAGAGGGCTCAGTGTAGGAGGCCAGGAGTTAGGAAATGAAGTCTTCTTAGAAGGAATGAAGCTTAAATTAGAAACATGGATAGGAAGAAGTCAGGTAAAAAAGGAGGAAACAAACTTTCAGACAAAGGAAAAAGTATCCATGGGCAAGGACAACCGTGCGGTGACTGCAGGGGCTTGGGGAGGGTGGAGGTGGGAGAAAGTAAAAGGGGGATAAATGGTACTGGAAAAAATACAAAAATAAAGCTATTTAAAAAATAAACAGAAGATAATGGTCTGTACTAAAGGAATACAAAGTATTTGGTTTAGCTGGAGCACAGAGTGCAAAGGCTTCAAAAGGCAAGAGGCGATGCTGGAGAGAGAAGCTTTTGGCAAAGTGAGTGATTCATTCCCCGTTATCTATAAACGGGACACTAGTTCCAGGAAGAACCACGCTGCTCCTTCTGTGACGACATATGTAAAAGGGTATCTATATTGTATTTTACACTGAAATATAAATCAATGAGGCCATTTTAGAACAATTTAGAGTTAAAATAGGATAAAGAGCCTACTTTTCCAAAATGAATAAATTTGTCCTTAATAACACTTTTAAATATGTATGCCTAAATATATACAAAATATATACACATAAATACATATACTGCTATTAAGCTATTACTCAACCTTTTGAAAATGATACCTTGTTGAGAAATATTTTTGATAGTAATAAAATTGCTTCGACTGAATCCATCACTTACATATTATGGAATTTTTCACAGTAATAGGGTGTTTTCCTCCTGTTTGGGATTCTCTCTACCAATTATCTGAAATAAGTAGTGGGGATATATTTCAAAATATATTTTGTTAGAAATATGCTTCCTTGCAGAGCTTGTACATGGGGATCGGTATTTTCTCTCAGAGTTAGGATTCTGCAACACCACTGGTGCCTCCTAATTTTACTGTAGCCACAGTTCCTTTTGCCTCAGCTCATTACAAAGACAAATGTCCATTAGTGACAGGTGACTTTTCATTCTAATGTGCCTGTACTACTGATGTCTGGGCCTCTGTGATATTCTATTTTGCACCTGAGATTAGTTTCTGTGTTACAGCTCTGAATGTGTGATAAGAAAAAAGATACAATAATTTAGATAAACTCCACTAAAGCCAAAATGAAGGTATAAATGGCTGAAGTGATTAAGACTGTCAAGTTCTCTCGGGTACTGTGAGAGAATAGAATAGCTGATGAATTATTATTCATCCATGAATGTGAATTTGGGGGGATTTAACTAGAGATGTTCTATTACAGTTTTAAAGCCTGTTTATGCTGTAAACCAAGAGCTGCCATAGCAAAGGACACTGCCCTGATCAAAAAGGGGATCTCTAGCCATATTGGGAAAGGGCTCCTTTGAGGTGTCTTTAACGTTTCCATTGACTGTTTCATCCCATATAAGAATATAAAAATAAAGAAAATATTGTTAGTGTAACTATTTCTTTAAAGATTTCTGAGGTATTACATGGTGTATGTTTATCTCTCTCTCTATATATGTATATATATATCCATGTATAATATATGTGTGTGCATATCCATACATATGTGTGTGCAGGTGTGTATACATATGTACATGTGAATTTTTCTGATTGGTGACCAGTATTCTTTATTAAAATGGTTTTAAAAAGTAAAACCCCAAAATGTGCTCATCAGTAGAATTATGCTACAAAAATCTGTATTATAGGGAAAAACTGAACTCGATAGCCAACAAATCCTAATGTGAACATTTTATATAGTTCAATCTTCACTCCTTGAGGAAACTTTACCTGATATCATTAAAACATGGTGACAATGTCACCTGGGTTAGCTTCACCACAATTGACCAGACGGCATAATGAACACATAACGGGTGTGGAGAAGGTCTCATGGGTCAACTTCCTTTTTTTAAAAATTTTGTCTCCTATTTATCATTACAGTCATTACATGTACACTAGTACTTCAGAGACTAAACACAAACTACTGTTTTGCAGAGGATTGAAGAGTCACAATTATTTGATATTCCTCATAGTAAAAAGTGGGGGCTATTTTACTTGCCATTGAACATAGTGATTAGACATTTATATACCTTACGAAGTGATCGTCCTAAGTCCAGTACTCATCTGTCACTGTACACATTCATTACAGTATTATTGACTATATTCCCTTTGTTGTACTTTATATCCCCGTGGCTGTTTTGTAACTGTCAATTTGTATGTCTCAGTCCCTTTACCTTTTTCACCCAGCCTACCCCCCCACCTCCAATTTGGAGACAATCAGTTTATTTTCATTTCATTTGTTATTTTTTTCTTTAAATTCCACATGTAAATGAAGTCAAGTCCTATAGTATTTTTCTTTCTCTGTCTGACTTATTTCACTTGGCATAATGTCCTCTAGGTCTACCCATCTTGCTATTTTTTTCTAAGGCTTTCATTTATGTTATTAAATATAAGTCCTTCAATACATAGTCCCTTCTAAGTTCCCCCATGTTTAACTCAAAGGACTAAAGCTATGTTCTGAGGTTTTGTACCTAGTATTTAATGTCAGAGTTAGCAGATGCTCAACTAACGGGTAGGATGAATTAACTTGATTCTTTTATTTAAAATTTTTTATTAAAGATTCTATTTATTTATCCTTAGAGGGGAAGGGAAGGAGAGAGGGAGAGAAATATTAATGTATGGTTGCCTCTCGTGCATCCCCTGCTGGGAACTGGCCTGCAACCCAGGCAGGTGCCCTGACTGGGAATCGAACCGCGATCCTTTGGTTTGCAGGCCTGCACTCAATCCACTGAGCTAAAGGTGATGGTCTGTACAGTAGTGAATAAAGATGTTTTGGTAGATATGACAGTATTTTCATCATTACTAACTATCCTTTCTAGCCATTCTAGGGAGACTTTCTGACCTCAGTTAAGACAGGAATAGAACTTACAGGTGATAACAAGCAAAATAGCATTTTTTCTCTTTTCTCACCTAAGATCTCAAACATTTAATTTTAGAAATAGTATATCTCTTCGAAGTTTCTATATGTTACACCACATTGTTCTTACAATACGCAAATTATTCTAAGGAAAGGAAATTCTTCATTTCATACCTATTGCTATGTGTTACTGGTTTTACTAAATTTGCATGGGAAAGGACATCATTAATAATTTTATATGTATTTATCTAAATAATTTTATAACATATATTATTATTTCATATTAATAATTTTAAATAGTTATATCATTTTATGATTACATGTTATATATTATTTACTATTATATGCTAATTTATGATGTTTGCAGATTATACCCCATATTAGAAATATCTAATCCACATAAATGTTAGACTGATCGTTTAAGCACTGAGGGTGGGCATTAAATGCAAATTTATCCTACATTCTTATTCTTGCTTTTGCGACCTTATTTTTCTCTCTCCTTTACTCGCATCAGTTGACAAAACAACTTTAAGTTAAAATTTTCCTTTATTATATCTATCTTTAAATATTATTTTAAGAAATTAATACATGAGATAAAATAAACATATAAAGAAATGAACTGTCATGGCCTTTAACATAACAATTTTGTAAGTTTTTATATTTGCTAATATTTTATAAGTGTAGCTGATTATTTTTCTTACTGGTATTATCTTTTTAATTAGAGACTAATCTGGATGATATACATGTTAAGTCAAATCTAGCCCCTTCATCTCTGCTTGCACAGCAACCGTGGAACTATGTAGAATGCCTCTTAACCATACTTAGCCTGTGTGCCCCATGTTTATTCCTGCACATAAACCACTAATTCAAGCTAGTCTGTTTTGTATGTCATTAAAGAATTAGCAACTTTGAAACCTAGAAAAAGTGGCTCACCCTTTCCACATTTTCACCTCATAGATGCTTAAGCCCTAGAAGCAGCATTCTAACTTGTCATTGAATAGTTTCTTCAGGTCTTAGGCAGCAGAGAGGTGCAGAGAAATAGTATTATTTTTGGCAACAGAGACTCCAATACTGATACAAGTTCCAATGTGTAAGAACTGAATCATTAACACAGGTATACAGACCACTGTTGGGACATAAGAGAATAAGGAACAAAGCTCAATATAGCAAAGCTTTCCATGAAGTGAAATCCACCAAATTTGAAGACCTATCCTTTAGGAATTATGAGAAAACTACTGATGAATATACCTGATAAATATACATGTGAATATTCTCAACAAAATATTAGCAAACCAAATTCAGCAGTACATTAAAAAGATAAAGATTTAATCCTGGAATGCAAGGACACTTCTGCATATTCAAATCCATAAATGTTATGTACTGCATTAATAGAGTCAAGAGACAAAATTATATGACCATATCAGTAGGTGCAGAAAAAGCATTTGACAAAATAAAATATCTTTTTGTGATAAAAAAGCTCAACATTGGGTTCATACGGTACACACCTAAGCACAATAAATGCTATATGTGATAAGCCCTCAGATAATATTTTAATCAACAGTGAAAGATTAAAAGCTTTTACTGTAAGATCAGGAACAAGGGTTCATACTCTCACTACTCCTATTCAGTATAGTACTAGAAGTCCTAGATACAACAGCCGGGCAAGAAAGAATGAATAAAAGTTATCCAAGTTGGAAATGAAGTAAAATGTATTGTCTTTGATTGAAAATCATGTGAATTTTATAGAGAGAAATTCTTAAAGAGTCCACAAAAAAAATGTTAACACTAGTCAAATTTAGTGAAATTGAAGAATTCAAAGTCAATATGTAAAAATTCTATACAGTCAAAACAAACTTTCTGAAAAATAAGTAATCGGAAAATCACATCATTCACAATAACATAAAAACAATCAAATATTTGTAAATTATGTGTGAGATAAGAGGTTAATATCCAAAATGCATAAGGAGCTTATATAATTCAATAGCCAAGAGCTAAACAATCTAATTAGAAATGGACAGAGGAACTGAATAGACATGTTTCCAAAGAAGACATACAAACAGCAACAGACACATGAAAACACCTGAACATCACTAATTAATTATCAGGGAAAAACAAGTGAAAGCTACAATGAGATATCATCTCACATTTGCTAGAGTCAAAAAGACCAGAGCTAAAATGTGCTGGTGAGGATGTGGGGAACAGGGAACCTTGTGTCCTGTTGGTTTAAATATAAATGGGTATGATTTCCCCCCAAATTCCACTTTTAGGTATATATGTAAGGAAAATGAGAACAGGATCCGAAACACCTGCACTCTCATGTTCATTGTAGCATATTCACAGTGGCCAACATATGGAAATGACCTAAGTGCCCACCAATAGATGTATGGATAAAGAAAATACAGCATATGTAGTTACCATAAAATATTATTCAGCAGTGAGAAAAAATGAAGTCTTGCCATATGCAACAACATGTATGAAACATGAAGGCATTATGCCTAGGAAATAAGGCAGACAAATATTGTATGATAGTTCCAATATGTGGAATCTAATAAAGCTGAACTTCTATAGACAGAGTAGAGTGGTGGTTGCCAGGGGCCCAGGGGGTGGGGAAAACGGGGTGATGTCAATCAAAGGACACAAAGTCCAATTATAGGATAAGTTCTGAGAATCTAATGTGAAGCACGGTGATTATGGCTAATAATGATTTATTATATACTTGAAAGTTCCTAAGAGAGTAGATCTTAAATGTTTTCACCATGAAAAAAAAAGATAATTATGCAACGCAATGGTCGCGTTAGTTAATGCCACGATGTTAGTCATTTCGTGAAACACGTCTGTCAAACACACTGTACACCTTAAATTTACACTACGTTAAATGTCAGTTATATCTCACTGAGCTGGAAAACTCTACCACTGAAATAAATAAATAAGAAAGTACCCATTTATTTTAGATGCTGTCCTTTCTATTTTTATGTATTCATTTGTTCATTTATTTAGGAGGTTAAAATATTATTTTAGGAAAAGAAGATTATAAAGAGGATATTTTGTTACATGTATATTTCATATTCAGAGTCTGGCAGAAGTAAGGCCTGCTCGAAGGTGGTTGGTAGGGTAATACTATGGATGTAATAACTTACAGTTTTAACTTGAACATTTCACCTAAAATGTCATATGGTGTGCTTGAGTGTGACATTGTTATGTTACAGAATTACATGCTTATGATTTTGTAATAAAAGAGTTTGTAGTAAAAGAGGCATGCTATTTGTGCCACACCCTGGGAATGACATACAAGGGGGGACCCAAATAAAACCAATATTTATACAAAATTTATGTATTTATTCTTACATGTCTAAACTTTAATCACCTTCAAAGTACTCACCCTTTGATGCAATACACCTATTAAGACATTTTTCCACTGCTTAAAACAGCTTCTGAAGTCATCAATTTTGATGCCTTTTAGTCCTGCTGTTTTTTGTTTCACCTCTTCCACATTGGCAAAATATTTTCCTTTGAGGACTTTTTTCATTCAGGGAAATGAAAAAAGTTGCTTGGGGCAAGATGGGTGAATAGAGAGGGTGGGGCACGGATCATGCCATTTTTGGTCAGAAACTACTGAACACTTAGTGTGGTGTGGGCAGGTATGCTCATAAGTCACCCATCATGAAATGGGCAAATGCATTGAAAGAGTCTTCAAAACAACCCACTGAGGCTAATGGCAGCCTCTCACAACAATGCCAACTGGTGCACTGATATAGATGAGGTCCTAGAACACTTGGTTAGTGGGGGAAGCCTCTACTACAAGGGGCTTGACCTCCAGAAAATAATTCTGTTTTTTTTGGGGGGGCCCTGGTATATATATGCATATTTTTGATATTTGCAGATGGCACTTCTAAGGTGATTCCCCAAATAAAACAAAAGAGAAAAGTACGTCCACAAAGTCAAATTATGGGAGATTATCCTTAAAATTCTCTTACAGTGACAGTTAAGATTGACTCAAATTCATAAAGTACTACTTGTAAGCAGCAGTCCTTCCTGGTATTGAAGTTGTAGGAATTTTGTAGACAGAACGTCTCTTTTCCTGATAAAATAGAGAACAGAGCAGTGTATTTTACCTTCCCATTATACCTCATCTCTGTGACACATTAACATTTCTGTGAGGAAAGGCATTCTACTACCAACATGCTCACCTGGGTCTGTGCCCAACCCGCTTCCCACCCTCTGAAACTTTCCTGTGGTTTTAACATCGGCAATCAACGTGGCTTTTGGAAAATCACTCAACCCACCTGGGCCTCTATTTTGCATTAATTTATTGCTTCAGTTCCTTTATTGAGAGCTTTTTATTGAGCATCCAGACAATATTATTGTCAATGGTGACACAGTGTGAAAAAATAAATACAATTTTTATCTTCATGGGACTTCTAGGGGGAAAAAACAGTTAAAACAGCTAGAAAAAAATGCCACTTGTTGAGAATTTTTATGAAGTGTTGTCATGGGGGCAGGGATCCATTTTTAAATGTGTTTGTGATGGAAGGCCTCATGGAAAGGTAGCATGTAAGCAGAGATGTTAAAAAATGAGAGAGCCAGGAATTTGGGGGAGGGATTCCCCAGAAAGGGGCAGACGGGTCTAAAGGCAAGGTGAGAATGTGCCTGCCTTGGTCAGGAAATGGCAAGGAAGTTGGCATCACTGGAGTTGATTGAAAGAACAGGAGGAAATTTTTTGTGTATGTGTGTTATCCCTGCCAGGTGTTTGTATCAGGGATATGTTTGCCTCATTGAATGTGTTAGGAAGCAGTGCCTCTTCTTTTTTTTTAAATTTTATTTATTTATCTTTAGAGGGGAAGGGAAAAAATGCCTTTTCTTCTTTAACATGTTGAAAAAGTTAGAGAAAAACAGCTGTAAAATCTCTGAATGTTCAGTAGAATGCACAAGTGAATCTATCTGGTCCTGGATAGTTTTGGGAGACAGGATTTTGAGGATTGTTTTAAATTCCTTTATTTATATTTTGGTCTATTTAGATTTTCCAGTTCTTTGTGATTTAGTCTAGAATTGTTATATATTTCTAGGAACTTATTTATTTCTTCGAGGTTATTGACTTTGGCAGCATGTAGTGTTCCGGAGTGTTCTAGTACGATCCTTGGTATGTCTGTGATCTCTGTAGTCAATTCCCCTGTTTCACTTTGAATTTTGTTGATATGAGTCTTTTTTTTCCCTTAGTGAGTCTAGCAGAGGTTTGTCATTTTGTCAGTGTTGTCTAAGAACCAGCTCTTTGTTGTATTAATTTTTTTTTGTTTAGCCTTTTTGCTGTCTATTTTATTCAATTCTGCTCTTTTATTATGTCCTTTCTTCTGCTGACTTTGGGATGCTATGTTCTTCTCTTTCTGTTTCCTTAAGATGTGATGTTAGGTTGTTTATATGGATTTCTCTTCTTTCTTGAAATAGGCCTGTCATGACATAAACTTCCTTCCTGCGACTGCTTTTGCTGCATCCCTGATGTTTTGATATATTGCATTGTCATTCTCATTTGTCTCTATATACCTTTTGATCTCACCTTTTATTTCTTCTTTGACCCAGTCATTTTCTAGTAGTATGTTGTAAATCCCCTCATATTTGGGGGCTTATTTACTTCACTTTTGTGGTTGATTTCTAATTTCAAAGCATTGTGGTCAGAGAATATGGTTGGTATAATTTCCATCTTGAATCTGTTGAGGCTACTTTCATGACCTAAAATATGGTCTATCTTTGAGAACAGTCCATGTGCAGTGGAGGAGAATGTATAATCTGATGTCCTGGGGAGAAAGGCTCCGTAAATGTCAATTACAGCCATTTGATTTAATGTATCATTTAAAGCCAATTTGTTGTTATTGATTTACTGTTTGGATGATCTATATAGAGACATCAATAGAGTATTAAGGTCCCCAACTCTGAGAATACTATGCTAAGCAAAATAAATCAGTCAGAATAAACTAAGAACCACATGATTTCACTCATATGTGTGACATAAAATTGAAACTCACAGACACAGAGAACAGTATGGTGGTTTCCAGAGGGAAGCAGGTAACAGTGTGGTGGGGGGGGGAGGGAAGGGGGCCAAATATTTGGTGATGGAGGATAATCTTACTTAGGCTGGTGAACACACAATGCAATACACAGATCATATATCATAGAAATGTATACTTGAAACTTATATGATCCTATTAACCAATGTCTCCCCCATAAATTTAATAAAAATAAATATTAAAAATAATCAGCTGAGTGGAAAAATGTAAAGTCAGGGAGGTGCTCAGGGTCAAGGCCAGATAAGGACTGTCAGGTGCATTTGCTTGTGTTTCTATTAGATAGGCTGTCATTGAGAATTTTCAAACGTGAGCTGACTTGTGTTTTGGAAGGATTACTCTGTTTGCATGAGAGAAACAGGCTACAGAGAAGAAAGAAGCGTGCAGACCAGGAGGAGCTCCTAGCACTTAAATCAAGGCAGTAAGAGTGGAGGTAGTAAGAAGCAGTGACATGCTGGAAAATAAAAAAAAAGATTAGACCACATTTATTCATGTACCCAAAGAGCATTTAATAAACACACATTAGGTGGCAGGACCTATTCTAAGAATAATGCATGTAGTAAGGAAGAAAACAGATCAGCCCTTACTCATAATGGTCTGATATGTGAGAGAACATTTTAAGATATAGGGCTGCTACAACAGTCTCAGTAAAATTCAGAGATGTGCAGAAAATTTACTCCTTTTGGTGGGGGAATAAAAAACTCAAGCACATGGTGGCATAGAAAACAGGGTGGCTGGTAGATTATGTTGCTAATAATTGTCACATCTTCCATCAGCATTTCAATAAGAAGCCAATGAAAAAGGGGGATGGTTTGTCTAAAAAATGTTAATCATCTGCACAGATGTCTGCTCTTTCTGAGGAATTCCTATCCCCACTTTCAGCTTCGCAAAGCATGTCTCTTTATGGACCATGTTATTAATGAAATGGAAAAGAATGTGCAAGAAAGCCTGCTGTTGTCTGAAATTATCTTTATTTCTATACTGCCACTGGCAATAACTGTCTTCTCTCCAGAATTCTGGAACAGTGAGTTCTTTCTTCACCAGATTAAAAGCAAAAATAATAAAAACAAAACAGAACTACAGCTACAGGAGAAAAATAATTTACCATCATGGACTTATGCTATTGTTGTCGTATTTTGATTTGGGGTGATGTGCACAACTTTTCAACAATTCATTTTAAATAATCCAAGATTATCAATTTAGTATCTGCTGATTAAGATAATTTCCAATATTGCTTGTTATTCCAAACAATATATCAGTAAGGAATAGTCCACCAAACAAATATTTGTTACCAACATATCAGTAAGAAATAGGAAACACTGTAATTTTCCAAGCTAGCGGTATTGAATTTTAGCTGTCATATAGATGTCACCTGTGTGACAGCAGGTAAAACTGCCTGGGAAACAGAGGATATAGGGACCTGCTTAGATGGACTACAGCGTTTGTGTAGGGAAGTCATCAAGTTTCTACAACGTCCTCCAATACCCACTTGATCTAGAACCAGAGTCCTTGCAAGTATATAGTGCAGACGCAGAAGCATTCCAAACTTTCTCATTTATATCAGGCTAGAAACTTAAGGCTAAATTGCTTCATACTACATGTATACATATGTTATATATACATGTGTATATGTATATCTGTATGGATCCATACATGTAATATATGTATGTGTATAATATACAGGGTCTGGCACAAATAATGCCTCTTTTTTATTTAAAATATTTTATTATAAATTCATATGTATATAAGTCTATACCATAGCAAATATCACATTTAAGCACATCATATAACATTTTAGGTGAAATGTTCAAATTGAAATTATAAATTATTATGCCCATATTATTACCCTGCCAACCACACTCAAGCAGACCTTACTTCTGCTGGACCCTGTATGTATGTATATAGTTTCAACCTGATTCATTTTATAAACATATTTTTCAATTTTTCTCTCTCTCTTTCATTCTTTTACCTGTTGCTCTTAACAAAAATTGCCTGTCAGAATTACTTTTGGGATCTGGTATAAAATATATGTAAATTATTATCCTACCTATGGATATTATAATTCAGCAGAGGTAGCAGAAGGCCTAAGCATTTACATTACAAAATATCTCCCAGAGTTTTGATTCACACAGTGTGGTAGATTTTTTAACTTGTATAATTCCCTTAATGGAAACAATTTTAAAAGCTAAAAAGATTGATGGGAAATATATATATTTAAACATAAAGTAAATTTATGCATTTATATAAATATATATTGAATGTATGCATTTAGACAGACATTCATACATATCTTTTTTAATATATCACTGAGATGGCAAGAAATAATCTACAGATATAAAAAAAAATGAAGTGAAAACAGAGATTCTGAAAGGTTAGCAAATGCCAGACTCAGCATTTACCCTCCTCTTGGTATATCCAAAATTTGGTAACTTTGAGCTTCTGTTTTGACAAATCGAAGTACACAGGAGGTAAAGCCCAAGTTTTACCACATACAGGGAGTATATTAGAAAACCTCAAATAAAGCTTACACCCTAAGAATAGCAACTAAGTATAAAGTTTAAATGCAAACGAAACACATAAATCTATGAGAAGGAAATCCATTTGTCTTGACTTTGACAAAAAATAAAATAATAAAAAAATTTGAAATTAAAAAAAAATTCCCAGATTTTCATAATCACAAATCAGGATACATCTAATTCTTCCGTCTTCATTTAAATTTTTATGCTATCTGGTTGAACATAAAGCATCCAAAAATTAACTTAAAGTAGATTCTAGTTTGGTGGGGTTTATTGGTAACTGTGAAATCAATAGTAGTTTTTTTGTTGAAGTAATGCAATTTCAAAAAGCCCTCGAATAATTTCCCCAGCAAAAATTCCCCAGGAAAATGAAACTGTAGTAAAAAATAAAAAATGAATATGAGAATAATAAAGCATGAATAAAAACAAGAACAGATAAAAGATGGAAGCATCAAAGTCACCAAGACTTACTAAAATTAACAAATCAAATTAACAAAGCAATTGTTATGTTTCATGAAAAATTTGCAATAATGAGATAGACTGAATCGATAAAGTACACTTAAAAATAGATATTTTAAAATAAAAATATATAATAATCAATTTTAGAAATTCAGTAAAATGGGTTAAATTTCAATGTAGACACAACCGAATATATTAGAAGTTGTATGAGAAGAAATTCAGCTCAGAGAGAAGAGACAGAGCATTTATGAAATGCTAAGACCTGTTACAACATGTTATACCTATTCAAATTTCTAGGAGGAAGTAGAAAGAATAGAGTTACTATTTGAATACACAATAAAAAAAACCTCACAGAATTATTGGATTGCATAATACCTCACACACAGAAACTAAATAAATGCCTAGCAGAATTAAAAAACAAAACAAACAATAATAAAAAACAATACTTAGAACTTATAATAATAAAGCTGAGCATCCAAAATAAAGAAGATCCTAAAAGTGGAAAAAAGATCAACTCAAAATATGGTGTTTAAATAGATAGCTCTCATAGTATCAGCAAAAAATAGAAAGCAGACAATAACAGCATAGCATTTTAAATTTAATGATAAAATTTAATTTTAACCCTGAATTCTATACCCAGTAAAAGTACCTTTTAAAAATAAGAATGAAATAAAGTGTTTTACTACCAACTATTTCTTACTAGAATAAATTTAAGTCAGAATAACTCTTTCAAATTGAATATCTAAAATTAAGAATGAATGATAAACAAAAACATTTGTGAATATGTGGCTATATCTTAGTAATCATGAAAGTATGCATCAGTAATGAATATGGTAAATTTGGGGGTAAAATAATACATAACAGAAAAAACTGAATAACAAAAAAGTTGGCTTAATCTACTAGGAGTGGGGAAAAAACCACAGCATTCTTTCTCTTAACAAAAGTATCACTTGTTGGGAACTGCTCTGCCCAGGTTCAGAGGTTGTAACTGCCCCCCATGGCTAAGGTTGAGAGAGTGACCTCTGGAATGCAAGCCACTAAGGAGACAAAGCTTTTCTCTGGCAGCAGCGCTGCTTCTGCTTCATCCACTGCCCCCAACGCTTGGTTGGTTAGTCTATGATGGGTAAGACCCCTCAAAGGAGGGGCAACCTAAGCCAGACATGGTCACTTGGGAGGCCATCATGGAAGGACTTGGGGGGCTGCAACAAAGAGGGAGTGATGGACCCTCGCCTCCCACTATTCTGACATAGCCTGAGTCCCCATGTCCTCTGGGAGAGTCGCTTTCTGGCTCTAATCCTTTTAAGCCTAAAACCTATGATGGGGGAGGCGGTGCAGCCCCTTGCCAGCTAGAGTGAGATCCAGGGTGATTGGGCATAAGAAAGAATTCCTGAAGTCCTGTGAAGCCCGCTTTGCTAAGAGTGCTTTCATTCATATGATAAGGGTCCAAGCAGGAAATGAGTATGTCTCCCAAAGTTTTTGCAACCCCCTTACCTGACAGACACTGACTCAGACTAAGCCCTCAGATTTCTTTGAAATGTTATCTACTGTTTGATCCTCACCACCTGTACTCCTGTGTATTACAACCCAATAAAAGTCATTGAGGAAGGGGCTCTAGGCCCCTCTCCTTTGAAAGATTAGCCACCTTTCCTCCCCAAGCAGATCATGGCTTGGTAGTTTCACTTTCATCGTGGTGGGCTGGTGGACTTTGAGGGCAAAGTTGCCCCCATAATTACTCTTAAATCACATTTCTCTTCATCAATCATTTCTTTGACTCATTATTTTGATACTTGATTTAGTAAGAATTTAGAGACTCAAAGGTCATTTCAGTAATTTTTCATAGAGTGGGACTCAAGCATCTGAATCTCGCTTACATTGGTATTATATATTCTCATTTAGTTGTCTCAGCTGAAGCTAAGTCAGAAAAATCCATCCTCAGGTACTGTTACACTATGACAAATGATTTAATTCTGAACTTTTCACATAGATAGCTACATTATTTATCTTAGCACAAACTAAAGTCAATAATCAGCTATATAGTATGATTTTAATATGAAGGACATATAACCTAAAAGAAAATAAAAATAATAATTTATTTAATATTTACTATACGAAATAAAATTTCTTGAAGACCATAAGGCTACTTCTGGTCCAAATATTATCTGCTGAACATTAAAATATATTATAAGCATAAAACTCTGTTTTGAATATGGACTTCGTATGTTTTTGACATGAACTTTAATTTTGTGTGAGAAATATCAACTGAAGCCTCTTTGAATTTTATCATTTTATGTACCCACTGGAAATTTACTACCCACAAGGTCTTGGTTACTGATACTTCTCAGTAACTGTCCAAATGAGATGGACACTAATACTGTTATTGAAAAAAGACTTTCAAATCTTCTACACTGCATTGCCTAGGAAAGTTAATAATTCTTTGTAGGACATACTTGCCGGTGTAAACAGCTGCTCAAACATCTTTATAAGCTGTTTATTTCATACTGTTACATGTTCAAACTCATTTTATGATCATTGCACTGGTTTGCATATCACATGTACTAATAAGTAAATTATTACTTATTACATGAGTTAATAAGTAAATTATTACTTATTACATGTGTTAATAAGTAAATTATTACTTTTTTAAAAAAGTAAAACAGCATTTTTAGACTTCTAAATGATTTGCGAAATCTAAAGGGTAACGTAGGTAACGTAATATTATAATATTTTACAAAAGTGATAGAAACCATTTGTTTCATATAATGCTTATAAAAGTGCATTTTACAAGTACAAAGCAAGATGAATCATGATCTGAAAGACATTAAGGTTAATAAAATAAAGATGCATTGTCTCAATTCTACCCTTCATTTTCCTTTTTTTAATGAGAGCAAGCTTATGCTTAATGAGGTATTCCTGTAGAGTCCCCATTTCAAAGAAATGTAGATGCTAGCCTTCCTTATTAGATTCTAGTCAAAAGGACTCTTGTCACCGAAGATAACAGTATTTGCCATAATTAGCAATATGGCAAAAAAACTATTTTAAATTTAAATTTAGTGCAGGGATACAAGAGGTAAATGTTCATTTTTCTCATCAAATAGCTTAAATAAATACGTATATGTCTTAGTAAGTAAAATTAATATAAACTAAAACATGAGTTTCTTTGAATTAATCTGAAACTTGAACTTAAAGGAAAAGGAGGTTTCAAAAACTTATTTTAAGCATTTCTTTTAGCAAAGCCTTGATATAAAGGCCTCAAGGGCTGTTTGCAAGAGCATGGATGGAACTGGAGAGCATTATGCTAAGTGAAATAAGTCAGGCAGTGAAGGACAAATACCATATAATCTCACCTTTAACTGGAACCTAATTAACAAAACAAATAAGCAAAATATAACCAGAGACAATGAAATTAAAAACAATATGACAGTAACCAGAGGGGAGGTTGGAGGGATAATGGGGGAAAGGGGGAGGGTTTTCAGGAACAACTAGAAGGGACACGTGGACAAAACCAAGGAGGGGAGGAAGCAAGGGAGGGAGGTGGGGGTGGCTGGGGTGGGGTGGGGAGTGGTGGGGGGTAAATGCCGACAACTGTAGTTGAACAACAATGAAATAATTTTAAAAAATAAAAGAAAGTTAGAAGAGTGAGTCTGTGCGTGCCACATCAGTGTTCAATCCATCACTGTTCCATTTGTTATGAATAATCTTCCACAAGCCTCACTGCTAAAAGGGTCTTTCTAGTGCTCCATTTCTCTATGTCTGCTGAAGTTCAATGTAACCCTCTTTTCCTTAAAATTTTAGTTACACTCACTTTTTATGACTTTATCATCCATATTTTTAAAAAGAAGTATACAACAGATTCTTATAAAAATAACTAGGTATCAAATGTTCGTGTGAAATATGGAACTATTTTTAAGAGCACATCCAAAACTGAATGTTTTTAAATTATTAGATATTTCCAGTGGTGAGCTGGCAAATGATTGAGAGCTGGCTTGCCAGGGGGAAAAGAAACCAAAACCTGATTTTTAGTATTTGCTCATTTCTATGAGGAAATACTCTCACTGTGGTCATTTTCGAGCTACCAATGGGAGGTCACTGAACATGAAACTATGGAGAGGTGACAGCAGCTCGTTCTTGCAGCCCAGTGTGATCTAACCACTGCAGTGCTTGGTTCTAAAACAGCTATGGTTTTGATGATTCCCAGAGTACTACAGTGATATATAAATATTGAGTTATGCCTTGAATAAAACTTTGTAATTAAACTCTGGTATAATTAAACTCTGGTATAATTAAACTGAATTCCCTGCTGCTAATCAGAAATTCAAATGTTTCTATTATTTCACTAAGAAAGCTGAAGATAAGCTTTTTATAATTGCATGTGTGTTAAATGGGCAAATAAAAGTTGTCAGGAACCAAAACTAAAAACATACAATATATTTACACAATTCTAATCTGTAAGGTTATATAGTTTATCTTTAACCATGTATATTTATATAGCTATTTTGTTATTTTTGCATCATAAACATGTTGTGAAACTCCAAATTCTCAAACATTTACTTAATCCCAACTATATGTTAGCTCTAGTGCTAGAAGCTGGGCAAAAAATGAGTGAAACAGACATAAATACTCTAATAAATATCATATCATACATGCTAATTATTGGTTGTTAAATGCATGGAGAGAAAAATTTCTATTGCTTAAACCAAATTTGTATAATCATTGCCTAAATGAGGAATTTGAAAAAGAATTCCCTACAAAACCAATCTATTCCATTTTCAACAGAAAAAAAATATAGCATTTTTTCACATCTCCTCTCCACTGGTTAGAAAGAGGTTTAATGTGCAATGCTAAACATAAGGGTAGTAAACCTATATGTTTTGTTCTTTTCAAAAAGTTCATTTCCATAAATGCAATAATATCTGGCACCAGCAGGAATGGTTAATTTAGAATTGACATTCTAAGTAATGAGTTTACCAGCTGTACTGAATGACTTTGAGATTACACACACACACACACACACACACACACACACACACACACACACACAAATTAAATAATTAGATCTTTCACTGCTATTCAATGTTTTGTTATTAATTTGTTGAAATTTAATATATGAAATATATAACGGGTATTCAGTGAATGAAAATTGCATACATAGATACAATGGTAGATAATTGTAAGTTCCTATAACATTATATTTATTTTTATATTCAATACTATACATATTTAACAATATCAACACTGAAGAACTTTAACAATGCTTCCAAGTGACAAGTTAAATAACAGGTATGTGACTTTACTACACTAGATCACTTCAAAAATCTGGAGTGTACTTTCTCCGTGATCCCTGAAAGGCTTAAGATCAATATTATCATCACCCAGCTGTGTTTCCTGAAAGCACAAATAAAGATTCTAATAACTGAATCAGGAATATGGAGTTTTCTCAAAGAAGTAAATCCTAGAGTTAGATTTTTCAATATAAAAAGTAAAAGAACAAGGCATGGGTTATAGAAATGACACAAAATTTCTATCTGATTTCACTAAGAATATAATAAAAATGAGAAGCTACTGTGAAATAATTTTCCATAAGGTCCAAACAGAATAAATAAGTTCAAGTGGATGTTACCAGAAGTGGGAAGAAAGGGATCTAAGCATGGTTTAAACTGATGGTCTTGCTAAGAGTACTCTTTGGCTGACTGATCAAGGCCAACTTTGACTGATTCATTTAACCATTTATTAACTTGGCATATTTCTTAGCTAAATGTTGCCAAAATTCATTTACCAGCAATGAAATATTAAAGAAAATAATAATCCAAGTCTAAAATATTATATTTTCCTCCAAATATTAAAATAGAATAAATTTAACTCCAAATCAAGCATGTAGCATATAAGAATGTAGGAATTTAATTATAACAAATAGTCCACATGTAACCACACTGTAAGAACATAACTCAGTTTTAATCATCTCTTTGGTTCAATCAATAAACTAAAGGACTTGGAATAGAGTGACCTGATTATTGAAATTTACAAACATCTCAAAAAGTTTGCTTTTTAAAAATTGTTTAAAATTTTATTTTATTGTGGCCAGTGACATTTATTATCAAAGACACTTAATAGTTTAATGCTTCGAGGTAGTAAATACGATTTAAAATATAGGTTAAAATGCCATACAAATTACTTTAGAATTCCATTCTTCTCCCCAAAATGGTAAATGGCAGAGAAATGCTTTAGTATTATAATAAGAACTTTTACCTTTCTCCCCAGTCTCTGCCTCTAGAGTCTGTGTTTTGTTGGGAGCCTGACTTTGGTGCAGTGACATTGTCTCAGGTCAGAGTATTTGTTTCCCACGGGGAAGGTAGCAGACCCCTGTTGTTCTAGATCATGTCCCTATCACCATCATTGGTAATGTTTCCAAAGAAGTGTTTAAAAATCATTGTAAATATGGATTCATTATGAAAAGAAATATTTCATAGACAAGCATTGTATCTTATTATGATCATACATGAAAAGATTTTACCCTAAAATCTTTTGTAAGACTGTATTTTTAAGGTATTTTGCATATTTTTAGCCAGATTTTACTCAGATTAAAATGTCCATGCTACCCAAAGTAATCTATAGATTCAGTGCAATTCCTATTAAGATTCTGATGATCTTTCACAGAACTGGAAGAAATATTTCAAAAATCTATATGGAACCAGAAAAAGCCCTGCATAGCAACAGAGATCTGAGAAAGAAGAAGAAAGTTGGAGGAACCACAGTACCTAAAATCAAATGGTACTATAAGACCATAGTAATCAAATCAGTATATGATTGGCATAAAAACAGACACAATGATCAGTGGAACAGAATGGAGAGCCCAGAAATAAACCTACACCTTAATTGTCAATATTTGACAGAGGAAGCAAGCACATTCAATGAGCTAAACATAGTTTATTCAGTAAATGCTGTTGGGAAAATTGGATAGGTATGTGAGAAAAATGAAACTAGACCACTTTCTTATACCACACACAAGAATAAATTCAAAATGTATTAAACTTAAATGTTAGACCTGAAACCACCAATATCCTAGAAGAAAACATAGGCAGTAAAATCTTAAAAATTGCTTATAGCAATATTTTTTGATATATCTCTTCAGGCAAAGGAAACAAAAGAAAAAATAATAAAGGGGACTACATCAAACTAAAAAGCTTTTGCACAGCAAAGGAAACCGTCAACAAAATAAAAAAGGCAACCCATGTAGATAGAGAACATGTTTACCAATATATCTGATAAGGGGTTAATATCCAAAATTTATAAAGAATTTATAAATCTCTAACACTGAAAAACAAATAATCCAACTAAAACATGGGCAAAGGACCTGAATAGACACTTCTCTAAAGAGGACATACAGATAGCCAATAGTCATATGTAAAGATGCTCAACATCACTAATTATTAGAGAAATGCACATTAAAACCACAATAAAATATCACCTCACACTGGTCAGAATAGCTATCATCAATAAATCAGCAAAAAAAAAAAAAAAAGGGCCAACAAGGGAAAAAGGTGAATCCTTTTGCACTGTTAGTGGGATTGAAGATTGGTGTAACCACTGTGGAAAGCATTATGGAGATACCTCCAAAAATTAGAAATGGATCTGCTTTTTGATCCAATAATCCCACTTCTGGGAATAGATCCAAAAACACCCCAAAACACTAATTCAAAAGAACATAAGCACCTCTATGTTCATTGTAGCCTTATTTGCAGTCACTAAGATATAAAGTCAACCTCAGCATCCATCAGAAGATGAGTGGATAAAACAATTATGGGACATTTACATACTGCAATAGTACTCAGCCATAAAAAAGAAGAAAATTTTACCCTTTGTGACAGCATGGATGGACCTGGAGAACGTTATGCTAAGGGAAATAAGCCCATCAGAGAAAGACAAATGCCATACATTTTCACTCATATGTGGAATCTAATGAACAAAACTAACAAGCAAAATAGAGATAGACTCATAGAGAGCATGATGACAGCTATGGGGGGCCAGTTAGAGGGTGGAGGTGTTAGGTGGAAATTAGAAAATGTGGAAGAAGGAGGAAGGATGAAAGTATACCATTGTTTTTAACAAAAAGAGCAGCTCTAAATAATTTTGACTAACTGCCTCTGGTCATGAAGCTGTGTCACAACGGATGACCAGGTGTTGCCTGGAGCAAAAGGTAAGGACTGAGGGAACAGACTTCTACATATGCCAATGTTTAGGTGATCATGTCCTCCATGGGGGAAGCATGCATGATCAGCACCACTATTATCTGCCAATTAATAACTTGAATCTCCTCACATCATACTAATTTTTACCCCACCCCATAAACAGTATATAAGTCTTCAGGGCAAAGGACCTGGGCCTATCTTGCCAAGCTTGTCAAAGGCTGTTCTCTCCCTTGAGAAGGTACTAACAAATTCTGCTTGCACACCACTTGACTTGCTGATCTGTAATTCTTTACTGTGTCAGCAGGAAGAATTGAATTTTCAACAACAGAGAGATCAGACAGAAAGAGGACACATGGACAACAGGGTAGTGATTGCCAGTGAAGATGGTGGTATAAGGGGGATAAATGGTAATAGAAGTAAATAAATAAATAAATAAATGTAGCTAGATAAAGCCTTAATTTTTACAATATTGTCATAATATAAAAATTCCATTAAGATATAATCTAGTTATGATCCAGGGGCTGGAAAACAAACAAACAAAAACCAGGTAGTAATATGACCCCTTAGTAAATGTCTGAACAATTAAAAATATACATAAAATAGAAAAAACTATTTTTCCTGGGCATATTCACTGTCCAGGAAAATATTTCTGTATCTTAAGTATTAGACTGCAAGGTATAAATCTAAGATAGTGCCACATAAATGTTTGCTCAAAAATGTTTTTTATAAATTATTTTAATGATGATTTAAAATTTTATTTTTCTGACCAGCTATGCATGACAGAGTATACATGCCTTATTTCGTAATATATGAGAAACTGGAAAATATTTTGGGATGAGAGGTAGAATTATAGAATCTTTAAATAAAACTATCAAACACTCTGTGTGTAAAGAGGTTGGTTGTATTCTCTATCCCCAAACTATAACTTTTAAATTAATGTAGAAAAATCAATCACTCTCAAATCAAATGAAATCAGAGGAAGATAAATCAAGAAACATAAAACACTAACACCTGAGCTGTAATCGGAAGGGAGAAAGGTTGGTTTAAAAGGTGTTTTTAAGTGTTTTGAGTGTATTTGAACCATCTGAAAACACAGTGAGAGGTAGAGCTCTATCCACTAAAATATCTATACACCCCTATCCCAAAAGTTCTGTAAAATCACAGATGCCAGTATTATTTCTTGAGAGTTGTGCAGCTTCATGAAAGTTGTCATATCGTCTAGGTCAGGAACTCTTCACTTAGATCAAGAATCCAGACTAGGGTGAGAGTTGGACGTTAAACCCTAAGGCTGCTAAGCTGTATAGAAAATAGAAGTGTACAATACAAACCTTGTATGATACAGACCCTCAAAGAGACAAACCCCTACAAACTGCTTAAAAGTCATGGTTATACAGATTTTATGGGCTCTGACAATCGCCCAGTCATCCATGAAGGTAAAGATACCAGCTTTCCCTCACTGTTTGGGTTATAAAGGCTGGTTAATTCAACCAAATTTATCAAAAAATTTTGCAGGAGAATAAATAGCTCCAAGACCCACTAGGATCTTAGAGAAAAGAGCCCCACTGCCTGGTGATGCCAGTCATGTTAGGAAATGAAATCCGAAAAGAAACCCTGCAATCCAGAGGTTGCTATCAAATGATACAAGCAGAGCCTCTTCCCCACTTTAGGCAAAGAGGCAAATGCTCTATTTATTGTTCAAAGCACCTATATTCAGCCCTTGGTCACTACGCAGATCATACCACTAAGGAGGACACATGAGCTAGTCAAATGCAAGTGTTCTCCTGGTTGTGGTTATTGATTTTTTTGTGTCCAGCATGTATAAGGGTTGTCAGTAGTCCCCTCAGGCTTGACCCTGACAAAATCAGCCAAGTGAGCAACAGGGCTGCAGGAAGGCTGAGCACCAAGTAACAGTGGGTCCCATTAAAAGTGCTTCAGCCAAGGAGCCAGGGGATAGAGATCCTGACCCAGGGCTCACATCTCTTTACACTGAATGGTAACAATAGAAGCCATGTTTAAATGCGTCACTTTTTCTTTTTACCATGCCTCAAATTATGTTAAAGACAAAATGACCCTCTCGATGTAAGCAAATGAGACCTATCTTGTTGGCAGGCTTGTGCTGTGATAATCTTATCACAGTCTTAATGGAGTGACCTCTGGATTGTAAAGCTGCCATCCACAAAACATCCCTCCAGGTAGGCCATCAGTGTGTCCAGAAGGCCTATGCATTGTGACTGGAGTCCCACAAAGCTTGGTCACAGACCTTGCCCACTGCTTTGCAAGGAGTACCTCAGATGATCTGAATGAAGCTCACTGAGATTTCCTTAACTTGAAGTAGAGTGCATGCTTATACTCCAGCCTGAGCCAGACTTCCAGCATGTATTCTCAGCATTTAACAGCAGCCTGGCACTCCTACCTTTCATGGATCTCTACCTGCAAGGCCACCCTCCTGTTGGCTGGCCAGATCTCCTTGGCTCCCAAAGGGAAAAGAAGGACTGTGCTGTCAACCTGGAAGCTGAGCTGCAAAATCCCCCCAGTGGATGGACTCTGAGGACCCTATAGAATACTATTTTTATAAAATAGCTAACTTCTTGCTTCATGAACCTTGCCTCTATAAAAACACTTGCAAAAACTTGAGTAAGTCCCCTGCCAACTGCCTGGCAGCACTATATACCATTTTACCTTTATGGCAAGCCAAGCCATTTATTCTGAATCACTCTAGCCACAATGAGGCACTTCTCTGCAGTACCCCTAGCTTGACCTTCTTAGATCCCAAGGTTAGGGACCTCTTGCTGCCATGATTGCTGCTCCATGTACTAGATTACAATTACTGCCTTTAGTTTTCATTGGTTGCTTTTCACGACAGACCTTACTCCCCTCATTTTTCCTACCAGTGCTGCTGGCACCTCTTTTACACCCAAAATTGCTACCTTCTCTTCTGTCCACATCTTATTCATAAGCCCCTCCCTGTTGTACACCAGAACCCCGTTCCACAGTACAGCCATATGAACCAGATTTAACAACCAAATATACCCACGCAAAACTTCAAGATAGCAGCCCAGGCCTTGCAAGTGAACTGATACTGGATCTGTCACCAAGCAGAGCCAGCCATGTCATTATCTCTGATGCAGCTATTCCTAGTGACCAGCTCTTTGTGACAAGTCCTTCCAAAACACCTCAGCATGTATTTAAGCTTACGAAACTCCTTGCTTATTTTGGTTTGCATTGGACACTCTGGCCTTGCCCCAAAGCACTCCACAAAAAGCCCCCAGTAAAGACAAGTCCCAATACAGCCAAGTTTGCTCTCTCTTTGCCTGCACACTGTTTTGATCTCCCTGGGTGGCCCCTTGAGGCATGCCCTCTACCTCCAACAGGACCTGTGAGCAATAAATTTTCCATTTCATTTTCCCTTGTGATCTTTTGTTGAACCTTGGCTTACCATCTGACACCACAGGGCTCTACTTAACAAATGCCACTGGAACAAAGTCACAAGGTGCCTGGGTCTTTTCCATATGCTTCTATTCTAATTCTCAGGTTGGCTTCTTACTTTTCATGTCTTGGTTTAAATATGATTTCTTCAGCCTCTCTGTCCATCATATTTAAATTAGGACCCTTACCTCGTTCCTCCTTCCAGGAATAGTTTTGAATAATTACCTTGTTTTAATCCATCATAGTATTTTATAATTCATTAACTTTACTTCTTTATTGCCTGTCCCCTAAATTATAATGCCCATATCTTGTTTATTATAATGTCTCAAATATGTAGGGCAGTGATCTATAAATAGGAGACTAAAAATTATATCTGTTAAATGAAAAAGAATAAGTAAGTTAGACTCTGAAAATGAGAACAATGAAGAACTTTAAATATCTTCTACATTATAATTTTATTTTCAGGCAACTTTTGGGATTTTTAAAAGGGAAAAAAAATATTTTAGAACTAGAGTTCTAGAATTTTAGTAATTTCTGCCAGTGAATTATTCAGCCAAGAAAGAAACTGACATTCATTTGAAATGTGAAATAATAGTCCTCATTTGTCATAGTCTTGGTTATTCATACTGATGTATTTGTAACTAAAAGATTTTGCAGAAAGTTTCACCAGAAGTTATTATTATAAAATTATACATTTAAAGCAGCTAATGTGCATTTAAAATTATTTTAGACTTAAAATACATAAACTAATTCACAATCATTAAAAAAGTTGTTAATTTTATCAAAAGTTGAAAGAATGCAAAAATAGCCCAGCAATAGAATGATGCCCAGGACTCTGCCAAGGCGCCTTCTGCTAGTGGTCTGTTCTATAGATCCTTCTCCTATACATTCAAGCCCTTTCTTTTCCTCCTCCCTCTGATCTCTCCAAAGGAAGAATTATTTCAGCTCCTCAAGAACAAATAGGTTTGTGACCCTAACAACCTAAAAGGAACAATAACAGCTCCCACACACTGGGAGTCTAGCAACTGATACAGCAGATGACAAACACAGATGGAAATTTTGCTACTTTCCTGGGATCTGTGAATGCTAAACACTTAAAAACACATTCTTCTCTCTCTGCCACCTCATCTTTACTAATAGTTCTTGCCAGCTGTTGCCCAGGAAAGATAAAAAATATGATTATATAAATTTTCTTTGTTATACCTTGTGCAATTTAAAGAATTTAAATATGATTTTCAGACATTGTACTTTAAGGTACTGACTACTAAAAAAGTAAATAAGATTGTTTCTGGCATCTAGTTTCCCAGCTGTTCAATGGGAATGGAACCTTTGTGGGACCGGCAGATTGATCCACAGGTACCAGTGTTAATTCAGCTTTCTGCCTTGGCTATCTCAATTGTGAAGTGATTAAGCTGAAGGATTAAAGCAAAATTCTTTTAGATTTTGTTTAAGAAATCAGGTAGCTGGAAATAAATAAATCCTTAAAGTTTAAAATTAGTGAGACAAAAAAAATAGCAATGACAACAGAAACAGAGCTAAGAAAGAGGCTACATTTACAAAGTCCAGAATTTCCTTTACTCCTTAATATATTTTTCTCTTTGCTCTGGATGATGGTGGGTGGGAGGGGGAGTGTGTGTGTGTGTGTGTGGAGGGGGGAAGGAGGCAGGCAATGCAAATTAAAACAAATACAACAACAAAAACAGACAGAATACAATACTAGGGCTCTTTCCTATCACCGACTTCCTCTAATTTCTGAGAGAAAATTGCAAATTTACAGTTGAAAGAAAATAAACCAAAAGAAATATTGTGAAAGATTGTGTTTAATCTTCCTACATCTTATTTTTGTCTATATTTTATGTCTATTATTCTTCAATTTCAAGCTGTTGAAGTATAGGAACAAAGTTATTAAGTTTTGCCTAATGTTCAGCTCTTTGTGAATATATCTTTCTCAGGGTTTAAAATTAAGTGTTTTGCATGACTTGCCTGAAGTCTAACATAGTAAGAGACACACTTATTAGTATGTTTTATTACTTGAAGTCATGAGTGTTTCCATGTTGCTCCCACTTTCTCCAGCTCTTAAGTGTAATCACCTCAGCTTTGGAGAGCCTATCAGATTTCACCTGCCAGTTGATTCCTACCCTGCGAATCACATTAACCAGCTGTATATAAAGCCCATTGGCAGAAAACAGGAGTTTTTAGCAACCAGTATCTTTCGACATGATTATTCTTTCAATGTTTTATGTTATTTCTTATCCAGTTCTTAAAGTTGCCAGCAAAAAAGTGAGCTACACTTGTGACTTCCTTGGGCTTGCCTTAAGGGATGGTAATTAAGCATGCCCACTGCAGGGGCCTGTTGGGAACTGCCCTGCCTGATTTCAGGAGCTATAACCCCCCCATGGCTAAGGCTGAGTGAGTGACCTTGGGACCATAAGCCACTGAGACAAAGCTTATCTCCCTGGCAGGAGTGCAGCTTCTGCTCCTTCATCCATAGCTGGCTCCCAATGGTTGATCAGTTAGCCAATAACAGGTAAGATTTCCCAAGGGAGGGGGGGTGATCTAAGACAGGCATGATCATGTGGAGGCCCCAGGGAAGGACTTGAGGGGCTATGGAGAAAGGGGTTGATGGACCCTTGCCCCTCGGCTTTGACAAAGCCTGAGTCCTCATTCGGTCTCCCAGAAGTCTCCTAATCTCCTGGCTGCTTTACTTCCCCTGCTTGACTTAAGCCTGAAACAGTGACAAAGGGAGGTGCAGCCCTGTGCTGGAAAGGGCTGGCTCCCTGGGAGATCAGGCCTGAGAAAGATTATGTGAAATCTTGTGAAACCTGCTTTGATAAGAATGCTCTTAATTAAATAATAAAGTCTGAGCAGGAAATGAGTTTGTTTCCCAAAGTTTTGTAGCCCCTTAGCTAACAGACCCTGACTCAGAATGGGCCCTCAGAGTTCTTTGTTTGTTATCTATTGCTTGATCCTTACTGCCTAACAATGATTAATGAACTTCACCTGTATTCCTGTGCTAACTGAACTCAATAAAAAAGCCTGTTCTGGCAAGAGTTGGCCTGCTCTTCTCTTGAGAGAGTGCCTAGGCTGCTCTGAGGCACTCCCCACTTGAGGGGGTAGCAGTGCCGTCCCTTTTCCTCCACAGGACTGGGTAGTCCCTGTGAATTTGTCTTGTATCTCATCCATGACTCCACAGACACTGGGGTCCAGTGTCTGCGTCAGGGGCCTAGAGTAATTATGCATCAAGCATCACTTGTTTGTTTTACCTATTTTAGGGTAGGTGCATAAAGTACAGATTAAATCAAAATGTCTTGTGAGATGATAGCATCTTAGTTAATTTTAATGTTTTTTTCAATATTTATAAACGTTACTGGCTGCAGATAGATCTTCTGCCCCAAATGGCGAAGCACTGGCTCTTTTTCATTTATTTCCTCTGCAGTTTGTTTGCCTTATGCTGTGCATGGTTTAGGTCCTAAGCTAAAGATGCAGAATACCAGGTGATCATCACTATGTCAGCTAAAACTTTTTTTTTAAGTAGAGGACACAGTCTATCTTCCAATAAAACAAAAACTCAATAACTTGCAAAATATGCAACTCTTAGAACCTCCAAATTTTATAATAAAACAACAAATAATTTTTTAAAGATATGAAAAATGTACAATGAAATTGCTTGAGCATGTAATAGACCCTTTTTTGGCATAAAGCAACATGATATTTAATAAGGATAAGGGCCAAAACATATGGCAGGTTGGACCATTAGTCAAGTATAAAATATAACCATGTAAATAACATGTAAATAAGATCAATATAAATTAAATAGTGTCTATGTATAATACACAAGAGATTCCAACCATATGAAAGACAAAGGAACTTCTGACTCTCTGCAGGAAGGTTTAAAGCACATTTCCAAAGTCCTAATTCCCCAGAATAATCCCCTTTCTCCACATCTAGCCCTCCTCTACACCTAAAATTCAGGTCGTAGGGTTCTGGTACTAAAAAGAGACCAAATATCTGGTAATGTAAAGTTTTGCTGGATGACAGTCATTATAAGCTGTCATTTCTTACCACAAACAGTACTGGTAACATCTCAGAGTGAATTTCTATGGGACTCAAGGCAGAATGTCATTATGAGTCATTAGAGGGTGTCAGCAGAACACTGGATTTTAGCAACTTTCTCCCAGATTTCCCATCAGGCCACAACCATTGCAATGAACACCAGCTCCAGTGACTACAAATCACACTCTGTTCCCCAAAACTTCACAATAATATTAAAGCCCACATCACATACAGTGGTTACATGCTAAGACATAAAACACCTCTTCTTCCCAGGTCAGTGTTCCAAATAAAATTACTTATATTGACCATATCTCACATTTATTTAATAACATACATTTGTAGTAAAATAGCAGAATACAAATCAGTGTAGATAAAAGGAAATTTAGAATGCATTAGAAGGTTTATATAATTTAATTGAAACACAGGTAATAACTGATAAGTTATTTTGACTTAAGAAACTGACTTCAAAAGAAAAACCTGGGTTTCATGTTTATTTTGCAAGTCAGCGACCAAGCTCTTCCATTTTTCAGAAATGTATATGATGAGGTAAAGATCTTCTCTGTTGATATTTTATTCAATAGTTTATCTGTTGTCTACATATCAAAAATACTATTTTTGTCTTGAAAGTATTTATTTTAATCCCAAGTGTTTGCTTTATTTATTTATTTTTGCTGCTTTTGTTTTTCTCTTTTAGTCTAATTTTGCCAAACACTTTATGAACTTTATGTTGCTACAACTTACATGGTCTTTTCCACCTCCTCATTCTCTTTTATCCTCAACAAGATCTTTGCTAATGTACAATTTTTAGGCTTGTATGTAACTTTTAGGATTAGCATGTCAAGTACTGGAAAAAAAAAGTCCTGTGGCAACGTTAATAGGTTGCATGGAATTTATAGAATAACTTGGCAGAAGAATTGAATTTTTACAGTCCTGAAACTTTCCATCTATGTATATGATATATCTTTTCACATCACAAAACTCAATAGTTTAGAAAGTCTTCTATAACTGTTAATAACATTGTAATTTTATAACGGTATCATAACTTTAATAAATTTATTCTCACTACCTATTATTTTTATTTGTATTTTCAACTGGTTGTTGTAGATATAAAATAATGCCACTAAATAATGTACAGTATATTGTTCTCATGTCTACCACTTTCCCTGAGTTTTGTACATGGACAATCACATTATGTGCAGATGGTGACAGCTTTGTTTTTTCTTCTTAAACCCAATCCTTGTTAGTTTCTGTGTCTTTTTCACTTTGGTTAAAGTCTATCGTAAGATTTGAACAGATGAAAATATTTCTTATCTCTCATAAATAACTCTAATGTTTGCTGTAGATTTTGGTAGCTAACCTTCATTTCATTAGTGGAAAAATAATTTCTCCTTTATATTTAATTTCTAGTAGTTTCTTATTTACTTTTTAAAATATTTTGAACTGGTGTTGACTTTTCTGCCTTTATTAAAATATATTATTTTTTTCTTTCAACAGTTTATGTCATTAATTACACTAATAGATTTTCTTAGATTAAACCACTTCATTTCCTATAAGCCCATTTGGTAAGTATTCATTGTAAAATACATTGATATATTTGGTATGACAATTTTTAACTTCAATGTTTTTATGTATAGTCATAAGGGCAATTGGCTTGTACTTTTTATTTTCAGTAACTGTTGAATTCTATTATCAAATATTATTAGCCTTAGAAGATACATAGAGGATAAACTCCCCAAATTAGATTCTGCAATCATTTCTATTTCTCTGGAACCACCTTTGGCAGTTTATATGTATTTAAAATGTTTGTTTCTTCTAGGATTTCAAACACGTAGGCAAAAAGTGGTTTATAATAATCTTTTTGATTTTCAAAAATATCTCTAGCACATCTAGAGTTTTCTGTCAATGCACTGATGTTTCTCTCTGTGTATGAATAGAATACATCTGCACACATTTATAGGAGTACACTTATGTGTGCTTGTGTATTTTCCTTCATCGCAATCTTTCTTATATCTTATGCTATTTCTGAATTTCATCATTCTTTAGCTTACACTGTTATTATTTTTCTAACAAAGTAGAAGACATAGAGTCTTAACGTTTAGTCTTTGTAGTTTATGGGCTTCCCTTAATTCTTATTTTAGCTGATGCTTCCAGTATTTTTATTTTTCTTTACATAAAAATAATTAGGATTTTTCAATTATAACTTTCAACACATATTTTTTAAATTAAATTTATTGGGGTGACTTTGGTTAATAAGATTATATAGGTTTGAAGTGTATAATTTCATGATACATCATGTGTATATTGCACTGTGTCCATCACTCAAAGTAAAATCTTCTTCCATCACTGTATATTTATCCTTTGCTATCCTGCAACCTCCTTTTCCTCTGGTGACCAACTCTTTTTTTTTTTTTTAATATTTTATTTATTTATCTTTAGAGGGGAAGGGAAGGAGAGAGGGAGAGAAACATCAATGTATGGTTGCTTTTCGTGCGTCCCCTGCTGGGAACTGGCCTGCAGGGAACTGGTCTGCAACCCAGGCATGTGCCCTGACTGGGAATCGAACCGTGATTGTCTGGTTCGCAGGCCCGCGCTCAATCCACTGAGCTATACCAGCCAGGGCTGGTGACCAGCTCTTGTCTGTGTCTGTGAGGTTTTGTTTTTGTTTGTTTTTTTGTTTATTCATTTTTTTGCCTTCAGTTTTATATCCCACATATGAGTGAAATCAAAAGGTTCTTAACTTTTTGTCTGATTGGTTCCACATTGAAGCTGTATGAGCCTAAATTTTCAATTCAAAGTAAAGGAGAATGGAATATGGCAACATTCTCCACTGCCCTAATACATTGTCATATAGACTGGGTTGGTGTTCAGGAGATAGGAATTGGAAATAAATGCATAAGTTTCATTCATCACCAGGGTACAGGGACTGGAATCAATGTGGTGGTGCCTTGCTGTCTCAAAAAGCAGAATGGTTCATGAGGGGAGATTTACAATTAGACAAGATCAAACTGTTTAGATTTAATGTAAAAAGGTATGTTTTTTCTAACACAGATGATTGTTGGGATGGGACCTTAAAAATGTTTTATAGATCAGAATTCAAATGGGTGTAGTCATCTACTTATTTCCACAAGTTATTTTTTGTAATGTGTAGGTCTTAGGATCTCAGAGGCAGATTGATAAATCTATAACAGTTTAGGAATTTTAAGTACTTTGTGCTTCAGTATCTCCGTGTTTTTCATAGTTAAAACTAGCATGCCATTGCCATAGAGATATTTTAATTCACAAATTGACTATATATGCATGTATGACAACATATAAATATATGTGGATATATGTGTGACATTTATATTAATGAAGGTCAAAGGAAGCAATTGGATCTTTCATTTGGCTGAATTTATCATAGTGCTAATAGTGGTAATGACAGTGGGAACACTTCTCATAGAGGAACCTACGAAACCAATCATATTTCACTGATGACAACCAGAATCATAAAATTTCAACTTTAAATAATAAATCAAATTGTTGACATTTTACCTAAATCAATACTCTTCTCATTTCAAAGAAAAAATGAATACTCCCTTAAGAATAATAAATAACTTATTAAATAGAAGCAAGAGCCACAATAAAAAAAGAAATGTCAAAATTGCTATATTTTACAATTACCCTTATTTATTATGTCCTTATATTTCTGACCAAGTTTTCTAATTTCATTAGGTTCTGATTTTCAAATTTCATTGCAGGAAATGTATTGCTTCCATGGACTGACTTGGAACAATTTGATTTATTTTAACCACTTTATCTTTTCTTTACCAAACTTTTAGCCTAATTGGAATGCTCTCTAGACACTGACAAGTTGTACTTAATGCAAAAATGTGATTCAGTCAGACAGCATTATGGCAGTCATACTTCCAGTGTTAAGTACTTAAACTGTCATATTTTATGTTTTAAAAAGACAATTTAATCTTGAGATTTGCATTGTAATGGTGTTTTGATCACAGTTTTACTTCTAAAATCATGTTTCCTATAAATAAAAAGCATATTACAATTACCATAAAATTTTATTAATCAGAGAAGGACCATTAATATATCTATGTATTAAATATTTTATACACCTGTTTGATTGACTGACATAAGATGGTGATCTATGCCTAAATTTCAATTTATATTTTCTACCCTGCTTCATTATTGTAATTACAGAAGGGCATGTCTCTTTGCAAGTTAAATGACACGTGGGCATATAAAGAACTTGATATTCATCCCTACACATCAACCTCTAGCCATTTTCAGTTGGTTACCTCTAAAGGTAGCCAACATTAGTCACTCAAGGAGGATTTTTTTCAAATGGTTCCACAGCTTTCTAATTATTTCTAGTTAAAATAATGATTATAAAGTTGAATAATGCTCAACAACAACAAATTATCGCTATGAAGCAGGTGCTAAACAATATTTACACACTCTTGAAAAACAGCTCAATCTTAATCTATTAGAATTCCCCTTTTCAAATTCAAAACTCATAACCAGCTTAGAATCTTAGAAATTTTGAGCTGAAAGGGTTTTTTTTTTTTTTTCAGTTCATCTTGTCCATGCTCTTACTTTTAAGCAAGAGAAGATTTAGACCAACTAGCACAGATTAAACATGAACTTTGGATATTTAGTTTTGGTTGCTGAAAACTCCAGCAAAAATATTACACTATCAATCTTACTACCTCCAGGGGTGATCCCATCAACTCTCAACGATTCTCTTAACACAGTTCCCAAATGTCTTGATAACATTATACAATTCATATTCATTAGTTTACATTTCAACATCCAGAGAAGATAGCTATAATATTGTAAAGCTTGCACTTAACTGGGGTTAATACTCAACATATTTGACAAGCAGTATAATATGGATGGTGATCATCCAAACCAAATAGTACAAGAACGCTATCAATAAAAGGGAATGGCCACAACAACCTGCATAACCTTTTTTTTTTGCATGTGTCTTTATAGGAACAGCAGCTTCTATGCATGACTTGGACTAAAACTCTGCATTAGCAAGCACATTTTCCAGTGGCAGAAATCTTACTTAGATGAAGCAGAAATAGATTTTTATTTAGCTGTAAAACCCAGAATTATGCTAAATTTATATATGACTGGATTTAGGGATCAATCAACGTCATCAAGACTCCATCTTTTATTCTCCCTGCCAGCCTTGCTCACCACTTTGCTGAATCTAAGCACAGAGAGGGTCTCACAAAATGGTGGTCACCACGTCCCCTCGCTTTCACTGTGAATATCATACTTATGACTTGGTGGATGCTAGACAAATAATGCCCAAATGTTGGTTTTCATCAGAATAGCACCGGTGCTTTTTTAAAATGCCTATTCTAAGGTCCCATGGAGATCTGGGATTACTAGATTGTGACTGAGATTTGGGAATGTAAAATTCCAGCACACAATCCCAGGTTCTCAGGTAAAGATCAACTAAGACCATACTGCTCGAGAAGCAGATTGTGGCCTATGCTGCACATATGCTAATACTTTCGCAGTGGTGGTTTTACACTTTTTAAAGCAATAGCATTTCATAGAGTGACATCTTTGTATATTAACTCCTGTATATTAAAAAGAGAAAAGCAGAGAGCCTCATTGGTTGTCTGTTGTGCCTACCGATCAGTGAAAGGGATACTTATAAACATTAGAACTTAGAACCACAAGATAACTTAGGGATATCTATTCAAACTGTCATTTTTCAATAAGAAGACAGGCAGAGCAATGCCACATGATCGCCCAAAGCTGCGCAGTGAGCTGGGTCTCAGGACAAGGGTTTCCTGTCTAGTCTGTGAACTTCTAGTGGGCCCATCTCACTTCTTATGATGCATGAATTCCATATATATTAAAAAAAGAAAAATATATAATTTTATTGGATCTGGAGAAAATAGAAGCTCAGCCAGCAGATATTTTAATTTGCTTTGTCCATTTTTCCTTCTCAAATGTTGAATTACATGATATGACCAAGTCAAGCCAGTGGCCTGTTCCCAATGAAGGGAAGAGAGATAATTCATAAATAAATAAACAAACAAACAATTGAGGACTGCTAGTCCTCAATCAGTCCTCAACTGATTGAGGGCTATAATCAGTTTTGTAATGAAATGAATAAGGTAATGTGTTAGAAGGATAACTGAGAGTAGGGGGCATTTAAATAGATTTCATGTTAGTTTACACATTTGTCTCCTGAGCTTGATGGGAGGCTCATTGATAGCAAGGAACAGAACACATTTATCTTTGTTTCCCATACTGTAACTTGTAGCCTCTAGAATATAACAGATGAGTATAAATGTTTGTTGGATTTATATATATATATATATATATATATATATATATATATATGTATATATATAAATACATAAAATATATAAAATATATAAAACTATTTTGCTCATAGTAACTAGTATTCTGATGAGAATTTGACTTTTTTATAAGAAGCATATAGTAAATAATTATAACTCAATTTTTATTTAATTTATTTGGGTGACATTAGTTAATAAAATTATACTAGGTGTCAGGTATAACTATCAACTTTTGACCATGTGTGTAACATTATTTCTAAACCATATAATAGCAATGCAAGAAATGTATTATGTACTTACAATTTTTAAGTAACTGAGTGGATGTTTCAATAATATCGGAAGAATCAGTCTTTGAACTTGGGAGCCTATGCCTCCAGTTTTCATTTTATGCACTGAAGCAAATTATTCCTCAGTACAGTACTAGTCAAATGTAAATTGTTGCCACTACTACCTTTGGTTCTGATATGTACTCACCTCTAACCATAAAAGGAGGAGCTTGTCATGGAATGCGACCTATGCTGGGGTTAATAACAGCTGTCTGAGGATTCCCATGACCCTCATAGGTAGGACAAGTGCATAATTCATTTTACAAATTGGGACTTTTTGAGGGTAAAAGGAGGCATTAGTAGTAATCATGCTGTGACAATAGGAGTAAATCAAGGCGATCTCAAGCAAAGGAGGAAATATCCTTACTCCACTCACAGGGAAAGCAACTAGAAGTTAAGCTTTCTAAAACTCGGAATGTTCATTTTCAGGTTCTATTTCCTTTTGCTATTCATTTTAATAATATGAGGCAGGTATTTTCTATCTTCATTCCAAAGTTGAGGACACTAAGATACAAAGGAGTTATGACATGATCAGTAAGTTTTAAAAAATGGTATTTGCAGCCCTGGCTGGTGCGGCTCTGGCCTGAGAATCAAAGTTGCTGGTTAGATTCCTAGTCAGGGCACGTGCCTGGGTTGCTGGCCAGGTCCCCAGTGGGGGGACGTGTGAGAGGTAACCACACATTGGTGTTTCTTTCCTTCTATTTCTCCTAGCCTTTTCCCCTGTCTAAAAATAAATAAAATCTTTTAAAAATGATATTTGTATAATGACACATGAGGGGGCTCCCCGCTTCCTCCTCCCCCCATGAGGTGAGTGTTCTAGGAACCCATCTGTATCAGTGTACCAGCTGGCATTGTTGTGAGAGGCTGTGTTCAGCCTCAGTGATTTTTTTTGAAGACTCTTTCAATGTGTTTGCCTGTTTCATGATGGGTGATTCACAAGCTCACCTGCCCACACCATGCTGAGTGGTCAGCAGTTTTTCATCAAAATAACATGACCCCCATTCTCCATGCTTTCTAGTCCCCTGATCTCTGCCCCAAGTGACTTTTTTATTGCATTGTTTCCCCAGATGAAAAAAAGTCCTCAAGGGAAATGTTTTGCCAATGCAGAAGAGGTGAAACAAAAAAATGGCAGAAGCACTAAAAGGCATCAAGATTGGCCAGTTCAAGTGGAAAAAAAGATCTCGATTGGTGCATTGCATCAAATGGAGAGTATTTTGAAGGTGAATGAATTTAAACATGTAAGAATAAGTACACAATTTTTTATAAATAAATCCTGGCTTTTTGTGCCCCCCATATTAGACTTGGAAACATATTTTTATTTCTGAGTACTAAAATAAACAAACCACTGAACAAATAAATAAATAAAATTGGTTTGGCTACTGATGCAGTGCAAAGACTACAATGAAGTTAATGAACACTATGGAAGGGATGTTCTTAGAACTCTACATTGTCATTACAAATGTTTCAAATAACAGCAAAATGAATCAATGTCAGAGGAAGAAGAATGATGTTGCTCAGACTTTGGTGGTTCTCAAATGGGATTTTATAGACTACTCTACACTGGCTCTCAAACATTTAGGTTAGGGAATGATCTGTGTGTCTTCTAAAAGCTCCCAGAATTGATAACCAGTACTAGTGTAAAAAAACTAACACAATCATGAAAATATGACATTTATATTTTTACCATTTATGCATCACCCTAAGAAATTTACCATTCTAAAAAAATTTAGGTTTATAATTGTTCACTTCAATTGTCTAAAAGCATTTGAATTTCATTCTTAGGTTGTGTATAAGCATTCTTTAGTTCTGTGAAGATTTAAGTAAGAGTAAACTGATTTGATAGTAACATAAACAGTCAAGGCATTTGTGTCGAGGCCTGTCTAATATGGATGAGATTTGATCTGCAGATTAACAGCATGTGTATCAAAGGAGGCACCAATGTGTAATCAAGTTCTAAATGAGTTTAGACAATAAGGAAGGAAATAAAAGGACAGCATCTTCTTAGTTTTGGAAATGCCTTTAAAGTGTTGGATTCTGACATTCTGAGAGGTTAATAGCTGAATAACAACAATAGTAAAAACTAGAACAATGTCATTAATCATTTATGAAGCCCACATCATATATTAGGATAAGTACTAAGCACTTTGCATTTATTAACTCTAATTCTCACAACAAACTTCCGTTTTGAAACTGATAAAAGTGAGACTGAGAGCAGTATGTAAATTTCCCAAGGTCACACAGCTAGTAAACACCAGATCTTAACTTAAAGTCTGACGGTTAATTTTCCATCCCACCCCGACTCCTTCCTCCCCCATTAGTTACATGTTCATAAAGCATTATTTTTAAATGCTATGTTCTGAATGTTAAAAGCAATTTTAAAAACTCAAAATAGTTCACATGTCTCTTTTTGTTGTTATTAAGTAAAGATAACGTGTAAGTGCAATCCTCAGAATTTTAGAATTTTGTCCCTCCTATAAATAAAGCAGAAGTGTAGATTAAGTTCCATCTGGTACTTGCTTATGCAGTTAATTTTTGATTCACTTTTACATAGTTGGAGAATAATTATTTTTCAATTCCTTGTCTATTATAATGACTACAATTTGCAAAGTCTAAAACCTGCAAGATAATTATAAGACAAAGACAAAATAGGTATTATGTCACCTAGGAAGTATAATACAAATTTTCTCATGAAGGCTATTGCAAGATTAGAGAAATATCAAATAGATATTTGATATATAACTTAGATGATGAAAGTAAATATGATGACCTAGAAACATTGTTATACCACGGACTGCTAAAATCATAACTGTTTCTCTTTCCATGAACAAAAATAATGATAAAGTTTGATGACAAAAGGATATAGGATCAATTGTACTACCACGGAATTATGTTATCAAAAATATTGCCCACAAAATTTACTCCTGGGCACATTGAGAAACTAAGGACAATCATATGCTTCAGGGATTAAATGCATCAGCCCAAGAAGGATGCACGAAGGAAATGTTGACACCGGAGAAAATGGTGGTTGGTGATATTCACACCTTTTTAAAATCATACACTGACATTAAAATAACTGTATTTTCTCCTCTAAGTTTTTCTGCTTGAGATGTTGCTCACAAGTGGGAAATATGCAGAATTTTTCTCTTAAAGGAAGACATGCACTCAGTTAAAACTAGAAGTATCTTTGAAATAGCTCCTTTACAAATTAAAAAAAAATTCCTTCAGATCTTAGAATACAAGAAAAGTTCATAAATATGCAAGGCCATGGAGCTGAGCTGAAACACCAAAAAATAGCGCAACATTTTAAAGATGAAATTAAAAAAATGTTAGACTTCAAAGTTTGCACTGATGTTTGTGGTGCTTCTTTTCCTCTTTATTTCTCTTTATTTTCTTTATTTCCCACTATTGCTCCAGCTATAGTAACATATTTTCTTCAACAGATAGTTTGTCAAATACATGTAAGTAGACGCCATGTAGTGTGTCTAGTGCTGTGGCTATAAAAGACCCCCCTGTGTTTAAAATATTAATAATCTTTTGAGGGGCTCAGTCTAACATCCATCAATGAAGCGAGAAAAATAGATAGTATATGATAAAAAGCTAAAAAAAAGTAGTATATGGATTATATGTAACATAATACTTGAGAAAAGCACTGACTTCAAAGTGTTGGTAAAACCAGAGTATCATTCAGGGCATTTACAAGCTGTCTTCTACGTTACTAAATGAGTTTATTACTTGCTACCAAAGTCAACTTGACCAAATTATTCTACTTTTCTGGGTCTTAGTTTCTTTATCATTTGAGAACACACAAAAATGCCTATATGACAAATTTTACTTTAAGAAGTAAATAAATTGGTATAAATTAAAGTGTATACTCAGTACGTACTTCCATGGTGATGAAGATTATGATAAAAATATTTACTCAAATGGTGAAGGGTAGAATTTGGAAAGGACAGAAGCAGAAAGGACATAGACGGTAAGGAATATAATGAAATATTTTATTAAATATTTACTACCAATAAAATAATTGGACTTGGTAATGTGGAAAGTGGAGGATATTAAAATCTAACACAGGTGGGTTTAACTCGATTCAAAAATGTATTAGTTTCTGGCTGGTGTAGCTCAGTGGATTGAGCACAGGCCTGTGAACCAGACAATCGCGGTTCGATTCCCAGTCAGGGCACATGCCGGGGTTGCAGGCCGGTTCCCTGCGGGCCAGTTCCCAGCAGGGGACGCATGAAAGGCAACCATACATTGATGTTTCTCTCCCTCTCTCCTTCCCTTCCCCTCTAAAGATAAATAAATTTTAAAAAGTATTAGTTTGTTTACAAACAATTTAAATAACCTTGCTGTTCCTCAATATTCTCATCATGAAACACAGGGATAAAGATACCTACATCACAGGTTTATTTTGAAGATCATATAAAAAAACAGAAAAAATATATTTTGTGTTCAGTAAGGCTGATCTATCATTAGGCAAACCAGGCATAGTGCCGAGGGCCCACAATACATTTAGAGTTTCACAGAATGCTTTAATTTTAGGCCTTCTAAAACCAGAAGAAAAAATAAACATAATATTATATGATAATTAATTTAGCCAGGCATGCACACACACATCCACGAGGTCTGTCCACAAAAGTCTAGCCATTGTTAATATAAGGAGAACTGTTTGCATGACATTGATGTATGTAACCTGGAAGCCAGGAAGATTGTACTGGAATGTGCATGTGTGAATGATGATGATTTCACTGTACTAGTCAGTGGGGGAGGTAGACACTGTTGGGTGAGCATGTGTATGTACTATGTAGCCAACTCATGCAAAATGGCTGAGTAGAGCAATGAATCTGCATCAAATTATTGCATTAAGCTTGAACATTCCTCCATAGAAACTATTCAGATGATTCAGAAGTCCGTGGCTATGAACAACTAGTGTTTGGCAGCTTCATCATGACAACGTGCCCACTCATATATCATGACGTGTAGAGTTTTTTGATGAAACATTAAATCACCCAGGTGACTCAGTTCCCCTCTAGCCCAGATTTGGTGTCCTGTGACTACTGGCTTTTCCCCAAACTAAAATCACCTTTGAAGGGGAAGAGATTTCAGACTGTTGATGAGATTCAGGAAAATATGACAGAGTAGCTGATGGCGATTGGGAGAACTGTGTGAGGTCCCAAGGTGCCAATTTTAAAGGGGATTGAGGTGTCATTGTCCTATGTTCAGTGTTTCTTGTATATTTTCTTTAACAAATGTCACTATTTTTATATTACATGGCTGGATACCTCCTGGACCATATGCATATATGTATACACATATGTATATGCATATACATATATACATATATATCCAGTACAGTTGTAAATGTAATTTTTAGTATTTTTAATTGAGAAAAGGCCTAGTGCAGGCAAAAAAACCTACAGCCCACAAAAGTCATTATGTGACTTTTAAATCAGTCCTGTTCTTTCCCATTTGCCCCTACTCAGCAAGGGGTGGCTGGGCCAACAGAATCACAGAAGCAGAGTTTGAGCTCTCATCCAGCCATGCCTGAAACCGAACAGCCCCTGTCCTTAAAGTTATATAAAAACATAAGCCTCATCATTCAATCCAATTTTCACTGTGTTTTCTGCAACCCTAAGTATCGTAATTTATATGACAACTATTAATAAAATGTTCTTTAGTTATCTAATGTACAACTCATCATTTCACTTTCACCATAACAGAGATGTCTCCGTCAACACTTTAATCCAATTAAATATTTACAGAATAAAGACAACACACAGAAATAGCTTTGTGTGATCAAAACAATTCTTAAAAAAAACATGATCTCAGGAGTCTGGGTTCAAAGAGGCTTTGGATTTAAAGTCGGTGTAAGTAGTTATTTCAATATTTACTCACCTATCCTCAATTATATATCCAGGTATCTGATAAACAGGAAATCTTTTAAAAATCCGCACCTATTAGTATTTGGTAGCACCTCAAACCTTACAAGAGGCTCTCGCTCTTGCCCACTCTTGACCATACTATCTTGGTCCCTTCTTCATTTCTCTTTTTGGGGCCACATTAGCCCCACACAGAAGGTGCCTGTGCCTCTGGAAGCTCCCCAGAGATGGTTCTTTGGAGAATTTTCAGTATTGCTCTTTTCCTTCTTTGTCCAAATGCTGAGTAGAGGGAAGGCTAGCACAGTGCTAAGAAGTACCTCGAGTAAGAATGTTTGAGCTTGTCACAGAAGTACAAACAGGGCTAAAGTTCAAGCTCTTAGTGCCTTTCCCTTCTCCTGAGTTATTAGCTACAATTATTATACCTGAATAGTTCCAATTAGACACTGAATAACACTTCAATATTTCGTAGCATATATTTGTTTATAAATAGAAATTACACATATGTATATAATATAATTAAGACCTTGGAGAGAAAATTAGGGCTTCCCCTTAAGATAGTATTTTGTTTTGTTCTATATTTTACTGGATTTAAATAGCAATCCCATAATAATACACAAGTAATTGTTAAACTGCTACTTTGCAGGAAGTTTAACAATCAAATGCCTCTGAAATTTGAACCCTGCTCTCTCTCCTTAAACTGTTTCTTAAGTAAAGTCAGTAGGAATACTGGTAAACTGCATATTTATTGTGTTAATTTTTCTTCTCCATTTAAAAATGATTTTAAAGTCTGCATTTCTCTGATAAGGAAAAATCTGTTTTTCAAAATAATGATATCTAAGAGTGAGATCTATCTTCTAAAAGCATTGTGGCATAATAAATGCTCCTTTGTTTCAGAATCCATGCATAGAACAGGACAGCTGAGACAGACCAGTTTAATTTTTATTGATAATGTGATCACAGGTGCATTATTAATTACCTCACTACATGGCTTTCCTCATCAACTGTCACTAGTAATTTCATACAGCAGGCAGGTTGCCCTTATGACATTACAAAACACAATTTAGAGCTATTTAGGATGCTTGTAGATTGACAAGTGGCTTCACCTTTTGTGTGAAGACGACTAAGGGAGTCAACGAACTTAGAAAATTAGATGCCAGTCATCACTGTGACCTAAAGGTGAGCAGCAGGCTGAGGAAGGTAGTCAAGAATACGGTAGTTTGCAGCATTACTTTAATGGCTAGTGCTAAAATCACTGTAGTTTAGAGACAAATTAGGCAGAGGAAGCTACTTGTTGGTATTGGTTGAGATGTGGGGAGAAAACATGACATTTGGGAATTTTTCTCTCTCTTAGAGGGTTTACAGGACTTGCTGTAAACCAGTCCTTGCTGTGATGACACCCAAGAATTGAGAAGACCCTAGAAAATCTGGGCCCAAGGAATTAGCAACTCATTTCCAGAGTTTATGGCATTACAGCAAAAGACAGCAATACTTACTTTTAAATCATGCTATAGCCCTGTCTGTAAAGATTTCCTTCCTGATTGGTAAGTAGAGAAAACATCCACCTCTCTTAGGTTAAAAGAAGATACTAAAATCCTTTTGTGCATGGTACTACATTTCTGTTATATTATAAACATGACATTTTTTAAATCTTGTATTTCCTAAAAGCTCTAGTTACAGATCTGTGTTTAAGAAACCAACACAATTTACGTTTTTTACTATCTTCTGTGACTGGTCAATTTTTCTGTTCTTTTTTAAAACTAGTGACCAGCTACATTTTACATTACAGTGAAGAAAAGTATTTAAGCATTAAAAATAAATAATGGGTTAAAAAAGTTTAATCAACCCCAATGTCAACTAATAGGTAAATGAGTTTTTTAAATATGCTATATTCATATAATAGAATATTTTATAACAAATAGAAAAACTTTCTGGTATGTATATGAACCTGATGAATTTCAAAATCTTCACATTGAATGAAAAAAAGCCAGTCATAAAAATATACATACTGTATGATTCCAGTTACCTGAAGTTTAAGAACATAACAAATTAAGCTGGTGATAGGATCAGTCTAGTAGCTATCAGGAAAAGGTGCTGGGCTATTTTCAGGAAAAGAAGAGGAACTCTTTGGCATAAGGAAATGTAATTTATCTTGATCTGGGTGGTGGTAACATGGATATGCACATATGTAAAATTTGTCAAGATGTACTTAAGATTCATGTATTTTGCTGAGTGTAAATTATACTTCAGTTAATAAAAAGCATTAACAACATAACTTCCTACTACGATTTACACTGGTTAACATTCATTCACCCCTTGCATACGTTACTTCTTTTAATCCTTATGGGAGCTCTTTGAAGAAGATGTGTGCATAACCCATAGGCATAGGTGATGGCTAGAAGGAAGTAGGGATACGAGGGAAGGAGAGGTGGGCAAAGGGGTGGGAAATAGGGACATCTATAATAGTGTAAACAATACAAATATAGAAAAAATATCTTGTAAAGCTGAAAAAAAAAGATACAACTATCCCTATTTTAGAGGTGAAACCAGGCACAAGGAAGATACAAAACTTTCCACGGATTCATAGTGAAGACATAGCAGAACTAAGATCAGCACTCAAACTTCCTGGCTCCACACACCACAGTCTTGACCATCAGGCTACACTGCTTTTCTCCACCGGGTCTCTGTAGAGAGGTTTTAATTTATAGGGGAGTTTTATGTAACAGAACACAACAATGGAGTTGCAGAGAAAAATAGTCATTAGAAGCATCAAAGCTATGGAAATTGAAAGCAAAAACTATCAGTCAATGCATTTCTGGGCTTTAAATAACTTTCAGTTTATGAATTATGCATACAGATGTGTAATGCTTTTAACTGTAAATATCACAATGTTCCCCAAAGGGCATTCAAGATAAGCCGTTTGCCTGTTGCATTTTTTGAAAGATCAATGGATGTTAAAAATGTGTCAAACAGCTGTTGTTTCAGGACTTCTCTACCCACTTTTAAAATAATCTATACTACATTATCAGAGCACTTCTACATGTCCTGAAAACAAATATTGTGGCTAAAAAACACTGGAGCATCATGCGTTATCCCAGACTTAATCTCTCAGCATGATTTACAAAGTAGTAAAATATGGCACTATAGCTCTAAAGAAAAATTGGTTTTACATTCTAGAATACTAAATTTACTAAAATTCTAAAGAAATGCTTCAGAATAAAAAGTAATATATACTAATATAGCCAGTTAAATAATTATGAACAAATCACCTCTAGATTTATTTGTACCATTCTTGAATTTCTTAAGTAGTGGGCCTTGAATTAGTATGTTGTTTAGGTTAAATTCATGTTAACATTTGCTTCAGTGGGCACCCCCTGGGACTCAGGTACCCACATTAGCTAAATCTGGCTCTCGAAGCTTATTCCATCATAATTTTGAACACTTTGATTAGAGCATGGCCCTCTTTCAATAATTTCACTCTTAAGTCCCTAATTTTCATCCTACATTTATATAATATCTATTCCATTTTCCTCCAAACTCCATCTCCTCTGGTTACTTGACAGCTAATCTGGTCTCTTATTTAACAATGAAGTAAAAATAATTAAATAAAAATGTACTCAATGTACTGCCATAATTCCACAAAAATTTCTGCCCCCTTTCCCATAATTTTCTTCTCTCGTCTTCTGAAGTGGTACCGTTCTGGTACGAAATGTATTTCCCGAACTTTACTCTGGACCCATCTGGTCCCTGTCTGTCTGTGTCACTCACTCAGTGGATTAGTCTGAGTTTACCATTCTAGATGTCCTACTTCCCTGTCTCTGCCTGCTCCTTCCCATTAGCATGCATACCTGCCCCAATCTCTCTCTCCAGAAAACTCTCCCTTGGATGTAAGTTGCTGCGTGACCTCCACCCTATCAAGGGTACTTGTCAACATGCCTCATCTTCCCATCCTGAAACAAAGGTCTATTTTCAATCTGCTACAATTTCTGTCCCCCCCCCACAGTTTGCACTGGAAATACTATTCTCAAAGCATTAATTCTCCTGTACTTCTAATGGATATTTTTTCATTTCTTTCCTTTTTGATTTTCAGCATTTTTTGATGCTTGTGGACAGCTTCCTCCTTGACTTTTTCTCCCTTAGGTTTTAGACACAATACATTCTCCTGGGTTTTCTCTGCAACTAAATAACATCTTAGCATTTCTAGATGTGTTTTTCCGTGAGGTATTTTTTTAAAATATTATTTGACCATCATAATCTCACACTCTTGAGCTCAGCTAACTTCCTTAGTTCAGAGGCAATGAAATTCCCAAACCAAGATGAATTGCCAGCTGCAATTAGGTCTTTAAATAAACACAATGAGCCAAGTATTTCAAAGCACAAATGTATATGAGATACTAGTGGGAATTAATGTAAACATTTGGTAGGTGGGATTCAATTTACCAAATTACTTTTCTATTCTATAGTTTGGTGGTATTAAAGAAACTATTTTAAAAATAGAATTGATGACACTTCCCCTACTTTCCCCCATTGTCCCATCAAGGAACATGTATAAAGGACACATCGGCAAAGCCAAAGGGGGCAGGTTCAGGGGTGGGAGGCAGAAATGGGTAGGGCAGGGGTGGTGTGAAGGGGTGAAAACGAAGAAAACTGTCCTTGAACAAACAATAAAAAAAATTGTAATCCCCCCCAAAATAAAATAAGATGGCAAAAAAATGGAATTGGCATTACAGTCTCTTTTATTTTGTTGTTTTATGCTTATTTATTTAAATTGTTGTTCAAGTACAGTTCTCTGTTTTTAACTCCCATCCCAGCCCACCTTCCAGTGCTCCCCACCTCCCTCCCATTTCCACCCTCCCCTAGTTTTTGTCCATGTGTCCTTTATTCTAGTTCCTCTAAATCCCTCCCCTTTTCCCCTGAAATTCCCTCCCCTCTCCCCACTGATCACTGTCAGCCTGTTCTCTATTTCCAAGTCTTCAGTAATATTTTGCTTGTTTGTTTGTTTTGTTGTTTAGGTTCCTGTTAAAGGTGAGATCATATGATATTTGTCTTTCACCACCTGGCTTATTTCACTCGGCATAATGCTTTTATTTATTTGTGTTACATTTCGATGACACACATCAGGGGAGTACCTGATTGTTGTCCCCTTCAATGTGCGTTGCCCCAAGCCATGTGTGTGAAATTTATGATCCCAGTTATTCTTATTTAGAGTATTCTCAGGAAATTTCTGTTTTGACTGATTTGGGTATGAATATTTTTCCATGTTTCATCAAATTGCCCATGTATACAATTGGTAGAAGATGTTTCCAAAAAAAGTAGTAATAGAACTATTACGTAATTTACAAACATGTGATAACCACTTTTGTGCCTCATCACCCAGATCTCCAACCCCAGCACACACATACACACACATGCACTCATTGAAATGGGCACTACCTGAAATAATGGAAGCTTACAGCCTCTGATTGGTTGTATTTCATGCCCTCTTCATCATGGCACTGGGTAAACTATTTCTCTGTGATACAGTTTCATTATGTGTCAAATAGGTGTAACAATCCCTCCTTGTTTAGAGTTGTTACAATAGATGGCACTAATGATATAGCATAGTACAAAGCAATGGTACATAGCCAGCTCTCAATGTATGTTACTGAGTATATTGAAACAGTAATAAAGTTTACCCCTGAAAGTGGCAGCATGATGGACTGAGAGCACTGGAATAGGCATTATTGTGACTCTCAGATATGAAATTTCACTTTCAGTTAGAACCTCCATGTAACAGAGTCTCAGTTTTCTTATCTGTAAACTAAGCAGGTTAGTTTTGATTATTTCAAAGGTCTCTTTCAGTACTAATATTGGATTTCTATGTTATGAATAACATCTTCCATTTGCCTGAGATGGTATTTCCCAATTTTGCACATTTGAAGAGATCTTATATGTTTTCACTGGAGTCCATGAAGATGTCAAGAAACACTTGACTGACTTGAGAGAAGTTTAGCCTGCTAGTTCCTTCCTCACAGTAGGGCTGGTCTTTGTTCCATTGTCTTAGTGGTACAGTTCTAGTATTTCAAATGAAAAATAAAAGTAGGCTATTGGAGTGGTGTTTCATAAGAAGATACGTGTTTTCATTGCTTAAGATCCCTCGTGTATTATGAAATCTTATAGCCAAGTATGAATGTTGGCATAAGTGAAGTAATGCCCAAGCGTAGGCTTGACAGATAGAGCTGTGATTTGTAAAGATCCAGGAAGATAAAAATTAAATCCATGCTGAAATTTAAATCCAGGTTATGAACTTGGATCCCACCTGAGGTTTAGATTTGATAAATTATCATACCTCAGCTCAGGGAACTTCCTCCAGAGCCTCTCGTTCTCATTTCATTGACATTTCAGTAAACAGGATTTAAGAAGTGGATATGAGATTCTCCTCATTTGGCCTTTAGTGGCAGATAGATTTACTGAGGGGGGAGAAAGGAAAATCTTTAAACAACACTTACAGTATAAGGGGAAATTAGTTTGAAGTGCAGGATTTTATATAAATATTTATTTGGACAATTTAAATATCCCATCAGATTTGTCATTCAGGAACATCATGGGGCTGATTTGAGCAATAAAGTGATGCACAAATAGAATAATAAATATAATCACATTAAAATGTAATGAATAATTATACATAGGAAATTATCTTTGTGGTAAATACAGAATGATTACACAATTAGAACCTATCTATGTACTTCATTTGAAACTGTCTATTATAAAAGAAAACCACACTTGCGCAGCTAAAACAATACCTTCAAATCTACAGATACTTTTCTTTAGACAGCTTATGTTTATATTTTGTCTGTTTCTCTCTTTATCAATCGTTTCCCTGAAAGCTCAACAAATAGCTTTTGTAGTCATCCTTTAAGATTCGGGGAAATAGAGCTAAATTATTTGTCAAGGCAACTTAGTAAATCGATGACATGCTCAGACTAGAAGAATCTTCCTTTTGTTCCTGTCCCATGGTAAACCACGGCACTGAGATACTAGAATACTTCACATACTTGTCATGCTGACAAAAAACATGTGATGCAATCAATGTGTGATGTTACCCCTTCTCAGTGGGTGAAGAAACCATTTAAAAAATTGAATAACCCGCTCAAATTTCTGTAAGCAGCAATGGAAGATCATGGATTCTGATTGCTGGTTCTGTGTATTTCTCGCTATCCCACCATATCTTTTTTCGTATTTTCTACTATTAGATACGATTTGAAAATGTATATTAGCTAAATTCTATTTCGGCAAATGAAAATTTATTGTTATTAGGATCTTGACCAGATGACACCACATGTTTTTGAATTGTGTTGGTAAGTATAAAACACTCATTCATCTTCAAACATCTAAAAATAAGACACTATTTTTGGAGTGAGATTAGCCTTACTTCAAATGGTATTCTTCTATCGATCATTTGTCAGTGAATCAGACTGGTATGCAGGCAAACACTGCCCACAGCAGGTACTCCAAAAAACAGCCTCATCTTTTTCAGAGCATAGTACCTTCTTTGTTCAAGTCCTAAAGTACAACCTGTAAACAAAACACTAACATGGATGCTGTTAACTCAGCCTAGTGTGCAGAACTTTCCCAATGAAAAGCAATACACTATTTGTTCTTTTGTTTGACACTATCTCATAAATAAAAGAAGGTAATGAAGTATAGTTTGTAAACACTAGAGCCAAATAATAACCCCTGATTGCTAACATGCTGCAAGGAGCCTGATGCATACCAAGCAAAAGCAACACTGAAGCGATAAACACAGGACAGAAGTATACATTAATGAAGATGGTTGACCTGTCCCTTGAATACTAATTCTTACAAGTGTAACCTTTACTTAAAAGAGATTTGCAAAATTATTATTTCACTGGGACTTTAAAAACCTATCAGAAACTCACACTTCCTCCATTTTTCAGGTGCTTTCCCATTCCTGGTATTTTTAGCTACCTTTCATTCAGGAGCTGTTTTATGAAAAGAAATAAAACATTCACTACAACCACCTAAAATTAAAGTGTAACCTCTTTTTCCAACCATGATAGAGAAAGTGATACTGGACTTGCCATCCTGGTGTGAATGACATAAAACTGCACAAGTCACATGGAACAAGTATTACAGGTACTGGACGATAAACAGCTCAGGACCATAATTTTTGAGGAAGAACAAAATGGGTGTTCTATATTTTCTTAGATTTCTTGCGGGGAACTTTTTCCTGACAGCTGGGGAGGGAGATAGAGCCCCAAAGCACAGCAGCATCACTGAAGTGAGAAGACAGATACCATACCAAGGTTTATAGCTATTAAGGTAGCTGGATTTGATTGGCCAGAGTCTGAGATCAGAGAAAGCTCTGCTGATGGTGCCACTGAAGTTTGTGGGAGGACTCACTATGGGTCCCTAAGCTGTAGGTAAATAAACAGACCTTCATGACAAGACATACTAAGGGAAGTTCATCACACAGCATTCCAGATGGAGGTGTCGATCTATAAGACCATATTTATGTGAGTAAATAAAAGAATGACTATTTCTATTTTTAAAGTTTCTTTAAAAGACAAATAACTGTTTAAAACAAAAATAATAAAGCTGTTTTTTTGAGAGTTATAATAGATGCATCACTAAAGCATTTGACTACAGCCCAATGAATGATAATAATGGATTGATGCTGCTTTATGGTATTCATATTTTATGTGACGTTGTTCAAGATTAATTCTAAGTATGCATTGATAAGTTAAGGATATATATTATAATCACTAAAGCAACCACTAAAAATTTACATACAACCAATGGACTGGCTAAAAAGCTAGTTAGGAAACAAAGTGCATTACTAAAATATATACTCAATTAACCAACCTCATACAGGAAAGGAAAACAGAGCAACAGATAATTAAAGAGACAAAAAAACAATAAATAGCAAGATAAAAAGTTTAGATCTAATTGTATGAATAAATTACATAAAATGTGAATGGATTAAACATTTCTATTTTAAGTCGAAGACTATCAAATTGGAGAAACAAATTATATTTAAAAACATTGTTTTAACAAAGTAATAACTTAAATGTAAAAACTTAATGTAAAAGAATGCAAAAAGTAATTGCATGTAAAGAGTAAGTAGAATCAGAAAAAATAGCCTTCAAAGCAGGGAGTGTTACCAAATATAAATAGGAAAATATTCACTAATGATAAACAGTTAAATTTATTAGGGAGACAAACCAATCACAGATACATACCTACCTAATAACAGAATTTCAACATATATAATACAAAAATGTCCAGATTAAGGTGACAAATAGACAATTCTTCATTGGTAAAGATTTTAACTCTTATTTAGCATTTATGAAACAACCACTTGCTCAAATAATCAATAAATATTATACAAATAACTTTGAGAGCTGATATAGATAATACTATGCTCAACAATTCAACATAAAATTGAGTCTATATTTACCAAAATAGACTTCCTACTGGAATATAAAATAAAACTCCACAAATAACAAAAGGTTGAATCTTATGGGGCATTTTCTGACTTCATATAATAAATGAATAAAAAGAAGAAATCAGAAAATACCCACAAATTTGAATATGAAACAACATAATTCTATATAATCCTTGAGTCAAAGACGAAATCACAAAGAACATTTTTTAAAGCACGGGAAATTGGTAGGATAACTGAAGAAATCATTTAGGGGGAGCATCAGGAAACCTTAGGTCTTGCTGTTGGTAGTATAAAATGGTACAACTATTTTGAATGAGTAACTGGCAGTTTTTTAGGAAGTGTATGACTCAATAATTCCACAACTAGATATTAACCAAGAGAAATAAAAACATATGCCCACAAACAGAATTGTACAAGAATGTTTATGGCAGCTTTATAATAACCCCAAACTGTAAACAGCCCCAAAACCTATCTGCAAGAGCATGGGTAAACAACAACATGTGGTATACTCATGTAATATTTATAAAGAAGGAGCCAGTTGATGATAGAACAACACGTATGTGGTCTAAAAACATTATGTTAAAGGAAAAATATACACATAAAAGAATACACAATATATAATTCTATGTATATAATATTCTAGAACAGGTAAAACTATTCTATTCTATGGTGATAGGAATTAAAACAGAATTGCCTGTGATGGTGAGGCCTGCCTGGCCCAAGAAGGGGCTCAAGAGAACTTCCTGGGTGGTAGAAATCTCCTGTCTTGATGGATGGTATGGGTATCAGATGCATATATTTGTTAAAATTCATTAAAGTATGTCCTAAAAACTGTATTTCAAAGAATGTAAATTTCTGGCTTTAATTCAAACAAAGATATACATAAATAAAGTCAAAGGAGAGACTTGGGTGGTAGTTACTTGAAACATATCTTGCTTGATTTGTCATTTTCTGTAGATGCTATTTTCTGAAGGTCATTCTTATTTTAGTTCCTATTCCTCAGTAATATTAGCATTGGGTTTTTGTGCAGACCGGTTTCATTTCTGGTACATACACAAAGCAGGTTCTCTTTTATATTTTCCTCCTTACTAGCTGTGTTGAAGCACACCATGCATTTTAGATGAGATGAGTTATCCATGCTAAAAACCTAACGCCAAATTTTTATTAGTTTAATAAAATTATTTGTTTTACACACTACACATTCCACTCATATCAAACAGGGTAAAGATTTGGGATTGTGCTCACACAGACATTCAAGGGTCCAGGCTGATAAAAAAGCTGCATCAGCTTCTAAAGCTAGCATATCAGCACATAGCTTCCAGGGTCACAGAGAGTATGGAAATCTCATAACTTATTCCAGAGGTAATGCTTGCCATTGGTTAGAGCAGATGGTGTTACCCTAACACACCAAGTTAATACTGAGGCACATCTGAATTCCCTTTCAAAAGGTGGTTGTTGCCTTACCCTATTATCTGAATGCACATGCCAGGACATGCACACCCTAGACAGGTACCTGAATTGCTGCTTCCTCAGCCAGACAATGCACCTTACAGACTCATAGTGCAACAAATGCACATCCATCTTAGTGCACATCCATCTGCTGTGCTTTGAAACCAATCCATTGCTTCATTTGCTATGAAAACACAGCAGTCACAGGCTGCTCCCAACCAATGACTGAATGGAGCAGAAGTTCTAAAAGAGAACCATTCCTAGAAGACTCTATGCTCCATATAGAGTCTTAAACTGGTCAGCAGTCCAGGGCATGCACATACAAACTTCTAGGCTTCTCTGCACCCAAGGTCAAATTTTCATCAGATTTTGATGGCACTTCTTGACTTTTCTGACTTCTCTCCTATTTTCTTTCACATAAGTATTTTCCTTTAATAAAATCTTTGCACATTTAATCTCATCTTAGCCTCTTGTCACAGGGCCTAGGCTTGCAAAAATGGCTTCATTCAAGGGTAGAGCAGCTGACTTTAAAGATAATACAATTAATCAATAGTAGATTAATTTCCCAATTCTACTCATTTATCAGCTCATTTTACATTTTCACATAATTTTTCATTCATCTTAGTTTACTTCATCATAGAAATTTTTTCTTGCAAATGTGGTTAGTGTCATTTTTAATATATAATCTAAGCAGGTAGAATTCAGAGGTCAAAGATATGTTCAACCTGACTTCAAAGTATTCCTAACTCTGTAATGTATTTCATACTAGATTTAATATCAGAGAAATTTACAGCTATTCTTATCTGTAGTAACTGAGTATTTCAAGCAACTTCTTTTTGGATATGTTTCAAGAAATAAGGGATACATTTTTTTTTTCAAAAAAATGGCCACATTCTGGATTCTAGAATGGGATTCTATAATGGTGGCAAGGTTTTATCTAAGCATATTCCCACAAGAAATCCAAAGAAAAATAGAACCACTGTCTCAGGGAAATGACTTTTTTCAGTGCTTATCATCTTATTAATGTTTCTGAAAATATAGTTAAAACTGTTATTGGCCTTCTATATATCTTTAGGATTCAAATAAATGACATGTTTACAAGATAAACCTAACTACTCTGTATTTCTTTCTAATATAGGGCTTTAAAATACAATGATTACACAAAGAGATAATTCTAACAAACATCAAAGTCTTAAATCTGTAATATTCCCCATACCTAAGCAGGTAGGGATAAAGATATGAGATAGGACAATCTTATAATTTATGGATACAGGTCCAATTTCCTAGATTCACTACATAAGAGCTTAAATGGTAAAAACAAGGGTTTAAGTTCATATGGAAAGACTATAAATGAAGGTAAACTGGGCTAAAATTAACCTAGTCTTGCTACACTTTCAAAACTGGCTTGGCAGATTTCAGAAAGTCTGCAGTATATAATTTACATAAATTTAAAAGAAAAAACAAATGGCAACCTATATAACTGACTCCATGTTTATAATAGATTGTTTTATGCAATGGTTTCCAATTTTTCCATTCATACTAAAGACAAAAGATACTTGTACTTTTAATTTGAGTTGGAAATAGTAGAGGATTTTTAAACTAGTATTTTAAAAGGGAGAATGTCTGAAAAGCAGCACTTATTACACGGTTTAAAAAGACTTTCAGAATAAGGATATTTATTTCATGGAGATTAGTTCCAATGAGATGAGTCCCATCGATCTGGAGTCCTGAGTTTACATTCCTCCTGCTGTATGATTCTAAGATTGTGCCCTTTATATGGGCCTCATGATGTAGAAAAAAATGGGCAGGTGTATATTTAGATAATGTCTTAAAGATAACAGGAATGGACTGGAGATGAGTCTATCAGATTGTCTCCAGATATTCTTCCCCACACATTCCTTTTTTTCCCCTCAACTACATTTGGAATGTACAGTTTGAGATGGCTTAGACTAACCCAGGTGACAGCTGAGACTATCAATATATTTTAGCAGTAGGACACATTAAGAAGTTGTCAGGAGCAATGAAAGTTTCATGGCTCTGGTTATGACTATATCTACAGTGTTCTTTGGAAGCATTTGCTTGTTGGATCTTGAGAAAGAATTGACCGGAAAAGTTAAAGAAGTCGAGTTGTAACCAAGACTGGTTAACAAAGAGTAAGAGTTGGAAAATAAATACTGCAATTTTTTTTGGATCATAAGATGCACATAGGTTTTAGAGGAAAATAGAAAAAAATTTTTGAAGCAAAAAATGTGGTAAAATATTTAATAACATAAATAACATAATATTTCACCAATGTAAATGTAAACAGAACTCAACAGCAGCATTAACAACCATTATTCCTCCCAAATTTGAGGAGTGAGTCTTATAGTTCGAAAAATACAATAATAATTATGTTTTAGAGCGATAGTTAGTTGACTCATCCATCATTCTACTTTTAGAAGTTATTTTAAAGGACATACTCAGGCCCTGGCTGGGTAGCTCAGTTGGTTACAGCATCATCCCAGTACGCCAAGTTGTGGGTTTGATCCCCCTCAGGGCATATACAAGAATTAACCAATGAATTAATAAATAAGTGGAATAACAAATTGATGTTCCTCTCTTTTTCTTTCTCTCTGCTCCTTCCTTTCCCTCTCTCTAAAATATCAATAAAAATTTTTATAAAATATAGGATATACTCAAAGATTATGGTCTTAATGCTGCATATTATACTCACCAAACATTTACTAATACTTTTCAATCTTCTCAGAACTCCGAAGAGCACACATGTCTGTGTACATGTATTTTTTCCCCAAGTCATTTTACTAGTGGATTCTTCTATCTAGGACAACTCGCATCCATCCCTGACTTTCCCTATTCTCACCACCCTGTCTTTGCTTAGCTGCCTCCTATTCTTCATGATTCAAGATGTAATTATCTCTGTGGAATCTACCACGAATTAACCATTATTGACTAGGCATCACTGGGGGGTCCTCTCATGTGTTCTCAAAAAGTCTCAGTGTAATCCTTTGTTACATTTACCACAGTTGATAAAAATCGCCTTTTTGACACATTTTCTTGTTCTAGTGAACTATTATTTCCCAGACTATTTGCCTGTGTGACCTTAGATCTCTTCTCTGTTCTTACTCTTCTGTGTTCTGTGTCATAGGAATTGTGTTTTCCAGGGTCTCTTAGTAACTAGCTTCCTGAGGCTCACTACCTAGAGACTAGAAAGAAAGAAGAAATTAAAACCAAATAATTTCCCCTGCCTTTTTTCCTCCAGTGGCCAGGTGTTTTGGCGATTGCTGAATTTCCTGTGTCTCTCTCTCCTGAAATCACCTCTGCCTCAGTGGTCCTACTGATACAGGGTGCAGCCAGAGGGGCCCCCAAAAAAGGGATTTGGAAGGGTGTCCAGAATTCAAAGTGTATAGAAATATTGGAGAGACATATAAGATGTCCTCACCCCCCCCCCCCCCCAGGGGGAAGGGATGAATGGAGCCAGGCCATTGAGAGCTATTTTGCATAGCAACAGTTTTGGAGCTAACCTCTGGAGGAATGGTTATTTAACATATCTATAACCTTTAACTGGTTTCATAGATATGTTAAATAGGAGTGGCCAAGTTTGGAGCCAGGGAGAAGGGAGTAGGGGGGACTGAGGATGGAACTAGGAGGACTCAAGATGGGAACTAGGGGCTGCTCTCCGGAGTGAGAAAGGCTGGGACTCAGGAGGTTGTAACTAGGGGCTGTGCTCCTGAGTGAGAAGGCCTGTGTGAGAGCTTGAAAAAGACTGGCTCCAGGACATGAAGGGTCCCCGCTTGGCCAGATGAGAGAGAGCCACGCGGTTTCAGCAGAGTGAGGGCCCCCTCTTGGTGAGGTGAAAGAGGGAGCCATGTGGTTTTGGCAGGGTGCGGACCCCCTCTTTCCCAGGTGAAAGGGAAAAACCACGAAGCTTTGCCAGAATGGAGATCCCTGCAGCCAGGTGAAGAAGAAAGCCACATGCTTTTGGTGGAGTGCAGACTCCTGCAGCTTTGGTAGAAGAGGCCCACGCGGCTTTGGGGTGCCCCCTTTGGCCGCGTGGCCTGAAAAGCAGCAGAGACTTTGACTGGAACTGGGTACAAAGGACTCTTGCCAGTGGACCATGAGAGGGTACCACAGTACTTTGAATTAACTAGAGATCCTGCCTGAACAGTGACACAGCTGACAGTGCCAGCGGCCTGCAACACAGACATGTGCTCTTTTCCTGATTTACGGTACCCGGAGTTGGGACAGTGGGAGAAGGGAGCGCTGTGTGGGTGTAGGTGTACAACCTAAAGGACTTTGATATTTTAGTGGTGGCATTAGGCCTGAATAGCATTAAATAAACATTTTGTTTCCTTTTCACAAATCTCTGGCATTAAGAGATGTCTTTCCAATTGGCGGCGGACAGAAGGGCCCAGTAGATTTTAGTATTTTGTTCTTGGGAGGGGCCCCTGTTGTATAGCAGTTTTGGGCATCCCTAGGTGGGCCAAATATTGTATTGCCCCTCCCTCGGACCTCCTCTTGTTCGGTAACACTACGACCTTTTGTGAACATGTTCACATTGGTCCCCTAGGGCTGGAGCAACTTCCTGCATCTCCTCTCCAGCAGTCTCAATACTTTTGTATTATACCATGTTGTTATAGTAAGGTCCTTCTGCTGGAAATTCTCAGGATAGTATCTTGTTCCTGACTAGATCCCGAAAGATATAACTATAAACATTTTGAAAGTAGAAAATAAATATTTTATTCTTTTAGTGTTCTTAGCAATGAGCACAGATATGTTCAGTGGTCACTAAATGTGTTGAATTAAATGAAGCTGCTTTATAAACCAAACTTTTGAATAAGAATATGAATATTTAAATTAAGAGGGATTTTAGTTGCTTTCGTGTTTGAAATGATAATCGTATCAGTCAAGGCATAGTCATTTAAAAATATGTAGTTTCAAAAAAAATATCCTGCTTTAATAGGTATTTGAGCCTTTATTGTTTCATACTTTACTATTTCCATTAAGAAAGTAAAAAATTACTTTTTCTTTTTCTAGAAAAAAATTATTGCCACGTACTCTTCCCCATTGCCTACCCATCCATTTGCGACATTGTCTCTTCAGGCACAACTCTGTATCCTTGAATTATCACGTCATTAAGCAATAAAATTAAAAAGTGGCAAACAAGTATATTTATTTTTAAATCTGAAAACAAACTAAATACCCTAAAACTTTTACTCATTTTACTTAATTGACAAAAATGCCCCAGAGCAAGGAAAAAAGTTAAATATTATTTGATTTTAATTATCTCCATTTTACTTTCTAATTGAAAATGGAAGAGAAAAGCAGCAGGACCCCTGGGAGCCACTACAGAAGCAAAATTCTGCCAAAATTAATAAAGTAAAGCAAAACGTCCAGCTTAAACAAGGCTCTCGTATAGTAAAATGCATGAGCTAACACCATGGCAAATGCTTTTTCAAAATATGTGCGTGTTTTAAGACAATGTTTTGTGTCTTTGGCTATTTCTAAGATTGGATTTGTTTTCATTTAATTAAAAACATATTACACTGTCTATGTGGAAAAATATTTATGACTGTGTAATAGGCGGGGATATTCTCCAAAATCCTCATCCTCTTATGTTGCAGAGTGAATATGATATCACTCCACAGGCCTTGGCAAACTGATAACATGCAAGGCAAAGCTATTGACATGGACAAAAAATCTACCAGGAAAACTCTAATCCAGCTGTTGCCTGAAGAACATAGCTAATGCCAGGTCAGTGAATCTACACCAAATTTTCAACAGCCCGGTGGCAAGATAATTTGGTACCATATAATGAATATCTAAGCTGAGTGAAATATTTAATACATATTGTTTCCATGACCAATAATGAAAATAAAGTTTTGTATTGCTCTTTTATGATAAAGTAGAACTTAAAAAATGTTTTTTTCCTGAAAATTCATAATTGTCAAAAGCTAAATAAATTAAAAAACAGCAGCAACAAATCCCTTGCTTTGCTTTAAATCCCTATGATTTGAATTTGAATAGAAAAAGTAAGAAATTATATGCTCATCTACTAAAATTTTCTAAAATGTTTACTATATCTCTAAACATATATATTTAAACATATATTTTAAAATTTCCATACTTTATAATTTAGATAATTATATTTAATACCAAGACCCATCCCATTATTTTAGATATTTCTCCAATGTAGGGTAAGTGCTAGAAAACCTTGACATAAAGCCAAAGTTAAACCATTTTTTAAAAACCTGTAAGTTTTCCCCAATGGTCAGCAATCACATTTGACATGGAAGACATAAGATTGCCTTTACCATCCCTTCCCTGTCATACATATGGTAAAGGATCTGGAATGCAGATTGTAAATGTGACCTCCATGCAACTCCCATCCAGGAGATGAAATCATGACAAATCTTAGAAGCAACTTCCAGCCTCATTTCTATAGAGATGTGTGTTTCCCCTCACTGGAATTTTAACAAGAGAAACTGAGGACTTCCTGAACTCATGATGTCTCTTATTCAAATAGACCCCACAGTGCCTACGAGTGACATAATTACATGATTAGCTATTGAAAACACAAAAGCTATCGCTTGAATTAGTATGCGCACTTTCTTGTGACAGAATAAACATAAAAATCAAAGATGACTGAGTAGGTGATTTTTTCTATTTTTCTGGGGACATGGATGAAGGCACAATAGTTATTTTTAAAAGACTTCTTAGCAAGGAAACAATAATGTTTTTAAAGAGATAAACTATATTCTTCTGAAAAGGGAGGAGGGTTGTCCTCACATAAAGTAATAGTCTTCTAATCAAGGGAGTTACTTCCTACTAAGTTGCCACCATTTCTTTTCCTTTACAGAGAACATCTCACGTGTTTCACTGATAAAAGTGCAATTTTGCTTTCCAATCAAAGAAGTTAATGCTATCTTTTCTCATCTCATTAACCTCTTTTTGGCAAATGTACACTAGGATAATAAAAATCACTGCATCTTTTAATCACAGGGGATTATTTCTTAAAATTTTCAATGCTAGGAGATGTATTAGCTCCCATTGTTCCTGTGCACTGCAGATTAGACATGACTATATCTGAGAGCAGGGAGATCATTTAACTGCTTTGGTCAATAGGACCTGAAAGTCCATTCTAAGATTAAAATGTGGGTTTCTCTGTTACTCTCTGTAACAGTGCAAGACAAAATCTCTTGCTTTTTATACTGAAAATAAAAAAACGCAGTAATAATCAATAGTATCATTACTAATGAGAAATAGGATGTGTTCCCACAATCCTTCAATGGTAAAAACAATTCAGGAAATGAACCATCTTTTACTTTTAAGCAAATGATTTGTTCTTTCTTTTGGGGCATAGATGTGTTACTGGCCAGTACCTCTATGGCTGGACTGTAATTAGTGATCTCACGAGTCCTAGACGATGGACTGAACTTCCAATCCACTAAAGTAACAAAATTATATATTTCTGATTTACTTCCTATTAAACAGTATCAGTAAATGCTCAAGATATATACAATGCTACATAAACTCTAACCAGGACTTCAAGAAACTATAAAACAAAGTGAAGAACTGTCTTCACTTTGGTAAAAGCATGTAAGCGCTGAAGTATCTTAGATAGTATGAAGAATTAAATTTTCAGTTTGTATTAATATATTAACTTTTTTCTTCTTCTATGTGTTGCCAAATTGATTATATTACTATGCATTAAGATTTAGTTGACCATATTAAAATCACTCGAGAGAAAAAGAAGGTATTACTACTCATAGTGTTTTAGAAACAGATCATTGTATTAAAAAACATGTTTCTGTATATAATCCATTCTCATATACTGCACTTAATCTCCAAGCACTCAACAATAATCTTATATATTATATAAGAATATATAATACAAACAACAACTAAAATAAAACTCATAGTCTTATTTCTGGATGAGTAGGGTTTTTCCTGAATGTTACTACAACTCCCTCCCTTCAATTTCCATGAAATGCACAGACATACACAATTGGAGTAAATGAACATTTCTTATCTAGTAGATAATACAACTATTAAAGAAGAACAAAACCTTATTGAGAGTTAGGAAAAAAGCAAAATACTACACTTGCTCTTGCCTTTTTAGGAATTAAATTTCACTTGCCAGTTTCTATTTAGTGTTTCTTCCTCAAAGGGTAGATGAATGTTGAAGGCAGAAGACAGCAGGAAAAAAGTTTTGTGGATGCAGACTAAAATAATGGGAGTTGGGCCTTGAAAGAAGTCATAGCCATCTATATTGCATAAATAAACTACCTCACTTGTGACCTCTGTTTTTCTGTCAAGTTCAAGCCTGTCATAAGCAACCCAAAGCAGGAGGTCCCTTGTGTGTGTATGTTGAACATTATGAAAAGGCTGTTGCCCCCATAATTGTTCCTGGTCTGTTTGCAGTAGATGACAGAAACAGACATTACATTTTTGGATTAGGAAGGAATTGCTCACTTCTGGAATAAAAATTACTTCCGGGTGAGGGTGCCAGATAAGACTCACTAATACTTCAACCTGACTGCATTAACAGATGATTAGGTTGAGGAATAACAAGACCCGTACCGAAAAGTTTTGATGGAATACAGGAGAACTGGATGCACAGAGGTCCTGCATAGTTAGAATGATCTGGGAAACTGTATGTTTAGAGCTAGTGTGTAAATGCCTAAATTGGAAGATGAGGGTTAAGACACAATAAAACTACTTTCAATTATACACACTGTGATTAAACTGCTCAACTGTACAGAGTACACCAAAATTCAAACAGGATAAAAATTACTGCCATCTGAGGAATTCTGTGATAATGGCTAAGTCAACATTACAAAACCCCATTATCTTCCTTATATTCTATTTTTAGAAGAAATTGACACATCATATGAAGTCTGACCAGAAAAAGTCCAGTCATTGTTAATATGATGAAAATGGTTTGCATGACATCCATGTAACCTGGCAGCCAAGGAGCGTGGACAGGAATGGACATGCATGAACAATGATGACTTCAATGTACCAGTCAGTAGAGGCAGAAGACGCCATTGAGTGAGCATGTGTACTGTGTGGCCATCACATTCAAAATATCTGAGTGAGTAGAGCAATAATATTTTCCATTAAACTCACACATTCCTCCACAGAAACTGTTTGGATGATTCAGGAGGCTGCAGGTGTGAGCAACTGGTGACTGGCAGCTTCATCACAACAATGTGCCGGCTCATGCATCGCATCTGCAGTTTTTTAGTAAAATATCAAAGCACCCAAGGGACTCAGTCCAGATTTGGCACCCTGTGACTTCTCCCAAAACTAAAATCACCCTTAAAAGGGAAGAGATTTCAGACCTTCAGTGAAATTCAGGAAAATATGCTGGGGCAGCTGACAAGAATTGGACCTGTGTGAGGTCCCAAAGTGCTTGCTTTAAGAGGACAGAGTCATCATCATCCTATGTACAATGTTTCTTGCTTCTTGTATCTTCTGCAATAAATGTCTCTTTTTTCCTTATTACTTAAGGAAAAGGAAACTTAAGGTTTCCAGTCTTAAGGCTGGATACTTCCTGTATAGACCTTGCATTCTTAAGGAGAAATGAACCAGAACTACCTACTTTAATTTTCATCTTTCCATTGACATGCAAAATTTGAAAACTGAAGCCCTTCTCAGTCCCTCACTGGTAATTTTTCTCTGAAGATTTTCTTAACCTGGTTCTGCTCCTCATGACCCGTGGAAGTCTTACACTCCAAGGTTCTAAAGGCCTTTGTGTCACCATAAGAAATAGGTCCATCTTGAAACTAACTCTGCCATGCCCAGTTCTTTGCCACTGAGGGCTTCCCAGGAAATTGCTTTGCCTCTTACTTAACTAAATTCTTATTTGTAAACTAGTAATCAAGGTCTAGTTTGGGTCATGTTTATTTGCCTCAACCTTTATCAATACACATGGTCACAACCATTTTATCATGCGCTGCCTTCTGCCTCAACATGCCATTCGTATACTGGATAACTCTTACCAAAGACAGTGTCTGATCTGCCTTCTATTTCTGCCATGCTGAGAAGCACTGAAATCCTCTCACTTCCAGTCTCACTTAACCAGTTTGGTGGCTTGGTTTTTTTGTTTGTTTTTGGTGAGGGGCTAGTGCAGAAGCCTTTTCTAAATGCTTCAGTCTTAACTGTCCCTGCAGCTCTCATGAGTGGACATCACCTCACAGACCGGCATGTTAACATTGCTCACCTCATTGTTTATGTCTAATGTCATATCCCACTTCCCGTATTTTTAGTATCTATTTATTCAAATGTCTCTCGAATTTTTAAAATGCCTGCCTAATAAAATTGATGAAACCCTGAAAAGCTGATCAAAGAAAAAAAGAATAAATAAATAAATACATTCAATTTAATTTAATCTTAAAATGATATGCCGGCCCACACAGAGCATGAAGGTAACTGATTTCTAGTTTCCAGGTTGTCCTTTCTTCATAGAAAGGTTTTTAAAATGTGTTATGAGGAAGAAAAATATCTATATGCACAAAGATATTCTATGTACCACATTATATAAAACAGAACCATGGAGATGTAAAGTGTATTCTTGGGGAGGGAGTAAAATGAAATAAGTTACATATATGCTACAATTATAATTAGAAGGTAAAGGATAACGTGAAGAGATGAATAAGGTAATAGTAAATCTTAAAAAAATAACATAAAATTATATCTGTACTGGTTAAATACTTATATTAATACTTACACAGGCACACATGTATTTATTAAAGACTGATAGAACACATGGAAAAGAAAAAGTGTGATAGTCTAGTGATAGGATATAGATGAGTTTGCTCCCTCTTGTATGTCCTTTGTTTTTGTTATAATCTATGTGCGCACTAATTAAAAATTGAAGAAAATTACTAAAAACAAAATCATACCATGAGGAAGTCAAATATTGAAACTAGCCAATTGTCACGAGAATACCTACTATAATAGACTTTTGGAAAAGCAAAGTCCAAATAATTAGGTAAATGCTGAAGATGAATAATTAATTTATTTGCACCCAAATGCAAGCACTCAATTTTTATAGAACACTTAGGCTTTGTGCTTGGCCTTCCTTGTTCCTGAGATAATATGATGATACTCTCCTCTAATCTTTTAAAATAAATATTTATCTATTATTAGAAGGGAAGGGAAGGGAAGGAGAGAGGGAGAGAAATATCAGTGTATGGTGCTTTGAGTCCCCTGCTGGGAACTGGCTTGCAACCCAGGCATGTGCCCTGATGGGGAATTGAACAGTGATCTTTTGGTGGGAAGGCCCATGCTCAATAATCTTTTAAATTTAAAATTGACTTTCCCTCTCAGTTTCCTTACACCACTGAATCTTATCATTTAGATTACTCCAAAGGGAAAAAACAATACCCAAATACAAACAGGAAAGAGATTACTTTTAAAGTCCATATTGATATTTCAACTATACTAATATTCAATATATTTTAACTCCCACTTATACTTACTTAAGTAAAAAAAAATACAGTAATTTGAGCAATAACACTATTTAACTTTTGTTCGCTTATGAGGAAATGACCCATAACTCTCAACAGACAGGCAGCCTTTGCATAAACTTGATCAAGAACAGTTGGAGTTAAGTAGATAAAAATATTAGTGCAATTAGATGTATTAATATGTTACACATTTTAGGAATACTAATTTGTGCTAAATTATGGTTGCTATCTTATGAAACACTCAAGCATTTATTCATTTACTCTTATACTTTATGGGGAATTGTGCTAGGGGAGAAGAAAAAAGAGTCCAGGAGTTTTAAGGAGTTTCTCTATGTAACCCCCTTCCAATTTATTCTATAGTTGGAGAAAACATAGACAATGAAATACGATTAATACATAAATATGTTTGTACAGGGTAGGAGAGTTTTCTGGTGATAGTGGTGGCTAATTTTAAAATTTAGTAGAAGAATACACATTGCTATGTGCAGACAGGCAGGAGAAAGTGAGGTAGACATTCTAGATGAGCAAGAAGTCCAGGGGAAACCAGGGAGATACGGGAAAGCTTGAGTTAATTAAAGGTGACCTCTATAATATACTAGCTCAATTTTTATACCACTAGTTTTTTTATACCCCATGCTAATAAATAAACTTCATTAAATTTCTTCCTACACTCAGAGAAATATTAAAAACACCTGGAGTATTAGAAACACTGACTCATGGCTTGAGCTCTCCATTGAAATATTAGAGTTCTATGTACAAAAAATTGCAAAGAACTTACTGAAATTAAGGGACAAGGGACCATTTAGAAACAACACCATATATATATATATATTTCCCAATGGATTTACTATGCAAAAATTTCTAGAACCACTGGTGTGTATAAATTGGTAATGACAACTTCAAAACATGAGACACTAATTTTGAAAGTAATTCAAAGCACCTGGGCTCAGTAGATAACACATTTGTTACAGAAAAATCTACCCAGAAGAGAGCTCTTCAATCTAAATTCCTTCCAACAACTGTAAGAATTTTAACCTATGTTGAATATATTGAAAAAATACTTTAAAATTTAATTAATTCTATTAAATTTTAGCATTTAATAAAGTATTACTTTTTATAGTCAGTATAAAACTGTATATGTGCTTAATTTTTGATGAAAGTTTATCCTTTTATAGTTATGAATTAAATAGTCCAGAATTAATCATTATGCTCATATATTAAAATTTTTCTTACAAAGGCTTGATATGGGATTTTTACTTTATAGAAGCAAATTAGGTGGTAAGTGGGTAACAATGGTCTCTTTGTAATATTAAATCATAAATACAAGTTAAGGACAGAGCAAATCATGAAAGTCTTTTTATACAATGTTAAAAGATTGAAATTTATACTTATAATGAAGAAAATATTTTTCACATATAAATAATCTTTTTCTAGATTGAGGAAAATATTCATACTGATGACAATATAGTAGCACTGTCAAAATTTTTAGGTGGAATAACTTATAAATATATGTGGATAGGAGATAGAGTCTTCATAATTAAAGTTACATAACAAAATGTATAATGACTTCACAATGTGACTCTTTAACAAGGCATAGTAGGTTTGGTCTGCAGAAATGTATATTCTAGCAATACAAATAAATGTGGAAAATAATTGTACTGGTTGCTCTGCAACGTGGTGAAATCCCAAGAACTGAAAAACCACAGGGGCATTAAATATTTTAATCAGAAAAGGTATGGCCCCCACAATAAAAAAATTAAATATGGCCAATTTGTATAGTAGAGTTTTAGAACAATCTGTGCAAATTTAGTAGAGCAGCGGATGGAAAGGATTCTAGGAATTAAGTAAAGCTTAAGAAAATTACTATGCGTTTGAGTATAGTTGGGTCAAAACACATTCACCCGGAGTCAGGGAGTTGCTTCCTTTTCAGTCCCCCTGACTTTACATTACAGCTAAAAATGATTTTATAAAGTATGCCCCTCCTTTGCTTTACTTGCTGTTTACTCACCATACTTGAATACAAATATTTTCTATCATAAACAGTGCATTGTTCTTTCTCTATACAATTATTTTTCAAATTTCAAAATATTAAAATCATATAAACTATAATTATAGTTCAGATAATCCAGATACTATTCCAAATAGTTTCCACGTGTTTGCAAAGTCAGATACCTCTAATAATCATGTCTTAAAAAATAAAAATATTTTAAAATATTTTGAACTATATGATAACAAAATAGTACCTAGCTAAATATGTAAAATATATCTAAAAGGAAGTCTAAAAATAAATTACCTCAGAATCCATTAAAAAACAGAAAGAAAGCATAATAAACTCAAAGAAAGTAGAAGATAAAAGCATAAATAAAATAGAAAAGCAGAGATAGAATTTACACAGACACAGGTTGATGCATTGAAATGACTAATAAAATTGATAAAAGCTTTCAAAGCTGACCAAAGAAAAAAGAATAAAGGCATAAATAATCAATATCCAGAACAAAAAGGAGCCTTAGCTATTGAGACCACAGACATTAGAAAGAACACAAAAGTATCTTATGAACTATATTCAAAGAAATTTGAAAACTTAGGTAAAATAACTCCCCAGGAAAATTACAACATACCCCAAACTAAGAATACCTAGAGTAAAAAATCGAACACGAAATCAAATATAACTATAAAACATTGAAAGGCATTAAAAAGTACATAACATATGGAATTATATGATTCATGGACTGAAAGGCTCAACATTACCAACATGTTTATTCATCTCAAAGTTTTATATACATTCAAAAAACATTATCAAAATTCTAAAAATAGTTTTTTGAAACTGGTCAAGTGGGCTTTGAAATTCATGTGGAAATGGAAAGGGCTGGAGGGGCACTTGCTTTACTCATAATCATATCTTATTATAAAGTTACTTAGTTAAAAAACTAGTATTTGTACTTAAAGAGAAAAATAATGAAAAGTACTGAGCCTGAAAACAAGCCTATGCAAATATGGATGCTTCATTTAAAAGAACTCGCACAGCAGAATGGCAGGAAGGGACACAGTGCTGGACCAAATATATATTCGTATTTATGAGAAAGAAACTTGTTGCCCATATAATCACACAGAAAAGTATTACTCACAGATTATTATAGAGTTAAATATGAAAGGCAAAAACAATTCGGCTTCTATGTTATCATATTAAAATAATCCATGACCTTCATGTTTTAGTAAAATTTTCTTAAGACAAAAAAATAACTAAAGATATAGAGGAGCAATGATAACTGGGCTATTTTAAACTTCAGGTGTGATGTGCTTCAATGACAATAAGTGAGGAAAGGGAAATATTATTTATACTTATAAGTATTAAGAGGTTTGTATCTAGGGACATCAATTCATAACAAAAAAAGTGATGTTTCCAATAAAAAATGGAAAAGTACTTACAAATAGTTCACAAAAGGGATATATCAAATAGTACATAAAAAGTGTTTTAATCTTATTAGTAATCGGGAAACTACAAATTAAAATCATGTTAAAATACAATTATCTGCCCAAAAGAATGGCTAAAATTTTGAAGCAAAACAAACAATATGCATGTTATTCAGTGTGTATAGCAATAGGTACACTCCCACACAACTGGATTGATCATTTTGAAAAAAACATTTGATGTTACCTACCGAAATAAATATATGTATATCTTATGCCCCAGTAATCTTCTCCAAACAGAAATGGAGACGTGTTTACTAGGAGGCAAATACAAGAACATCCAAGTCAGAACTGAAGCAAATCAAAATTAGATTTATTGGTCACATACCAGTAGGTAGTAAAGTGAGTGAAAAATACTTGGACTTGAAGTCAGTACTTTTACTTTCTAGTCATATGACCTGCAGTCACTATTCAAACTTTCTTGTTATATTGATAGCTTTGCTGTCTGTACAAGAGACATCGTCCCACCTATTTCAGTGCTCATGTGAAGATTAAATGAGATCAGGACTTCCTGGTCATGTCATGATATATTAGGTGCATATGCAAGTTCTCAGATATGTTAGTTACATTTAAAATTGGCAAAGGCTACAGGTTTTGATGCCTTTAACTTCTTAAATGCAAGTGATTGCTTCTCATGCAAGATATCAGTCACTCAATAAAAAATTTTTAAGTACTTTTTTTTGTACCTAGCCATACAAGAAAGGAAATTGAAGTAAAGGTTTTTGTCCTCATTGTAATCTACTTTATCAGACAGTTACAATTTCTGTTAAAATTTAATACTTCACATTTATTTTTATATAATGTTCTCTGCCCCAGAGACAGAACTTTTTATATTTAAATGTAAAAATAAATATCTAGGAATTATATACTTCACATAAAAAAACACATGGGAATGAATTTTAGATATATGAAGATACTATCATAAGATTCTATATACATTTTAACCTATTTGAGCACAGTACATGAGCAGTTAACACATGGATACCATACGTCCATTAAGCTGAGGAAGGCGGATTTAAACTTAATTTACATAGTCCCATGCATCATTGCATCTTTTTGTATTTTCCTGACTAGAGAAATAACAGTGTCTTTTTCAACTCAGCTGTTTAACATTTCATGTTTGTTTGTTTGCTCCACAGTAGCTTTCAAAGGCACAGGCTAATTTTGAAGAAATCTGGTCAAAAAAACATATCAAGATACTAATTAATTTCTATTTTTGGTGTAGGCTACTATCTTGAAAATAACTGGCAGCCAGGAAGACCTTTCATAAGCAAAACAATTTCTCTAATATTAATTAAATGTCAGTAAAATTTTCAGTGTCAGCACAGGTTACAGAAATATGGGATTTCACTGACGCAGTCTACAAGTCCTAGAATCTGGGGTTTAGCACTGGTTAAGAGGAGATTTAGAACTTTGTAACTACTCAAGAAACCAAGAACCAAAATCTGTATGTTCTCTGGCTGCCTGAGGAATGTTTCTAGTTAAGATTCTGCTTGCTGAACAAGGAAGCCTGCTGCACATATGAGGGATAGGTTTGGAGTGGTCCTACTTCAATTCATAGTCTACTCTAAATGCCAGCATATTTCAGTCCCTTCTTGACACTTGACCTTCCACCTTTGCTGTGTAGGTGCTAACTTATAAACATTCACAGTCCAATCATCCACCATTTAACCACTTGCTTTTCAACCCACAAGGGAAAAAGACCTTGAAAAGGCAAAGGGAAGAGAACCTGTTATATTGTTGCTTCAAAATTTCCCAGTTATGCCATCTGCATCTTGAAGCTGGGAAAAATCTTAGTGAGAGAACTATGCCAGAAAAGTGGCATAAAAGTGTCTGGTCAGAGCAATGAACTGCTTTACTCAAATAGCATGTTTATTAAAGTGAATAGTAAGATCATGTCTATAGATACAGGGACATGGCTGTTTATGTTATGGTAGTAATTCCACTGCAAATAGAACCTTCTTGTTTGGTGCTGCTTTTAGGCTTATAATCATGACAAGATACCCAATATCTGTTTATTCCAAACTAATTCACATACTAAGAAACAAGTTGACAATGTCTGAGTGAGATCTTAGTTGTTTTATTTTAATTCCTGTTAATTCACTATTTAACTAGCATACATATTAAAAGTCAAGTTCAATCTTTAGCCACAAATCATAGGTGGAAGGGAAATAATATCTAGACATGATAAAAACATAAGCCATTTAACCAGATATTAGTAAAAAGGTAAGTACAGCTATAGTAAGTGCTTAAAAGAACACTGCTGATTATGTTGCTGGGCAACCCCAGAAAAGCTTCAAATTGCACTATCAATAAACAATAACAGATTCTGCCTAGTAAGTTCCTTAGGAAACAATAGGATCTGAATTGAGCACCAACAAGAAAAAAAGCCAAGGAAAACCCTTCTTCACTGTTGGTGTAATTTCATGCCTTCCTCTCTCATTTAAAACATAAAAGTACAAAGAATAAAAAGTTTTCACTGGATTGTAAATGCCTGAAAACACAGAGAAAAGCAGTAGAAAGTTCTGAATTCTGAAACGTGAAGTTTTTCAGATTTTTGAAGCCACTAGGGTGAACAGCAGAAAATGGGGATGTCTCCCACTCAGCGACCTTTTTCTCCCTAAAAAGCCCCCTGACACATGGACTGGAAAAGTTAGCTACCTTGCAAAAGAAATTTGATAGGGAGGGAGGAAAAGCTTAAGTACATAACTTTCTATCTGTGGAGGATAGCATATACCTGGCAGAAAACAAAACTACTATAGGCATGCCATATTTGATCGTGCTCCAGATATTGGATTTTTTACTAAGTTGGAGGTTTGCAGCAATCCTGCATCGAACAAGTCTGTTAGTGCGGTTTCACAACACTTGATCACATTGTGTCTGTGTCGTATTTTGGTAATTCTCGTAACATTTCAAACTTTTTCATGTATGTTGTATTTTTATGGTGATTCCTGATTAGTAACCTTTGATGTTATTACTGTAGTTGTTTTGGGGTACTGCAAACCATGCTCACATAAGATGGTAAACTTAATTAATGAATATTGTGTGTGTTCTGAATACTCTGCCAATCAGCCATTTATCTTTCTCCCCTTGGACCTCCCTATTCCTTAGGGCACAAGATTTTAAAATTAGGTCAATTTAACAACCCTACAATGGCCTCTAAATGCTCAAGTAAAAGAAAAAGTTCCTATAGGAAATTAAAAGTGTTAGTCCAGGGAACCCACAAACAATAACATGAAAGAGGCTCATAATTGACACGGAGAATGTTTTAATGGCCTGGATAGAAGATCAAACCAGCTACAACCATCCCTTGAGACAAAGTCTAATTTAGAGCAAGGCCCTAATTCTCTTCAATTCTAGGAACAGTTAGGTGTGGAAGCTGCAGAATAAAAGTTTGAAGCAGTGGAAGATGGTTCATGAAGTGTAAGAAACTCAATTGTCTCCATAACATAAAAGAAAAGAGAAGCATCCCTTGTTAATGTCGAAGCTGCAGCAAGTTATCTAGAAGATCTAGCTAACATAATTATTGAAGGTGGTAACAGGACAAAACATATTTTCAATGTAGATGAAACAGCATTATATTATAAGAAAATGTCATGGAGGATTTACATAACTAGTGGGAGGAGTCAATGCCTTGCTTCAAAGCTTCAAAGGACAGGCTGACTCTTTTGTTAGGGAATAACACAGCTGGTGACTCTAAGAAGAAGCCAATGCTCATTTACCATTCTGAAAATCCTAGGGCCCTTAAGAATCATCCTAAATCTACTCTACTTGTGCTGTATAAATGGAAACACCAAGCCTGAATGGCAGCACATCTGTTTACAACATGGTGTACTGAATATTTTAAGCACACTGTTGAAACCTCCTTTAAAATTATTGAAACTGGAAAAGTCAGTGTTTGTGCTGCTTGTCACTACCAGAAGCACAAAGTAGAAATAAGAATTAAATCTTTATGGGTGCTTTATTCAAATGCTGGAGATCTGAGAAGCCAGGGGATCATGTACCCTAAAAAAAAAACCTTCTTAATATCTCATTTCAAGCTGACATTTTATAGGAAGAAGGAAAGTGCATGTAAGGGGTTTGGGAAAAGGTTAATCAGATGAGAGTTGCAGGCCAGCAGTAATTTTTTTCCTAATATTTCTTTATCTGTTTATCAACAATTCTTTGTCTGTCTCTTGGATGTTCCCTCCCTGGAACACAATGGCTCAGGGTTAAGATTTCAGTGGAGGAAGTAACTGAAGATGTGGAAGAAAGAACAAGAGAACTTAGAACTGGCACCTGAAGATGTGACTAAATTGTAGCAATCTCATGATAAAACTTTAATGGATGAGGAGTTGCTTCTTATGAATTAACGAAGGAAGTGGTTTCTTGAGATGGAATCTACTCCTGGTGAAGATGCTGTAAAGATTGCTGAGCTGACAACAAAGGATTTATAATATGACATAGCCTTAGTGGATCAAGCAGCGGAAGGGTTTGAGAAGATTGACTCCAATTCTGAAAGAGGTTCTACTGTGGGTGAAATGCCATGAACCAGCACGGCATGCTAACAGAGAAATCATTCATGAAAGCAAGAGTCATTTGAAGCAGTGAACTTCATTTTTGTCTTATTTTTGAAAATTGCCATGGCCACCCCAGCGTTCAGCAACCTCCAACCTGACCAGCCAGGAGCCATCAATGTGGAGGCAAGATTCTCCACCAACAAAAATATTATAACTCACTGAGCGCTCAGGTGACAGTTAGCATTTTTAGTGATAAAACATTTTAAATTAATGTAATAGACTATTTTTTTTAGATATAATGCTATTGTACACTTAGTAGATTATAGTACAGTGTAAATATAACTTTTATGTGTACTAGAAGACCAAACCATTCCTGTGACTGGCTTTATTGCAATAGTCACTTTATTGTGACTATCTGGAGCCCACTATCTCTGTGACTATCTCTGAAGTATGGCTTAAAAAGTGACCTAAATTAACCACAATTTCTTCATGTTATTAAAGACAGGCCTCTCACAAATCTTTCCATAACTAAAAATTGGCAAAAATCCAGAAAAACAATACGCTTCAAGGTTTGAATATATTTTTAAAAGAAAATGTTGCTTTTTATCTTCTTGAGAACAATATATTATGATAAAATAACACACATGTGGATAATTGCTACTTTAGGCAAGGATTATATTTAATTGCTGGTAATTTTTCTTTACTGTCTCTTGGCTGATATGCTCCTCTATGTTATTTTAAAAAACTAGTTACCACAGGCATATGAAGAATTACAATTGCTAAATATTTATGTTTCCTGCAAATTGAAGGGGAGATACTTGATTTCATTCAATAACACACATTGGTTTCATGAATTGAATGCAATTTGCTCAGGGCTTTTTAGTGGCAAATAAATGTATATTAGATTATAGTGTATTTAATCTTTCTGTGACACAACATATTTATCTAACTACTGTTCTATTTATCTATTATGCTGAAACAATTCACAAGCATTTTCCTTATCCCCACAGCCGCCTGGCCTCTGCCTTCCCTGAAACTGCGCTTGTTAAAGTACCTGACTTCCAAAGCAAACTGTGGAGGACTTTTTTCAGTTAGACTTATTTACTTGAGGCACTTGATATCCATGATTGCCTGTTCCTTAAAATTCTCTTCTTCAGCTTCTGAGATAACATCTCTCCAGGTTTACCTCATATTTGTTCTCTGTTCTCTGAGTTTTCCTTCTCCGCTCATCCCTCAAATCTCATGATTTCTTAAAAGAGACTGCATTTGCTTTTCTTTTGCAACAGTCTCCACTGAACCCTCAGCCCATGTCTTTCAGGTGGTCTACTTCAGGAGTGAGCAGGTGACCCAAGACAGGCCACTTTGAGCATTCAATCTTCTTAGTTGCCATGATCCGTCTTTCATGAATGGACGATTGATCCCGGGCAGTCAGTGTGAAACAGGATCAGGAAAATTGTCCGAAGTGTGCATTTCTCTGGACCTACGCCAGAAAAGAGCCTCTGTATGTCACCAGGAGGAAAAAGAGAGCTTGAAAATAGAGCCAGCGATGGCAAAGTCTGGCTGGGAGATGGAGGGAGTCCGTTTTTTAAAGGTTAATATAGGAACTCTTGGATCTAGCTGTGCCTGGCAGTTGTGCCCAGGTTTTTACTTAAAACTGTTCCCTTTCTTCTCTGCCTTTCTCTTCCCCCTGCCCCCTTTCTTTTACTCATTCTCAAAATTCAAAGTAGTTCAACATATACACCTGTGTTCAATACACCTTTACCATTACTTCTCAAGTTCTATTTTATTTAAATATTCTCTGTAATTTTCAGAGATTAAACTAGTGCCTAACACTGATAACTTAAGTCTGCTCCCAATTTACCCATATTTCTTGGGCTATAAGATGCACCCCCCAAATTTGGGAGGAAAAGGGGGTGCGTCTTATAGTTTGAATGTAGCTTACCTGGCTCACTGCGGGGGTAGGGTTGGGTGGAGATCTATATTATTTATGTTATTAAATATTTTACCACATTTTTTGCTTTAAATTTTTTTTCCTATTTTCCTCCACTAAAACTGAGGTGTGTCTTATGGTCCGGTGCATCTTATAGTCCAAAAATTTTGGTATATCGTTCCCTTAAGTATATTCCTGCCTATAAAAACTTTCGTGAGATCTCCCACAGGTCTCTCAAATGTAACATAGCCCAAACTAAACGAGGGCCCCTATTTTTCACAGACTCATGTTCTCATCTGTTTTCTTTTATGGTCCTTCCTATCCACCTTGTTTCTGTGCCAGGGATGATATTTTTACACACTGGGATTTCTAACCAGAGCATTATTTCTAGCATTTAAAAATATCTTGATAACCACAGACATGTTAGAAAATCTATTCCCCAAAAATCCAATAAAATTATGCTAATAATACTAATTATATTATTTATTGTTTTATACTTTGGCAGCTAGTGTTTTAAGTATGTTTCATGTGCTAGATTATTTTAGTTGCACAAATATTCCATAGGCTCTTAATCATTTATTTAAAAATATACAAGTTCAACTAGTAATCATACTTTTTCCCCGCCAGAAACTGTGGGATTATTAGGTCCTATTCCTGGAGATTCCGGAAATACTGCGTTGGCCCCTGATATGTGAGAACAATTCCTCTTCTATTCTCAGTCATTTCTCTTCATTGTCTCCATGGCAGTATCTTTGCTATTTTATCACAATTTTAATGGCTTTATATTTTATACTATGTCTATTTTAAGTTGGCTGCCCACAGAAAAATTTCAGGCTTGTTAATCATTTACTTTTGGATTCAACTTGGTGGATAGGAATTCTTACAGAAATTGCATGTCAGAAATAGGCTGTGTATGATTGTGCTTGGAAAGATCTGGGTGTCTGGTCCTCTCTTGGACATTTATCTTTAATCATCTTATAGACCTAGATAGTCTGTCCTTTTTCTCTCTGCAGCCTATATTCCTGCCTTACCCACAAAGCACGTTAGTGCCTATCATTATTTTTATGAGCAGTAAATGTGGCCTATGTGCTTTTTTCAAAATGTGAAATTTACTAAATTACAAATAAACAACAAAACACGACCATAAATTACAGTGATATTTCACAAGTTAAATGAAAAGTGTATCCTTAATAAAATTAGTGTTTTTCCTTATTAATTTGAGAGAAATAAATTATTAATAGTAAGATATGAAAGCACCATATGGAGAAATTGACAGAGTTGCATTTGTAACAAATTCCGTTCAAATAAAGAAGATTAAATCATAGGTTGATCTGCTTAGAGATATAAAGAGAAATGCTTAATATTTGCATAGCAAATTGTAAAAATGAGGTAGAGAAAGTCAGTTATAGAGACTTGTAAACAGCTTGAAGACCTGTATGTAATAAATACTGCTGGACCATATGTTTTGGGAAAAATGTTATTGTACAAAACATACATGAAGGCAAGGGCATTAAACCCATTAATGTTTAACAAATAATTTAAAAGTATATGGCCACGTAAATACCATTTAGGTCAAGAAAAAGAACATTTTCTTACTCAAGAAACTCTCAGGGTCCCTTTCAACTACCATGAGTCATGTTTACCCTGTTGACCTTATCTTAACTCATAGTAATGATTCCTTTGTTCTCTTCATTTTGACTTTATCTCAGTACAAATCTCCAAGGATGAAGTATAGATCTGAGTATTTTTGAACCTTAAAAAATAAATCCCACTTTACATATTTGTACATATTGCCTCAAATAAGGAATGATCACTATGAGTTAAGATAAGGAATTATAACTATGAGTTAAGATAAGGTCAACAGGGTAAGTTAAATTTATATTTGTAAGACACAGTAGTGTTTTTGAGTGTGATTGTAGTGAAATTATTTTCATAGTTCCGTAATATCACATTGTAATAACATTAGCACAGTCAATTGATGTTGAACATTCAGACTCTTTTCCCCCTAATTTCAAACTGTTAACAATACTTTTATAAATATTTTATTCATATGTTTGGGTACACATGGACATGAGTTCCTCTAGAGTATTAATGTAGACTAAGTCATAGTTTATGCCTTATCTTGATCTTGCATAGCTTAAGACCAAAGTGTTTTCCAAAGCAGTTGTACCATGGCATCACATAATTAAAGACAAAAATTTTATTCTTGCTTTATAAATAGAAACACTGTAATTTAGGAAAACTATTTTAAAACATAAACTATAGTTTCTCTGCAGATATTTTAATATAAGTCAATCTAACTCCAAGAAATGATGGACAGTTCTTGGAAACACATAATCAAAATTGGCCTATAATTAGACTTAATTTTAAAGCTATAATAAATTAGTAAACAATGGCGTTATTCTTATATTTTTGAGATGTATTTTCACCTGAAAGCTCCTTCTAAAAGCTGTAATCAATGATTTTGAGCATCTAAACATCTTTCTCTGTGACATTTCTAAATGGATTAAACTGTATAATTTTTCAATATTCTCATAATAATTAACATGTTCAATTCTGTCTGAGTCCTGATGATTTGAAGTTTGGCCATTTAAGTAAAATTCACAATGCTCCATAAATCTGTAGTTTTCATTTTAACTCAGATGTTCACTTGTATTTTTATCAGAAAATTTCTCTATATTCCAGTGAACTATCATTCAATGATTGAATCAAAGATTTATGTATATGCATGTATATATATAAACATTGTCAGTAATATATCTGCTTCACATTATTGGCTAGCTATGTAAATAAAATATTCAATGAATTAGTCTATTAAAATTTCTTTTGGCTTGATAGCTGATTTAATTTAGTATAACATTTCAATCATTTATGTGTGCACATGTGTATATTAAAATGATTAAATCAAAGTCAAAGTTTTAATTTAACCTTTATAAAAATATGGGTTATTCTCTTGAGTAGCATCTAATCTACTTAAATTGATTCCTTCTAATGTTTACAGTATTCTATGGTATTATTCCTTATGTGCACTTCTAAGTAAAGCCTATGCCTAATCATTATGTACAAAATAAGGTGCATTTCATGATACAGAACTTAATGACAGTGAGAAATAAGATTAAAATTCTCTCTCCTGTCTAAACACCATTTGAATCATGGATACTTGTTACAACACCATGTCACTATCTTGTCAGTAGTCACTGTTTGATACCAACTGTCACTTTATGGAAAAACAGCATCCATTTAAATACTTAAATTGAAAACTTGCTAGAGATTCAGAAAATCAGGACACTTTTTTTTTGCCTACCCATCACTTATCAGAATGATTCCAAATTTCTTAACACTGTTTCTGTTTTTGTCTAACACGTGATTGTCTATTTTTAAAATTTCATCTTTTATGAATAACTCCCTCAAAATTATCTTTCATCTTAAAAAAATTTATATATACTATTTTCCAATAAAATGTTTATTTCTTACTTGTAACTGCAGTTGTTTCATAACTATCACATAAAAAGCTGGGTGAAATGGGGATGAAGAAGTTCAAAGAGGTGGTCCGCACCCCTGGCTTGCTTTATGACTACTGACTCTGACCTGGATGTATAATCCATAGGTGGTATGAATAAGCATTTTGTATGTGCACAGGTAGTAATGTTATAACTACATTTTTCTTGATACAATGAAGGTTTCTTAAGGAGGGCCTTTACTTTATTTATTTTTTCTCATCCCAAACACTCGACAGAAGTTCAACCTACTAACAATAGATAAATGGCTAATTGTGACTGAGTGAATTAAGATATAATTTCTAATTTTCTTAATGGTTTCCAGAGATGACTTTCAGGCAGTCTTTATCTAAACTTTTCTTTTTATTTTCAGGTAGCCATTGTCTCTAATGGATTCACCCATATCACATTGATATTAGTCTTTCATTAGAATGATCAAAGAAAGGACTTGATGAATTTATTGTGCTACAGTTTTTCCTGTTTTGATTTTCATTCTGTGGGTGTTTGTTATGTTTTGTTATGTGGCCTTTTAAAATTTTTTGCCTTCTAATTAATGTTTCCTATTTTGAAAGATATATTACTTGGTATTGCCTTTTTCTTTGGATAAAATGAATAACATGTGGAATGATCTTCAGATTTTACAAAATGTCTATGCTTTACACAACTTAAGTCCATTTAATTTGCCCTATCTAACTCTATTTTCTTTTGTTTCTCTGTGTTTATAAACCCACCTTTGTGTCAATGACGATGGTATCCTTCAGCCATTAACCATACAAAATAAATGAATACCACGCATGAACTCTGGGAAAAATATAATACTTTGTCTTAATAATTATGTATGTGTGCTCTTTGGGGGGAAAGGAGCATAGAATAGAATATAGAATGCAATCTGATTCAGAATAATTTTTCTTAGTTAACGTATCTTACAAAAATTAAAGTGAGCTTGTATATACTCATTCTCAAAATTTTTATGTTCAAACTTGATTCATGATAAAGAATTCTTCTATAAAATGTCTCAAAATATAACTTTTGTCAAAATGGTGATAAAATTGCTGAATAAAACCTCAAAGTAATAAAAAGAAAACACAGACACAGACACATAAATATACATTAAATAGCCGTAAAATTATAGTTTATGCCATCAAGGAATTTAAAACTAGAAGTAAAAGGCAGTTCTTTCATGAATTGCTGATCTCATACATCTTGTCGCTGTGTTAGTTGTTTTGCCTAGTGAGGAGGATCATTCTGACAGCTACAACTTGTTCATGTTTCTCTATAAAAAATGACTAGAAATGTTGTAAGGTATTCTCGTGATATGTTTGACATTTTAGCAGTATTATTCATATACCACTGAAAGAATGGGGACACAGTAAAATAGTCACATGTTCTTTATTTACCAAAATTTCTCAGCCTCAATTACCTCCACAGTGAGATTGATGGAATTTCTCACTCGACTTTGTTCAGAGAGGTAAAAATCAACTTCTGTCCTAACCATCAACTAGCCTAAAAATACAACTGAAATAAAAGGGGAGGGTAAGAGAGCTCAAGCGATAATATTAATGGACAAAAGGAATAACAGCTTAATAAGATGGTTATCACACAAGAAATAAATTTGCATCATATATATCTATTGCTTGTGTAATATGCAAATATTATAAACACATATATGATATGTATCACTTACATTATATACACATATACCTTTAGTGGTATGTGTTAGTTAGGAACAAATGCTCTCTTTTAAATGTCGGTCCTAAATAACAGTGCAAGACATTTCACTTTATTTGCTATCTGAGTTTTGTCCTGGAGCAATCACTTTGAGTTTGATGCCTAAAGGGAAAAATGAGATGTAGTTCCCACGTGAACAATGGTTAAAAAATAGGAAGAAGAACGTGCGCGTGAGGCTTCCTGGAACCTCTCTGCTGTCCTCATTTAGGAGAGTCCTTGTAGTTATCTATGCATTCCTTATCATTTTGGACTTGTCCTCTAGACCTAGGAATCAGTAAATATGATAGTCTCTTGCAAGTCTGGCTATAATTCTGGTTCCCGCCTTCATTTAAAGCCCCCAAAGACAGCTATTTATTTGTGCAGCAGCTATTTGCTGGGTGCTTACTGTAGGCCCAGGTATAGAGATACAACTGTGAATATGATGAACAAATTTCCACCCTCATGAACTAGCTAAAGATAAACAAGGAAATGGTTAAATAAAATGTAAAATATAAATGGCAGCATCTATAAATATTTTTTAAAAAGTGTTTTCTTAATTCCAAATGGCCGATTTCCATAGGTGCAGTCCTCTGGACAGCTTTGTGGACTTCAGCCTTGTCCAGGAATAAATGACTCTAAGGATTTGCCTACAGAAATAGGACTTGAATGTGTGCCTGATTTATTTTTGAAAACTTTTATTGAAGATGTAAAACATGTTCTACTTTTTTATTTTGGCTTTTAGGCACAAGTCAAAGTATTTTGGATGCTGTGGATTAGAGAAAGCCAAGTTTTATACTACCCAAACGTGTTAAACTCTACCAAATGCTCTGAAAATATAGAATGACATTTGAAATTCAATTGATAGGCTCTGAACCTATTTTCATCTTTATTGTGTATGTCAGTTTGTGGTTTAAAATTAGTGTTGAAAAACAAATGCCCAGTGATTAAAGCTCAGAAAAGCATTGCTATGTTGCTGGAATACTATTTTTTAATGGGGCACGCTCTGAAGAGCCTATATGAATACATTTTAAAATATATTTCTTTTTAAAAAGCAGTTACCATCGTAAAATACATACAGGGTCTGGCAGAAGTAACATGTGCTTGAGTGTGGTTGCTAGGGTAATAATATGGATGTAGTAATTTATAGTTTTAATTTGAACTTTTTTACCTAAAATGTCATATGTTGTGCTTGAGTGTGATATTGTTATTTTACATAATCACATGTTTATGATTTTGTAATAAAAGGTTCTGTAATAAAAAAGGGGCAGCTTTTGTGCTCAATCTTGTATACAAGTATATTTCCTTTTACAACATAAACTCTCTTAAACACTCATAGCTTATTATATTTTTCAGAGTTGAATGTGGGGGGAAAAAAGGCCCATATTAAACAACCTGAAAGGAGTGGAGGAAACCATTTTCAGAAGGGATCTCTTTCCTGTATAGTCACCGACCAAAAGCCATGGACCACTCACACAGAGAGAGAGAGTTAAATTGTATATGTAGGGGGTAGTGTGATAGAGATAAGAAAGAACAGTAATTCTAGATCCCCCAAGTCCACAAAACCTTTCCACTTTCCCTATAACATTCCCTATTTGATTATGCCTGTTAAACTGTTCCTAAAAAAATTGTGTTCCTAGTCAAGAAAGCAAATGCTATTTCAATATAAATATTCAGCCACACATAAAATTTGCTGATCTGATAATTATGAACAAGGAGGCTGGTTACACATGCACTATTTCTGTTACTTGCCTCCTAAGAGATATCAAGATAATTGCTTTTTGTGCTTCAGTAATATCCTATGTATAATATTTCACTTGCTGCATTATTTTATAATTACCTTTTTTGGTATGTTCCTCCCTGGTAGAGGATAAGGACTCTGTTTGTTTTGTTTTATTTTTTAGGACAGGGGCTCATTCATCTTTCCATTCCCTACACCTATATCTTAGTGCTTTTACAGAAGGCTGACATGCAATCTTTACTTAATATATGGCTGTTTATTGGCAGGTTACCTTCCTCTGCACAGTATTTTTTCTTTAAAGACTTCCTAAATGAAATTTGCTAGTTAAAGGATAAGAACCCATCATTAATAATTTGCCTAAGAAATGAAGTTTGGGGATGATATAACGTGAATGGAACAGTACTATTCATGCTTCTGTTGAAAGCTTACCAACCCTTTTAAAATTTCAAATTACAATCTGAAATGTGAAAATGATCAGTCAAAGATTATCAAACCCACTGAACTGAACAGAGCAATAATGTCAGCACCTTTGCCTACATCCCCAGGCTGGAGGGGTTTGAAGGTAAGCAGCGCCTTCATCATTCTGGCATTCTATTTTAGTCTAAGTCTACATCAGAAGCCTGCGAGGGCTCAGTGCTGATAACAAAGCACTATCGCTTTTCACAGTGACAGAGCACAGTGACATATCAACACTAGGACTTAAACGAAAAGCCCCTTCTAATTTAACTGGGAATCTGCTGAAGCTGTATTCAGCCCAGCACTCTTGTTTTCAATTAAAACTTTCTTGTAGCAAGAGAAAAGTTTGGCATATCCTTTCCTTTTTTGAGGCAGTTATGGAATTAAGTGGAAAGAACAGTATAATGTAGAGTAGAGATGGCCCAGTAACAGCCAAGTACATATTAGCCCTTTTCATCTACTAATTGCAATTCCTATGGTTCAATGGAAGTTTTATCTACCACTCGTTGCTAAAAGAATCTTTTCTTTCAATACCACTGTTCTTCGAGGAATGTTTTTCTGATACATGCAGTGTGCGTGGCAGCAAATGGGACGTGATGTATCAATTACTGAGTTTTTGCTGTGTGCCAGGCACTATCAGTATGGGGCCAGAGGACAGGAGGTTCAGAGTTGTGCTTTCATGTAATTCCTTTTAAGGTATATAATGCAGATATGACTAGTTCATGTTTTGTTTATACAGAAAAAGAAACTCATGACCAAAGACATTAAGCAACTTCTGTATATTTGCATACGTAGTAAGAAATAGAATTGGGATATGAGTAGACATCATGTCCTATTAGTCTTGTGTCTTGTGTATTTGAGCAGCTAAAAATACTGCTAAAATTTGGAAGTAGAGAATTATGGGTAACTTAAACATATTGATATAATTAAACTTCTTTTCTTTATTCAATGGTGCTTCCTAAGTGCACTTTCCTCAAATGGAGTTCTTGAAATATACAGTCTTTCCTGGACTGTTTCCAAAAGTCTTTCCTAGAACAACTTAGCAAATGGCAAATTTGGAGTAAGAATCTACAGCACATCTTAGACTCTGTTTTTGAAAGATGCATGTGTCTTTTCTTACTTCAAGGCATAGTTCAACATAACTTTCACTATTAACTGGAGAGATTCGGTTAGGACATGTTCCGTATCACCAATGTCTACTCTATACTGCCCTGTGACAGATATTTCTCTCAAAATTCAGTGCCAAACAACAAGAAAACAACTTTTGCTTTTCTTAAGTAATTAATATTTGAAAACTATATATCTCATGGGAACTGCAAGAAACTTCTTCCATTTCTCTTGAGCCAGTCATAATCTTAAGGCCTTTTATATTAAGCATTTTTATAACCTAGAATTTATTATTCTTAAATTTACCTTTAGGTTGATTTTAACTAAAAAAATTCTCTGTGTATCATTAATTTATCCTCATTTATTTTATGCTGCTATATACATTTTATAATCACCTAGATGATTTTTTAAAATGATGTGAGTTATAAGAAAAACCTTAACAGATTTTGGACTGGAGTCAAAGGAAGGGCATGGGCCAGACTACTAGCTACATTTCCTTGCACTGCTAGATCATAATCAGACTATCTTTTGAAGAATTTTCTCATATATGATGGTGTTTCAAATCACTAAACTGCAACATTACGTTTTCAGATTGCTATCAGTAAAAGAATAGACTAGCCTCCTTCAGGGGATAAAAACCATCCTCAGTATTGATGTAGAATAATATTAGACAAATACATGAGCAGAGCACTATCTAAAATTTGGGAAGAGGCACATCCCTTTAGGGATAAACAAGTTTCTGTCAATTTGCCTCTGTTACAAACATTAAGCACTATATCTACCTATCTATCTATAAAATCTATCTATCACCTATCTGGCTAAAGATCTAATCTAATCTAATCTAATCTAATCTAGTTTATGCTGCTTTCTTAATGCTCAAAACACATTTTTCTTCAAGAAAATATTTCAGTGGATTGGCTCCACATCAAATTCCTATCTTCTGTAAAGTAGCAAGAGTCAGTCTGTAATCACTTGATTGATCAAAACTTGGACCAAACAAGGGCAGCCACATGGCACCAAACTCCATGACACTATGGTGCAAACTGGAATCTGGAATCCGCAGATGCCAAGAAGCAGAATGCATCATTATGTATGAATTAATACAGGCAGACAAAAATAAAAATATTGATGCACTTTTAAACCGACATTGATACATCTATTTATGTCAACGAACAGTTACGGAATCATTCTCATGCCTCCCCCCCAAAAAAATGCTCTCAGGAAAAACTGTACAAAACTTTGCTTAAAAAAAACTCAACTAGACTTAAATAGACATTTAAATGCATAATCTTTTTTTTTCTTTTTAAACAGAGTAACCGACTGATACTACAAATGTCATATAAGTAAATAATTCAATCAGTCAGCAAATACTGAATGTTTCCCAGTGCTAGATCCTGTCCTAGCCTCCGGTGATAGTGCAAGGAAGTCAACTATGTCACTATTACATACTTAGGTTCACGAATACAAAATAATTAATGTACAAAATAAGTATGATGATGAAAACAATACATGGTGATGTAACAAAATAGTGACTGAGTACTCCAAGTGACACATCTGTTGAGATCTGAATGGATGCAGTCAGTTATGAGAAGACATGGGGACAGAATATCCCCTGCAGAATCGATCAGCAGCAGATACAAATACATTTAATAAGCTTAGAATGTTTGAATGTGGAAGGAAGGCTTCTGTGGCATGAACAGTGTGAGTAGAAAGAAGGAGGTAGAAGAGAAGAGAAAAGACATCTTGACAAATGGATGGCTTCTGATGCAAACTGCTTTTGTCTCGCCTGCTCTTGTACTAGCAACACTTATCTGGACCTTATGTTTCTCATAAGTCATGAAATGATTTTTGGAGTCAGTCCAGTTCTAAAATACCTCTTAAAATGCTTTTTTTCTTTGAGTTCTAGTTATTCTTTGCATTTTTTCACATTAACCATTTCTGGCATTTAGAAATACAGAGTCAGTAACCAAAAGGGTTAAAGCATCTACCTGTGTTAGCAGTATACTGAATTTTTAAAGCACAGGATAAAAATGCATTTGTAAAATCAGTTCTCCCAAAGTGCTCACTGCCGTTAACCGGGAGTGTCGTCCATTTTTGGAGACTGCATCAAACTCTTTTAGGATGTTAGGATGCTACTTATTAAATTGCTGCTTTGCTTCAGTGAAAATGAAAAGCATTTCCAGTTAGCTAACCTTTAAGCACATATAGAATATAGGAACCAATTCACGTATAGGAATCTATTTTTTAAATCTGTGCTTTCCAATCTTTTTCCGAATGTCAGGCCATTCTCATATACATCCTCATTAGTAATATTCCTCAAGATGGAATGGGTATCACCCCCACAAAGGTGTGCACAATTTGCTCTCTCTTTTTTTTTAATGAGATTTATCCTGGGGTAATGTGGTCACTTTTTATTATCCTCCCCAAGAATCTGTCATCTGAAGTTATTAATTACACTAAATAAAATTCACTAAGTTGAAATAATTTCTTATTTTTTTACTATGGCACTATTAGCCCTGTTTTATAATTTTGGCCACTTACTATTCTATTGAGGCTAGTATCTCTCAGCCACCATTCTGAGCCATGCTGGTGTAACATGACCAGATGAGAGATGTGTTGGTTATATATCCATATATTTAACATATTTTTAGTGTGTACACACTGAGTGTTAGTCACTATGCTTGGTGCTGGCGATAAAACTGTGAGGTAGAGAGAGACAATTTCTATATTGTGGAGCTTATGGCCTGGGGTGTATTGTAGGTGGAACTAGGAGAATGCCCATCAGTATATGGGTGGATAAAGGGCTGTGGTATATTACACAATTGGATACTACACAGCCATAAAAAGAAGAAAATCTTGCCTCTTGCAACACCATGAATGAACCTGGAGATTATTATGCTAAGTGAAATAGGCCATTCAGAGAAAGACAAATACCATATGAGCTCACTTATATGTAGAATCCAATGAAAAAATAAACAGATGAACAAAATTGAAACAGAGGTATGAATACATGGAATAGACTGACGGTCGTCAGAGGGGAGGGAGGAAAGGGGTCTGGGTGAAAGAAGGTGAAGGGATTAGACAAAGAATATATATGCATAACGCACAGTTACAGGCAAGAGTGTGGTGATGGCCAGAGGGAAGGGGGGAGGGGTTGGGGGGAGGTGGGCAAAATGGGGGTGGGGTGGAATTGGGGACATCTGTGATAGTGTCAACAATAAAGATAAAGTTAATATATGTATAAGAGCATAAAGATTAAAGAAAAGGTACTACTGTTTTTCAAGTACACATAGGTGATTTTAGTTATAAAGTAGAAATTCATTTAAAATTGAAAACAAATTTAAAAGGAATGAGGCTCTTGATAAACACAACATTAATGAAATTCTAAACATTAAATCGAGCAAAGCAAACCACACACACAAACATGTATATTTTAAGATTCCATTTACATAAATTTTAGGAGCAGGTGAAACTAATTATAAAAAGAGAAATCAAAATTTTGCTGTTGGTGGGTGCTGGAGTTGTAGAATTGACTAGAAATTTGTACAAAAAACTTTCTAGTGGGATACACATGTTTTATATCTTTCTTTTAGGTGGTTATTTTAAGAGTATATATATCATACAATTACCAAATTCATTAGTCTTAATATTGTATCAATAACATAACAAAATTTCATTTTATTTTATATAATTAGGACATAATAAAGATGAGCTTATGTGCCCCCAAATTCAATTGATAAATTTAGCTTTTTTTCCAAACTAGAATATATTTAAGGCTATGCTTTAGTGATGGATATAGGACATACAAATAACTTGCTAAAATTTTGCAAGCCTTAATATTCTTCTTATTTCACAGAGAGGACCAAGATAAAGGCCATTAACCTTGAACATAGAGGAAACAATGGAAAAAAAGAGTTGAAGAATAAATGAGTCGTGGTCCTGGGTTTATTCTACTTTATAATCCAGTCCCTACTACAATTGTGTACACTTGATTTTTCTAAAAGATTACTTACTTTAAAACATGAAAGTAGCTACTCTAGTAAAATCAGAAGTATATTTATTTCCAAGTAATGTATGTTTATTAAATGTGTATTATTAGAAGTTACCATTTTCCAGAGCTCTTAACATTTTCCTTGAGTCCAAATATTATCAAGCAACTGTCAGATTAGAACTTCTACCTTCAATTTTTAAAGCTATTCCAAATTTCATGAAATTGAACTTAATCTCCCTTGTAGGAAATGCATCGAAGCTACTGCCCATATCTCTGTGATATACTTCAAAATAACCTTGGTGTGAATTAAGCTCGTGAATAAATGGTGAGCATTTACAAAGCCTATTTAATATCAACCTAATATACCAAACTGTTTCTTATTAAACTACCCTTCATTTTATTTAAACTTGTAGGTTTTATTATTCAACATTTTCCTTCTAACAATCAAATATATGATAAAGTGCTACTAACTATTCACAATATTAATTTGCATAGCAACTTTAATTGATTGAATTAAACATTTATTTTTACATTTGCTTATGTCAAAATATCCTTTAATCAATAAGAGATTCCAAAAGTTTTACTCTGTTTAAACATTTCCGGTTAGAGCTCATTGTTATTTGTTAAATACATGACATAGTTTCCTAACTGTATCAAGGCTTATATCTTCAGCTAACACGTATTTCTTTCAAACGCTCTATCTTGATAGACTGTATACCCAAAACCATAATGCCTAAAGTATTATGAGGACTACTTTTGAAACTGATCCTTAGAATTGTTCTTTTAGTCTGTATGTCATTTAATTCTGCTCTGATTTTGGTTATTTCTTTTTTTCTACTGACTCTTGAGCTGTGTTGTTGTTCCTCCAGTTATTGTAGGCATAGGGTTAGGTTGTTCATTTAAAATGTTCTATTTTTTTTACGGAGGCCTGTATTTCTATGAACATCCCTCTCGGGACTGCCTTCACTGTGTCGCGTAAGTTTTGGACTATTGTGAGTTCATTTTCATTTGTCTCTAGAAACTTTTTGATTTCTTCCTTGATCTCTTTCTTAACTCATTCATTGTTTAATAGCATGTTATTCAATAGCCATGAGTTTGAGTGTTTTTGAGTTTTTTCCTTGAGGTTGGTGTCTAGTCCCAGAAAACACTTGGTAATTCAATTTTCATGAATTTTTTGAGGCTTGTTTTGTGACCTATCAAGTGGCCTATCTTTGAAAATGTTCCACGTGCATTTAAAAGGAATCTGTCTGTCATATCTTTCTTGAAGTCCTCCAAAAATTTCCTTATATGTTTGGGTGTTCCTACATTGGGTATATAGATGTTTATAATGTTTATGTCTTCTAGATGGATTCTTCCCTTGAGTATTATGAAGTATTCTTCTGGGTTTCTTTTTTATGGCCTTTGTTTTGAAGTTTATTTTGTCTAATATGAGTATTGCTACCCTGGCTTTTTTTTCCTGTCCATTTGCTTAGAATATTTTTTTCCAACCCTTCATTTTCAGTCTGTGTAGGTCTTTTGTTTTGAAATTGCCTTCAGATCAATTTTGAAGCACAAAGAACCTAAATTTAAAATAACAATTTAATTCACCAAAAAATATGATATTAATCTGGATACAGTCTTTGCATCCATGCAAATTAGATCCATATGGTCTGTTTCTATGCATACAAATAAATTTTTTCTTGGAAAATACCCTTAAAATTAGATTTTGCAGGGACAAGTGAGGTGACATAACTATGCATTGTATAATAAAAGTTTTATGATTTTGTTTTTGATATTTTATTATAGTTTAATTATAATAAGAAATTACAGACTGTGCAGTAAATTCTAGTCCATAGTTCACATTTCTATTTAGGGTAGGTTTCTGACTAACTGAATAAATTTGGAAGTTTCCGTTAACCTAAATCTCATGTTATTTAAAGGAAAATTATGCCCTCTTTCATTTGTTGTAGATTCATATGTATTTTTATTTTATTTTCTGTTTTTCATTCATGTTTTAAATTTCTCTAATTAATGGCTATTTAAAATTTTTTCTAGACAATTTAGAAATAATCTGTTTTACTCATTTAATTTTTAATCATTCATTTTTTAATTGTTTTATTACAGTTTTCCCAATTTTTTCCCCTTTGCCCTCTTCCACCCATCCCATGCCCTGGCTCCCATAATCAATATCCACACCATTGTTCATGTCTGTGGGTCATTTATACATGTTCTTTGACTAATCACTTCCCCTTCTTTCCACCATTTCCACCTCCCCTGACCGGGGTCACTTTCAGTCTGTTCCATATTTCCATGCCTATGGTTCTATTTTGTTCACTAGATTCCTCTTATAGGTGAGATTTAATTTTTTAAAAATTGTACTTTTTCTATTACCATTTACTTCTTTTATCCCCCATCCTCCTGCAAACACCACAGTTATCCATGTCTATGAGTCCATTTCCTTTTTGCTTAAACCCTTGCCTATCAATAGTTGTCATCCGCTTTCTAAGTCTATTTCGCTTGTTTGTTCAGTTTGTTCATTAGATTGTACGTGTAAGTGAAATTACATGGTATTTGTCTTCTTTGACTGGCTTATTTCACAGCATAAACTTCCCCAGGTCCATCCATACTGTCACAAAGGGTAAAATTTCTTTTTTATGGCCCAGTAGTATCCCACTGTGTAAGTGTCCCATAGTTGTTTTATCCATTCATCTACTGATGAACACTTGGTATGCTTCCAGATCTTAATGATTGAGAATAACATTGCAATGAACATAGGGGTGCTTATGTTCTTTTGAATTAGAATTTGGGGTTTCTTTGGATAGATTACCAGAAATAGGATCAAAAGGCAGATCCATTTTTAATTTTTTGAGGTATCTCTGAGAAGCTTTTCTCAGTGGTTGCACCAATCTGCATTCCCACAAACAGTGCAAAGGAGTTCCCTTTTCTCTGTATCCCTGCTAAGACTTGTTTATTGAATTATGGATGGTATCCATTCTGACAGGTGTGAGCTGATATCTCATTTTGTTTTTTTAATATATATTTTATTGATTATGCTATTACAGTTGTCCCATTCCCCCCCATTCATTCCCCTCCACCTTGCATACCTCCTCCCACCCACATCTCCCCTCTTTAGTTCATGTCCGTGTCTCTTAAGTTCTTTAGCTTCTACATTCCCCATACTATTCTTGCCCCCCCATCTATTTTCTACCTACTACCTATGCTACTTATTCTCTGTACCTTTTCCCCCTCTCTCTTCCTCCCACTCCCCTGTTCATAACCCTCCATGTGATCTCCTTTTTTGTGGTTCTGTTCCTGTTCTAGTTGTTTGCTTAGTTTGCTTTTGTTTTAGATGTGGTTGTTACTAACTGTGAGTTTGCTGTTTTTTTACTATTCGTATTTTTAATCTTCTTTTTCTTAGATAGGTCCCTTTAACATTTCATATAAAAGGACTTGGTGATGATGAATTCTTTGAACTTGACCTTATCTGAGAAGCACTTTATCTGCCCTTCCATTTGAAATGAAAGCTTTGCTGGATAGAGCAATTTTTGATGGAGGTCCTTGCCTTTCATGACTTAGAATACTTCTTTCCAGCCCCTTCTTGCCTGAAAGGTCTCTTTTGAGAAATCAGCTGACAGTCTGATGGGAACTCTTTTGTAGGTGACTGTCCCCTTATCTCTTGCTGCTTCTAGGATGCTCTCCTTCATTCTAATCTTGGCTAATTATTATGTGCCTTCGTGTGTTCCTTCTTGGGTCCAACTTCTTTGGGACTCTCTGAGCTTCTTAGACTTCCTAAAAGTCTATTTCCTTTGCCAGATTGGGGAAGTTCTCCTTTATTATTTGTTCAAGTAAGTTTTCCACTTGTTGCTCTTCCTCTTCCCCTACTGGTACCCCTATAATTCGGATGTTGGAATGTTTAAAGATGCCCCGGGTGTTCCTAAGCCTCTTCTCATTTTTTTGAATTCTTGTTTCTTCATTCTTTTCTGGTTGGATATTTCTTCCTTCTGGTCCACTCTATTGATTTGAGTCCCAGTTTTCTTCCTATCACTATTGGTTCACTGTGCATTTTTCTGCATTTCACTTAGTGTAGTCTTCATTTTTTCATCTAATTTGTGACCGAATTTAACCAATTCTGTGAGCATCCTGATCACCTGTGCTTTGAACTATGCATCTGATAGATTGGCTATCTCTTGGTCACTTAGATGAATTGGCTCTTGGGCTTTGATCTGTTCTTCTGTTGGAGCCATTTTTTTGGGTCTGGTTGTGCTCATTAAGTAGTGAGGGGCAGAGCCTTAGATGTTCAGCAGGACTGGGCAACCCCTGTTGCTGGGTTGTGATGCTGTATGTGGGGGTGAGGTCAGAGAGGGAACAATGGCTCTTGCTCCACTCTCTCTCGGATTTCAGTCTCCTCTGCCACTTCCTACAAGCAAATTTGGTGCTGGTTCCTGGGTGAGTGGGCTTATGTATGTTCTAGGACCCTCCTGTAAGGCTGGAAGTCTCTCCTGGCACCTCAACCCTCACAAGTGTTTTCAATCAGTACTTTTAGGCTTTATCTCCTAGTGCTGGGGCCCTGGATTGCTGGGTCTGTCTCACAGCAAGTTTTTGCCTAGTTTATCTTCATGCAAATGTGTGACCAAGGTCAGCCAGCCACCTTGCGTGCCTCACTGGGTTTGCCTATTGCCACCCTGCACCCTGGGTCTGCCAGCCATGGCCTACGAACCTGGGGTCTTCCAACCGTCACCTGGGCCCACCAGCCACCGCTTTTTCCTGACTTGACCCCACTCCACTGGCTTCCGACTCCACCCCTCTTACTGGTCTGAATGAATAGTTGTCAGACTTCTGTACAGTTCAATTTTCTGTCAGTTCCAGTTGTTTTTTTGTTTCTCAATTTTTTTTGTCCTTAATTTTGGTTGTGGGAGGATGCACAGTGTGTTTACCTATCCCTCCATCTTGGCTGGAAGTCTCTATGTGGTTTTAATGTGCATTACTCTGAGTAGTGATGTTGAGCATCTTTCCATATGTCTATTGACCATCTATATGTACTCTTTGGAGAAGTATCTATTCAGGTCATTTGTGCATTTTTTAAATAGATTGTTTGTTTTTTAGGTGTTGAGTTTTTTTAAGTTCTTTATAAATTTTGGATATTAATCCCCTCTTAGATGTATTGTCAAGTATGTTCTCCCATTCCATGGATTGTATTTTTATTGTATTGATGGTGTTTTTTGCTGTGTAAAAACATTTTAGCATGATAGAGTCTCATTTGTTTATTTTCTCTTTTATTTCCCTTGCCTGGGAAGGTACATCAAATAAAATATTGCTATGAGCAATGTCTTAGATTTTACTGCCTATATTTCCTTTTAGGACTTTAGGGTTTCAGGTCTGATAGTCAAGTCTTCAATTCATTTTGAATTTATTGTATGTGTTGTAAGAAGATGGTCTAGTTTCATTTTTCTGCATGTATCTGTTCAATTTTCCCAACACCATTTACTGAATAAATTATCTTAAGGCCATTGTATGTGCTTGATTCCTCTTTGAATATTAATTGACTAAAAAGGTGTGGGTTTATTTCTGGGTTTCTCTATTCTACTCCATTGATTTATGGATCTATTTTTATGTCAGTACCATGCTATTTTGATTACTGTGGTATTCATTTAATTTTAATGTTGCTTTTTTAAACTTTTTTAATCCAATATTATTTGGCAATATTATTTTAGCACTTTTTTATTTCCCATTACTAATTATTTTCTATGTTACCTTTTTTATATTTCAAATCAGTAATGTCCTACTTTGCAATGCTTCTTCTTACCACCACTTTGTGTGTTTTTAGCAGTAATAATAATAGTTGCTAAGTTTTACTGACTACTTATAATGTGTCGAGTACTGTGCTAGGTGTTTTATATTCATTATTTTACTTAATCTGCAAGGAAAGTTTAAAATTCTTGAGATTTATAGAATATACTAAAATAAATGTCATGGGATATTTGAAAACATTATTGTATAATGAAGGATCATAGAAAGCACTAGATAAATAAGGGAACCTTATTAAACAATTAGTGATGTTAACAGATGTTAAGAGTTCACAATCTGAATTCAGTAAAATTTTTTTCTGAATCCTAATGTCAGGACGGAATAGAACCAAGGACAAATTATTCAACCTCTTAAAACCTCAGAACCCTTATCTTCAAAACATGAATAATTATAATCTACTTTAAACTGCTTTGAGGATTTATAGGTAAAAAGAAAGTAAAATAGAAATATTTGCTGAATAATAAAATACAATTTGCCATCAACAGATAGGTACTTCAAAGAATAATAAAGGGAATTCTTCATGTTGATAGAACTACTACCAGATAGAAATTAGAGTCTACATGAAGGAAGATGATGGCTACCAGTTATAAATAACATCTAGGACAAACAGAAAACAGTAAAACTATAAACATAAACTCATATTTATCAATGTTTATATTAAATGCAAATAGACTAAAATGTAGGTTAAGCCCTCAATTAAAAGCACAGGTTGTGAGTGCATGATAGACCAAGATGCAACAAATTGCTGTTTATATAAGATATTGTTATATAAAGATATAAATAGGTTAAAAGCAAAATGATGGTAAAAATTACACCTTGCCAGTACTGCTGATGAGAAATCTGGAATGCTGTACTGGAGAAAGCTGACAAGAGCAGGAACATTACCAGAGACACAGAAGGATATTTTATAACAACAAAATGGTCAATTCATCATGTAGACATAAATAGTCCTAAATGTATATACACTTCACAGAGCTTTAAAAATAAATGAAGCACAAATTGACAACAGTAAAGGGGAAAAGAGAAAATTCCACAATCATATGTGTTTATTCTTTATACTTGTTTATATCAATTAACTGAAAAAATAAATTTTAATTAGAATATATATAATTTGATCAGCAGTATCAAATAATTTCACATAATCAATAGTTTTTGAACACTATACCAAATAACTTCTGAATATATCTTCTTTTCAAGAAAAGCATAGGCAAATATCTTTGCAATCTGGGAGTAGGCAAAAAAAAGTTATTATGTAAGATATAGAAAGGAAAAACCTATAAAATATTTTTAAAATTTGAGCTTCATAAAAATTACAAAATTCTGCTTATTAAAAGATATTGGCTAACAAAGACACTGAAATACAGAACAGGCTGACAGGGACCAGAGGGGAGAGGGGAGGGAATTTCAGGGGAAAAGGGGAAGGATTCATGGGAAGAAGTATAAAGCACACATGGACAAAAACTAAGGGGGGTGCAAATGGGAGGGAGGTGGGGAGCACTGGGGGCAGTGGGCTGGGATGGGAGTAAAAGACAGAAAACTGTACTTGAACAATAATTAAATTTAAAAAATGCTTAAAAATAAAAAATGTATTGAATGACTTAAAAAAGAGATCCTGATTAAAAATGAGTAGATAATCCATAAGATAGGAGAAAATGATAACACAAACATATAACAAAGGCCTAGCATTCAGAATATATAAATAACTCCTGAAACCATTAAAAATACAAACAACTTGATTTTTTTAAATGGGTAAAGCAGGTGAACAGATACTTCAATAAGGAAATTTTCTGAATAGCCAAAAGGCACATTAAAAAATGTTCAACAATATTAGTCATCAGAAAAATGCAAGTTGACGTCATGGTTAGAAGACAATACAAGTCCAATCTGAATGTATAAAATCAAGGAGACTGATATCACCAACTACCAGCGGGAATTTGTTAAATGTCAACATACCCTAGGATCCAGCAATCCTGTGTTGGTACTTACCCCCTAAAATGAAAACATGTAACAAAAATACTTTTATAAATCACACCCAAACATATAGGCTGTACTGACTTTTGACAGAGCTGCAAAATTAACTCAGTGGAGGAATCATTTAATGAATGGTGCTGGAGCAGTTTCACATCTATAGGCATAAAAAAAACAGTGAACTTCAACTTAAGTTTCAAAACAATAAAATTGCCTAAAAGTGCAGCATATACTTAAATATAAAATGGAAAGAAAAACTTTTAGGGTAAAAACACAACACCTTGGGAGCCTGGGACTAGGCAAGTATTCTTGGAGTTGATACCCAAAACATGACTGATGAAAAGAATATTGATAAATTGAACTTGTGATGCTTGATATATTGTGTCAACTTTACTAGATTATGGTGACCAGTTGCTTGGTCAAACACCAATCTAAGTGTTGTATTTGATAGACGTGATTAACATTTAAATCAGTAGATTTGTAATAAAGCACAACAGTGTTCATAATGTGGGTGAATCTCAACCAAGCAGTTGATAGTCTTAGAACAAAGACTATATATGTGTGTGTAGTTTATCATTTAAAATTTCTCTGGAAAACCTTAACAATACAAATTTCATAAATACTTTTTGCTTGTGAATTCCCACATAATATGTAAAGGTAACCTATATCCTGGGAGAAAGTATTTGACAATCACATATGTGTCAAAAGGCTAGTATCTAGTAAAAATAAAGAACTCTCAAAATCATCAGTAAAAAAATCCAATTAGGAACTGAGCAAAAACATGAACAAACAATTCACAAAGTAGGGTATAGAGATGATGAACATGCATATGAAAATATATTTAATATCATTAGTAAATTAGAGTCACAATGATATATCACTATACACTGATCCAAATGGGTAAAATAAAAATCAGTGATAACACCAAGTGCTGACAAGGAAGAGGAGAAAGCACTCATGCATTTGCCAGTGTGAATGTAGAATAGTATAGTCATCTGGAGAATGGTTTGGCACTTTCTTATAAAACTAATCATGCAACTACAACCCAGCAATTCTACTCAATACATAAAATTTTTCTATTCCCCCCAAAATGAGAACATATGTTCACATAAAAACCTGTACATGAATGTTTGTAACACCTTTACCTGAAATAGTCCCAAACTGGAATCTGCCCAGATATACTTAAAGTAAATAGTTAAATAAATTGAGGCACATTCCTACCACACTTCAATAATAAAACAAAAATAAATCCTTGATACACACAACTTGGATGTATCTCCAGAGAATTATGCTGAATGAAAAAAAGCCAGCCCTAAAATGTTATATACACCACAGGGTTGCATTTATATAATATTTGAAGGGACAAAATTTAGAAATGGAGAGCAGATTGCTAGTTGCCAGGAGTTAGTGATGGAGGGCACATTGAAGAGAATTGTGCGTGTGGCTGGTTATATCAGAACAACACAGGGTGTGCCCGTGGTGTTGGAACATTTAGTATCTTGACTGTGGTGGTAGAGTCACAACCTACACAAGTGAAAAAAATTGCATATAACTTAACACACGCACACATACACGCATGAGTACAAGTAAAACTGTGAAAATATGAATTTGATAGGTAAATTGTATGGATGTCAATATCTTGGTTGTAAGACCACAATATATTATTACAAAATGTTACATGGGGGAAACTGGGCAAAATACACAAGGGAATTCTGTATTAATTCTTATTTATGAATGCAGGATGTACAAGTATCTCAACAGCCATTTTAACTAAAAGACATAAGAATAACCACAGAAGCTTTCTTCATAGTAGGCAAACAGACTGGAAACAGTAATTGATATATAAATTGATATATATCCAAAGAAATATTACTCAGAAATAAAATGGAATGAACTAATAATACACAGAAAACATGTTTGGATCTCAAAACCATTTTGCTGAGTAACAAAAGCTAGTCACAAAAGATTTTATGTGTATAAAATTCTTCCACGGACAAAACTAATCTATGGTGACAGAAAGCATGACAGTAGTTACTTCCTGATGGAGCACAGATTGTCTGGGAAAGGAAGTGTGGAACTTCTCGGGGTGGGTGGGGATATTCTACATATCCACAATTACAATGGAAGAAGCATTAAATGCTTAGTTGCAAAATATTATAAATCTGACAAACTCAGCTGAAAAGTTTACAACTTTTAGAAATACGTATTTAAAGTACAGGTCTCTAGTTACTCAGTAAAGCTAAAATAGTTCCAGTTTTCCAATAGTGATCATAGGTAATAATGTTTAATTTAATTTTCCATCAATACGAGTACTTTCTTATATGCCTAATAATACATAAGTAGAATGGTACTAGAATAGATATAATTATGAATATAAGGCATTAAAATAAACATATCTAAAACATAAGTTGATTGGTGATGTATTCAAAAACTTTACAAAATGTACCAGGTCAACAAATTTGCTCTGCCTTTACCTATTAGAGCTCTGAAGCAGGTTTCTAGGACACTAGATAGGAATTCAGGGAACAGAGGCTCAGGATATTACATTCGTGTTTGGTTCTATGCAGTTCTTACTATATCCTCTGCCCTTCTTTGATTCGCCTTCTTTAATTCTGTTAAACCCCATTGTACTGATGAGTACCTGTGAGTCCTAATACATAATGCCAGAGAAAAATGCTGAACATATAACTCCCCTAACCAAGTCTCAGCAGTCTGCCCCAGAGTTAGGCACACTGACCCAAGCCAATTTATGTATCTGTAAGTGGTCTATACATTGGGGTGTTGCTAGAAGATAATCCAAAGGAAAAGAGCAACTAAGTAGAACGATGTGACCTTTTCTCAGGGAGTTAGAATTCAAGACATACAGAAAGAGACCACTCACCGTTGGCAGAGGCAGAAAGTGTAAAAAAAAAATCTTTCAATCATCTACCATCTATCAGTCATCTCCCTATGTACCTATCTAATCTATCTAGCATAATCCAGAGTAAGTAAACTGAAACCATGAAGCAAAAAAAAGCAGAAAACAGAAATCAAAAAGATTCAGAGGCCTAACTGCTCATCACCGTCACCTGGAAGATTTTCTAGGCATGTGGATCTGTGCTCTACTTCAGAATCTTCCCTAAGTTTCAGGATCATCAATATTCAGAAGTTTGGCTACTCTTTTTTAAAAATATTTTTTTAGCCCTCACCCGAGGATACGTTTTTTAATGACTTTAGAGAGAGGAGAAGAGAGGAAAACAGAGAGACATCAATGTGAGAGAGAAACACAGTTTCATTGCCTCCCGTACCTGTCCTGACAGTGCCCGGACCAGGGGTCACACCTACAACTTTTTTGTGTACAGGAGGACACTCCAATGAACTGAGCTGCCAGGCCCCGACCGGGCCACTGCCAGGCCATCTCGTCTACTCCTGACGCAAGACCAGTATCTCATATTTACAAATAAAGAAATTAAAGCTCAGAGAGATGAAATAGTTTGCCTAGTCTATTTGACCCCCAAGCTCCTTCCATTGTTCCCTGAAACTCTGAAACAAAACAAAATAGAAGAGAAAGCAGAGAGTACAGCAAAAAGAGGAAAATCATTTCAATTTGAAGTCATTGAGTCATTTCTTTGACACTTTTAGAAAATTTTCATTATCATTTGCCATTTTCCAAGTTTCATTATACCTCAAAACATTAACTAAAACCTCTAAATCTCTAAAATTTGGTTACTTTAGACAATGATAAAGTTTGAGTCAAATCCTCAGAAATACTGAATATCGAATAACTTTAATTAGTTCTATTTTATAATTTAGTTCTGCTTATTAAGTGCCTATTTGTAGTAGGAGTTCCTTAATTAATGTTCAAATACTTGCCTCTCTGTAATGAACCTACCACGAGCTTGTTCTAGATCTAAGAACACTTTGAGATTTATCTACTAATTTTCAGCATTGCTCCCTGAGCTCAAGGTTAGTGCTTAAGAAGGCTCGAGAGATTTCTGCATTTTTATGAAGTAGGATTTGATGTGACATGGATCCTTTGCAAAGGTGAATGCTTCATTCGGCAGTTTGCTTCACTTCCTAATACAATGGAAAAGTCATCTGCTGACAGTAACCAGTGGCAGGTGTGCTTTCGTGTTGACAGCTGTAGTTCTGACATGGATCACAGGCGAGCTCTGCTGGCAGCGCTCGAACATCTGGAGCATTGGTCTGATTTCAAAAGCCAATTTGTCTGGACTCTCTTCTTCCATTTCAGAAAATGAAGTTCTGCACACTGGGGTCAAATTTGCTTTGTAGTACCCAACATTTCTTTAGATTTCTCCTTTGTTAAATATGGGTATAAAAGCCACAGAGTATACCAACACTTCTAATTCCTGGAAATAGGATTTTAAAACAGTTTATTACAACTCTTTGCTTTTCTTACAATTTCCTTTAAAAGTTTGAAAGCAATTAATTGGTAGAAAAAGAACTAATATTAAATCCCTAGAAATTTGTTTCTGAGAAATTATATACTAATTTGTATATAGAATATTTTAATATGTATTGGGTAAGTAAATGAATCAGATTTATTATTACTTTCCAATTTCTTATGAATAACATCCATTATTAACACTTACTAAATACCATTCTGGTTCTTCAATATTATACAAAATGATTAATGTAACATTTTCCATAAGCATCCTATCTTGTAGTAGCAAATGACATCAGTCAATTAAAAAAAATGAGGCTACCCAGATTGAAACAATTAAGAAAATCGCCAAACCTCCATAAATAGAAAGTAGAAAACAGAGATGCTTTCCCAAGTTGGGATTCCAAAGATCATGCTCCTTAATTATGTTTTAGTGCTTCTAAATTACCACATTATGAATATTCTGCACTTGCAAAATATAGGAAGCTAGTAAGGAGAGGATATGATTTTTCTTTACTATCAAGTAAGTCTAAATACGCCAGACCATATTGTGGGAAGGAGAGAACTTCCTATCAAAATAGTCACGTTGTGAGCCATAAATGCCTGAAGATTTTTAGAAACGTGAGGCTTCAGGAGCTTAATATGTTTCACAATTTAATAATTATACACCAAAAAGTTTCAATATCAGTTGCCCGCTTGATATTTATTGGGCCCTGTGAGCGTGAGGAAGACAACTGACAGCCCCAGGCGCACACCTCCAACGACAGAGCTTACTCAGGAGCTTTGTCTGCTGCTGACACTGTGGCTTTCTAAGGAAGTGAACTAGACCCCGGTGGGAACTTGGTGTCTGAGGACTAATGCCACGTTTGAACATTCTGTTATAGATTAGATAGAAAAGCTAGATTCAAACTTTTTTCATATTACAGTACTTCAAAGGAAAGTGGGCAAGAATTCAAAAATATTAATTGCAAACTCCATTAAAGTACTCACACTGGTGTATGAAATACAGGAAAGGCTACCAAGTAATTTATCTTCAATGTTGTGCCAAGAAGGATGTGACTTCTTCTAATTCACATGCCGGAGAATGTCCATTCAAATGATATTTGAGCATTTTATAGATGAGTGTGTGACTAATGAGTAGAGACAAATATATTCATCTGCCCCAACATTATTAGGATCAGAGTATTTATTTACTAGTATATACTGTGACAAATGGTTGTGTTTTAATATTTTTATCTGACTCACTCCTTTTTTTTAGGTTATGCTGGCAATTATTTAGAAAAAACTCGACACGATTTTTAAGGGGGGCATGTCAAGCGCAAATAGTGTTAGGGTTACATATTTTGAAAGAAATGTGTTCTGGTACCACCCAAGAGAAAATGAACATTCATACCCACTTTGGCACCTGAAAATGTTGGTCGCTATTCGGCACCTGAAGAAATTACCCATGAAATGAACACTTGGGGTTTGACTCATTAGAATTCAGCTCCAGTGTCTTGAAATGAATAAGAATCTCTGCACAGAGGCTGAGAAATAGGGACAGAGAGAACTGCAGGGGAAACAACTATGTAGAATTTATAGGTTTAATGGCATTTGCTTCATAACACACAGATTATGAAGGGATGACTACAGGGCAACAAGGTTATAAAGTCAAAGCCAAAAAACTAAGTATATATTATATATTATTCACTAAGTATATATTATTTTATTATTCAATAACATAAAGTCAGAAAAAATATAAAATTTAATTTAATTTTTTGTTTATACTTTACCACTTTCTTTATTAAGCAAGTTTTATTTTATGCCTATAACTTAGCCCAACATGGTTTGGAAATTTTAGTATTTATATACAGAGAAGAATAATATACTCAGGACATTTAGACTCAATTCTAAAATCAGGTTTTGTGTGAAGACAGTGTATAATGTGACATATTCACAGTTTTGAGTGTGAGTTTTTAGAAGGCATATATAACACTGCCAATATATAATGTATTCATTTTCTTTAGACTATTCAATATATAGCATTGCTAATTTCTTATGCTTCTAGAACAATTTCTAATATATTAAAATATTTAATTAGAGCAAATACATGGGTATGTTCTATGCATTATTTTCCTGGGTCAACCTGTGTTTTCTCCACACTCACTGACCCAGTTCACTTTTCAGATATCATACGTGATTGACTGGGCTCACTAAAATGAGGGAGAAAGTTAGTGTTTATAGACTTGGATGAATCCAAACACTACCAACTAGTGATTGGATTCTTTGTACTGTAGCCTCACCAACTCTGCTGACATACACATAAACACATATACAACAATTACATAATATTTCAAACAGTGTCTGCAGCTAAATCTCAGAATCAGTGTGGGGTGTGTTCTCGTATTTTCTTTATATTTTAGAGATATATTAAATTCAGTATCTTGTAGACCTAGTATTATATAAGAGACTATGTTTGTATCTTTTTTACATTATACAGTATCTCCCAAATCCATGTGTTCACACTTATATGGATGAACGTAAACATTAGCTATGCAATGACATTCTACTATATTATAGAATAAAATCATAAATGTGTATCTAATTGCCATATAATATTATAACATTAATGTTTAATAAAATAATATTAAAAGTAAAAGTAAAAACTTAGATGTCTAATGTTTGAAAAATTTTAAAAGGTTGTCTGCCTCTTAAAATTTACATGTAGAGAAATAAATAAATAGAATGTTTCCTATTACATTTAATTTTTGAATCCTGAATAATTTGTTTATATGTATTTATACTGATTAATGTCCAAAACTATTGTGAATAGATTGTAAACTCCTGGAAGGCTAGACTGTTTCACTTTTTTAATGTAAGTTGCCCCCAGTTTTATTGCCTAGTGGCTTGCAACATTGTAAATAAGCATTTTTTAGTTGATATAAAATTGGTATGTAACATATATAAAGTTCAGGTGTGTAAAATTTTAATTTTCCATCTGTCAGATGGCGTTATGCACTACAAAGTGGTCATCATCAAGTCTAGTTACCAATTTTCACCATACAATTAACCCCATTCACCCATTTCACCATCCTGAGTCCTCTGGTAACCACCAATCTGTTCTCTGTTACCTATGAGTTTATTTTTGTTTGTTTGATTGCTTCTTTTTGATTTTTTTAATTCCACATCTATAAAATCATACAGTATTTGTCTTTGTCTACCCAACTTATTTCACTGAGCATGATACCCTCAAAATCCATCCAAATTGTCACAAATGGTAAAAAGATTTCATTCTTTTTACACCAAGTAGAGTAGCATGCCATTGTGTGTGTGTATTACATGTTCCATGACCTGTTTATTGTGAACAATGCTGCTATGAAAGCAGGGGCATATATATATTTGGGTAAGTACTCAGAAGTGGAATAGATGAGTCATATGGTCATTCTATTCTTAATTTTTTGAGGAATCTTCATACTATTTTCCATGGTGGCTGCACCAATTTGCATTCCCACCAGTAGTGTACAAGGGCTCTCTTTTCTTCATATCCTCTCTGACACTTGTCTTTTAGCTGATAGCCATTCTAGCAGATATGAGGTAATATCTCATTGTGATTTAGATTTGCATTTCACTAATGATTACTAATATTAAAGGTCTTTTTATGTACCTGTTGGTCATTTGTATATTCTTTTTGGAAAATTGCCTATTTTCCCCTTTCCAGGTGGTTCAGTTGGTTGGAATGTCATCCTGAACACCAAAAGGTTCTGGGCTCAATCCTGGTCAGGGTACATGCTTAGGTTGTAGGTTCCACCCTGGATGGGGCATGAACAGCAGGCAACCAACTGATGCTTCTTTCTCACATCGATACTTCTTTCTCTCTCTCTTACTTCATCTTTCTCTCTCCCTTCCTCTCTCTAAAATCAATGAATGTATCCTCCAGTGAGGATTTTTAAAAAGTTATCTATGTATGTCCTTTGCCTATTTTTAAAGTCAATCATTATTATTATTTTTTGCTCTTGAGTTTAATAAGTTTCTTATGTATTTTGGATATTAACCTTACACCAAATGTGGCTTTCAAATATTGTCTTCCACTCTGTAGGTCGCCTTTTCTTTTTGTTGATAGTGTTTTTTTTTTTGCTGTACAGAAGTTTTTCAATTTGATGTAGTCCTGCTTCATCATTTTTCCTTTTGTTGTTTGGTCTTTTGGCTCATACCCAATACATCATTGCTGAGACCAATGTCAAGGAAGGCAAGGATGTGGAAAAAAGGAAACCCCTGTGTACTGTTGGTGGGAAGGAAAACTGGCACAGCCAGTATGGAAAACAGTATAAAGAATTCTCAAAAAAATTAAAAATAGAACTATCATATGATCCAGCAATCTCACTTCTAGGATATAGCTGAAAAAAAATGAAATCACTATTTTGAAGAGATTTCTACACTTCCATGTTTATTACAACATGGTTTACAATAGTCAAGACATGAAAACAACCCATGTCCATCAATGGATAAATGAAGAAGATATGATATAGACACACAAACATTAGTCAGCCATACCAAAGAAGGAAATATGCTGCCGGCAACAACATGGCTGAAACTTTAGGTCATTATCCTGAGCGAAACGTCAGAGAAAAATAAATACAATATGCTCTTGTATGTGGAATCTAAAATAAACAAACAAACAAAAACAAACCAAGCTCATAGATACAGAGAATAGATTAGTGATTGTCAGAGTTAGGGGTCGGGGAGAACAAAATGGGTGAAGGTGCTCAAAAGGTACAAGCTTCCAGTTACAAAGTAAATAAGTTATGGGAGTGTAAAATACAACATAATGACTATAGTTAAGGACACTGTATTGAATATTTGAACATGGCTGAGAGAATACATTTTGAATATTCTCATCATATATACACACACACAATTTTTGCAACTGTATATATGGTGATGATAACTACATTTATTGTGGTAATCACTTGGCAGTATATACAAATATCAAATCATTATATGATACACCTGAAATTAGTATGTCAATTATATCTCAATTTAAAGAAAACATGCAGTACTTGCTTGATGAAAACTTAAATGACTGACATCCAGTTTTCCCATTGCCTATATCTTGTGTCTCCTATTTCCTTTTAACTATCTCAGTCTTATATACTCTTATAAGATTAAGAGATAAAGATAATACTCAAATATCTATTAAAACTTATTGCTGGTAACACTAGTAAATGGTCTCATACAGTGTAAAAGATATCTAACTTGGTGACTTTAAAAAACAAGATATTTTGTTAATTTTCCTTTCTCTTTGACACTCTACACTGACATTTCAGGCCCACTAAATCCTGCCTTGATATGTTTTAGTTAGGAATCCTTCTGAACTGACATAATATGCAGTGTTTTAAATTTACAATTTTCAAGACTGTAGAAATGGAGATAAATTTCTTATGAGTGAACTGTTGGAGTTTAAATGAGGAAGAACTGCCTGTTGTGCATAATTGTATTTGCATATGAATCTGTATAAGCACTGGGAAGGAAAGTGTGAAATGCCTGTTTATCTTGATACTTCAATATCTACACCCTAGGAGGATGGATATAATTAGGATGCTTTACTTTTGTTTTTATTTTGTTACTTTTTTATTTTTATATTTGTTCTTAATTTGCCAAACTATTTTTGTAAATATATGAAAACACTTTTACATGTAAGAAATAAAAAGAAAAAACTTCAAATATCCAGAGATGTCAAAAACAAATGATAGGTTTCTTTGTTTTTTAAATTCACTTTTTGTGTTTTTTCTACCTTAACATATTCCCAGAATTGTACATATTATTCATCTCTTTGTGCAATTATGAAAACAACCAAATGTCCTTGGTGGAATCAAAAGAGGATATTAAACTTTGGCCCTGCTTCCTGGGATTTATGTGTTATGTGTTATGGGTTAGAGCTGTCAAGGATGGAATGGAGAGAAATGAGATAAATGAAAATGACCAAATAACCCTTTTGAAACCCCTTGGTTGATGGTGTCATCTATAGTAGGAAATCTATAATTTCATTTTTCAGCCCTCCAATAGGCCAGAGATGTCAGATGGATTTATAAATATGCTATGATGGAGACAGAATGAATCATTTATTGGCTGCCTCCTCATTTGTGACAACTCAAATGTTATGCTGTTAGGAACTGCTTTTCTTTCCTTCCCCACTGATTTCATCTTGAGATGTATTTTCTTTTCCAAAACTGTCTAAAGAAATCATAATCCACTAATTTCATTTATAAATGAACAACACAGAGCAAGCTATTCTTATATTTTAAAGACTGTTTTATACATATATGAGTCTTTGAATTCAAGGAGATAAAATAATTCTCACCGGTTAACCTTTTCAGAAACAATGATGTATATGAAGATAAATTATAACAACACAACCATAAGAATTTTATTTGTTTGTTTAATATACATTGAGGTTAAATGAGTTACTCAAGAACACTGCAATTAGCAATGATGTTGTGAATAAAATGTTATATTTTATAGATTATTTTCTATTCTTTTAAATCTATTCTTCTTGATTAGAGAATTCAACCCCTCAGAAACTGCATAATGGCTTGCTTATGGTATCAAGATACACAGGGTGATTCTTCCTGGAAATTGATTTTACATAATGAGAGATAAACATTTTATGCTAAACAAAACATTTTATGCTAAACAAAATATTAAAAATATTTACGTTTTGATATAGACTCTAGATTTATCAGAGGTTTAAAAGGCTAAACACTATAAACATAAAATTATCATGATTTTAAAAGATTAACTGCCATCCAAATTATTTTCTGTAGATTGTTCTTTGTAGGTCAAGTTTTGGGGTAGGAAAATATTTCATCATTTATGAGAAATTTTGAGAAGCTTTGTTATCTTATTTCTAGGCTTATCTTATTCTTACAGAAAAAGAAAAGAAATATCCAATTGTTTGCTCGGCTTATGCACACTGACTGTTACACCATTAGTTGCATAGGCACTCACTCTATCAAGCACATAATAAACCTTGCCTTATGCCAGTTTTTATAGGATCAGATACAAAAGCAGCAAGAACAACTTTGCCCTCAAAAATTGTTAAGTCCGATGCAGAGGAAGATCATCAAGTGAATGTAAAACCATTACATCATCAATCTAATAGGCATATGCTCAAAGCTCAATGGGAAAATGAAAGAGCAACAGGTAACCTGAGGACTCATTAAATACTTCAAAGGGACAGTGAAGTACATCACAGAAAGTTAAAGAAATGAAGAAAGAGTAGCTCCTTTCCTGTCAGTCACATATGCACGAGCCAGTCAGGGGCAAGGGACAGTTCAGGGAGACTTGATTAGGGGGAGGGGGGAGGTGCTACTGGGGTGTGAATATTGTGGTGTTGAGAGAACAACATGGCCCAGGCAGCAGACTCCAGGAGTCTGGCCCAGGAGCAGACTCCAGGCACCAGCAGTCTGTGGGTGGCTGTAGATGGGAACAGAGCTGAGCGATTCAGCAAGAGACCACATTGTTAATCAGTATGTTTTTAAATTATTTTCCTGAAAAAGCATAGTCACTAAAGAATTTGGGGAAGGGATGAGAATGTAAACAGTAAGAATTGCCTACTAAGTATTTTCATATCCTTGGAGACGTTTTGTTCTAAAGTAGACTTAGGAGTTTACCTATTTGGTATTCATGGCATATAAAAATATCTACAAAGACTGTAATATACCAACAAAGTATAATAAGTATAAGACTGCCACTGACTGCCTGGCCAAGGACCGCTCTTCCTTATTAAGGAACTTGAGTTTTTAAGTCCCTTCCTTCCATGTGCAGCATTGGGCTTCTGTGGGAGCAGGGCGCATTTTCAGAAATAGAAGGTAAGCATACCTGGGCTAAGCCAGTAGCAATTAGTTCTTTTAGGCTGGGTCATATGACACATTGGATTAATAAGACGTGAGCAGCTATTGGCTGGCAGTAGGCAGTCAGGTGGGATTTTTTCCAAAACAGTTTCCTTAATCTTAAAAGACAAAAACAAAGAGAGAAAAGTGTCTTTTCTTCCCCTGTGAATCATGTGTCAGGTTGGGAAACCTGAACCTATGGCAGACGCCCTTCAATACTGAAGGGAGCTGGTTAGGCACAACCCTATGTAGCAGGAAACAAAGTACAAAGATAGAAAGAATCCAGGTCCTTGATACTCTCATGAACCACTGAACTGATCATTCATGAAACTGTGCAGCTTTTTACCTTCCTGTAATATATAATAATAATTTTTTTAGAATTTAAGCAATTTAGTTTTCTGTTACTTGTGGTCAAAAACACCCCAACTGACATAATAAGAATAATTAAATTTAAAGCCTGAAGGGATTCAAAATTTACAACAGTGTACATCCTCCTTGTTTATATTTGGGCAAATGGAGGATCTGAAAAAAAACTAAGTGATTTATGAGGGCATACAATTAATTATAAACAGAATCAGACTTCCTAAAATCCATAAGTATTCTGGTAACTTGTCTTTTACATATTTCAGTTTTATTTCCAAAAGCACACTCTCTTACTTGTATAAACTCATCCAGCAGTGCAGTGTGTGATGAATAAGTGCTTGGCGAATACCTGACCAAGAGTCTGAACCCTTATTCCCAGCTTTGCCCTGGTAGTAAACAGTTTTGACATTAACCATCCGATTATGACAATGTGGATAATGAGTGCACTTACATACAATTCAGGGCTACATCCCTTGATAGATATACAGGTTTGTGCAGTTGCTTTGCCCTCTTTATATTATTCTTCCTTTCTTCACCATCATCAGATGCTATGTTTCTTACTCTAAGTTATTGTAAAGTCACTCTAAAGGTTCCTCTGATGGGCAGCTAGTTTTCATGAAGTGACAAGGACTTGTACAGCACAGAGAACTTCCTATATGACAGCCCCTTTGTACCTAGAGAATGGCCTTAGACCCTATAAGCAAATTCCCTATAGGCTCAGTCAACTTCGTTTTAAGTTTTTGTTTTCCAATGCTACCACAATGCCTATTTCACACAGACACTCAGTGTGTTTTCTTGAATTAATAAAGGTCTGAGCAGTAGAACATGGGTATGTATGACCGTTAGGGGAACAAAAGGGAGAAAACAGCAAATACGCTGTACAGAGGTAGTTGAGAAAATGGACTTGAACAACTTTCTCCCTTTGTTAGGTACTAATTTAAAGTAAATTTTGTCAGGTACTAAATTTAAAGTAAATTTTTCCGTCTTAATTTTTAGTCTGTCCTAATTTTATTCTCATTTTAAAAAAACTGTCTCTATTTATTTATCTATCTGCCTGAAGTAACATAATGCTCTAGTGGCTTTTAAAATATAGGGTCCGGCACAAATAACATCCCTTTTTTATTACAAAATCATAAGCATGAAATTCTGTAACATAATAATATCACACTCAAGCACACCACATGACATTTTAGGTGAAATGTTCAAATTAAAATGATAAATTATTATACCCATGTTTTTACCCTGCCAACCACACTCAGACATTACTTCTGCGGGACCCTGTATGTTAGTATATGAAATTGAAACCATTAATTAAATAATACAACAATTTCTACAGATCAGAAAAAATGTATTTGAAAAGAGAAACTTGTTCACAAAGTAAAGATTATTTAAGAAAACACATTTAAGTTTCAAGTTCAAAAATAGGCAATCACCAGAGATTGGTATCAAGTGATAACAGTGGCAGTTTATTAATAATATGTCATGTAAAGCTGACATGTTAGAAGCTGAATCCTGTTCAGCTTTACAACAAAATTCCATTCATTTTATTACTACTAGAATTAGATACGTTCTATGGAAAGGCTTTAGTAAGCTTAAATATGCTTTAAAGCTCCCTTTTCCAATACATTTACTGCTTTTCCTACCACCTCATTATCAAAAAGTCAAATCGACATGAGTCTAATCTTGATTCTCGTAGATATTCAAGGTATATCAAACAAGGAGCAAGATAACATGCCCATATTTATAGAGGTTGATAAGTTTATCTTTGGACAAATGAAAAAGTCTTAGCAACTAAATTACTTGTTGGGAGCAGAAGGGTTCAGTGTGGAAATAATATAAAGCAGGTATTAAAAGTTAAGTCTAGGGGATTCAGGGATAATTTATTTGATCAGAATTATGTGTGAGTTAGTCAGATAGGGACAATATATTCAAAGGTGTAAAGAGAAGATAGTCCATATGTATTGACTAAAAAACTTAGGTGAGACATTTAATAAGTAAACATCACTGGGCCAGTTTCTCACAAATATTACTTGAAAATGCCCATCAGAAGTTGAACTTCATTTTCTCTATGTACTGTCCAACTTGTTAGGCCAGAGTTACATCATCACCTAAACACATTTTACATGACTGAACTGAACCTCAGGCTCACAAAAATGCTGACTTTAAGGATTTGGGGACAGATGGGCTAACAGGCATGTGAACTACTCTAGCAGTAGGTAAAAGGATCAAATGGCTGGGTATAGAATTAACTGAGCAGGGTTCAGAGATTTCAATTTAGGATATGGTGTTGCAAGTAGAAAAAAAATATGTAGCACATATTCTGTAAATGTGTTGAGTTAGAGTGCTAGTTTTCATCTGTCAGATAGTTAAAAATATTTTTATTACTTAATTCCAGGGCCATAATTTTAGATTCAGTTTTCTTTATTGCATGATGGAACCGTTTTCCAAATGAGACTTGAATTTTTTTAAATTTCACAATTAAAATATAAGTGCTCTTGAGAGATATCACACTTGAATCTCTTTCATTCAAAATATTAATCATCAGTTAGTGATATTTCAGCAGCTACTAGCAGATAATAGTATGAGAGAAGAGGGAGGAGGAAAGAGATTTTAGGAGGTAAGTAAAAATACTACCAAACATAACATTTTTTCATGAATACTATTATAAATTTAAAAGCGTGAGTGCATGTGCATTCTTCTTATTCTTTGGAGAAACATTTTGTAATAACACTAGTTAACAACTTTCTTAAGAGAGTATCTTTAGAAATTCAAAAGAAGAATAAAAATAGAAGTCGTCACTCTGTGCTGTAACCATGACTTAATTCAATTAAGTAATGAAGGGTGTGTATTCTGCTTTATCTTAAGGCCCCAGCAAGCCCTCTGTTTTCTTAGAGTATGTAATAAAGCCCTGTGTTTTCATTTCTTACCTAGCTTTGTTTTACTCTCTTAGAGATGTACGCTTTGGGGGAGAAAGGGCTGTGTGGTGAGGATCCACAGGTATCCACAGTAAATGTACAAATCCCTGCTTGAAGAAAGAGAGCACCAAGACGAGGGGGGGGAGGCCAACAGGCAGATTTGCCCTGTCCTCAGCAGCCTCTCTTTCCTGTGCTCCCACTTCTCCGGAGAAGCAGCACTTCACGTTCCCCTCCTCCAATCTCTTTGTTCTCTTTCCCTTCCCATCCTAATAGAAGCCTTTGCCTGCTGCGATTATGAAGATGGGTATGCAAGGACAAAAGTCTCCCTGTCTTCATGAATTGCTGGCAACTTGAATAAACCATTTTCCTTGCCCTCAGTACCTGTCTCACAAGGTCAGTTTTTGCCCTGACAGGTAGCCAGACCTAGGTGTTGGTCTTTTCATGGTTACGGTGCCTCAGTCTCCACCCTTTTAAATTCGGGTAATGCAAAACAGCTATTTCTAAAATTTCAAGTACAAGGATACATTATTTTAACTAATTTTTCAAAAACTAAAATTGACTTGCGATAAAGGGCAGAGTGGTTTAAAGTTTATGTATTGTATGAATGTAGACAAAAATAGGCAAAATAATTTTTTTTCTCTAAAATGTTCTAAAGATCAGGATGAGCACGACTCTAAGAAGTTGAATTTATTGGCAATATATGTAAACAACATTTTAAAGAGAAAGTACATAGAGTTGGATTTAGGCAAGGCTTCTGGGAACATTAATGACATAATGAATATTGTAAACAAATCTGTAGCCATTAGTTTCCATGTGGTAAACATCCTGTGTGTGTGTGTGTTTGTATGTATATATATGCACTCATGGGAGACTGGGACTGTATTTTCTCTTTTATTTCTTATTACTTAACATATAATTGGCACTTGGCTTTTTAGGAAAGTAATTATCACACCAAAACCAAAAAAGTGTTAGCCTTTTTCTGAGATGCTGATTAAATGATTTTCTTTTTGTCTCACACATCTCCCCAATTCTGCTTTGTATAGAGGAAATAGAATAAACTTTGGGGTCTAATATATGAAAAAATCATTGATAGTTTTAGGTCTCAGATTTCTATTATATGAGATGCATCTCACAGAGATTTTGTAAAGATTAAAAAAATAGAAAGTGATTAATTTTAACTAAGTACTTTAAAACTACAGTTGTCCTTCTCCCCCTTATTACTGTCCCTTCTCCACTTTTTTATTATTTATTTTCTCTTTGCTTTTCATATAAGAATACAGTGGTATATATATACAATGAATACTACACAGCAGAAGGAAAGAAAGAGCTCCTACCCTTTGCAACAGCATGGATGGAACTGGAGGGCATTATGCTAAATGAAATAAGCCAGGTGGTGAAAGATAAATACCATATGATCTCACCTGTAAGTGGAACCTAATGAACAAAACAAACAAATGAGAAAAATAGAACCAGAGGCATGGAAATAAGGGACAGCCTGACCGTGACCAATTTGGAGAGAGTTAAGGAGAAAAGATGGAGAAGGGGCAAACCAAGGAACATGAATAGAGGACTCATGGGAATGAACAATAGGAGGGATTGACTGTGGGAGCAAGGGGTGGGTGAGGTAGGGGAGGGAAATGGGGGGGAAATTAGAATAATAATTGAACAATTTAAAAAAAGAAAAGAATTCTCTTCTTCATTCCTTTCAAAAGTAGTATCTCAAAAGGCAATCTACAAACAACCTGCAGCAGAACCATCTTGGAATTCTTATTAAAAGTGCCACTTCCCAGGCTTTGCTTCAGATGTACTGAACCAGACACCCTGGATGGCAGGATACTTGAAAAGCTGTACTCTAACAAACTTGCTCTGAGAAATGTCCTACACACTAAATTTGCATACAATTGCTCTAAACCATTGTGCTTTCACAATGGTTTAACAGTTCTGTATTCTTATGTTCTAGCACTTCTTTTCTAAGAAAATCTAAATGAAAACTGTCAGGCTGCCTTCTAAATTTGACAGAGGAAGATATAAAAATGGAAAATGGAATCAGTTCCACTTAGCACCCCTGCCTGGTCAGGGATGAGAGTTGGAGGGCTTTATGGAAAAAAAGGACTCACGAGAAACCCATGGTTGACTCTACTTTGGTTTTTTTTGACTTACATTGTGAATTCTTTGGATTCCTTGTCACTAAATACTAATTAAAATATTGCTTTCTCATTTTTTATCTTAAATTCTAATTTTAAGAAAAATATCTTCATATGCCATGAAAATTATAGAGAAAGACTCTATGGTTAAGATTATTTTCCCACTGTTCTCTGCAAACTTGAATATTTAAGTGACAAAGCAACAGTAGAGTGAAATACATTTTTATATTTGTTTGAATTTGTATTCACACAAGTATAAATATTTCTCATTTATGTTTTTTTAAGATTTTATTCATTTATTTTTAGAGATAAGGGAAGGGAGGGAGAAAGAGAAAAAAATGTCAATGTGTAGTTGCCTCTCAAACGTCCCCCACTGGGGACCTGGCCAGCAACCGAGGCATATGCCTTGACTGGGAATCGAACCAGTGACACTTTGGTTTGCAGGCTGGCACTCAATCCATTGAGCCACATCAGCTAGGGGTCATTTATGTTTTTATACATGAAAGATAAAACTATTAGCTATAGTCAAATGAATATAACATACATTTCATGTAATTTCAAAATACAGGTTCAGTGAAGGAGACTAAAACACATACATATATTGTATCCAGTTCCATAAAAGGAACTTTTGAAAGTTATATAATACTACTGTCTGGGTCTCTAGTTATATAATTATTTTCTCAAGGTAGTACACAGAATTTTGTTTGGATGTATAACACTTTGCTAAGCAGTATTTTGAACTAGTTTTTTAAAGATAAATTTACTGAGATGGCTGGAAGAAATAATATTACCTTTAATTTTCCAGTTTTCCATTCTCAGAGAATATAAGTTTATCTTGAATTTTTTGATAAGCAGAAAGTAACATAGCCTTTAAGAACTGAGCAATTAAATTACTTATTCTTTGCAATGTAGTTTTAGCAAGCAATAATTATTATATTGACTAGCCCATTCCAGAATTAAAGAGAAAGGTCATAGGCAGGCCCTAAAAAAAGTCTAAACTCATTATTCTGGCGGTGTGTCCGCCAGCATGCAGTGATTGTTACTAGAGATGTAACATTTCTTTGATTTGAAATGTTGTCTGTCAGCATGGACTTTCTAAACCTATATTATTCTAAACAACAAGGGAGTGTTGCCTTCCTCTTACACTATGCTCCTGCTTTATTCCCAGGTGATTTTGTTCCAGTGATGTTTCCAATGGACTCTTGAATATCTACTTCCTTATAAAATAAAGTATCTTTTTAAAATAGCTAAAAGTGCTTTCAGGGTTTTTTTTTCTGGTGTAATTATACTGTTTGAGACCAAATTTAAAGACTCTGTTATCTGTCAGAGAACATAAAAATAGGAACACCCAAGGGTCTTAAAATGAATTTCAGTGTTTTTTCCTTGTTTATATTGCTTCCTCTACTTGATAGAGAAACACACAGATGACATTTTAAAACTACTTTTGACTTTATCAACAGTATCCAAGAGAGTTTTACACTGGTATTATTATCACTATTTCTGTTATTATTATATTTCTACCAAAGAGACAGAATAATCATGTAAATCAACTGGATTACACAACTGTAAAGCTAAGCACATAGTCACATAATTGATGTGGTCAATATATCAGTTTGTCAAAATACTAACTTAAGAAAAAACAATTTCAACATGGTAAATAAATTGTAAAGATTTCAGTGACTATTTTTTGGCCAAATCTATTGTCCTTTCTTGATCTTGTTACTATTACTGTTATCATTATGATTTATGATGAATTAAAAAACCTTTTAGGAACTATTATAACTCTCCCCTTGAGAAATGAGGCAGAGAGTAGAACTACCTTGCCGAAGTTATTAAAGGAGTAAATGGCTGAGCTGGAATTTGAATACTGGTCTCTTAGCTTGAGAAACTACTCTTTCCCTTCTACTTCTCTGTTTCTCCTTCAATTTCTAAGCTCTATTGGTTTTCTTCTTTCCATTATGAAAGTTGCTCATCGACATGGTCTTAAATACCACACTGAAAACCACGAATTCCAAAGGCACATCTGCAGGTCTTTATACCAAGGCATCAGTTTCACATGCCTAAGGGTGACTCATAACAATTCTCAACACAGAAGTTCATCCTCTCCTTGGCATGTACACAATTACCTTGATGTATGTGACTCTAATTATTTCAAGGCAGATATATTTACATAAATAGAATCACCCTATATGTACCACTTTTTCTAATTACTGAGGTCCTGAAAGTTCTGATTTACCTAGGTAACTTTTATAACTTTCAAAACTCTCCCTAAAATAAGAATGGAGGTTTACTCATTTTTTTTCTTGGCCAATAAATCACACTAATGTCTTATAATCACAGATGATAGTGCAAAACTTTTGGAAACCCTTTGTAACAAATTAACTGTAACTCTCTTTACTCAATATTCCATAAAGAAAAACTACAAGTCAGAAAGGAAGTGAAATCATGACCATTTTTTCCTGTTTGTTTTTTCAGTGTCAATGACATTGACTTTTCCTTGGACTCTAAGTGGTTCTCCCCATCAGAACTCTGTGACACCTCTCTAGGTGCTAAAATACCTTGGCTCTTCCCTCATGCATGTGGGAAATCCTTCTGTCTAAAACATATTTTTTTCCTAAAGTAACAAACACTTACAGGATAAAGTAAAGGAAGAAAGGCTCACCTAGAAGCAAATGAGGTTATAGAATATAGAGTCCTGAGCCATCAACTATGACAGATCCTCAAGGCTGTCACTCACTGACACTGTCACTGTCATAGTTTCCTCTGTTATCCTTTAAAGGAGACAAAACTAGACTCACAGCAGTTTTCTTTGGAGAGAATACATGATGTTTTTTGCAGGTAACGGATAAATCTTTTTTCTTTCTTGAGAATCAGTAGTATTTGGGCAGAAGTCTCAAATGCTTAAGTATTTACTCAGAAGGTTTTTTATTATCATTATTTTTATGTAGAGTAAGTAAATATAGCATCATAAAATTCTGACTTCAAAATATGTTAGTAGTCATGTTGTCCACTATCATACATTATAAATGATAAACTGAAAGCAGAAGGTTATACTCCCAGAACATCTTATTAGAGGGAAACATACCCCTTATCTGCCTTCACTACCAAGCCAACTTCATATTCTTTCTGAGACCTAGTTCAAATTTTACACCAGCAAAGGAGGATGACTTCACAGACTCCTGTAGGCATTTATTATTATCCTTGACTTCCCTATCCCATTTGCTTCATATCCTTCTAATAGGATCTATCATCTCTGTTACACTTCTCCCTAGTTGTGAAGCCTTGAGCAGGCTTCATATCTTAATCTGTTTTACCAGAAGCAACATTCTGCTTTCACTGGGTTATTGTGAGGGTTAAAAGAGATAGTAATCAGATAATCATGATTAAGGCTTTAGCACATTCCCTGGCACATTCTGCAGGCCCAATAAGTCTTACTGTTGTTGGGCTGACTTACATATCCAAATATCCTTTTCATCGCCAGATGTTAAAAATGACCTTTTATTCAGTATGTAGCCCAGTGATTGGCACTGTGCTTCCCACACAACTTCCTATAAGTCATTGTCGAACACATTAGAGAATGAATATTCTCATATGCTTGGTCCCTGGTGAAATTCTCCCTGCATGTGGCCTTCAGACTAGGCACTGTGTTTTTTTTAATGCTTTGTGTATATATTCTTAACCAAAATAATTTCCAAAAGTTTAAAATAAAACAATGAACAAGGCAGTGCTTTTCTTATGTATGTCCTTAGCAAAGTTAATTTTTTTTATTACTTGAGAAATTTCATACCAAGTTTTATAAGCGTGTCTGTCCTTCTTTGGTTTCTCAAGAAGAAAATGAAGTCCCTCCCAAATATATTGGATTTCATCCTTAATTTATATTCAACCTTTTCCTTATGCATGTGGTTTGACCTGAAAATTTTGTAGTTATATCTCTATTTCATGCGTGGGCAAATGTTCTAGCAATAGTATTTAAAACAATTTTGTATGGTAAGCTTTTTATAAAACATCCTATGTGATATACTTGAAATTTATATTAGAAAAAAATGTGATTCCTTCATTTAATATTATTTTTGAGGAACAATAAAAGATCATGAATAAAATTAAATTTTATGAATAATTTGAAGTGAGCAATATTACTTAAGTGATTACATTAAAAGTATATTTAAGTATGGTAAAAATATAGGTATGTGTGGAAATGAATTGTAAATTTTGAAAAATAAATCTGTAAAATAAAAAAAATAATAAAATGTTCTCAGTGGTAAATATGTTTGCAAGAAGACTCACTAAAATAATGATGGCACAGTGATTCCATCTCTATACAGATTTATATTCTAGTAAAGGTGCGGATCCTATGAATATGGAAAATAATCTTATTAATAAAAGACATGTTAGAATTTCTTGGGAATAGATATAAACCTCACAATGATTACTGATTGAATTTAGGTATAAGTTGATTATATAAATCATCACTTATAATAAGTGAGAAGTGCACTTTAATATCTTTACTCTTTGTTTCAAAGGTTTACTAAAATAAAAAGTCCACTTAGCTAATATTTTCATATAGCACTTCCAGGGTTGCTGGGATAAAAAGTTATTTTACCAATCTGTACTTACAAAACTATATTGTTTAAAAATATTATTAAATGATATTTTTAAGGTGGAGTCAAAGGTAATGGAAAGTGGATCTCAACTATGCTACTTCAGAATATTTAGAGAATCTATACTCTCTCTCTGCCTCTGTCACAAACACACATATAGTTGGTTAACACCTATAAATATACATGCCCAGTATAATAGAAATATCAACAGAATCATAATTATTCAATCTGGTAAAACTTGCTATATATTTTGGAATGATGATGAATTTTCCTCAGCTTCCTCATGCTTTCCCCACCCTCCATAATGTTCCATTTCCTCTTGCAACGATACAGATTGTTGTCCATTACAGAGCACCTGACAAGTGTACTGGGAACCAGCAGCATCTCTATGTCATGTTTGTATTGATACCCATATAATCCACTGTGGTATTTACTTATGGCCAAAATACTCATAACCTTGTTTTGAGCAGATCATAAAAACGTATCAATTTAATGTAAAAAAGTATATTTACCTCTTTAAATCCAGCAAAATTAAATATGTTACTCAAAATTTGTTCAAGATATCAAGGTGTCCATAATGTCCCTATCTCTCCTTATAACCCACTAGATTGGGATAAGATGCAATAGTTGAAATAAATGCATATTCTGGAGTGTTTTACATTCAAAAGAATACATTTTCAGTTTTATAATAATTAATTATACATTGAAATAAACTCTTTGGATATGCCATTACAATGTGTAATAAGAGGTTTTAAATAAACATACTTAGCCTATTTATTTGAATCTGAGATTGAAAATTCAATATATATAACTGATGGGTAAAATTCTGAGATAATTAACGTTTAAATTTTCTGGCTTTTACTGTAACATAATTCTTCTGTTGCCAGCATAAATTATGGTTATTATGGGCAAAAAGGAGCTTTTTAAATGAGAAGCCATATGATTAAATGCCAAGTTTTTCCATTATCTATTAATTATATCTAAATGTTATTTGCTTATTTCAAAATTATAGTTAGGGATATGCTGGACTTAAATTCAGATCTGCCAGAGGCGAGGACCCCATGATGGCCTCCTCTCCCCTTAAAGGTAACATTCAGATCTCTCTACTGTGCAATCGTAAAAAAACATTTTTGAGCTGTGAGGTCATCTGAATCAAAGGCAAAAAATTCCCAATATCAAATAGTCATGTAGAATGTGTCAGAATACAGGCCAGATTGTGGTATTGCAGATGGAGGTAAATTATGATATATTTATGCCGCTAAATGAGTAAAATAAGGCAACAGGGATCACATGCTGCCAAGACAATTGGATGACAAACAGTTATCCCACCTTCACAAAAAGCTATAAGGAATAGAAGGCAAGCTGTGGTTCCCACGCTTTCAACTTTGTCAAAGCAGTCAAGTGTGAAATTTCTTTCAAAGTTAGTCAAATGAGGGAAAACGTTTCCATTTCTCCCCTATCCGAATCCCTCAGGTTGAGAGATGCGATTTTTCTAGAGAAGATAATAGTAATGACAGAAGTTTATAGAGCTCTTTCAGTTTTCACTTATTCCAGTAAATTTGTCCTCCGATATTGTTTCTACTTTTATGTTCAACTGTAAAAGGTCATGTGAAAGTTAAAAATGCTTAGCTGATTGAAGTAATATTTTCCCATGTTTCCCAATTGTTTCTTTAAAGAAAACCCAGCCTCTGCTGGGTTTTCCCTCATGAACTGTCCAGATCTTACTATAGACTCATTTAAAAATCCCAAAGATTGTTGGAGTCTCTAGTATTAAGTAAATAATCTCAACCTCATTCTGTAGATTGCTTAGGTCCCAATAATTACCATATGTTTTACAGCATCAATTCTTAAATACATTTATAAACATCAACCCAGGACACTAGCTCTAATAACTTGGCTTGCCAGACCAATGGTTTAATGAATTATTAAAATATCCACTACTGAAACTTCATTTCCTTCTCCTAATTTTCTTTTTATCTCAGGTGACAATTGCATTCACACCTTGAGTGCAAAGAGGTAAGACAGTACATCATCATCTCATACGGAGTTTACCGATTCTTCTACTAGAGCCTGCCTCCCAATTTTGCCTTGACCATCTTAGCTGTAAATGGTCTTGCTATACGATGAATTGCTCAGATCTATGACTCATGTTTTTTTCTCTTTTTCTTCCACACTCTACATTGAGTTAATTGTTAATGTCTTTAGGTTCTGTCCCCAGATTAGATTATAAATCCATCTCAGTGACCCCATCTGGTCCAGGCCATCACATCTCGCTCACTGGGAACTCGCCAAAGGTCTCCTCCTAAATGATCTTCCCACTGCTAGCATGACTTCCCTCTGCTTCATTCTTTACAAAACACAAAAGGGATTACTACACATTTTTGCTTAAATGCATTCAATGGCTTCCAATGGCATTTATAAAAAAATCAATATACTTATTATGATCTACTAAGTTTACCTCATCTCAAACCCCTCTCCTTTCCATTTCCTATGCTCTGGATATAGGAACACTCTTTTAATTTTATGAACATTCTAAGCTCCCTTTTCCTCAAATCCTAGAAATCTCTTTAAACCCCTACTCTTCCTTCTCCATTTCTTCATGTAACAAACTGCCTCTTCTCTTTAAAGTATTGAGTTGTCCAAAAGTTCATTTGTCTTTTTTTCCATAAGATTGCTCTAGTATTACTTAGTTTCCTTTAACATCATTAGAAAACATTTTGTTAGATTGTATTGTGACGGCTGTCATATCAGCATGCAGTTAAAAAAATCAAAATTGGTGAAATTTTGTGTAGCCATTTTAATATTGAAGATGGAAGAAAATACACAACATTTTCAACATATTAAGCTTTATTATTTTAAGAAAGGTATAAAAGCAACTGAAATGCAAAAAAGAATTTGTGCAGTGCATGGAGAAGGTGCTATGATAGATCAAAGGTGTCAAAAGTTGTTTGTGAAGTTTGTGCTGATAATTTTTTGCTGGATGATGCTCATTGGTTGGTTATACCAGTTGAGGGTGATAGCGATCAAACTGAGACATTAATTGATAACAATCAATATTATACATGGGAAATAGCCAACATACTCAAAATATTCAAATCAATAGTTTTTGATGAAAATGAAAAATGTGTCTATTATTTTTAGGTAAAATAAATGGACATTTTGGCCAACCCAATATTAGTTTGAAATATCAATTCCTATTTCAGGTATTCTATATTTGAAAAAGGTTCCTTTGTAACATTTATTAGAATTGCTTTTTATTTAATCCATTTTTCACATTAGACTGTAATGTCTTTAAAGACTTTAGTCTTGTCTGATCCCCTATTGTAACATAAATTAGCCATCTTCCTAGCACACAGTAAGTTCTTTGTGTTTATTAATAGAGAGAGAGAGGGAGGAAGGGAGGAAGGAAGAAAGGGAGGAAGGAAGAAAGGGAGGAAGGAAGGAAGGAAGGAAGGAAGGAAGGAAGGAAGGAAGGAAGGAAGGAAGGAAGGAATAGAGGATGGGAGAAAAGAAGAGAGGAAGGTTGGAAAGAGGTTGTATTTGAGAAAACAAATATTTGATTTGGCAAAAGCAACACAAAGTTTTTTTCTAGTTCCTGTACAGTTGATTTTCTGGATAGAAAAAAATTATAGAACATCTGCTATTGCCAGACAATGTGCCAGGAACTAAAAAAAAATATTTCTATTTTTCAAGGAGAAAAAATCATAACACTCTACTCGTTATGGTTCGATAAAAATATATATATTGAATAGGAACTAATAAATATATTGAATAGGAACTAAAAATATAAAGAATATTTTTGCGTTCAATTATTTTATTCTCAAGTTCAGTCTTCATTTATATTACCAAAACTTCTTAGTTATGTTTTTTTCTGATTGAATTTTACTTTTTTTTTTTTTTGCCTTTTTAAAGTGCTTATGCTCTCAGAATAGAATTTTACAGCATAATTCAGCCTCTTAATTTTGGATTCAAATAATTAATAATAAAATATTTTATATGTTTATAATTCTCAATTTTCCACAAATTTCCTTCATGTAATATGCTAATCTCATGTCTTTGAACATTATTTGTCCCCAAGCTCTGTTATCTATGAACATAAAGGATATTTAACTGATATCAATTACTTGTACTTGTGGCCTCTGTCTATTAACTAGATACTTTGCCCTTTAACTATCATCTTGTTTCAGGGACACCTTCATGAATTAAATCCTGAAATATTTACCCAGATGACCTGTGCTGTGTCTTACAGATGAACTCATTATTTAGTTCTTTGAAACGGTTAGTGGAGGATCAGAGAAAGCTACTCATGTTATGTAAAGTATTGGGGCTACTCTTCAAGACACCTTTCTGTGTTTCACCTTTGTTCTTCCTGCTTTAATTATGCCACAGAAACTAGCATTTTGGTAAAAGTGAAAAACCACCTAATTAGCTTTTAATTAGTAGACACTTTATACATTTCATCACTTTGGCTACCTAAAATAGACCAAAAAAAGTACAAAAGAAAAAGAACAGCTCTGATACAAATCCAATATTATTTAGTTGGCTATTGTACTCACATTGGTTAATTTATGAGTTACTCTGAAGTCACTGAAATGATTTGGATTAAGGAGCCAGAGATTTAAAAAATAAACAGTTTAAATTGGACATGTGCATATTGAAACTATTGAACTTTCCATTTGAAAATGATTATTTAATTTTATCATATTTTATTACATCTTTCAAATACTTCAGCCATTATGGAGGAAACTGGATGTATTTAAATCAAAATGATTACTTCAAGAGGAAAAACACATGCAATTCAAAAAGCATGCATAATAAGACAGCACAATCCATGACAAACAACCACATTTGCATAACTGACTCAGAATTTTAAGGAAGAAATAATACAGATTTTTATAGTGTCATTCTTATCGGGCACAAAACAGGTATGTGATGCAGTGCTCTTTGTATTTCACTGAAATTTACACACACACACGTAAATCACAAGGCAATTGAAATCTTAATGAAATGCATATGATAATATCATGCAGTTAACCCCATAGGCTGTATTTATCATGGTTGTTATGTTTATATAATTTATTAAACAATATTTGGAAGCAACTCAATAGATTTTAATAACTGATAAATAATTCTATTGAATGCCTAAAGGATAGACTGATGTTCTGAGTTTTTAAATGATTCTGTAGAATATTTATTCTGAAGACTCTGAGTTAGTTTAATAATATATAATGAAAATAAAATGTCATATACATTTATGATTAATGCCAGATATTTTTTTTCATGCTGAATACTTGTTTCAAAGTAACAGACACACAACTGGCTGTGGTATGTGACACTGGGAGTGGGCAATGCATGGGTATGTACATGAACTTCACAGAGTACTACATATTGCTTAGAAATAGCAACACTAAATTATTAAATGAACTAATATCAGTGGCTCCATATTTATATACTAACTTCACAACAAGATGATGAAATATACACAGAGCAATCACTATGCTAAATAAAATCTATACAGCTAATTATATTGAATGCACAAGATAACAGCATAGAAGAATATCTTTAAAACCTAGTAAGAGTAAAGCCCTGTTTTTCAGTGTATGCTAATGTATGTAGTGTAAGTATTTCTACCATGGCAGATTCCAAACTACAAAGCTGCTCTCAAAATTCTTGATGCTTTAACAGTTGGCTCTTGTAAAACAGTTTGAACCAGATCCAACATATCACTGCATATATCTAAAGAGAATTCAATACCCATTTTATTACTTTTTAAAAATATTTTATTTATTTATCTTTAGAGAGGAAGGGGAGAAGGAGAGAAAATCAACGTGTGGTTGCCTCTCGTTGAGTCCCCTGCCCGGAACTGGCCTGCAACCCAGGCATGTGCCCTGACTGGGAATCAAACTACCATCGTGTGCTTCTCAGGCCCGCGCTTAATCCACTGAGCTATGCCAGCCAGGGCTCAATACCCATTATATATATATATAATATATAGAATATATTTCTATTTATTTCAGTTTATATTAAACAAGGGTAGGCAATATAATTAAAATAATAGATAATGTGTTAGAAAAAGTCAAAATACATAGGCCCATCAAAAAAGAGAATATCCACATGACAAATAATCTTCATAATCATGGAAAATAAGTATAAAAGCAAGTGCTTAATACCATTAGGCTTCAAGATATTCATATTCAAATGTCCCAAAACACATGTAAGATGGCTAAACCATAAGAATGAAAAATTCCAAGTGTTAGTGAGTATATGGAGCGACTGAACTGTCCCATTCTGCTGTCAAAAACTGATATGATCACTTTGGTGAACTGTGAGTATGTATGAAAGCAGAACATGTCCTACACACCTAACAAAATACACTCATGTGTTCCCTGGAAGACATGTTCCAGATACCTTTATGACAACTGTGCATAAGAGCTAAAGCCTGGAAGCTACCCAGATGCTTATAAATAGTAGGAAGAATAAAAATTCGGTATATTCACACAGTTGAACACTATACAGCAGTAAGAATACTGCTGCACATAACCACTGCACATCATCTTGCAAATGTAATGAACACAAGAAGCAAAGCATTACTTACTGTATGATTTAATTCATAAAATGCAAAAAAGGAGCAAAGAATCTATCTTTCTGGAAGTCAAGATCATGCTTAATCTCTGTGGGTATAGTTCATTAGAAAAAAACAGGAAGAGAATAGGACTATAAGGTACCACAATGTTCTCTCTTTTGGGTTTTTAATTTATGTAAGTGTGTGTCGTATGGGAGTGCTCATTTTGTGATAATGCATTGAGACTACACTTCAAATATGAGCAATTTTCTCTATTATGTTGAAAAGATTGAAGATGATAGTACATTTCTAAATTTTTTATAACATTTTACAAATTGAAATTACTTGTGAGATAAATTCATTTAGGCATATTTGTGAAATATAAACTAAAATTAAAAAAAATACTTCTTGGGGTTAAAATGATTGTTTTGTGCATGCCCAGATAATATATTTCATAAAAAATTTCTTCTATTACCAGAGAAGTCCTCTTGGTGGAATAGAGGAAATCCACCTTGCTTCTAAATATGCTGTTTTTAGTAATTGTTTGTCGAGTGTTTCCAAATGTAAACAAAAAATACAACTTAGAGTTCCCAGAGGTGGTAGTTGCCTACAATCTCCTAAACAACTTCCTCAAGATATATTTCAATAATTCTGTATGAACAAATCAACAGGGGTTTTAGTCAATTGCCTTTGTATTTCCAAGGATAGAATTTTATCCAAATATAAAATAAAAAACATGCCCATATTACTTGTATTTCATGTCAATTACAACCTAAACCTTTACCATGTTTACTATTAAGGAACAGATAAACTCTGAAAATTATCTTATGAAGTAATAATTCATCAGTTTAACAAGCAAATAAATTTATATTTTCTTATAATCTGTAGTATTCAATCATAAGTATAACCCAGATTTACATTTTTGCAGATATTGTTGAATGCATTTAACCATAGAAATTAACAAGTACATAATGCCCAAAATATCACTTTAGAACCAAATGGTTATTTTTTTATCATTTCTATAACCATATTTACATATTTTACTTTTGACTCTCTCAAGCCCTAAAATGAAGTTTTTATAGAAAAATCCGCTTTTGATAAATCTTGACAAGGAATAAAATAAATATTGCTTTCAATAACTTCTTGTCTCTATTCATTGGCATCAAAGAAAACTTACCTACAAAAATGTTATTATATAGTATTGTCATTCCTGTATAAAAACTACTTTCCAGTGGTATAAATCTTTACCTTTCTGACTGATGTATTCAAATTCACTTAGTAACCTACCAAAAACTATATCAAATGATAATATTACTATAATATACTTAAGAACATAAATATTTTGATAGAAATTATCACATAGTTTCCTCAATATTGATAAAAATGTATGGTAAAGTATTAGGTGAATCATGCAATTTTCTTTACTATTACATTTACTGAACACTGTCAAGCAGATAAAGAAAAAAATCTCTAAAATTTAGTATATGAATCATAGTCTTACCATAAGCTCACAGGTTAGGAATTCACAAAAGAAAAATCACCACCCTGAGACCTGAAAAAGTACAATCACAAACATTGTCTATTAGTACTGGTATTCCATTTTTAATTCAAGCATTGTAAAATTTTAAATAGTGATTCTATATTATGGAAAATTATAGTGTATGTGTAATTAGTATACATATAATTTAACAAATGATTTTGACTCTAATATTTGTCAGAAATAGCATTACAGTTATTCCACTCACATCAAACTATTGTGATTTAAGATTAGTTACTCTAATTGGGGATTTTAATGCAGGGATGACAAACAAGCCAAGAATTTTTATTGTCTCTTTTGCTTTGAGATTACAGTAATTGAATGACACATTTGCAAGCAAAATGTATTTTGCATACATTATTTTAGAGAAGATTCTCAGTTACATTGAGTGTCAAATATACACGTACCCATACACACATGCAAGTGTATACACACACAAACATACACAAATGTGGTTATCATAGTATGATCCTAGTTTTATCTTTGTCTAGTATGTTTTAATCATTGATAATATATAGTTCTAGATGAAGGTAAATATTCTGTTAAATTTTTAAGACTGCATTGTACCGTATAGTTCAGTTTACATGTTAAATTATTTAAAATATTTAGTTTAACCACAACATCACATTGGTTAACACTAACATGTTTAAGTCAAGCTATTTGGTTATCAACCCATATTATCATATTGACCAGCTAATGTGCTTTTTTAAAAAAATAATTTTGATGCAGTGGTAATTTTCCAATCAAAACATTTATCAGGACATTACATTTGCTTATTTCTAGGCAGATACTGTTCTGTATAAATAAAAGAAGGTGATTGAAGATTTAAACTCTATTCTTAATGAAAAAATTAGTAATATTTATGAACCCCTCAGAAAACTCATGAATGACTGGTATATAAGTAGGTGTTCTACTGTGCAATACATTGCAATGAATTTCATAATTTAATATAAGAGAGAAACTGCAATATTTAGATTGCATCTATTATGTCAGTGCCTTAATGAAAGACATTGTTTCCTCAGATAAGATATTTAGATAATTTTTTCTCAGATGCCTATGTATTAAATTGTTTCAATGGTTTTCTAACTATAAATGAAGACACCATTATTTAATAGAGTTTATCTGACAAAGACATGATATTTAACTCTTAGGGAAGATTATCATATGTGCAAATGATTCTTACATTAAAAAAACCACCTAAGAAATAAAATAAAATTTTTTCTAATATGATTCTAATGAAATGCTAAAGGAAAACAAAATTTCACTATTACTAAAGTTTAAACATTCATATTTATATTTATTGTTTTTACTCTGCAAATTGAAGTGCAGGTGTAGCATCAAATCTTCAATAATGAATGCTCAGATTTTTTTGGTTGAAGTCACTGAGCTAATTGGTGACAGAAACTTGACTGTTCTCTGAGTCTCTGATTCTCAGTCCATTGTCCTTCACTCTAGGTATTGGCAATTGCTCCAGTTCTCCTTGTTCTCAAGTTGGGAGACACAGTTTATTAGCATCAGTAGAGGTCTCTACTGCCCAATGCTTTTACAAACCCTGAAGCATGTAGATTAATTTTGTGGCCCTCCCCAGTTCATTCTTCTATTGCTTTCTGCTTTCATTTTCCCTGCAGGAGAAAGGGGTAAGAAGATGACTTCTGAAGATCCACTTCCTACTAATATTTGTCGAAGAGGAAGCCTTTCCAAGAACCTAGTGTGATTTGAGTACCTACGCTACAAAAATTCAGTCAAGTAATTATAGTGACCTGCCCCTCTGCTCTCCTTTTTCATCAAGTGGTGCATGAAGCTAAAGTGGGGGCAAATGTTAAAAGGTGAATGTGAGAGTCGACATGTGGCCTGAATCAAGACAGGATACTGGGTGCTGGGACGTAAAGAGGGAAAGCCAATTCTAACATGATATCGATAAGGTAACTATTTTTAGAGGAGAGGTTTGTGCTATGTTATTAAACTGTCAATGATATTGTAACAGGGTTAGAGTTTTCTCCCTGAGGCATTTCAGGACATTTTATTTCCTATGATAAAATTCTTGCTAAATGAATTTAATCAGATATACTTCTCTTATGTGTACAGCTCATCTTTGGTTGAAGCCATCCAGAAAGAACTTATGCTAAGCCAAGTAACCAAATTTAAGAAAAATGATTGGTAATTTTGGAATTCTAACACTTCCAACTTACCATGTGAAAGAAGAAAGGCTTCATAGCAATGTTTGTATTAACTGTAAATTACTTGAAAAGTTGGACTTGAATTAGTATGCTTATAAATTTAATGTCAGTAATGAAAGAATTTATTGGATGTGACTTGGCATTTGGAGAAATTCATGGAATTGTCATTTTAGCCAATGATTTCTCTGACTACACCATTCATTTCCTTGACTAAATCCACATGAATTGTAAATAAATTAAAACCCTTCTGGTCTTATAACTTTAATATATTATGATTAATTTTAGATAGTCACAGCCCCACAGTGCCCTGTTTATTAAATACTTAATTGAAACTTTGCATATGTATCAAGCATGCTACTTTCTAAAATTTTCTGCCAATAAATTAGAATGCACAAAAGTTTGCAAAATATATACATTTCATGTTATATGCACAATGTTCTTATAGGTTATTGAAAATGTTTATTTTGAAAATCAGATAGCTTTTTATTTATTTAGAAAAATAACTTTTATATGGTGTGCTTTAATTTCTTAAATTTATTTATTGTTTTTCAAGTACAGTTTTTTGTCTTTTACTCCCATCCTAGCTCATCCTCCCAGTGCTCCCCACCTCCCTCCCATTTCCACCCCCCTTAGTTTTTGTCCATGTGTGCTTTCTTTTAAGACTGTCAAAGTTATCATCTCAGAAATAAAAGCCTTATGATTGTAGGCAACGTGTTTGGTGAAAAATGAAAGACTGTTTCAGTGAAACCAGGCATATTGTAAACTTTCAATAAAAAAACTAATCAATACCTAAATGTTCCAATAAAGAAATAGTTTCTGAACAGGCTCCTGGGGGGGGGGGGGACCTATTCTAGCACCTTTATGTGACAGATTTTACCTAAGCTCAGTAATATCCAAACTTTCTCAATGTCTTATTCAATACCTAGATTCTTTCTTTTAAAGCAGATCTTAAATCCTAAGAAAGTTGGAATGAAAAGCAGTGATGGTTTTTGGGAGTATCAACTCATTCAATGATTAGGTAATCTGTATAAATCTGTTGAGTAACTATAACATGACATATAATGTTAGGTTAATAATTAATTCATTTATCCAACAAATATTTATTGAGCAACAATGTGTCAGCTACTATTCTATTAGAATATGAGTTTTAAATAATAAACAAGATATATATGGTCTCTTCTCATATTTTTATGTCCTGGCCACTGATATATTTAATCTTTTTATAATGCATTGCCATTATCAAAAGCCAGTAGACATTCTTCTCTAATAATCTATGATCTTCTAAGGATTGTTCTTTAGTTATTCCAAACTTTAGCTGACAAGCTTCAAATAAATTCAGGTGAGTTTAAGACTATTGCAGAATATTCTGGTTATCCCCTAACATCTATCTATCTTATCTTGTTTTTGGAAAGAGAATGCCTGATTTTTAGCTAATACATGGCTGCTTAGAATAGGGCTACAATCCTTAGTCTTGGTGTTGTAAGATTAAATTTTGGCAAAAGCATGGAAGCAGGGTAAGCAAATCTAGAAAGTGTCACTGAATGCAGGGAGTATGCCCATCTTTGTCCATTTTCCCTATTGACTTATAGTTAGAATGCAGAATTAATGCATGGAGCTCCAGCAATAGTTTTGTATCAAGAGGGGATACAGAATTACCCGCCTCCCTCTTTTTCCTTCCTCTCCCCATTCCTATAAACTCCTGTGTAGAGTAATAAGATAGGGAGAGAGTGAATCCTGGACAACAGAGAATGTCATCTCAGGTTCGGATGGGTTATCTCTTGAATGTGAGTAAGAAACAAACTGTAGAGACAGAAAGCAGATTAGTAGTTTTAAGGAAGTGAGTGGTGGGAGGAATGGGAATGACCTCTAATGGGTACAGGATCTCTTCCTGAATGATGAAAGCATTCTGATATTAGGGAGTGTTGCTGGTTTTACAATGCTGAATACACTGAATCCACTGAATTGTGTACTGTGAAAAATTTTACAGAAGAGGTGAATTTTATGGTTTGTGAATCATATCTCAATAAAGCTGCTATTTCTAAAAAATGTGCCTTATATCACACTATGAGTTGACTTTGATGGTTTAAATAATTCAGATTCATTTTTACTGTGCTATAAAATTATGTAACATATTCTTTGGGTGCTCAAATGTATCTAAATTGATTAATTTTCCATAATGCATTAACATGCTTTATATATTAGGGGGAATTAAGTAACAAAAACAACAATCACCGTTCCCCATAATCTAAAGTCTACTGAGAAAAGAGGTTATTGGTGAATTAACACCAAGATAAACCATTAACCTCACAGGACTTTTGTGAGAATTCCATTATATAATTGAAAATTATTTGAAAACTACTATATAACAAAATGCATTATTAGGAAAAAAAAACACTATATGTGGAAATTTGTGTTTTAGCTGTTTCGCAGTAGTGCCTTTAAAATCTTTGTACCTGCATATCTGTTTGGAAATTGTGCTTACAAAACACCAAAACATTAAAACTCCTAAATAAAGTTTTATCCTCAATAAAGAGGTATAAAATGAAAGTGATTTTTACAAATATTTATAGTGTCCAGTAGATATAGACACAAAATTAAACAATCCATTCTGGGGTCAGAGATTTACATCTTAATTTAAAATACACAGATTATTATGTTTGGTACTTTGATTCCTACACACCTCTCTCCTGAAAAATGCCTCTCCAGATTTTTCAAAACACTGAAATTTTGTAAAAGTATTTCTACTGTGTTGGTATGCTTGCCAACGATAACCTAAAACTATAAATAGGTGTATTACAAAGAGATCTTCCAAACTCTTTTTTATGAGTGACATTGTCATGATTTTCCTAAGTAGACATTCAACTAATTGATACAGCTTTAAAAAAGTAATAACGCTTATCATAAAAGTTGCCATGTTATAATTACCTATACACTTGAGAAAAAATTACAATTGTAAATTGTAACTCCAGCATAATATAATGATCTTTTAGTTACCGGAGACGGTTATACTGGAAAAGCTGTAAAAATGTGTGAAAGTTCACAGGATTGGTTTAACCTTTATGTAAATTAATTGGTTACTATAGTGACATTCATTTTCATGGCATTTGAACTGTTGCAGGAGCTCAGATAAACTTTGGAGCTTCAGCGCTGTGACTGCCATTATAACTATTAGATCCTTATCCCTCCCTTGTCTGAAAATAGATAGCATATTTGGGCCTACTTACTCTGCATGGTTGGCTACTTTAATAAACCCCTGGAAAGTATCCTACACTCTTATTCTTTTCCTTTTACCACTTTCTTGCCAATTATCAACTCAGAGGCAAAAATATAATATACAGCAGTACTGCTCACACTAAATGCACATATAAATCACCTGGGGTACTTAAGAAACTATAGATTCTCATTGATAGTTCTGGACTTGTTGGAATCTCAGGCCCTGTCGCAGAAATATGAATCAGAATCTTCATTTTAGCAATATTGGCAAGGTTTTCAAAAGCTTTCTAAGGCCCAGAGGCTTTATCCCTAGGATGAGATAATCATAGATCATGCAATGTGAAGTACCCCACTTCCCTGCCTTCCATTCTAATCTACCTGCTCACCACCTCAATTAGATAATATGGCATTACGTCCTCTCAAGTTCTAAGCTTTGAAGAAGAAAGGTGATATACTAAAATTTTTGGTGCCATTTTTCTTTGCTATGCTACCACAAAACTAGCCCTATGTATTGCTCATATCTCATCATTATTATTATCTCTCCATAGTTACCTACCCATTACATTATTTAGCCACTAAGGTGAAATATTCCCAGTCCCACCTCATTCTATACCTGCCCCTCTCTCTCCTGTGTGATATAACCTCCTCATACACTTGTACATGTTTGAAAAAGAATCATATTAACAACTTCAATTTTTCTATTCTCCATTTTAAAAATGCACGTGTATCTTCATCGAAAACTAGGAACAAATTTAGGCTGTATCAAACCTAGGATCAAATTTTATCCTTATTACATTTGACCAATATTTAACTTTTTGAGGTTTCAATAATGACTATTGGCCATACTAATAATGATGACCACAAACACATGTAAGGATTATAAGCATTACAGGATTTTTTCAAGCATTAGTCAACTTAAGTTAATTCTCCTAACAACATTAAGTGGTAGGCACTTCCATTATACTATTTTACAGATAAATTAACTGAGAAACAGAGCAATTAAATAACTTGCCCAAGAGCACAGACCTAGTCAGGAGGGGAATCTGCTTATGATACAGTCTTATACACTATTAGAATTTAAATGAAGTGATGTAGTTGAAGTGCCCACTCTGGTGACTGATTCCTGGTAGCTGCCCAGCAAACATTAGTTTGCTTCCCTCCAACTGAGTATGAGCTATCAGAGTGCTTCTCAGACTTCAGAGTACAGCAGAATGGCTGGGGGCTCTGGTTCTTGCCCCAGTCTTTCCAACTCCATAGAAGAATGGAGTCCCCAGATCTGCATTTCTGACAAATTCCAGAGGAAGTTTCTGGAGCTGATCTGGACACCCTGCTTTGAGAACCACTGTCAGTGCTTACTCAGCAGAATCACAGGTATCCAGCTTTGAGCTCTCAAAGCTAGAATCTAGTAAAGACTCTGTTTTGAGAATAAGTGAAGATTTATACAAAGAAAATAAAAACAGGACACGCAGATTAGTTAGTAAATTAGAAACATGACCGTGCAAGTTCTTTACATTTTTAATAATCAAATCTGGATAAAAATTTATGAACAAAAACCCAAATGGAAATAAAAACTGAGTTGACTAAATATATAGGCCAATCACTTTCTTACTATGGGGTATTTACAGTGTTTGTACAGCACCATAAATTAGAATCATACTTCAAATACTCTTCTATAATGTATTTTTTAACTGAGCACTATATCACAATCATTTTCTATGTTCTCTTAGTATGTGAGTTTTACAGGTGCAGGAATTTTTATTTCCTTTGCTAATAATGTATAGCAAGTGCTTAGAACAGAGCCTAGCATGTAGAAGGGACTCCGAAATGTTTGTATGTCTCTCACTATTTCTTTTGATTAAGAGGAATTACAGAATCAAAAGATGTGAATGGTTTTACAGCTTGGGATTGGTTTTACCAAAATGACCTCCAGAAAGAATGGACCGGCTTCTACTCCCACCCGCCCTGGGTGCCTGCGCCTCTTTCCCTCACTCATAAAAACTCCCTCATAATTTTTCCAACAGTAACCATTACTGCTACATGTGTTTACCAGATGTTGTTTTTCAAATTCTAATATCTCGAAAAGCAAGATGCATATCCAAAGGAGTACTTTAGCTCTATTTTTCTTTTTGTGCAGCTCTATAAAATGATGATTTGTTTTACAATTCGTGGCATTTCAGTTTCAAAATAATAAACATCCTATGACACCTAAATCTTAGTACTATATTTGTGAATACTAGTCATAATTATTTCAAAAGCTATCTAATGCAGTTAAAACATTTTGAAATATCACTGTAACACTATGTGCTTCATGTTGTCATATATCGCTGATTAACTTCCTAAGAAATACACTATTTACCATGGGCTGAGTGAGGACTCAGAACTCACATGACCTGCTGTAATTGCTACAAATCAGTATGATTTCTCCTATATTTAAAAGACATAGAAGAAAAAGAGACACGTTACCAGATTTAAATGAACAAAAGCTTTTCGAAAATAAAACATGTATTAGGAAATCATGAAAAAAGTTAATATAAATGTGACAAAAAAATCTCATTTTTCTGTGGAAGAAATGTATAAAATCTTTAAGAGGATTTTATTGAATTTATGTGTCACATGCTACTTTGTCCTGTTTTTACTCTTAAATGTTAAATATTAATCATATACCAAATAAAAATTTGTTGTGTGCTGTTTCACTATTGTATAATTTTCAACATATTATATCTTTAGAAGCAAGTATTTCTGTATCTAATTACCTAGAAATAAGAAATATGAAACTTCATAGATTGCTTCAACTGACCAATCAGCATAATAAAATGGTCACCTTTACTAGTAATAAATACATAAAACTATGGATAAAATTTTATCACAACACTGAACATATCTTATTTGAGTATAAATTTAAAATTCTTCTAAGACTTAGTTTCATCAAAGGGAGACATGAAGAGTTCATACTGATTACAAGGACTAACTGATATAATGCATGCAAAGCTGGAGAAACACTGTGGCTCCTAGTGAGTCTTAAATATCAACAATGGCCCTGGCTGGTGTAGCTCAGTGGATTGAGAGGGGGCCTGCAAACCAAAGGATCAAGGTTCCATTCCCAGTCAGGGCACATGCCTGGGTTGCAGGCCAGTTCCCAGCAGGGGACACACAAGAGGCAACCATACACTGATATTTTTCTCCCTTTCTCCTTCCCTTCCCCTCTAAAGATAAATAAATAAAATATTTTTTAAAATACCTTAAAAAATCAATAATGATGATGATGTTGATGATTAAACTGGTTAGAAAATAAATATGTGCAGCTACTCAAGGTTGTACCTATTTTTGCTTTTACTTCTATAGTTAAGACTTGGAGGATATACCATAGTAGTGGTATAATTGCCTACCTTCATAAATTATATATATGTATACACACATATGTATATATACATATACACACATATATGTATATATACATATATACACACATATATGTATATATACATATATATACACATTTGTGTACACACACATACACATACATTAGCTTATTTTTCTCTGCTGCAAAAGGAACAAAGAATGTAAATATGTATATGTATATATACATGTATATCTAATATTATATCTATATTCTCTTCTGTTAAGGTTTGAATATTGAGCAATCTTTCTCCTTGAAGAGAGGGTACAAGGTTTTGTTATTTTGTTTGATTTAAATAGTCCTTTAATAAATCCTGTGAAATAATATAAAAGAACGGGGTTTGAGGCCCAAAAGGGTGCTGCTGAAGGAAGTGCCGAGGATGCAGGGAGTCACTCCACATCACAAGAGGTTGGAGGACAAGTGCCGAGTGACTGAGCATGGGGGCAGTCCCAGAGAGCACCCCAAGTGCTAAGAGAGGTTTTTTAACAAGAGAGAGCACCCTTCATCCTTGGAAGTCAGACCTAGCACAGAACTAAATTGAAGGTAATAGAGGAAGTTTCGTCATGTTTCATTAGCCTTTGTTCAAGTGGGAATCTCTTGGCCTCCCATTTTCACCTGGAGAAATGCTTCCTTCCCAAAGCACAGCACGGTGCCCACACACTGACTGTGCAGGGGGAGTGATGCCCTTGTGACTCAGTTCAGCACCTTTTCATTCCCCCAGAAGGCATGTGCTCCCCAAAGACTTAGGATACCTGCAGCCTGAGGAGAAAAGTAGTTGGTGCCCTAGCCAGTGGGTATACTGGCATAGTAGTATAGGATAACGCCATTGTATCCGCATGGAATGATGGATGGTAATTAATGATGCAGTTACCACAATTGTATGGTATCCTGTTGTTCAGTATGAATCAGGCTAGAACGCAAAGGAAGAACGCTAGACAATATAGAATAAGAAAACAAAAACAAGCACTCAGAGATAAAATGAGTCAGGACAATTTCCTTAGACATCAGCGTTAGTGTTTTGTCCAGAAGGGCTATATAATGGAGTTCATACGAACACAATTCCTGTTAGCATACATCACAATAATTGTTTTAAGTTTTATCCCTCTTTTTTTAAATCCTCATCCAGAGATATGTTTATTGATTTTATATAGAGAGAAAGAGAGACATTTGTGTGAGAAAGAAACATCTATCAGTTGCCTCCCATACATGCCCCTACCGGGGATCAAACCCACAACCTAGGTATGTGTCCTGACATGGAATAGAATCCACAACATTTTGCGTATGGGACAATGTTCCTACCACCTGAGCCAGCCAGCCAGGCCAGGGTTTTTCTCTTTAAAGTGTGTGTGATCCTATGAAAACACATGTCCCTTAGAACAGTGGTCCCCAAGATTTCTGGCACCAGGGACCAGTCTGCAGCTAGGGTGTTGGCAATCCCTGCTTTAGAGGACTTTGTGTTTAACTAAGAAAAAAATATATTTACATAAGGAAAATCATAGCACATATATTTATACATGTGCAAAGGAACACATGTATATATTATTTATCATTATACTTAAGTATATATATAGTGTTTATTCTAATATTGGGTCATAATGCCAAGTTAAAAATAGGGAATATTAAAATTATCTTTCATGAATAGTTTTGAGCAGATATGCCAGATAAAATTGGCATAAATAAATAGTATGCCAATACAATAATTACTGAGAAATAATTCTTGCCTGAGTGTTGTACATGTTACACATGTATTACACATTGAATACATAACATCTTTATATATTCATTCAGTCAGAGGTATCCTTTGTATTTCCTTAATTGTTCTCAGAAAGATAGTATCATATTTTTCCCATTATTCACTTTATAGAAAACCATATATATATATTTTTTTATTTAGGGAGGTTAGTTATAATTAATATACAGGCATTTTTTAAGGAATTACCATCACCTAATGTAGCATTTGTGATGTTAGCCTCAAAGATTCTAAGGCTAGCAAAATGTATGAGAATTGATTGATTCCTAGTTTTCTTTTAGATGATACAGTGAGAAATAAAAAGCTAAAATAACATAGTCTAGGATGTGGTTAAATATTAAAGATGATATTGTGTGTGCCAAACTATATTTTTCAAACTGGTATCTAAATTGCTTAATAGAATTATGAACATGTATTGGACAATGAATTAAATTATTATATTAATATTTGGGTATAAAAGCATAAAATACATTCTGCCCTCAATGTAAAATGTCTTTCAGAATTTTAAATTCAAACATACAATGTTATTCAGAAACCACAAAACTCAGCATGCAAACTTAATCATTAACAAAACTGGGTCCATTGTTTTGGTGAGACTATTCTGCTCAGAAGAAAACTGGTGGGTGGGTCAAAGAAAAAGGAGGCTTTGGAACTAAGAAGCAAGTAAATAGTTAGCATGAATGGAGATGAACAAACTTATGTGACAAATTCCCAGTGTTCTCTGAAAAACTAAAACTTGAGTTAAACCCTTAGAGATTTCTAAAGATATCTCATTTGGCTTTCTTAGAAATCAGATTTTATGATAGTTTATTTTATTGATCTACAATATAATTTATCTTGTCATTATAATTTAAATACACCCCAAACTTTCCATGTTACTGGAGTACAAATAATTTAAATTTCCCATATGGCTCACCATACCCATAATTATACCTGAAACCCTTCTGAAATATACTTTTTCATGTAAATTGGCAGCAATGCAAGCCTATAGCTATCTGATACTCTGCAGGATTCTTAGTATGGGGACATTGCAAGTTAAGTGTTCAATGCATCATTGAGATATTTAATCCAAATTATGAATTGGAAAAGTTTGGCTAGACATTCTAAGTGAGAAGTCATTTTAAAATTAGCATATGTATATTTTTCTATGCTATGTTAAACAATAAAACAAGGTTGCTCTTCTGCATTGAAACACTAACAGGTGTGATTATTCTTTAAATTAGCTCTTAAAACATAATCTTTTAACTTTTCTCTGCATTTATATGCAAATAATATAAAAGTAAATTTTGTATTTATTGATTTTGGAGAGAGACACCAATTTGTTATACCACTTATATATGCATTCATTGGTTGATTCTTGTATGTGCCCTGACCCAGGAACAAATTGCATCCTTGGTATATATTAGGATGACACGCTAACTAACTGAGGTAGGGAAGACAATGGTGGTTTTAAAATATGTCTACCTCCTTTAAAATATGTCAACAGGTTTTAAAATATCAAATTCTTTGATACTCCTCCATTCAAAGGTTGAGCTTAATATCCCCATCCTTGAGTGTGGGCTGAACTCAGTGACTCATTTCTTACCAATACAATGTGGTTACAATGATTGTGTCCCACTTCCAAAACTAGGTCGCAGATGACATGGTGCGTTTGCTTTATTCTTTCTCAGATCTGCTCTTCTGAGAGAAAACCCAGCTGCTCTATCATGAGGACACTAACATGGGTTCCCACAACAAGGCGCTGAGGCCTCTCACCAACAAGCAACACCAAATCGTCCAGCCCGTGAGTCCTTCAGAAGTGGGTTCTCCAACCCTGCAAGCCTTCAGATGACTGCAGCATGGTCCACTGCAATCTCGAGTAAAACTTTCTGAGAGACCCTGGGCCATAGCCACCCAACTAAGCTGTCCCTGGACCTTAGAGTATTGGAAAATGTGTGAAATTATAGAAGTGTATTGCTTTTTTGCCATGAAATGTGGGTAATTTGCTGCACAGGCATAAAGAATTAATAACAGTAGAGGGTGAGGTGAGCAAAAAAAATACAATACAGGGGTGGGCAAAAGTAGGTTTAGGTGACTATGCAAAACACATAGTTTATTCTTGTGTTATATGTTTTTCTATATGAACACCTGTATACCTGTTTTTGCCCACTCCCGTCTGATGTTTAAAGTACTACAATAATGCAATGGGCAAAGAGGAATCAAAAATCAACTCTGCCAGGAAGAATCAGGGAGGTGGCATTTGGATGGGATAAAAGTTAAGAAAAAACAGGAATCACTCCAGGTGCAGAAGGAGGTGCTTTGGGGGGCAGAAGACTCGAATTCAAAAGGTATGGCAACCTGGAGAGGCAGCGTGCTTCAGAAACCTCAGGAAGTTGGGTGCATAGGTCGTCTGGATGCAGCGGAAACCTGGCAGAAGAGTCTGAAAAGTGAGACACAGGTCCTGTGCTACTAGCAATGAGTGAGCATGCGCAGAGGTAAAATACTCAGATGGAGCACTTGAACCCCCGAAATACATTTCTTCTTAACCATGTATTGTATTTTCTACAGAACACAGTTCCAAAGACTCACTGATTTCCATGATAAAATTCCATCATACAAAAGTCCTTTCGCATTCGAGGACAGCTACATTCCGTTTTCACAGTTTGGGAATTCTCATTTCCTACAATATAGGTGATTTAATCTAATAGTTATGCAGCACATAATATGTGCTAGCATATTTCTAAGTGCTGAAAAGATATTAACATAAGCCTGTGGGCTAAGTGTTATTAGTACTTTTGTTTTAAAAATGGGAAACTGAGGCACAGATAGGTTAACTGATGTTGTCAAGATTGTCTAAGAAAGTGAATGGTGGGGCTTGGATTTCTACCCAGGCAATTGGGCTTCAGGGTTTTTCTCGTTACCACTGCGTTTTGCTGTTTGTGCTACAATGAAATTTCAGCAAAGGACTCCCTATGTCAATTTCACAGGTGAATTTCTCCAGGAACTCTCAACATTTCCATATTGAAATAATATGTTTTATACCAAAATGGGTTTCACAGAATATTAATCCTATGAGATAATTGGTGGGAAATAGTCAAATATTTTTGAGAAACCAAGACACCAGAAAGTTTTCTTGGGGATGAATAACTAATGTCAACATCTTTAAAGCTCTGAAAATTCACACGAAAACAAAGTCTACTAAATTATTTTTTAAACCAACTTTACGAACCATTTTACTCTACTGAGTCATTTTCAATTGTTTTCAAATTGATCTGGGGTATATAATGCTTCTAATTGCTCTTAACATCTCATGGACCACTCTTTGAGAATTGTTAATCAAGGATCAAATAACTAAATCTTTTACTTATTAAAACAGGCTTAACCACTAAAATCACCACTGCACATGGAAAAGCATCCCCACTAAAGATGCAACCTGACTCTGAAAAATCTCCTATTTATTTTGAAGGTACTATAAATGACAACAC